>NC_134707.1:132310318-133510318 GCF_043290135.1 Rhipicephalus microplus
GAATGAATTACACGATGTACTAAATAAGTTGCGAGTAAGGTTTCCGGCTGTGCCTATGTTTCTCCTAGGTGACTTTAACTTCCCTAATGTTTCGTGGTCTCCCCCTTTGCCAATAATTTCATCAACTTCTGCTGACAGTGCTGCCTTTCTTGATGTGTGTTCAGACTTTAACCTCACCCAGCTGGTTAACGCTCATGATGAGACAAGCGCAAAAAATACACACACTCAGAGAGGACACAGGCAAGCGCTTACCAGCAACTGAAATTTATTTCGAAGCGTACACTAATAAATACAACACACGCATGAACGTCACTTCCCAACTTCCCCTGTCATCATCAAAAACGTGATAATACAAAATATGCACGCGCCCACAACCGAAAACACGTACCAAGAACTAAGAAAAGAAAACGTAAAAAACCAAAAAACATAGGTATAAAACGTAACACAGAGAAAAACACTGGGTTATGTGACGTCCAAAAAAGCAAATTCCGCATCTGTTAGTAAAACTGACGTTTGGCTGACGCAACTGTCCCCTGCTTTCCTTATTTTATATGCTTCCATTATTTCTCTCGTCGTCCGCTTGTTGTGCCTGTCAATTATTCGTGTTTCGTAAAATTTCGGTTGGCATGTGCATTCCTTGCAGTGCATCGCTAAGTGTGAGTACGGGGCCCCCTTTAGTGAACTCTCATGTTCACGAAGGCGCACATATACGCACCGCCCCGTCTGACCAACGTATTCCTTTTCACACGTGAAAGGAGGTCCGTATACAACATCTTTCTTGCACTCAACGTACCTCCTGCAATGCTTTATGCTGCATTTTTTCGATTCCCTAGTTCTTTTCTTGTTAGCTAGCCTTTCCACTGCTGGACAAATCTTTGATAACTTGTTTTCGGCTGAACAAACAACCTGCACGCCATATCTTAGTGCACCTTTTTTCAATCTATGTGAAATATTGTGCAGATACGGGATCACCACTGTCCGCTCTCTTTCACCCTCAACTTCTCTCCTCTCTTGGCTTGTGCCAATGATTGCATTTTTTTACTTCCCGACGATTCTTCTCAGAGGCCAAAAGGATACATTCATCTTGGTAAGCGGCTCCCCTCAAGCGCTTGATCTGCGCAGGAACACTTTCATTCAATGAGTGTACGCACGATTTTATGAGGGCAGCTTTGATGCAAGAAGTTGCAATCCCATTCTTTACTATCTTCGAATGTGCCGAATGATAGCTCAGCAATGGTTTTTCCGATCTAGGGTGATACATCCAACACGTGTGCAAAGGAGACAAATTAATTTTTATTTCTAGGTCTATAAACTGAATGCGTCGTTCCTTTGGCACTTCAAAGGGGAACTGCAAGCCACACCCGCTTCTCCTAAAAGCTTTTAGAACAGTCACTAACGTGCTCATACCTGGATCGTTTTTCACCAAAACAAGGTAGTCATCTACAAATCTAAACAGCTTCAGATCCATACCATCTAGCTCTTTACCTACTGCTGTGTCAAGTTTGCTCAAAAAAACATTGCATAAGATCGGGGCGATACTAGACCCAACGCAAATCCCATCCTTCTGGACGTACACTTCTTCATTCCACCCCACTAGCGTGGAACTCAGATACATGGCCAAAATCTCCATAAAACCTTCTACAGACACACCGCAGGCGTTACAAAAAGCCAGTTCATCATTTCTTTGCTTCATCATTTCTGCGCTTGTCTCATAATGAACAATTACCAACACGCCCAATTGGCAGTCATCCTTAATGGTTAATGCTCCAACCCGCATTACCTTGTCCACCTCCTCAGTTCTAGACTTAGTGCTGACGACGCATCCCGACCTAATTAAATCCCTATCAGTTATTCCGGGCGTAAGCGACCATCTAGCTATTCATTTTAACATGACTAAAACAACTAAAAGAAATGATAGCTCAAAAGTTTTTAGGGACTACAAAAGAGCCGACTATGTTTCAATTAATAATGAGCTTCAGCTTTTCTTAAACGAATACCTTTCGCAATTTCTGGAAAGGTCCGTGCAAAGAAACTGGAATTCGTTTAAGCAGAAAGTAGCAGAACTTACCAATCGTTTTATTCCACTCCGCAGAATTAGGCAAAACGCAAAGTCCCCTTGGTTCACGCTTACACTAAAACGACTACTGAATAAAAAGAAACAAATTTTTCGAAGGGCAAAGCTAACTAACAACGCGGAAAGGTGGTCCGCTTATCATCACGCAGCTGACGAGTACACTCGCGCATTATCCGTTGCAAAAGAAAATTATTATCAACAAACGCTTCCCTCCCTGCTTGCAACTAACCCACGGACATTTTGGCAGATGAATAGGGGAAATGAAAAAAGGCGATAGAATTAATCCATAATGATAACAGCCGTGTACCAAAAGAAGAGTGTTGTGTCATTTTAAGCTCTGTGTTTTCATCGTGCTTTGTTAAACCTACAGCGCTTTCCTTTTCCGATACCCCCACCCACAACTTTGTTCCCATAGAATCCCTTTTACTTGACTGTGTCGGCATAGAAAAATTGATAGAAAACATGAAATTAGCCAGTGCTCCAGGTGAATACGGTATCTGTGCAAATTTTTCGCATAATACCTCTGTTTACTCATATGTCATTTTATGTAAGCTTTTCACACAGTCTTTGGAATGTCATTGCCTCCCGGGCGACTGGAAAGCGGGAAAGGTGGTTTCTCTTCACAAATCAGGTGACGTTCATAACCCCCCGCAATTGCAGGCCCATATCGTTAACAAGTATACCGTGTAAGCTCATGGAACACGTCATCTACTCCCACATAATCACTTTTTTAGAAAACAGCTTGTTCCTTAGTGATCACCAGCATGGATTCCGGAAACAGTACTCGTATGAGACCCAACTTCTCTGCTTTACTAATGACCTTTTTCTTGCCATTTACTCTTCTTCCCTTGTTGACTGTATTTTTCTCGACTTTGCTAAAGCTTTGGCACTGTATGCCATAAACTGCTACTGCTAAAACTAAGCAAACTTAATCTTGATGCTAACATATTAAAATGGATTGAATGCTTTCTATTAGACCGCTCCCAATTTGTAACTGCGAATGAATGCAACTCTCCCCTCTCACCCGTAACCTCTGGCGTCCCCGAAGGATCCGTTCTTGGCCCACTACTCTTCCTTATTTACATTAACGATTTGCCACATAACATCTCTTCTTCTATTAAACTTTTCGCCGATGACTGTGTTATTTACCGAGAAATTAAAACCCCTTCTGACCACCTTGCCCTTCAGTGTGACTTAGACAATGTTTCATCTTGGTGCGATACTTGGCTAATGAAGCTTAATGTTACTAAATGCAAAGTAATGAGAGTCTCACGTCGAACATGTAATATTTCTACTAACTATGTACTTAATAATTCTCTCCTTACTAAAGTTAGCTCATACAAGTACCTTGGCGTTACAATTTCTGACAAACTTTCCTGGCAGTCTTACATTGACCTTATTAAAAACAATGCTAACCGCACACTTGGTTATTTACGCCGTAACTTCTCTCTTGCCCCGATGCAACTGAAACTTCTGCTCTATAAAACTTTCGTCCGACCGAAGCTAGAATATTCATGATCTGTATGGGATCCCCACGTACACATCCATATCAGTAGCATCGAAGCAATTCAAAATCGTGCCGCTCGTTTCATTTTGTCGAACTATTACCGTACAGCAAGCGTAACCCATATGAAGTCAACCTTAAATCTACCCAGCCTATCATTTCGCCGCAAAATCTCGCGCTTGTGCCTCTTCCACAAGTTGTACCATACCATGCACTCACTGAGTAACTCGCTTTTTTTGCCGCCATCCTACATTTCATCCCGCAGCGATCACCACTTCAAAGTTGGAATTACAAGCAGCCGTACAAACCTCCATTTTAATTCATTCGTGCCCAAAACAAGCACGGACTGGAATCACCTTCCCGCTTCCATCGCATCCATCACTGACCCGGCCAACTTCAAGAGTACCATAAACGCATACCCTTTTTAAACATGCTCCATTTGTTTGTGCAGATTGTTACTTGTTTTTCCTCCACTCCTCTCTGTAACGCCTTGTGCATTGAGAGAAAATAAATGAAATGAAATGAAATTCACTGCGTATTTCACAGGCTCTTGCCGCCACACGGCGCCATAGCGAGCTCGAAATCCGTCGTAGTGAGCCAGCAATGTAGCAAGCTTGCTTGGCACAATAGCAGCAGAGGCGAGCAGAGGCGAGCCACCAGCACAGCAAAAAATGTGGTTCACAAAAAGTACAGGCTGCTCGAACAAAAAACAGTTGAAGTATTTTTTCTTCTGCGCCATGCGGGTGCAGCAGTCAAACAATTAACGCGAAGGTCAGCGCCGATACAAGGAGCCCCATGAAGATGCCCATGCGGGTGCGAGCAACGACCACGACTGCATGCAAGTCGCCTTGTTCTTTCTGTCGCTCTGTACCTTAAACTTCTCAGATTGAGGATACTTAGTTTTGTGCGAGTGAAAAATAAGGATGATAAAAACTGCAGAACAGCAAACATTTTATGATCACTATCAGTCGTTCATCGTATAGCTGTGCCGGACTCCCGGCAGAGGCTTCAGATGCGTTCACACTTAGCCTCGAAGGGAGCGAAAGCGGAAAACTAGCCGGAATTTCACTCGCTTCTCCACCTAACCGGTCGGAAAACCACGCCGTGAGGTCGTAACTAAAATATCAGTCCGAGATCGATGTTCCTGCCACCTGAAAGCGAACCGTCTTTCCGTTCCATGCCTTTGGCTGCACTAGTTCAAACCGAGTGATCTAAATGGCTGGCCACTAATTCAAGATAGTAGCAATGCCCCGCCGCGGTGGTCTATTGGCTAAGGTACTCGGCTGCTGACCCACAGGGCGCGGGTTCGAATCTCAGCTGCGGCGGCTGCATTTTCGATGGGGGCGGAAATGTTCTAGGCCCGTGTGCTCAGATTTGGGTGCACGTAAAAGAACCCCAGGTGGTCTAAATTTCCGGAGTCCTCCACTACGGCGTCACTCATAATCATATAGTGGTTTTGGGACGTTAAACCCCACATATAAATCAAGATAGTAGCAAAGCCGTCGACATTGCTCGCATGACTTGCATCGGCTGAAATTGCAAACTACTCGTGCAGCACGACGAAGCTCGACGACCTGAATGAGGACGCGTTCATCGAGAGCCTAGTTTGGATTACGATTGCCGATGGATGGTAAAATGTCATCCCGTCAGAAAGCAACTGCGGACGATTCTGTGTTAGATCGCCATTAGCCCAAGGTTGACGCCGACCTGTGTGGCCCACTGCGCGACTCTCGTCTGGACTACTGGGTCTCAGCTAGTCAACCTGTACACGGTGCAGCAAGAGTGAGCCGGCATGCCTCAATGTGCCTTTGTTTCGTGCACAGCAGGCTGAATCAGCCGTCGCCGCTGTTGGTGCGTTCAATCGTGTCGTTTATGCTGGCGTATCTCCCGAAACAGCGTTTGAAAAGGCGCGAGGTTTTTTCAAAAGCGACAGTCTTTCTTAGAGACCTTAGACACAAAAAAATTGGCCGCGTATCTGCATGTTACACTGCAAATGTAGTCGAAAGACGATAATCTTGCGTCTGGAGAGTGTGAACAAAGCGTTTATTTGATGTTCTGCGCAAGACAATCGGTGAATGGTATACTGGAGGTGCTGCGTTAAAGTGACTCGAGCATGCAGTGGAGGCGAACGATCGCGTCTAGTCACGTCACACGTGAGACATGACCGCTATCTTGAAGTTATCTCACGTCCGTCTTGGAGGTGACAAGGTGTAGAATGCAAGGCGACGGGTAGATGCCGCCACCGTGTCGCCTTGGCAAAGCGTTGTAAATACTTGCTTTTTCGTGCAAGCGTTGACTGGTCAGCGCAACGCGATGAACCCAATGGTCCTTTTAATTACTTATGTGTGCTTTTTCTAGAAAGTTATACACACACATACTATTAACGTGTTGTTATGGTGCCTCGGATATGCATAATAATTGCTTTTCAATTGACAATCACATTAGTACGAACGCTGAATCTTGAGCAATCTTGGTGAGGTCTGCGAATGGGGTCGTCTGTTTGGCGTATTGTTTGGCCACTTTGGTGCCATTTAGGGTACAGACCAGAATTTTTGTGTCGAAGGCTCTAAGAAAGACAATTGTCTTTAAAATTCTGGTTTGTCTGTCTGTCTGCCTGTCCGCCTGTACCTTTGTTTGTTTGTCCACTCTTAAATATTAATAGCCTACCACCATATTAGTAGCCAAATTGAACAGAAGCAGCACAATGAGCAGAGCAAATATTAGTGAGCAATAAATATTGTCAATATTTAAAGAATACCTTACAAATTCATGCTTACTTTTTAAGTTCCAAGTAAGTTGTCAGGCAAATAATAAATTATATATAAGTGTTCATCGAACTGGGTGCGCGAGAGGAACACAGACACGAAGCAAATAGGAGGCACTCCCATGCAGTTCGCTGAACAATTGTGAATTACCAACTAGCCCGCCTTTCCCTCCTATTGCAAATTTTAAATATTTCAGTGTGGCACACGCCTAGCTCGTGGAGGACGCTTACAGCCCTTCACAGAAAGAGATTAATTTCGGAGAATTCCTACCAACGCGGCAATATATACATGAACGTTGCAGTAGCTTTACTTGAAGCGCATGTCAATTTTTACTCAAACTTACATAATACAAGGCCGGTTATGATAAACAGTTCATCATCACTTTACCACATATCTCTGTTTTTGTGATATCTGAACACCCACTGCGTATTGACAATAGAAACTACTTGTGCATTGCAAGTTAACAGAGATGGAAGGCAGTGAGTTCGCTACAAGCACGTTTATCAACATGCATCCCACTTCCCCATCTTCATACTTCCAGCACGCTCTATGTTACGCTGTGGTGTCTCGGTGCACAGTAACCTGCTGGTAGGGGAATGGCACTTCAGACAGCGGCTTATACCACAAAACCACATCAAAGTAGTGTGACCTATATGCAAGTATTATTGAAGAAAGGCTGCCTTTTTCTTGCACATAAATAGAAATTCAGTGTTAAGATGAATTATCCAATCATACAACATACAATTTTCGTCACCGCGAGGTCGTAAAATAGCTAACTCGGTGCAAAGTATCCCCCAATAGGAAGTCTTCCTCCAGTGTCGAAACATCGTACAATTAGCCTGCTGGACAGCCAATGTCGATATGCACACTGTCGTCGTACTTCAAAGCATATTGTACTAATAAGATTTCTATTAGGCATACGTGCTTACACGTATCACTCACTCATGGTGGTCCTGGTAGATCGTGTCGTTTACTCAACAAGCCAAGCAGCACTGCAGTGCAGGGGCTCCGGCGGGCACGAGCCGGAAATACGCTGGATCGCCGAGCGCAAGTAGGAATTCAAGATGATGATTGTACTAAGCAATCATTTTAGTGCCACTAGCAGGAATCGACGGACGTTTGTAGAGCTGTGCCGTAAAAATGAATAAATAAAACGCTTACCCGAGAAAATAGTGCACTCAGACACTTGTTGTGTTTCTGTGTTTGTAGACTAGATAATAATATCTATAATATTATAATCATAACACTAACATAATAGTAAAAACAGTATCAGTAATAACAAGAAGTAAAGGTGAGTTTGCACATTCACCTGATATTTTTTGGCTAATAGCAAATTTTAATGAAGATAAACGCTGCACCGTGTCTGATCTGGATGGCGAAAAACTATTTGGTGGATTTGTGTTAGAACATCTTGTCGCCTCACAGGTGCAAGGTGTTAAATTTTCACTCGGACCCAGCAATTTTTAGTATTTTTCATTTTAATCTCTCTGAACTTTGCGGTCGCAGAAAACACTGTTTTTTGCTCACAACCAACAATGCCCCCGCAGCAGACACCGACGCCGCTGTTTCTCTGAAATCACCTCTTTAACGCTGTTGCGTTAAAAGTGCGCTTCATGCAGTTCACAAAAAAAACTATGCTTTTATTTTATATCTACTGAAAGATATCATACATGATATACAATAAAAGGGTCTTACCAGCGTGAAAAACATTTATTGGACTACGGGAGACAAAGCGCAAATGGCGCCACGCTATTTTGCAGCTGATTCAAGGTCAATTTAAATAGCTCGCGAAAGTTTGAATGAAGAGTGGTCCGAAACCTATTGTGACGGACATCAACAACCGCGTGATGATTGAAGCAGGTCTAGGTAAAAAGAGGACAAATAATGAGAACAAAATAAAAGCAAGTGTGGTGTTGTGGCGCCAGCCTTGAGAAGGGTGTGCACGGTTTGTCATGTTGTGGGTTTTATATATAGATGGCAGTGCAGACTAGCACACGTGTCAGTAACCAATTACGTGTGTACGTGTTGTTTCGTGGTGTGGTTTTAATAAACGGCTGCTGGTCAGTCGAGTCGTTGTTGGGCTTCCCTGGAATACGTTTGGCTCACTCGTGTCGGTGGGCTGATTGCCGGCGTGTGCCGAGTTCCGCGTCCAGTCGTTGGTCTCCTTGCCGTCGTTCGGACGCCGCCCGCCCGCCGACACAACAACATGGCGACGAGGATGTGGGATTTGTTCTCCGCAACCATCAAGAATAGTGAGGGAGTTTTCGTACTGCCCGTTTTGAGTTCTACTAGGACTGATGCCTCTGGCGTCCGCGGGGAGTGCTAAGCTTTGTGAGTTCTTTGTGTGCAGGCACTTTGATTTAGGCCTTTCCTATCAGGTATGGCTTTTTTCGAACGCCTTCCTGTACTTCTTGATGTGCCGGGGCCACCCCAGATTTCATGGCCTAATTCTTAAAAATGTTTCAGGCCCATCTCGAAGAGGCCGGCGGCAGCGGCTGGCGCGACGCGCGTCGCGCGTCGGCACTGGTTAGGCTATTAGGAAGGGAGGCACAGAGAAGGTAAGTTGCGGCAGCAGAACAAGAGGAAGCTCAAAACACTCAGGGAAATGCGGCGTCAATTACGCCAAGTGACGAGGCGCCCACGTCAGCGTCTGGAAGCGATTCATCTTTTAGGGCCTGTTTGAAATTTCAAACGCCTGTGGAACAACTTGATCGGCTTTTCGCCGCGTCTCTCAACCTATTGGTAATACGTCACGAATTCACAAGTCGGCGGCAACTGTCCGGGGAAAATTTCTTGGAATATGTCACGGTTCTAAAAGAAAAGGCCGTGAGATGTATGTTTGGCTTAACGTACGCGGAACGCGTTTGCGACCGACTTATTAGAGAGCTTTAGTACTGCATACGCTGCGCACGTGGCAGCGTTGCGTACGTAAGGACGCCACGTTCTGCGTAGTGCGCATGCGTAGACCGCAACGCGCACGTATCGCGTTACGTACGCAGCCGCTACGTACGCACGCATGAGATGCGTGCGTGCGTACGTATGAGGTGATCGCGCCGCTCTCGAACAAGTTCGCGACAGTGCGAGACTTCGTTTTGCAAAATGGCGGCATCGAAGGCAAGCACCGACCGGCTCTGTGGCCTAAAATATGGCCATAATCTGGCTATAACACTTGGATTGGCTCCCATTGGCTGTCAACAGCACGTGCTTCTATTTTGACATACCAGATGGCGCAACACGCTTCATGCTCGTTACTTACGCGGGTACTACGGCGTACTAAAAGCCGATTAGTAACAAACGACGCCACGTAACGTAAGGCGCTTGCGTGATGCGTACGTAGCACTTTTCCGCAGTACTAAAACTCTCTATTCACGGTACCTCCAACCCGCGGGAAAGAGATAAATTGCTTGCGCAAGGGGAAGAGATGCTGTCATTAGAGAAGGCCGAATAAATTGGGCGGACCTTAGAAGTGTTGTCGGTGGCTAATTGAGCGTTTGTTTCGGGTCTACCTGAAAGTGTTCAAGTGATCGCACATGGCGTGCAAGATGGTGGCGCGAAAAATAAAAATGGCAATAATGGCCGAAGCAACTGGGGAATACGCGACGTGGCCAGAACGTATCCGGAAGGGCGTGACGTCATAGAAGTTCCAGAAAGAACAAATGATTACTTTCCCCCACAGTCATCGTTGGAGTACCGGACTGCAGTTCAGAATAAAATGTCTCGAGGTGATTTACCGCATCAAGCGTGTGGCCGCCGCGGAAGCAGATATCATCGTTCGTTTTTCCAAAATTGTTCAGCAAAGAATCGGCGTTGTCACAAGTGTAACACTCTGGGACATTTGGAGATGTGTCGCAAGACGGACCAGGTCCAGAACGTGTCTGCCGGGGAAGTCGTCGGCGTCGTACTTGAACGCCAGGTTCATAAACAAGCGTCAAGTTAGGCAGTGGTATCTTCCCATCATCCTGTGACGTACGTGCTTACAGTTGGCGTTGCATCCAGAAAAGACTTCCAGAAGTACGCGGTGGTCGGTGGTGTCAATCTGCTACTGTTAGTGGATACTAGAGCGTCTGTATCTGGAGACTGTCGAAGACTTCCAGCGTCATTTCGGCAAACATGTCCTGTCCGAGGCTGTCGCAGACCTGCAGAATTTCTCGAAACAGAGCACCAGAGTCACCGGCTTTTTTCAAGCTCCAATGACGGTGTTACAGCGCTCCTGCACCATTGTTTTCTACGTCACCGACAAAGGCACAACACTCTTGAGGCTTGATGCCATCCAGCGACTGGGCATCCAGATCGATGGCGCGACGTTAACATGTCGTCTAGCATTATGTGCAGTGCAGTGTCCCTCCAACGTGCCTTCCGGCTTCGAGCATCTCTTCAGAAACACGTTGGGTCTCGTCCTATGCTTCATTCATCGAGTTCAACGACGGTCAGATGTGACTCCGGTTGCATTCAAGTTGCGACGGTTGTCTCTAACTCTTCGGGACCAGGTGTCTACCGAGCTACGACGACTCGAGGACTGTCATGTCATCGAACGTGTTGACGCTTCGGAGTGGGTTTCGCCACTCGTCGTCGTCCGCAAAAAGAATCGGAGCATCCGACTATGTGTGGATCTCCGACAACCCAATAAGGCAATTGTCATCAATTGGTATCTTTTACCGCACGTTGAAGAGTTATTACAAATGTTTCATGTCGCTACATATTTTTCCAAGTTAGACTTAGCGTCTGCGTATCATCAGTTGTTGTTGGGAAGGAGCAGTAGAGATTTAACGACGTTCATAACACATGATGATTTGTTCAGGTTTAAGCGTGTGTGCTTTTATCTGGCATACGCGCCTGCATTTTTTCAAAAAATGATGTCACAGGTCTTAAAGCATTGCAAAACTGTAGTTTGTTATCTTGATGATATTCTTGTGTGGAGGAAGACTCAGCCTAAGCTTGACGCGAGCCTCATTGCGGTTTTGACTCGTATAGCAAACAGTGGCATGAAGGTACACGATAAATGTCTCCTCGATGAGAGATATTGGTGGCCACAAATGAATAATTTTGTAGAGGAATATGTAAAGCTTTGTCATGTCTGTCAGTTAGCAGATAAGTCTGCCAAGCCTCGTCTGGAGCCGTTGCTGCCAGTCGAATGGCAAGACGGGCCATGGAAAAAATTAGGTATGGATATTGTCGGCCCAATAGATGTGTGCTCTCCATGGTATGTCGTAACATTGGTGGATTACTATTCTAAGGGGCCTGAAGTTCTTGGAACGAATAGAATATCAGAAGAGGACGTCATTAAGCTGCCGGACTGGTCATTTAGCCATGAAGGGCTACCAGAGGTATTAATTACCGGCAATGGTCCACAATTTGAGTCAAAGCAGTTTGAGAACTATCTTTAAAAAACGGCCTTCGCCACGTGTTCTCGTCAAATTATTATCCCCAGTCCAGCGGTCAAATAAAACGCTTCCATAGGGTTCTGAAGAAACAGTTACAGGTAGCTAGACGGGGGGGGGGGATGATCCTGCAAAACGCATCACGGAGCTTTTAAGTTCATACAGAGTCACTCCACGTGCGGGGAGAGGTCTTTCGCCAGCTTTTTTGCTGCATGGCCGTCAACCTCGCTCTAAAATAGACATTAGTAACTTTAAGATCCGTCATTAGGTATCAGGGTTACAAGCTTATTTGCTTCAGGTTCGTAATATAATCTCGGCAAAACAGCAAAAGAGCAAAGAATAATTTTGATAGAAGAAAAGGTGCTCAGAGACACCGCATAAGGGTAGTAGACTTGGTTAAAATAATGTTCTATAGGAAAGGAAATTTATAGGTATTGCAAGCCTCATAAGGTGCAGGCTCAGGTAGCGCCGGTCACTTTTGTGCTAAGTGAAGGCAAGAAAGGAATGCTTTCGAATTGACAGTTATTTCTGAAGGTTCCTTAGAGAAGACGGCTTGTCCTACGCTACCTGAAGAATTAATTTACGCTTATTCTAACATACACAATTGAGATAGTCAGTCCCCTAGTTCACCTGCTGCAATTGGCTTCCACCCAGATCTTCAAACAGACTCTCAATTATCATAGCTCTCGGTTAATGAAAAGTCTGAATCAGTAGTTCCTCAGGGAACGTTGCGATGTCAAGAGGACCCTGTTTCGCAGCCTTCGATAACTGTTCAAAATCTTATCAATGCCGGAGAGAGGGAAACGAAGGGGCAACGGGGTTTTCGAAGTCGACCAAAGATGGTCGCAATCCACCAAGTTCTTCTGCGGCCTCTTCACAACCGCGCCGTGAGACAAAGCTCCCAGAGTCGTTTAAAGACTTTTTGACATAAGTGCGGACATCATGGAGATTCACTATGGCATTGTGTGTTGTCTTGCATGATCGGGGAATGATCCTGTGTGTTGTGGTGCCACTCATAATTGTACGGACAGATCATTCATCTCGCCGTTGGTGTGAAATTAGTCAGATGTGTAGACACTCACGGGTCTGTGATGACTGTTTCCATCGACGGGGGAATGGTTTGGTGTTGTGGCGCCATCCTTGAGAAGGATGTGCGCTGTTTGTCGTGTTGTTGTGTGTTTTATATATAGATGTCATTGAGAACCAGCACAAGTGATTGCCAGTAGCCAAATACGTGTGCACGCGTCACTTCGTCGTGCGGTTTCAATATACGGCTGCTGGTCAGCCGAGTCGTTGTTGGGCTTCCGTGGAGTTTGTTACACTCACTTGTGTCGGTGGGCCGATTGCCCGCGCGCGCCGAGTTCCGCGTCCAGTCGTCGGGCCCCTTGTCGTCGTTCGGATGCCACCCGCCCGCGGACACCACAACTAAACGTTTATATTAAATAGTGTTATTGTATTTGTTACAAAAATTAGTAGACTACTTAATTAAGGCTTTAGTCTTTGGTATGTTGTTGAGCACCCATTGTTTTTTCGTTCGGTTTCAGAAGCAGCGGGCACAAGAAGGCAGTCTGGTAACATGGCCCAATGGTTTTGGGGGTGTATCCAGGCACTATGCTATCAGAGCTTGTGTTTAGTTCGGCTTGTTTTTTTGGTTTGGCGCATTACCAGGTCCACGAGACATCGTCCACTTTTTTGTCTTCAGTAGTTTACTTATTTTTTATCTCCTGTTTACTGATGTGACATTGCAGAGCTCAACAAGCTCACAGAATGTGTAGATGGCCGCTCCAGTGACTGCCGACTGCTTTCACTGCAACACGGCCAGCGTGCCCTTGCCTGTAGTGACTTTGAACGCGACAGGCTAAGCAACGACGCGCGTTACTCTACGACTGCGAAAAAGTATATTTTCAAACCTTCTGTCTCGCTGCACGGGTTTTCAACGAATGAGCAACGTGAGCTTTCGCACTATTATGCTATTGTGCTAGTGAACAGTTCTCTCCAATTGCCTCTGCGAAGTTCTTTTTTTTTTTGCACGTTGCGAGTACGTAATTTGGCTAATAAAAAAACTCTGCTTCCTCAATCTTTGCTAACTTTTTGTTACTTTTCTCTTCCGCAGGCAATTAGGGAGGCGCTGGGCGATATAAATTCACGTAATAATAATGGCACGTAACAAGTCAGCAACTAGAAAAAATTCAAATTCGCGCCGTATATTGCAAAGGAGCCACGTGGCTACCACTTCCGGTTATGATATCATTATTTTTTTTTTTTCTTGTCAGCTGTCCTCTTCTCCCCTATATGGCGATGGTGGCAACGAGCACCCTCCTACTGGATCAATGGGCTTCTATGGAAGCTACGCTACTAGTGTACATATACCTTGGCTAATCGTTTGTTATTGCTGTCACTCTAGGTGCTTTCAGCTGCTTTCAGAGCCCTCTACAAGCAGCGGAAAACTTTCGTCAGGATGATTCTTCACAATACCATATGAAATCACAAGTATTTCGTCTGCCGAACAACTTCTACCACTAAACATCACCGTGTTATTTGGGCGTACATAACATAATGCTCTCCAATTCGTTAAGAAACATAGTGCATGAAGAGTGCTGCCACAACTCTACAAACGTAAAAAGCAAGCGGCGCAGCACTGCATGGCAAAATCAATATTGATTGGTTACAGACGAACTAGTCACGAGAACGCGTGCTTTTCTGTGTTGAATGTTACGGCAATTATACAAATA
Organism: Rhipicephalus microplus; assembly: GCF_043290135.1. Classification (NCBI taxonomy): domain Eukaryota; kingdom Metazoa; phylum Arthropoda; class Arachnida; order Ixodida; family Ixodidae; genus Rhipicephalus; species Rhipicephalus microplus. Next base: position 132,324,772 of record NC_134707.1, read on the forward strand.
CAAAAGAGCTGACGAATGCAAAACAATGTGACTCAGCTGAAAACGTCGCAACTGCATAGCTATAGAAAACCTCGCGAAAATGATTGGTGCTGTGGGCTATTATTGAGAGTGCAAGTTGCCATGTATTTTCACGAAGACTTTTCGTCTCGCAGTAACGAACCAGCTTTATCGCTTCACAGAGGGCCTGGTTCTTTCGGTGATTCAGCAAATATGAGAAGACACAATGTTCGTATCTTCCTGGTATATTAACACTGAGGCTAGCATCCCGGCTGCGGTGGCTGCATTTCCGACAAAGGTGGAAATGTCGTAGGCCCGTGTGCTCAGATTTGGGTGCACGTTAAAGAACCTTAGGTGGTCGAAATTTCCGAAGCCCTCCACTACGGCGTGTCTTATAATCATAAGGTGGTTTCGGGACGTCTAACCCCGCAAAAAAATCAATAATAATAATAATAATAATAATAATAATAATAATAATAATAATAATAATAATAATAATAATAATAATAATAATAATAATAATAATAATAATAATAATAATATTAATATAATAACAACAATAATAATAATAATATTAATAATAATAATGAATATAACACTGAGGCTAGCACAACCGAACAAGGAGCACTGACCATCTTCGAGGGGACGTTCCTGAATTTCTTGGCGGTGTGCCAGTCTATGGGTATGGAGAATACCACATTGCAGTGCTGCGTTTTTTTCGCAACAGAATGACGGTGTTTTGCTTAGTTCCAACGTAGCCACGGACTTTAGCAGTGTTGTAAGTTATAAAATGACGCGTTCCTACTTTTTACGCTAGAATAAAGCATAATGACTGCATTTTTATACGTTGTGACCAATAGATACCTACATTGAGCGCTCAAGAGTTGGCAGTGATTAATATAGTGCCGGAATGATAAAAAATCAGAGTATTATTGTGGATGGATTAGGTCTATTTAATGCAAGATTAGCGGTCTCACTGAAGATCAAATATTTGACATGGTATGACAAAAACAAGATAGGATAAAAAGGCAGTATAATTTGTTATTACCAAGGCAATTATATAAACAGATCATCGGGATCATGGCGTCGACGTCATGACCGTGTGCCTAATTGTTTTAAATACATAAAATCACCCCGCGTAAGTTTTGAACTACGCACGAGTAAAATCCAGGTGACGAATGCGGCTGAACGAGAGATAAGTCGAGCTAGCCACCTTGTCGCACGAAGGGTATAAGCGATAACATCAATCCACGTGCTAGTCTCTCCGTCAATGGCTTCTCAAGAAGAGAGCGAAGGCCTAGGCCCTGATTTCTTAAGGGGAATATTATGAAGGCACCGTGTGTGCGGCGTGCGGGAGGGGGGGGGGGCAGATGGTTGCACGTTTTGAACCTACCTGCGACATTTGATCAAACGAGCATGGCTGGTATATCACGCTCAATGCCTCGTTAAATTCCTTATGCATAACACTTTTTTTCATTCCTAGTAATTTATGCGTTCAATCGCAAACTATTTAAAATTATTATCTAGTACCCTGAGAATAAAATGCTACTGTTTTATGGGAAGAGTTCACTTTCTACTCGGCCATTCCAATCAATGAGCGTAGGACAAGAAGGAGCAGAAGAAGAAGAAGAAAAGGGCCACTTTACGACGGACGCTGAGCTACGTTTGAACTCCTTCGGCCTGCTGTCGTGGTTGTTACGAAGCCGACTTCTCGAAGATCCTAGCAGGTAAATTGGTGTACTGCTTTGGCAGCTTTTTTATTATAAGTAAGCAGGCTGAAAGAGGGGCTAATGGCTCCATAATTGGTCAAGGCTCAACAGAGAGAAAAATTGATGAGAGGCGGCTGCTTCTTTTGAGGTCTATTTACCTGTGCGTGTATACCCTCGAGTCAAATGCAAGTTGATTACATAGGAATAAAGTTTTCGCTTTTACTATGCATGCTGTGTTTCTTATTTGGGGAAAAATGTGCTTGGATACGATTTGCGCAAAAAAATGAAACAATTTTTTGCTGCTCATCTCCAGCTCCTACCTCTGCCCAAGAACGGGGAAGTTCCACTGTGGTCTTGTTCCCCCTGCTTGGACAACTGCGTATCCACTGAGGCGCACATTGACTGTAAAGAGTACGGCAGAGAAAGCAGAAGATGGGTAAGCTGTTACCAAGTTACTGCTTCCGCAATAAATATCGTAAGCAAGGCCACATTATCTCGAATCCGCGCAAGTACCGGCGGCTTCGGAACAGCCAAGAATAAGCCCAGACAAAATGGAGATGACACAAATCAAAAGCTGGGGTGAGCATGAGCACTCGAAATATTCTGCAGGAAAAGCTGAACTCTTTATCTGTAATACCGATGATCGATGATATGACAACAAGGCCACATGGGCATGCCTTCTAAGTAGGCATACGAAACGTCAGAGACTGTGCCGCCAGTGTTACAGTGCTTTCGGAAAATGTTGCTACGTAACAGCAGCTGCTATAGTACTGTTTATAAACAACCTATTGAGCGTAATTAGGACAACGAGAACAATGAGGCGTGGAGGTTTGGACAAGTTGATAAAACATAACTGTATATACGAACAGCACAACCTAGTAGTAGGTTCCGTGAAACTAAGGAAACTCTAAATAAAGACAGAAAAGAGCGCTCATTTCGCGGATGATATATTAGCGCAAAGGGGTACATATAGAGGAGAAAAAAAGGGCATGCGTGGAAGGATGCAGTTAACAACCACGGCGATGCAATGTCAACAAAACTGTCATCACTTGTGGATCGACCTGGAAACAACTACACACCCTGAAAATGATCGAGACATGCAATCTCTTAGAGCAACTTGTGGCGACCTTACAAATGTACCGTCAAACTTACTTATGTGATACGCGTGGCCTCCAAGTAGTTGTGCTTTTGTATTACCTCAGAACGCTCATAGAGGAGCCCTGATTTCCGCGGTTGCGAAAAAGCTTTTGAAACCAATGGAAAATCAATAAGGGCAATCTCAGCCTTAAAATGCCTCATATCCTAAGAACTGTGTTGCAGTTCCTTATCTGCAGAACGTTAAGCATCGGCTAAAAAAATTGAGAAACGCGCTCGTATCACTCTTGTACTTTCCGCCCTAGAAAAGCTATCGAAGCTTCGTAAGATGGTGAACACTTGAGCTGCCAATAAATTACGATACTCTGTAAAACACAAAATGTGCTTTGTACCTTGTGCTATTGGTGTCGTGTATATTCTTCCACTATCCTGTGGTAACAATTACATAGGGCAAATGGAAAAGTGCTTGAATTGCCGTTTCAGAGGGCATAATAATAGTATGAACAGTGCGGTTAAAGGACACCTTGGAATCCACTGCCCTGACTGCGCCTTCGTGCCCTTCTTTGAGCGTTGCGAGGTAATAGGCAACCACCACCCACAGACTACGTGTGAGATAATTGAAGCCTATTAAAATAATATTGACTGTACATGTGTAAGTTCTCCATCAGTTGTCATTTTGTAAAAATAGATTGTGCATTTCGATCACTTTTAAGCTGTGTACTTGTTTCATGCTCAGTCAACAAGTGGCAAGTGTTTTGTTGACCTTGTATCGCAGAGGTTGTTAACTGCAACCTTTTACCCAGGCCCATCCTAGTGTCGCCTATGTATATACACCCCTCTGCACTTAAATCATAGGTGAAAGTCAGCGCTCCTTTCTGTATTTATTTAATACTATCGTAGTTACGCTGTAAATATTTCGAGGCTGCAATGTTCGTATATTCAACTATGAAAAAGTTTGCAAAAAACTGTCACGAGCTTCTCGTGTTTGGCAGTGCTGCGTGTATGCGCGGTGATATACAATCTGTGCATATTCCATGATAGTCCTGTATTTCCCGTACCATCAGTACTTTTTTCCTACAGCCCCAGCTATTTCCCCAACTTGTGTAGGCTGGTGCGTTAAAAGGCTTTGTGTGTTTTTATAAATAGGATGATTTGCTCGCTCTCTCATCTCGTAAGTACACCATTTGTGAAGCCAGTGTTGCACTATCACTGGCTACGCTGTCGATCATTCAAACGTTATCTACGGTTGCTCGACGCCAACCCATGAAACAGCGCAGTGTGACAGATTTCGTTAGTGCTCAGCGCTAAATAGAGCGATTATGCCAACTTCTGATGCAAAGCATCATATTATGGTTTGCACACGTTTACGTTATGATTTGCACACGTTTATGGTTTACACACGTTTACTCAATGGAAAGCCCCTATTTGCGAACGAAAGATACCCTACTATTTGTAGCTACGTATCTGTCGATCTACCTGCCTACGTCTACACGGTTTCGCGGCGTTCTCATTAAACACAACAAAAACGAGATGACAGAGCATTAGTGTGTGACGAACATGAGAAAAGGTGATCACTTAGATCGCGTGATATCCCTTGCGCGCACGTCTTGCAACCCCTTCCTGCAGTCAAGTGCGGCACGTGTTTTTGTATAACGGCCCTATGATTGTGGGTACCAGGCACTGGTGATTGCGTTTGTATCAAGTCAGAAATGGTGATAATTGGCTGTTGAAAACATATCTCCCGCTGAAGGGAGCCATGTGTAGATGCGAAGCAGTGGGCGCTAACGCTTACAGCTGACGGTGACGCTTACGCAGGAGATACGCAGGAGATAAACAGCTTTACGCAGGAGATAAACCTGGTGTGGCGTTAAGCACGCAAAGATGGACTGGTGTTTCCTACTGGAATATGCCCATTCTTGCGAATGGGCAATGACAGACGGAGTATTCCGATTCGACACAGAGGCTTGCAATTCGCTTTCACTTAACGGGCCTGCTGCGCATTTTAATTTTCAACAACGCACTCGAAAAATCTCCCACCTGCACTACTTTTAAAGTGAAGATCTATTGCATATATGTAAAGGGTAGCCAGTAAATGGTTCTGGTGTGCGAGAAGCCTTTTTTTTTCAGTTGGGAAATTATCAATCAGAAGCTGCTTGCAAAGGCGTTGCGAGTGAGTGTGGGAGGGGACGCGCATGCGCAATGGAAGAGAAGACGCAACTCGAAAGGGATGTCTAGCGGAAAAACAGAGGAAGAGCAGCAGCTGCTGGCGTCGGCACGTGAGGTGAAGAGAGCAACACCCTTTAAAAAATTGGCCGGGATCTGCATTTTACATTGCAAATGCCGCATAAAGACGATAGTTTTGCGTTAGGAGAGAGTGAACGAAACATTTATTCAATGTTATGTGCAAGAAAATCATTGAATGCTATTCTGGAGGCGCTGCATTAGAGTGCCTCGAGCATGCAGCGGAGGCAAACGAGCGTGTCGAGGCACGTTAGACGCGAGCGCCATCTGGCAGTTACCTTCGAAAACGAAGGAAGGCGTGCGTGCCTGCGGAGAAAGATGCATGCCATTTTTGGAGGGGATAAGGTGTAGAACGCGAAGCGACGGGAAGGTGCCACCACCGTGTCGTTTTAGCAAAGCGTTGGTAACACTTGCCTTTTTGAGCACCGCGCAGCACTGTAAGTGCAGCGTGTCTAAAGCTGTGGTTTTTAGAATTACTCGTGTGTACCTTCTCTAGTACAAAGGCACACATACGAAACATCGACGTGTTGTTATAGTGCGTCAGATATGCGCAATTATTGCTTTCCTAAATGACAATCGCGCAAGTATGACCGCTGGATATTGAGCAGTATTGGTGGGCTCTGCGGATAGGGTCGGCCGTTTGAAGTATTGTTAAGGGCGGGCTAACAGAAAAACAGACAGACAGACAGACAGACAGACAGACAGACAGACAGACAGACCAAAATTTTTCCGTCGAAGGTCCCCAAGAAAAAATCGTCTTTAAATATATGAAAGCCTTAGTTCTGTTCGCGTGACGTCACACGATAGGGCGGATTGAAAAAAATGATGAAGTGCTGCTCAAGAGAGGTTGTCTCGCAAGATCTCGGCGCAGTAACATTTTTTTTTCAAGAACAAGCATAAATATATTTAAAATAAACAATAGAATGCGAGAAAACTGTAGTAGACAAACATTTGTTTATGAAGCGCAGTTTATAATGGTATTCGCTTTATCATGGAAGGAATGCATGCAGTCGCTTGGCCTCAAAAGTTGTGGCTTTCCTTTTTTTTATTTATCGGCAGTGTCGAGAAATTGACCGTTCAGCCTCCTACAAAATTCTTGAGCAAAATGTTGGTGCTGCACCGCAAGATGTGTTTAAGCAATATTTCAACAGTGTGGCCATTCTCACACGTATCGAAGTCGGACTGGTCTTTACAAGCCAGCTATTGTAGCGTCATTTTCGTTACGATCTGGAGTTGCTGAGGCATCATAGGCAGTGCTGGCTCTGTAGCGAGCTGCGCTACTACAACGTAGCTGTGCGCAACTGCTAAACCTCCTCGGTTCATCTGCTTCCCGAGATCGTAACGTTTGTTTGTGGCAGGGACTGTGATTTTCTTGTCCACGAACAATCAGTTCCTGCATTGCTCGGAATTCAACTATTTAATGGTCCCGATACTGCATAACCTGCAACGTAGACGACAACTGAGAGGACGTTGTGCATCTTCTTAAGAGCTTGTCTTGCAACAACAACATTGCTGCTGGTAAGCAATAACTGTACTTGGTTTCACACACATTCCCAGTGGTGACCAATAGAAACTGTTGGCAATGTGCTCTGCAGGCGCAGCTTGTTTTCGACATTATATATGTGCCCGATGGCGATGTGTAAATTTCGCACCTACCAGCTGCCTATATTTTCCAAACCGATTTCAAGATAGTCTATCTGAATTTTCCCAAAAAGGACATACAACATTCCATGCTCTTCGAAGCTGTTTCTAGCGAGCTCAACAAGCGCATTGGGTAGCGTGTTCGAGAGCAGCGTGAGTCTCCTTCGTCAGAGAGCCCTTCTCAAAACTTTTGCTTTTCCTCTCATCCAGCAACTTCAGAAACATGTGCGCGAAGTTTATTTTTGTATCATTATCAATGGAAGGCACTGGTTACTGGAAGTGATCTCCAAGCCTTTCTCTCCTCATGGAGTTCGGACGTTTACAGTTTTCCACTACTTGAGAATGATCTCGAGAAATGTAGTCATGGCCTCAAAAGAGAGGAGGCTGTGCTTTCCTCCGAGAGCACATAACGCCTCTGGTAAATGATCATTTCAGATTTTTAAAGCAAGCTTTATGTCCTGCCTTTCAAGATTCGAAAAATAGAAGTCTTTTTCTGACAGCCCATAGCTATATTTTGACAGCTGGTCACACTCTTTGCTGTGTAGGTCTGTTGCAAATGATGCGGTTTGCATTCGCTCTGACTCTGACGTGTCTCCTTCGGTTTTCAGGTATTAGCAGCAAATTTGATGAGTCTTCTGATTGATACGGTCATTTCATATGCATTTTCTAATAATTACTGGGCCTATACGAAAACAACGGCCTTGAAGGGTCTGATGGGTGTTGGTACACAATTTTGTTACGCGGAGGTGATTCAAAAAATGACATTGTTTTTCTTTTCATAGAGTTGTTGTCACTGACAACTTATATAACACGGTACTCAATGCTTTCCAGCCCACAAATCACGTCGTCAAGGGTTTTTTTGCAGGAAGTCCACCTCTACTCGGTGCACCAGCATGATGTTCGCAACTTCTTTTTATTTACGCGTTCGGTTGCGTAACACGAGCGCACAGTAGAAAGCTTAATTCAATGAGGTGCAGCGCCTGTAATGTTGCCTTCTTTGTCGTCGACGTAAGGTTTTATATGTATTTCATCTACCATAACTGTGACAAAGCGCTGAGCATATTTGAGGTGAGAAATTCTTGTTGTCATGTAGCTGAGGACTGTTTCACTCTGATGTTCTTGTTGAGGACTCACATCATAAGACGAGCACACTGTTTTTATCGTCATAGGATGCAGCAAGGTGATGCTTCTATGGCTACCTATGAATGCCTATGAATGGGGAGATATTGTGAAAAAATTACAGCAAAACATCAGGAAACCAGCAGAGAAGCGCCTGCGCTGTTTTTTTTTTCATATGTGTGAGGTGACTTGCTCTTTCAGAAGTCGAGTATAGTTTGCGTCGTCTTCTGCACGGGGCATGAAAAGCTTATCAAGCAGTAAAGAAACAGCCTCGCGAATATCAGCGACTCAGTTGGGCATCAAGTCACCGTCCCACTTCTGGATGCTTTTCAGGAGTTCCACCATACGTCTTTGCCTGTTAGCGATTTCGCGAACGCAGAGATTTGCACCTTGCTTTTTACTGCCGTTTTCATAACGTGTAGGGTCACACTCAAGACTTTTTCCATGCAGAGAACTCCAACCACGGTGTTTCATCGTCGGCATTGTGAATGAGAAAAAGTTTTTCATTTCTTTCGATAACATCGCAAAACTTCATCCCTTGGCTCCTTATTTGGCTCAAATTGTTCATTTTATCCTCTTCGCATGCTCTGATAAACACCTTGTTGGATTCAGCGACGGCTTTCTGCAGGGCTGCATTTTCTATGCGCCTGCTCTTGGAATAAGGATCTTTCCTTCTCGCGGTCTCCCTGGACAAGTATAGCTCGAATAAGTCCGGAAATTTGATTGTACAGCATCTGCGTATAGACACACATGAGTTAGCAGCACTGTCATTACGCGGCCAGTTCTTTGATCTGTATGCGTCGCGTGTCAAAGAAAGTCCTCTGGAGACCTCATACTTCTGCGTCCTATGCTGCCGTTGGTCAATCTGTTTCGGATGTAGGTGTTCTGCACGCCAATACGACCATCTCTACTGCAGGGGCATACGCGATATTATTGGCCATCAAACATATCAAAGAAGTGAAGTTGGCAAAGGCTGTGCTATATCATTATCATCATCAACATCATCAAGATTATCATCATCATCAGCCTGACTATGTCCACTGCGGGACAAAGGCCTCTCCCGTGGTCCACCAGTCAACTCGGTCCTGTGCTTGCTGCTGCCAATTTACAACCGCAAACTTCTTAATCTCATCTTCCCACCTAACGTTCTGTTTCCCCCTAACCCGCTTGCATTTTATAGAAATCCAGTTAGTTCCCCTAATGACGAGGGCCATTATATACTGATATAATGATGATATACCCTGATATGTGCTCATTCTGTGCTTGCCTCTATTTACTAATTTTTATGCACGATCTGCTCACAGAAACAATATGTTGTAGTCTAGCTGCTAAATGTCAGTAATTTAAAAATTATGTAATATAAAACAATTTTTATCACTGGCTTTACACAACAGAAAAAAAAGGCATATCCCACGTAAAATTGGAATCGATGATATGCGAAGCACGAATAGAGAAGGTTAATATGTCACTTTGAAATCAGCACAACAATGTGAGGCGGATGTATATTATGCCACATATGAATTCCCTATGACGATTATCACGATCGGACGTGTCATTTACAATCGTAATCTGTTCACGTCACCTGACTTCAAGTTTGGTATATGTGGAGCTAGTGAAACGGCCGCGAGCAATTCATTTTTACATGACACGTATGTCATGATTATCATGTTTGGACGTATCATTTACATTCGTCGTCCTTTTACGTTACGTGACACCAAATGGGTAAGTGGTGAAACGACCGCGAGCACGTTATGAGGGTAGAATGTAGTCAGAATTTACATCACACGCATATCATGATTATCATGCTTGGACGTGTCATTAACCTTCGTCGTCTATTCAAGTCATGCAATACCAAATTTTGTATAAGTGGAGCTACAGAAATGGTCACTACCACATCATGAGCGTGGCATGTGGTCATGTTGTTGTTACATAACACGCATCTCATGATTATCACGCTTGCGCCAGTCAGATACCTTCGTCCTACATTCACGTCCCGTAATACCAAACTTGGTGCAAGTGAAGCTAGTGAAATGGCGGCGAGCACACGCAGCGTTGATGCGCGCGCACACTGGGCGCAGCGATGCTACGTCAAAAAACTCGAGCGCTCTATAACCTGATGCTAGGTGCGACCAGCGTTTGGCGGCAAGGCGGGGCAACAACCGGCGCGAAATGCGGCATGCTGCATTTCTCACAGTTGACGTTACCCAGACATCACCGCATCTGCCCAGCTTTGTGAAGGAGGGACGCTGGGCGCGCTAAAACACGCATGCGTCAAACAACGCCACGTGGCGCGCGACTGTGAGCAAATGTCAGACAGTTTGGCACCTGGCATGGCATTGCCGGCGTGACTCGACGAAACGAACGCCGGTGCGATCGCGCGTAGGGTCACGTCGAACTGTATTGGTGCCCTGAGTGTGGCATGTAGTAATGTTGTTACATGTCACGCGTGTCATGATTATCATGTTTGGACGCGTCATTTACATATGTCATCTGTTCGCGTGACGTAAAACCGACGGTACATGTGAAGCTAGCAAAACGGCTGCGAGCGCTTCTTGAGTTTGGCATTCAGTCATGTTACATGACACGCATCTCATGATTATCATGTTTGCACCAGTCACATACATTCGTCATGCATACACGTCCCGTAAAACCAAATCTGGTATATGTGAAGCTAGCGAAACGACTGCGAGCGTACCATGAGCGTGGCGTGTAGTCCTGACTCATGACACTTATGACATGCATGCCATGATTTTCACTTTAGGGTCTGTCCCTTGTGTTCACCATGCAGTCACGTCATACCATGCCAATTTCGCCACATGCCATGTCAACAAAACTACCGCAAGAGCAGCAAGATCATGAAATAATAATCATGACATTCATGATATAATTCTCTTGATAGTCATGCTATGACTAATCAACTATACTCTTCATACAGTCGTGTTATGCCACACGAAATTTCGTATTGATATCATTTACGAAACGACCAGGAGAGCTAAAAGTCGTGACGGCTTGATAGATAGATAGATTGATACGCTCAAAATAGCCGGAGTTCACTAAGAAACGCTTCGCGTTTAAAACAAGAAAATCGACGTTTTACCACATATATGAGTGTCATCTTCAGTACACAAATGGTATCATATAAGAGGATGCATTGCAGTTACATCTTGCAGTAAACATCCCGTCATGATTCATATTGCATGAAGTCTGATTACGATGAATGAACCATACTTTCACAGATTTTCATGGGCTCTATCGGTGTCCTCGCGCCAGTGTCGTGGCATTATCGAGATGAAACGAATGTCCTTTTGTCAGGCAGTGATAAACAAATTCTGGTCAAGCTGTTGCTGCATGTGTGGTTTTCGCAATGTTCTTGCGTGTTCCTTGAGGCGGGTACGACGTCGGCACCACGCAGTCCATGCAGTCGACCCTCTGTGGAACTCTGCTTTCTTCGTCCGGCGAGTGCAATCATTTGGTTTTAGGAACACATATGTCAAGGTGCTTATAGGCTTGAACACGGTTCTTTATTCTGTTGAGTAAAGCTATTGATAAAAAAAAGTTGATGATCAACCCTGGGTTCTGAATCATTTTTAGATGTAATGTTTGTGAAGTTTAATAGCCCACACTGCAACCACAATCGACGATTCACGAACGTTAAAGTATATCAGAAAAGTAGTTCTGTGACCTGGCGTGGCTCTGTGGTAGACTGCTTGATTGTCACGCAGAATGCTTTGTTAGATTCCCGCTGGGACGCTGACATAGGTTCTTTAAATTTGTTGGGTCAATGCTGCCGATGTCAGGTTTTAGAGGGAAGCTCCTTAAAGCGGCACCGTTCGTCCCTCGTAGTCGTATTTGTAGAGTGTAACCAGTGCTAAATTTTGGCCTCCAGGGTGGTGCCGGTGGGAGATTTCTCTTTTGCTTTGTTGAACAATAAAAAGTACGTGGCGTGCGCGTTACCTAAAAACTGAATGCTCCTCTCTCTCATTCCCCATTAGCAGCCATTCGCATGCACATTGAGCACTATCTGACAAGAAAGGGTTGCTACGTTATACTCGCTTGGTGTAACGTCCTTAGTTTTAGAAAGGTTTAGTGAGCGTTGAGCCGTAGTGCCATGAATACAATGAACTAATATATACCATGAACTCGGGGTGGTTAAAGGTGGGAAGTAGATGCAAAGCGCAAGCCGTAAGAGAGTAAAAGCCGAATTCTCCTGTCTCTCACTTCCCATTATCAGCCATTGGCATGTACATTGAGCACTATCTGACAGGCAAAGGTTGCTACGTTATACTCGCTGGGCGTAACCTCCTTGGTTTAGAAAGGTTTAGCGAGCGTTGGGCCGCAGTGCCATGAATACAGTGAACTGGTATATACCATGAACTCGAGGTGGTTAAAGGTGGGAAGTAGACCCGAAGCGCAAGCCGTAAGAAAGTGTGCGTATGCCACCTCTCGTTCAGTCCTTGGAATGTCCACTGGATGGCGGTGCTTCTATATGGAGAATATATGATGAAAAGATGCAAGATGGTGGTACTTGGAGCGTTGAATGGATGGACGAACGGACACACAGACAGATGCATAAACGGACGCTGAACGGACGCAGGGGTGGATGCATGGACGAACGCAGGGATGGATGCACAAACAGACGCACGCACGAACGGGCGGATGGACGCATGAATGGTCACACATACGGACACATGGACGGACAGAAGCAAGAACGAATGGAGGGACGAATCCTTTGCCCCACTCTCCATCACTCACTCCTTGGATATTCTGGCATTTTTTAGATGCGGAGCATCTAATACTCGAGGCTTGTAGTGCGGCACCGTCCGCAAGCTTCCTCCTCCTTCTTCCACCATCTGTGCATCCCTTCCTCCTCTACACACCGCGCGCGCTTCACTCCTCCATCATCTGTGCACCCTTCCTCCTCTACACACCGCGTGCGATTCTCCTCTTCACGAACATTCGCTAGCTGTATAATGTAGCGCGCATGCGCCGTCACGCTTCGAGAACATCGGCAGCTGACGCGCGCGCATGCGCCGTCGCGCTTCGAGAACATCGGCAGCTGACGCGCGCGCATGCGCCGTCGCGCTTCGAGAACATCGGCAGCTGACGCGCGCGCATGCGCCGTTGCTCTTCCCCCCTTCTCGAACATTCGACAGCTGACAGTGCATGCGCCGTCGCGCTGTATATATACTCAAGGTCGGTGCTCGCTCGCTCAGTTGCCGCTCGTCGGTTGGTTTGTACGGCGCGTCGACGTCCGAGGACGCAATGATCGACGTCCCTTCGACCAGCGCTGGCCAAAGTGGCATCTAAAAGCCATCGTGCTCAAAGTTCGTCGCAATAAATAAACACCGCCCTTTCGCATACGTGTCGTACGTGTTCACTCATTTAACACCCCTCCTACAACCACGTTAACCAATTTAGCCAGCGACCCAAGTAAGTCACAATTTAACACCCCATTTCACAACCACGTTAACCAATTTAGCCATCGACCCAAGTAAGTCGCACTTTAACACCCCGTTAACCAATTATATGCTCCGCGTCCTCCTCAGTGTTCCCCCGAGGGAAGCTGCGGGCAATTTTTTGTTACCGCTCACGAGTTTAAATTTTTCATGCGTTCTCGACGTTCCCGGGCAGATACTAAGCGTCAATCACCGGAGGCACATACCCGCGTACTAGTGGCACATACTCTCCCGCGGGTACGTGCCATTGTTTGGCGGTAAGTGTTTAACGACTTATGCGACGTGGTTGCGACATTTTCCTTATCTTGACGTGCACGTCATATTCATAAAACCGTCTAACTATCCCATACGAACTTTTGTTCACACCAACCTAAGCAGGTAATGATAAGGTTTTGGTGGGTAGCAGTAGCCGCACCTGGTGCTTTCGGCATTTTAGAGCTGGTTTCCGTGCGCTCGCTGCCTTTGGGTTCACTTGCTGCTTGAACTTGAAGCTTCAGCTTTGCGAGCCTCACAGCCTATGGGTGTACCTGTCTGCACTGCCGTGCCGGTGTGGCTTAGCGAGCCTGCAACTTTGGATACGCCTGTGTGCATTGCTTTGCTGCAGCCGCTGTGCGATCTCTCAGCTACGCATGTATTTTCACCGTCTTGTCTTCATTCTCTTCACTGTCGTATAGTGAAAGATCGCCTGCTGGCACAGAGCGACACTGCAGTGCCCCCAGAGGTCTCCACATTCACTCAGTTTACGAGCTGGGAGTGGGTGTTTCGTCGTCTATGTTGTCGGAGAGAGAGATAGCAATCCGGAACGAACGCGTTCGTCATCGCCTCTAGCAAGCGCTCAAGTTATTATGTAACGCCAACGCGCGGACATTCCTTGACTCAAAGAGCCTCGCCCATAAGTGCTGCACGGTAAGGGTCTATCCCCAATACACCCATACCTATACTCAAGATGCACAAAGGAGTCGGTGTGACTAACAATGCTTGACTCAAAGCAAAAAAGAAAATGCGGTATAGACTTGCTTACTGCTTTTGATGACTTATTCGCCGAATGATTTGGATTACCGAAAGTTCGCGTTCTGTTTCAGGGGAGACGCCATTGAGGCGTGGCTTTCAACCGGCTTCTCACCCAGACTCTCCGTTCCCGGGTAAGCGTTCCTCTTTTTATGCTTGAAATGCTTCAGAGGGTACTGCAAGCGAATGTTCAGAAATATAGGTCAGTAACAAGCCAGTTTAAGTCAGTTATATAAGTAACACTTTTCAAGTGTTACACATTGCAAAGTGCTGTAAAACAATTCAGTCTTTCAGGCCTGTTTCGCAAATTCAAAATTTAAATGTAGTGATATTAAAAAAAGAACATATAGCAACTCGGGGAGAGCGCGAGGGTTTCACGTATACGTATTCCGGCCCCACAAATCAACCACAAAAGCTCTCAAGGTAAGCACGCCCGATCAATCTCTAGCATGTCAGGACCGTACGCTATAATGTAATTGAATCAGAGGTAGTAAATTTTGTGCAGCCAAATTCAATTCACGCTACAATTGGATGGGTCAACTTTGTAAGTAAACAAATTGGAAAGTACTGTGATTTCATTTTTTACCGAACTTTGGTGACATTGACCGTATCTGTCTATCTATCTGTCAATCCATCTAGCCACCTACGGTTTTAGTTTTCCTGGCCATTTCGATAATGAAATCTATACCAAAAATTGCATAGTGTAACATGGCTGTATGACGAGCATATTACTACTCATAACATAAAAATGATGACGTGTACGTCATGAATGTCTTGATTTACTTGTCATGGTCATGCTGCTTTTGCAGTGGTTTCGTTCCCATGACATATTGCAATGCTGGTATTGTAAGACATGAGTGCATGGTGAACATAAGTGACAGGCCCTAACGTAGAAATCATGAGATGCACGCCTTAAGGCAAGACTACATGCCACGCACACGATGTGCCTGCTGCCTTTACGCTATTTTTATAAATACCAAATTTGGTATTCCCTGCGTAAATGAACGAAGAAGGTGAATTACACATTCACACATAAGAATAATGATGTGTGTGCCATGTAGAACATGGCTACGTGCTACGCTCATAGCGCACTCGGGGCTGCTTTGTTAGCCTTACATATACCAAATTTGATATTACGCGACGTGAATGAACGACGAAGTTATATGACTGGTGCAAACAGTATAATAGCATATCGACTTTTCTCACGACAACAGCTTTAATGTGCATCTTCCATTGAGTCACCACGTGAGAAATAAGTTATCAAAGCCACTGAAATCGTCACAATAGAGCAAGCTGCTTCACTTTTCCGAACTTCAGTCACCATTCTATATCACACAGATTAAAACCGGACTCTCATTACCATCGACAGGTGCCCGCCATGATATGACATTGTTGTCATCAAGGGTACATACACATCGCGAAGAGATAACGACACACTCAGCTACACCCACCTATATTGTGCAATGCAGTAAATAAATTTTCACCATTACCAAGCGCTATTCGTCTATGAAACGGCCTACCGAAAAACGTTGCTTCACCTAGATACCACAAAAATTCTTGGCTTCACCTGAACAAACATTTTTCCACAGACTGCGCTCAGTTCCTTTTATTTTGTATATATGTTTATACGTATGCTTTTTTTCTTTTGATAAGCTAATGCAAGTTTGATTTGCATGCTGATCCCGGTTGTCCTTTAATACCGTTGCCACAAGTTCCGTTTTCATTATATTATATAAATTAATCCGATTGTATTGTGGCTGTAATATATATGTACTACTGTAACTGCAACTTGAATTTGTTCCTGCGCAAAATTTTCTGTTGGTTTTTCTTCTGACAGCTGCATTTGTGGTGATTTGTACGTTTTGTATACTTCGTAAGATACTAATAGGCGTATTTAAGGGATTGTATTGTATTCTATGCCCCCCTCACCTTGTACCTCTTCCGGCGCCTGTGAGGTCTTAATAAACACAATAAAGTCAAAGTTTATATAGCCCCCTCTGTAACCACAGTTGACATTTCACGAACATTAAAGTCTATTTGAAATGTAGTTCGGAGCCCTGGCGTGGCTCTGCGCTATAATGCTTGGTTGCCACGCAGAATACTTTGTTCGATTTCTGCTGGGACTCTGACGTTTGTTCTTTGCATTTCTCATCTTAATGCTGCTGTTGTCAGGTTTCCGTTAACACTCACGCATTTAAATTTCTCATATGGGTTGATATCGTTCCCGGGCAGATACTAGGTGACAATCACTTGTGGCACATACCCACATACAATTGGTAAATGCCCCCCCCCCCACTCGTATGTGCCACTGTCTGGCGGGAAGTGTTTAACAGTTTATGCGACGGGATTACGACATTTTTCCTATCTTGACAAATGCATTATATTCATCGAAACATCGTACGCTACCGTACTACTTTTGGTTCACGCCAGGTCAAGGGGGTGATCACGATGTCACCTAGACGTAAGCGGCTAGGTAGATACATAGACGGCGAAATTGCTTGCAGTATGCAAAGTAATGCATCACATCAAATTTAATGAACCCTAAATATCAACTAGTATGACCAAATAAACTATGTTTAGGCATTGGTTGACCCGGAAGAATAAGGCGAAAACAGCTTATGATACATGCATGTAAGATCTTCAGTTATTTGCGATAAAACTCTACTTCTGTGCTGTAACGTGAGTGCCTACGTGTCTACGCGCCATATATATCTTTTAGTCGTCAGTCTAATTGAGGAGCACCGGAAGCGCACAATCTATTCTGTAGTTGGGGCTGGGGAGAAAGACTTAGTATCTTCTACCTCCCAAGGCACCTCTTTCTCATAAGAACACTTTCCTCGCAATAGGCGCTTTCCTTAAACAGCTCACTCCTTCAGCGAGTGAGCTGTTTCAAAAAAAAATGGCATATCTTCAAAGTGAATGATAGTGAGCAAGCGCAGCACGGGAATCCCTTAACTGCTTTCATCAATTTTGAGCAAACATTCTTGCATTTGTTAGGAAGTACTGGTTTCCTCCACCAGCAACTTCGTTCCCGCACTCTACTCCGCACCTCCACCAAATGTAGGAACATGTTTAGACACACAGGTAAGGCAGCCGTCTTCTGTGCTCAACAGCAACGATACAGCAGTCGGTGGCCTCAGTAAAACTATTTCGAGCCTCAACCACAACAAACTTCTTCGTCATTTTTCCAGCAATGCCCGTATTTGTGGCTACAGTTTCGAACACCCCTGTACAATCTGCGTCACTCTGTGTCATTCAAAGCGGGTAATGATAAAGTTTTGGTGGGTTGTAGTAGTCGCAAGCAGTGCTTTCGGTGTTTTCAGCCGGTTCCCGCACTCTCGCTGCTTCTTGGGCTGACTTGACGGCTTCAACTTGCAGTGGCAGCTTCGCGAGCTCTCACAGCCTCAGTGTGTACCTGTCTGCACTGTCGTGCTGGTTCTTAGTGAGCTCACAACTCTGTATCCGCTTGTCTGCGTTGCCGTCTTGCAGCTGCTCTGCGAGCCCTCAGCAACGCATGTATTTTCGCCGTCCTGTCTTCATTGTCCTTGCTTTCGTATTGAGACAGAACGCGTGCGGGTAGAGCCACAACTCAGTGCTCCTAGTGCTCTCCACTAAAACGCAGGTCACGTGCTGTGAGCGAGTATTTCATCGTCCTCGGTGCCGAAGAGTAATCATGTGCCAGCAGTGAACGCGTGTGTCAGTGCCTCTGGAGGGTGCTCTAGGCTACTATGTCATAAGGTCACTAGATGAAACAAGGTAGCGTCATTCATTGTTCTCGAGCCGTCCTCCTCACTCTCTTGATTACTCCTCTTTTTTCACTGCCATCCGCGTCTGTAATTGGTGCATTACCTGCACGTGATCTTGCAAATGGCTGGTGGTGTTATTTATTATTATGCAAAAGGTTCAAAACGAGTACGCATGCGCATATGGCTCCAGCCGGATTCTCGTCGTGACCAAAGACAAAATCGTAGCCAGAACATAAACTGAAGAGGAGGAGCGGTTCGTTGTGCGCAAAGTTGACCAAGATTGTTTCGCCATGCTCGTTCAATGCAGCATCTGCGTTTTTCAGGAATGCTGCGTTGCCGTGAACAACAGAAAATGGTTTCGCTCTCTTACCTCGTGCTTTCTTACCTCGTGCTTCCGAGATGAAGCGCACCATGAGGTGCAACTATGAACCATTTCATGCGAATGCTTTCGTGCAACTCCGTCAACGTATGTCGACGCGGATCTGCGAAGCGAGTTCACTTGTCGGTTTTTATTGAAACGCCAGGCGCGCGTCTAATGCGTGTCTAGTGCATGCCAGGTGGTACAAATACATGTGGGTATGCACGTGTACAGAGCAGCTGTAGGTTGTGATCAACGCACCTTCAGAAACATTCCACTCTTGACCAGTTCCCGCTTGAGCCGAAACGCGCTGCTTCGAGACACCTCCCCAGTAGAACTCTCACTTTTGAGGAAGTTCCCAGAACCACATCAGAATCACTTGGCATCACGATTGTCCAAATGGGCACATTTTAAAAAACGTCATCGCAGTGCTGCTGGACGCAGTGCTGCTGTAATCAATCGTCACAACGTCACGCCCTGTGGCCACTTACAGGATCCAGCAAGAAGCACGTTCACTGTGGCACAGCACGAACAAAACACAATAGGAGAAGTGGACTAGTTAGAACTTGACGAAATACCGCGGCCGTGGAAATAAAATGTACTACGCGTGACGCCATGGCTAGTGGTGTAAAGTATAGAACTGCACAACGTTGCCGGTTGAGTAACGCACATCCCGCTTGCTCTTGTGTTGTGCCGTTTATGTTCATAAAGGTAACTGCTTATTCTACGTCTTATTTCGCTCCAATTTGTTTCATTTACATCTATTCACCATAGCAACAAAACCCAAACATTCGCTTTTGGATGAAAGTTTTGAACCTTCTAGGGGGCGCTTCAGGCAAATAAGCGAGGAGGAAAAGGGAGGGTGTCGCTACCTTGGAAACTTGTTTCATCTAGGGACCTTACTATGTCACACCAACAGGGGTACATTTCTCGAACCTGAGCTAGCGTCTCTCGGACTGGTGTGCCGACGCACACCCATCGCGCTCTGCTGCGAATGCCAATTCTGACCAGTCAATGGCTTCGAATCTTCCTGAACTGCACTAACCATCTTCCGCGAAGTTCATCTGAACATTTTGACACCTGGTTCACCAAGGTGGGCTCGCTTTTCATCATTTTAGAGGCCCTGTCGCTGCACTGGCGAGCTGAGCCTAGGAGGAGGAAAAAACTTTATTCAACAGAGGAGTTTGGAGCACGCAGGCTCCCGGGCCCCCGCACGACCCCTTTGCGCTCAAGCGTTCATTTGGTGGTGGTCCATGACGCTGGCAGCCCGGTCGGCCGCCATGGTCTGCTCAACCGGGTCCTCTGAGCGCAGTAGGGTCTCCCAATCCTCCCAAGTCTTTAGGTGCTCTAGGGCCCGCGGGGGAGGATTCGCCGGGCAGTGAGAAAGGATGTGTATAGCAGAAGCATGAGGTTCAGGGCAAAGGGTACAGGCTGAGGTGAGGAAAAGGGGGTGCTTATGCGATAGAATGAGAGGAGAGGGAAGAGTGTGAGTTTGTAGCTGGCGCCAGAGGGTTGCCTGTCGGTTGCTCAGGGACTTGTGCGGTGGGGGATATAGCTGACGTGCTGCTCTATAGGCCTGAGTCAGCTCGTTGAAAGAAGTGTGCGCGCGGTCCTTCGTGAATCCCAGATCGGAGGCCGCGGGAGCCCGGTTTAAAGAACCTCGGGCTAAGAGGTTGGCGGCCTCGTTTCCAGGATTCTCGCAGTGAGCGGGCACCCAAATCAACTCCACTTGACGGGGCGGGGTTGCAGCGGGCGAATCCAGTATGCAAAAAGCAGGGACGTGAACTCGGCCTCGTGCAAAATTTAAGATTGCGGTTTTGGAATCTGATAAGACGTACCGTGCTTCTGTGTTTACGATTACTAAGGCAATGGCAGCTTCCTCTGCAGCTTCGGGGGACGTGTCTGGAGGGAATGTGTGTGTACCTATGGGAGAGAGATTGTGATCCACCACGGCAGTGACCGCTTCATCACCCACGCAGGCTGCGTCTACCCATACGGCGTCTGGTTCGACGCCGTAACATAGGTGTAGAGTTTTAGCGCGAGCTCTGTGACGTTTATCGTGGTGGTTGGAGTGCATGTTACGGGGAAGTGGTGTAATGAGGAGTTCGCGGTGCAGAGGTTTTGGTATGGGGAGTAATGTGGGATCATTGGCGGGTATCTGGAATCCAAGAGAATGTAGAATATGCCGACCAGTGTCGGTTTGTGTGAGACGAAGGTATTGTGCTTGGCGGTGCGCGTCTATAAGTTCCCCGATAGTGTTGTGAAGGCCTAACTTGAGAAGTCGATCGGTAGGTGTACTTATGGGAAGGTGGAGGGCTACTTTGTATGCCCGACGGATGAGGGCGTCCAATGTTTCAGTGTCGCGGCGAGAGAGTTGGAGGTAGGGGGTGCAGTAGAGCACACGGCTGAGTACAAAGGCATGAATAAGGCGACATAGGTCGCCCTCCTTCATGTCTCGGTAACGGCCTGAGACCCGGCGGATGAGGTGCGAGATCGCCCCTGCAACCTGCTTGAGTCTCCGGATTGTGTTTGTGTTCTTCCCGTCACTCTGGATATGCATGCCCAGTATCCGGAGGGTGTCGACCTCTGGTACCGATCTGCCATCCAGTTCGATGACGATGGGTGGGGAGGGGGAGTTGCGGCTTTTGGGGCGGATGCAGAGCAGTCCGGACTTCTCTGGAGAACAGGTTAGTCCTACGCTAACTGCATAATTTTGCGTTAGGTTGGCGGCAGTTTGGATGGTGTCCTGTATGTCACCGTCACTGCCATGGGTAGACCAGAGCGTGATGTCGTCTGCGTATAGGGTATGTTTCAGATGAGGAACAGTTGCCAATTGTCCAGCTAGGGGGATGAGGGTGATATTAAACAAGAAAGGTGAGAGGATGGACCCTTGAGGGGTGCCGACACTCTTTAGTGTGTATGTTGGGTGGGTGAGCGGGCCGAACTGAAGTTCGGCCATGCGTGCTGTGAGAAAGGCCTGAATGTAAGTGTACGTACGTGTACCCACGTTCAGTGGAGAAAGTGCTGTCAGGATCGCATGATGCTCAACGCGATCAAAGGCTTTGGATAAGTCCAGAGCCAGCACTGCCTTTGTGTGGCCCGGAATGAGCGGGTCGAAGATGTCGTGAGTGATTTGTAGCATGGCATCTTGAGTGGACAAATGGGGGCGAAAGCCAACCATGCTGTGAGGGTATAAGTCACGGTCTGTCATATGCTGTGAAAGCCTCGCCAGTACAACATGTTCGAAAAGCTTGCCCAAACACGAAGTTAATGAGATTGGACGAAGGTTTTGGAGTGTAAGTGGTTTGTTGGGCTTCGGTATGAACATTACTTTCGCGTGACGCCAGGACTGGGGAAGCGTTCCTTCCTTCCAACACTGGTTGAAGTACTCCGTGATGCGAGTGATCGATTTGTCATCCAGGTTGCGCAGTGTTGTGTTGGTAATCAAGTCGGCGCCGGGTGCGGATTTAGGGCGGAGAGTCAACAGCGCGGCTCTGACCTCCGCCTCGGTTATATCTGTGTCGAGTTCGGCATTCGGTTGTCCTGTGTATGAGGGAAGAGAAGTTGGTATGCCGGGCGATGTGTAGGTGTCGCGGAGGGTATCCAAAAGATCATTGGGGTTGTCCATGTGTGCGTGTATAAGCCGGGTGACGTGGTGCTGGGTAGTGGTTTTCGTGTGCGATGGGTCGAGGAGGTGTCGGAGGAGATGCCACGCCCTTTTGGTGCTCAGTCTGCCAGCAATGTCGTCGCATACCTGCCCCCAATTGGAGCGGCACCGCTCCTCTGAAAGCATTTGGATTTGGGATTGTAGAGTGGCTAAGCGTTTCTTTAGCGTCCTGTTATGTTTACCCCGTTTCCACCGCTCTAGAAGGCTGTGGTAGGCATCCCATAGGTGAGCGAGTCGGTTGTCTAGTGTTGGAGTGTCTGTGGTGGTTTCAATTAGTTGCGTGTGATGTTGAATATCAGTCTGAAGAGATTCCACCCAGTCGTTGATGTCGGTTATGGGATTGTCTGCGCGGGTGGTACGCGCAGCACGAAGAGCGTCCCACTTAATGAGTTTGTGTGTCATGTATGTGTGCCGGGGTGGTTTGAATGGGACAGTGACTTGTATAATGTAGTGATCACTGCCCAGTGTGTGCTGTGTTCTCGTCCATGTGACAGTACGGAGGGAGCGACTAAGCACCAGATCCGGACTAGTGTCTATACTGACACTGTTGCCTATGCGTGTAGGTGTCTGAAAGTTGTTGTGGACGGAGAGTTGGAGGTTCTGCATGAGCAGCCAAAGCCTGCGACCTCTGTGTGTAGTTGTTTTGTATCCCCAGTCAGTATGTTGACTGTTGAGATCGCCGCCGATTAGCAAGGGATGTTTCCCCGCCAGTCGATGCAGCTCCCGGAAGAGGGAATCCAGTGAGGCCATCGGTTGGGATGGGGGGTGGTAAATGTTGGCAATAAATATGGAGGGGATGGTATGTGTGTGGTGGATAATTTCTGTTATTACACAGGGTGTGTCTGATGTGATGTAATGTGTCTTGTATGTGAGAGCGCGGTGCACAAGGGTCGACGCTCTGGGTGCAACTGTGGTGTCAGAGTGTGTGGAGCTGTAACTAGGAAGTGTGGCCTGTGTGGCAGTATCTTGGAGAAGAAGGACTTGGGGCGTTGGGGAGAGAGTAGGAAGTAGAAGCTGCAGGGGCGCTTGCTTGCCCCGAAAGCCACGGCAGTTCCATGTTATGATATGAATGGAATTATTATTGGCCCGCACTGCCATAATGGAGCGTAGGGGGATGTATGAGCGGTGTTAGACTCTCGTTAATAGAGGTGTGGGGATCCGTGGCGGCACGTTGTTCTGTGAGGGGAAAGGGGGTGGCAAGCGGAGGGAGCTGTGTAAGGCGTGTCTCTAGAAGGCAAACTATCCTCTGGAGAATAGTTTCCATGCATTGTTCTATCCGTGCCTCTAATTTTGTATTTATGTCACTGATAAAGGCGTTGAATTTACTTTCGATGCGACTTTAAAGTTCCTGGAGCTTCATGTCGAATTGGTCGGACAGATTTTTCAGCTTCGCGTTGATATCGATCGATCCGGAGTTGGGGGTTGGGGGATCAGTGCATTGTTTTTTGGAGGGTGGAGGATGGGGAGGGATGTTAGCATGCGTTTGAGTAGTGGGTGGTGAAGGTATGAGAGAAGGGGTGGGAGGGGTTAGTGAGCGCTGTGTTATAGCTTTAAGGCGGCTTACCTCCTCCCGCAGGGCCCGGAGCTCACCATCGTTGTTGTGGTTCGGAGTCTGCTGGACGGGGGCTGGCGGCGATTTTTGTGCTCGATCGGCCCAGGTGAGGTCCTGCTTGGGTTTGAGGCTCCGGTCACGGGAGGCGGAGCGCGATGCATTGCGCGATGGCTTCTGAGGGGCTGGTTGTTTCTTCTCCTGGGATCTGGACTGGTGTCCGGCCGCTAGTTGGGTCGTGTGTGGCGGCCGGCGGGCGTAGCGGTACTTGCATTCAACGTTCCCGGTGTGGTGCCCGTCCCCGCAGACGATGCATTTCGGTGGGCAGGTTGGAGGCTCTGTTGAAACATGCTGATCGCCGCAGTTATGACATCTTCCGCTTGCTGGGGCCGGACAAACGTCTTGGCGGTGCCCGATGCGGCGGCAGTTGTAGCAAGCTTCCACTTTCGGTCGATGGGGGAAACATGTGTGGATGCCCGCCCAAAAGCGGATAGCTTTGGGCAGAGGGCCGGTAGCCAGGGTGATGAGGAGGGATCGCTTTTTCCCAAATGGTCGAGCATCAATTATTGGGAGGTCCGGGTTGTGGGGGACAAGTCCCTCCAAAATTTCTCTGTGTGGCTCATCATTGTAGGCCATGTGATTAATGCACCGCACGGCATTGTCGGGAGGAGCGAGGTAGGCGGTGACAACTGTGCGGCTAGCGCCGAGAGAGATGGAAGTGAGCTCGGCATAAGCCCGCGCCCGAGCCTCCACAGGGGTGCTGAGTGTGAAGGTATTGTTGGTCGGATGTAGCCGCAACTGGTCTTGGGCGAGGGCTTCCTGCAGGGAAACTGCTGTCGTAGAGGAGATTGCTGTTAGAAGCGTGCGAGGGGTCTGCGTGGTTACCTCCAAACCGCCGCGGGGTCGGACAACGACCTTGAAGTCTCCCCTCGGGAGTTGCGGGAGAGGCGTGCGTCGTAAATGGCGAGGAGGAGCTGGTGGAGGAGACGGCCTTGAAGGCGTCGGCGTCCCATCTTGCGAATCTCCAACGGTTCGGCGGCCGTCGCTGCCACTGATTTCCAATTGGCCGATCAAGCTTGCTGGGCGTTGGAGACAGTTGTCAGCCGTCGCAGGGCGGTATTTGTTTCGGAGACGTAGGACGGTCTCCCATTCCCCATTTCCGAGTTCGGTTGCGTCGATATCAGTGCCATCTACGCGGTATTCCATGGCTAGGCGAGTGGTGACCACACGGAGGCGAGGCCTGGCGTAGGCCTAGCTCCGACGGGCACACAAGAAAACAGCACGGATCGTGGTACCGATCCCGGCGGGCTAGCGACAGTCAGGTGAGATCAAAGTGGGCGGCTGACCATCCCGAATGCAAAGCGGGGGAAATCGAGAGGATCCGGTCGAAATATAGGGCTCTGGTGAAAGTTGAGGCCGGAGCGCATGTGCAGCGCGTCCGCTCGCAACGGCTCCCAAAACCGGTCCTGAGCCTAGGCGAGCCTCCCCGCCTACGGCGCTCGCACACCAGCTGCGAGATGCCGCAGCAGATTGCCATGGAGGGGGACGACGTCACCCCTGAGGAATCACAAGGAAACGGATGGTTCTCCGTTCTAAAAAGACGGCAGGATTCGCGCGCGAAGTCACACGCAGCCCGCCAGTCGGGAACGCAATGAAGCGCGACAGCGGCGCCTAAAATTTTTGTCGTCAATACGCCCAGAGCTACTAATGCAGCAGCGTACAGTCGAGTAACAGAGATCATCCTCACCGACCAGAGACACCCGGTCACGGCCTACCTCTCACCTGCCGGTATCACGAGCCGATGCGTTATTCGCGGCGTCGACACTGACTTCGACGACGCCGCACTCAACCGCATACTAATCCAACAGCGCAACCCAAGCCTACTGGGAGCGCGTCGCATCAAGAACACTGAACTGTGATTCTGATCTTCAACGGGCTTAAAGTGCCCAACTACGTCTACTACGGCCAGTTCATCTACCGCTGCACGTTCTACAAGCGCCAGACACCTGCCGCACCTGCGGCCAAGTGGGCCATCGCCAACACGTGTGCCCCACTCCTTCAACCAAGGTCTGCGACCACTGCGGACACTTACCAACGGACAACCCACACGTTTTTGATACCATAAGCTTTTGATACCATAAGCCACACTCATATACTACACGAGATTCAGGAGGCAGGTTTAGGCCGCCGCTTCTACGAATACGTCCGCTCTTTCCTAAGAGCCAGAACGCCCACACTTAAAGTTGGGGTTCTCAAGTCACACACCTACAATCTAGGCCCGCGCGGTACCCCGCAAGGGTCGGTGCTCTCACCGTTTATTTTCAATTTAGCCCTCGGACAACTTTTGCAAAAGCTGACACACATCGAAGGCGTAGAACACGCGCTCTACGCCGACGATATTACTATTTGGCGCACTGGAGGGAGCGATGGACAAATCGAAGCGAGCCTTCAGGAAGCAGTCACTGCAGTACAAACATTTTTAAAGCCCACGAGCCTCAGACTATCGGCATCTAAGTCCGAGTTGCTGCTTCTGCCACCACAGTGTGGCCGCACCAAAGCCGAACCTACCCTACACCTCTCCACAATGAATGGTTCGGTTATCCCGATAGTGTCGTCGGTTCGAATTCTGGGCGTTACCTTGCAGGAGAATGGCAAAAACGGCTTAACCATCACACATCTCACCAAAAAAGCTGAGGAACTCATTCACCTCGCCCGACGCGTCGCCAATAGACACTCAGGACTCACAGAAGAGAGCTTACTACGCATCTTCTATGCGTTGTTAATGTGCCACGTTCACTACGTTGCCTGCGCTCACCCGTCGAGCAAAGGCGATGAAACTAAAGCAGACAACCTCATCCGAAAATGCACAAAACGAGTACTTGGTCTACTTATGTCCACAAGCACCCAGCGCCTGCTAGCCCTTGGGGTACATAACATGTTCCAAGAAATCATCGAAGCACAAAAGATGTCCCAACTCATACGCCTGTCTTCGACAGCTGCGGGTCAGGAACTCCTCTCACACATAGGTCTTCCTATCCCAACTCAAGTGAACGAACCAGAATCGTTACCACAACACCTTCGCGCTAAACTCACAGTGCTACCCTTTTCCAGGAACATGCACCCAGTGCACAATCAGACTCAAAGAAGGGCACGAGCTCAAGCCTTACTAAAAGCGGCCAACCTACAACCGCAGCCGTGGTTTTCGTAGACGCCACTAAATACGTGGACAAACCCTACTTTGCAGCTGCGGCGGTCGCCCCAGACGGAACAGCTTTTAATGCTCTTACCGTAAAAACACAGAAAGCCTGCGAGGCTGAACAAGTGGCCATTGCCCTTGCTCTAGCACTCCCTCAGCGCGACACACTATTCACCGACTCTAAACCCGCTGAACTGATATACCGCCACGGTACACTTTGGCAGGCGGCATTAAGAGTTCTAGCATCTGTTCAAATAACTGTAGACAAGCACATCCACTGGTTCCCGGGTCATGAAGGGATCAACGTTCAACCAGGGGTCCCCAACGGTAATGAGCTGGCCCATAACCTCGCGCGTGATCTCACATGCCGCGGGGGGTCGCGGTCCGGCTCACTGGCCGGGGACACAAACACGCACTGGGAGCCACTCCTATCACATCACGAAATTTGCTCGCACTATAAGTTATTTAGAAAGCGATTCCCCTCACCTCACTCAGCACTAAATGAAGCACAACAATTAACACTTCGACTGCTGCAAACGCACAGTTACCCAGCCCTTATATCTGGAGCAAATACCTACCTGAGATAAGGCCAGAATGCCCCAAATGCCAAAATTCCAGGTGTGATTTAAGTCACATGCTGTGGCAGTGTCCCGTGCTAAATAGTAGCTTCGGGTCCCCTGCCACCGAGGACGACTAGATAAACCCCCTCAGGAGCCCCGACAAGGCCCTTCAACACCAGGCCGTCCAGAAGGCCCAAAAGGTGGCTGGCGAGCTCCGACTCCCAGTCCCCATATGGGCGGAGCCACCGGGCTGGCCCCCGTAAGGGGTGCCCAGTCCCCTTCAGGACCTTTAATAAAGTTAATTGTCTCTCTCTCTCTCTCTCAAATCTAAGAAGCCTACCCTTAGTGTTGCTGGGTGAGACCCGATACACCGATAACTATACTCAAGACGCACGAAGGAGTTCAGCTGACAATGCTTGATTTGAAGTAACAAAAAATGGTGGCATAGACTCGCTTACTGCTTGGCTTAACTGACTTGCAGAGTGAATGGGATCTTCAGAATTTCGGCTTCTGTTTCAGGGGAGACGCCGTTGGTGCCTGGCTTTCCACCGACTTTCCAGCCGGACTCTCCGTTCCTGCGTAAGCACTCCTCTTTTTATGGTTGAAATGTTTGAGATGGCAAGCAAGCTTTCAGAAATGTAAGTACACTGTAAGTGTTGCACAGTGCGAAGGGTTGTAATACAATTTAACCTTTTAGGCCAGATACGCACACACAAAAATAAATGTGGCTTTGTGTAAAAAGAAGAATACATAGAAACTCAGAGAGAGTGCCAGAGTTTCAAGTATATTGTCAACTTGTCCTGAAGCAGATGAAGGGAGCAGACTGTGTTCTGGTTCAACTGGTTATTGGGCCAAACTTGCGGCCACATAAAAGGAAAGTGAGATTACAGCAATATACTGGCACTTACAACGGCGAACAGAGTATCGGCCATCGATCAACTAACAAGCGACGAAGCGCGTTGGTATTTGTACATGTGGCATCGAATATTCTAGCCTCATTACAGTCTTCGAGCAAGCTCTGTGGTAATTTGGAGTGTTCGCGTTTTGCGCACAATCTTAATAGAATGATCTACAATAACCATGAATCTTCTGAAACAATGAGGCGCAGTTTGCGCTGAGCATTGAAGACAGGCATTGTTGGCGAAAACCGAATGATCTATATGTGTAAATAAGAAATGCGCGTGTCATTTCCACCCCTTAACAAGCATCGTCCCGATGCCTAACACAGAACACCTTGAACAACAGTAAAGCTAATAATAACTGAGTGAAAAAGCTCAACAACAAAAAATAATACAAACAATCATCTACAATTATAGAGGGAGAACAAAAAATACAGTCTTTAAGTTTGTGAACGTACATGAAATGGCTTGAGGCGCATGACAAGAACGACTTGAGGTCGCGCACGCTGCCGTTGAGTGCTTTCGATGCCGTCGGGGACAACCTTGTAGGTGAGTGTGCCGAGACATCGAACTATCCAGTACGACTAAGATTGCACGGCGGGCTTGTTGGTTATTCATGTTGTTCGTGGTTGTGACACGCCATGTTTGAGTATAAGTATTGCTGTTTCCCGGATTATACCGCATTGTTGAAAGTTAGCGCCGTGTATGTGTTCTGTGTCTTCACTGTCCCGTCCTGGATGCGCTGTACCCAGTACGGTCCGAAGCACTGTCGCAGAGTTTTTTTGCTGAAGCCACGTCAACGTACCGGTGTCCAGACACATACGCGGTCGCCGGGCTGGTATTTCACGAAGTGTTGTCGCAGATTTTATCAGCGTCTGTTAGTCATCTGTTGATTTTTAAAAGGACTGAAATTTAGGCGAGTTTGTACTCTAGCATAGTGCAATGTAGAGCGCGTTAACAGAAAATAAACAAAGGACAGAGGAAGACAGACGAGCGCTCACTTGAAACGAAAGTTTATTAAGAGAAAAGGCTAGGTTTTATCCTACAACGAACGCAGAAACTAATGCCTGAAACTGCAATCTGAAAAACCTAGAGGACAGCTATCACCTCAGAGCTTAGAATCCCAGGAAAAAAATTTACGTGCCTCTTACGCCTGAAGACATCCTACAGATTATTCGGCCCAATAAACGGAAATTGTTCATTGGACTGCACTCGTAGCCATGTAGAAGGAAATTCACATTACAGATTGATTGGTATGTGGGGTTTACGTCCCAAAACCACCATATGAATATGAGAGACGCCGTAGTGGAGGGCTCCGGAAGTATCGAACACCTGGGGTTCTTTAACGTGCACCCAAATCTGAGCACACAGGCCTACAATATTTTCACCTCCATCGTTTGCTGCCGCCGCAGCCGGGATACAAACCCGCGACCTGCGGGTCAGTAGCCGAGTGCCTTAGCCACTAGACCACCGCGGCGGGGTGGTCCCATTACAGCAAGACATAATTAGCTCTGATAGCGGCGAACAGAGCGTCGGCCTTCCATCAACTGACAAGCGGCAAAGCGCTTCGGTATTTATGCACGTGCCGTCGAATACCCCCGCCTAGTCTTCCCGTCACCAGCAAAAGTTTTCACTAGTCTTTCCGTAAGCTCTGAGACTGTCTCGAGTGTTCACGTCTTGCGTGCGATCTTGACAGAACAATATACTATAATCGTGCATCTTTTAAAACAATGAGGCGCAGTGTGCGCTAAGCATTACAGACAGTCTGCGCGGGCGAAAACTGAATGAAACATAGGTGTAAATAATAAACGCGCTTGGCATTTTGTAATGTGACCAAACAAACCACAAAAGCTCACAAGGTATGCACGCCCATTGGGAGTCTATTATGTCGGGACGGTACGCTATAACGCAGTTGACTTAGTAAGAGTAATGTTTGTGCAGACATATCCAAATCGAATGACAATTTTATCGGGCAAGTTTTCAAACCAACATACGGGCGAGTACTAGGACTTTTTATTGACTTCACCAAAAAAAGCAACAAGGCCCGTGCAAATATAATCAGCGTCAGCCAAATGTATACATGGCTCACAGACACCGCTACAGATGGACTTCTTTTAATTTCAGATTGAAGACGTATTATCTCTATATAGGCTGTATTTAACCCTTAAGACTTATTCTATTCTTTTTGTTTTTCTTAAGCTATTTTAGGACCCACCACGGTGGTCTAGTGGCTAATGATCTCGGCTGCTGACCCACAGGTCGCGGGATCAAATCCAGCTGCGGCGGCTGCATTTTCGATGGAGACGGAAATGTTGTAGTCCCGCATGCTCAGATTTAAGTGCACGTTAAAGAACCCCGTAAGGTAGAAACTTCCGGAGCCCTCCACTACGGCGTCTCTTATAATCATATAGTGGTTTTCGGATGTGAAACCATGCCTATCAATCAATAAAGCTGTTTTAGCTATATCTGGTCCTTGCCGGAGCTCTCTGTACACCTTTGTGCTTCCTTTTCAATATACTTATTACTAAACACCTTATGAGTAAACTGTGAGAAGAAACTGCGAAACAACATGTGCATAAGTCACAGGTAATTGCTTTTTCAAGGAGATGTTTCCTTCATTTCTTTCATTTATTTACCCTCACGCCGCATAGAGGCGTTACAGAGCGGGGTGGGTTATAATAAACAAAAATAATACAAAAAATACAATATTGAAATACAACATATATATTGAAAATACTCGTTCAACAAACTAAGCCATTAGAGGCTCACAAAGTATTCAGTACAGTTTGAGTGCTGAGGCGTCCTCAATGCAGGCGATAGAGGGGGAAGGTGGTAGGTGAACGCTTGTTCTTGGTAAAAATGAATCTCAAAAATACATTAGTGTGGCAAAAACAAATAAAAAACCTTATACTGATGATCAAGACGTGATGATGCGTATGAAAGTAAGTGCTGAGATGAGTTCCTCTTCAAGCGAATTGTTACAGTATACGATTTCCAAAGAAGACATAAAACAGAACTTTTTCAATGTTGTTTCAGTTTTGTTACTCCAAGGCCTGATTTCATTAGTAAAACGCTAGGTGTGTGGTAATAGTATCAGTTAATAAAACGCGCTTAACGGTTGTGAACTGATTAAATGATAGTTGCGAATGTTTTTGACCAGGGCCCCAACAGAAGCAGCAGCTTGGTTCTAATAAATTTTTCTATAGTATAATTTTAAATGCCGTAGTGATTTAGGAACATTTCTGCATATGTACCGGATAGGTTTGTTGGCGTTGCTATGTTTTCAATGTCCACTATCTAAGACAGGAGACTGGGAGGTTAGTAGAAATAGAAGGAGATCCGTTTGTTTGGCGGACTTGCGCCCACTAAAGGAAAACAGACACACCGGCTTAGCGGGAGGCGAACAGCGCGTTCGACGGCCGTCGGGGAACAGAATGTCCCACTGGAACGCAAGGCGCGTTCACCATCCGAGATACAGTCGCCCTAGCGTCTGGCGCTATCTCGTTATCAACGAATGGTCGACGTGTGGGCCATGATCTTCGCAGATGAATCGCGGTGCATCCTGGACCACGATAAGGCCGCGTGCCGGCGTTATCGGCATGCGCAACACTATCCACACCATTCCGGAAGTCCGCAATGCCTCTTGCGATTGCGATATCACGGCCAAGCAAAAACTGTATGTTACCATCGACGACGCCTTGAGCATTTTCAGCAGTACCAGTGGTTACGGGGATTAGGGTCGTTAATCGGGGTGGGACGCTCACGTCATTCTCGAGCACACGGAGGGCTGCGCGATTATGTGATGCCGAGTATGAATTTATGGCTTCATCCGAGGAAAGTTTGATGGATCTGGACGCCAGGTCAATAACCACGTGATGTTGAGTCAAGAAGTCCATGCCGAGAATGACATCACGGGAGCACTGTGGGAGCACCAAGAAAGTGGCAAGGTATGTGTGACCATCGAATGTCACCCTTGCAGTACATCGCCCCGATGGGGTGAGGAGGTGGCCTCCCGCTGTGCGGATCTGCGGGCCGTCCCAAGCCATCTTAACCTTCCTCAGTTGTGCTGTCAATGGCCCGCTGATGACCGAGTAGTCAGCTCCTGTGTCAATCAAGGCAGTTACCGGGTGGCCGTCGATAGATACTTCAAAATCGGTGGCACGTGGGCTGTTGCGCGTTGGTTTTGGGTTCGGGTCACAGCTTCGTCTTGTTGCTTCGTTTTGCTTCGTCTCGCGGCTTGGGTGGTTGTGCGTTGTCGTCATCGTAGATGATGTGCTGTCCTCATATATGGTCGTCAGTGGAGGGTCGTCAGCTTTTCCTTTTGAAGCAACCTCACCTCCAAAGATTGCTGGTTTTAGTTTCCCGTACGGGGGCTTGGGGACCTTCTTCGTTCGTTGTTGCTGCGGTTCAGTGACATGAAGCGTGGGGATGGCGGTGATGGAGAACGGCTGGACAAGTACTCTGTATGGCGCAAGTACTCTTCAATTGCCGGAGGTCGTTATCCAGGGCGTGGCCGTGGTGCCTGAGATGAAAAGCCATGCAGTCCCATCCGCCTGTAGGGGCAGTGTCGAAGATTGTGGCCGGCCTCACCGCAGTGAAAGCATAGGGGACGGTCGTCGGGAGTTCTCCAGGTGTCGCATTTTCTTTGGCTCGGGCGTCTCTCGTATGTAGGGTGGGCGGGTAAGGGCGGACGGCTACTTGGGGCTGCAGCGTACCGTCGAGGACTGGGCTCGTTTCGTCGGGGTGGCCTAGTGTTCACTGCAGCGGCGTAAGTCATTGCTTCGGCCTCTGTTCGAGTCGTCGCTGATGAAGAGCCAAGCGCCTGCTGGACCTCATCACGCACTATGTCCAAGAGAGATGCTCCTTGGGGGGGCTGGGGGGTAGGAGGTAGCAATCGGCGTAGTTCTTCCTTAACCACTTCTCGAATAGCTTCCCGCAGATCGTTGGTGGTTAGCCCACCTCGAATCGGGTCCGAGTAAAGCGAGCTGAGCTGAAACGGGCGGTTGTATTGCCGAGTCCGGGCGTCCAGGGTCCTTTCTATGGTGTGCGCTTCTTCAATAAATTCGGCGACTGTTTTAGGAGGGTTCCTTATGAGACCGGCGAAAAGCGACTCCTTCACCCCTCGCATTAGGTATCCGACCTTTTTGTCTTCGGTCATGTGTTGGTCCGCTCACCTAAAAAGACGTTTCATTTCTTCGACGTACACGTTTAGAGTCTCATTGGGCTGTTGGGTCCTCGATTCTAGCAGCAGCTGGGCCCTTTCTTTTCGCATGATGCTAGTGAAGGTCCTGAGCAACCCATTCTTCAGAAATGTCCAGGTGGTCAGGGTGGTCTCATGGTTTTCATACCACGTTTTAGCGGGGCCGTCCAGGGAAAAGTAAACGTATCCCAGCTTCATTTCTTCATCCCACCTGTTTATGGTAGCCACGCGCTCGAATTGGTCGAGCCATTCTTCTAGGTCTTCAGCGGCATAACCATGGAAAGTTGGGGGCACCCGCGGCTGCTGCAGAATGAGAGGGGTAGGTGATTGCGGGGTGCTCATGGTGGCTGTGGAAGCGTCCTTTCGTGGTCGCGTGGGGTCCGGTAGCGGTCCCAGCTCAGGTGGCAGGTTTCGGAGGCGGCGACTGCTTCGAGTATCTGTGTCTTCAGCGTCCTCGTTCTCTGCAGTGGCTGTTTTAAGGTCGTTTTCGTGCATACCCAGCACCTCCACCAGATGTCACGTAAGAGTGAGGGTAGCCCGAAGACAGGAGACCGGGAGGTTAGTAGATATAGAAGGAGATCCGTTTATTTGGCGGACTTGCGCCCACTAAAGGAAAACAGACACACCGGCTTAGCGGGAGGCGAACAGCGCGTTCGACGGCCGTCGGGGAACAGAATGTCCCACTGGAACGCAAGGCGTGTTCACTATCCGAGATACAGTCGCCGTAGCGTCTGGCGCTATCTCGTTATCAACGAATGGTCGACGTGCGGGCCATGATCTTCGCAGATGAATCGCGGTGCATCCTGGACCACGATAAGGCCGCGTGCCGGCGGTATAGGCATGCGCAACACTATCCGCAATACGCCTCGCGGCAGTATGTACCGGGTAGGTCTGTCGGCGTTGCTATGTCTTCAATGTCCACAATCTAACAAACTAAAAAAGGTTATTGAAGAGAAATCCGCTATATTTATTTGATGCTACGTAGTCGAGTTTGATAGTATTGATGGTATAGACGATATATCTGGATGAGCCAGGGTGACAAGAAAAATGCACGATTCTATATTGAGTGCGATTTAAGAACCATAGCCAATGTGAGCACCAGGTTGATATGTTATGACAGTCTGATTAAAGAATAAAATGATCATGATGGTTAGTATTTCGCAGTATAAAGTACATATGTCAGCAATCAGTTTAGTAGAACTACTAACAACTGAAGATAAGTCGTTATTGCCAATTTAATATACCTCTGGGTCCAAGACACAGCCTTAACGGGCATCCAAATTTACTTGAAAACTAGGCGATGCAGCAATTGAGTACGGGTACTTAGAAAACATTCTATCCTGCTTGAGTTGTTGAGGTAATTAATATGAATACTTGTTTAAGAAGTAATTAGCAAGCGATGAGACACCTTGTCAGAAGGTTTAGAAAAATCATAAAAAATACAATCAACAACATGGCCCTTGTATAAAGAAGAAGAACTGTTATGAATTCACGATATTAGTTTCGTTTCGCAAAATTAGTTGTAGTGAAACTCCTGCTAAAATTAAGTGGAAAAAGGCATTGTCACATGAAAGGAAAAGAGATAAGTAAATATAACCTAGTAAATAATTTAACAACACATAATTGTTAGGAAACGGGTCTGTAATTTTGAGGAGAATGTAGAATACCTTGTTTTAACAGACATACTACCTATCCACATTCCGATCAGTTGGTGAAGTGCAGCACTATAACGGAGTAAAAATATACATCAAAATAGCTAGGAGTACACAACAATATTTTCTGATAACCTCAATTCAATTTCATCCGCACAACAATAAGACAGTTTTAAACCAATTTTAACATACTGCCAAAATCAACTACAAACGAATTTATAGAAAAAAAATAATATTTGTACATATACCTCATAGTGTCAGTACAGCAATCAGAAAATTATTTCGCAAACGTGTCATGCAACACCATACAACATTCTTCGATGCCCATTGTGAAACCGCCAAATCCTGTAAGAGATATGTTATCATCTTCTTATTTGAAAAACTCTACGACATTTCGCTGGATTGGTACTAAGAAGTGAATGTACATAGGTAATATAGAAGACGGCCTTTGCATTTCTTAACGCGATGTAATATCCATGCAGTGCGTTTGATTATTCTTTCCCTAGAGTAGAACCTTAAGTGCGTTTCTCGAGGCGAAAAAGGGGTTTTTCAGTTGTTTCGACATCTTTTCAATGTTGGTCACAACGAAAAGGGGACGTTTCCTGCTGGAAAGCTCGCGCACTGGCACATACTAAGCAAGAAGTGGCGTAAATTTATTTTTAAATAAGTTGTGATTGTCTTCTTCGGTGCAGCTGAAATATTCTGGCATGCACTTGTATATCAACAGTGTGAGCTCTTCGGTAATTGCAGTGTAATCACCTCTTGCATAATCTGTGATAAATTTTGAATTGGTTTTAACATACGGTACGTCACCCTTTACAGAAATATGTAACAAAGAATGATCACCTATAACGGGTAAACAGTTCACTGAAACTGCCGTGTTAGGGTTGTTGACAAGAATCAGGTCAAGAGTATTTAATGAAGAATTGCCAGTTCTTGTAGGCCAACAAAAAAGTTGCCAATGATTAAAATTTAGGCACAAGTCAATGAAAGATTGACTTTCAATAGGCGAACCAACAACCGAGGACAATCGTGATGCCCAATGCATTTTGGGGAAATTAAAATCACACAACACGAATCAAAAAAGAATATGACAGTTCTGAAACTAGGAAATTAAGAACGTTTTGCCGTACATGGCATAACGAATTTGGTGCATTCGGCGTCCACTAGCAAACACAAAGCCGTGCGTTTCGGTGGTTTAGGACAGCACCTACACGAAGCAATTCTAAGAACGTTGTCAATGCAAGCCTGGAGGAAGCAATGTGGTTAGCAACAGCTATTAGGACGCCACCTCCTAGTCATGGATCTCGGTCATTACGGTACACAACATAATTCTTATCATAGTGAAATAACTCTTCGCTGAAAGTTCTCTTGACCAACCAAGTCTCCGTCAATACAACCACTTCAGCGGCGCACGAGTAAAGAATAGGTGCTCAAACGTAGCGTTTATTGATAACTTTGCACACATTTGTCAATAAACACGATATACCTAGCGAATACTGGTTGCGTTGCTGATGCCCATGTCTGTTAGGAGAAAGATTCATCAGTGCGGCATCAGAACAGTTCGTAACGGCAGTTGACCTTTCAGAAGCAGGGGAGGCTCCGCCACGGTGGTCTAGTGGCTAAGGTACTAGGCTGCTGACCCGCAGGTCACGGGATCAAATCCCGGCTGTGGCGGCTGCATTTCCGATGGAGGCTGAAATGTTGTAGGCCCGTGTACTCAGATTTGGGTGCACGTTAAAGAACCCCAGGTGGTCAAAATTTCCGGAGCCCTTCACTACGGCGTCTCTCATAATCATATGGTGGTTTATGGACGTTAAACCCCACAAATCAATCAGAAGCAGGGGAGCATTTCTTAATTGCAGTTCACTAACAGAGTTTGTATAAGGTAAGTGAATTTACAATTTTCATTGATGTATAGCTTGCCACTTTTTTTGTGCCACCTATTTGTAGCGCTCTCCCAGGATCATCCAAATAATCTGGTTGTGGACAAATACAACCTTATAAAAGTTTGATTCCAGCAAACAATATATATGCTGGCCAGGGCCGGAGAATATGTCTGAATGATGAAATTTTCCAAATAATGAGTGTTGAATTACTAAAGATTTTACTGCATAAAGGGTGCCCAGAAACACTTTTTTTGGGTAAGCATCAAATAGCTCTATTAAGAAATGCTTATCGCTTCTCGAATCGACTGTGGGAAAAGTTGAAAAATTTTTCAAAGTATGAGCAGATTTTCCGCTTCAAGTGCCTTCTCTCTTTTCGTCATACAGTATAGTCATACAATATTCATCTTAGTGCATACCTGCCAAGTCTCCCGGATTGGTCGGGAGACTCCTGGATTTTGACAGTTTTCTTCAGTTGTACGGTTGTAAAAAAAATCTCCCGGAAATCGAAATTTCTGAGCCTCATCTGGCTGCATTGACAAAAAAGCAGCTAAATCCGCTCCAGGCTTTTCGAACCTACCCCATTTTATCATAAAGGAGTTTAAGAGGCGTTCATGTAAACATACAGTATAATCTCAGCGATGCGAAACCGTGGCAGATATGAATTCAGCCAAATTTTACGAGGTTCATTGGGCCTCAATTCGAATGTTCCGAACACATTTCCTAATTTCGGTGGGTGATATGAACTATAGTACGTAAACCGTTGAAAGAAGGCCGAGAGCAGCAAACTTGACGCTTCGGATGTACGCGTCTGACAGGCGCACTACAGTGCGTGCGATTGTCGTTGCCACAACTGCTGAGGACGAAACCGCGGTCGCTCTTGCCACGATTATGTATGGCGACGACGTAACTGTGAATACCCCGAAAATGTGCGCTCAACCAGTCAAAGCAACGCTGCTATCCGCAAACTCTGCGGACAAACCTGCGGCAGATGCCCTCGTCGCTGACACGAAACGACTTAGTTTTGAAGGCATGTGCGCAGCCAAGCGCATGGGAATTGTAAAATGAATTACCGTTTGCCGCAACCACCGCTCACAAAAACCACGGTTCCGGCAACGCGATCTGCGAGCTCCGAGGGTACGCAGGGGTAGGTGAAAGGCAGTAAATACGTAAAAAATAAAAGTTGCAGCTTTGCCGCAAGGGCGAAGCAATAAATGTGACAGCAACAACTTGGAATGTAACACTGAGAACATCAAGCAGATTGAAACGTGCACGTTGGTCGAGAGCGAACTAACTGCTTTTACCACTCGACACGTAATGCGCTGTTTGAACAAAAACGATGCACGACACGTAATCACTGATGCAGATGAGTACAAACTAACGTGTCCCGGTTGCTATACCTCGCTGTGTACGAAAAGCGCGCTTTTCTCGCAAAAAGGGCTTGTGCAGAGACCGAAGTGACCTTTGTGGGCCCCGCAGCTAACGCTTTTATTTCAGTGAGAGCCGAAGTCACACAATTCCCCTACCAAAAGATAAGTGTGCGCGCACAGGCATCCACCCATGGGGCAAAGTACACGTGAGATAAGCACTCATCAGGTGGATTTTTTTCTTTGAGTGTTCATATATATAGACACGTATACATATAAGGTTAAGGACAGCGGTGGTGGCAACGGCAAAAAAACAGCCTGGACGGTCCATATAATTGCTATTGCAATAAAAAGGGGCCAGACGTGTTTTGGCGTTCCTGTGAAAAGAATCTAGCAGTAAGCAAAGCTTTGACCCGCGCTTGTGTGACAGCCAGCTGCGCCATCCCGTCCATTCACCGGTGTCCTAGGAATAGACACCTGAGGCGTTTTGACTGAAATAGATTCTGCTAGTTGTGTTGATCTTTTGAGACTTAGCCCCTAAGAGCTTTGCCCCTAAAAAACAGTTTCACTGCAAAGGTCAAACAATAGATGAATGCTTTAGAAACAAATTGTAATGTCATACAAATGAAGGCTGGCAGCTAACTAGATCTGATATTGTGAACACCAGAAAGTGCTCTTTTTGCATTTAGAGTGCAGCACTGCTGATTCTGACCACTACGCTATCGCTGCTAGCAGCGATGGCGTAGTGGTTAGAGCATCCGCCTCGCATGCAAAAGGTCCGTGGTTGAAATCCCGGTGCCGCGCAGTTCCCAACCGAATAAAAAAAATCCGCGTGGTGATGAAACTGCATTAAGAGGCCTGGGGTGCGGCCTCACCGGTAAAAACACCGCCGGGAACGCACTCCCTCACCAGAGAAAGATTGGCCACCCTGGTGCAGTATCTGGCCACTACCTCCCACATGCATACGTCAAATAACCAACGGCCGTCAGTCCCCAGCAGCTGTGAAGCAACTGACCATGGTGGCGGTCAGATCTGCAACGCAGCAGAGGGTGCTAAGAATCTCTGGATCCGGACAGGCCGCCATTGGAACCTGAACTTGGCAACGTTTAAGGTTAGAACCTTATCTAGTGAGGGAAGTCTAGCTGCACTATTCGAGGAGCTAGAGGGCATTAAATGGGATATAATAGGGCTCAGTGAGGTTAGGAGGACAGATGAGGCCTATACGGTGCTACGGAATGGGCACGTCCTTTGCTATAGGGGCTTGGCTGACAGAAGAGAACTGGGAGTGGGGTTCCTAATTCACAGAAACATAGCTGGAAACATTGAGAAACA
Organism: Rhipicephalus microplus; assembly: GCF_043290135.1. Classification (NCBI taxonomy): domain Eukaryota; kingdom Metazoa; phylum Arthropoda; class Arachnida; order Ixodida; family Ixodidae; genus Rhipicephalus; species Rhipicephalus microplus. The sequence goes on from NC_134707.1 coordinate 132,364,450, forward strand.
CTATAGCATTAATGAAAGGGTGGTAGGTATCGTAATTAAACTGAATAAAAAAATACAAGATGAAGGTGGTACAGGCTTACGCACCTACATCCAAACATGATGACGCTTCAGTTGAAAGCTTCTATGAAGACGTGGAATCGGCAATGAGTAAGGTAAAAACACCGTATACTATACTGATGGGAGACTTTAATGCAAAGGTAGGGAAAAAGCAGGCAGGAGACCAGGCAGTAGGAGATTATGGCATCGGTACTAGAACCGCCAGAGGAGAGCTACTAGTAGAATTCGCAGAACGCAATAATTTACGGATTTTAAGTACCTTCTACCGAAAACGAGGAAACCGCAAGTGGACATGGAGGAGCCCTAATGGCGAAAATAAGAACGAAATAGACTTCATAATGAGTGCACCACCTGGGCATCGTACAGGATGTGGAAGTGGTTGGCAAGGTACAATGCAGTGACCATAGAATGGTACGGTCTCGAATTCGCCTAGACTTGAGGAAGGAACGGCAGAAAATGTTACGCAAGAAACCAATCAATGAGCTAGCACTGAGAGGGAAAGTACAGGAATTCAGAGTCCCGCTTCAGAACAGGTACTCGGCTCTTAGTCAGGAAACCAACCTTAGCGTAGATACAATGAATGATAATCTGACGAGTATCATTACGGAGTGTGCAGTGGAAGTTGGAGGCATGGTAGTTAGACAGGACACTGGCAAGCTTTCCCAGGCAACGAAGAATCCTATTAAGAAGCGTCAAATCATGAAAGCTTCAAGTACAACAGAGAAAATAGAACAGGCAGAGCTTTCGAAGTTGAATAATAGGCGTAAGGTATCTGACGTAAGAAGGTATAACATGGAGAGAATTGACCACGCTCTGAAAAACGAAGGAAGCGTCAAAGCAGTGAAGAGGAAACTTGGGATAGGCAAAAATCGGATGTATGCACTAACGGACAAAGAAAGCAAAATAACTACCAATATGATTAGGATAGGTAAAATAGCGGAGGAGTTCTACAGAGATCTGTACAGTAGCCGGCACAACCACGACGTTAATACTATAAGAACTAGCAGTAACCCAGATGACACCCCACCAGTAATGATAGAAGAAGTCAGAAAAGCTTTGGAGAGCATGCAAAGAGGCAAAGCTGCTGGTGAGGATCAGGTAACATCATAACTGCTGAAAGATAAAGGGCAGATTGTGTTAGAAAAACTAGCCACCCTGTTTACGATGTGTCTCCTGACGGGAAGAGTGCCAGAGTCTTGGAAGAACGCTAAGATCATCTTAATACACAAGAAAGGCGATGACAAGGACTTGAAGAATTACAGGCCGATCAGCTTGCTCTCTATAGTAAACAAGCTATTTACAAAGGTAATTGCTAACAGAGTAAAGAAAACATTAGAACTCAATCAACCAAAGAAACAAGCAGGATTTCGAACAGGCTACTCAACAATTGACCGCATTCATACTATCAATCAGGTAATAGAGAAATGCTCAGAATATAACCAACCACTATACATAGCCTTCATAGATTACGAGAAGTCGTTTGATTCAGTAGAAATATCAGCCGTCATGCAGACACTGCGGAATCAGGGTGTCGATGAAGCATATATAAACATTCTGGAAAAAATCTACAGGGGATCAACTGCTACCATAGTGCTTCATAAAAAAGCAACAGAACACCAATCAAGAGAGGTGTAAGGCAGGGGGACACAATCTCTTCAATGCTATTTACCGCGTGCTTACAGGAGGTTTTCAGAAGCCTAGAATGGGAACAGTTAGGGATAAGAGTAAATGGAGAGCACCTTAGTAACCTGCGCTTCGCCGATGACATTGCATTGCTGAGTAACTCAGGGGACGAGTTGCAACTCATGATCACGGAGTTAGACAAGGAGAGCAGAAAGGTGGGTCTTAAAATAACCTGCAGAAAACGAAAGTAATGTACAACAACCTCGGAAAAGAGCACACTTCAAGATAGGTAATAGTGCACTTCAATTTCTGAAAGACTATGTCTACTTAGGGCAGGTAAAAACCACGGAGCCTAATCACGGGACTGAAGTAACTAGAAGAATTAGAATTGGGTTGAGCACATTTGGCAAGCACTCTCAAATTATGACAGGTAGATTGCCACTATCCCTCAAGAGGAAGGTATATAACAGCTGTATCTTGCCGGTACTTAGCTACGGAGCAGAAACCTGGAGATTTACAAAGAGGGTTCAGCTTAAATTGAGGACGACGCAGCGAGCAATGCAAAGAAAAATGGTAGGTGTAATCTTGTGAGACAAGAAGAGAGCAGAGTGAATTAGGGAACAAACGGGGGTTAAGGATATCATAGCTGAAATCAAGAACAAGAAATGGACATGGGCCGGGCATGTAGCGCACAGACAGGATAACCGCTGGTCATTAGGGGCAATAACTGTATTCCCAGAGAAGGCAAGCGGGTTAGGGGGAGACAGAAGGTTAGGTGGGCAGATGAGATAAAGAAGTTTGCGGGTATAAATTGGCAGCACCAAGCACAGGAACAGGTTGACTGGCGGAACATGGGAGAGGCCTTTGTCCTGCAGTGGACGCAGTCAGGCTGATGATGATGATGATGATGATGATGATGATGATGATGATGATAGCTTATGATACCTCATACTGAAAAATATTCCAGCACCTAGTAAGGTTTCGAACTGGTGAGCGCCACACTCTTAGAGTCAACGGACGCAGCAGACGTGGTAAGAACACACCAAGCCAACACACGTCATTTAACTAGATTTTGATTGATGATATCCTCAGCGGAGTTACTATGACATCAATTGTGATCAACACGCTATGACATCATTCATTACACAATATTCCATCACATTCACTAACATAACAAATACAATAACACAGCCAAAGTGGCGTCTCCAACGCTTGACTTACCACGAGGGCCCCCGACGCGTAACCCGCGGTGCCACGCACCCGTGACCCATACTAGATACAACCGTTCGCGGACATTGCCACGCGCCAAAGAGACTCGCTGAATTTTCTCGTGCCGCCAACAAGGCTAGCCGCCGGGGTCACAGCCAGCGCTACCGATCTAACCACGATTACTATAGGGGGGATCAACGCTCGCGAACACAACGCCACCTTCTGCTCAAAAGTTGTTACCCCAAATTATAGCTTCTGTGCGAGCCACTTGTGCCACGTAGTACAAACAACTTTACAGGGGTTACCAGCACCCCCCTATTTCCTTTATCTTGATTAAAATCATATCCCCAAAACAAAAAAAAACATAAATTAAATCACCTGCACAAGGTCTAACAAAAATTGACAACATATGTTCTTACATGTTGTCCGCGCACCAAAAAACCGCCGCCTGTCGACATTGCTGCACTCTTCGGCTCGACAACTTCACCTCAGTACCGGTCCATCAACAGCAACGTCGCCATCGGCGCGACAAACCGTCACTCACGCCGACAAGTTTTTTCTTTGCGAGCAGTACTCACGAAGGTGCCGCACTGCAGGCAGTTGCGCAGATCCTAGGCATGTCCATCACCCGAAATCTCAACCGCACTCCTGGTCAGCGGCACATACGATGTGCAGAACACTGACAGCCACGGGTTACATCACTCTCGCTGCGTACATTCCAAACACTCGACAGAAAAAAGCAGTAGGGCAAAGGGAAGCGAGCTTCGGGCTCCTCGCCCACGCGCTACGGTGCAGTACTGCTAGCAAATACATCAACGGTGGCCGAGACGCCCAGTTAAAAAAAACAAAGGTCCCTTTTCTTGACTCGTGCAATACAGGATAAAAAAGTGAGGAAGGCAAAGTGCAACCTCCTAACGCCATGATCCACCTAGTTGTACCACGTGCGACAGGCGGCTGCACAGAGCCTTAGCCTAATGAGTCGCTCGACAACAACCGGCATCCACCCAGAACCCAGCCTGGGTGCAGAAGAGGCAGCAGCAAGGAGAGATCCACTCTGTAAGGTGGCCCCGTCGCTCGCCGCACACAGATACTTGCCGAGTGATCGGCGCCCACCATTCCGAACGGTGTCACGACGTTCCGGCGTCGAGCCGCAATACAAGACAGCAATGACGCCCGACTACTTGAGTCTAAAGAGATAGAAGAAGCTATGTACAGAAAATAGGACCACTCACGAAGCTTATGTACTCACCCGCTTCGGGCCTCGCCTACAATCCACGTGCTCTAAGCCTTGCTCACCCCATGATGCAGACCACATGGCCCACTTATCAACTCAGTACGGTTCTTGCAAACCAACCACAACATAAAAAAACAAAACACTTGCGAGCAGAAAAAATAAATACTCAGCGTGCCGACAAGTTCAAACACGTCACAAAAACTGGTCTCCTCGCTCTCAACAAAGCCCACCACCAACGTTAGCAATGGAAGTCCCCCTAGGGACCTTAGGCCTGATCTTCCCCAGCTTTTTTTCTAAAAAAAGGCTTTTCTGAACCACGAGAACTGTCGTCCAATGCTCCAAAAGCCCCACGTTGAGCACCAGCGTGGGGTCTTGAACTGTCGAGCGCCATGCTCTTAGAGTCGACGGACACAGCTGACGCAGTCGAACTACATCAAGCAAACACAAGTTTATTTTACTGATTTTTGATCGACGATAATGTCAGCCAAGGTATAACGTCATATTGTGATCAAAACGCTCTAACATCATTCATCACGCAATATTCAGTCACACTCAACAACATAACAAAAACAGTAAGACGTCCAGGGTGGCGTCACCAACGCTTGACTTACCACGAGGGCCCCCGACGATTAATCCGTGGTGCCTCGCACCGGGGACCCACGCTAGAGACAGCCGCTCGTGGCAACCGCCACGTACCAAAGAGCCTCGCTCAATTCTCTCGCATCGTCACCAAGGCTGGCCGCCAGGGGTCACCGCCAGCGCTACCGATCTAACCATGATGTTAATAGAGGTGATCAACGCTCGCGAACACAACGCCCGCTTTACAAAGGGTGTCAGCACCCCCACAGTCTGTAAAAAAGGAGTGGCTGGTACCAATAAAATGCTTTGGAAGAAGAGTTATTAAATGCGAAGTATTTATTTGCGTACTGCAAGCACTTTTTATGTCCATCCAGTCGCCCCTCTGTCTTTCTATCCGCCTTCGTAAGGGTGCTGTCGTCATCACCCACTTAACTTTGGGTAAACCAGAATTAGTATAAGAGAGTAAGATGCCTTGACAAATACTAATCGTTGGATATAACATGAATAAAATAGCTCAATACCACCGTGGGATGCTATTAAACACTTTGCGCCAAAGAGTGGCGCAAATCTATTGGCGAATACGTGGCACTAGTATGCTGTTATGTGTCACAGGTGATCACCGTTTTATATCTACTCAGGAACTGCCAGAACACACATTGATAAATGTAACGTGGGAGCGTCAAGAAAAAGAGACATGAAATCGGCTGCGTTGACCCGACGAATGTAGAAAAAAAATTTGTCACATTCCCAGCAGGAATGAAACTCAAACATTCCGCATAGCAACAAAGTATGTTACTACTGAGCCACACCAGGTCTCGTAACTGCTACTGAAATTGACCATAATGTTCCTTAAGGGTAAAATGGGGCTGTAGTGATGGCTACTAATTTTATAAACATTACGTTTGTAGTCGTACGATAGAGCCACCACGTCAAGTTAAGATCATGTATAGTTGAGCTCAGTGCAGTGAAGGGGACTGATAGTCGGTAAAAAATAAGAAATGTTGCGAACAGACAATAGTAATTTTATTTCGACAGCGTGAAGAAAAAGTTGTGCGTTTACACGTAGTGAATGACGACGAGTGGGCGAAGCGTTAAGTCCTAAAATTCATGATGTGTACTTTGAAGTCTCTCACTAGAATAAATGATAGTCAGAGGGACGCCTAAACAAATGGATGGTCGCATGAATAGATGGACGAACAGATGGGTGGACGGACGCACAGACGGACGGCGCGGGTGATATTGTAGTGTGCTGCCATCTAGTTGATTTTAGATAAAAGTGGTTATTCAAACAGGCGTTCAGTTTCGATATGGGCTTTGTGGGGCGTGAGGCGCACCAAACAGTTCGGCCGTAAAGAACTTTGCCCCTAAAAGCTGTCCTCGGCAGAGTTGATCCAACGAACGCGTAAAATAAATATCATGATTCCAGCAGGAATGGTGCTTGACAATCAAGTATTCTACCCTAGAGCTGCGCCAGGTCTTGAAACTGCTTTTTAAGTAGACCATTATGTTCGTGCAACGTCAATAGTGGTTGGAGTGCTGGTTATCCAATCTTACAAACACACTACATAGGTACTACTATCATACAGCCATCCCGCTGAGTTGTAGCGATGTGCCATCCGCTGAGGCTCATTTATCTAGCAGTGCCCAGGGCTACCATCCTCCCTAGCACAATTGCTTCTTATAATGTTGCCGCTTCCTGTGTTGCTGATACTGAAATTGCTCTTCGCATCGTTACACAACAGTAAACATGTGATTGTTTAACATATGTCGGTGCTTGCTGCATTGTTGCTTACCTTTGGCGTCATTTCGTAACATTTTGCTCACTAAAGGACTTGTTACAAACATCTCGATAATCGAAAAAATTCAGCGTACAGCAGTCTGGTTTATATTCAATAAACATAGATGGACGGATTCACCCTCTCAAGTATAGGCAGTAGCAGACTTGCCCTTGTTCAGGCTCGTACTAGACACGAAAACCTCAAATATTTCTACCTGATTATTAATCACCATATCCGCATAACGTATGCTGAATATTTTGTTATTCGTGCGGCAACTTCTATTCATTGCCATACAATTTTCATTTGTGCCACTGCTGCTTTCACCGATTGTCATAAGTACAGCTTCTTTTGAAGAGCTATCAACGAGTAGAATTATTTTACCGAAGAAGCCGTATCATGCTTATCCGTTATTTTTTTCTTGAATCACATTGCTCCATTTCTCACGTGTAGCTATATAAACTTTATTTCGTTTGTATACGATCTGTTGTATTTATTTTATTCTGGTTGCTTTTCGTGAGTTTTACATCATAATAATCCCGTTGAGTGAGTTCCAATTATACATGTTAACTTGTTAATTATTCTAGAATAATTATGGTTTATGTTTGTTTTCCACTCTTGTAATAGCCCTAAGTAAGAGCTGACAGTATCTGTAAATAATTGAAGAAATAAAACATAAACATTCAAGAAAGTCATCTTCCCTTTACATGCTTCACACAAAAGCGATGCCCAAGGTACGTGGGATATGCCGAATGCTATATCCTGCTGCATTGTTGACGTTCGGAACTGTAGGTGCTACACTGTCTTCAAGCAATGCCATTTATGTCATGTCAAAATAACCAGTAAACTTCTTCAAAGTGGTTTTCAGATTTTCTACCATTACCTGATGCTTTATTTTTCTCTCAAGCCTCAGACGTCCGTGAGCCGTAAGTTACTGCTTTGCCAAGCGTTTTCTGTTTCTTTGGTGTTCCAGACGTGCAGGATCCACCCAGACTTTCCAAGAGCGTCAACGCTAGAAGCGTACTAGAAGTTTTGTTCTTGCTTACATCTTCATGATTTATTGTGATATGAATTGTGGTCGTTACGTAATACTTACTAAAACTTCAATGAACAACAGCGGATGGGGTCGGCCGTTTGAGGCCGTTTGGTTTCGGGCCGTTTGGGCGTTTTCTGGTCCCGTTTGAAGTGCTCGGTACCATTAAAAGTGGACAAACAGACAAATGTAGAGGCATGCAGACCAAAACTTTGGCGTCACAAGTTCTCAAGAAACACTATCGTCTTTAAAACACAGCCAAAAGTTACGATGACTGGTTGACATACTCGCGTGCCAGTCAGCTCTTTCTCTCTTTCGTCTTCCTTCACTTTATATCCGTAACAAGACCCCCGATCGTTGGAGCGCTGTCTCAGAGCGAGTCAGGGAAAGTGCGAGAGAGGTATGGCTCCATGCGGGAAACGTGCACAATGTGAACAAGTGGCGACCTTGATGATGCGTCAGAGTGCATTGGCGCGATCTCGTAGTTCACATCGCTAACTTCACGTACGACTAGGTAGTGGAACAAGAGTTTTTTGGATAGGTGTCTAGAGGAGCACGCTATCACCTGGGGCAAACTGCATAATACGATACCTGTGGTCGTAGCGGACTTTTTGTATATCCGGTGATCGAGAGAGATGAGAGTTGCCAACTTGACGAACAGTGTCAGCCCGATCGCCTTCGCGAGCGTACACGGGAGCAGATAAAACGAGAGGCAAGGTGGTTTCATAAAACAGTGTGTGGTCGCTATTATAAAAAGCTAAAGAAGGTAAAAATTCCGTGTTGTAATGTCGAGAGGAATTATATGCAAAAGTCCCAAAGGTTAACGTGGTGTCCCAATCTAGATGATCGTGAGAGACGTGCATCGAAAGCATCTCTCTGGGCGTGCGGCTGAGACGTTCAGATAGGCCATTAGTGTGTAAGTGGTAGGCGGTGGATAGATTGTGCTCTGTGGCAAGATCGAAGGAGGTCATCGACAACTCTGCACAAGAAAGAGCGGCCGCAATCCATGAGCAGCTGTCGGGGTGCACCGTGGTGTAGGATGACGTCATGAAGAAGGAAATCCCCGACGTAAATGGCATAACTTGTTGGCATGACCTTTGTTATCGCGTTACGGGCCGCACAATGTGTGGCGATTGCAATCAATTGTGTGCAGTCATCGGAAAAGGAACAAGAACGTCGAGTTCCATGCCATGAAACGGATCACAGGAGCCTTCGATTGTGAAGATATCCAAAGGGCAGCAAAGAAAGTCTTTTCCGATGTTGGCGTGGGTTGCAAGTGGCAACATACCAATCCACGCTGCGGTACAGTCCAGGCCAGAAGAATCAATGTCGCACGCGGTTGTATTTGCGATAAATTCTGAGGTGTCCCACCGTTAGGGCGTAGTGGAGTTTTTCAGGTATGGAAGGCCGTTGATGACGACGAACGACAAGCGGAATCTCAGGGCCTTCAGTGCGGATGTTGCGGTAGTACAGAATGTCGTCATCAGCGAGAACATGCGGGATTCAGCGTCACGGTGGTCAGATTGAATGATGTCGATAATACTGCGCAGGGACTCATCCCGACGTCGTACGGGTGCATATCGCTGATGTCAGTATATGCAATTAGGCAACTGTCTAGGTCAGACGCAACGGGATCAGGAGGGTCCGTCGGATGACGAGAGAGACAGTCGATATTCTTGTGCAAACAACCACACTTGTAGCTCAAGCAAAACGAAAATTTATGAAGCCTCAAAGCCCACCAACCAAGACAAAGAACATGCGAACAACATGTTCTTTGTCTTGGTCGCTGGGATTTGAGGCTCCAGACGAAAAGGCAGTTTCTGCCTTCTCAACTGGGCTGCTCTGTTGATCCGCAGGTCACGGGATGAAATCTCGGATTTGGCGGCTACATTTTCAATAGAAGCGAAAGTGTTGTAGGCCTGTGTGCTCAGATCTGGGTGTATTTTAAGAAACTCTACGTAGTCAAAATGTCCACAGCCCTCCACTGCGGCGTCTCTCATAATCTTTAGGTGGTTTTGAGACAATAAACTTTGCATACCAATCAAACAACAAGCTACTCTGTACAACAAAGAAATGAGACGCAGAACCACTGGAATTCGAAGGATACTTCCGGTGCATCGGTTTTAGCCATTGTTTTCGCCAGCTGTTTCATTTTTTAACATGAATGCCCAAGCGCCCATTACCAGCGTCATAAGTGTCGTCATAAGGGCGCGCAGAAGCAAAATGACCTTGAAATGTCACAGTACGATTAAGTTTTTCATCAATACCAGAACAAGAGAGCGCAATATAAGAGAGTCTGAAGAGAGTGAACAAAACGTTTATTTTATGTGCTGCGCATGAAAATTAGTGAATCGTATTCTGCAGGCGCGGCGTTACATTGCCTCGAGCGTGCAGTGGAGGTGAACGAGCGCATCTAGGCACGTTAAGGTCCCTAGATGAAACAAGGTAGCGTCCCTCATTGTTCTCGAGCCGTCCTCCTCACACTCTCGATTACTCCTCTTTTTCTCTGCCATCCGCGTCTGTAATTGGTGCATCACTTGCATGTGATCTTGCAAATGGCTGGTGGTGTTATTTATTATTATGCAAAAGGTTCAAACGAGTACGCATGCGTATATGGCTCCAGCCGGATTTTCGACGTGACCAAAGACAAAATCGTAGCCAGAACATAAACTGAAGAGGAGGAGCGTTTCGGTGTGCGCTAAGTCGACCAAGATTGATTCGCCATGGTCGTTCAATGCAACATCTGCGTTTTTCAGCAATGCTGCGTTGCCGTAAACAACAGAAAATGGTTTCGCTCTCTTCAACTTACCTCGTGCTTTCCGAGATGAAGCGCACCATGAAGTGCAACTATGAACCATTTCACGCGAATGCTTTCGTGCAACTCCGTCAACGTATGTCGACGCGGATCTGCGAAGCGAGTTCACTTGTCGGTTTTTATTGAAACGCCAGGCGCGCGTCTAATGCGTGTCTAGTGCATGCCAGTTGGTACAAGTACATTTGGGTATGCACATATACAGAGCAGCTGTAGGTTGTAATCAACGCACCTTCAGAATTATTTCACTCTTGACTAGTTCCCGCTTGAGCCGAAACGCGCTGCTTCGAGACACCTCACCAGTAGAACTCTCACTTTTCAGGAAGTTCCCAGCACCGCATCAGAATCACTTAGCATCACGATTGTTCAAATGGGCACATTTAAAAAAAACGTCATTGCAGTGCTGCTGGACGAGTGTTTGTGCCAGTCTGGTCGTAGTTTTTTTTTCTTGCGTGTGCGCAAGCCGGTTGTAATCAATCGTCACAACGTCACGCCCTGTGGCCACTTACAGGATCCAGCAAGAAGCACGTTCACTGTGTCACAGCACGAACAAAACACAATCGGAGAAGTGGCCTAGTTAGAACTGGACGAAATACCGCGGCCGTGGAACTAAATTGTACTACGCGAGACGCAATGGCTAGTGGTGTAAATATAGAACTGCATAACGTTGCCGGTTGAGTAACGCACATCCCGCTTGCTCTTGTGTTGTGCCGTTTATGTTCATAAAGGTAACTGTTTATTCCACGTCTTATTTCGTTCTATTTTGTTTCATTTACATGTATTCACCGTAGCAACGGAACCCAAACATTCGCTTTTGGATGAAAGTTTCAAACCTTCCAGGGGGCGCTTCAGGAACATAGGCGAACCTTAAGGCACGTTAGACACAAGTGCCATCTGGCAGTTATTTTCGAAAACGAAGGCGTGCAGCCCGCGGACAAAGAGGCGCGCCAGTCTCTGAGGTGATAAGGTGTGAGAACGCAAAGCGACAAGCAGGTACCACCACCGTGACGTCGTAGCAAAGCTTTGGAAACACCTTTTTGAGCTTCGCGTTGCATCGTCAGCGCAACACGATTAAACGCTACATTCCTTATAGTTACTTGTGTGTGCCTCTTCTAGTTAAAATGCAGACATAGAAAACATCAAAGCATTGTTGTGGCGCCTCAGATATGCGCAATAATTGCTTTTTAATTGACAATCGCACAACTATGAACGCTAAACTTTGAGCAATATTGGTGGGCGCTGCAGACGGGGTTGGCCATTTGGTGAGGTATCGTCAGGACAGACAAACAGACAAATGTACAGACAGACAGACAGACAGACAGGCCCAAATTTTTTTGTCGAAGGTCCCCAAGAAAGACTATCGTCTTTAAAAAACTGAATATCTTTAAATGTTTCTGTAAGCGAAATGAGGCGTAATTAAAGTATATGAGCGTGATGTGTAAGCCTTGTGAACAGAGGTGTTAAACATAACACAGGGTCTATATATTATTCAGGATTAATTAGTGGTTGTAAGAAATTGAAGTGGGACATCTGCCTACGTGTTTGGAGAAGGAGAATGTCATTTGTTATTATTATCTGCGTGTGGAAATCGGTGCGCTTGAACTTTGAGTAAATAAAACGAACAGTGTTCCTATGCTTTCCCTCTATTATTTTAATGTTGTGTTTAGTGTAGGTGTCCCAAGTAATGCAATCATAAACTAATTTCAGTCTGATGAAAGTAATGCAACATTACACTTAATTTTTGCAGGTGAATTTTTTAAGCTTGTGTTTCAAGAAACAAAGTTTACAGAAAGCAAAAGAACAAATATTACTGAGGCATGAATACCATGAAAGATTGTCAGATAACGTTACGTCCAGATATTTATAGTCCTCAACCTATTTTAGTGGTTTATTTGTATCTATCTTAAATTTTCGTCTACGAACAAGACTGATTTTATTGTTACACCCAAGCATGCTGAGTTTAGCGCTGGTTAGAGAAGATCAGTCATCTCCGGTTTTCTAGTATTGAGCTGTTGCGAGGGCCGGGCACTACCCCCGCGTCTTTCGAGCACCCTTATTATCTTTTCTTTTTAGTATTAACGCTGCCATCAATTTACGAAGAAAAATATATGTGGGCACGCTTGAGGTAGAAAAAATATCATGTGCACCCACTGAGAAAACAGCAGGCATGTTGACATTTTTTGTCATTCTCCGGTCGTTCACATAGTATTTTCTAGGGGCAAAAAAAATGAACAGTTCAGTCCAAACTACCCACTCTTTTCTCGAAGCGTCATATGTGCACTGCATAGTTATTCGTTTTTGTTGCCTGTCAAATCCGGGACTTAGATATTATGTTCTAATGCGCCGGGTGTTCCGTCCTAGGCGTTCGGTGATAGCGAAGGGCTCCTCGAACTCATCGAGTAGATTTGTGCCCAAACAGCTGCAACCCCTTTGCACTTGCACCTCGTCTTCCATGTTGTATTCCGGGGCAGGTCACCGGTGGCGGTCACAGTGTGTTACGCTGACTGGAGCATTTAAGCAGAGGACCACTTTCAGTTGGTCTTGCTTTCTATACAAAATTTTGTATGTTGTCATAGAAGGAGAGGTGTGCAACACCGTGTTAAATGCATAGCCAGTAGCCCGAAGATAGATATTCCGGTCGCCGATTCTTTCTTGTCGACTTTGGCGTATGGAGTGAGTCTTACCTTCATACTTTTATTAGTGCGTTCAGCAACTCTTGCCTGCATACTTCTATTAGTGCGTTCAGCAAGGTCGTTTGCCTGGGGGTGAAAAAAGGGGCGTAATAGTGCTTCACACCAACCTAGGAAAGACTGGTGCAAACTTGGGTATACAGCCGAGGCTTCCAACAGATATTTAGAAGCTCAGAGACAACCCAACCTGACAGTATTTCGTGAGAATATTGAGTGTAACATGAATAAAAAAAAATTGCCCGCAGCTTCCCTCGGGGGAACACTGAGGAGGATGCGGACCATATAATTGGTTAACGGGGTGTTAAAGTGCGACTTACTTGGGTCGATGGCTAAATTGGTTAACGTGGTTGTGAAATGGGGTGTTAAATTGCGACTTACTTGGGTCGATGGCTAAATTGGTTAACGTGGTTGTAGGAGCGGGTGTTAAATGAGTGAACACGTACACACGTATGCGAAAGGGCGGCGCTGGTCGAAGGGACGTCGATCATTGTGTTTGTGGATTCGTTGGAATTCATTTCACCGCGACCTTGGACGTCGACGCGCCGTACAAACCAACCGACGAGCGGCAACTGAGAGAGCGAGCGCCGACCTTGAGTATATATACAGCACGACGGCGCATGCACTGTCAGCTGTTGAATGTTCTCGAAGCGCGACGCCACATGCGCGTCCACTGGAGAATCAGGAGAATTGTAGATGTCGAACGCGGTGTGTAGAGGAGGAAGGGTGCACAGATGGTGGAGGAGTGAAGCGCGCGCGGTGCGTAGAGGAGGAAGGGATGCACAGATGGTGGAAGAGTGGGCGACGGCGCGACGGCGCATGCGCGCGCGTCAGCTGTCGAATGTTCGAGAAGCGGTGCGGACGGCGCACTACAAGGCGCGAGTATAAGATGCTCCGCATCTAAAAATCAGAGCATATCCACGAAGTGGATGATAATGAGTGGGGCGAACCGTCCGTACGTTTGTCCGTCCGTCCGTGCATGCCTCCATGCGTACGGTCACGTTCGAGAATGGAGACGGCGCGTGGGTAACACCAACAAGACGCGAGCCAAGGAATTCGAGCACAAGCGCCTTCAACGCGCCCGCCGCTCCGCTTCGTCTATGCCCTACCAACAATCCGCCACGTACGACGATTGTCTAGCAGACTGAAAGAGCCACTCGTTCTCCGCGTACCCAGGTACAGCCTGCGGAGCAGCCAATCGGAGAGTAGTGGTACAGCGCCATCCAGAATATCCTCACTCAACTGCAGTTTGTATGTACTCCTACGAAAGAGCACCATCTATTGTGCTGTTCGAGATATACTGCCCTCTTTTCTTTCTCACCTCTTCTATCAGTTACGTGTGACGCACGACAAGGTTAAAGAAAGAGGAGCTTTTTCCTTTGAAAAACGGTTGTTGTTCTGTTAGAATTGCAGTGTGCAGCTTTGAATGAGGTAAAATCAGTCACAAGGCGTCGGAGTGCCGATCAGGACCGAGACAACCTTTCTGCGAATATTGTCGCAAAACAGGCCATCATTTCAAAACATGCAGGAAGAACAAAGCCCCAGCAAGCAAGGCGTCATGGTTTTTGTCACCTGAACAGCACCCAACTAAAGATAAGCTTAAGCCGCATAAGCAAGAAGAAATAACTTCTGTTAGGAATACTCACCTGATTTTTCCCACACACAAAATACCCTGTTTCAGGGCAGAATATTAGGCCAAACCACCTCAGTATTGCGAGATGCCAGCAGACACTACCACTACGAGATTCTTAGCCGATGAGTGCTGCATCACCATTTCCGAGCCGGAGTTGCAGATTCTTTCAGCATATTTTTCTCGTACAATTATTTTTAAATGCGTGACAACCCCACTTTACGATATTATCGCCTGAAATGTACGAGGTTTAGAACAAGTGCATTATCCCGATAACAAGAGGGAGGAAATCGAATTGGGGGAAACTGTAGGAAATACCAACACCAACTACATCACAAGTAGAAAGGGAGGAGTGAGAGAAGGTGGTTTCCTAAAGTCTTCAGTGGTCGGCACGAAGAGCCCAGAGCAACGGCCATTTTCATCCAAGAGTGATGCATGCACCTTGAAAATAACTACCAGAAGAACTGACGGCAGCCCCACGCCAGTGCAGTCATAGCCAAATGTGATGACTAAAAGCGGCGTCGCGGTTCTAGTTTGTGCATTGATTTGCTTGATTTGTAGGGTTTAACGTCCCAAACCCACCATATGATTATGGGAGACGCCGTAGTGGAGGACTCGGTAAATTTTGACCACCAGGGGTTCTTTAACGTGCACCCAAATCTGAGCACACGGGCCTACATAGTTTCCACCTCCATCGGAAATGCAGCCGCCGCAGCCGGTATTTGATCCCGCGTTCTGAAGATCAGCAGCAGAGTACCTTAGCCAATAGACTACCGTGGCGGGGCAGGAGGCTGAGAAGGATGAAGTCAGGTAAAGAACTTCTTGCCCGACAAACAGGTGTCGTCTCCTGTCAAATTCCTCACAGTACATCTACATATCCGTGACAAATGGCGACAGGAATCGCAATTATCTGCCAAAAAAGCCCTTATATTTGCCATCTCATTAAAAATGGGAGGCCGTACATGTACATGCTCTCAATTAACATGTGGTCTTCTAGTAAGCTTCAGTGATTTACTGTAGCCGTGTTTTGCGCAATGAGGTGACAAACCGCGGTGAGCCTTGGCCGCCACAAAAAGTTGCAGATAACTTCTTGTGGCAATGAGGTGACTGTTATTTTTCAAAGTGCACCAAACAGATGATACGACAGCCATAGCTGACTAATATCACTTCAAATCATGTTAGAGATTAACAAAACAGCTGTTGTAATAAAAATAATCCACGGCGCGACATGTAACATCTTCGTGATGTTCATTTGCTGTTTATCTGAGAAATTTGTACTCATAGCTAACGAATTATCAACAGAACTTCATGACTGTAAATGCATTTTTTCACCACCGTGATTGTTGATAAACTGTAGAACAAAAGTTTGCAGCGTTTTTTGTGAAAACGGATGTTCTGGTTGCTCTTGGGGTGGTTTCATTCACATGACATGTTGCAAAACTGGTATGGTATGACATGATTGCTTGGCGTACTCAAGTGACAGACGCTAACATAAAAATCATGACATGTGTGTCATGTAACAACCTGACTACATGCCACGCTCATAATGCGCTCTCGGCCATTTTGATTGCGTCACATATACCAAATGGTGTATTACGGTGCGTGAATGGATGACGAAGGTGTTTGACTAGTGCAAACATGATAATCATGAGATACGTGTCATGTACCAACATGTCTACATGCCACGCTCATGATGTGCAGGCAGCCGTTTCGCTAGCTTCACATATGCCAAATTCGGTATAACGTAACGTCAATGTATGACGAAAGTATGTGGCTGGTGCAAACATAATAATCATAAAATGCGTGTCGCGTGAGAACATGACTACGCTCCACAGTCAAGGCGCCAATGCACTAAGACCTGACCTGGCGTGCGTGTGCACCGGCGTTCGTTTCGTCGCGTCACACTGGCATTGCCACGCCAGGCGCCTGTCCTGCCATATACTCGCAGGCGCACGCCGCACTGCGTTGCTTTGACGCATGCGCGTTTCCGCACGTCCAGCGTCCCTCCATCTCGAAAAGACGCACACGTAGTGCTGTTATAATAACGCCAAATGCAGAATTCCGCATTTTTGGAGAGTTGTTTTTTTTTTTAATTTTTGGACGCTGGTCACACCAGTCACGCATGGCGTCAAACTCTAAAGTGCTGGCGTTTCGTTAACGTAGCGGCGCTGTTCCCAGCGTGCGCGCAAGTTAACGTTACTTTGGAGTATATTGGGCCCTTCATGATGCACTCGAGGCCCTTTCGCCAGCTCCACATATACCAAACTTGGTGTTACAAGACGTCAATCGATGACGAATGTATATGACTGGTGCAAACATGATAATTATTGGACGCGTGTCATGTAAGAACATGACACCATACCACGCTCATAGCGTGCTCGTGGACGTTTCACTTGCTCCATATGCACTAAAATTAGAATGGCTTGACGCGAACATATGACGAATGTGAACTACACGTCTAAATATGATAATTATGACACGGCTGTCGTCTGCGGCACAATTCACCTCCACCTTGTAACGTTGTGGTGATTTGAAATTGACATATCAACCTTCCTCATTCGTGCTTCGCATATCATCGATTCCCTCTGTACGCGGGATCTGCCAATTTTTTTTTACCTATGCCGATGGGCCAGCCCTGTTGATAAAGCAGAACAACCAATCAGCCTTATCAAGAGATTGAAGAAGAAAGTCACTAGAACGCAATTTGTATATGACTTGGTCATTATACAATAACCCTATTAAAATTTAGCAGATGACACATCAAGGGGGGTATCGGACGATAATCGTGTTGCTTGCAGTGTGATGTACCAAATGTGGATAAATTTAGGTGAACGAGAAGGCAACTCAATAAAACTTGTTTTTGGGCTAGTTGGCTATTCGTCGTACTGTAAGATATTTAGCTCAACTTCGACTTCCGCAAACACTCACACAATCACTCATACAACCAACCGAGTAACACACACAGCTTACAGCGCTGTAAGCTATGTGTGTTACTCGGGTGGTTGTGTGATTGTGTGAGTGTTTGCGGAAGTCGAGGTGCCGCTTAATATCTTAGTAAATGAGACAGCAACCTGTCGCTGGCAGAGACGTAACCTTCAGCCTTCGTGTTCAATACTTCGAGCATAGCCCTTTTTTTTCGGTCCAAGAGGCTACATGCAGCAACTTGCCAGTGCCGTAGAGGCATTATTATCAAGTTTGTGAAAAATTACAAAGACTGGTTGACGTGGTATACTGTGAAACGCATAAATTTGCGGGATGGGCAGTACGTGTCGGAGTGACAGAAAACTGCATTGCTGCGCCGCCTACTGTGCCGTGGCGTGGTGTCGAAGCTACACTCTAAGTCGAAATTCACTCGTCTAAGTCGTCTAAGTCGAAATTCTCGTCTTGAAACACTCGTCTAAGTCGAAATTCGGCAAAGTTGGACTAACTGCAGTCGTTAAACCAACGAAAGAACGTTTCGTCAAACAGGGACTAAATGCGTGACAGGGCGTGTCTTGCGCAAACGCCCGGCAATGAAGGGACCAACGGGGAGGGCAAGCGCCGCGATCGCCTCCTGTTGATGCTGCAATGCATTGCTTGGCGTGGTCGGCGATCATGAAAACAAGTTATATAGGCTATTCGCCACTGTGAAAGCGAAGCACTATGAAACGAATAGAAGATGTTATGAGAGGCAAGTAGTACAACACGCAGTCAGTGCAAACAGCAAGCGCCCTCGCGTTTCCACCATGCCGGCACGGGCGGGCTGAAACCAAGTAGAAATGGCCGAACAAGGGCAATGCGGACAACTCGCTTCAATGTGCTGAATTAGTTCGAACTACTAAGAACACTGACAACGCTAATAAAAGTAAGCTGATCGTCAGCGGTGATGTACTCACACAGTGACAATAACTTAAAAGCGATATAGAAAAAAAGTAGGCTTCACACGTCATCGGTATCAAGCTGGCTGCCGGTGTGAGTGCATTGCCGGTACAAG
Source organism: Rhipicephalus microplus (assembly GCF_043290135.1). Classification (NCBI taxonomy): domain Eukaryota; kingdom Metazoa; phylum Arthropoda; class Arachnida; order Ixodida; family Ixodidae; genus Rhipicephalus; species Rhipicephalus microplus. The sequence continues at coordinate 132,383,062 of NC_134707.1, forward strand.
CGGAGGAAACGTCGCGTACAAATTCACAGAAAATGTAGCTCAGACAAACTTATGTCTTTTTCTCCATGCGACATACGTTATCAAAAATCCGGCGTATAGGCGATTGCGGATACGACTAATCGTGCGGCCGGCGGTACACAGGGAGTGACTTACCAGCACGATGAAAGAACCGTACCTGCGAACGGTCTCGTTACTGTGAGTATACAGATATCTACATCACTCGGCAAGACACCGCGAACATGGGACACTTACCTATTGTTCATTTGTGACTATAACATAACGACGACGAAAATTGCACGCGAGGCACAAGTTGCGATCATTGGTGGTCATTCAGCCGTACGCGTCATAAGCCTAGCGACGCCGTCGGCAAGCCGACACGATATGGCATCGGCGGGGCGCCTGGCTGCGTCGCCGGCTTTCCCGCATAAGCGTCGCTGCTATATTTGTGTTTGCGGACTCGTGCGCCAGCACTGCGAACGCTGGTTCGGCCGACATGGTCGAATGCGAGCTGAAAATTCGTAGTCTCGGGCTGGAGTGATATTGATGATTAGATGGATCCATAATAAAAGATATGTGCGCATCGCTGCTACGAATTAGCCCATGTAAGTTTCCGCGTTACGGTGACAACGTTTATTGTTTCTTTAAGTCGAGTAAAAGTCGGCCATTGGCACTACATGGGAGGTCAAAATACTGTGCTATAGATACCCGATAGTCGTTTCTCTGTAGTGTAGCGCGGGTGGTCAGTGTTTGCGGTGTTTTACTTTGAAATAACAGTGTGTATGTATACATGTGTGTGTGTGTGTGTGTGTGTGTTGCATGAATAACATACTGTGTTCTTCAAAGCTGAATAAATTGGAATAAACAAAAAATATACTCCACAAACGCAGTGTCGCCATTTTTTTGCCATTGGTCCAGACGGTTCACTGTTAGTCGCACTGGAGCATTCTATTGGGACCAACATTTAAACCAAATGGAGTAAGTGCTTGGGGTAACAGTTGAACTCTTGCGGTTACTCCCGCAATTAGTCCGAAATTGGTTCAAAATTTGTGGCAGCGCATTTTGTCCCCTAAAGGACCAATGGCATACCCCATTTTAGTCCTTTTCGGCTTAGAGTGTACTGTACACGGTCTTGGTGATTAGCAGCAGTGCCTTTAGACAAATCACCGCTGCTGGATCGAATTTCGGAAACCATGGCCGATGATTTCAACACTATGGTGTCAGTAGGCGGCGCAGCATTGTAGTTTTCCGCGGCTCCACCACGCGCTCTACATTCTGTTAACTTTCGTGGTGTACGCTACAGTAAGCCAATAAAAAATCGTGAATTCGAACGATAGTTAACAGTTATCTTTAGATGTGTGATAAACTAAAAAAACTATAGAGTAGTTTTTCTTACCTATTATAAGTTTGTAACCATTCTCTACTCGAATGGAAACCATAATAGAGTATTTCTTTAAAAAAAGAACAATATACTTCTGTGCAGCGAGCCCACACGAAGCGAAACTATGTTGGCATTTATTATGAGCGGGTGCCTGGGTGCCATGATCAGCCTTGTGGTTGTGATCGCCCTGACTACCAATGGTTTTGGTGAGTGGTCGTATCTAACTTTATTTCAGCAATATGAGCGTCGTAGACATAAACAGAGAAAACTAAGTTCCGCCATGGTTCGGGAGTTGCAACCATTTTTTGCGCCAGCGCAGTACGACAAAGTCGAGTTGCAAAGAAAGCGCATGCCGAGAAAACGCCTTCAGCTGCACCAGTCGTCTGGTAGGTCCTTCTTGAGGACGTAGGCGTTTGTCAGCGCAGCGCAGATGAACCACGTTCAACTGCTTATTTCATCAGTGTGGGCGTGGGCCTATCTGTATTGTGATTTCCTTGATTTGTGACTGCAACGGCCATCTTCGGTAAGCTCGACTGAAACTCTTCGCCTGCTCATGCTGTATTGGCTTCCTGAGGGCGCCTTGTGGGCGTATGCTTACTTTCGCATTATTTGCAACTCTTCTTCACCGTACGGCGCTGACATGCAGATAAGTGGATGCTTTTGCGCACTAGGAAAATACTTGGAAGGCTGTAAATTAATTTTATTATTTGCACGAATACTGAGTTGACAGTTATAAGGACGTGCCTTTAAGGCACCGCAATTTTCGCCTCTGTCAAAACCGTCATTGCCGTCAAGAATATGACATCTTCTCTTGTCCTCCTCTGAATGGTATAATTGCGGGTTCATTACGGATGAAAGAGCAGTACAGAAAAAGCATTACGAATGAAAAAAAAAGCGTGGCCGACATATTTATGATTTTAGGCTGCACAAAACGTAAATGCGGGAAAATAATTTTGATGCTCTTCAGCGGTGCACTAAAGTGATCACTCGGGGTCCACTCAGCCAACGTAACAACTTAAAGCACTGGCAAGCGGACAGTAAGCAGTGATAAAGCACTAATGGTAACATGCATTCAGTATATATTTGACTGTTTCTTGGCATACTTTTCATGCAGGCGTTTTAAACTTCTGTGAGTCTGCATCAATGGCAAGCAAAATATTTAATTCTGCAATATGGCATTTCACAGCGCGACAAGAACGAGAAAAAAAAAGCGACACTTACGACGGGACGCATCATCAACTATCAAATATTTCTTATCCAAAAAACATGTTCGTGTTGGTAAGGCAAAGTATGTGCTCGTGCTTACAATAGCTGCGTCATACATGCTCGCAAAAATAGGATACGAAAAAAAAAACATCAGAAAGAGTTCGCACGTTTCAGTCGATTTTCTGCTCAGCTAAAACCTAGAATTGCCAATACGCTACAGCAGAAGGAAATAGCCAGCCGGCTTATGGTCTCTTCTTTCTTGCTTAATGTAGACCATTTGCATGAGTTCTCCGTACAGTGTACCTGGTGCGTAGAAAGCAGTGAATGGTGAACAGAGGACGACATGGGCCAACCATGTAGTTTCTACAATGCACCGCCGAATCACGCAATGCAGTGATTCTTTTCAGGCTGTACTTGATCTTTACTAATTTTGCCTCAAGATACCACTCTGCGAAAATTGCGTTGATAACATGCGTAGTTTCCTTTTCATCTAAGCCACTGCTATGTGCAGACACATGAATACCTGGTAAAAAAAACAGCTAATGCTTTTATGTAAAAAAAAACAGCACCAAGGGAACTCCATGAGCTGGCCATCGATCACCTTGTATGACACCGAAATGCCACTTATTGTTAACGGATAAGCAAAGAGTAGGCTGACGCATGAAAAACCATTTTAGCCTTCTTTGTATCAAATATCTGCAAGTATGCATGTTGCGGCTCCTGCGTACAGGTTCGCAAGTTTAGTCTCGCCTACATGACCACATCTCTTGAATGAACAGTCTTCGCTAAGCTTGTGCGAACTGTGGGCACATTGAAGCACAGGTACGTCACCATTGAATGAGAAATTCGTTCTTCTATAACTTACTGTACAGCTACGTGGTATTTTTTCCTCCTTAGCCTTCTTTTCTCTCAGTCTTTATTTGCCTCCTCTACTATCCGTCTTGTCATATGCCATTCTCTATTTGCCACTCTCTCTCTACTTCTCTTTGGTTGTGTTTCATCCATATCTCCTTCTCTTCGTTTCCAATAGTTGTCTTACACTCTCGCTACTTCGTTCTTGCTTCCTCTTGCATTCAGTTTTTCTAAGCTCTGTATTGTTTCTGTTTCTGTATTTTTTTCGTTCTCTCTCTGCATTTTTTTGTTTTTGGTTTTTTTAATTGTTTATATACGTACTGTCCCTCCTCGTGCTTCCCCGCTCTATTTCTTTTCTACCACCTTGCTACACAATACTGTACTATGCTACATTACCATCTGTCAGCCTGCACAGATCGGAGAGTACTCATGACGCTCACCCTGTGATTGTGGGTATGCGGGTTCGAAACTCCTGCCATGTGATAGGTGGTGTTCACACGTGGTTTACTTTCAGTCTCGCTCTTTTTCTGTTCCTCTCTTTTTCACCCTCACACATTTCTTCCACTTTATGCTTTTTTCTTACTACACGTTGACAAACCAGTGCATGTGTTTTGGGAGCGCAGCGGAAGATGAAGGCGATAATGGAGAGCATGTGCTGGTGCACGAAGATAAAAATTTTAGATTTCAACAATTTACGCCGTGTAGCAATAACTTATCTGCTGAAAACATTATTTTATAGTTAACGCTGTGTCGCGTCATGCTTACGTTTCGAATTTTTACTCGTTTTTTTCGCGCATGACAATATAATCCAGTAACAGTTAGGCCAGTGCATACATTGCACAAGATGTGCGTACTTTCACAGGGTCAACGGCCTTCTTAATGCATTTAAAGTTTTGCAGCTAAATTACTATAGGACGGACATGCTTGAAACGCTCGCTTTTTCGATTTCAAACGGCACTACAAACAATTGCATAAACAGATACAGTGATAAAATGTAGCGTCCAATACGATCAAAGCTCCTTGTTTATCATTAAAAGGCTCAGTCACTATACGCTGAGCGCCCTAATACGGTGACCCGATTTCAGCGATTACATTGAAGGATATTATGTCAAAATATGAATTCACACCTTAGGTTCAACGTTGTTTCTCTTATCTTTCTTTTGTTCAATGCAACGCTCAGCAGTAAACAGCAGTAAACAAGTGATTTTCTTTAGAGTCGCTCTTGAGCTGTCTAATTACGTAGATGTGCAATACAAAGCAATACACTGTGCCACCTAAAGAATAAAGGTGGAAGCGATGAAAAATTGCCCTAACAGAGAATCTTGCCGGATACGACGTTGCACTGAAGCTGCACCAAACCGCCAATTTTTCGCGTGGATTAGGCTCACGGAGAAAGCTCAAACCAAATGTTACGGTACGTGAGCGATCACTGCAGATGTGCGTTGTTACGCGTTGGGGTGGTCGGTATAGTAACTGGTGAGATAAAGGTGATAGCCACCACGGAAAACATGACTGAAGCACAAAACATACCAACAAACTTGGAGCCAAATGCGTCTCTCCCGTTTAAAGGGTCGGGCACCTAACATGCCACGTTGCGTGAGCAGCGATCGTATGCTATCCCCGTAGGTTGGCATAGCGTAGGCAAAAGAACACATAGCATAGCTATCTGACTGTGTGCTCGCTCCATTGAGGTCTTCTTTCTCTTGCCGTCAAGCATCTCGTTGATGATAATAAATGTGGGAATCTCCATTAGAGCTAAGGAAACTGACCGTATAAAACATGTCAAAAATGGCAAAGAAAAAGCACGCCATGAACACAGAGAAAGCAAAAAAAAAGGCTGCCAGGAAAATTGAAACAAAAGAAAAAAGACAACAAATGGCAAAAAGAGTATGAAGGAAAGCGCATGAAAGATAGATGAAACCGAAATGGTACAAAAGAGGCTGTCCAGAGGTGTTCTTCTGGACACTGTCAAATTCCGCCATTGATCAATGCTGATTGGCCCAGTGGACTGCTACGACCTCTCTGATTGGGCTAAAATACCACCAATACGAAATTTGACAATACGGGGAAATTATACAGTGTCCAGAATAGTACCCCCGCACCGCAATATTTTCAGCTTTGGCTCCAATAGGGAGAAGCTGCTTTAATAATCACTTGTGTGCTGTGTCGGGGGCGCAACCAATTTGATACACTAACTGCTTGTTGACCTGCAGACTGGCGTGAGTTTAGTGCCGCCACCACGGAGAACCTCGATTACACTAGTGGACCCTATTCATCTATGCCAGCGTCCATATTGGTCATAAGAACAGTTTCAACGAATCGCCCTAATGCAGGCAGCACAAGGGTCACGGCACAGGAGATGTCTACCTCAGCACCCACATGTACGTCCACCTTTCTCGATTTCGCGTCAGAATTATTCAAGTTGGCTAGAACATAACATGCTATAGTGCCGATTGAGTATACCTTCGTGCCGTTAGGCTAACAATTACCTGTAGGCAGCGAGCCGTTTACTGTGCAAACTAATGTACAATAAGAAGCATGAACGAGTTAGCAATTCACCCTTATTGAAGGGCGCGAAAAAATTCAAGAATAAAAGGAAGACAGACATAAATTATCAATTGTTAGTGTGCACGTGTCTAGGTGTCTTCCTTGCGTACTTATAAGCTTCAAATGCGAAGTATTTCTTAGCAAATTTCGGTGATCTTGAGCATATCTATCTATCTATCTATCTATCTATCTATCTATCTATCTATCTCTCTATCTATCTATCTATCTATCTATCTATCTATCTCTCTATCTATCTATCTATCTATCTATCTATTTATCTATCTATCTATCTATCTATCATTGCAGCCACCTACGACCTTTAGCTCTCCTGGCAGTTTCCATAATTGTATCAATACCAAAATCGGTATGGCATTTCTTGACTGTATGCTGAGCATAAGTGACTAATCATAACATAAAGTTTTGACATGTATGTTATGATTTAAATTTCAAAGTCTTGCTGCTCTTGTGCTGGTTCCGTTCACTTGACATATTGCAGAACTGGTGTGGTATGACATCACTGCAGGGCGAAAAAAATGACAGATCCTCACACATAAATCATTATATGCATGCCATGTAATTCAAAAATACACGCCGCGGTTACACTAGCTTCACTTGTGCCAAGTTTGATATTACGGGGCGTGAATGGACAAAAAGGTAAGTGACACGTCCAAACACGATAATCATGCCGTGTCATGTAAAACATGGCTACATGCTGTGCTCATAGCAAGCTCAGGGCCACTTCGCTATCTCCATATATACCAAGTTTAGTAGCATGTGACGTAAATAGGCGACATTGGCTAACTACACGCCCAAACATGATAACCAAGACATGGAAGTCATGTACAGAACAATTTACGTTCGCTTCGTAACATTGTGCTGATTGTAGAGTCACACGTCAAGCTTCCTCATTCATGCTTCGCGTATCATCGAATCTCACTCTACGTGGGATCTGCCATTTTTTTTTCTCGCGCACGTTAGTTATGTAAAAGGCAATATCGCTTTTTTCGAGCCCCGTGACGGTACCTCTGTTGCTTGATAGTTACCTCCATTTTCTATTCTTTATTACATGACGTTTAAAAAACCTTGCAACATTAATGAAAATCACCCAGGTAATTTTGCATTGTGAGATCGCCACACTCGTAAAGTTTGCGCTTTGTCACGCAGAAGAGAAACAGCTCAACAGCAAATTTAGAGAGATAACAGCGGGTAAGACCTTCGATGGGCACATGAAGGTCATTGTCCAACATTACATTGAGTAGCCAAACTCCGCCATTTCTGCGGACCGGCGCGCTGCTGTAGCCCACTTGATTGTGCATTCATGACCACAGCAATACTAATTGTTTAATGAGGCAGAAGTTAAGAGAGATCGCAAGGGGTACAGACTAAGCCAGAAGAGTGAGTAGGAGGAGGCAAGAATTGGTAGGAAGCTGTTTTTTAGGCGATTACACGAATGCTACATGCTAACATGATGAACGACAGATTGATGGTGTCCAGGACAGCGTAACCAACGGTGTGCACCATAGTAAAGCAGTGACTCTATGCCTGCAGTTTAAGATGTAGTAACAGATCAGCATGCAAGAGCATCTGTGCATCCAAACCCAGGTATCTGGGGCAGCATTCTGCAATCGCCGTGGCAAAAACGATTTGTCTGAGCACTACAAAGCCCACCGCCCAGCTTTCAGCCAACTTAATCGGCAAAGTGAGCATACCTCAAGTGAGCCTTGCTACCTTTGCCAGGGAGTTCAAGTTCTCCAGGTAACGGGGCTTCCTTTAGGTGCCACCGGGATGCAGAAAATAGTGCTAATGTATAGAGGCACACAAGCTTACGTTGTATCTTAGGCAATTATCTATGTCGCGTTGAGCCGATGCAGACAAGAAGCCATAAATGTGGCCGTTGTTATGCCAGCGAGTCCTCGTCAAACGTCCGTGCCTCGGAAAAAGGCAATCTGGGTCAAGGCCAGCCCGCAGTCTGCCTGGCGCGATCAACTCGACGGAGTGAACACGCGAGGCGCCTCTCTCGCCCACGTGCATTGAGTCAGCGGCGCACGTGACAGTGAGCCGGCGTTCTCGTGCCTGGTGGTCTGACGCATGGCGCGGCAACCCCATTGGAAGAATCTGCGCTGACGACCAGCGGCGCTTCTGATTGGACATTTTGGTTGGACCCGGTGTAAATAAAAGAAGCCCTGCGGCGCGTCGCGATCGGAGGTCCTACGAGAGAGGAGTCCCCGTGTCGGAGTGCCGACATGTGTGTGAGTCAGCGGTCTTAGGCGAAAGGCTGAACTATGTGTTAGAGGAAGAGCTCGGCTCTTCGAGTCTCTGTCGGCCCCAGTGCCGAAATTGTAACGCCTCTGTATATATGCTGTACATAAACCTTGTTTAACTCACCGTCGTCTCGTCCGCTCGTCTTATCAGCTCTGCGCAGAAGCAGTCGCGAGCTGATAAACATACGCTACCAAACGGCTGGTGACCTTCCCGGCGGAGTTGAAAGCAGTGGCGCCTCCGGGGCCGTGTTGGCGTCGCCGTCTTTCGCAACAGTGGTGGCTTCGGCGGGATCGGTCCGCCTACGCAACAGTGGAGGTCAGCGGCGGGATTTCGAAGGTGGCTTCGCAACACCGTGGGGTACGGTGGAACAGGAGGTGCGACGAGCGAACCATGACGAGAATAGTAGTGGTGGGTGAGATGCCTCCGCCACCGAGCCTTGGCAGCACTGGACAGTTCTATTCACTGGTGAGCGACTCACGCGTCCTCTGCACAGCAGCACTCTTCTGCCGTGCATTGCCTAATCTGGTTGTCACTGTGGTGTGGTTAGTGTCATGTACAAAATATAACTATAAACTGTATATTTAAGCTAACTTTATCTGAAAACCCAGTGGCACTGTCCCAGCGCTATAGTACTGGACCATTGTAGTGCTGGACAATGGGACGCTGGCGCACTGCACACTAGCACACTTTTTATCAGCCGAAATCAAGCCTTTAAATTGTTTTAACAATTTTCGCCATGCCTACATCTTCATTATGGCGGAAACACAAGCGCAGTGACCAAAGAAAAAAAAGAAAAAGAAAGTAAGTAAGCGAGAGTTAAGCCTGCTATCTCAACGGACTACACAACCCTAGCGGTGGAGGCAGCGAGCCCGCTTACTTTGTATTAGAAGCGAGAGGGCCGTGCTTCAGGGTCGGGCGTCATGGCGGTCACTGACGCAACAGCGGGGCCAGTGGAGGTGTAATCTTACATAAGGTCGGCCAGCTCCACTAACATTTGAATTGACATCTCACTAGCAGCAGTCAACACAGGAAGGAGGTTTTGGGGCAGGCGTTGTAAAAACAACTCGCGAAGCAGCGGACTTTTGGAGTCTTGCGTGCAGTCGCCGAGAAGCTGGCGCGTTCGGTGCAGCATATGCGATGGTCGTCTTTCTCCAAGCTCTTTAGCTTTGAGGAGTCGCTGCCGGTGTCTGTGCTTCGACACCATTTTCCGCTTCAGAACAATGGTTTTGAAATGTTTGTACAGCTCGGATGGGTGTGGCACTCTCAGAACGTCGTCGAACTCGTCCGCAACCTCCGAAGGCAAAGTCGAAACGACATGCAAGCACTTCACGCGTTGTGAAGTTATGCGGTGCAAGTCGAATAGCGCTTGTACTTGCGTAAACCATACTCCTGGGTTCTTCTGTAAAAAGCCGCACCTGCACGTTGAAAATTGCTTCCATGTCCGTGGTGAGGGCTTGGTTCTCTTTTCCCACCGTTGACTGTGGTTGCTGTGGTCGTGTGTCGGTGTCCGCTGTCGGGCTCGTGTTAGCAACCATCACCTCCGGGTCCCTAATCTAGGACGCGATGTACGTTGCCTATAGACAGACGTCTGTAGGAGAGCTGTGGAGTGTACGTCAGCACGCGAGGAACGCTGGAGAGAGAACACGATGTTTATTGTGCGCCGATTGCGGCACGCGCGGTCCAGGCTCCGTAAGCGGGAGTGCACTAAGCTCGCCGCTCGAGATTCGTGGCGCTGTAAGCGATAGGGGGAGGGGGGGTGGGGGGCGTGCCACTACAGAGTCGTAAGCTGAAAATAGCTGAGAACTTCGCCATGTCACCATTCCTCGTTTTAGGTCGCCACGAGCCGCTCAAATTCGCCAATTTGGCGAACATGCAGTAGCCATGTGTGGCCACGCTGGCTACACCAAGTCTGAAAAACACGAACGTGTTTTATTTTTACTTCAGGTTAACACTCCTTCCGGTATCCAAAAAAGTTGGCAGATACCACGCACAGTGGGAATTGATGATTTGCGAAGCACGAATGAGAAAGGTTGATAGATAGATATGTGGAGTTTAACGTCCCAAAACCACCATATGACTATGAGAGACGCCGTAGTGAAGGGCTCCTGAAAAACGACCGCCTGGGGTTCTTAACGTGCACCCAAATCTGAGCAACCGAGCCTACAACATTTCCGTCTCCATCGGAAATGCAACCGCCGCAGTCGGGAGTTGATCCCGTGACCTGCGGGTCAGCAGCTGAGTACCTTAGCCACTAGACCACCGCGGCGGGGCCATGAGAAAGGTTGGTATGTCATCTTAAAACCAGCAAACGTTAAGAGGTGGAGGTAAACGATGCAGCACATAACTTCCGTGTCATGATTATTGTGCTTGGATGTGTCATTTACCTGCGTAATCTATTCAAGTCACGTGATACTAAATTTAATATATGTGGAGTTAGCGAAGCGGCCGTAACCACGCTAAGAGCGTGTTATGTTGTCATGTTCTTACATGACATGCGTGTCAAAATTATCATGTTTGCACTAGTCGAACATTTTGTCATCCATTGATGTCACGTAACACCAAATTTGGTATAGTTGAAGCTAGCCAAACGGCCACGAGCACATCATGAATGGCCTAGTCTACTCCAATGTAGCGTTGACGCGCGCGCATGCTAGACACAGCGATGCTACGTAAGCAGGACGTGAGCACTCTACAGTATGTCGCCAGGCGTGACCGCCACGACCAGAGTTTGTAGTTGGCGCGACCCGATGGTAACCGACGCGAAATGCGACATGCTGAATTTTGTGCCGATGCGTTCCCAGACAACAATGCGTCTCCTTCTTTTTCGTGTCGGAGGGACGCCGGATGCTCTGAAACGGGCATGCGTCAAAGCAACGCAGCCCGGCGCGCGCCTGCGAGTGTATGGCAAGACTGGTGCCTGGCGTGGTAACGCCGGCATGACGCGACGAAATAAACGCCGGTGAACACGCACACCGCGTCACGTCGAAATGTATTGGCGCCTTCACTGTGGCATCTAGTCATGTTCTTACAAGACACGCATGTAATGATTATCATGTTTGCACCAGTCACGCGCCTTCACCCTTCATTGACGTAACGTAATACCTAATTTGGCATATGTGAAGCTAGTGAAACGGCCACGAGCGCATCATGAGTGTGGCATGCAGTCATGTTGTTACAGGGCACGCACGTCGTGATTATCACGTTTGAATGCGTCATCTACCTATGTCGTTCATTCACGTTGCGTGATACCGAGTTTGGTACATATGAAGCTAGCGAAACGGCTGCGAGCGCATCATGAGCGTAGCATGTCGTCATGTTTTTACATGACATGCATGTCATGTTTATTATGTTTGCACCAGTATCATACTTTCGTCTTCAATTTGCGTCCCGTGATACCAAATTTTGTAGAAGTGAAGCTAGCGAAACGGCTGCCAGAGCACGACGAGCATGGCATGTAGTCATTTTGTTACACGACACGCATATCATGATTATCATGTTTGCACTAGTCACGTGCCTTCGTCATTTATTCACGTAACGTAATACCAAATTTGGTATGTGTGACGCTAACGAAACGGCCGCAAGCGCATCATGAGCGTGACATGTAGTCATGTTCTTGCATTACATGCATGTTATGGTTTTCATGTTAGCTTCTGTAGGTTGTGTTCGCCATGCAATCATGTTAAACCATACCAGTTTTGCAACATGCCATGTGAACGAAACCACCGCAAGAGCTACAGGACCATGAAATGTAACTCATGACATTCATGACATACATATCATGATTTTCATGTTAAGACAAGTCTGATATGTTCTTCATACAGTCAAGTTATGATATAAATAGTTTGGTATTAATACCATTTTCGAAACGGCCAGGAGAGCTAACAGTCCTAGGCGGCTAGATAGATAGATAGATAGATAGATAGATAGATAGATAGATAGATAGATAGATAGATAGATAGATAGATAGATAGATAGATAGATAGATAGATAGATAGATACGCCCAAAGTCACCAAAGTCTGCGTAGAAATGCTTCGCATTTAATAATTTCCTTTTGTCCCCTAGAAACGCAGAATTTAGTTTTCGTGGTTGCTCCATCCTAACAGCTTATTGTTAGTTTATTTGTTGAGGATTGCCTTGAATGCAACATCTACTTGCGGCGTGTTTTGCCGCAATACTTGTCAGCGTCATCACAGATCCGTTATGGCAATCGCAGTGACTGACTAAGCGCCGTCATTGTTCATACCTATGTACATAACATCTTGCATCTGAAGTGCTCGTTGAACGACATAGCTTTTGTGACGCGTATTTTCCGCTCTCTTCGTTTACGTTCCGCATACTACAGCCGTAGCAATTCACTTTAGCCGAAACGACCATTAGGCTAGCGGCCGTACTTCGTGGGGCATGGTCGCTGTGAGGATTGTGAAAATTCAGTTACGAGAAGTCTGACAAGAGCTAAAATGTAATTTCAATAATGACTGACCCACGCGAGGTCATAGTTTCAACTTCGATCACACTAATCAGAAGCTAAAAACTTAGAAATTGAGTGGTGCAGCGACTAACTGCTGCTGTGGACGTGCGGCTTTCGGCAGTACGAGCCACAACACTAGAGTATAGGTGGATCGTGATTAGCAATACAATACTACTACATGCTGTGTTGCGAATCATCAGTTCTATCGATGTGCGTTATGAAATACATCGGCGACACCTTATAACACTTTGAAGAAGGCGCACCCACGTGCTCGACATATAATCGCTTTAACGTACTCGCACACCCGTTACCTAATTAAAACTAAAGATGTGTAGAAGATAGAATAGAATATGACTATGAATGTATTCACTAATTTTTACATTGGACACCTCGCGATCCAATAGGATTGTCTTACAGAAAGGCACCGATAGTAGCCAGTGTCTTTCAATGTACACTCTAAGGCATAATTACCCGAAAAAGGAGTAACGGAGCTCAATAGGCGCACGCAATGAACGGATAAAGCTTCGAGGAGTAACAACAGCGGGATGCGTGCCGCGTGCAAACCACTTAGTCTCCCTCGTTCTTGCAAAGGAATGAACCGTGCGGAAGATCCAGGCCGTGCGCAAACCGCTGTCGAGGAAACTAGCCGTCATCTCTCTTGGCTCAGTCTTCTTCCCGATATTGCTAGTGACGGCACTCGTTGCGTCGCCCTCGGAGAGCTCGACGATATAGGATTTACGGCGCGGTCTTTGTGTGTACGCTTGAATGAGCGTGCGCTGCTGCTTTTATGTCTCGCCGCACCAATGAAATCTGGAACCGGTCTCGACAAGTCACCACGCCGCGCCGCGGCTTAGCCAAGATGGTGACGACCAAATCACGACACCACCGGTTGGGAATCAAGACCAACATGGCGGCCGACAAGACAGCAGGCCTGTCCGATACATTATTTAACTCTGACTCAGGGCAGAAACCAGCGTTGGATTCTTTCACAAGTAGGTGATCATTCTCTATTCTGCCCTACTTGTCAGGTGTGCGATACATATCGCTATTGCATCAACGGGCTCGGTTGTTTTGTATATCGCACGCACGAAATGCCGCGCGAATGTAGGCTTCGGCGTCAGTAGTTCGCCTGTGCTCTTTGACCGCTCGGAAATTGGCCGCCGTTGCCCTCGGCCACCCGGAGGCTCGCTCATCGAGTGCTCGCCTGTCTTAGCCGCCTGTGCTCGCCTGTCTTAGCCGCCGTGATGAGCTCCGGGCTGACGATATTTGGGTGGAGACCTTACCGTTGTTTTGCGAGTCGTCCAAATCACGTTGCGGTTGCTCGTAACGAGCTTGGTTGTAGTATGTCGCGTTCTGTGAGTGCACCAGCACGGGCTGGCGGGGCTTTCACTAGTGTCGGAACTGATTCTGTGAAAATTGGCCGCCATTAGAGCTGGCTTCTCCGTAAATCGGTCGCCGGGAGCTCGGCGCCGACGTAAGGCGGCTACCACGGCGACGCACTCCCATGTGCTAGCTGCCCTCGCTCAAGTTTCTGTATAAGGGCCGCATTACCGTCGTTCTTTTAGGCACTCGCTCCAAACCAACTTAGCGCTGTTCGTGGCGGCGGGTCAGCGTAGGGTCGCTCTTTTCTTCGAGGTTCGTTGGCGGCAGACGCTCCGCGTGCAGCGCCTTGTTTGGTCTCGCGTTCACTTGCTTGAGCTGAATGGTGGCGCTCGCTTACAACTCGCTGCCTCGCTGGCGGCACAGTGGTTCGCGGCGCCTCAGAGTTATGACTGCGGCTACTGTTGCGCTGCGGGAATCGAAATGCGTCTGTGACGAAGTATGACATCACGTAAAATATTATTTGTCCATATTTACGTATCTTTTTCTCACCTTGCAAGTATTTGTCATACCCATGCATATTCATCCTCTGTCACGTGTGAAGAACTATCTTTACGATCTTATTGTGCAGCCGTGAGCACACACTGTTCAGAAGGCTGTGGCTGTGTACGTTGGCACCTGCAATGCCTGTCATCTATCGCTTTCGTTGGGCCAGCTTAAGAAGGACTGTAAGAATTGTGTAGGTAAAGTTATTTGCGTGTCATATTTTACACGTATGTTTTAATATCAACTTGCACGTACTTGTCATATGCGTACATTCTCAACTTCTGTCACGTGTGACTAACTATTTTTTAATATCTTATTTTACAGCCGTGGGCACACAACATGCAGAAGGCTATGTGCTCTGGCGTCTGCAATCCCTGTCATCTATAGCTTCCGTCGGAGGAGCTTCACGAGGACTGTACAAGATGTGACCACGAAGCCGGAATCGTACGTTTCACCACGAATTCTCTGAAAGAATGGAGAACATTCTTGTGTATAGAGAAAAATAAAAGATTTGACTGTATCACTTTTGTCTTTTGTTGCTACAGTGACTGCGAAAGCTGTGACACACAGGTAGCTAAATATTTTTTCGGGTGTTCTTTTCCACGCCATTTGTTCCTCACTGAGCAGAAACAGAGGCGAAAAAAGTATTAAACCTAGCGGAGAATAAATCGAAAACAATATTTGAACTGGCGATAAAAAGTTGATTCGATTGGAGTATTTGAGTGGACCAACCGTTCGTCCGGCGATTTGCAACTGTGAGGACTAACGGTTGCCTGGTAAGGTGTTCATGTGAAGACTAATGGTTGCCCGATAAAGTGTAAATGTAAGGAATAAATCTTAGTCTCTTGAGGTCATTTGTGGGACTAACAGTTACCTGCAAGGTTTAAATGGGAGAAATTTTTATTGGTTCCTTGAGATGGTGTGTAGTGACTGTAAGACCCGCTGCCGTTAGTCACTAAAAAAATAATGGTTGTGGCAGCCCTATTCGTCCCCGAACACACCGTTTTAACACTCTTTTGCCTTAGAGTGTGGTGCTAATGTTCCCAAAGTGCGGGCAGACGTGGTAAAGCGTGACCAGTGCCTCTCGGCGTGCTGTAAAAAACTGGGCCACGCTGTACGGTGTGGTCCAGTGCGTTTCAGAGCGCTGGCCGACAGCTGCCACGTGTTAGTGTGTGTCACAGTGGCTCCCTGCGCACTGTAGTACGCTGGGACGCACTACAGCGTTTCCAGTGTTACGCAGCGCAATGAATGAACAGAATAGACACCACAAAACACTGCTTTTTATAGGGAGCACCGAAGCTTTGATAGAAAATAATTATTACGGATTTAGAGGACGCTTATCGCACCTTCACGAGGGGTATCGATTCACAACACACACAGCACAACCTAAAAACCACACTGTGCTCAAGCTGTAAGTTCAGAGTTGTCTCGAGCCTTGGGTACGTCTCTCTTCCTTATCTTGAATGCGGACATGCAGCTACCCACGTGTTCTTTCTCCAGGAACCAGAGTGAAAGCTATCGAGCCTCGATGAGGAGCACAGAAACCCCCAAAAGTCTAGAATATCGAGGCGCTCACGACAACTATGGACGAGAGTGCGTACGGTACTACACACCGCACGCTCACCAGGACCTGTCAGACTTATCAAAAGGATGAGTGCATTACACGTTACGCGGTCACAACGCTCGTATAGCGTGTCAAATCAACTGTCACCTCCCCCCGTGATGCAGCTTTATGGGAGCTGCGCGTTTCTGCAGAAGTATATGGATTTGTAATGCTTGGTACGTGATTAGCACTAGACGTTTCAAGCTTGGACCCTTTTGAACCCACGCGTATAACCGCAAAATCAATCCAGGTTGCTTACATTCACGATGTCTCGCAGCACGCCCATTTCCTTCCACAAGTCCCGGAACAGTAGCGATCACAACAAGAATCACCACAACTACAACCACAGCAAGTACTACTACAGCCACACCAAGTACGACTACTACCACATCAAGTACGACTACTACCACAACAATGTCCACAACGACAACACCATATGTAGGTAAGCTCGTTTTCTCTTGTTACTTCCGCACCTTAGTTATTTTACCCAATACACTTTTCCCTAGGAGGAACGTCGCACAGATAGAAGCACAATAGTTGATCTATTTATTTACTTTATGTATACTCCCGTCTGATTACGAGACATTGCAGGGGTGAGACCTTGCAAATTAACCCACATAGAGTTTTTTTTTAAAATCAAGTAGAGAGAACTCTGGTGGTATGATCGTTCAGCGACCATGGGCATGAAGGCCAGTACACGCATTTGTCTGGCCTTCCTACTTGCAGGCGGCGATTTGCAATGATTGCTTCGTTTATGTCTGTGTGTCGGTTTCGTTTCAAGAAAATAATGAGCCCTCGTGTACTTCGTGATCCGATTTGAAATGATGAGGCTAGAAGATGAGGGTGGTGAAGCACAACCGGTGAACATTTGCTGATTTTTGTTTCGTGGCAAAGCAGCTCCAAGTCTTACGAACCTAAACAGAACCAGGAGTAGGAGCTTTACACAAATCCGTGTACTACCTATCATTTTCATGCTCGATGAAGCATCGTGCGTTGCAACTCCAATTGAAATTCGTGACAGAGTTATTTCTAGTGTATATGTAGAAAACTCTATAGTAGCACGCATGCAATGATGGAATGTTTTTTTGCTAAATTGCATAGCCATTACAAGCCCACATTATGAAACAGCAGGCATGGCTAGCCAGTATTAGCACTACTTGAGCCATTATAGTAGGATGCTCGACAGCCAGTTTAAAAAAATTATGCAAACTTAACATGATCGAGTAAATATTGTATATCGAAGAGATAGAGAAACAAACAACATTTATTTGTACCCGCCAAAGATGACTAGGGAGAAGGATTTATTATGTGCTTTGGTTAATGCCACTAGCTGTCGATCAGAATCTCTTGGTTATGATATAGTGTGCAGGGATTAACGCCCCAAAAAGCACCCTATGATTATGATAGACGCCATGGGCTCCGGAGATTTGGACTCCTTCAAATTCTTTATGTGCTAACTAATGCAAGCACACGGGTCTACAGCATTTCCTTTCCCATTTGAAATGCTGCCGCCGCACCTGGGATTCGATTAGATAACCTTCAGGTTAGCAGTAGACCGCCATAATTACCGCGGCGGGGCTACCCTTGAAAGTCAGTGACGGTGAGGCTGAGATCAATGACATTACCCGGAATTTTGGTCCCGTCACTTTATAATAAGGCCTCCCAAGATTCTACATTTCCTCTTGGATCGTTCTCGAAAGGACAGATCTAGACCGAGTGCACTGGACCTGCAGTACGATTGCAGTACGCACATTTGGGATGAAACATTTGCGGGTGCAATTTACTGGCAGGTGAGTGTTATGAAAACACCCTGGTTTGCAATTTTTTGCCACATAATTTTCTCTCTGTCTGGAGCTTTTTACTTGCCTTCAGATAGATCTTACGATGTGATTTGGAATGTCAGGCGATGTTATGGAAAGTTTTTAGTTGGTCTCCCATGGAGGGGAGCCGCTCGAATGGGGCTGTTGAGTGGCCACATCAAATCAACCGGGAAGTGAGCCTAAAGTGGGCATCGAACTGTCGTCCGCAAAAAGCCGTGCTCAGAAAGCACGTGAGCTCCCTCACCTGAACTGCCGCCCACGTGGCGCCACTGTCTGTCGGTTCTGTCTGCCACTTAAGGCCAAACAGAACGGTATTCATCAGTATCTGAAATGTTAAGGGGGCTGAGCACAATCCGAATGGCAAGACTTTAAATTCGTAAAGCCCGTCAGGCGTTACAAAAGCCGTTTTTTCTCTATATCGCTCGTCGCCCTCAACTTTCCAATACCCACTTTTGAGGTACATCTACGAAAAGTTGCGTGCTTACCTCAGCCTGTCGAGTGAATCATCGATGCGTGGTAATAGGTATACGTCTTTCTTTGTCACACGGTTCAGCTAGCGGTAGTCGACACAAAGTCGCAAGCTTCCGTCTTTCTTTTTAACCAGCACTACCAGCGATGCCCAAGGACTTCCTGACGGCTGAATGACGTAATTATCGAGCAGTTTCTTCACTTGTTCCTGCATTGCTTCAGGCTCTTTCGGTGCTACACAGTATAGGTTCTGTCGTATTGGCCTTGCCATCTCCTCCGTTATTATCCGCTGCTTCGTCATTAGCGTTTGACTGACCCTCGAGGTCGATGAAAAACAGTCTTTGAACTGATAAAGAAGATCTACTAGACGGTGTTTCTGCGCTGGTGACAAATCCGTGCTTACGTCAATAGGTGGTGAAGCTGACGTGGCTTGCGGCTCGTCCTCTTGTACTTAGCAGCACTTGCGGATTTCGGTGATCTCGTCGAAGTAGGCAACTGTAGTGCCTTGTGTAATGTGTCGTCATTCGTTGGTAAAATTCGTCAACAAAATCTCCGCTTCACTGCACACAACATTGACGATACTTCTGGCAATTGCAACACCGCGAGAGCATAGAAGCGTCCATACTTGCTCAGTGATTCCTTCTCCAGTATTCTGCTCGCGCACGTGACTGAAACAAGGCGGCACAATAAAGGAGGTACGGTCACATCGTCAATGACTCGCAGGGATTGTCGGTGTAGCGCTGCGCTTTGATCCGCTGAAAAGATCAGTACACCGTCCGGTATATTGATGATGGCACCATATTCACGTAAGAAATCTATCCCTAAGATTGCCTGTTTGCAACACTGAGAAATAATAACGAAAGCTGCGACGAAGGATGCGCTCCCTATCTCCATTCTTGCGGAGCACTTTCCGGTAGGTGTGAGTAGCTGCCCTCCAGCTCCTCTAATCTGCGGTCCTGTCCATTCCATTCTAACCTTCATGAGCGTGTCTGCCAGACTCACTCATCATTGAGAAGTCCGCGCCAGTGTCGACCGATGCCATGACGTCATGTTTGTCAATCGTAATGGCAACTTCGGCAGTAACAACCCCATCTTTTGTCGATTCATTGAAAATATGTCTCTCTTCGCTCGGCAGTATTGGGGGATTTTCAGCACTTCGACAATTCGCAACCTTCCCCCCTGAGGTCGCTGCTTTTAGTTTCCCCGGCGTGGACTAGATGATCTCCCCTTTGGCATGTCAGTGGTGCTCCGTCTAGAAGATGAAGAATAACGCCCAGGAGTGGATGAGCATGACCAATACCCAGGAGGAACATCCCGCGGGTCATGCCACTCCTGTCGACGTCAGGTGTTCCGTTGAAATGGCGCCGAGGAACAGAGGAAGGAAACCCTTGGTACCCTGCGACGCGATACGGGCAATACCGAACAATGTTGCCTGCTTCTCCACAATGAAAGCACAGGGACCTATGGTCAGTGGTACGCCAGATGTCAGTAGTTTTGCGAAGTGGTGGGCGCCTCGGCGTCGAAGTGTCTCTGTAGTACCAAGGCGCTGTCGGCGGATGTTGCTGGTGGTACTGATGTGGTGTCGGCACGTTTGCTGACTGTCGGCGGAATGTCTGCATCGCTTGCCCTGGGAGTGCTCGTGTTCGCCTAAGGAAGCGAGAGCGCTTGCCTGATCTCCTGGCGTACAACTTCCGTTACTGAGGCGATCGCGTAAGTCTTCGTAAGACTTCGTAAGACATTGTATACCAAGATATGTTCTTTCTCATGTCTTATCTATTGTTATAGCATTGTAGAGTGCCAAAATGGTTTAACAATCTTGAAATATGGCGTGATAGTGAATAGTTGATGGCAATTTTGAGCGCATAAACACATTCACAAGAACGGGAGGCCAGGACGGGCACTACTTTCAGGGATTCTATAGCGTTATACTTCCCATTAAATTCAAATAGTTTTTCTGATATTCGATGCGCACGTTTGCTTTTTGACCACTCTGCAACATTGTACAGGGCTCACTATGCGCAACTAAACAAAAGATTTGATAACTATTGGGAAGTCACACTTGCTTTTCCGTTACTTGCCCGCAGTGAAGGCAATCATCTGCACCGTGGGCGAGGAAGCCGCCGTAGAAGACATGTACCCACCGGATAAATACTGCGACTACCTATTTTACATGAATGTAATCATATCCAGTGGCCGAATTCACGCCGAAAAGAATTCTGGCAGCTGGAATGTCTTCCAGAAGATTGTTCCAAAGTACAAGTTTGTGGAGCTAGGAATTTCCTTCAGCTCGCAGTAAGTAATGAACATTGCTTTCTCCTGAAGACTGAAAAGTTGAACTAAAGATTATGCTTTTATACAGGTGTGTTTGTACATATATAAACCAAAACAATAAGCAGGGGCTTTATAGAACAGTGAATGATTTTACCTGACAAGTCAATTTCACGAAAAAGAATTGTGTAACATTCTGTGGTCGTTGGAATACTATTGAACAAAGTGGTCAGATTGCACTCACCAACTTTATGATAAAGCCCCACTCCATCAAGTTTGTTAGAATTCCAATATATCTGCGTGTTTTATTCCTTTATTTCACCCTAATAGCTCTAATTTATATCTCAAACTGCCGCATTGTCAATCAAGACGCACTTTTTAGAATCATGTATTCAATTACCCTTGCGATTATTGCGTAGCCTCTACCAGGCAACCTATCTTAAAAATAAAACCATTGAACGATGGTAATAATATTTTTGGGTACACAATCACACGCACTTGATTTAGTACGTTATGTAAAACATAGGGGTTTTTCTTTATTACAATGACGACAATTAGGTTCAATTTGGAAGATCCCATTCAAGAACTACACCAGCCAATAAAACATTTTGTCGAGGAAAGATTATCGATAATAAGCACATGCACACACAACGACACATATTAGCGAGTTTGAGAAGCGGGGCCCCAAGCTCGCTTGCGACATACAAGGGCGCACGCGCAGAACCCAAGCCACTCTTGGGCTTTTGCGTTTGTGCTGACCCAAGGCCGAAAGCATTTTAGTCCAGCACTACCAAAGTTATGGGGTGTAAGAAACCTCATAGTTGCGCAGAAAAACATAGTCGCAGATATATTAGGTGCCTTCAAATTGTACAGGTTGACGTAAAATGGCGTTTGTTTGGCGTATGTTACGCTACATCATTATGTGATACGTTTATTGTTCGCATTTGATTCGTAGGCAAAAATTATTTTGGTCTCTTACCGCCGTTGACTGCGTTTGAAAATCAACATGGCAGCACCCATGCAGAAGGGACCACCCGCTTCCATCCGAACTTGCTCTTGCTACACGCTCACTGCACTCAAAGCAACAAATGAGTGGTGAAATCCACCATCAACTTGTTTCATCTTACTCTGGGGATAAAACATCAGTTACGTGCTGTCGTTATTAGCGAGATATGCTGCTTGCTTAGCCACACGTACTAAGAATAACCGCCGAGCATGGCTTGGGCAGCGTCGCCAGACCAAAAACACTGCATCTTCAAACAAGAGACATGCAGCATGGCACAGCGTTTCGAACGCGTCTGACCCTTCTTTAACGGAAACAAATAAAAAGAGAGAAAAAAAGCATTGCAGTGGTAAACGCGAAGGAACGCGTCGACGGAGAAGCAGGTATACGAGAGCCACAATAAGCACCGGAAAGAAACGGGCAGAAAAAGAAGATATGCACCGGCATGAGCGTCTATCGATCTTCAATAAGCTGAGCAACAAATGCACGCTTCAAGTTTCTGGTGTGAATGTTTGTTTCACAGTTTTACTGTATTCTTATGTTATTAAACCTGCCTTATCTGCAATAAACGTGCATAAAAGACTCGGTGAGCAGATGCCATAAATACGGTGAGCAGACGACATGGCGCGAATGTATACTTGTGGAGAGGCTAATTGCCCTTTCTATTGGCTCAGGGGCCTTGTAGCCTCCACAGTGCTGAAGGGTGGGGCACCAAGCCGTCTTGGACCGCCAGCGCGACGAAGCAGATGCAGTGTGAGCCATGTTGCCGTATGTCAGGCGTCTCGCATATTTTCGAATTTGGCCACGGGTGGCGCCCCGTTCGTTTGACCCAATGCTACTTGCGTTTGACCCAGCTCTCAAACTCTCCTGATCTGGTGAACGCAAAGGCAACCTACGCAAAGAAGCTTGGGGACCCAGTGTCTTAAGCCCCCAATGCTCAAACTCTCAATTGAAGCATACATACTGCCACCCACACGTAATGGGTCGAGGGCAAGAGCGGTTTTGCCCTGGAGAAAAAGATCTTGCGTTTCTCCTCCGCGCGATAGCCAGCCGCGACTGGCGCATGTTCAGGAGCTAGCTACTCATCGCTTAAAAAACCCCTGGTACTTCTCAAGTCTCATAATTATAAGTTTACGTGACGCTAACAATGCAAGTCGCAAGCTGCAGTACAGCACAGTCCACTTCATCAACTTCCTACTAGACACCCTTTTGGGTATCTTCCACTATTCACTGATAGCGTCATTGAAACGACGCAACACAACTCCCGGTGGCAAAAGCGTCGACTCAGCGCGTCGATAAGGCCCCAGTAGAGGAGGAGGAGAAAAAATTTATTTATCCCAAGAGGGAAAGGTGCGGTGGTGGAGTGTCAGAGGAGCCTACCCAGCGTAGGTCTCCGCTACCCTCTTGGCCCAATCAAACATCTGGTGCTGGACCTCGGGTGCCAAGCTGCACATAGCAGCCTCCCACGGCTCCTTACTATTAATGTGTAGAGAACTTGGTGGTGAGTTTCGAGTGCGCGGCCCCCCCATGATATGGTCTAGATTAGCTCTTTGTTGGCAGAAAACGCACAAAGGGGAGGGGTATATCGCAGGGTGTATAAGATGGCGAAAAGATGGAGTAGGAAACGAAAGGGTCTGTAACTGGTGCCATAGTATTTCATGGTTGTGCGAAGCTCCATGATGTAAGGGGGGGTATATAGTGCGCTGTAGGCGGTAGTGATTTGTTATATCTTGGAAGGTCAAAAGAGGATCTCCCGCGCTGAAAAAGGCCGCGTGGTGTAAGGCGCCATCAGAGACCTGCGCTCGGCCGGTCATTCCTCGAGCACAGGTATGAGCCGCCTCATTGTCACCCAACACCGCATGCGCGGGCGTCCATATGAGAGCAACGTCTCGCGTGGGAGGATGTTTCTTAAGAATTGAAAGGGCAGTTGATGAGACGCGACCTGCGCTGAAGTTGCATATGGCAGTTTTGGAGTCACTTACAGGCATAGTGATATTGGGCATGGATATACCTAAAGCGATGGCAGCCTCCTCTGCCTCTTCCGAAGAGTTGACAGGGATGGATGTCGTTGTGAGCGCCTTGACGTTATAGTCGACAGCAGAGAGGGCATAGGATGAGGAGGATGGGTAGTCTGTCGCATTTACAAAGAGAACGTCATTGTCTCCATGCAATTTTTTCTGAAGAGCTTTTGCTCTTTGGATTCTACGCTTAGTGTGATATGCTGAATGCATGTTTTTAAGAAGGGGCGCTATGAGTAATTTTTTGGTGTATGTTTTGGGGAATGATGTATTTAGCATTGATGAGTGAGGTGAAGCTAATTCGGCTAGACGATGAAATGTGGCGACCTGTGCTAGTGGTTGCGAGCCTTGCGTATTGAGCTGTTAAAAGGGCATCACGGATTTCCCATGGGGTATTTATGGCTCCTGTCTAGTGAAGTAGTGCGTTAGAGGTATTGATTGGAATGGCTAGAGCGTATTTTTAAACTCTGTGGAAGAGGGTGTTGACCGATTCCTCCTCTGCTAATTTAAGGTGAAGGTAAGCGAGGGTATATGCGATTTTACTAATCACAAAAGCTTGTATTACACGAAGTAACTCTGACTCTCGGAGCCCTCCATTTTTCTCTGAGATTCTTCCTATCATTCTTAGAGTGTTTTCAATGGTATTGCGTAAAGCTTCGAGTGTGTACGTATTGAGTCGGTTGTTTTGGATAAATAAACGTAGCACACAAATGCGTGATACCCTAGGATTTAGGCACCCATTTAAGTGAACTTCGATCATTGAAACGTGTTTGTTCCGACGATGAGTTGGTAGAAGGAGTAACTCTGATTCAGTTGGGGTACAATAGAGATTCATCTGAGAAATTAGTACTGTTATTATATCTACAGCTGTTTGTAGGGTGTCTTGAATGCATCCATCTGAGCCTCCTTTCCCCCATAAGGTGATATCGTTGGAATAGATGGAGAAGTTCAAGTCAGGGATACGTTGAAGAGCGTTGGGTATCGGTAGCATAGCCAGGTTAAAAAGGATTGGAGAGAACACTGACCCTTGAGGTGTTCCGAAGCAGCCTAGTGTATAGGGCGAGGAATGTTCTGGTCCTAATGTTAATGTAGCTGTGCGGTTTGCTAGGAAGCTTTTGATGTAAAAGTACATTTTAGCGCCACGAGAAATGCAGTTGAGGCCAGCATATATAGCTGAGTGGTCTATGTTATTGAATGCGCCATGTATGTCCAGACCAAGGATTGCCTGAGTATGCTCGCTCTGGTTAGGAGTTATGATGTCGTGTTGGAGGGCGAAGCATCGCATCTTGCGCTGAAAGTGAAGGCCTAAAACCAATCATTTCTGGAGGCAGTAGTTCATTATCCTCCACGTGTCTCTGGAGGCGTGCAAGCACAACATGCTCCATAGTCTTTCCGAGACACGATGCTAAGGGAATGGGCCTCAGATTTTGTACTAAGGGAGCTTTGTTCGGTTTAGGTATAAATATGACTCTGGCATCTTTCCACGAAGGTGGAAGTGTGCCCGTGTCAAAACAGTCGTTAAAGTACTCAGTCAAATCTTTAATAGAAATAGGGTCAATATTTCTAAGTAATTTGTTGTTAACGTGGTCGTGGCCTGAAGCCGACGTGGTACGGAGTGTTGCGAGGGCGTGCCTAACTTCCACTTCCGTTATCGGTGCATCCAATGATTCATTAGGTTTCCCTGTGTAAGATGGTATAGAATCCTCACGTAATTGAGGTAAATGCAACGTGCGGAGGTTATCGAAGAGTTGTCCTAAATGGTCACTGTGCTTGTGTAACAGTTTAGTGATAGCGTGAAGTTGTCGTGCGCGAGAAGTGCTGGAGTCTAGCAGATGACTCAGAAGTTGCCACGTTTGTTTATTACTGAGGTGGTCATGCATTCCTTCACAAAGCTGACCCCATTGTTGTGCCGTCAATTGAGTCGTGTATCGCTCGATTTGTTGGTCTAGCTTCGCTATCCTAATGCGGAGTTTCCTGTTGTGGCGCTGGTGTTTCCACCGTCGCAGAAGTGACTGTTTTGCTTCCCTCATATGGAGAAGCTTGGAGTCGAGAATAGTTATCGGGGTGTCGGGGGGTAGAGTTCTCGTGTGAATTTCAACATCTTATTGAAGCTGTCGAGTCCACTCGGTAAGGTCTGCAATACGTGAGGGAGCGCTGCTGTTGTGGGTCTCTCTAAAATTGTCCCCTTCTGTGAGCATCAGTAGTTTAGGTGCAATGGGTCCGCGTTTTAGTTGTAAAGTAATGCTATAAATGTAATGATCACTGCCAAGATTAGTTTGGATGTTAGTCCAAACCATTGTGGGGGCATTGTGAGTGAGGGTAAGATAGGGGGATGTATCTTTGTTGACACTGTTCCCCAAACGAGTTGGCTCCTCCGGGTCGTTGTGCAGCGTAAAACGATGTGTCTCAATATGGGACCAGAGGGCTCTACCTTTCGGTTTAGATGTGGTGTAACGCCACGCTGGGTGGGAGACGTTGAAAGCCCCCACTATAAGGAGGGTGTGTTTGCGTGCCGAGGATGTAGCTTGGGCAAATAGGGAATCGAAGCAGTGCCTTTGCTCTTGTGGTCTACTATATACGTTAAGAATGTATAATAATGGCGAGTTAAGTTTATCAGGTAGTATTTCGAGAAAGTCGCGCTCAATGTCGATGTCAGCAAATTTCGAATAGGTAACTGTAAGGTGCTTCTGAGTTAAGGCAATGTTTGGTTTGGCATCAGCCGGGTTTTGATGCGTTCTATAACCCGGCAGCTGCACTACATTATTTGTTTCTTGTAACGCGATGATTGGGGGAGGGGTAGCTTGCGATTTGATGTACTGCAGGAGGTTTGCCTTTTTTCGGCGAAACCCCCAGCAGTTCCATTGCCACACGCAAAGTTCAGTGCGATTACGAGGAGCCATTTTTGCTAAGTTGATTTGGCTTAGGTTGGGCAAGCTCTGGTTGGTTAGCGTGGACCATTTTTATCCACTGCGTGACTCTATCTAGGGCTTGGTGCATCGGTAACATAGCTTGTTGTATCGAGGCCATGGATTCATGTAGCTTCTGCAAGGAACCTTTGGAGAAGGTAATAAGATTGTCTAGTTTTTCCTCAAGTTTGGTTACTTTTTCTTTCTCTTTGTAAACCTTCTCTAGTTTCGCTTCGAATTGGTCTACTCGCTCATCAAATGACAATGTGGGAGTCAAGACTTTTCGTTTTTGCGCAGTTGGTTGAGCGGGGTGCCTAGCTATAGAGGTGGTTGAGAGAGGAGCTGGTGCTGGTGAGATAGGCGTAGGGGTGAAAGATGAGGCGAGGAGGTGTGGGGAGGTAGATGGTTGTTTGAAGGACAGAAGCTCTAGGCGTAGTTTTGCATTTTCTGCCCTTAATTTAGCCATATCATCCTGCAATAGCTTGAGCTGCTTTTGAACGGAGCTTTCAGGGGAGGCTACATCAGCTCGTAACTCATGATTACGGAGTTAGACAAGGAGAGCAGGAAGGTAGGTCTTAAAATGAATCTGCGGAAAACGAAGGTAATGTACAATAACCTCGGTAAAGAGCAGCGTTTTGAGATAGGTAATAGTGCACTTCAAGTTGTAAAAGACTATGTCTACCAAGGGCAAGTAATAACCACGGAGCCGAACCACGAGATTGAAGTAACTAGAAGAATAAGGATGGGGTGGAGCACATTTGGCAAGCACTCTCAAATTATGACAGGTAGATTGCCATTATCCCTCAAGAAAAAGGTATATAACAGGTGTATCTTGCCGGTACTTAGCTACGGAGCAGAAGCCTGGAGACATACAAAGAGGGTTCAGCTTAAATTGAGGACAACGCAGCAAGCAATGAAAGAAAATTGACAGGTGTAACCTTAAGAGTCAAGAAGAGAGCAGAGTGGATTAGGGAACAAACGGGGGTTAAGGATATCATAGCTGAAATCAAGAAGAAGAAATGGACATGGGCCGGGCATGTAGCGCGTAGACAGGATAACCGCTGGTCGTGAAGGGTAACTAACTGGAATCCCAGAGAAGGAAAGCGGGTTAGGGGGAGACAGAAGGTTAGGTGGGCAGATGAGATTAAGAAGTTTGCGGGTATAAATTGGCAGCAGCAAGCACAGGACCGGGTTAACTGGCGGAACATGGGAGAGGCCTTTGTCCTGCAGTGTACGTAGTCAGGCTGATGATGATGGTGATGATGATGATGATGATGATGATGATGACATCAGTCCAGCTCACCTCGTGTCCAGGGCCGGTCTGAGGGTTGGGATCTTGATGAATGCTTATTTTGCGGCTTCGGCTGCGGCTGCGGCTTTTTCGGCTTTGCTATCTTGTGATACTGGGTGAGCGTCCTCTAGGAGCGTTCTTGAAAGATGGGCTTGGGTCGAAGAATGGAGCTGCATCTTGCTGGAATGTTCAGGGTGCGTACTTTGGTTTGGGCTTGTAGAGCTGTGGGCACTGGGGCGAGCCGGCGGCATGGTAACTGTTGCACACCGCACACTTAGGTTCAGATTCGTGATCAAGGAGTTGGTTCGGAATGGCACACATTGGACATAAAGGCTGTGGGGTGCCTGGGCATACGTCTGGTCTGTGGCCAAGCTTGCGGCAGAGATTACAGGCTTCCGTCTTATGACGATAGGGTACGCATCTAATGATGCCACCCTGATAACTTATGTAAAAAGGCACGCGCGTACCTCTGAAGGTGACCAAGATGAACGTAGTGGAACCCATGCGACGTACGGTCAGGATGAGGCCTAGTCTGTCATAGTCCAACAGAATGACAAGATGGTTTCAGATGTGTGTTCTATAGGAATATTACGGATGACCCCTCGGCAGGTATTCGACGGATCGGTAATGTGGGGGACCGCTTCAAAGCTGCGCTTGTCCATCTTGATGGATTTGATACGGTGGTATGCTTCGGTGCATGCCAAGTCCGGTGTGCTTATAAGCAGAATGTTGCTTACAGAGTTGATGTGATATTGGTCATGTAGGGAGCTTGTGAGCGCTGCCGCTTTTAGGACGGAATGGATGAGCTTTGGAAGTGGAGTGTCAGCACAGCTGAGGCCTCGGCGTATTCGCAGAACTATTTTGTAGTCGTCCGCTTGAAGTGGAGGGGGTCTGGGGGCAGTGCGACGAGTCGATGGGAGAGCTTTTTGTGACTCTTCTTGCGAATTGTTGATGTCAAGCGTCGATTTCTTCGGGAATAAAGCGGGCTTTCTAGCGCTGGCATACACTTGACGCCAGCTGCCTTCATCTTCGTCGAGAGCTTCGGTGGAGGGACGCTCCTCTCCCTCTGTTTCGTAGATGAGCATGTTAGTAGGCCTAGCCGGTAGGCCCACCGAGGTAGTCGAACGCTGCCAAAAAGTCAATCTTCGTGGATGCGAACTGCAAAGCACTCACTTAAAATAACTTCAGATGATGCGGTTTATTCCCTTGAAACCTTCACGTTTGTTCAAGTGGCCAATGAATGACCTAGGCAGTCAGAAACAGGAAATTTGCAGGAGCGCTTACGAAACGCGGCTGCTCCCAGTGGCGTCTACGGCATGTCTTCCCCCAGTAGAAGGCGTATTGTAGTGCTTGAGTCTTCATACGCCAAAAACAATACTAGATAACTGAGGGGACGAGGTTGTGGGTTCATCTGGTTAAATTTCTAACGTAACGTTTGTTACTTGTCGAAGGACACGGTGTGATTCCGCGAAACAAAGATGCAGCTTCTCTGAAAAGCCGACGCGTTTCGTTGGGCACCAGAGAACGAGAGAGTTCCTGGAAATTTTTCTTCGTGATGTTGTTCGTCGTAACGGTGTTTTTGCGTTTGTTGAGAAAGTGTAATTTTTTTTGTGGGCAATCTGACGGGCGGTGGAAGCGTGAGCAATAACATCGCGAGCGCATTCGGTGGTCGACTCTGCCGAAGCTGGAAGGAATGTAGCCAGTGCTAACGTTGGTTTGCGTTCAAAGAAAAGGTAAAGCTATGGGTATTTAGCAGAGTAGTGGCGGGAGGAGTGGTACACAAGGTAAGTTGGAAAGCATATCTGTAAGTGTCCGGTTTCAGCACTCTGTCAGCCTGTTTTCCTGGGGCTGGTACGAGGTCGGGAGCTTCTGCTGGGTAGAACAGGAGTGCAAGATATTGTGAATACCTTGGGCAAAGAAGGTATGGTTTCCGGCTGTCAGCAGTTGGCGTGAGCACCGTGCACTAGAATAAGGCCTTGATGCAAAAATCAGCGACGTCCAAAAAGCAACTGGTTGGCAGGGCTTGGGTGATTGCGTAATCTGTGGCGACTGTGACCCAATTGTCAGAAGTGGACGTTGCAAAAAATCATCAAAAAGATCAAAACCGCTTTGAAAGTGGCTCCGGTGGGATGCCGATAGGTTGAAGACAGCCAGCAGGATGTCGCGACAGCTTCTTGCGGCGCTGACACTCTTCTCCGGCAGTGATACGCCGCACAGAGCGTGCAAGGCCAGGTCTGTAGAAGCAGCAGCAGACATGGTCATACGTACGAGAAACGCCAAGGTGACCAGCCGTTGATGCGTCGTGAAGCTCGCGGAGGACAGTGGACAACAGGTGTTTAGGTAGGATTATGTTATAAAGTGTTATCGCTGAAGACAGATATGCGTACAGGCGCGTGTTGCAGAGATGATCGCATATGTTGTAATATTTGGCATAGATGCGGATCCCAACGCTGCTAGTCGCCAAGGTGAAGGAGCTGGGTCACAGAAAATATGCCTTCGGCAAATGCACTGCACGTACAGCCCCCTCTACCGCAGGAGAGTGGGACAACCAATTCGCGTCATGGTGTAGACTGCCGCTCTTGCGCACTGTCGTGTTGATATACTCTTGCAGGTGAAGTGCCCAGCCACCGAGACGACCTGCAGGATCTTTCAAAGAGAAGAGCCAACAAAGAGCACGATGGTCGATGATCACTGTAGAAGCTCGGCCATTTAATTAAGGGCTCAATATCGCAACTGCCCACGTCAGAGTGAGGCATTCGCACTCGGTGATCGAATAATTGCTCTTCGAGAGGGAAAGAAGTCTGCTGACATATGCGACCACTCGATTTAGCTCACATTGTAGCTGGTTCAGCACCGATTCCGCGACCACTGGCGTCAGTGTGGACTTTCATCGGTGCAGAAGGGTCAAAGTAGGCTTGAACAGGGGAAGACGAGAGCAGTGTAACAAGCTTTGATCAGGCTGCTACTTAGAAAGGACCCCAGTATATATAGGACGTGGCTTGTTTCATCAAGTCAGTGAGTGGTCTCGCAACTTTGGCAAAGTCTTCGATAAACTGCCGAAATTTGGAGCAGAGCTCCAGAATGCTACGAATGCCCTTCGGGGTTGTCGGCCTTGGGATGTTCTTCACGGCTCAAATCTGTTTCGGGTCAGGTTGTACGCCTGAAGCATCAACAATATGCCTAAGCATTGTAATGATGCGGCGCATTGAAAAGCGTGCCTGTCATCTGTTGATGTAGACCCAGAGGTCATGGGTTCCACTTACACACACAGAACTTTTGACTTCGGATCATGCATAATTTTTGACACAATTTCCTTAACAGAATTACGTCACAAAAATCTTGGTGGACCCCGGCGTAAAACAGTTTCACGTTATTACAGGGGTTTTGATCGTATACAGATAGCTTAGCGCGCAATTTCTAATTGGACTGCAGAGGCCATCCAGTAGCATAATAACATATGATTTAGGAAACACGTAGATGGACCAAAGCTTTCGGAGACTATACGACACCACTCAGCGTGATATTAAATTTTCTTCGTCGAACGGAGAAATGTGAATAGGCAGTGCGCTTGTTGCGTGCTCATTCGGCAAATCTAACAGGAGCAGTTTTACGGCATGAATGGTGGCACTTTGTTTTTAAGGGCGAAGTATTTCTTTGTGAACTGCAAGCACTCCGGTTACGTCTCGGTACCCTCGTGATTACCACGTTAACTTGGCATGACCAAAGTTTAGATGGGAGAGTAAAAGTGTTTCAAGAATATCACGTTCTGGTCAAGACCTGAATAAAGTCACAATCCTGTTTCGTACGTAGTCAAACCCGTAATCAATCACGTGTGGTACATACTCGCGGTTGGGAATGTGCCACAGGTGATTGTCACTTACTACTGCCAAGGAATGACGAGAATACACGTGGGCAGTTTTGGCGCGTCAGCTTTAAGAAAAACAACATCGGCAGCGTTGACCCGACGAATACAAGTACTAAATATCTGGGTCCCAGCCAGAATGGAACCCAATCTGTGTGGCAATCAAGAATTTTACCACAAACACACGCCAGATTTCGTAACTACTTTTCAAACAGACACTTATGTTTTTAAAATGTGAACTGTGGTGGCAGTAATGGCCAATAGGCAATTTTTAAAACATTACTTTCGTACTCCGAAGATACCACCATCGTGTCAAGTTAACGTCTATTGTAGCTAAGTGCCATGCGCTGAAGGTAATTTATGTAGCAGTGTCGAGGGCCACAATCTTCGCAAGCACGAGTGTTTCATATCAGCTTATTTCAAGTGGTCTTTCTGATACTCAGTTCCGCAAATAACTAGAAAACATCTGCAACTCGTTGACGTATATATGTGCATGAACTGTATACATTTTTTAGCGTCCTTTCATGAAGTGTCTCTCACTAAAAAATTACAGCGTATCCACGAAGTAATTGATGATGAGTGAGGCGAAGCATCGGGAGATTTTATTGGTAAACTATGAATCATTCTTCCATCCGTCTGTCCGTCCGTCCTTCTGTCTTTATTTATGTCAGTTGGTCTGTTTGTTTGTCTGTCCGTCTGTCCCCACTGCTCAGTTATTCATAGACCTAGGTGGTAAAGTACAAAGAAAGACATGGAAGCGCAAACCCACGGGTAAGAAGCTTCGCCCCAGAAATTGGAAGGAAGAACGAAGGTGACCAACAAGGTCACCTTCCTTCCTCATGCTTCGCAAAACGCTAATTTACAAGGTGCCTTGGAGCTGCCGAATTATTATGGGCGAAGCTCTTTGAGACGAAGGCAAGTCCCGATTTTTAGTAGCCACCTCTGTTCTAGGAGTGTTTACTAGTTTGCGCTGTGGCTCTCGCATTGCGGCGCATAGTGAGAGGAAAGATCAATAGATGGCAATCTCACAGCATCATCACGATCATCATCAACATCCTGTTTACATTCACTGCAGGACGAAGAACTCACTAAAAGGCGTCAAATCATGAAAGTCTCAAGTACAACAGGCAAAATAGAACTGGCAGAGCTTTAGAAGTTAATAGGCGTAAGGTTTCTGATGTACGAAGGTATAACATGGAGAAAATTGAAAACGCTCTGAAAAACGGAGGAAGCGTCAAAGCAGTGAAGAGGAAACTTGGAAAAGGCAAAAATTGGTTGTATGCCCTAAGGAACAAAGAAGGCAAAATAACTACCAATATGGATAGGATAGTTAAAATAGCAGAGGAGTTGTACAGAGATCTGTACAGTAGCCCGGACAACCACGACCTTAATATTATAAGAACTAGATGTAACCCAGATGAAACCCCACTAGTAATGATAGAAGTCAGAAAAGCTTTGTAGAGCATTAACAAGGTGCTTGATTGGGCTGGTTGGTGCTGCATGTTAGACGAAGAAAGTGCAGAATCGCACAAACGACAGAGGGGATAGAAGAGGCGAGCACTCTGTTCTCGTCTCTTCTATCCCCTCCTGCCGTTTTCGCTGTTAAGCACTTTCTTCGTCTTTGGAGAGCATGCAAAAAGGCAAAGGTTATGGTCAGGATCAGGTAACATCAGATCTGCTGAAAGATGGAGGACAGATTGTGCTAGAGCAAGTGCCATCCTGTCTACGAGGTGTCTCTTGACGGGAAGAATACCAGAGTTTCGGAAGAATGCTAACATCATCTCATTCATAAGAAAGGAGAGGACTAGGACTTAAGGAAAACAGCACGATCAGCTTGCTCTCTGTAGTATACAAGCTATTTACAAAGGTAATTGCTAACAGAGTAAAGATAACTTTAGAATTCAATCAACCAAAGGAACAAGCTGGATTTTGAACAGGCAACTAAACAATCGACCACAATCATACTATCAATCAGGTAATGAAAAAATGCTCAGAATATAGCCTTCCACTATACACAGCCTTGATTTACTACGCGAAGGCGTTTAATTCAGTAGAAATAACAACAGTCATGCAGACACTGCGAAATCAGGGCGTCGATAAGCATACATAAGCATCCTGGAAGAAATAAACATGGGATCAAGTGCTATCATAGTGCTTCATAAAAAAGCTAAATAAAACCTATCCAGAAGGGCGTAATGCAGGGGGACACAATCTCCCCAATGCTTTTTAACGCTTGCTTAAGAGAGGTTTTCAGAAGCCTAGAATAGGAACAGTTAGGGGTAAGAGTTAATGGAGAGTACCTTAGTAAGCTGTGCTTCGCCGATGACATTGCATCGCTGAGTAACTCTAGGGATGAAATGCCACTCATGCTCACGGAATTAGATAATAGGAGCAGAAAGGAGGATCTTAAAGTTATTCTGCAGAAAACAAAAGTAATGTACAACAACCTAGGAAATGAGCAGCGCTTCAAGATAGGTACTAGTGCACTTCATGTTGTAAAAGAGTATGTCTACTTAGGGCAGGTAATAACCAGGGAGCCGAACCACGAGATTGAATAACTAGAAGAATAAGAAAGGGGTGGAGCACATTTCGCAAGCACTCTCATACCATGACAGTTAGATTGCCTTTATTCCTCAAGACGAAGGTATAAAACAGCTGTATCTTGCCGGTACTATGCTACGGAGCAGAAACCTGGAGACTGACAAAGAGGGTTCAGCCTAAATTGAGGATGACGCAGCGAGATTTGGAAAGAAAACTGGGAGGTGTAGCCTTAAAACACAAGAAGAGAGTAGAGTGGACTAGGGAACTAACGGGGGTAGAGGATATCATACTTGAAATCAAGAAAAGGAAATGGTCATGGGCTGGACATGTAGCGCGTAGACAGGATAAACGCTGGTCATTAAAGGTAACCGACTGGATTCCCATAGAAGGCAAGCGGGTTAGGTGGAGACAGAAAGTTAGGTGGGAAGCTGAGATTAAGAAGCCTGCGGGTATACATTGGCAGCGGCAGGCACAGTACCGAGTTAACTGGTAAAACATGCGAGAGGCCTTTGTCCTGCAGTGGACGTAGTCAGGCTGATGATGATGATGATGACGACCTCATGACCAGCTGTTATCCTGCCTACGCGCTACATACGAGGTCCATGTCTTCTTCCCCTTGTTGATTTCAACGATGATATCCTTACCCTGGTTTCTTCCCTGATCGACTCTGATGTCTTCTTGTCTCTTACGGCTACACCTACCATATTCTTTTTAATTGCTTGATGTGTCTACCTCAATTTAAGCTGCACCCTTCTTGTAAGTATTCACGTTTCTGCTTCGCAGCTAAG
This sequence comes from Rhipicephalus microplus, assembly GCF_043290135.1. NCBI lineage: Eukaryota > Metazoa > Arthropoda > Arachnida > Ixodida > Ixodidae > Rhipicephalus > Rhipicephalus microplus. The sequence goes on from NC_134707.1 coordinate 132,418,210, forward strand.
TACCGGCAAGATGCAGATGTTATATAACTTCCTTTTGAGGGATAGTGGCTAATGTATCAGTCATGATTTGAGATGGCTTGCCAACTCTGCTCTATCCCATTATTATTATTATTCTAGTTACTTCATCCTCGTTGTATGGCTCTGCGGTTATTGAGTCTAATACGAGATGGCACTGCGGTGCTCGCGTGTGATAGGAGACTGCATTTGCTCTCGAGGTAAAATGCGATCACTCTTGCCACGCTTCTTTTTCCGGCAGTATGTGTGCATCGAGCATGAGCAACGCCGACTAAATTTCAAGGCCAAAAGGCTGCCGCAGTGACGTCAGAGGGTGGGGGCCCAGTTACGCCGCGAACGCGGCGGGAAGCCTGTGTTTCGTTCACGTTTTAGGAGAACCAACGCCCTCGCTTTCGCAGCTGCTGCGGCTTGATTGGGCCGAAAAAAAGATGTGGAAAAAAAGTCTTGCTGAGCATGCTCAGTTGGGCAACTGGGCCCCCAACCTCTGACGTCACTGCGGCAGTCTTTCGGCCTTGAAATTTTGTCGGCGTTAGTATGAGCGACGAACAGAAGGCGGAGGACGAAGGGGGGGGGGGGCTGAAAAAAGGTCGCAGCGCGTGCTGGCCGTCTTTATATGATGATCTACTGGGAAAACCTTTCTAAATATTCACGGGTACTAATAAAACCTAAAAAGCTTCACCCACTCGTCATCATTCACCCCGTGGGTATGCTGGACTTTGTTGTGACCAATAAAACTAATCTATCCCACATTTGTAGTCTATGCTTAGAGTTTTACCCATTGCAATATTTGTCAGGCATTGTCACATTTTTGATTCCCGTGAGACAGCACGTCATGTGGCCCTAATAATTGAGGCAGAATATTGGCTGCTAGTTATAACCAATTTTGAATGCGAAGCATTTCTTAGCGAACTTCGGAAAATGTGAGCGTATTTATCTAGCTGCCTACGACTTTTAGCTCTCCTGACCGTGTCAATAACAGTATCGATACCAAACTTGGTACGGCATAACATGACTGTAGGAAGAACATAGTTGATGAGTCATAACACCGCAATCATGACATGTATGTCGTGAACATCATGAATTATATTTCATGGTCCCGCAGCTCTTGCGCTAGTTTAGTTCACATGGCGTGTTTCAAATTTGGTATGGTATGACCTGATTGCATGACGAACACAAGCAACAGACCCTAACATGAAAATCATGATATGCGTTTCATGTACCAACATGACTACATGCCACGCTCCTGGTGCGCTCGCGGCCGTTCCGCTAACGTCACATATACCAAATTAGGTATTACAGTACGTGAATGGATGACGAAGGTATGCGGCTGGTGCACACATGATAGTCATGAGTGTGTGTCATGTAACAACATGACTACATACCACGCTCATGATGCACTGGCGACCATTTCGCTAGCTTCAATTAAAACAAATTTGATATTATAATGCGTGAATGGATGGTGAAGGTATGATACTGGTGCAAACATGATAAACATGAGATGTGTGTCATGTAACGGCATGAATACATGCTATGCTCATGATGCGCTCGCGACCGTTTCGCTAGCTTCACATAGGCCAAATTTGATACTGCGTGATGCCAATGAATGACGAAGGTATGGGACTGGTGCACACATGATAATTATGAGTTGCGTGTTATGTGAGAACATGACTACATGCCGCCGTCAAGGTGCCAATACATTTTGACGAGACGCAGTGCGCGTGCTCGCCGGCGTTCATTTCGTCGCTTCACGCCGGCGTTGCCACGCCAGGCGCCGGTCCTGCCATATACTCGCATGCTTCGACGCATGCGCGTTTCAGCGCGTCCGGCGTTCCTCCGTAACAAAAAGACGGTCACGCAGTGTTGTCTAGCTAACGCATCGGCGCGAATTGCAGCATGTCGCATTTTAATCCGGTTGCCGTCAGGCTACGCCGACGAACGCTTGTAGTGCCTGGCGTCAGAGTGCTTGCTAAGGTAGCGTCGCTGCGCCCAGCGTGCGCGCCCATCAACGCTACATTTTAGTATACTGGGCCTTGATGATGCGCTCGTGGTCGTTTTGCTAGCTCCACAGATACCAAATTTGGTGATACAGTACGTCAATGGATGACGAAATATGAGTGGTGGGTACATGGTAATTCTGGCACATGTGTCATCTAAGAACATGACAATATACCACACTCAAGCGTGCTTGCAGCTGTTTCGCTAGTTCCGCATATACTAAATTTGGTATCACGTTACATCAATAGATGACGAAGAAAAACAACACATGCAAACCTAATACTCATGACACGGAATTAAACCATGTGCGGTATCATTTACGTGCACCTCGTGAGTTTGTGCTTATTTTAAAGTGACATATCAACATTTCTCATTCGTGCTTCGCATATTATGGATTCCCACTGCACCTGGGATTAGCCAATTTTTTCATTAGTTGTAATGCTTCAGTGTGGTTACTCTGCTAATATACCAATGTGGCAATGTCATCGGTGTATTACTTTGTTTGCTTCGATTTATTTAGCTATGACAAGCAGCTGCCTCAAGAACCCAGACATTCCTTATTCCGAAGAGGACAATAAAGAATGCTAACCAAAAATACATATTTACTGATATTTTTTTCAATTGTCAATAATGCTGAAAAAGGCTCTCGTTAAGGAGCTGAAAATTCGGCGAATACTTCGTACCTTGGTCGGTTTAACGAAAGGTTTTCTCCAATTTAGTATACCGACCGAACAAGATTTCTTCAGAGCTTCCAATCCGTCATTCCGTATTCTTGCCTAAGCATTCATTGCCTTTTTACTTGTCGTAGTACTGGCAGGAAATGAATACGAAGTTTTTTCTCACATATTACAAATTTGTTGTTGACACGTACGCCTGGAGTCCACCATGGCGGCCTAGTGGTAATGGGGCTCGACTGCTGAAGTCGCGACCAAGGTGGCCGCATTTTTCATAGAGGCGAGTAAGCTTAAGGCCCCTGCACTTAAATTAGAATGCACGTTAATGAGCATCAGGTGGTCGAAATTTCTGGTGTCTTCCACACGGCGTTTCACATATTGATGTCAGTGTTTGGCGATAAGGAGGAGGAGGAATAAAGGAGGAAGGACAGGGAGGTTAGCCAGTTCTTGGACCGACTGGCTACCCTGTATTGGCGATAAAATGTTAATTATTGCAAGCAGTCCTTTTCCAATAAAAATGTCAATTATTGCAAGCAGTCTTTTTTATGTCGCAGTTTTAAGCGTTGCGTCAAATACGCCATATGTAAATTACAGACCAATTGTGAGGAGTAATTTTGTACGCATTTGTAGGCTTCATTGAAATTGTGCTGAAATACCGGAGTTCAAATAATAAATGCATGTGAGTTATCGATGGCAGCTGGGCCAGTTCATGACATCAGTAAGAAGGCAGCATTTTCAAAGCGTTTGACCTACGAAGCCTGATTACTATTGGTTTTGATCCACTTCCCTACTGAAAATCATGGGTTGGTGGATGCTGGAATCGTTGGTGGATATGGTGGAAAGAATAGTGAATATGTTGGAAATATTAGTGGATATGATGGAAACTGTAGTGGGCATAATGGGTGATGACGGCGAGAGTGGAAAAAATGATGGCAGATGGTGGTGGTGGTGGCGAGCCAATGGTGAAGATGGTGGAAAATGCTGGCTGATGAAGGCTTGAGGGAAAAACTGGTGGCATATGGTGGTGACGGTGGAAAATGCCGGCTGGTGGTAGCGAGGCGAAACGTCTTTACTGGACGGAAGGCTTGGTGGAAAGGTGGATGACGGTGGCGTAATGAAAGCTTGGAGGATGATGGTGGCATGATGAAAAAGCATATGACAGTAGGTGAAATCACTTATTTGTAGTGTTTAATTCTTGAATGCGCAGAGATATATGTTTACGGTCAAAAGAATCCAACTCTGCTCATCATGCTTACTAGCACGTTCAATTTTTTTTTATTCCTGTGGTGTCAACAACGATTCAATGTTTGTTGAGCGTAGAACATGCGGCCTTGAATATGTTTAGATTTCGCACAGGTACTTACATAAGCTTGAGATCCGCGATGTGTTTTTTTTGTGATGTTTAGTAGAATAGAGGTGTCATTGTGAACAGTGACAATAAACGTTTTACACCGGCAAGCAGTTGTTGAGAAATAAATGAGCTTTTTTTCGCAATTGCCCCTTTCAACTTTAGAGCAGAACACAGCGGTGACTTGACGTTGCCACGCTAGAAACGCAACTCTAGGAATTCTTGCACACTCTATTCTTTGAGCCGTACTTTTCAGTTAACAAAGTGCGTGCGAATGTGCATAAACTTTGACTTTCGACATGCGTCGAGACGAGCCCCAACGAATTTAATATTCACCCTTCGGTTCTACTGCCACAATTTTCACCATAGGTTAGTCTTACCAACCGAGCCCCTACAAGTGTTACCGGCGCTTCTGGGTTTCAGAATACACAATTTTGACCAGTAAAAATGCCAATACAGGACAGATTTGGCATCATTCAACCTAAATAAAGCCCTTTTTTTTGTCTACGGTGTCCACGCAAGAAGCGACAAACATTGATGCGACGAGCTTGCCGCACTTCCACCAAATGTACGGCTCCCCTCACCGACAGCCGCACTTCACTGGCTTCTATGCGAGAACAGACTCATCAAATCGTAGGCTTAATGAGCCAATGTGATAGCATAACGTTTCTGGCGCATTAAACTTGTTTTGTCCAAACCGTTATGTAGTAGCTCTTAACGCCCCGCCGCGGTGGTCTAGTGGCTAAGGTACTCGGCTATTGACCCGCAGGGCGCGGGTTCGAATCCCGGCTGCGGCGGCTGCATTTCCGATGGAGGCGGAAATGTTGTAGGCCCGTGTGCTCAGATTTGGGTGCATGTTAAAGAACCCCAGGTGGTCTAAATTTCCGGAGTCCTCCACTACGGCGTCTCTCATAATCGTATGGTGGTTTTGGGACGTTAAACCCCACATATTAATCAGTAGCTCTTAACGACAGAGCAACAGCGGTGTGCTGGCACGACTGCGCTCTGCGTTGCGCGAAAAACATCACAATCAGTTATGTGGGCGTATCAAGTGAATGAGCATAGAAACATCATAAAGCCTGAACAGATATCACCCGTTGGAAGGAGCGACAAACAGATAATAAACTTGGGAGTAACCGCAGATGAACTCTATCTGATCCTCGATCCACTCAGTTATTTTTTTTTGTTGCAGTTGAAAATTGCAACAAAAACGTACTGCTGTTGCCACTATCGCAGTGGCAATTTTTACAGGTAGCGGTTGTTCGTGTTTATCAAATGTAAAAATTTTATTAGAAGGTGCAGATCTCGTCCATGTCAAATAAGCGACAAACATAACTTAAGGTAAACAGCGAGTTTGTGAGTGTACTACGTTTTTAACACCAGCAGTGCCATCTGTCGGCGTGGCGCTGTGGTTAGTTTGCTCTGTTGGAAACCTCTGTTGCTCTGGTGGGAGGTTCGATTGCGCGCTGTCGCGCCTTTTTTTACGGTTGCTTTCTACAATGTTCTTTATAGAGTTATTTTTATTATTTCTTTAGTGGCCACTCGTAACGGCGGTTTCTATGCTGCTTCGCGCTACAGCATTGCCGGCCGGCTGGAGCGCGCCATCCATCATCCGCTACACCATACGCCACCATACACCGTGTGCCACAAACATTTCCAGCACAATAATCCACCAAATAGGTGGATGGTGGAATACACCATTTCTAAGGTGGAATTTTTTTAGTAGGGTTATACACCGCATCAAGGTTGCATGAATTTGTTCTTAGCAATGTATGCTATGACACTTTCGTCAATCCCGATCATGCAGAACAATGGAGAATCCGAAATTTTAAAGCACCGCTTTAGAAACTTCATTGAATTTTGTTTCACAAATACGCAGAATACTGCCTTATCGTTTGCCTCTCCTTAGATCTCAATCTCAACATGGGTCCTGTGTGCGTATGGAGAAAGTATACTGATCCTAAGCTTTCTTCGTTATTGGCCCGTTGGCTGTGGTAATGATAGGCCTATTGCGAGTGTTTCTGAATATTTTTAAAGTAACTTTGTAGTATTGGCTTATTCCGATCACCTTAAGGTGAATTCATTTTACGCTTCATACCCTTGGCACTCGTCCACTCGACCGTCCTCTGAAACGGTGCCAGCCATGACCTCTCCCCATCATAATCTCTCGGTAATCACGTGATGGCATAGCGTCCAGTTGCTGCAGTCGAGTTCGTCGGATGGCTCACACGCGGACTCGGTCCCCTGTAGCCCGGCGCCAACCGAGCTCCTCGTGCAAGAATGCAGACTCGTGCATCGCGTTCCAGTCTGACCAACTCCACCTCTTTGGGCACCGGTTTTCGGCGCACGCACTTCGAGATTCACAAAGTGTCCATCGTTTTCACTGTGCTGAATTATTAACAAAGTTTATTCTTCGTATGTGCACCGGGTCATTGGCCACCATTTTCTGATAATACGACAGTCATTCGGGTTTGATTGTGCTTTTTTCTTACCAAAACCTTAACCTAGGACGTTCTCAGGAATTAGGAACACGAAGCTAAATTCATATTGCGTACTCTCAACAAGTACATTTTGTGCGCTTACATTCTTTTATAGCTATGGACATTTCAGAGAATCCCACTGACTGAACTCGTTTATCAGAGAACATTTTCGCGTAGGAAAGTTCATGCGAAAACATTTAGCCTAAAGAGCTCACTACCTTGTGAAATCTGTAAGCGATATGTTATTCTTCACATTTTTTTACTGCAGAAATGTTACGCCCGCTGATCTGCACGACGCCTCAACTAATCTGGATGCACTGCGTAGCCAAGGCCTAAGGCACTATGGACTCCTCAATGTGCTTGGCTTTCAATACAATTTCGACATTACATTACTGTCCGCAAAAAATGTCATTAAGGTATGTGTGATAGGCACTTCTGTTTATTCGACATTCTTTAGGTACCTATATTACCTGTATGGCTCTTACTTTACGGTTTTTTTGCGACAAACTTACTTGCACTAACTGCATGATCCTGATCATGCTCTGCCTGTTTTAGTTCACCGCTGAACGAAGGTCTCTCTAAATAATATCCGGATAACCGTATACTGTGTGAGTTGATTCTATTTTGCTCTCGCGAACTTCCTTATGGTGTCACTGCATCTAAATATCTTCCTCCCTGTACTATATGTTTCTCGTGCTTTGGTAACCATTCTCTTTTTCTTACTGTCCACCAATGGTGGAGCTTTTGATCGGTATTCGGGCTTACAAAACATGCGTCAGGCGACAAGTCTCAAATAGTGCGTAGAATACAAGGATAGATTAATAATACCATCGGATTCTTACATGCGAAAACCACAATATGATCATGAAGCAAGCCAAGAAGTTTGTCTATTTTACACATCACTTGGGCTACCCAGGACCTTTTATCTAATTTTACTTACATATTTAAACTTTATTTAGTTAACTCATTCACACCTATATATAGGTGTGGATAAGTTTCGGTAGCCACGGTGTCGTATGCTCCTTTGTTCTGTCATCTTCGTTCAATGCAAAGCTCCACATTTAGCACATGGAGCGTGCACTTTCATCAAGGAGAATTCTTCTTCCTCTTGTTCTTCAAGTGCTTTGATGAGGATCACTTACCATCATCGGCAAACCTAGTGTGCTTGACCTAAGGCAATTAAACTCACATATAACTATGGAAGAAAAAGAGTAAGCAAGTGCGAAATAGAGAGAAAAAAGGACTGAGATAAAGCTACAAATACAACAGAAGAAAATGACGGAAATAAAAAAAAGAGAACAAAAGAAAAAGAAAACAAAGAAAAAAAAGGAAGCCGGCTAGTTCTGTCAGGCTTTGCCCTTCCATAGAGTGAAGCTGCCTTATTTTCTTTTACGCAGGCCAATACGTGCGCAATCCAGTTCAATTGTTTCAGAACAAAACTTGAATATGGCTTGGAGATCTCCATTGGCCGTATCATCAGATAGGTTGTTCTCAGCGTGGTCTTCGAGCGCACCGTTCCTGCAGCCGTTCCATAGAGCGCGTCTTCATAGAAAGCGGGATGACTACTCCCGCCACAGCACCGCGACGGGCGCCCCCTATTGTGCAAAAATCGGTCGAGGCAAATATAAAAGTATTAAAACAATGCCGGACGACAGAGACTCGTGAAAAGAAGGCCGCACCGACAATATTTTGGAACAACCCGGAAACGTTAGGTAGGAGGTCTTTAGGTCTTTCTGAAAGCAACAATCCATGATAGATGAAAGTGGAATTACATTCAACTGATAAGAAGCGCCAACTTACATCCGAAATTTTACACCACAATCGTTTAGGAAGGTCGATTATGAAATTTCTCTGATGAGTAAAAGTATAAAAAAACGTGGCTCATCTTTCTTTGTACAAATCAGCAAAATGCGAAGGTAAACTCATGTCGTCAGACAGGTATTTGAGCGTTTATTATATATTGCTTTGCTACAAGGCCTACGAATGAACACTGCAACAACGAATTGATAAATCACGTGACGAAAGTCAAGCACCAGCTCGAAACTACCAGCGTGAACGTCAAGCAGAGAGCATGCACGAAATCAGCATACACATGCTCGCTCACTGGATTTTGTGCCGACCGGTTGTGCCCTCGCGATCTCCGACGACAGCGCAGCTCTGGCCGACTGGCTCACCCTAGGCTATCTCCTGATGCCGACAAGAGCTCTCGCCGAGTGGTGCCCCATCCTCGGACTCCTGCGACCGTGTCCATATCTTCTCCTTGATTCGGGGTGTCCCTGTCCCTGCACCACGCTCTCTCCTTCCCCCTTTCTAAAGTGGGTGAAAAGATAAGTTGCCATGGGCAAGAACCGATTCCTGCCCACGGCAAGTTATCTTTTCACCAACTTTTTTTCTTCATATTTACACAACAGTTCAGATTAATATTTTTCCCTATACTTCCCTTGGCAATATTGCCTGTTTAATCTCATTAACTTTGCGTAAAACATGGAAAAACGAGTCCTAAAGCAGACACTTCTTTCTTTCTCTAATATATATATATATATATATATATATATATATATATATATATCTGTTGCATGCAGAAAAGATAACCAACACTGACCACACACTGATGCGAGCAGCATACCCTCATCCAGGTCGCTTCTACGTCCTCCCGAAAATTCATAAACCCGGTAACCCAGGTCGACCAATCATATCAGGCATCGGTACAATAACTGAACCCATATCAGGGTACGTGGACAAACTAACAAGCCACATTTCATGCACCCTGGCGTCGCACATAAAAGACACCACACATTTTCTTCGAGACATTGCAGGTCTGTGTGTGCCGAAAAACTCGTACTAGGTTACCCTTGATGTCTCTTCATTATATACAAATATTCCTCACGATGACGACATAGCTGCATTACAAAACATGTACATAAACCATAGACAATCTAACACCCTAGATTTTTCTGCCATTGCAACTTTGACGAGGATGGTCCTCGAATTAAATTCATTCGAGTTTAACCAAGAGTATTTTCGGCAAATCAGCAGGACCGCTATGGGCACCGAAATGGCACCTAATTACGCCAACATATTTATGGGAAAGCTAGAATCTAAATTTCTTGCACAAAGTTCCTTGAAACCAATGTTATACAGAAGATACATAGATGAAATTTTTCTTATTTGGACCTACAGCGAGGACGAACTTCTCAGCTTTATCGACACTTACAATGCTGTACATCCGAACATACACTTCACACACACATACTCGCAAGTTACCGTAAATTTTCTTGATGTTACCATAACGATAGAAGAAGAGAAGCTCTCTACAACCCTATATCGCAAACCAACGGATCGACAACAATACCTCCATTACCAAAGCGATCGCCCACGCCACTGTAAAAACAGTATTCCATACAGCCAGGCTCACCGGTTTAAGCGAATTTGCTCTAAACGCTGACTTTGACACGAGCTCACAGAGGCTAAAACTTATGCTCAAGAAACAAAAATACCCACCACATGTAATTAATGACGCTGTTCAAAAAGCGAGAAAACTAAAGCGTGAAGACTTACTTATGAAGCGACCACCACAAGAAGACCCACAACGAACAAACCTCTGCTTCACTTACAGCACAAACTTCCCCAATGTAAACAAAATCCTTAAACGACATTACAACATTCTGGAACAAAGTAAACGTCTGAAACGCGCATTCCCATTCGCTCCAGGCGTCGTTTACCGACGACCACGTAACCTCAGAGACACCCATGTCCACTCTCAAATTAAAACATCACTCCCCAATAATTCACGCCGACCTTGTTTAAAGCCACGATGTCTTGTATGTAAGGCGATGCGAGAAACAGACAAAGCAACAAGCACACAATCGAAGTTTTCGATTAACATACGAGGACACCTAACTTGCGATTCCTCTAATGTGGTATACCTACTCGAATGCAACGTGTGTGGTATGCAGTACATCAGACAAACAGAAACACAATTTAGGATTCGCTTCAATAATCACAGAGCCCATGCGAAATCAGCCCCAAGTCTACCTCTATCAAAACATCTCAATCATCCCGACCATGCATTCGACAAACTATCAGGAACGCTCTTAGAGACGGGATTTAAATCAAATCGAGAACGTGAACAACGAGAGTCATACCTTATCCACCGATTTAACACTCTCGATAGAGGAATTAATAAGAATCCTGGTACACTTGCAGCAATTAAAGCATTAGAAAACAATAACGGCAATAATGAAAAAAGTAACTGAGTTGATGGCACTGCAGCTGCGAAGGGCACTGGACAACCCAAAACAATTCCAAGTGTAACTACTCTTCCTAAGTGCAGCTGTCGTCTGTTTTCTGTTTTATTTTACTACCCAATCAATTGTGCCATGCATGACATGCCCAACAGCAACTCTGTGCACAGCCGGGAGGCCCCCACTACACGCGTAATTCAGAAGCGGGCAAGGAATTCGCATTGCGCCCGCTTACCAGCCTCTGCCGCAATACGGGGCACCCCTCTTTTTACGACGAAATGTTGACGGGACTCCGAGTAGCTAAAGGCTTAGAACTTCCTAAAAAAGCTCTTTTTTGCCCCACACCGAACCACCAGTGCCAAGAGGCGCCGTCTGGTCGGGAGGATTGCGTTAGTGAAAGGAAGCATACACAGACCGCTGACATCAGAAAGGTGAAGGGGAGAAGGGGGACAGAGATGAAGGGGGAAGTGGAGTGAAGAGTGGAAGGGGGGCGCCCGAGGGGAGTTCACCGTATATTATTTTTCTCTTGTTTTCCTCTTTTTTCTTCTTTTTCTTTTCTCTCTCCTTTTTTTCTTTTTCCTTTTTTGTTTTTCTTTATTTCTTTTCTGTCTCTCTTCCTCTTTTTTTGCCCTTTGATTTGAGATTGTATAAAGCTGAGCACCAACAAACGGTATTTTCAAGCCTGATGAAGGCCAGATTCTAGGCCGAAAACGGCCACTCATCCACCATGCCTGCCTATATACATATATATATAAAGGAAATGAGTGTATACTTATGGACTCGTCTTTCCGTGTTTTGACACATTTATATAGCGATACAACAGACAAAAATTTGCAGATCCCACGTACAGTTGGATATGTCACTTCAAATCAGCGCAACGTCACGAGGTAGAGGTAAGTGATGACGCACATGACTTCGGTGTCATGATTATCATGTTTGGAGTTGTTTTTTACCTTCGTTGTCTATACGCGTCACGTGATACCAAATTTAGAATATGTGGAGCTAGCGACACAACCAAGAGCACTCAATGAACGTGGTATGTTGCCACGTTCTGACATGACAAGCCTATTAGGGTTATCATGTTTGCATCAGTCACATAGCTTCGTCATCCATTGACGTCACGTAATACCGAATTTGGCATATGTAAAGCTAGTGAAACTGCCGCGAGCGCATCATGAGTGTGGAACGTAGTCATTTTTGTTACATGACACGCATGTCGTGATTATCATGTTCGTATGTGTCATTTACCTATGTCGTCCATTTTAGTCGCGTAATACCGAGTTTGTTACATGGGAAGCTATCGAAACGGCTGCGAGTGCATCATGAGCGTAGCATGTAGTTATGTTGTTACATAAAACGCATCTCTTGTTTATCACGTTTGCACTAGGGTCATACCGGATAAAATTGAGAACATAAGGTAGACCCCCCCCCCCCTCTGGCAGTCCCCCTTCCACTCCCTTTTTTCTTTTTCTCCTTCTTCTTTTTCTTAATTTTTCTTTCCTTTTTTATAATCACATTTAAGATATTCGCGATCTGCATTTACTTCTTGCAACAAACGTATTCTTCTAGGCGACGGCGTCGCATGGCTCTGGCGGTCTGGTGTGAGGAAAAAGAGCTTTTTAAAGAGATTTCAAGTTTTAACTACTGAGTGCCTCGGGGACGTCTTGTTGAAAGAGGGGTGCCGGCCATTGCCGTAGAGGCTGGCAAGCGGGTGCAGTGTCAATTCTGGTCCGCTCCTGGATTACGCAGTAGGGCCCTCCTGACTGTGCCCAAGGTTGTTGTTGGACATGACGTGCTTGACACATTTGATCGAATTACTATCTAATCGATTGTGCCAAGCATGACGCTTAGCAAAATGGACTGTTTTCTAAAAGGTTGTGCATTAGTTGCGACTTTGAACATTAAATTTGGGAATTTCCATTAACTTCTTGTTGAGGGTAGCCCCGCCGTGGTGGTCTATAGTGACGAAGGTACTCGGCTGCTGACCCGCACGTTGCCGTTTAAAATCCCGGCTGCAGCAGGTGCGATTTCGCGGGAGGCTAAATGGCTGTAGGCCCGTGTGCTCAAATTTGTGTGCACGTTAATGAACCTCACGTGGTCGAAATTTGTGGAGCCCTCCACTACGGCCTCTCTCATATTCATATGGTGGTTTGGCACGTTCAACTCCACATATCAATCAATCAATCAATCAATCCGGCCTTAAAGGAGGTCCCCGTCGGTCTCCATGTAGTCAAGGGTCATCGGCACCAGATTTCTCGTGAAATACCGAAGGCTTTGGAGATAGCTTGCAGTGTGGCACATGCGTGAGAAGGCCTTCGGCTACCCATACAGAAAGTTCTGTTTTTATTTGGATTATTGCACGCGCCACAATCCTGGTTTTTATGACGTTTATTTCTTCTTTGAGTATCACTTTTCTTCTTTTCTAGTTCTACTTAATAGGTACATATGCGTGGTTTGAAGAATAATATTTTTTTTAGTCAGCGCTTGGTATGTGTATTTCTTTGTCTTGTTTCTCGTTTGTAGCGCAATTTTCTTCCAGCAAGAAGTAACCTTTTGACAACGTACCTAAACATCTTTGTAGCTTTAGTAAGGCAATGTACGTTAACTGCGTGCTTATAACGTGTCTCAAATAAGTAGCAACATGCTATTACGATGGATGTTGCGAATGAAACTGAAGTCTCACGCTGTGCCAGGCAGGCGAGCTCCGCACGACTTATGGTAAATAGTGCCGTCTTGTGGTGCCTTCAGGAGGTGACAAAATTACAGTTCTCGGCTGAGTGGCGCGTCGAGTGGGACGGCCGTAGCAACGGCGTGCCGCTAACTAAACGCAAAGGTCATGGTATCAGCGTTGTAACTAAGCACGCGCGCCCTTGACTGCTCTGTGAATAGAGAGTTTTAGTACTGCGTACGCTGCGTACGTGGCGGCGTTGCGTACGTAAGGACGCCACGTTCTGCGTAGTGCGCATGCGCAGACCGCAACACGCACGTATCGCGTTACGTACGCAGCCGCTACGTACGCACGCATGAGATGCGTGCGTGCGTACGTATGAGGTGATCGCGCCGCTCTCGAACAAGTTCGCGACAGCGCGAGACTTCATTTTGCAAAATTCGGCATCGAAGGCAAGCACCGACCGGCTCTGTGGCTTAAAATATGGCCATCATCTGGCTATAACACTTGCATTGGCTCACATTTGCTCTCAACAACAAGTACTTCTATTTTGATTTACCAGATGGCGCAACACGCTTCACGCTCGTTACGTACGCGGATACTACGGCGTACTAAAAGCTGATTAGTGGCAAACGACGCCACGTAACGCAAGGCACTTGCGTGATGCGTACGTAGCACTATTCCGCAGTACTAAAACTCTCTATTAACGTTGCCCATCCCGACGCAGCTGTGGCACCTAACACGCGCTCATCAGTTCCTATGGAGAGCTTCCACTTCGGTAAGCCATGAACTTTAGGAGAGCGCCGACAGTTGAAGCGTGAGCACGGTCGCATTCACCGGCTGGTAGTTGTCGTCCGGGCACAAAAACAGGCCCAGAGAGCAGAGTGCCGGCAGTATTGGCGTACTGATGAGCCGACAGCCTTCCAAGCCGCGCTAAATTGCGGACGGAAATGCAAGCGCCAGTGGTGGGCGGATCTTGCAAACCAAGCCGCGGAGTTAGCTCTCAATGTCAAATGTTTTCAAGAACGATGTGCCGAACAAGCTGTGTTTTGAGCACAGCAGCATCAACTTGATTGCGGGAGATGGTTTGCAGGGGCGAACGTCTGCTTTTGGCGGGAGTTTCTGCAGTGGCACTTCGGCCTCGGCGGCTACACCTGTGACCGCCTGTCTTTCGAGAACAACCACTGTGAATAAGGCGTTGTGAAAGACATTTATTCGCTCATTCAACTTCTTCGTGACCATGGTCACGCGAGGAACAAAATGAGGGGCATGTGATACAGAAACTGTGGCAAACCCAAGCCAAACGTGTGTCTAAGCTAATTATGAAGCATGGATATGTAACGCATATTTGTGGAAGGCTTCAGTGCTGCGTCGGGTTGAACCACTGCCGTGTAACTCAAAGCTGAACACACGGGGCCACACATTTCAGATTTGGCTGAATAAAGTGCTTGCAATCTCCAGCTTTCGTTGACATGTAGGGCTTGGGCGGCAATTTTTTATCGCGAACGCACTCCAATAAACTTGCCGTATAGAAAATCACGCTTAAAATTATGCTTACACTGCACTACTTTACAAACCAGGTCTTAAAGTACTGTGATATTTAACATTGCTTATATATTCATCATTGATGATCAGTTATGAAGGCAAACGCAGGAATGACATCGTCTATATAATTCAAAGTTTTCATCGACTACTCTGTCTCACGTTAGGTCTATTATATTTTCGGATGCACGAAGGTGGATAAGGTAGGTGAGGCATCCTCTTAAAGAGTTTTGCGCGCTAGAAACCAAAAACATCCTCGCATACTTTTACAAGTTCTTATTTTGTGGGATGATATTTCGTTACTTGACGTAAAACTGAGCGCCAGCATCAGAGGTGAAGAATGCCAACTAGCTCTAAATGTACAAAAAATATAATATTGCTGGCGCACCTTATGAAGCATAAGATTACTTTAGGTACGTTCAGTACGGTAGACATGCTACATACGGGGACACGTTCACTCGCATGCGGTCTGTTAGCCAGGCACAGCTTCATATTTTCAATAAGAACGTATTCATTCACGGCTTGATTTTGATTGTCTGTAAACAATAAAGTACTTGTGGCTAATGCCCACACAGAGCTTTCCACCAATGCCCACACATAAGCCAGCAATTTAGGGGGAACATAAGAGCACGGTATCTGTGATGTTTTTTTTTAATGCTGCAGATTCACGTTGCGCACACGGCGCGCATGCTTTCAAGGTATCTTCGTGGCTCGTATGGGCGACTGGCAAGGAAAATGAGATACAAGGAACAGAGCCAAGCGAACACTAGGAGAAAGAAAACAATGTCACGAAAAATGCTGCGCGTTGTGTGGAAGCAAGCTTTGAACTTGTGAAAGCTCATTTACCCTAGGTGACTATAACAATTCAACGGCTACCACCAAGTTGCGATCCATATCTATAATAAATCATCGCCTATACCTACAGAAAATGAAGGAGGCTAG
The DNA here is from genome assembly GCF_043290135.1 of Rhipicephalus microplus. Taxonomy (NCBI): domain Eukaryota; kingdom Metazoa; phylum Arthropoda; class Arachnida; order Ixodida; family Ixodidae; genus Rhipicephalus; species Rhipicephalus microplus. The sequence goes on from NC_134707.1 coordinate 132,434,118, forward strand.
CTAGGAAAAGGAAATAAAGTACTGGATGACATTATTGACTGCTGAGTAAAGGTAATCATACTAGCTCAACACCTGTGGCTCAACGATCTTCGACAACCAAAGGTGGCTACTTCCGAATCACTCACACATGTATACCCGTTGTGATTGTTCTGTTCGGTTGGTGGCGACAAGATTGCAAATGGGCCTCGAAGGAGATCACTACTGGAAATGCCAGCGCCATCGTTAACAGGACATGCATGACTAGACGACGTGGTCTCAGCAACTACCAAGTCAGCTGCTTGGGGAGCGCTATAGCGTACTTTGTAAAGGAGTTTCTTGTATTTTGAACATGACTGAATTCATTGTGATAAGAATGGCTTCCTCCGATTGGCATGAACTTGCTGCTCTTGCTGCTCGGTAACACTGCGCCGAACGAAGGCAACAAGGCCTGGTATAAGCCTGCATAGGTGCTTGTGGGACAAGAAACTGCGTGAACCATGGGTTGTGAAGTTGAGAGCCACCAATGAGCTATCGGCTACGAATCGTGTGTAGAGTACTTCCGCAACGACGACCTTGACCAATGTGTCTTGGCTCCATTATGGAGCAGCTAAAAGCACGCACTGAGAAGATCGCTCGCGCAGTTGCTACCGGCTAATGGCGCATATGTCCCACTGGATGAAATTATAACTCATGCCACTTCATTTGAGGTCGTTCCCGTGCAACTTCTTGTTCGTCGACCTCGTGCTCAACGTCTACAATGTAGGCTACAGATACTAATGTCATTGTTTAGATACGACAGATTTGAGATCTGGCAAAGTTTCTTTATTATTTCAGTCAGTTACCAGGAGGCAAGAACCACTTTCTTCTTCTCCTTGACTGTCAATGTATTGATTTCCTCGGGCCCACTCCGAAAAAGTTTTGCTTGTAGCGCGGCTGTGCACTGCTTTCGTGATCTACACATCGATCATAAAGGCTGCGAAAAGCAACCATATCGTGTGAACAAGTTATCATGTGACATTACGTTATGGGTCACCCTGGTGGTGTCATATCAACATCACCAATTTGAGCAATAAACGTTTTGATGACCTCATATCATGGCGTCACCACGTGAAAGTATTTTTTTTCATTACTCGTGCCGACGCGACCATCTTGTAACACCAATGGTCAATCTTCCCGTTTGATGACGCCTCAGAGGCTGTCTCCTTCACAAGCTATACGCGGTGTTTACTTGAGAATGTACATAGCGAGTGAGTCAAATGCTGCAGCTGAAGGCTGCTTCAATTATGTTTGCAATAAAATTGTTTCAGCCAATATTGCATTTTCAGTATGCAAACACTGCATGCTGAAAACCCAAATCTATTTCTGTCACTCTTTAACTAAAGTTGCCCTGTCCTACCACATGAGTTTCCTTGTAGCCTTATCTATTCACGTGAAAAAGTTGTCGCACTACTCGCGTTAGACATGGCATACTGCCATAACTGCTAGGAACTCGCCAAATCCTGCTGGCCTATATAATTTTGCATTTCACTAGTTTTCACGTTGTTGTTACCTTCTTTAGAGCTATAGGTTGTTGCAATACCTGCCCTTTTTTTTCGCTACCGTTTCAAGTTCATGGGGGCTCTTGTCTACATCAAAGTTTGCAAATAGAAACGGGGAATGTTCCTGTATCTTCTGTTATTTTCTCGGTTTTTTATGCTTCTAAAGGCCACACACACTACTTTCATGAGCATTCTTAAAGACTCGGTCAATAAATTTGTTGGTAGCCAAGAGCGACAAGGCCAAGGGACTGCAACAGCAATTGTAATTGAGGAACCTATTAACAAATGAATAGCATTTTATCACGCTTCCTCTAAGTGTAAAACAAAACGAGTACACTGGAATCAAAGAAACAGCGGCCGTTTCTCGCTTGGGAACTCAGTCAATATGCAGCGCGAGGCAATATATAAAATGACGTTGACACAAATACAACTTCTTCTACCAAAAAAACACATTGAATTGTTGGGACGGGATATCAGAAGTTTTCCTTAGGTGGGCCGAAAACACCACTGTAACAAAATTCTGTTTGAACTGCTGTGACAGCGTCCATGTAACGATACGAATTCTCATTTAGCGGCCTAAAGTTCACTGCACATCGCGAAAACACTCTCGCAGCGAAAGCGAAGCCACCAGTATACGAACAAGCATGTGAACTTCCCTACATGCTAAAGCTCCGTCGGTCGCCGGGAACCCATGCAATCAATGGCCTACGGCTTCTTTCAGTTATGCTTCTTATGGTTATACAGGTAGTCTACTCTAACAAGAAATTTTGATAGTTTGCACTTGGGGACTGATAATTCATGCAAGAAGGTAACTGAAGTGTAACCGCGGTGACTAAGTGAAGTGGGCGCCCCGTTTCAGCTAACAGATGTATTTTCTGTTCATAAAGATGTTTTAAGATCTAAGAACATGTTGCATTTCGAAAGTACATGCGGAACTTTGATGGTGCTTTTTCGCGAGGAATTTGAAGAGCGGCGACAGCTAGTCCTAAGGGGAGTGCACCGGATATCCTGCCTATAGCACCTAAACGAGGAGCTTTCACTGAGGGCTACTCTGTAACACATCACAATGAACACTCTGCCCGATGAAGTGCACTGATTTACTTTACTAGCATTATGTATTGTGTATTCACTACTCTCCGCAAACGTACGGCCATTACTCTGCGTATAAAAGCGACCACACTGCTACGCGGCCTGCACCAACTTAGAGGTATACCAACACCCTGTTGTTTTGGTCGGTGCGCGCAGTGGACTTCATCGTTGTGGACCTTTTTACGAATGCATATATTAGTGTATATATGCATATCATAGTGCATCACCTATGTAAAGCCAGCATCATATCATTTGTATTACTGGGTATGTACAGATTATTACTGGGTATGTACAAAACACACAATTTCACCTATAGTGTTTCTGCGGCGTTTCAGCGATTGAAGCTGATCCAAAGCGGGGACCTGACCGCGAAGACCGTGCTCGCCATCGGCTGCTACGACTATGACGGGAATTTTCAAGCCAGATTTAACGATTTTTTCACCGATGTGGCAAAGTAAGTATTCTTCATCTGCCTCCTCGACATGGAGTTCATACCATTACGCACAAATAAAGGTTAGTGAAGAGTTCTCGTCTCCTTCATCACTGCCTTTGCGAATACCACAATCTTTTAGGGGCGAAGCTCCTTAGGGCGTAGGCTGTGCGTCCCCTGTATGTAGTCACCTCTAGTTTAGTTCTTGCAGTGTTCACTAGATGGCGGTACCGTCCCCTGTATGTAGCCACCTCTAGTTTAGTTCTTGCAGTGTTCACTAGATGGCGGTACCGTCTCCTGTATGTAGCCACCTCTAGTTTAGTTCTTGCAGTGTTCACTAGATGGCGGTACCGTCTCTTGTACTCCTGTAGAATGGGTTTCGGAAACACAGGAGGTTGGAAGACAATCTGTTCTCACTGACGCAGTGCATCGAAATAGCAGAAAAGGAACACAGGCCCCTGTGGCTAGCATTTTTGGATATCAAGGGAGCGTAAGATAGCGTGGTTCAAGAGGAATTGTGGGGAATACTGGACACACTAGGCGTGGAACATGTAGTCACTAATCTTTTAAAGGGTATCTATAAAGGTAACAAGGTAGTTATAAAGTGGGAAAAACAGGTATCCAAGCCTGCAGAGGTAAAACGGGGGCTTAGGCAGGGGTGCCCCCTGTCACCCTTATTATTCATGATGTACCCTCAAGGATTAGAGGCAAAATTAGAGGGAAGTGGACTGGGCTTCAACCTCTCTTTAGTCAAACAAGGAAAACTTATTTATCAGGCACTACCAGCATTAATGTACGCAGATGATATAGTGCTAATGGCCAACAACAAGGAAGATTTGCAGAGATTGATGGACATCTGCGGTAATGAGGGAGATAGGTTAGATTTTAGATTCAGTAAGGAAAAATCAGCAGTCATGATTTTTAATGACAACGAAGGTAGTGAGCTTAGAATACAGGAGGTCACGCTAGAGATAACAGATAAATACAAATATCTGGGCGTATGGATAAGCAATGGGACCGAGTATCTGAGGGAACACGAAATATACGTGACGACTAAAGGTAACAGGAATGCAGCAGTCATGAAAAATAGGGCACTGTGGAATTACAATAGGTATGATGTTGTGAGAGGAATATAGAAAGGGGTCATGGTTCCTGGGCTGACGTTCGGCAATGCGGTCTTGTGCGTGAGATCAGAAGTTCAAGCAAGATTAGAAATTAAGCAACGTGGAATAGGTAGGCTTGCTTTAGGAGCTCACGGGAATACACCAAATCAGGGAGTACAAGGTGATATGGGATGGACATCATTTGAGGGCAGGGAAGCTAGCAGCAAAATAAAATTTTAGAAGCGATTGAGAGAAATGGGGGAAGAGCGTTGGGCTAGGAAGGTTTTCAGCTACTTGTACATGAAGAATGTCGATACAAAATGGAGGAAGCGAACCAGGAAGTTGACTGGTAAATACTTAGAAAACAGCAGGTGGCCAAACCAAAAAGAACTATCGGTTAAGAAGAAAGTGAAGGAAACGGAGACTGACATGTGTAGAATGGGCATGATAAAGAAGTTCACACTAGAGATCTATCGAACGTTTAAGCAGGAAATTGCCAGGGAAAGGATCTATGATAATACTCGGGGTAGTTCTCTACTGTTTGAGGCCAGAACGGGAGTACTGCGAACCAAGACATATCGAGCCAAATACGAAGGGGTAGACACAGTATGCAGTGCGTGTGGAGAGGAAGAAGAAACTGCCGAACACTTGATAATGTTCTGTAATGGGCTTCACGCTATAGTTAAGGATGATGGCACAGAGTTTTTCAAAGCACTGGGGTTTAGGGACCGGGAGGGCAAAATAAACTTTAAGCGGGTAGACTTAACTAGAAGGAGGTTATCTGATTGGTGGCTAAAGTCAAGGCACGAGGGAAAATTAAACTCTTCACTGCAAAGTACGAACCCTCAAACTCTTTTTTTTAAGGAAAAAAAATATAGTTTTTGGTTCATTAGGTATTACGGCTTGGTGGCGCTAGCCACCGCCCGATCTAAAGGGTACAGCCATATCCATCCATCCATCCATGTAGCCACCTCTCGTTTAGTTCTTGTAGTGTTTACTAAATGGTGGTACTTGTAGCTGATGATGCAAAGATGCAAGATGTTATAAACTAGAAAGCGGTACTTGTAGTTGATGAAAGACGCGAGATCTTATAAAATAGGAATGATGTCACATATGGCGCGTGTCATTGGTTGAAGGCAATCGTTCGATTTAGTGCGGCGGCGTACGCTAGGGGGAGCGATGTAATAAAATCGAGTGGGCAAAATGTACAGAGGATTCATGGTTTACCAGGTTTACCTCCGGAGCTTCGCCCACTTATCATCATTCACTTCGTGGATATGGCGGCACTTTTTTTGAACATAACGCTCTAAACGATTTGCTATAGGTTAAATAGAATGAAGATGTTTAGAATAAAGCTAGGTACCGCATGCATTGCCTTATACTGCGATAGCAATCATAAGGACACCTCCAGCCTGCTGCATTTTATGTCGTCGTGCGTCACGTTCCGTATATATTCTAAGTCGTTAACATTACCCCACATACTGCAATGCCACGTTCGTTTCTTTTTTCAATTTTTTATTACTTGGTGCACACCCCCGAAGACTAGGCATTGCTCTGCGCAGACGCTTCAGCATTCGATAAGCCTCGCTATTGCTGTAGATCGTTTTGTTAGAGTTGCATGCAGGAAGCGAAATGTCTATCTTTTTCTAGAGCTTGCGCGATCACGATGGATAAGGCTCGGAAGTTGGATACATTGTGTATAAAAGATAGCGTGCCTCGATGACGATCAGCTTTTTGACAGCTGATGCTCTGTTCGTCACTATCAGTGTACAGCGTGCATTGATTCTTGTAGTTTGAGTTTGTTTCCCGGCCACAACATCGGCCAAGTAGAGAGTTTCATTCCTGAAATGCCGCATGCTGTCTTTGTCAAAGGTAACCGTCACGGTCATAAGAAATTTATCAGAGGCGCTGTTTGTTCATGTTTCACACGCTTCCTTCAGGCTGTGAATCGAGCACACGTCAAAAATAAAACATTGACGGCAACCCTCGGCAGCAAACAAGTTGCCGGAAACAAGGTCTGCCACCGTAGTACCAGGCTCTACCTCAAAAAATCTGCAAGCCAAGAACTTCACCTTGACCATGGCGATAAGAGTGCCTTGCCACCTGTACCAATTCTGCTCAGTTAACCCAAGGAGCTGCTTCTTTTTTATTGAAATAGAAAATAGACGGAGTTTTTGTCACCGTTACCTGGTGACGGCTACCCTTTCCACTCGATTAGTACAAATAAAGAAAAAACCAATAGCATATATACATATATACAGTCCTACATGGGTGAGAGCAAAAGTTCTCGTATAGGCAGAACAAACACTTAGACGCCACGCTCACTTTTAGTTTTTGTCCTTTCAGTATTCGTCACAAATCTTCGTTTCTTCAAAGAAGTATTGCAGGAGCTTCATTGCTTTGCCATTTGTTATAGATGGCCATGGACCGAGAATTTTATTCAACGCAAATGGCCACTCGGGATCTAACTAATGGAGTTCCTGTTCTAGTCGCCTTCGGTGTGTGTCGTGTTTCGAACAGTCAAGCAGGAGGTGACAGATATCCTCATCGTCATGGCCGCATGAACATGCTGCCACATCATGGCCACATGAACAGCACAATAGACGTGGTGTAGAGACGCTGATGTACCGCCCCATCTCATTTCCGCGATGCGACGTATAACATTTATGGTGCAGTTCACTTCATTTTCTAGATCAGAAATATGCTGGCTCCATTTGAGTTGGCTGTCTAAGGTAACGCCAAGGAAGCAACGCCTTTGTGTGATTTCGATTCTGTTTTAAAGACGATTGTCTTTCTTGGGGACCTTCGACGCAAAAATTTTGGTCTGTCTCTCTATCTATACATTTGTCTGTCTACCCTTAACGTCACTGGGTACTTGAAACGGCCGACCTCATCTGCAGCGCCCACTAATGTTGCTCAAGGTTTAGCATTCATACTTGTGGAATTATCAATTATGAAGCAATTATTTCGTTGTCTTGGGCACCATACCAACACATGTATATTCTGCATGTGCATCGTTTACTAGAAAAGGCATACGTAAGTAATTTTCAGGACTGTAGCGCTTGTCACGCTGCACTGACCATACAACGCTTGCACGAAAAGGCTTGTTTTCAACGCTTTGCTAAGACGAGACGGTGGTGGCACCTACTCGTCGCCTTGCGTTCTACACCTTATCACCCCTGAGACGGGTACGCACACCCTTCTCAGAGGCGAGCGCTTCGCTTTCCTAAGAAAACTGCCGGATGGCGCTCATGTATCACGTGTGACGTGCCTTGATTCGTTCGTTTGCCTCCGTTGCACGCTCGAGGCACTCTAACGCAGCGCCTACAGAATACCATTCTCCAATTTTCTTGTGCTGAAGATGAAATAAATTTTTCACTCTCTCCGCACGCAAGACTATCGTCTTTCGATGACATTTGCAGATTAACATGCAGATACGGGCCGAATTTTTTCCGTGGTTGATCACTCGAAGATCCGGATACCTGGCTTGAAGAATACGACTGTGCCGCTGCCTGTGACAACTCGAGTACCAATGACAAGCTTCATTAACATTACTTCTGCACAGAAGCCGCGGCCCGAACTTGGTTTGGAAATCGAGAGCCGTGACTTCAAGCATGGCATGTTTTCCGCAGAGCATTCCTGCGCACGTTCCGAAGCATCATACGCAAGTAGAAGGCAGTTTCTCAGTTGTAGACGTGGGTACAGTTGTCAAACGTAAACGTCACCATCTTCACAAAAGAAATTAGAAGAATATTACGCCTTTGTGAAGCAGTGATGGCTGAACACAAAAAAAAGTTCTTGTTCATGACGAACTATTCGCAAGACTTGCCCGCAACCCTCGCACGACAGTCTCCGAATTCTTCACCGAGGCTGTAACTAATAAAAAAAAAGACACTTGACATGTGAACGAAAAAGTGCAATCCCTCTCCGCTCTCTGTAGCTTATGGTCGAGGCCATAAGCTGCAGCGGCCATAAGCTGCACTCGAGGCTGCTCTGTGAGCGCTTGCCGGGAGAATTAAGGCAGCAGCCTTAATTCTCCCGGCAGGCGGCACACAGAGCAGGCGGCAGGCGGCAGGGTACACTTGCTGTACAACGAAATACCGAAGATTATTAGCCGCTGATAACGATGCTTAGACGAAACCTAACAAAATCACCGCTGCAGAGCTCCATACAAATGCTTAACCAGTGAAAGCTAAAACGTGCGCCCCCGGAGTTTAACAGTGCTTTAAGCCCGACGCTACGCTGAAGCCTTTCACACATATCGTTTAAATGTTCGTGCTTCTTAATGAGGTTATGCATACGTCTGTCTTCACTTTGTCACAGTGTTTATTTCACATATGTCTCGATCAGCCCACTCATGGAGGAGAGCAATGAGCGGTTAAATTCGTTTCGTAATGCGATAATCAAAGTGGCTCTACAAGACCCAGTGGTGGTCACAGACGTCACAGCCGAAGCCAATGTGTCACAGTAGAAACTCTCGCAGAAATCGGGCGTTCACCCCGGCGAACGCGCTCTTGTAATCCTGTTGCGCCCGCAAGTGTTCAACATTGCGAGCTAACTCAGCAGGGTGGCTTGCAGGATCCAGCCGCCACCAGCAGTTGCGTTGCCATTCGCGATTCAGCAAAGCTTCGAAGACTGCCGGATCATCGGTACGCAGTTGCCACCGGCAATCGGCTTCCAAGGCACGTTTCTGGGCTCTGACTGCACCATTGGCCTGGCGACTGCGAGCTCCCTCACGTTTCCACTTTCGGCGCTCATCTAGGGCTGTCCGTGACTTACCCATGTGTCATGTTCCTGTAAAAACTCATGCGCGCACGTTCGGTGACACGGCATTGACGGGATGAAGGACGTCCCTTACAACGCAGTCAATGGCTCGCGTGCTTCTGTACGACACTGAGGACGAAGTAACTGGTAGCACTGTTCATGTGACCACTCATGAAACCGATGTTGAAGGGTTTTAAATGCGGAGCATTCTTTATGCCATCTTTGACTCGTCGTTTCGGAGTGCTCTAGAGTGCTCTACTGAGAAAGAGGAAGGTTCCTTAATTTCTTTTCTCAACCTCTGCCCCTCTCCCTCAAGAGAGTGAGGTCTCTAGAGCACTCCGAAACCGCAAGTAAAGGATGTAATTATTTGCCTCATGTCGTGGGTCCTTCGTCGGCGGTGCCGTCCACACGCCCACTGCGCATGCAAGCGTGTCGTGCCAACTGTCGCTTCTTCCCCCTCTCTCGCCTCGTAAGGCTGACGCAGGCAGTGTCTGCTAGTAAAAAATGAACTGCTCGTGCAGCGTGCCCGTTGGCTGGCCACCCGTATATATATAGGCACTGAATCACGCGTTCGGAATTCAGTCAGGGGCATCTTTACTTGGCTTTCATTTTAATTTATGATACAATTTTCTTGACCCGAGTAGATGCGATGGAAGCAACAGTACCTTCACCCAGTAGGGAGCAAACCCAACATCACCACCCCACCCCTCATTGAAGGCAACGCTTCTCCTTCCTTCAATAAATAGGAATAATAACCGACGAAATGAAAATTAAGCATTCTCAAACCATACTCAATTACGCAACATTCACGCGATACCCCCTCCCTCCACTCTCCGACGCCTTTACTCGAATGCCCCCGTGGGAAGATGCGGGTGGCATTTTCCTCATTTCTTCTGGCCGCATACAACCTTCGGTGTAAAACACGCCACATGTGGGATGGAGCCCGGAAGTGGGTAAGAATGCTTAATGACGCCACGTGGAAGCAGCGGAGCAAACCGACATGGCCGCCTTTCAGTAATGCAACCGAATCGTTACGCAAATCTATGAACTACTGGCATCAGCGTGCTTATAAACAGCCATCGTCTCGTCCCTCTGCTTGACACCGAAGTAGATTCCACTGCGTAGGTGGTCACTCCTTTCGTTCAACTGCATCAGAAACTGGTGGTTGCAAGATTTATCGCACGATTGCTGGCATCAATACTGACCTGGCCCTCTGCTCGACGCAGCACTACAATGTTCAACGCTGCGCTACGAAAACTTGCTGCAACTTGTTATTCAGATGCCGTGCTCATAGGGAACAGTTATTCATTACGTACATTACGAGGCATAGCCACAGCAAAAGCATTGCGTAGAAATCCACGCTTGTGTCGGCAGCCAGAAGTAGAAGCCCCGATGCTTTGGCCGCTGGTGCCTTCTAGAGGCCTGGCTGCACAGCCGGCAAAGTCAGGTAGTGTTTTCTCGTAAAAGCATTTTAACCAAGTCCACCATAGGCAATGTAGTGCCCAGATGTTCGCTATAGCTTTCGGTACACGTTGGTGATGAGCTTCTTGTGTTGAGGTGGAGTCCTCCGACGCTCCGGTCGGAACTCGTCACCGCCTATACGCTGTGGGTGCGTATAATAACACTGCAATAACGCTCTGACCGTTCCCCAGTAACGCCGCTCGACCGTGTGGGCGGATTTCACGACGGCGAAAAACGAGAGAGACAAGACAAAATTAGCGAATGGAACAGCCACTAATTTATATATATATATATATATATATATATATATATATATTTATATATATATATATATATATGGTACAAAAAAGAAATTCTGTGGGTCCGGTGTAAATATAATTAAGAATAAAGGAGCACACTTACGAAAATTTGATAATTGTTTACTCTACGTTTCGGCCGTGGCACGGCCTTCGTCAGGCAACGGGCGTCAGGCAACAGGCAATGGGCGCCTGACGAAGACCGCGCCACGGCCGAAACGTAGAGTAAGCAATTATAAAATTTTCGTAAGTGTGCTCCTTTATTCCTAATTATATATATATATATATATATATATATATATATATATATATATATATATATATATATATGTATATATATATTTATATATATATATATATGTGTGTGTGTGTGTGTGTGTGTATATATGCCCCGCCATGGTGGTCAAGTGGCTAAGGTACTCGGCTGCTGACCCGCAGGTCGCGGGTTCGGATCCCGGCTGCAGCGGCTGCATTTCCGATGGAGGCGGAAATGTTGTAGGCCCATGTGCTCAGATTTGGGTGCACGTTACAGAACCCCGGGTGGTCAAAATTTCCGCAGCCCACCACTACAGCGTCTCTCATAATCAAATGGTGGTTTTGGGACGTTAAAAAAAGTAAATATATTCCGAGATGTTAAGACTACTTACTGCTTATAAAAACTTACTGGATGAGACGCGCGCGCTCTTCCATTCCTAAAATTTGCCGTTCTTCAGGTTTAACATCATTTCCATTGTTCACAAGTTGGTAACGTTCTCTTGGGCGCACACGTGTGGGACAACCAGTGCTATATTTGCTTGTTTATTTTAGTCGATGCTATCGATCAAAACGATGCCGACGATGCATCATGTGACGGTCTACGTTATCTCTTTACAGCACCTTCATAGCAGACATATACATATCCATCATTTCCACGGGATGGATCACTTCCAAGGTACCCTGTTTGGCCGCACCTCCCAGTATGATAACAACCTTCAATCCACATTTCACCGGGATGGTAAGTTTTCTTGTGGCATGTAAGACGCTGGCTTCGCGTCACTACTACGCTTCTGCATCAAATACTAATGCCATGTGATATAAATCTCGCTAAGCATCTTGTTTGGCTGCATATAGTAAAGGGACACTAAAGTGAAGCAATTAGTTTATGTTCATCAGTTATGCTCTCGAAACAAAAACTTATTTGAGCATGGCATATTTTTGAATACAACGTATGTTATAAGTTTTGTTTTTAATTATACCGCCTGACTGTCTCAATGAAACTTTTTGAAGTTTGAAGTTTTTTGAGTTTTTTGAATTTGAAGTTTTTTTTCTACTTTCACCACATTCCCTCAAATAAATTTCTTAAAAACTTGTATTTTATTTCGCTCCCTCAGAAAGTATAGCACACTATCAAAGTTATTGACGTCATAGCGACAGGTGAAATTTCGAAAATTTTGAAGTGGCCTCAAACTCCTTGAACTTCCTTTGTGCGTGTTTGTCGGATATCAAGAGTCTTCCACTTGCAGATTAGTACGCTTCCTAATCTGCATAGGCTCGACATTGTGTACCTGCAGAGATGCCCTTACGCACGACCGTTGCGGGGTGATTTTCCAACACTCACATGCGCAACCTGCCACTGTCCAGAACGACCAGCTTAAGTTATATTCACCCAAAACAAACGTGGCCTTAGGAGGTGAGGATCACTTAACAGACGCAAAAAAAAGACAACAGGCAGTCTATTTTGGGTGACCTGGCTCATCTTTTACACTTTCGGGTAGATCAGTGTCATGAGTGAAGACGTACAAGACACGTGCCAAACGACGCAATAAGGCGATGGCGCGCGAGGCCAGGATAGTGTGAACACCTATTCCCCCCCCCCCCCTGCAGTGTTTGTAGGAGGAAAGCTCGTGGCGTGTGCCCCTATACATGGCGAAAAAATCTAGATAAAGAGATGGCAATGTTCTATGGGTCTCCGAGCTGTGATGACCAGGGAAGTTAGCATCGCTACAGTGACGGAAGCAGTAGCCACCCATTTCTGGAGGATGTCAGCAAGAGATGCCCGTGAAGTGGCCGTAAACAGCGGCAGACCTGAGTGAGTCAACGCGGATTCGCAATATTTCTTTACAGCAGTTTTCAGTGGGCTAACGGCTCTACCACTTTGTACCACGACGGTAGTGGCCCACACAACCGTCATCGGAGTGTCGTGTCATCAACTCGATCTAGCAGCATTTACATTGTCATATGGCGCGTTAAGCCTAACCTGGTTAGGATGAAGACGACGAACGTGACTGGGACACCCGCGATGAGGAAAAGTGGCTCGTTGGGCGGAATCAACCGACGGCACCACTAGGAGCTTGGGACGTCGATGACGGACTTGACAAACTGTCAGAGACAAGCAGTGGATGTAGTCAACTGTAAAAACGTTTCTTACGTAGACGTCATATTGGCTATAATTTTGGCTAGAGTTAGATGCGGACTCAAACTGTACTGCGGAGAGTTTTCTTTCATTATGTGCAGGCTCATTATTGATTTATTTTGAGTGCTCACGAGTAATATTTTTGTCGCTATATTTTGTTTGATAAAGTGTTTTTGTACCACTACCATGGTTACCCACCCCTCTTAATCTATTTCAGTTACATGCATTCTCCAGATAAGCTTTATATAACTTGGTGAGCCTGCCAGGATGTTTCCATCTGTTGGCCTAGTCACTTATTGTCCAGAGTAGCAAGAATGGATCACGAGAAGTTGGCAGTCGTGGCCAAGGACTTAGCAATGACGAAGAAGGAGAGGTTAAAATGTTTCTAGGACTCTCAGCAAGAGCACGAAAGGTGGTTACGGCGTTAAGAGAAGAAACACGAGGTCGAGTACCAGAGGGAATGAGAGAGAGTGGGTGAACAACGGGACAGATAACGCGAAAAGCACGCACGAGCATTCGAACAATATGAGTGTGGGAAAGAAATCCTAGAGCTCGAGTTAGTACTAGCTGAAATAAATGCTGTTCACCGCAACGACGCCCCCACGTCGGCGTCAGCCACCTTACCTACTCCGAGGCCTAAACAAGTTTGCTGCGGAACCGAGTGGTGCCTTTCGATAAGTGGGGTAATGAGACCCAGATGCCTATTTGCATAAATTTGTGAGGATCGCGCTAGGGCAAGGCTGAAAAAAGAGTGAGTTGGCTAATGCATTGAGTGAGTGTCTTGTGGGAGATGCACTGAGAGTGTACGGCTGGATGCCAGCAGAAGAATTGGTGAACTACGAACTGGCCCGAAAATTCGGCTGATCCCGCGTACCTGAGAATCAACGTTATGCGAAGTATGTGGAGGGAAGGTGACTGTGTAGCAATATTTTTGAGGGACACGTCATGAAATGACGCTAAATATATCTACAAAAGATACACGCCCAGACATATTCGAAAAGTTGCAGATGTTATTATATAACCAGTTGTTTGAACTTGCACAACGATGCCAACTGGTGCATTCTTATTAGCAACACCAGAAGTTGATATGAAGCGCTGATGCTAGCGAGCATGCTGGCCCTGGACACTGCTACATAAATCATTTTCAGCGCATGACAACTAACCACAATTGACGTCAACCCGACATGATGACTGTATCAAAGAAGTACATATTTATTGTTCATAAATTTGGGAGGCAGCACTGCAACTACTAATAAAGTTTCGTGAAGATTAGCATCTATTTAAAAAGTAGTTCCGAGACCTGGCTTTTATCTGTGGTAAAACGCTTTATTGCCACTCAGAATGCTTAGGTTTGATTCCACCTGGGACTCTAACATTTATTCTTTTGATTCGGCAGGTCAACGCTACTAATTTCGGGTGTCTCTTAACGCTCGTGCGTTAAAATTGCGCATGTGTGTTCTCGTCGTTTCTGAGTAGATACTAAGTGTCAACCACCTGTGGCACACAACCGCATACCAGCGACACATACCTGCTCAGGGGTGTGTGCTACTGTCTGGCCGCAAGTGTATGACGACGTACACGACGGGATCGTGACTTTATTCTTGTCTTGACCAGCACGTCACATACTTCAACCATCTTAATTTTAGTTCCCGAAAAGTCAAGGCTGTGACCACGAGAGCACCCAAACTTAAGCCGCTAGATAGATAGATATGTGATGCGATGGTGAAGGCAACCTTTACTAGGCCCAGAAGACAAGATGAAGCGACCACGCCCGAGCCACATAACCCAGGCGAGCCAAGTTTTTACAGCAGATGAAGATGACGACCACTCATGATGATGAACATGTGTGAAGAAAATAGATGTGCTTAATGAGTGTCTGCAGATAGATAGATAGTTAGATAGATAGATAGATAGATGATAGATAGATAGATAGATAGATAGATAGATAGATAGATAGATAGATAGATAGATAGATAGATAGATAGATAGATAGATAGATAGATATGCTTTAAGTAGACGAAGTTCCCTAAGGAATGCTTTGCATTTGAAAACAAACTGTATTGAAGGGATTTCGACCGAGAGCAGAAGGCTTTCGAAAAAGGTTCCGGACGTGTAGGCTTGAAAACTCAAACACTGGGAAGCAGTTTGTCTGTCGCCTATCTGATAGACGATAGATATGTGGGGTTTAACGTCTCAACCACCATATGAATATGAGAGACGCCGTAGTGGAGGGCTCCGGAAATTTCGAACTTTTGAGCTTTTTAACGCGAAACCCAATCTGACCACACGGGCCTACAACAATTCCGCCTCCATCGTAAATACATCCGCCACAGCCGGGATTCGATACCGTGACCTGCGGGTGAGCAGCCGAGTACCTAGCCACTATACCACCGCGGTGGGACCAGTCGGCTTTCCAACTAATTTGATCGCTAGATGAAGCTGGTCAGACACAGTAAAAAAATCCTGTGAAGGCATCACCGATAAAATAGTTGGTGAGCATATCATCAACCGCTGCAGAAGTAAGTGCTCTGTATTTTTCAGAGAAACGAAGCTAAGCCAAATGGACGAGATGGCCAAGCAAGTCGAAGGCGCAAGACATGAAAAAGCTAGAAAAAAAGAAGCTGTGACAACCCTAACGAAGAACAGCGCAAGGGCGAAGCTCCGATAAATAAGGCAAGGGCACAGCAGCGGTGTTTCTTATGACATCCGCTTGAGCATATAGCCATGAATTGCCGGACGAGATGTAGTCAAGAGGAAACGCCTGTAAACTGTCAGCTATGTGAAAAAAGGGAAACAAGAATCTTGAATGCGTGTTTTGGTCAGCCAGAAACACTGCATGTGCCATCAGGTAGGAAGAAAAGCGTGAGATTATTAGCACATGTTCGATATCTCAACAAGCGTGGCCTGTGATATGCCACTAGTGGAAGTGATTGCACACGACAAACTCCTTCGCGTTCATTCACGTTTGTGGCTTAAGATCACAACGCATCAAACTGCTAGCCTTTCATAAGGGCGCAATCACAAGCTCAAGGCGTTAGGGCGCAGAGTAAGACACTGGGCGAGCGCGACCTTACCAGCACCTGAAGGGAAACGGAGTAAATGTATAAACGCGATACTTCCCGCCAGGGGAGGAACGAACGCTGGTGTTTAAAGTGGAACGTGACCAGCCAACATGTATTGTCGGTAAAGTTCTTGTTCCTCGCATTCAGTGTCAATGCCCGAACATTGCTGAGTGCAATGCTTCCTGGCAATGTGAGGTCACCGCCTTGAAATACGCTGCCTACGCGTATTGCTGGGTATTTCTTGTTCTGTGTCACTCAGGGCCTCTCTATGAGACTTAATAGCCGCGCTAGACTACACTCTGGCCGCTCCGAAATGCTATAAGGTACCACTTGATGACTATTTCTCGAAAGGCGACAACACTCCCAGCGCACCTAAAACTGGCATAAGAGCTGCCGCAGCCGAAGAAACGGTGCGCAGCTGAAATTATGCACTGCCTGAATAGACTCGTGTTCCAAAAAAAACTTCTGAAAACCGATCGCAGCATGATGTGTGCACTGACACCGTGATTCGTCACAACGGCATTGTTCTTTAGGTGCTTAACCAGCGAAGACGCCAGCTAGATTTGAAGCACGACGAGACTAGATGGCGTTCGCTAATCACGACATGAAAACCAGGCGATAACTACAGCTCTTTTTGGTTAAAAAGTGCGAATTGAAGCTTCACTATTATTGGCAAGAAATCGTTTCCTGGCTGCTAATTCATTCCACTAGGAGGAAGCAAGGCATGTGTGCTTTTCAGAAAAACAAATGTTCAGACAAGAGGGCTCACCAAGTTCTTGGAGCAAGCTTCGTTCCCTCTCCGTTCCTACGTCAGAAAAACACGTTCGAAAATTTCAGACGCCAAAACGAGTGTGACTACCACAAGACGTTGACTCGCATGCTGACTATCTTGTCCAGCTTTGGACGCCGTTTCGACATGAAGGCTTTTGCTAGAAGCTCCTCCCACTATACACAAGGCGCTACAAAGTTCGCAAGGTCACCGGCGTCGATTACCTCATAACTCCCGTTCAACCACGCTCATCTTCTGCTACAACACAAACTGATGTTCATGTGTCGCGCCTAAAACGCTACTATACTGTAAGTCCTGGTTGACTTGGGGGCACCGCGACGGCGCTTTATCCGCCAGGAGTGATATTAGGAGGCAGGGGGCATTTCGATAAAAAACAAGTGGACTCGCAGCGCGAGATGCTGCCAGTCCTGGGGTTTCGCACCCACTTGTGAATATTGCAAATATACTCGTTTCTTTTTTTCGTGTGTTCGTAGTACCAGTGATTTCAGAGAAGAAGTGAGTCCGCTTCTTTTTCGTTCATTCGCCTACGACGGCGGAGCCATACCCACTGCCTCGTAACATTATATACGTATATACATATCCGGGTCAAGACAGAAACGGCGCCGGCGGCTGAAAAAAATCAACTTAGAGTGTCCGTATAACTGCTGTCACAATAATTAAACTACGGTAACCTTCCCTCAGCCTACTTCGCATATATCGAATCCCATGGTGCGTGGCATCTAATTCATTTTCATGTTTGACTTACCTTGGCACTTACAGTTAGCGCTTTCCTAATATTTTTAACTTGGTCTGAAGGTGACTGTTCGATACTGGCCCTCATGTTTGTTCATCAAGACCACCATACAATTGCTTCAAAATCATCTGGCCGTGTCATCACAAGCTGGCTCATGACCGGGATTTGTGAATTCGTAATGTTCGTGTGAAATCTCCCCAAACAAACTTAAAATAGCCCGAGTCTCTTCAATTCACAAAGGGGGTACATACCACTCCGTGAAAAAGTTCTGACAGATATCACTACTACCACTCTACTCAAAACTTTTGAGGCTATTGTAAACTCACGGCTGGAGGGGTTCTTCAATAAGTATGCTATATTTAGCGCATCGCGGTATGGATTTCCGAAAAATAATGCATATGAGGATGCACTCATTGAAGTAAAACACAAAATATTACAAAATATTTAAAATCAGAAATACATGGTTGATTTATTCTTGGACTTGCGTAAACCATTTCTTAATGTGAATCACGAAATACTGTTATCTATATTTAATACCATGGGATATGTGGTACAATATAAGAGCTCATTCAAAGCTGTTTGACGGATCGTTTTCAGTATGTTTCTCTTGATCAGGTGATCTCTCCATGTTTTGAAATACAAACTGGGTGTACCGCACGGATCTGTACTTGGCCCGGTATCATTCACCATATACAGTATAGACCTCTCAAGCATTTCACCTACACCGAACTTAGTCATGTATGCGGATGTTCACGCGATAACGTACCCACGAGCGAAACGTAGCGAAAACGAGATGCGCAGTGAGTGCATTCGACCCGTTGGTCAGGCACACTGGAAAGAAAATTCGCTGGTGTAACCAACGCACGCATAACTATCCTTAACTGCAGCACGCATATAATTTTTAACGCTTGGAGGCGCTGACAGCGCAAGTGAGCCGAGGTCAGACGTCGGAGCGTTCAAGTTAGAGGTGCTGAGGGCTGTTCACGTTGTTTCATTGCTGTACATGCATAAAAAATATGTGTATACATGCCGAATGCGCAAAGGAGTAAGAACCTCTGTCGGGCCACATGGCCATTAGCTCTTGCTCCTTTTTGTGTAAAATGAAAGAAATAATGAAACAAAAATAACTTTTACATCTACGCAAACTACAGAATTCTCTTATTCGAAAAGTTCCAACATTTGAAATGAGTTACCACCACTGTAATAATTGCTTTCCTTCGAGTTCCACGTGTTTAGGTTAACCTTACCTAAATGCTTTTGTTTTCTCAACAAGATATGTTATAGTACCCCACAAGAAAGTATGTTATTTATATTGTTACGAGAAGGAGACCAACTCGGAGGTCGGAGGGGTATTGACCAATGTAATTACAGCCTGTTAGGAGAGCAGCGCCAGCCACACAGATTAGCTCGCGCCAGTCTATCTGCTTTGTCTTCTTCAACTTCATGGATGGATGGACTGATGGTTATGGCTGTACCCTTTAGATCGGGCGGTGGCTAGCGCCACCAAGCCGTAACACTTATTGAACCAAAAACTAGATTTATTTTTTTTCCTTTTAATAGCGAGGTTGAGGATTCGTATTTTGCAGTGAAGGGTTTAATTTTCACTCGTGTTTTGACTTTAGCCACTAATCAGATAACCTCCTTCTAGTTAAAGCTACCCGCTTAAAGTCTATTTTGCCCTCGCTGTTCCTAAACCCCACTGCTTTGAAAAACTCTGCGCGCTCATCCTGAACTACAGGGTGTAGCCCTTTACAAAACATTATGAAGTGTTCGGCAGTTTCTTCCCCCTCTCCACACGCACTGTATACCGTGTCTACCCTTCGTATTTGGCACGATATGTCTTGGTTCGCAATACTTCTGTCCTGGCCTCAAACAGTAGAGAACTACCCCTAGTAATATCATAGCTTCCTTCCTGGGTAATTTCCTGCTTAAATGTTCGATAGATCTCTAAATGCGGACTTCTTAATCATGCCGATTCTCCAGATACTAGTCTCAGCTTCCTTCACCTTTTCTTAACCGATAATTCTTTTTGGTTTGGCCCCTGCTGTTTTCTAAGTATTTACCAGTCAATTTTCTCGTTCGCTTCCTCCAGCGATCATGCTCTGGCATGTGTCATGACAACTGGCGGCGGAGGCATCGTTCCGGTGGTTTAAAGGTCGTTATTTGACGCATTCTTGTAGGGGTTCATCCACGAGACGTGTGCAATATCACTGAGCCGCATAGTAGAATGTGATGGATAGATGGGGCTCATCTAGTAGGTGACAGGTGTTACTTGACGCAATATACGGTAGGGTCCCGTGTAATGAGACAGAAGTTTTTCTGATAGGCCCAGCCGACGATGAGGGGACCAGAGTAAAACGAGGGTACCAGGAGCGAAATGTACGTCTCTATGTTCCGCATCGTACCAACGGCATTGGTTGGTTTGCGACACCATCAGCCGAGCGCGAGCGAGCTGAAGGGCATGATCGGCTCGCGCAATCGCTTCGCGGGCATATTCGCTGGTAGACGAGGCGTGAGCTGAGATGACTGTGTCCAGTGGTAAAGTCAGCTCTCTTTCGTACAATAAGTACAACGACGAAAAGTCCGCCACGTTGTGAGGGGACGAATTATACGCGAACGTTGCGTAGGGTAAGGCAAGGTCCCAGTCTCGGTGGTTGGGCTACACGTACATAGCGAGCATATTTGTTAAAGTGCGGTTAAATCGTTCCGTGAGGCCGTTTGTTTGACGGTGGTAAGCGGTTATCAGTGTGTGTTGCGTGGAACAAGAACCCAGAATGTCGGCGATGACTTGGGATAGAAATGTACGGCCACGGTCTGTGAGAAGCTGTCTCGGAGCACCGTGAATCAATATAACGTCGCGTAACAAGAAGTCGGTGACGTCGGGTGCACAGCTGGTTGGTAGAGCTCGCGTAATAGTGTAGCGTGTAGCGTAGTCTGTAATAACGGCTATCCATTTGTTTCCCATTGTTGATGAGGGAAAAGGACCAAGCAGGTCTAACCCAACACGGTAAAATGGTTCCGCGGGTATGTCCATTGGTTGAAGATGGCCAGCGGGTAGCAGCGACGGTGTTTTACGACGTTGACATAGGTCACACGTGGCGACGTATCGGCGTACCGAGCTAGCAAGGCCTGGTCAAGAGAAACGGCGCCAGACGCGCTTGTACGTGCGGGATACGCCAAGATGTCCAGCCGTGGGAGCGTCGTGAAGCTCGGTGAGAACACAGCGGCGCAAATGCTTAGGCACAACAATGAGAAGGTCGGGCCCGTCTGGTCAGAAATTGTGATGGTATAGCTCACCCTTTTGAAAGACAAAGTAGCGGACGGAAGAATCAATTGGGGATGATTCCATGCAGCTGGTGAGGTGAAGCAGCTCTGGATCACGCTTCTGTTCTTCCTCAATATAAGGAAGTCGGACACTGACAAAATAGAGTTCTCCATGGGCTCGTCAGTGTCCTCAGGATCGTCGACAGGGTACCGGGAGAAGCTATCGGCATCATGGTGTAGGCGGCCAGAGTTGTAGAGCACCGAATAGCAAAACTCTTGCAGGCGCAAAGCCCAGCGACAAGGCGGCCTGATGGATCTTTCAAAGAGTTGAGCCAGCAGAGTGCGTGGTGTCGGTAACTACCGAAAATGGGCGTCCGTATAGATAAGGTCGAAATTTCGCCACCGCCCATACAAGAGCCAAGCACTCACGCTCTGTGATCAAATAGTTACGTTCAGGGGCGGATAGAAGGTGGCTGGCTTATGCAATAACGCAATCATGGCCATGTTGTTTTTG
Organism: Rhipicephalus microplus; assembly: GCF_043290135.1. Lineage (NCBI taxonomy): Eukaryota > Metazoa > Arthropoda > Arachnida > Ixodida > Ixodidae > Rhipicephalus > Rhipicephalus microplus. The sequence continues at coordinate 132,455,533 of NC_134707.1, forward strand.
AGCCAACACTGCACCAATGCCATGTTCACTTGCATCTGTACGGATTTCCGTAGGGGCACCAGAGTTGATGTGCCAGAAACGGAGAAGTAGTGAGAAGAGCGACGAGAGTCGAGTACGCAGAAGCCTCTGCGGAGCCCCATGAAAACGGGACTTCTTTCTTGAGGAGCTGCGTAAGCGGCCTCGCTATGTGCGCAATATTTTTCACGAAGCGTCGGAAGTAGGAGCATAGTCCGATAAAGCTGCATACATACTTCACAGATCTTGGTACAGAAAAGTTTTTGACGGCGCTGATTTTTGCCGGGTCTGGTTGCACATCGTTGGCGTCTACTAAATGGCCAAGCACTGTGATTTGATAGCATCCAAAGTGATATTTTGAGAAGTCTAGCAGCAGGCCAGTGAGACAGAAAATTCCCAGGACGGCTGAGAGGCGCTCTATTTGCGTTTCAAATGTTGGTGAAAAGACGATGATGTCGTACAAGTAGCACAAACAGGTGGACCATTTGAATCCTCTGAGCAGGCAGTCCATCATTCGTTCGAAGGTGACTGGAGCGTTACAACGGCCGAAGGGCATGACCTTGAACTGATATAGGCCATTGGGGGTGATGAGTGCCGTCTTTTCACGGTCCATTTTATCTAACTCTATCTGCCAGTGGCCGGAACGAAGGTCTATGGAGGAAAAATAGTGGGAACCATAGAGGCAATCAAGCGCACCATCTATTCGCGGCAGAGGGTAGACGTCTTTTTGGCAATTTTGTTTAGGTGTCGATAATCCACGCAGAAACGCCATGCACCGTCTTTCTTGCAGACTAGCGCTACAGGAGAAGCCCAAGGACTGCAGGATGGCTCATTGATGTCCTTAGCGAGCATTATGTCGACCTCACTTTGGATAGTGTGACGCTCGGCTGCCGACACCCGATATGGACGCCTATATGAATAGGATGCTCATTACCAGTGTTTATACGGTGGCCTATACGGGTAGCTTTCCCCAACGGACGGCCGCTGATGTCAAAAACGTCGATGTAGGGCAGCAGAAGCTGGTGGAGCTCATTAGTCTGCTGCGGCGTTAAGTTGGAAGCGATCATCGACGTAATAGCGCTGTCATAACAAGTGGCAGATTGATGTTGAGCGTGGGGGTCAGAAGGAGCGGCCATCGCAAAAACATCTACCGCATTGTCTTCTAAGGCACAGAGCGACGCCAAAGAGATCCCTTGTGGCAGAACTTGAGGTGTAAAGCTAAAGTTGACAACTGGAAGGCACGTAGAATTTCCTGCGACGGACAGAATGGTGAGCGGTAATGTAAGGCCACAATTTATGAGGGCATCGGTGATAGGGGTCAAATCATAGTCACCGTCGGAAACTGGTGGTATTGAGACGAGCTCTATGTAGGTCAGTGTCTGTGGAGGGAGGCGTGCGTGTCCTGTTGTGCAGAGGCGACTCGGCCATTGTGCAAGGGGTTCTGTTGCGGGCAAGTGTCGACGGAGCGTACTGGTCGAACAGTCTATGAGGGCAGAATGCGCGGACAGGAAGTCGAGGCCTAAGATTACGTCGTGGGGGCATTTATCAAGGACTGTAAAGAGAACAGCTGTGTGTCGATCCGCAATGCTCACACGAGCGGAGCACATTCCAACGATAGATGCTATTCCACCATCCGCAACACGGACGAACTGAATGGTCGCAGGTGTGAGAACCTTCTTGAGCTTGCGGCGAAAATCACTCGTCATCACGGAACGTTGAGTGCCGGTGTCGTCAAGAGCACTGACATGTACGTCGTCTTCTTGTATGTCTATGTGGTTCCGTTCTGTCATTATCGTCAAAAGAAGATTTTCGGTCAGCCCGTGCGATGCAGCGCCACATCCGGGGGCTGCAACACTTAGTTTTCTGTCGGAGAGCCTCGTGGGAATGCGAGGGAAGATGGTAGGTGGGGCTGTGGAGAACAAGACTAACGACATTGGGGGGATTGAGAGCGGGAGTAGCGGTGTTCAGAAGCAGGTTCCTGGGCAAAATGGTCGCGGCTGGTCTCATGGCGATAGGCAGGACGTGCATAGAAGAGACAAGAGGACGGTTGTGTAGGAGGACCCCAGCGACTTCTGCAATGGCGAGAAATGTGCCCGATTCTGTGACATGAGAAGCTGATCGGCTTGTCATCGTGTGTTCGCCATGCGGACGGATTACGGAACGTTGAGGGAGAGCCGGTCGGGAAGGGATGCGCAGGCGTGTACTGGTGCTGGTAGTCGGTGCGGCGAGGTGATGAGATTTCCTGCCGATGACTGGCGAAGCTGGCGATTTCCTGCCGGACGACTGCTTGAATGAGAGGCAACGTGTTTGGCGGAGATGGGTAAGGGAACGTTGGTCCCAACTTAGCTGGAGCAGCAGCTTCAAGTTCCCGCCTGACGATTCGCGTCAAGTTGCCACAGGTGTCTGGTGGATATGTGTCGAGACACGAGGACGTCGCAGTGGTGTTCGGGAGGCGCTGGAACTGATGGGAGATGCGTCTGCTTTTAGCTTGTTTGAACCAGTGGCATTCTTGAATGATCGCACCAACAGATGACCCATTGTTAAATACCAACAAGTTGAACGCATCGTCGGCGATACCCTTTACGATATGCGCAACTTTTTCATGTTCGGACATGTTTTCGTCAGCTTGGCGGCGTAGTGAGAGAACAGCCTGAATGTAACCGATGTAGGGCTCCGTGGAAGATTGTGCGCGAGTCCAAAACTCATTTTTCGCAGCTTCACGATGACCAGAGGTGTTGCCAAAAAGCTCACGGATCTTTTCCTTGAAGTTGTCCCAGCTTGTTATGTCATGCTCGTGGTTGTCAAACAAACACCAGGGGTTCCGTCGAGATAAAAGATGACGTTTGCGAGCATAAGAGTGGGATCCCACCTGTAAGTGGTGCTGACGCATTCGTAGAGGCGTAGCCACTGGTCGACGTCGGAACCCTCGGTGCCCGAGAACACGCCGGGGTCTTTGAGCGTGAGAAGCATCACGAAAGTTGTTGCGGGTGCTGGGTTGACTTGCCGGGCAGAAAGGCGAGCGACCGGAGAAGATGTAGATGAGTCTTGAGTTGTCATGTTCTAAGCCGCGAGGGAACGTCTGCTTTGGAGTTTAGTGGCGAGGACGGGGATCGCACTACTCCACCAAATATGTTACGAGAAGTAGACCGACTCGGAGGGGTAGTCACCGATGTATTTACAGCCGGTTAGGCGAGCAGCGCCAGCGATACAGATTAGCTCGCGCCAGTATATCTGCTTTGTCTTTTTCAAATCTATGCACTGGCACGTAGCAATAATAATGTGAGCTTTTCTAATTGACTAACCACCAGCTTTTTCACACGCCATTCTGAAACTTTCGTATTCCGCCCACTGTATGATTTTTCATTGGGTCCACTACCGAGTCTGCGTACGCACCATGGTGCATCAAGCCCATAACATGTTCGATTTTACTCACCCTCCAATGTAGCTACATAGCCTCCTACAGTTTTCTGATGCTAGCCCAAATTCTAATCTTCAATGTGGCCTGCCAGAACGTTACAAAATACTCCAAAGCATCTCTAAATTTCGGCACATGTTTGTAGTTCACTTTGGCCCTACCAATAAAATTTTCACGGGTCGTCATTCCAATATAACAAGTACACAGGATCGAACGTCTGAAATTTCATTTTGGGCACTCCAAGCTGTCGCCGAATGCGAACAAGTTCATCTGATATAAAAGCTTCGCGATGCATTTTGAATGCATTGCTATGTATTTCAATTTGATACGACATGCCATAATTTTTTTTTGCTTTGCAGGTGTGGCTTTTGTTCTGATAATTCCGGATATTTCCCGAAGAATAGAAACAGGTTGGAACACTATGTGCAGGATACAGTGTTTGTGTGAATATTCATGTGGAACTTGATCATTATATTGATTTGAAATCGTTCATTATCTCGAATATATTGCATTTCTTAGTATTGCGATACCTCTATGCCTTCCGGTAAGGTCTCCGAAGGGATCACGTTCGCAACATACCATTACAAAATCATGAGCTACTTAGTTTATTCTAGCTGAATATTCAGAAGAAAATATAAAAAGCCCATATACACTGTTTACACGTATGCTTTTTTCTGATCGTTCACGGTAGCCTACGCTTCTTATCTTTTCAGCTACACAGTTGGCCCGTGGTGTCACAGCAAACATCATTCAAAAAACCTTGGATAGTAACTGGCCTCTCTTTTGAACTCTCCGTCCTGCAATACGTCATGAAAAACAATACAGAAAGTTTTCTTAATCACACCGTTTACCAGCCATGCTTGTCTCTAAATAAGGCCCATCGAAGAGTGGTGGGTGTCTCTCAGATTCATCTCCTCTAATTTTCTCAGCTTGTGTAGCGAAGAATTGCGCACCATAATAGCTAAAACATTCTATAAACAAAACTATTCGAGATATGTAAGCTTCTGTTGGAATGAACAATGGAGCTGTCACTCCACATTAACAAAAAACTTCGATAGAACAAGTTTATAAAATATTCAATGCGCTTTACTAAAACATTGCTCATTGATATTTGGTCCTTCAACTTGTCAAAATCGCTTCTTTTTTGTGCGAGAAAAGTGAGGACAATGCAAAAATAGTACCTTCCTTGAATAGATTATTAATTTATTGACTTTCTCGTGATCGCAGCTTTATGATCAACTGGTGAAGACTTGTTTACAATGCTAAAGCGTAAAACAGGAATATAAAAGAAATACAGGTGAATTGCAATGTTGAAATACCCAATGAGTGAAGCCATCGTAGAGTTCCTGCCAGCACAGCTGGTTCATAAATTGTGAGTAAGTGCGAACAGAGAAGGACGTAGAATAGAACTGACACGGACAGCTACAGTGCTAAAAATCTTGAGTGTTGCCCCATGTAGTTCAACGCTGATGTTATCACGTTCACGCCAATCGCTGTAAAGATTGCTTGTCGTCACGTAAACACGTGGTGTTGTTTTAACCATGCGGTTGCTGAAAATACACAACAATACTATAACGTAGAAACCAGGTTCTTTCCTTTATTCTTTGATTCACTCACTCATTTACCTTAACAATTGAACTGTCAGTAGCGGCAGTGCGTGCTTGACTTTCATCCGCTCTGCACAATAGTAGTGCCTTAGATATGCCGGGAATTAGTTTTATTGGGAATACTTAGCCTAATATATTTTACGAAAGTTGTTTTATTGAATCCATTTATATGTTCATCTGTTGCAGCTTTGTGAAGAAACGAATTTCACAGGTGGCCCCGAGAACTATCTCCGCTTTCCAATAATCGCCTATGGTGTCACATCAGAGGATCTAAATGGATCTAAAGTTCTAGCACTGAGCGAGTATAATAATTCCCTGGCAATAAAGGTGAGTATGCACATGCGATTTCTATATTCTTCGAGGAAATGCAGCATATTTGCTATCGATTATCATTCGGCAACTTAGTTTTATATGGATAAGCCCTCCAAAGCTTTAAATACTCTCAGAATGTTTCATTGGTTTTTAAAGCAGCTTTCCCCCGACATATGAACACGTTGTAACTTAATAGCAGCCTTTACAAGCAAGAGTGTTAAAGAGCTCTTTGCACAAAAATTCTGGCGTCATCGTTAGTGTCATTTGTTATAGTTGAGAGTGAAAAAATCATCTCGTACGGGAGCAATAATTGACAAGAATGCAAATAAAATAGCAAAAATTATGTGTTCGAAGGAAGAATCAAGACCAGGCCATTTACGTATCAAAATGTTCGACCACAGAGCCAGGTGGTTACTTGAAACTGCTTTGTAAAAAGAAACAGTACATGTGTGTTATGCAGGGGAAGGAGTCTCCTTAACGCACCTAATGTTGCGGAGCGGAATCTTGTAATCACATCTAGTATCCAAACAAGCTACTGCGTAGTAACTGGGTGGTTATGAGCTGACTATCATTACAAATTGAGCAGCTGCACAAGTGCGCATGGTAATTTACGGAGGAGCAGTGGGTACCTCGATTGATTGATTTGTGGGGTTTAACGTCCCAAAACCACCATTTCATTATGAGAGACGCCGTAGTGGAGGGCTCCGGAAATTTTGACCACCTGAGGTGTCTTTAACGTGCACCCAAATCAGAGTACACGGGCCTACAACATTTCCGCCTCCATCGGAAATCCAGCCGCCGCAGCCGGGAATTGAACCCGCGATCTGCAGGTCAGCAGCCGAGTACCTTAGCCCCTAGACCACCGCGGCGGGGCAGCAGTGGGTACCTCGACAATAATTCTGGAGTGGTGGGCACTGTTTAGTCAGTATAGTCTATAGGACAAAATAGTTTGAAACAGCCAATGTCACGTGCACAAACGTTCTTTTCATTGAGGCATGATTGAAGCCTGTGAGCATGGGGCCCGATTGCATTATAACGTTCTGCTCTTCAATGCCAAGGGGCATCGCACTCCAACTTTTTGGCCGCTTTGGCAAGGAACTGCTTTTCAGACGTGATGTGCCTTTCCCAAGTAATGTGGAATATTCCGAAAACACAGCAATTTTATGGAATGATCACAGCTACCGCTCCTGAACGACAGAATATTGTCAATGGTGTACGCATTGGCGTATTTTGCTGTGAATAATTACATTAAATCTTGTTTTCTTTTCATAAATTAGATAAATGGTGGCATGCATTGACTGGACAAATGCGTGTTATAGTTAGCACCGCAGCCCATCTTTTGTTTATTTATTTATTTATTTCAGGTTCCCTCATGGCCCAGAGGGCATTGTTGAGGGGAGTAGTACAGGATCAGGATGCTGAAATGTGTTCGAATTGTACATGCATTGCACACATATGAGCAAATATACAAAAGCACTGAACAAACAAGTATCCAGCGGTGCGTAGAAGTATACAAAAGTTTAACACAAATCTACACAGGTATTGCCTCTAGCATGAAAAGATAACAAAACTAACATTGACAATTGCATGCATATGACACATTATAAGGTAAATAAACACTGGAAAAAAACGTTCAAGCTACACAGAAGTGAAGTAATCAGACACTTTTTTCCTAAACTGGTCAATATTGTTAGTAAGCACTAGGGATGGTGGCAGGCGATTTCACTCTGATGTAGTTCTAGGAATAAACGAATTTGAATATAGTACAGTGCGACATTTCGGGATACCAACTTTGCAAGAATGATCTATGCGCAATGAAACATGAGCAGGGGGTAAGATAAGAGCAGTTTTAAGGGTGGCGTTCAATTTATAGATTTTAAAGAAAAGGCACATGTGCGATATCTTTCTGCGCAGTGCGAGTGGTTCAAGAGATAGAGTTGCTTTCATTCGCGTTACGCTTGATAAACGGCCGTAATCGTGAAGGATGAAACGCGATGCTCTGTTTTGGGTTGCTTCAAGTGCATTTATTAGTGAATTATTGCATGGATCCCATACTGAAGACGCGTATTCGAGTTTAGATCGAACAAGTGACTTGTACAATAACAGTTTAACAGAAGCGGGGGCTAGAGAAAAATGTCGCCGAATAAAACCAAGCGTCCGGTTAGCATTCAAGATAATAGAGGAGACATGCACATTCCAACTCAGGTCCGCTGTTAAAATAACCCCGAGGTATTTATAGGACGACACTGGTAGCAATGGGGAGCTGCTTATATTGTTAGAGGAAGGGTTTAATTTACGTTGGCGTGAGAACCGCATTACTTTACATTTATTAATATTAAGTGTCATATGCCAAGTCGAGCACCAATTATCGATAGCGTCAAGGTCCTGTTGAAGCAAAGAAACGTCAGTAGCATTTTTTATTTCGCGGTAAATAACACAGTCATCGGCAAAAAGTTTCACAGAAGAAGTCAGATTGCTAGGCAGATCATTAATATATATAAGAAAAAGCAGTGGACCTAAAACTGAGCCTTGTGGGACGCCTGAAGTGACAGGTAGAGTTGAAGAGTTGAAACCATTAACATGAACAAATTGAGAGCGATCTGTTAGAAAACATTTAATCCACTTAAGAACGTTAGGATCGATATTCAGTTGGCTTAGTTTGTGAAGAAGCAGGCTGTGGGGCTTGAGCCTGTCATTAATACAATATCTCTTCCATGCTGTTATTATGCTGAAGAACGTACGCAATTTCAATGGGCAGATGTGGGGAAATACAAAGTAAAGAATACAACTATAGAAACAATAAGGTTAATTTCATTCAGTCGGTAATTGTTTGCCGAAACAATTTCAAATGATCACATTTCGAAAAATTCTGTTTTGTGTATACCTAGTAATGTTATTACCTGGGAAATAATTGATAATTTTTCGGCTCTCTAGTTCAACAAAATATTAATGTGCATGCCTGACTGCTTGTCATTTGAGTAATAGGGAAAATTTCTAGCTTCATCCTAATAACGGTAGTAGGTCCACTTTATTTGTGCCTTGGGAAACCAGTACGCTTCTTCGTACATACCGAAAAGTCCCTCTTTCACCGCTTGCCAGAGCTCATTCTAAACATGCTCATCGCTTCAGACTGAATTATTTAAAAAATTGTTAGAAGCAAAGCGAGAACAGAGAGAAGTCAGGAAGAGATGGCAGTTTCGAATGTGAGACTCGGGAACTGGGGGCGACCAGGCGGCACCGACGTTTCTATAAGCGCAGTTGTCTTGAGGCGACGAGCCTTGAATAAGACAAGTCCACTTGTCGGAACGTCACTTCGAGTTCAGCCCTAGCTCATGAAGTTTTCATCCTTTAAAAGCACCAGTTTCTGTGAGCCAGATTTCCTCTTTGTGTTTCCTGGGTTGCGCTTACAGACCGTTTTACTAAAAACGCTGGCATTATATTTGCCACAAAATGGCATCACTCGCAGTTCAAGAGGACCATAATGAACTTTGGCGGCTACCGTAAACGTACGGCGTGGCTCCTCTACAATGTGCACAGTGTCGGGAGCGGCAACCAGTGTGGTGATCGTCCGTTCAACGTCGTCCGACTGTTCTGTATGGCCTTGAAAGGAGCGAAGGATCCTGTGTGCCAAGGCTGATGTGCTGCTTTTTTTACTGTAAATACCTGGGTTCCTGTTTATGAACGAGTGAAAAAAATAAATTAGTCATGGAGCGAAATGTCTTTGATGCTCTGCAATGCTAGTGTTAGTGGGCTTTTCGCCAATGCGTTATGCTTATCAAGTAAGAAGTGTGCTTTCAAGCAGAAGAGCAAGGCACGGTTTTGCATTGCTTGACGGATGCTTGTGCATTGCGGCGGGTTTGTCTTGCAACTTACAAAAAAAACAGGGAAGCTGGCTGCAAGAACGGGGGAGTAAGGCCAAATTCTTGCAGTGCTTGTGCGCCTAATTTCGCTCCTATTTTATTTTTATTTTATTTATTAGTTACCTGCATCGCCTTCAACAGGCATCGGGGGAGTTATTTCTCATAAGTGAACAGTCAGTCGTATCCAGCACACAAACCTAATACAACTCTTCATTACATTGCATTTCCACTACGATGTCTGTCGCTTGTGGTCCTTAAAAAAATAATTAGCGAAAATTGTTGCCATTGCAAAAAATTCGTTAACATTCAAAGCGTGATCTATAATATGTGCGGTGAAACAATTTGAGTCTCGGGGCCTACGTTTTACGTTCGAGTCTTTCAATATGCCAAATATCTTTCACGTGGGTTCAGTTCTGAAGATATTTTCATTTGTCCATCATCTCATAATTACGCCGACGTCATTTATCGCATTCGTCTGAACAATAAATTTGCAATATCATTCTTGCAATCCCTGCTGCGACTACTATAGCACGGTATGAAGGCTGAAAATGGCTGGAAGAAGAAAGCTTGGGTCTGGCGCGACCCATCCCACGTATTTGCCGCAATATTTTGTAAGCATCCAATTCAGCAGTAGTTTAGGAATTTTTGACAAAAACCACCTCTCACGATTTGACATTGAAAGTACTAGCCTGCTATCGTCATGGTATTTTCCTCTTTTATCCCAGTGTCCCAACACACGTTGTTCACTCACATTAGATCCGTACTTGTTGTACCTATACGGCTTCTATTTCAAAGTAAAATATCATAGCTAGGAAGCCCCACTGCACCAAAGATAAACTGCGTTGGGTACGGTGGCAAAACTCATAGGCGCCAATATACAGACTGTGTTTTGTATGACACTTGGGCAATGCCATTTTGCGCTGTTAGGCTGCTATTTTCTAAACCACGTATGTCCGAGCCCAACAATTTTCTTGTGTGTGAACCTAAATATGGAGGTAAGGCCTGCTGCATTGGGCATGAATAAAAAGGTTCAAAAGTGGATACGTAATTATTTGAATGGTAGAACCCAGTCCGCTGTCTTAAATAATGTCAAATCTTCGTCCATAGCAGTTACTTCGGGCATTCCCCAAGGGAGCGTTTTAAGACCCTTACTGTTTCTAATCTACATAAACAACATAGTTGAAAACATTACATCACCCATAAAATTATTTGCTAACGACTGCGTCATATACTGAGAAATCACGACTGAATCTGATACTTCCGTTTTGCAAACCGACCTAGATCACATAGCGGACTGGTGTAAAGAATGAAAAATTAATTTAAACATTAAAAAGTGTTGCAGTGTAAGCTTCTCAAGGAAAATATCCAAATAGTTTCATCAATAGAACATCTATGGCGTACTTATTAACAAACACTGCAATTATAAGTATATCGGTGTTAATTTACTGAATCGTTTACATGGAAAAAACACATTGACACGGCCATAGCAAGAGCTAGTAGGATGTTATACTTTATTCGAAGCAATTTCAAACAGGCGACGCGCGAAATCAAAGAAACTTTATATTTTTTGCAGGTCAGGTCCATACTTGAATATGCATGCGTAGTATGGGACCCTCATCAAGACTATCTTATAAATAAAATAGAAAAACTTCAGAACTCAGCGGCAATGTTTGTTTTAAATAATTATAGCCTCTACGCAGGCGTTTCACAAATGACGGCCACTTTGGGATGAGATCTGCTACGTGTACGTAGACAGAAACTACGGCCTAAACTGTTGCACCAGATATATTACTGTAACGCAGGAATCAGTCACCATAGCTACCTTGTTCAACCCCCCCTACACATCCACTCGCTGTGACAATAGCAAAAGGATATCTACCTTCAAACGCATATCCAATACTTTTTTTCCGCTCATTCTTTCCAAAAACAATAAGAGAGTGGAACAGTTTAAGTGACGACTTGGTTAATATAACAAATTATGATTCATTTTTTTGTAAGCTGTGAAATTCTTCTTGCATTATGTATGGTCTGTGTGTATGACAATGTATTTTGTGATGCATTATTATGTTCTGATAAATGTGGTGGTGGTTCCTTTTTTATTTTTATATTTATCTATTTTGCTACGAATTCCTTTGTACTGACTGTTTTTTGTCCCCCCCCCCACCTACGTAATGCCTATATGGCGATGTAGGTACTCTGTAAATAAATAAATAAATAAATAAATAAATAAATAAATATCCCAGGTCTTCTAGTTGTTAAAGATGCAAAACACAAAGTTTAACATCCCTATATGGCGGCACACTAGTGTATAGGCTAAGGGAGATAAGCTAAGTGAGGAGAAGTTCACGGAACAACGGAGGCGGAATGCGTGAAAAGCCCTTGTACAGGGGGTCGAAAACGCCAGGTATTTCAGTGATACAAAACTACGTCTGACAAGCATGGATCGTAGAAACGTCTGCTTATGCACCTCCCCTATCCCCTTAATTTCTTTGCTTTTTATTCACGGAAAGTAACTTGCATTTTCGCTCTCACAACGCGTCACAGCGCCCTTCGTTCCCTCCCTAGCGCAAGCCTGTTTCCGCAGTTGCTCTTTCCCCATCCTTTGTTCAGATGAGTACGAACGTATGAAGCATATACACGCTTACTTTTAGCTTAGAAGAATACAAGTTCACTGTTGAAACGTAGGTTCACAGCTCCTCTTGATGAATGTTTTCGTAGCACAAAAGTGTAGCTGGAGCGAAGGCCGGGTCAATTTGTGTTGTTCTTCAGGACAGCCTTTTTTCTACCGTTGCTGAGCAGTACCGCGATAAAAGAGTGTCGCTCTATTATTTCAGAGATACATTTGTGCATCTGCATTTTCGTATCAATACATTTGAAAGATGTATTTCTGTCTCACTAATAAAATACTTCCTCATGGTATTGATTTTTTCGGGGTGCATGCAAGAAACGTGAATTTCGATACAATTTTTTTCTTCGAAAATCAGCACAGATTTTTTCTGAAATGGGGAGAGAAGGCTGTATTTTTTTCAGAGAACCGAAGACGCACCGCCGGTCATTGACTGACACGATTGGTGGTAACTCTTCCCCTGATGCACCGATTGATTTATGTGCTGTAGCGCGATAGCATTACCGGAAGAATCGTGGAAGCAGTTCTGTCGGCTTTTACTAATAAAATTTGAAGTCTTAGTATTACATCCCTATCACTTTTTCTTCGTGTTCCAAGCCATTACTTCCTGATCCCACACGTAGATACTGCATGTCTTGAAGCACTGTATATTTTACAGCTCTTGACGGAGGTTTTTTCAGCAAGCGTTAGCTCTTCTATAATAAGTTCTTGCAGTCATGGAGGCACAGGCCGTGCTAGAAGAGCGTACGTTTGTAGAGGTTGCCATTGGTCATGTATCCTAACCCCGATACTGAAAGCCATCCACTGGAACTGCTTTGAGAGGTAATGTACCAAAAGCACGCCAAGCGTCTTCCATGCTGGTGCAGGCACCATGTGAAAACAGCCAGAACACCGAGGCGAACAGAATAGAGGCAGCTTAGTATCGTTTCTCGCCCGATACGAAGTTAAAAAAATAAAGTGCATAGATTCTGTTTGTATATATGTTCTAATACTAACGCGATAGCATTGAAGGACTCGTTTCGCGGAAATGTCGCTGTCAGCTTGTTGGTTGTGGGTGACAAATTTATCTTATGCGTGAAAAAAAATTAAGAACAATGCAAATAAAAGAAACAGTTTTGGATCGTAGTTGCGATTGTACCCGCGTTGTTTGGGTCAAAGTGAAGATCAAACCCATTGTGTTCACACCGCCACGCGTCTGCTTGTTAAAACAGTGAAAATAACTTTTCCTCTTTGGAAATGCAGTGAAATCAACACACGCTTTACAAACACACGTGTCCTGTACACGTGCTTCACAATACAACATTAATTATTGCAATACTAAATCGTAGTACAAGCGCACATTGCCATCGGGCGTCAGAAAATGCTAATATTATAATGAATTCGTGGTTTAAAGCCGGTAACCCGCTATAAAAGGCAAACACGCCCCTGCGCCTGTTTCTTTAGGGTCACGCAGTGGGTGCATAGCAAGTTCAAAAATGTTTCATGCACTAAGTGCTTGAAGTACGTAGTAGGAACACAATATCGCAATTGAGTTCAACTTTCAAAGGCGAAGCTATCGAGTTGCCTAATGTTTTTCGCCAACCTCCACACTTCTCTTCAGGCAAGATAATAGGCACATTCGACAAGTCGCCTCTAATAATTCTCAAAGTGTCACGTGAAATTATGCAGGGCCAATAATTGCTGTATACGTCACATATATCATGTTGGGGCACGTGCTCGTGAGTTGATGGCCAAACGGCGTCAGGTTAGTATTTCATCTGTTTTTTGGGTGCTTAGAATTGCAAATTTTGCAATATGAGATCACGGGAGCCTAATACATGCGTTCCTCGAAGAGCAGCTTCAGCGTACCTGCGCGCAATCCGTCAGATACTATGGCTTGAGCTTCATGGCTTGGTCATCACTTCGTTTTTGTAATATTTAAAATTTTAGCTGTTGAGCTCTCGACAAACAGTTTGAATGATCCGCAGAGTGAGCACCTTGGCAAAGACAGCATCTTTCGGTTTGGAAAGAACGTGTTTTCCTGGCATGCTCTTCTCCGCATATACGGTATCGAGGACACATTCGGCATCCCTCAATGGTATGACCATATGGCCAGCACTGATTGCAGGGTAGTGGACGAAGAGCTAAGAACTCAACTCTACAGTTTACGCCAGCAACTGTCACAATGACCCAGTGTTTGAGGAGTCTTCATTTTCAGAAACTCGTGAGCATTGGTAAACTGATAAGGCCCCAGTAACTGAAAACATTTTACAGATCTCTGAGGCGTACCGGTTCGAATCCACACCTCAAACTAAGCCTTTCACGCTAGCTAGATGAGCTGGAATAAATGGGTTGGCTTACCGGATGAAATGCAAACGCGGTGCGCAAGAAAGACCCACTTCGGCAATTTTCGAGGTCAGTGGATCTCGATCAAATTCGCTGGTTACGCTCCTGTGCACATTTCCTTCGTTTATTGCAAATTACAGGCTTCAGATGCACTGATTGCATGCAAATGGCTTTTAATGATTGCCTCAAAATGCTCACCTGGCATGCCAGAATTCTTCGCAACTCTCTCGTTATTTCGTCAAGTTTGTCAAGTAAATGAAGTGAGATGTTTACCAAGAGCCATGTAAATAGGTCCCGAAAGTAAAAAGAAGTGGTCTGAAAGCTATTGTAACAGACATCAGCAAGCGCGTGAAGATTGAAGCACGACTAGGTGAGGGGGGAAAATAGCGAAAACAAAATAATAATTGAAGACTTGCTTTCAATAGTTTTAATTTTATTTGTTACAAAAGATTAGTGGACTACTTCATTCACGCTTTAGCCATTGGTATGTGGTTGAGCGCCCATTTTTCTTTTTTTTTTTGGTATCAGAAACAGCGGGCACATGAAAGAAGTCTGGTAACACCGGCCAACGGATTTGGGGGTGTAGCCAGGCAATATGCTATCACAGCTTCTGTTCAGTTCGGCTTGTTCTTTGGTTCGGCGCATTACAACATCAACTAGGTATCGTTCACTTTTTCGAGGTGGTTCCGTGCGTAGCTTCTTAAGTTTACTTATTTTTATGTGCATTTCATTGCTAAACCAGCTCACAGAATGTGTAGATAGCCGCTTCTGTGACTGCCGACTGTTTTTGCTTGCGCAGGGCTGGCGTGCCATCGCCTTTGGTGACTGTTGACGCGACAGGCTAAGAAAGAAGACCCTGTACTGTATGGCTGCCAAAGCTATATTTTTAAAACTGCTGTTTCGCTGCGATAATTTTTAACGATTGGGCAAAGTGAGTTTTCAAACTAATATGCTGTTTTTCTCGTGAAAAAATTCCTTACAATTGTCTTTGCGAAGTTTCTTGTGCATATCACAGAAGTGCGTCATTTGGCTAATAAAACAGCTTTGCTTCCTCAGGGGAAATATTTGTTGTTTTTGTTTCCTTTCTGTCTCGCATGGAGTTAGCGAGATACAATTAAGGCGCAATTAAAACAACTAATAATAAAGGCACGTAGCAGATCATCAACTAGGAAACATTTCTATTTCGCGCTATGTAGGACAAATGCGCGACGTCGCTACCGCTTCCAGGTGTGACGTTATATTTTATTATTTATTTTTTTACTGTTGTCCCCTCTTCCCGTAGATGGTGACTGTGGCAACGAGCCACAATTACTGGGTCTATGGGCTTATACTGAACATACGCTATCAGTTTACATATACCCTGCGTTCACTGAGCTGGCAACCAGACGTCGGCGGTGGTGTTTGGCACGAATAACCTTCCTTTCACAGTGTTTTTTTTTTTTGCTGGCGCTTCGGTGCTTTCGCGCAATGTTTTATTCCCTGTAGATGGGTGTGCGATGTGTCGTAGCTGGAATTTCATTGTGGGTGCTAAAGCCCTTTAAAGAAGATGGAGAGTGTTTGCTATCACGGCTTTCCAAGTGACAGTGTTGTCCTTAAGAAGTAAATCAGTGCGGTCAGGCGAGAGAACTGGTTACTGAGCGAAATGGCAGGCGTGTGCATCGACCTTTTCTCGCCTGAGTCATATGTGTCTGAGTCGCCACTGTTTGGTAGATACAAGACATTGTCAGTCTCGGATATGTCAAAGAATGCTCAGTGCGTTCACCTCTGCACCGAGTACCTGCTCTTCTTGGCTTTTACATTTTTTTTTATATTCCGTGCCGGTGGAACAAGTAGTTCATGCAGGACTTGAAGATTTTACCACATAACATGTGCTACGTCGAAAGCGCGCTTACTTGGGTTTCAGTTTGAGAGAGAGAAACATCATTTATTAAGAGTTCAGCGATGATAAATAGGGGAGGGCTTGAACACCATCCTAAGCATCGGCCACGAGCTTTTGGCTTCAGGCGCTTTCCTCGGCTCGCTGGACGGCCCATAGTTATTTTTCTAATGCGGAGCTGAGCCGAGCTGCCTCCCAGCATGCCCTGCGGTTCGAGACTGCCTTCTCATTTGTACTGCTGACTGCGTCATTGAGGTTTGAGTACTCCTATGACATATTAGTTTTGGTTTCAGTATTGTGCCTTTTTGCTCATTAAAATTGTTTTTTAATTTTTTGAACACTCCAGCTATCGCACGCTTGACAAAAATGTCTCAAAAAAATGGAAACAATATCGCTGGAGTTGGTCTTGAAGAGATGAGAAACGCCACCTTGGTCCGAAGGACAACACAGAATGCCGCCCCAGCCAAACTATCGGATATCTGTGGTACTTTGTTGAAATGGGGTGGCTCTCCTTAGCTCCCCCTGGATAATTTTTGGTTCTTGACGCGGACTAATCCCCCAACAGTGGCCCTTAGAGCGAGAGCAATGCTGCGAATACCACTGCGCAAAGAAAGATACCTCTTTGGGCATGTAGTTATGGAAAGAAAGGCGTATGGCTAGGAAAGAAAATATATACGTTAGATTTTCACACTGCCATCAGGTCAGAGAGGAGAAAAAAAAATTGAATTGAAAACTACAAAACACTGCCACCTGATCCGCAACTGTAAACCCGCGCAGAGATCGTACTAAACTATCAGGGTTTTCAAGGAAGGTTGCACATGCCTTACGGTTACGAGTTTGTAAAAGGAGAACGAATGTAATACTAGCACAATAAGATAATGTTCTACGATTAATGTCTGTCGCAAGGGGTAGCAATGTAAATGACAAAAATTACAATCTCGCAAACCACAGCGTGGTAGCTCTGTGAAGTCGATGAGCACGGAAAAAATCCCATATAATGTAACAGTCTTTCGAAAAACGCTTTTCTTCGAAGTTACTCTGCAGGAACACAAAAGACAGACATGTAAACAGGGCAGACGCTAGACTGCTTTGTCTTCTAGCCTCCCCACATATTACAGGAAGTGCGGTGAACTAAAGAGCCTGCCTTCTGAATATTTGGCCAAGACGACTCATGTATCCTGGTAACCGTATTCGATGCTGAAGTTGCCGCTTGGCGATGTGTACAATAAATACTACTTGATCTAGAAGTTAGGCTTTTCCCCAGTTGGCAAAAAGTGTTTGTCACCAACAGTTGCGCAACACGAAGTGCTCACATGTAATGCATATGGTAGTATATATTGTAAGGGCGCCTCTTCAGCGTTTCGAAGGCCCGCAATGCCATATGACATCGAACAGAGAGCTCAAATTTTTTTCTCAATGAGAAAGTTGTACACATTCTCAGCGATGTCCTTAAAGAGTCACTCACCAGGCCCCATATCGAATTTTAGTTAGACAGTGGAAGTGGTTGGGTGTCCGATGAGGAATTTTTTGCCACAAATTTTTTTCGGATTGGTTCTTCACGAGAGGAGAAAACAGGTTTTCTGAAGCGGCGCGAAAGGAGGATGAGTGGAGACGAGCTCGAAACCCTTGCCGCTCCTTCACGTAGCCTTCGCAAGCCAAATCTCTTCCCCACCCTCTCCAGCATCCGAACATGAGATGACGTGCGCATGACGTGCCAAAACAAGTCCAACCAACGAGCACGCGAGCATCGTTGCTTTGTTGACCAGCGTTATTTTGTCGTCTTCTACCTGTTTCTGCTGTATGGTTTGGAAACGCTGGCTTATACACGGTAGAATAAATGAGCACATTGAGTGCGCGAACCCGTAGGCGCGTTCCACGGCAGTCGTCTGTTTATTGCGCTGACCGCGGGGACACGAACGCATGCGAAACACAGGTACATTAGCCCCGCATTTCGTAGCATTTCACGGGAAAAATTGAAAAAAAAAACGCGTACAACGTTTTTGCGTCTCAATATTTATTTCAAGTTTTATTATTCTCTTGAAGCAACAAATACATAAACTACGCATGTTGTGTTAAAATTCCTTGCTATGTCACGTGGTATACTGTTGACAACGTCAGTGCAGAGTCGTCTACGTAGAAGACCAACGTCATTGCATTGCCGTGTACGTAGGGCCATTCATACGCCATGCCATGCTCTCATTCTCTAGGCGTGTGCCGGTAGAGGGGAGGGGGAGCAGCATTCATCTTGAAACGTGACCCGTTTCCGCGGCACGTAGCGATGCAAATTTTAGCAGACGTGATCATGAACACCTCGCCTACGCATTGCGCTTGTCAGCTCAAAATTTTCAAACCTGGTGAGTGGCCCATTAAAGAGATGCCCAACTTTGTCTTCCTCTGACATAGATGGGTTACTCGTCTTTCACAATCTCAAAATCTCTTCAATGTATGCGGCGCATGTCTCACCCGAAAGCTTAGCCTTCAGAGCGAATGTCAACTCAGCACGCATTTTTTTTCGCGGTGGCGTCAAATAAGTTTTTCAGTTCTTCAGCGACATCATTAGGGCGTCCTCGTGATTCTCGTATCAGAGCAGTGCGGTGTTTGTCAACAAGAACCCCACAATGGAAGGCGATCATTTGCTTCCCATTTGCGGCTCAGCGTTCGTAATGGGTGAGCGAATGGTCGACGTCTTCCCTGGTTTTCCCTCCTTAGAGGCGTGGCTGTCTGTACTACTGCGAGGGACCAGCGCACAATGCCGAAGCGTCACTGTCAGTGGACAAGTCAAGCTGCAATGGTGGCAGACCCACTTAGGGACAACTCCGACGAAGACTTGATGGGACAACTTCCGTGTTTGGACGTACCCAGCACTTTGACCACACTGTTGTGGGTCAGGAGGAGTTTATTGAGAACGCTCGGTGACGGGGCACTGGATGGTGTGCTTCTAAGGAAGATTTGATTTTATTGGTTTATTACATTGCTAATACCAATTTTGGGGGACTGACCAAGAGAGCGTAGGGTTATTTTTCTAGGGGTATTGCAACAATTCTCATGAATAAAGTGAAATACTAATAATATAAAAAACATAGAGAGAGTAAAAGAGAAAAAAAAACAAAAATAAAAAAAATCAGATTTTCCGGTGACCAGACAGCAAAGTTTACTTCACCGAACAATTCAGAATGTTTGTGTCAAAACACATATTAATGTTATGTAGCAGTATTTACTAGAGTGGACATTTACAATGGGATACGTTTGGTAGTCTGAATGAAATTGCAAGCCGCATTGAGTGCGTCCATGTGGCAATGTCGCAAAACAGAGTCATCAAATCTTAGCACAGTTTCTACAATCAACCTGTCTTCAAAAAGGGGCTGACTAGAAACTTTCTTCAAGTAAAGGGTATCGACAACACCACGAAAACAAAGTTCAATGATTTCAATTTTTACAGAGTGCATAGAGGGGTCATATCAGCTGACCAGCTCTGTATAGACGTAGATTTGAAGGGGGCACACGGCATCAAAATCTAGTAATCATAACTTCTAGCTTTCTGGACTCCTGATGTCGCCAGGGAAACATGAGCTTCTTGCATTTTGTTCTTGTAGTTATTGTTTCTATTATATCTGTGCAAAATGCTGATTTTCTGTCTCTCATAGCGGTTGCATATTCTACTTTAAGAAGTATCCATACCCCGTAGGGGCGTCTGCGCAAGTAGGTGTTTGGTGCTTAGCAATATCATGGACTCGAGCTAGCGGGGGAGTTTCGACTCCCTCCCACGCCTACCCATGCGTGGCTTTGCTTTGTCCGAGGAAAAGGGGATCCTGGGGGTGGAGCCTTAAGCCCCCCCCCCCCCAAGGCAACACACCCTTTTGGCCCAGGCTTAACGTAGACAGCACCCCTGGACTGACCCACCGGGGGAAATCGGCAGTCGCCTTCTCCCATCTCTCTCTCTCTCCCTTCATCTTTGTCTTTCTCACTTTTTATCTTTTCTGTCTACATCTCTCTTCTGTTTACTTCCAATTTTCCAGGCGGCAAGGGTTAACCCTGTGCGAATGGGCTACCTTGGTCTAGGTGCAGTGGGTTCTAGCAGTGATGTACGGCTGACGTCTTCAAGATTCAAGCATCCGCAAACTTGCAGCGTCCCCTTGTTGGGCTGCGAGGTGGGTGGCCGCCAACGCTGTTGAACAACATTTAATTAGCATGCATATTTCATTTTCTTTGCTTAGTGATCGTGCCTCCTCAAAGTTGGTACGCAGTGAAGACATCAATTTTTTCAACCGGTCAACACAAATCTTTCCTCACTTGCATGCTATACACTGCGAGAAAACGAACAAACAAGCCAAAACTGTATTCCCCTTCGTAGTGGCACGTGCTCAACCGAAACTCTCTGTGCCGGGTACAAGGTTACCGAAATGGCCAGCGGAGATCTACTTCTTGAGATACGAGAGAAAGACCAATTCGTAAAGGTGAACTTTCTCACAACTTTTGGTGACATACCAATCAGTAATACACCGCACAGGTGTATGAACTCGGCTCGCGGGGTAGTATCGGATGCAGAATTGCTTGACCTGATCGAAGCTGAACTTCTGGAAGGATAGAATACCCAGAACGTGACCGACGTACAGCGTATTAGGATAAAAAGAGGGAAAAAAACACCAACTAAACACCTGATACTGACCTTTGCTTCGATCAATTTGCCGGAAACCATTCAAACCGGATATACAAAGACTTCCGTGAGGCCTTATAATCCTAAGCCCCACCCTTGCTTATAATATCAGAGATATGGCCACGGCTCGCAAAGCTGGCGTGGCCAGAAAACTTGTGCTCTGTGTAGTCATGGACCACGCGTCCGACAACTGCGAAGCACCGGTACACTGTGTGAACAGTGGCGGGAGTGATGCCGCATATTCACGCTCCTGTTCTTTTTAGAAAAAAGAAAAAGAGATAATCACATTAAAAATAAAAACATCATATATAACGAAGCAAGAAGAAGAGTCTTGCCATTTTATTATCCCACGTATGCTGATGCGGCGCGTCAAAGGACAGCGTCAGACCAGCCCTCGCCACTCCTTCGGCCTTCGCCAAGCGAGTCATCGGTTGTGGCGCCTGCCCCCAAGGCAGCAGTAGTTGAGTTTACTCCTCCAACTATTGAACAAAGACCAGAAACTCCAGAGTCTTCGAGTCTCAAAGCCTCACTTCACCAGGTGAGGCTCAAACTTCGAACAACCAGCTCGCATATGCGGGCATCCAGTGCCTCCAGGCAATACATATGGCGGCACCCTTGGCACCGAAATAGTGGCGCAGCTTTCTGGAGCACGCCAAGAGAAATAAAAAGCTCATACCAGGGCCTGATGCCAGCACTGTTACTTGACCTCAAACTTCCAGCTTAAACAAGTCACTCCCTTAACGTACAAACAGAACTACTTCACTTGCAATATGCAAACACAAATGATATATTGGAACGTCAGAAGACTGCTTAAAAACCTCTACAACTTCCAAGAGCTCTTTCACAAACACTTACCAAAAGTGCTGTGTGTACAAAACACACCTAAAATTCTCCAACACAAATTTTTTACGTGCTTTCATCATATGCTGAAAGGACCGAGATGATGCTGGGGCATCATCCAGTGGCGTTGCCATTATGGTTAATCAAGGAGTAGCGTGTACTCATTTACCACTTCAGACATCCTTGAGGTACTGGCTGTCCAAGCAGTACTTCTAACCAAACTCGTTACTGTGTGCTCTCTGTACATAACTCCAAACCACCGTCTTGAAAGACGTGAGTTTCAGCCTTCAATAGGCGAACTACCTGAACCTTATCTGCTCCTTCGGGACCTAAATGCACATAGCAGTCTGTGGGCAATTCACGCTGTGATGCATGAGGTCGGCTCATTGAACAGTATCTCTTCTCTTCCGCTGCCTATCTGTTGAATAGGAAAGAGCCAACATACTATAATGTCGCCAACATAACTTACTTGTCTATAGAACTCAGCATCGTATCTCCTTCACTTATACCCCTACTGAAATAGAAAATCATTATTAATCTATAAGCAAGTGACCATTTTC
Organism: Rhipicephalus microplus; assembly: GCF_043290135.1. Classification (NCBI taxonomy): domain Eukaryota; kingdom Metazoa; phylum Arthropoda; class Arachnida; order Ixodida; family Ixodidae; genus Rhipicephalus; species Rhipicephalus microplus. The sequence goes on from NC_134707.1 coordinate 132,477,623, forward strand.
TATAGCGTTGAGTTCACCAACAACATATGAATGTCCTCCACATGTTCCTGAATGGCTGATAAACAAAGAAGGCTGGAGACAGTTTCACAGCACCACTCGTTCAAGTTGGACTGCCATATGTAGGTTAAACATAGATGAAGCTGTGCAAAACCTCACAGCTTTCCTTACTCACGCAGTAGCCAAGTGCATACCGCAAACATCTGAAATACCTGGTAAGTGACGTGTCCTAAGGTGGAACACCTTGTTACACATCGGAATGCGCGAAAGGAGGAGAACAGGGCATGAAAGTTGCTTCAGAACTCACCGACAGCAGATAATCTTGATAGCTTTAGGAAAACTGAGTCTCAATTGGCAGGAGAACGCGTCGGCAGGCCAGAAAAGAAAGTTGGCAAGAGTTCTTATCAGAGATATATTCATATACTCAGGAGGTTGACGTCTGGGTCATGATTAGTAGAATAGCAGGAAGTCCAGCCGTGGTCTAGTGGCTAAGGTACTCGGCTGCTGAGCCGCAGGTCGCTGGATCAACTCCCGGCTGCGGTGTTTGCATTTCCGATGAAGGCAGAAATGTTGTAGGCCCGTGTGCTCATATTTGGGCGCATGGTAAAGAATCTCAGGTGGTCCGAATTCCCGGAGCCCTCCACTACGGTGTCTCTCATACTTATATAGTGGTTCTGGAACGTTAAATCCCACATATCGATTTATCAGAATAGCAGGAAGACAAGTACACTCACTCCTACTTGTCAACACACATGGTGACTGCTTGGAAAATCAAGCAAATTTTCTCGGCGCACACTTCCAAGAAGTGTCCAGCTCGTCACACTATAGTGATGCCTTCGAAAGACACAAAACGAGAATTGAAAAGCAGAAACTAGATCTCAAATGTACAAAACAAGAAGCATACAACCAAGCTTTCAGCTTAGCTGAGCTACAAACATCACTAAAGTCCTGCAGCCATTCCGCCCAGGTTCTGATCGTGTGGTGTACGAAATGTTAAAAACCCTACCAATCAAAACGCAAAAAACCCTGATTTGCTTGTACAATGCTATCTCGTTTTCTGGCACTATCTCTAGTCCCCAAAAGAGGCTACAATTATTCCAATTTTAAGAGAAAGCAAAGACGTTTCGTCAGTTCCGAGTTATAAGCCTATTGCATTTACAAGCTGCTTGTGCAAACGTTTTGAAAAATTGATAAACTGCTGACTTGTTGATTTCTTTGAAACAAAAAGATTGCTCGTCCCATTTATTGCGGATTTCGCGAGGGTAAATTCACCACCTACCATTTTGTTCATATTGAGGCACAGATCAGACAAACTTTCGTCCACAACCAATAATCTCTCTGTGCTCTTTGATATCAAAAAAGACTTACGGCACAACTTGGCGCTTTGGAATATTAAAAGACCTGTGCCACCTTGGCGTGCATGGCCGAACGTTTACTATAATTGAATGTTGCTTGCCAAATCGAACATTCCGTGTCCGAGTGGGCAGTGTTCTCTCCCAAGCATTTGTCCAAAAAACAAGAGTACCGCAAGGCGGTGTTTTCAGCTGCACACTTTTTATTATAACAATAAATGATCAGCGCTTGTCCATCCCTCAAAATATGTTTTACTGCACATATGTCGATGACGTGCAGCTTGGTTTGAAGTCTTGTAATCTGGTCATGTGTGAGCGGCAGGTTCAACTTGTTTTGATCAAAGTCTCCAACAGGGCGGAAGAAAATGGGTTCCCACTCAATGCACAGAAAAGCACGTGTGTCTTGTTCGCCAGGACGAGAGGCATTCAATTCGAACTCGATGTTCAACTGCATGGCCAACAACTTTGTGTTAATACTGAACACAAATTCTAAGGCATAATCTTGGACGTCAAGCTAACATTTATACCACACGTGATGTATTAAAAAAAGAAGTGCATAAAAGCAATAAACGTTCTAAGAGTGTTGTTACGCAATACGTGGGGAAGGGACAAGAGTTGTTTAATGAATTTGTATAAAAGCCTCATACGTGGCCACCTAGACTAAGGCGCAATGGCATATAAGTCTATGGCACCTGCTTCCCTTAAAATGCTTGAACCTTTTCATCATCAAGGCATCCGTCTCTCTAAGGGTGCTTTTCGCACTGACCCCGTGGGAAACCTGTATGTGAAATCGAACTCATTAAACACTGTTAAACTGTTAAACTCATTAACTGTTAAACTGTTAAACTCATTAAACAAATAAATCTACACAATGCAAAAATATACACAGATTCGCTTAGCGTAGTAAAGGTTCTGAAAACTCTTAAGAAGCACAAAAACTCTGCCTTGTGTCTCTTTCCTAACTTTTAAGCACAGTCTACTCATCCAAACAGCATGTTGTAGTCTGCTGGGTGCCAGGACACCGTGAAATTCAAGGCAAGGTTCTGGTGTACCTACTATGTTGATTCGCCAAAAAAACCGCTACCAATACATCGATACGAATTCCTGCCCTGGACGTCAAACTTTTATGAAACGAAAGCTCAGGGGTTACTGCAAGAGCACATGGACACATACACAGGTATTAAACTGCATGTCATCAAGGCGCCACTTGGTCAACGGCCACCACTATCCTAATCACGCCACACAGAAGTAATACTTACAAGATTAGGAACAGAACATGCAGACAATACGCATTCATTTCTTTTGTCTTGTGTCGATCCACCTTTGTTTGATAGGTGTGGAGGAGCATTCACCGTACTTCACATTTTAAGCCAGTGTAAACAATTTAACACGCTGAGAAGACAACACTTTCCATTACCCTACCAACAACAGCTACCACTTCATCCTGCAATGTTCATCTGTAGGGAACCACTTTTCACACATAAATCATTGTTGGATTTTTTGAGAGAACTTCGTACCTTTCATGCGATATACCCGGGCATTCCGTAGCATGACCTCTCCAGAGAGGTATCCACTGCGGTGGCTATCACAAACTCTCCTTTTAATATCAAAAACTGTCCTCATTCATTACACCTCACACTTTTCACGGCATCGGCATGATTTTATTACTTCTATGTTTTACTCGTATTAGGGCAAGACATTTTAAGGCCCTTATGCAGCTGCTAATCACAATCATATTTAACGTCTCTTGTCCTGTGAAATAGCGCTTATTGGCCATCAATTGGCCCTTGCGCCACAAAGCACCAAACATCATCATCATCAGGAAGTATCAATATTATAGGGTCATCAAGCGAGGCTCGTGGTATGGAGTCGGCCAGCTCATACAGTCTTAACCCGCAGTTGCCTGACACCTACAGTAACTTGAGGTGTTTTAACTGTAGCTGTACTAGTGCTCAGAATGTGATAACAACTTGCACGTCCCCTTCTTCCCCTACAGCTTCTATTTCTTGCTACGGAAGCGCGATTACATGTTATTTTTCTAACGTTTTTTTACATCGTAATTACGGCTTGAGCCCAAACAGTTACATAAACCAAGCAAACGAAACGTCTCCCTAAACTAGGATATCAAACTGCGGTGTTCCATTCATCATGTTGAACAGCTTTATTGTCTCTACAATATTCCACTACAGCTGTCACCATGTGCCCGAGTATAGCCAAGTATAGAATAAAGACAAAATAAAGCAAACAAAAGTACAATTAAATGGCGACATCAAGCGCTCAAGCGTAACTCATAAACACTCAATGGCTAACATAGCATGAGTTCTTCACATCAAGAGTTCTTCACATCGTGTAATGCACACAAGAAAGGGGTGTGGTCAAACAGCTCCCGATGATGGAGTACCAGTCCGATATAAAGTCTAGCTCGTCGTAAATGTCTTTCAGGTGAGCAGCCATTTCAATGAAGTACGTGCTTGAAGAAGTGCTTGGCTCTGCATTGCGGTCCTGTATTCGTGTCTTCCACAAGCTGTGCATACCCATGAAAAAGCATGACAGATCCCACGTACAGTGAGAATCGATAATATGCGAAGCACGAATGAAGAAGGCGAATATGTCACTCTAAAATCAGCACAATGTTACGACATGAAGATCAATAATATTGTACATGACCGACGAGTCATGATTATTATGTTTGGATGTATCGTTTACCTTAGTCATCTATTCACGTCTCGTGATACCATATAAATGACGAGCTAGCGAAACGGCCGCGAGCATGCTATGAGCGTGGTATGTTGTGATGTTCTTACGTGACACGGGTGTCAGGATTATCATGTTTGCACCAGTAATATATTTTGTAATCCATTGACGTCACGTAACACCAAATTTGGTATATGTGGAGCTAGCAAAAAGGCCGCGAGAGCATCATGAAAGATCTAATGTACTCCTATATAGCGTTGACACGCGTGCACGCTAGGCACAGCAATGCCACGTTAGCAAAACGCGAGCACTCTATAGTCTGACGCCAGGCGTGACCGGCGCAACCAGCGTTCGTCAGCGCAGCCCGACGGCAACCGGTACAAAATGCGATGAGCTAGAGTTCGCACCGATGCATTACCCAGACAGCACTGCGTCTCCCTCTTTTCGTAATGGAGGAACGCCGGACGCGGTGACATGCGCATGCGTCAAAGAAACGCAGCGTGGCGCGTGCCTGCGAGTATATTTCAAGACCGGCGCCTGGCGTGGCAACGCCGGCGAGCACGCGCACCGCGTCATGTCAAAATGTATTGACGCCTTCACTGTGGTATATAGTCGTCTTCTCACATCACACGCATCTCATGATTGTCATATTTGCACCAGTCACAAACCTTCGTCATTCATGGACGTAACGTAATACAAAATTTGGCATATGTGAAGCTAGCGAAACGGCCGCGAGCGGATCATGAGTGTGGCACGTAGTCATGTTGTTCCGGAAACTTTGCCTGCTTGGGGTTCTTTAACTTGCATCAAATTCTGAGCTCACGGACCTGTTGCATTGTCGCCTCCATCAAAAATTCAGCAACCGCAGCTAGGATTCCATCCCGTGACCTGCGCGTTAGCAGCCGAGTACCTTAGCCACTAGACAACCGTGGCGGAGCATTTTATGTTTGAAGCATTCAAGCATATCTGGCGTCAATATCAACCTTCTTACAAAGGAATAAAACCTTTTGTGTTACTACAAAACAAATGAACGACCCATATTTGTCAGCTTATCTCATGAAGGGGGGATGTGACGTATATGCGGATTTTATTTTTTCGGTTCTCACGAAAGCATTTTCTCGGTTCTCACGAAGAAAAAAATGTGGAGGAATTGAACGCTACTGGCAAACGACACAGAAAAAAATTGAACACTTTACATTAGCAAGTACATAACGAATAATACATAGTGAATAAATACACCGTTCACCCATATTAGTAATGCAACACACATATATGCAAATACATACACAAGTGTACAAACATTTTGCATTTTATTAACGAACAAAGTACGACTTCAGGGGAAATTACCAGTTGGTGGAAGAATGTGTTAGGGTTGTACAATGAAGCTACGTTGTCTGTCAGAGTATTTCATAATGTATGACTCGTGGGAGTGCTGATGTGTTGAGTGTTTATGTACGACCATACATTCGTGTAAAGCTAAAATTTTTATGTAATCTTCAGGATGTTCGGAATGGGACATGCAGATGAAGTGAACATGGCCTGTCAGAGTGGACATGCAGAGTAATGTTAGTAGGGTTATATCGCGGTGCATTGTTAAGGACTGTAGGCAAACATCTGTTCTATTTTGTGTGACGTTGCTGTAGTAACTGAAGTTTTGTGATATATACCGTGCTGCTCGATTTTGATCCATGCTAGCGCATTGACCCCGTTATTGTGATACAGAAAAGAAATGAAAGATGTGAACTCAAGTTGTGGGCGAACCAAGTGAGGGAAGCTGGTTTACGAATATCAGGGGGTGATATTCTGAGGTTGCGCCGTATGTAACCTAACGACTTTGAAGCAATAGAGCATACCAACGAAATATGAAATGACCATGAAAAATCTGAAGAAAGATTAACACCTTAACACTTGTGTTAGGAAGTCGTCTTGAATGTGGAACGTATATAGAGAATTATTATGTTTACGGATGAATGTGATTACTTTACATTTTGATTTGTTAAGGGTCATTACCTGTGTGTTGAACCATTCGTTATTGAGATTAGGACCACAATGGAGAGCCAAGTGGTCAGTAACAGAAGTAATGGCGTGGTATAGAATACCATCATTCACGAAGATTCGCTAGCTTGAAGAAATTCAAAATATTATTGGCCTCAGTACGCCCCCCTGCACTGCGGTACGCCAGAGGTAACTGGGGAAAGATTAGAGAAATCGTTAGAGGAGAGATCAGGGCTCCTTTTGACAATTTAGTCCCTGCAACAATGCTTCAACGCAACACGCTAACCAGCTTTTCGAGCTAACATATAATCTGCAATAAGGAAGAGCGCCATCTGAATGCTTATAATGCAATGCTCCCGTATACAACCATTCCTCTCCGCCACAGACAGCCCCGACCTCCGAAGAAAATTAAGCACCTTCTTGCCTTCGCATCATTTCAGAGAAACAGCGACTTTGAGTCTGTCTGTCTGTCTGTCTATCTATCTATCTATCTATCTATCTATCTATCTATCTATCTATCTATCTATCTATCTATCTATCTATCTATCTATCTATCTATCTATCTATCTATCTATCTATCTATCTATCTATCTATCTATCTATCTATCTATCTATCTATCTATCTATCTATCTATCTACCAATGACTTTTAGCTCTTCTGGCCGTTTCAATAACGGTATCGAGATCAAAATGGTGTGCCGTAACATTAGTGTATAGCGGGCGTGAATGACTAGTCGTAACATAAAAATTATGACACGTATGTCACGATTTACGTTTCATGGTCTTGCCGCTCTTGCGATGGTTTCGTTCACATGACATATTGCAAAACTGGTATGGTATGACATAACTGAATGGCGCACATAGCTGACATTAACGTTGAAAATCTAGACTCTCGTGTAATGTAAGTCACGATGACAGGCCATATACCCATAGTGCACTGACGGTCGTTTTGCTGTCTTCACATATGCCGTATTCGGTATTACGTAACGTGAAGGGATGGCGAAGGATGGCGAAGGTGTAAAAATATTGGCGAGGTTTTAGTAGATTATAGCAGCCATAGGCTACCTTTAAGCACACAGTCTGTACTTGCTCGTTTCTGTGTAAATTCACAAAAAAACACGCACGAATATTATAAAGAAGGAATTTGTCGAATGAGGGCGTTTGTTGTTGAGAGTGTGGCCGCTTAAGGTAATGTTTTCAGTGATGTCACTAATCGAGCCAGAATTACGCTGACATGACGCGAACTGTTTAGGTTGATAACTGAAGTACATGGATCGCATAGCTCTAAATTTTCACGTTCCTATCCCTGAGTAGTCTATCCTCTTTCTTGTGGCTCATGGCGATCGCACCCATCGGCTTCAAAAAGAGAGAAAGAGAGAGAGATAGAGAGGAAAGGCAGGGAAGTTAAACAAGCTTGGCTCGGTTGGTTACCCTACACTTTGTGATGGGGAAAACGGAGAATAGAAAGGAAAGAGACAGAAAAGAAGAGGGGAAAGAAAGAGAATCATGAATAGTCAGCTCGAGACTACACAGCATGGTCTCACACTGTTCTTTCACAAGCAGTGATGAAGTACGGAGATTCTTAGGAAGTACAACAGGCCCGGGCTCTCGTCTTTGCGCGTATGGGAAGCCATCGGCCAAGGTCCCAGGATCTTCTCTTCTGTAAGCGGCCGTGAATCCAGCTGACAGAGCTTGGCATTCATAATATGTTGTTCAGACTGGTATGCTAGGCAATGGCATAGAATGTGCTCATGCGTTTCTTCGCAGGCGCCGATACTGCATGCCGAAGTGCTCGCCATTCCAAGAAAACGAGAGTTCGCATTATAAAATGCCACGCATAACCTCATGCGACACAGTAAAATTTCAGCGCAACGTGGGAGCCTAAAAACTTGTGCTGCGTCCTTTAGGTAGGACAGTTTTCAATATTGGTAGCATGGTTAACCAAAGAAATTATGAAGATTTCAAAATATTAGGAGGAATACTTCTTGAGAACTAAGCTAAAAAAATTACCAGTGACGTGCCTGAAATATACGATCGCTGTATTGATCTCCCGAGTGTCGATTCTTGTTCATGAAGGCCTTACAAGAAGTGTTTGCTGCAAGCAGCCAGAACGCAATGTTTAGTGACACAGCGTTAAAATCTTATAACAAACTCTTCTATTCATGCAGGCAATTTTAACTGGTCTTTCAACGGTCCACATTGTACAGGCTCTACGAGTTTGTACAATATTGCGGCAACCACTTCAGGATTTTCTAGTGCACTCTCCCATAACCCTTACATGAACAAATGCTTTGTCAACGCTCATGAACCAGTGATGCACGACGCACACACCAAGCGACCATCACTTCAAGCAGCAGAATGAAACAGCTTGTGGCGTGCAAAATGACCAGCTGCATGAACAGGCTACTAACATCGAAGCTAGTGGTCTCCACGTCTACGGAGCTGCGTTCATTGACATCCCATGTAATCAGCTTGTGCTCTTCAGTAGCAAGGAATAGTCTCCTCATCGGCCTGTACACGTCCAGGAACTTGTGCATTTGGTATCCAACCGGCTCCATTCTTAAGTGTTCAATGAACGCTCGAACGTTTCCATATTTTTTTAGTTTTTCACGGCTTATGTGCTCAAGGTAATTGTAACATACACGATCATGGTGCGACGCGCAGCGAAGGCACTCCAACGCGTTTGCCACCACCAGTGCACGATCGCCTTGCCGAAAGAACGCAAGCTGGAGCTTATTCATCAGCGTTGTCTCGCATGCATTGTCCTTTCTGTCACTCAGCTCGTAGTACGCCGCCGTGTTCTTAGCAACACAAGGGGCTACTTCGTGTTTCTCGAGGGCACCCTCTAACTTTTCTAGCGTGTCTATGTGATATTCGGGACGCCTGAGGGTTACGAGAGAAGTTAGCTCAGAGCGGAAGTACACGGAAAGCGGAAGTATTGATAGAAACCAGAGACTGACAACCGTTTTTACAAGAAGAGTGGAGCGACGTACGAAGTTGGGTTCATCTGCCGCAGTTGCCAATATTGCAGCCAGAAGAAACATTGCGATGTCCCAGAGCCTGTGAATAGACGACAAGCCGTCCTGTAGAATCAACACGACGACCACAACGAGAGCAAGGCAGAAAACTGTGGTCACTGCGATTTTCCAAGACTCCAAAGCGACTTCTGAGAGTGTCACAACACGGTGGCCACTCATTCGAGAGTAAAATGTCTTGTGCGTGAGAAAAATAAAAGGGAAATCGAATTGAGTGATTGATTCGGAGTTCAAAGCTACGAGATCAAACACTATATTCCATTGATTAGCACGTAGCCCTTGGGATATTACTGCGAAACTGTCGAGGTGCTTTCGTTCAACTGTAATGTTTTTAGTCTCTAGTAATGTGAGAATGCCTCGAACTCTCTTGCTGTAACACGAAGTGCGTGTTCCTTTCTTGAACCTGCCTGTCCGGCAAGCCACTGACAAGCGCTTTCCGGAGAGACTCTTCGCACTCGGGCGTTGCAAAATTCGCAACTTCGCGAGCATTTCTTTAGAGCTAGGATTGAGTTCGATAGCAGACTCAAGAATCCACAAAATGCTTTGTACAGCAGCCAACTTCACTTCGAGAATACCAATTACGTCACACATCAGTAGAGGTGGCCACGAGGTCTTCGAGAACACGTGACTCGGCGAGCGATGTTGAACGAAGAGCCATGGTAGACAGGTGAACCATTTCGCACCACGGAGAGTCTTCATTCTCTCGAAGGGTTCAAGGAAATCAGTGGACACAACTACTGGTCTTTTGCCACGTCGACTGACGCTGGTCAAAATGTAAGAGCGAAGGTCTCGGTGAGTCACGTGCCACGTTGTTATTGGTCCACTAATAAGTCGTGCAAGTGACGACTGCGCCTCATCCCACGTGTTACGAAAGGAGACGAGAATGACGTCAGAGATGTTCGTACAAATTGACGACATGCTTGCCGGCTCGTCTTCTCCAAGTGTTAACGCCGAGGCATTCAGCCCATTCTGATGAAGCAGTGCTAGCGCAACCGCGGCGGATATAGTGAGGCACCAACTCATGAAGGCTTTCAAAAGGATGCGCAAGCTGAAAAAGTAGTAGAGTCGTTGTGTTGATTGCTCGCCACTATAAAACACTTTAAAATTGCAAAAGTCACTTCTTTAGGGTTCAGTTTAAGCTTCCGGGTCGGGGCCGCTTGGTTCCTACTGGAGACCAGTAGTGAAACAAGAAACACTGTGTGTTCCTTGTTACTGGCACGCAGCCATATCGGTTTATAAAAAAAATGGTGAACTTAGATCGTTCGCATAGATTAGAATCACGGCCTTGTCTACTAGTGTGTACTCATCTTTAGGCATTTCAACACTTGGACATGTTGTCACTAAATGTCTCGTTTTCGTAGTTTAAAGCCTTACAAAATAACTTGCCACAATTATTTTTTTACATAGTTAAGTACTAGCAGTGCGTTGAGATTCGTAGCAGCTTTAGTCGCTTTTTTAAATGCGAAGCATTTCTTAGCAATCTTCGGCGAATTTGAGCGTATCTATCTATCTATCTATCTATCTATCTATCTATCTATCTATCTATCTATCTATCTATCTATCTATCTATCTATCTATCTATCTATCTATCTATCTATCTATCTATCTATCTATATATTTATCTAAAACACGACGTTGTGGTGCGAAAATTTTAAAGTGGCGTGACCACATGCATTTTCTTTTCGTGCATTTTCTCGCTTTTCGCGCCTTTTCAGAACTACTTCACCACCAAGCTTTCTTTTTCGTGGCAAGCTTGGTGTTGTTGCAATTCTGAAAGAGCAGTTTACGGCTACGTGAAAACTTCTTTCTCTTTAGTGCCCTTTTCAACGACAGCTGGCACATGTACGAACAGAAATGTTAATGCCATAGGCGTGAGCAGGTTTTCCGCTTAGGGGGAGACGGCAAACGTTCATCGCAGTGTCCCCCTCTTACGTGCCATAGAAGGGGCCCTGCCCCCTAGTCAGTGTATAGAGCAGGCTTTGCACCCATCTCTTACGTGACTAGGAGGGGCAACCACCCACTCTGCCCCCTCTTGCGCACGCCTGTGTCATGCCATTATCAAACAAAAACTCAGCAACAGTCAATGATGTTTAAAGCATCACAGCAATCTTTAAACAACTACTAAAATGAGAATACTGGACCAGTGAGCACGGAAAACCAGGCCTAATGAATTCTCACCTACCAGCACGAAGTCATGCAGCAAAACTTACGACCATTGTGGTCAACGATGGTGAACTGAGACGGGCGAGGCTTTGGCGCATAGTTAGAGGGGCAAACAGGCTGTGTTGACCTCAGGTCTCCCAGGTGACCGTTTTAAGTAGGGAAATCAATGGCGTTTAATATAAGGAGCACCTCGTCTTTGCAGCGACATGCGTGACTGAATGAACAGTAAGCTCGAACAGCGGCCTCTGTCAGTAAGATTGTGCTGTGTTTGGGCTTTAATATTTCCACGCAGAAATGTTTTTTATTTATTTATTTATTTATTAAAAAATCCTTACAGGCCCTTTACAGGGCATTGAGTAAGAGGGGTAATTGGTGAAGTTTTACAGATCACACAAAATAATTCACGAAGCGTATCACAAATGAAAGTATGACGCGGATCGTAATATAAGTTGAAGTTAACAGGTGATAACAAGAAAAAAGAAAAGGCGATTTCATAGTGCACACACGACAGTGGGAACTGAATACAGTCATTATAGCATATGAAGGCGACATCAACCAAAGATAGCGAGCTGGCTTTACCTCAACGACGTGCCGTTATTTGGTTATAAGTTGCAGAACATACAATAGAAAAAGTACCAAAAAACGCAGAACATATGCCCATACACAGAAAACATTTCCAGTGTGCAATAAACATAATCGGGTACAAAATCCGACACGTGCAGAACAGTGGCAAGTCTATTGTGAGAAGAGAGTAAGCAGCAACTGACGGAAAGAATTATTGTCTGATACAGATGTGATGTTATCTGGAAGACCATTCCACAAACGTATGGCGCGAGGAAGAGCAGATGAGTTGAATGAATCAGTTGCCCCGTATAATCGCTTGAAACTGAAGTGATTATGCAACCTACGTGAAGTAATGGAAGGAACATCGAGGTGGAGTGGGAGGGGTCTGTTGGTGTACACGTATTTGTGAAAGAGGCAAAGAAGGGAAATGTCGCGACGAGTGCTCAGGGGTTGAAGAAAAAGATTGTTTTTAATTTGCGTTATGCTGCTGTGATAGTCATGATTGCGTGAAATGAAACGGGCCGCCCTATTCTGAATAGCCTCAAGCATGTTAATTAAGTAGTTGTGATAAGGGGACCAGATAGGAGCGGCAAATTCAAGCTGGGGACGGACAAAGGTTTGATAGGCTAGTTGACGGACGTGAGCGGGACAGCTATGTAAATTACGGCGTAGATATCCTAAGGACCTAGAGGCTTTCGCGCTAATGGTGGTGATGTGGTGAGACCAGGAGAGATTGGGTGTGAAATGGACACCAAGATACTTATAGGATGATGCCTGTGATAGTGCAGAATTATTGATAGTGTAGTGGAAAGTGAAAACGTTTTGTTTGCGCGTAAAGGAGATTATTTTACATTTTTCCGTGTTCAGGGACATTAACCATTTGTTACACCAGTCATTAATGCGGTGAAGGTCGCTTTGTAGGGTTAAGTGGTCGTCGGGGGATGATATAGGACGGTAAATTATGCAATCATCTGCGAAAATACGCATGCTGGAAGATATGTTATTTGGCAGATCATTTATATTGTGAGGTGTAAGCTATTATGAGCTAACAGCCGTTTCCGCTAACAAAGCCAAAACAGCCGATGGTCGAGATTGGCAATAGCGCCTGGCGCCAACGGTGTTCATCTGTGCTTCACGCAGAACGATAACATTGCTGAGAGGCACAATATTATTAGCCAAGCATAAGTTCCTGATATGCGTATTGCATTTTCACATTGTTCCGATCTCTTCCAAGTCCATCTAATTACGGAGTGATCAAGGAAGACATTGTACCTCGTTAATTGGTTTCCTCGATCGCATTTTTTTGTTACTTTTCTTGCAGAGGTGAAGTGAGCTACCTCTTTAGCTTTTGTACATGCCGGCTAAAGTAGTCGCGTATGTTTCAAGTAGTTGGTCACAATGTATTGCTTCCAAAAACAGCTGTTTTTCCTGAGTAGAAAGACTTGACGAAGGCATGACGGAATAGAATGGTACTCGGGTTTGCTTGGGTGCTGCAGTGGCTGCAGATGCCAACATTAGGGTTTTCTCAGGTCACGGCTGACTTCATCTTTTTGGAGACACTGCCAGGACAAAGTGGTGGGGGGAGTAAGGTTAGGAAGTGTTCCACCCTGTACCTGCCGCAGGAGTAGCTGTTGCCGGGGGTATCGGCGCTTGTAGGAAGGCACGGTATGTCGAATGGGTTTTACTTAGGCTATTGCTTGCATTTAATCACAGTGCTTCAATTTCTTTTGGTGCGCTGCACAATATGTGTTCAAGCGTTATCGGCTGCGTGGACTAGTCGGTGTGGCCGTTCATTTCCTGGTATACCTAGTACCATCAACAGGGTGAGTAAGACAATGAAAAGCACGGCTGCTGAATATTATCCAGTGGCTGTGGTTCAAGCCAACGTTACTGGAATTAATTCAGTTTGAAAACTCAGTATCTCCGCAAGCGCAGGAGGATGGGCCGAATGGCGGTCGCGAAAACAAGCGGCGCTGCAGTCAGATCTTGTGCTACTGTCGGCGCACCGTCTTCTACGCCGCCTTATCTCGGCTAGTGGTCTGCCGCGATAATCTATGTGGCGGCTTTCTACTATATCATATTTAACCATCCATCGTGCTTCCAGTCGACATTCTCACGTCACATTTGTGGACTGCTTATGCGGATCACCTGCATAGATTGGCCCGGATTCATTTCCCATTGCAAGTTGACTGAGAATCGATGTCCTTCTTATATTTTAGTTGTCTGTGTTCCATTCAAACTCTGAGTAAGGGTGGTTCTAGGTGAATGATCATTTTCAGCGTAGTTTTTAATTTTTTATGATGACTGCTACCTTGTTAACCAGAGCCGTCTTGCCTCGATAAAAAACGGTTCATAATGTCTGTGAAAGCGTCAAACAATTTGACTTACTGGAATAAGAAAATGCTCTGTAAAAACAGTGTTGATGTTTTTTACTATATAATAATTAGGCGTTCTCGAAAAGACAGTACCGTGCCCCGCCGCGGTGGTCTAGTGGCTAAGGTACTCGGCTGCTGACCCGCAGGTCGCGGGTTCAAATCCCGGCTGCGGCGGCTGCATTTCCGATGGAGGCGGAAATGTTGTAGGCCCGTGTGCTCAGATTTGGGTGCACGTTAAAGAACCCAAGGTGGTCAAAATTTCCGGAGCCCTCCACTACGGCATCTCTCATAATCATATGGTGGTTTTGGGACGTTAAACCCCACAAATCAATCAAAAGACAGTACCCTGCGTTACACTGCTCAGCTGACAATCTTTCGTGACAAATATCCGTCGAAAGCGGAGTGCGATTCATTACACCAACTTCACCTTCCTTCTCTCATTTCGGTAGCAGTAGTTGCGGCTGTGTGCAAGCATTGACCCTTGCCTTCACTCCGTCCAGGTGGTGAATGTTATCTGCACGGCTCTCTGGACAACGCTGCTTAGCTGTTGCTGCCGTTTCCTCAGCACGTGCAACTATGTCACTGAGCTTCAGCCACTACGTTCGCTATCTACAGGAGAAAAATTCCTACAAACACGCCATCTTTCGCCATTTATCGTCATTTTGGTAGCAGTGGTTGCGGCTGTGGGCAAGCACTGACGCTTGTCTTCACTCCGTCCAGGTGGTGAATCTTATTTGCACGGCTCTCTGGACAGCGCTGCTTAGCGGTTGCTGCTGTTTCCTCGGCACGTGCAACTGCGTCATTGAGCTTCAGCCACTACGCTCGCCATCTACAGGAGAAAAATCCCTACAAACACGCCATCTTTCGCAATTTCTCGTAATTTTGGCAGCAGTGGTTGCGGCTGTGTGCAAGCATCGACCCTTGCCTTCACTCCGTCCAGGTGGTGAATGTTATCAGCACGGCTCTCTGGACAACGCTGCTTAGCTGTTGCTGCCGTTTCCTCAGCACGTGCAACTACGTCACTGAGCTTCAGCCACTACGTTCGCTATCTACAGGAGAAAAATTCCTACAAACACGCCATCTTTCGCCATTTCTCGTCATTTTGGCAGCAGTAGTTGCGGCTGTGTGCAAGCATTGACCCTTGCCTTCACTCCGTCCAGGTGGTGAATGTTATCTGCACGGCTCTCTGGACAACGCTGCTTAGCTGTTGCTGCTGTTTCCTCGGCACGTGCAACTGCGTCATTGAGCTTCAGCCACTACGCTCGCCATCTACAGGAGAAAAATCCCTACAAACACGCCATCTTTCGCCATTTCTCGTCATTTTGGCAGCAGTGGATGCGGCTGTGGGAAAGCACTGACGCTTGTCTTCACTCCGTCCAGGTGGTGAATCTTATTTGCACGGCTCTCTGGACAGCGCTGCTTAGCGGTTACTGCTGTTTCCTCGGCACGTGCAACTGCGTCATTGAGCTTCAGCCACTACGCTCGCCATCTACAGGAGAAAAATCCCTACAAACACGCCATCTTTCGCCATTTCTCGTCATTTTGGCAGCAGTGGTTGCGGCTGTGTGCAAGCATTGACCCTTGCCTTCACTCCGTCCAGGTGGTGAATGTTATCTGCACGGCTCTCTGGACAACGCTGCTTAGCTGTTGCTGCCGTTTCCTCAGCACGTGCAACTACGTCACTGAGCTTCAGCCACTACGTTCGCTATCTACAGGAGAAAAATTCCTACAAACACGCCATCTTTCGCCATTTCTCGTCATTTTGGCAGCAGTGGTTGCGGCTGTGGGCAAGCACTGACGCTTGTCTTCACTCCGTCCAGGTGGTGAATCTTATTTGCACGGCTCTCTGGACAGCGCTGCTTAGCGGTTACTGCTGCTTCCTCGGCACGTGCAACTGCGTCATTGAGCTTCAGCCACTACGCTCGCCATCTACAGGAGAAAAATCCCTACAAACACGCCATCTTTCGCCATTTCTCGTCATTTTGGCAGCAGTGGTTGCGGCTGTGGGCAAGCACTGACGCTTGTCTTCACTCCGTCCAGGTGGTGAATCTTATTTGCACGGCTATCTGGACAGCGCTGCTTAGCGGTTGCTGCTGTTTCCTCGGCACGTGCAACTGCGTCATTGAGCTTCAGCCACTACGCTCGCCATCTACAGGAGAAAAATCCCTACAAACACGCCATCTTTCGCCATTTCTCGTCATTTTGGCAGCAGTGGTTGCGGCTGTGGGAAAGCACTGACGCTTGTCTTCACTCCGTCCAGGTGGTGAATCTTATTTGCACGGCTCTCTGGACAGCGCTGCTCAGCGGTTACTGCTGTTTCCTCGGCACGTGCAACTGCGTCATTGAGCTTCAGCCACTACGCTCGCCATCTACAGGAGAAAAATCCCTACAAACACGCCATCTTTCGCCATTTCTCGTCATTTTGGCAGCAGTGGTTGCGGCTGTGGGCAAGCACTGACGCTTGTCTTCACTCCGTCCAGGTGGTGAATCTTATTTGCACGGCTCTCTGGACAGCGATGCTTAGCGGTTGCTGCTGTTTCCTCGGCACGTGCAACTGCGTCATTGAGCTTCAGCCACTACGCTCGCCATCTACAGGAGAAAAATCCCTACAAACACGCCATCTTTCGCCATTTCTCGTCATTTTGGCAGCAGTGGTTGCGGCTGTGGGAAAGCACTGACGCTTGTCTTCACTCCATCCAGGTGGTGAATCTTATTTGCACGGCTCTCTGGACAGCGCTGCTTAGCGGTTACTGCTGTTTCCTCGGCACGTGCAATTGCGTCATTGAGCTTCAGCCACTACGCTCGCCATCTACAGGAGAAAAATCCCTACAAACACGCCATCTTTCGCCATTTCTCGTCATTTTGGCAGCAGTGGTTGCAGCTGTGTGCAAGCATTGACCCTTGCCTTCACTCCGTCCAGGTGGTGATTGTTATCTGCACGGCTCCCTGGACAACGCTGCTTAGCTGTTGCTGCCGTTTCCTCAGCACGTGCAACTACGTCACTGAGCTTCAGCCACTACGTTCGCTATCTACAGGAGAAAAATTCCTACAAACACGCCATCTTTCGCCATTTCTCGTCATTTTGGCAGCAGTGGTTGCGGCTGTGGGCAAGCACTGACGCTTGTCTTCACTCCGTCCAGGTGGTGAATCTTATTTGCACGGCTCTCTGGACAGCGCTGCTTAGCGGTTACTGCTGTTTCCTCGGCACGTGCAACTGCGTCATTGAGCTTCAGCCACTACGCTCGCCATCTACAGGAGAAAAATCCCTACAAACACGCCATCTTTCGCCATTTCTCGTCATTTTGGCAGCAGTGGTTGCGGCTGTGGGCAAGCACTGACGCTTGTCTTCACTCCGTCCAGGTGGTGAATCTTATTTGCACGGCTCTCTGGATACCGCTGCTTAGCGGTTGCTGCTGTTTCCTCGGCACGTGCAACTGCGTCATTGAGCTTCAGCCACTACGCTCGCCATCTACAGGAGAAAAATCCCTACAAACACGCCATCTTTCGCCATTTCTCGTAATTTTGGCAGCAGTGGTTGCGGCTGTGTGCAAGCATTGACCCTTTTCTTCACTCCGTTCAGGTTCGTTGCGTATCGCTACTTATTTCTGTTTTGCTTTTTGTCTCCGCTTCCACTGCTGCCTTTGACATAGATTGTTTTGAATGCGAAGCATTTTCTAGTAAAATTCAGTGACTTTGAGCGTATCTATCCATCTATCTATCTAGCCGCTTACGTTTGGGTGCTCTCGTGGTCACCCCATTAACTTAGTGTGAACGAAAATTAGCATGGGAGGCTAAGATGGTTTGACGAATATGACGCGCTGGACAAAGCGGGAATAATGTTAAAATTCCGTCGCTTCCGTCGTCAAAGATTTCCTGCCAGAGAGCGGCACATGCCCATGGACGGGCATGTGCCGCTGGTATGTGGGTATGCGCCACAGGTGATTGACACTTAGCATCCACAAAGGAACGATGAGAGCACCCATGGGGAATTTGAACGCGTGAGCGTTAAGAAATACCCGACATCAGTAACATCAACCTGACGAATGCTAAGAATAAATGTCAGGATCTCAGTTGGAATTGAACCCAAGCATTCTGCGTGACAGTAAAGCATTTTACCACTGAGCTACACCAGGTCTCTGAACTTCTTTTTAAATTGACGCAAAGTTTCTTGAAACTTCACTAGTGGTTGCAGTGCTGCTTACCCAGTTTTATAAACATTACATATGTACTCCTTTGATACAGCCGTCACGTCGGGTTAACGTCAATTTTGGTTAGTTGACATGGACTGAAGATTATTTATGTAGCATTGTCCAGGGACAGCATTCTCTTGAGCATCAGCTTTTTATATCAGCTTCTGGTGTTGGTAATACGCATGTTACAGTAGGCATTGTAGCACAAGTACAAACAACTAATTATATGAATATCAGCCACTCTTCAACATATGTCGGCGCGTGCAACATTCGTACGTATATTTACCGTCATATTATGACGTATCGCTCAGTGAAAAAATTGCAACACAGTCACCATCATTCCTAATGCTCCGCGTAACGACCAGTCCCAGGTACGTAGAATCTGCCGAATTTTTTATTGTGTGCTTTGTATTTTGGTTACCTCTCTTCATTGCTTTTCCTGGAAGTTCCGACTTGCGCGGCATTAGCAAAGGAACTACAGGCCTTTCGGCAGGAGGCTGTAGAGATGATAACAAGCCTTGCGATGTTCAATGAACTTGACAAACATGTAAAGAACGACAATGAGGCACTAACCAATGAAAAAAAGGTCCTGAGAGATTAGAATAAGCAACTAAGTAAACAGATGTGTGATCTTGAACAATATTCGCGACTCAGTAATGTTGAGCTGAAGGGAATTCCTGAGAGAGAGGGCGAGAAATTTCTGACAGTTGTCCAAGGTATTGGTAAGCAGATTCATTGTGCAATTGCTGATATGGACATTGACCTTGCGCATCAGCTGCCGGCAAAAAATGGGAGCAACATCATTGCGTGATTTTGTTTGAGACATAAGAAGCTTGATTTACCAAGAAGGCAAGGCAGGCGCGGCTGTCTACCGCAGATATTGGGTTTCCTCAAATCACAGGCTCTAAACCAGTATATGTCAATGATCACTTCACGCCCGAGCGAAAACGTCTGTTTGTGCAGGCCCTTGCCCTAAAAAAATCAGGGAAAGCACCTTTGCACCAACAACTGCACAATTAAAGCCAGGAAAGCGGATGACAGTTACATGTTTCGAATTGCATGCGCAGAAGATCTTCGTACATTCTGTTAGATATCCTATCACTCCTCAATGGTGAATCAACCTTCGTTAATTATGGCTGCGTTCTCGTGCCAGCAAACATCTGAATTGCTTCACAAAAAGTCACCAGCGTTTTGGCTGCTGCATTTACATTCGAAGTCTTAGAAATCATCAGGATGATGTTGTCGCATTGCTTTCATTTCTTGATCATTCATTTTCTGTCGTATGCTTATCTGAGACTTGGATATCTGACAATGACGGTAACTTGTGTGACTTGCCAGAATATTATTCTGAATGCTGTAATCGAGAGTTTGGTCGTGCAGGGAGGGGGGACATTTCCATACTTGTCAATTTGTCCCTAACATACACACGCCGCCTTGAAATCGTATTCAACAATAATTTGTGCAAATTGGTCCGACTTGAATTGAACCATATTGTTATACCAGTCAATAGCCGTAACACTATCATTGCTTTCATTTATTCACCTTCATCATCAAGTTCCGACTTTTGTCTTCAGTTAAACAGCATTCTTAACAAACTAGTGAAAGAAAATAAGAATGTTGTTTTATGTGGTGATTTCAACATATATGTCATTGATACTGAAAGCACCTCGTGCCTGGAACATATGCACGATTTATACTCTACTGGCTCTACTTCGCATATTTCCGCACCAACAAGAAGCAATCTTGTAGGTGCGAATACATTTATAGATCACATATTCTCGAATATTTCAAGTTATCACACTGCTGATGTAATAGATCATAGTATTACACATCATACTTCTGCTTTTTATTTCATTTTGGTTCCGAAACTACCAAGGCCAGTAACGTTCTCACTAAGTGCCGATTCGATTCAGTTAAATTTGGGCAAACAATTAGTGCAGTCGACTGGACTTCTGTGACTCATGAGGACTGCTCAGAAAAGGTTTTTCAGCCTTTCTCAGAAGTAACTGCCAAAGATATACAGGCATGCACCACTTCGACTACTGTTACGAAGTGGTATCGTTCACCCAGAAGTCTATGAATGACTAACTAATTCTTTACGCCTATTAATAAAAAGACTAACTTTCACCAAATCTAAAGTCACAGCCTCTAAACATTGCAATAAAATTCAGATTCTAGATGTATCAATCGATATTATCTTCTTTATTGAAGCATGCTAAGCGAAATTACCACCAGAATATTATTTTGAAAAATGCGGGTAACACGAGATCTTGCTGGTGAATCATTAAACATTTTTGAACAAAAAAAAGTGCTTAGCAACCACAATACAAATAACGCAAGGGGACGAAATGTGTACCGACCCAAAAAAGTGGCCACTGCATTTAATGAGCATTTCTGCGCATCTGCGGAGACGCAGCAGTCAGTAATTCATGTATTTGATATACCACGGTGTAGTCATTCATTTTATCTACATTCGACGTCCACAGATGAAGTCTTTCAGGTAATCTTATCATTGAAGACCACAAATGTTGGTTTAGACAATATTGATCCTTGTAAAGTGAAACTAGTCTCAGGCATAATATCCCACCTTTTTCACCTAATATCAACAAGCTGTTTTCTGCGGGTGTGTTTCCCAGCTGCCTTAAGGTTGGTAAAATAGTTCTCGTTTTTAGGGAGGGCTATAAGGCTTTTCTTCGTAACTATAGACCTATCTGTATCCGCCCTTTTTTCGGTAAAGTAATAAAAAACTATTCCACATAGATTAATGAGTTATTTCAAAAAGTGTCACCTTTTGTCACTACAAAAATTTGTATTTCGTTCAGGATATTCGACTGAGCTGGCACTAATCACCTTAACTGAAGAAATTAAACAAGCTGTTGACAGAGGACTACTCGTGAAACATGTTAATGTTTGACGAAGGCTTTCGACACAATAAATCATCGCATACTACTTGAAAATCTGGAACCTTTCGGCATGTCTGGCCCTCCTCTAAGCTTTTTTAAAAGCTACCTCACTAATGAGTCTCAAATGGTGCACGTAAACGCTCATCTTTCATCACCGAAGTTCATTAACGTAGGTGTGCCACAGGGGTCAACCTTAGGTCCACTATTATTTTCGATGTTTAATAATTACCTGCCTACCATTCTTACTAGGACCAAGTGCATACTCTACGCTGACGATACAGTCAACTTTATATCACCGAAATCAGTTTCTTCTCTCCAGATTAACCTTGACCCAGATTTACAATATATAACTCTATGGTGCTAGAAAAATCAGCGCCAAATCAATGCAACCAAAACTGTCTTTATGGTGTTTCGTTCTCCACAAATTGCACTTGATATACCACCTTTTCTTCACATCAGTAATAACGTCATAAACATTTCTCCTGAAGCACGGTATCGTGGCGTCATCTTAGATACTGAACTAAAAGTTCATATACATGCCGCTTCACTCATTCAAAAGATTGCATTTGGAATTATTGTTAGCATCAAGACACGTACATTTTTTCCACCTCACGTCATACGTTCCATGTATTTTGCCTCCATTCACAGAGATATGTCGTATTGTGTATCATCTTGGGCCAACACTTACATCACGCATGTTGAACGACTGCAGCGACTGCAAATCAAGAGGCTAGACTATTGACTTTTAGACCATAATATTGTTTCTGTGGCTCATTGTTTCCAAAGCTTAGCATAATATAATTAAGACAAATATTTCATCACAGATTGTCCATAGTACTCTATAGACTCATCACGCATGATATTGTTATTGCATGCATTGATCATCAACATTTAACTAACAGCAATATTACCAGGTTTTCCCAAAGCAATAATCTTTTTTTTACCAGCCGTAAGAACGAACTACGGCAAGTTAACCTTGTTTTCAATCATAGCATTTTGGAATTCATTGCCCTTTGAATTAAAATCTTCACCCAAGATCCATAATTTCACCTCACGTAGCAAAAAACATTTTCTTCAGAAATTAGTGATATAACTGATTTGTGTGTTTACCTGTTGATAGCTTTCAACAGTTCAGTGTTTGTTTTATATTAGCATTTGCCTTTCTAGAACTTATGCAACTGACAAAAAAGTAGTTGCATTTCTAATGTACAGTTCTTTAATTTTGCTTGGTGTGAATTTATCCCCAGCTAATCATAATTTTTACCTTTAATTTATTATTAGTGTTACCATCAAGTTACGTAATAATTGTATTGTTACTGGTAATTAGGTTCATTACTCTCTGCTCAAAAATTTGCACCTTTTGCTGTGCTTTTTTCTGTAATTACACCATTTCTGCCACTATACAAGGTATCCTTGTCAGTTTATGAAACTTTGGGACCTCCTCCTGTACTATTCCAAAGACGTAACCAAATATGAAATATGTAATAAACTTCATTTGACATCACTTGATTTCTCCCCTTTTCAGAACGTTACTGATTGCTTTCCTTGCTGCAAAAAAGGGGTATTCTCATCAGAGTATGAAACATTGCTACTCTAGCCTTCAAGTTCTCATCAAGAGTAGTATTTCCCAAAAATGCAATGGCTACCACTCCAACTTTTCAAGCAGAATTCAAAAGAGGTCACCAACAATGTGGTTTTCGTCAAATGACTCTAGACAGTTTTTTCGATTGTTTTTATTGCAAAAACAGCCGCATAAGGAAAGATGTAAGCAGCCTTCTTGAAAACACCTTTTCTGACTGAGCACAATTTCGTGTATTTTGGGCGCGGCTGCCCCAGGGGTACTTATTGTGAGAGAGTTTGGGCAGTCTTTGCACGTTGTCACTTATTTAAATTTTCTGAAAAGTTACTCACGAAAGTAGTACACTCATACTGTGTTACTGGTGGACTACGCTGCACTGAGAAGAAGTGCCACCGACATGTGCCGCACCCCGTTATCGGCTATAGGAAAAATAACCCTGCTGCGATATGTAATATAGATTGCTGTAATATAGAGCAAGTGTAACAAACCTTGGTTACGTGTAACAAATGGGAAATATATACTAAAGCAAAACTATCAACTGCTTTGAAGACAGCGCGGCAGTTGACAGTTTATGGAAGCACGTTAAAGAACCCCAGGTGGTCAAAATTTCCGGAGCCCTCCACTACGGCGTCTCTTATAATCATATAGTGGTTTTGGGACGTTAAACCCCACAAATCAATCAATCAATCGACAGTTTATGGAATGTCACTGCGATGCAACTGTGGTCACGCCTTGAGGATATACTTCTAGGCGAGGCCGCGCTCATAGAGCCCCTTTGGCTTTCCTAACAAAAATGAACTTCGCGTGACGTTCATAAACCTTTTTCTTGTTACTAATTGTTTTTTTGCGCGTTTTTTTCTCTTATTTTTTGATTTTCTCTTCTCTCTTTTCTCATTTTTTTCATGCCTCCCCTTCTCCAAGGAGCATGCAAGTGTTGTGCCCCTATAGGTGGCAGTTGTCAGCCGGTTCCCTCCCTATCTCCTCTGTTTTAGTGTTATCTGTGTACACACCCTAACAATAATAATAATAATAATAATAATAATACAACTTTAATTAATGAGAGCATAGATCATAGTGTGCCTTTCACTTTGCTGTTCGCTTTCTGGCGGCTCCTCCAAACTGGGTACTAGGCTTTTGAGAGGCACCATGCGCTTTGAGTGGGATTGACACCTCAGTTATGAATATTTTTGTTTCGATATATGGGGTGGAATCACTGGGAACAAGCGCAGTAGGCTACCGGGTGCGAGCTTCCACTTTCCGCGTGAGATCAAAACGCGTTGCCCAAAAAAACATTACTGTTGTGCATTACAAACTCGTCATTCTCCAATTGAACATCATCAACTTTGCGTTTGGCAGTGAGCTTTCTATGTTTGCTACGCAAAGCTTGCTCTCACCTCCCGAAATGCGTTGAAATTTTTCGAGGTTTGTCTCGATCAACAATAATAGATTTATACCCCAATGAACAATATACAATGGCAGGCAAATGATTTATTTTAACATGCTGCATTTTAACCTGCGCTTAAGTAGCATGGCATCAGCTTGGTGCGTCAGTCCGCCCACTTTCCTGGGGTATTTTCGTTGGAGGTCACATCTGCGTTTCACTTGGGGCCTTTATTTTGCGCTCAAAATACGTTGTCAGATAAACGACTGTTACTTTACTATATTTATAATCATTAGGCACTGTATATTATTTCTACGTGATGTCGTTAAAGCGCTAGTTTGGGAGAAATTCTAATGTCAGCTTTTGCGGTTCTGAGTGTGTAAACATCATCTTGTTTGTGAGAAAAAAAAATAAAAAACCTTCCAATAACATAAATAATGAAGACTTTCAAGACGAGTACGAATTGAACAGTTGGAGCGGCAGAATGGTAAGTCAAAGAGCCATACTCTAAAAATGGGCGTATAAGCCTTTTGTAAAATTTTATGAGGTATTCTCTGTCACTTCCCCATGCCGTGTGAGTCAGTATTTTAAAAATATTCATGGTTTTAAGACATTTTTTCTCAGGTATTTATTGTGGGACATAAAAGTCAGCTTAGAGTCTAAGGTCACACCAAAAAGATTTTTTTTCTTTGTTCAAAAAGAATATATTGCCGATATGAACATCATCAGAAGGAATTAGGCCCCCCTTTCTTGAAAAACAACGCAGAAGTTTTTCAGAGGGTTTAATTTAAACTGATTCTCAATGGCTCATGTTGACAGCTTATTGAGACCTAACTGTATCTGCCGCTCACATACTGCAATACTACAGGATCTAAAACCTGTCAAAACATCATCAACGTAAACTGAATAAAACATGTTTCTTGGAATGAATGACCGTAGAGAGGTCATTTTCACTATGAAAAGGGTACAGCTTAGTACTCCGCCATGCGGTACACCAGTCTCTTGGATAAATGGTTTAGACAATGCATTGCCTATTTCGACGCGGAAGGTGCGATCACATGGGTAGCTTTTTATTACGCTTAACTTGTTGCCTCGAATATCAAATTCTCAGAGGTCTCGCAAGATTCTAAAACGCCAAGTAGTGTAGTGTTATACGCCTTCTTCATGTCAAGAAACACACAGAAAAAATTGCCTGTGGATGAAGGCATCCCGAATGTAAGCCTCAATACGCACGAGATAGTGGGTTGCGGAGCGGTCCTGTGTGAAACCACACTGATACATATCGAGAAGTTCATTAGTTTCGAGAAAGTACAAAAGCCAGCAGTTTATCATCTTTTTCAATAGCTTATAAAGACAGCTTGTCAGGGCTATGGGCCGGTAACTTGCTGCGCAAGATGGTTCTTTGGCCTGTTTCAAGACGGGAATTACAATAGCCCCTTTCCATGATAAAGGAGTACACCCCGGGGTCAAGTTCTCGTTGTAGAGACTCAAAATCACCATTTGCTCATTGGGATGTAGATGTTTTAAGATTGTGTACGTGATTTTTTTGGCTCCAGGAGAATAGTTGGGACAAGCGTTCAAGGAATCCATCAACTCAGCAATGCCAAAGGGACGATTGTACTGTTCATTTCTGATAGGCTTACGGTTTGATGGTTTCTTTTCTGCTCATTCTTTGTATTTACCGAAACTTGCTGAGCACTTTGAAGAGCTAAACGAGTGCTCGAAACGTTCACCAAGTGCATTTGCCTGGTCTTCAAGGCTGTCGCCTAGGTTGTCAACAAAAGGTAGAGCATTAAACTGCTTATGTGACAGTTTTTTCGCCTATTCCACACTTTTACTTTTTGTGTGTATGAGTTGATATTGGGAGATATTTCACCCAGCGATCTCTTTTATCCCTACGACGAGAGCGCCTGCCCTGAGATTTTACTTGTTTAAAGTTCTCAAGATTTTCTGCCGTCGGATGCCCGCCTAGCAAACATCATGCCTTATTTTGCTTTTCGGTGCATTTCTGCGCTGATCATTGCGCCATAGCACATAATTTTTCTTGTGGCCCCGTTTGTCATGGGAATACCCTAGTGCAGCATCAACTATAATATAAGTAACGTGTGGAATATTGCTACGGAGAGGAAGAAAAGGAAGAGGTGCGACTGACAGGCGCGCGACTGGGCCAATCAGCCATTGTGTCTCTTGCCTGTAGTTTTTACTCTGCAAATACATCTCGCTCGTAACATATTGGTGAGAGGTGCTGGGTAACCATCAGGCAACGGAGCTCCGCAGCGGACGTCGCATCGCCCTTCCAGCCATGGCCAATGCTCAGCCCTCCGCGTCAACGTCAGCGTCTCCGACGAACATGGCGTCGCAACCGTACGTTTTCACGCCTCTCAAGGATCCCGGTACATTCTGCGGAACCGATGGCGTCGACGTTGACGATTGGCTGGCCATGTTTGAACGAGTGAGTGTGCCGAACAGATGGGATCCCACACTTCAGTTGGCTAATGTGCTGTTCTATTTGAGAGGCACGGCCAAGGTGTGGTATGAGAACAATGAAGAAGAACTCACAAGCTGGGACCAATGCAAAGCAAAGATGCGGGAGGTGTTTGGCAAAACCGCCAGTCGGAAGATCGCCGCCAAAAAGGAATTGGCCTGCCGTGCCCAATCCCCTACGGAGTCATACCTCGCTTACATTCAAGACGTGCTGGCCCTCTGCCGAAAGGCCGAAAGCGACATGACAGAAGGTGACAAGGTGGGACATGTTCTGAAAGGGATTGCCGACGACGCGTTCAATCTCCTGATGTGCAAGGGCTGTTCCACCGTAGACGCGATCATCAAAGAGTGTCGTCAGTTCGAGCAAGTGAAAAGTCGCCGCATTCTACAAACATTCGCTCGACTCCCAAACACCGCTGCAACATCTACTTGCGAGGACCAGTCAACACCACAACGTGCATCGCCGCCGGGAGACCTTACACGCATTGTTCGTCGTGAACTGGAAGCTATGGCGCCCTCGGCGTTCTATTCGCGCAGTACCGATGCCACTCCTGTTACTGTTCCTCTTGTTCAAGCCATCGTGCGCCGGGAGCTTGAAAACATCGGAGTGCATTCCGTGTGCCATGTCACCGCGCCTAGAGTCAGCGAACGCCCTTTCGTGATGCCCTTCTCCGACCGACGGTCTTCTCCACGTACTCGCAACCCGGCTGAGTGGCGAACTGCAGATGACCGCCCTATATGTTTCAACTGCCACCGCGTTGGACATATTGCCCGTTACTGCCGCAACACATGGTCCTCGGCACATCGCGCAACGACCAATATGACCCGTTTCGACGATACCGCCCGCACCTTTCCACCTGCCGAAGAGCCCAATGCCATTGACCATTCTCGGAACACTTGGTACAGCCGCTCGCCTTCACCACGTGGGCACCAGTCTCGATCGCCGCAAACACGTCGCCCATCGTCCCGTTCGCCGCAGCCACGGCGCTTCTCGTCCCCCGTGGCTTCCGGCCGCGTTGTCTCGGAAAACTGAGAAATGCAGCCCCCGGAGGTGGTGCTGCATTGACGACTTCCGCAGCAAATCCTCTTTCCGTTCCCACCAGACGAAGTGTAATAGACGTTAAAGTAGACGGCGAACCTGTACAAGCACTTGTCGACACCGGCGCAAGCATTTCGGTCATGAGTTCAAGCCTACGCACACGTTTAAAGAAAGTTCTGACACCAGCGGCTGCACAAATGCTCCGTGTGGCCGATGGCGGCACGCCGATGGTTCTCGGTCTGTGCACTGCCCGCTTACGTATAAAGGACCACACTACTTCTGTCATTTTAGCCGTGATTGACCACTGCCCTTATGACATTATCCTAGGCCTGGACTTCTTGTCGAATCATTCTGCTCTGATCGATTGTGCTACAGGCGTTCTTCAGCTAGAGTTGCCTCAGATAGTCGCTGACCCCCCCACTGCCCCGCCGCGCCTGTGCTCTCTTCAGGATGTGCGGCTGTCAGCTCAGGCAGCCACCTTCGTCGTTTTGACCGCACAGCCCCAAGTTCCCGATGGTCAATATGTCCTCCTTCCTCTCGCCGACGTCCTCTTGAGCCGCAACATTGCCATTCCCCATACGCTTGTGACTGTTACTGACAATTGTACCTCGCTTCCACTTCTCAATTTCAGCTTGTGCCCTCAAGTGCTTCCTCGTGGCATGTTCTTGGCCAGCGTATCTAATGCTGACGAATTCGAAATAGCAGCGCTCACCACCGAGATTGATTTACTTCAGTCTCCAGTAGCGAACAGCACCTGTTCTCGGCCAGATCGTTTCTCGAAGATGATTGCACCCGACCTCAACCCTGCGCAAGCCAATGACATCCATCGCCTTCTCGCGTCATATACCGACATTTTTTCTTTCGACGACAGACCTCTAGGGCAAACATCCACTGTTCAGCACCGTATAAATACTGGTGACGCCAGTCCTATTCGCCGACGCCCCTATCGTGTCTCCCCCACTGAGCGTAGAGTTATCCAAGCAGAAGTGGACAAAATGCTCAACAAAGGTGTCATAGAACCATCAAGTAGTCCTTGGGCCTCCCCTGTCGTCCTTGTGAAGAAAAAAGATGGTACCTGGCGCTTCTGCGTTGACTATCGCCACCTAAACAAGATCACACGAAAAGACGTGTACCCGCTACCACGCATCGATGACGCGTTGGACTGCCTACACGGGGCTACATACTTCTCGTCTATAGATCTCCGGTCCGGCTACTGGCAGATTTCTGTCGATGAAATGGACCGCGAGAAGACGGCCTTCATTACACCAGATGGTTTATACCAGTTTAAGGTCATGCCTTTTGGACTATGTAACGCCCCTGCCACATTCGAACGAATGATGGACTCTCTCCTGCGTGGTTACAAGTGGTCTACTTGTCTTTGTTACCTAGACGATGTGATAGTCTTTTCATCTACTTTCGATAGCCACCTGACCCGTCTCGCTGCAATTCTCGCAGTCTTCAGAACAGCTGGGCTACAACTCAATTCCAAGAAGTGTCAATTTGGTCACCGTCAGATTGCCATTCTGGGCCATATTGTAAACGCCGATGGTGTCCAACCAGATCCCGAAAAGATCCGCGTCGTCCGTAGCTTTCCAGTGCCCCGTTCTACATCCGACGTCCGTAGCTTCGTCGGCTTATGTTCCTACTTTCGCCGTTTTGTGAAAAACTTCGCTGACGTTGCCCGGCCACTGACAGATTTGCTGAAGAAGGATACCACATTCTCATGGGGCCCTGAGCAGGCTCAAGCGTTCGCCGCTCTCATCGGCTACCTAACTACGCCCCCCATACTTGCCCACTTTAATCCTTCTGCTGCCACAGAGGTTCGCACCGACGCCAGTGGCCACGGTATCGGCGCAGTTCTCGCTCAGCGGCACCACGGTAGACAGTGCGTGATAGCTTACGCCAGTCGCCTGCTTTCTCCCCAGGAGATGAATTATTCCATCACCGAGAGAGAGTGTCTAGCTTTAGTTTGGGCCGTCGCCAAGTTTCGGCCATATTTATATGGTCGCATTTTCACTGTCGTTACGGACCACCACGCCCTCTGTTGGCTGACTTCTCTGAAGGACCCGACTGGACGTCTGGCTCGCTGGGCTCTGAGGCTTCAGGAATTTTCGTTTAGCGTCAGCTACAAGTCTGGCCGTTTGCACAAGGACGCAGACTGTCTTTCTCGATATCCGGTAGATCCTCCTGATCCCGTTGCGCCTGACCTGGAGAGCAGAGTAATGGCGTTTACAGACGTCAGCGATATGCGCATCGAACAACGACGGGATGAGTCATTGCGCACTATCATCGACGCCATCCAGTCTGACAGCCATGACGCTGAATCCCGTATGTTCGTGCTGCATGACGGCATCCTCTACCGCCGCAACGTCACCACTGAAGGCCCTGAGCTTCTGCTTGTCATCCCTCGTCATCTACGGCCTGCCATACTTCAACAACTTCACGACGCACCAACAGCGGGACACCTCGGCGTTTCCCGCACATACGACCGCGTGCGACGTCGATTTTTCTGGCCTGGATTGTACCGCAGCGTACGTCGATATGTCGCCACTTGCGACCTCTGCCAGCGCCGGAAAAGACCTTCTTTGCTGCCAGCTGGATATCTTCACCCAATTGAAGTCCCCTCTGAACCATTTCATCGCGTGGGACTCGACCTTCTTGGCCCTTTTCCGACGACGACACTAGGAAATAAATGGATTGCCGTCGCCACAGATTATGCGACCCGTTACGCGATAACAAAGGCCATGCCAACCAGTTGCGCCACTGACGTCGCGGATTTTCTTCTTCATGACGTCATCTTACACCATGGTGCACCCCGACAGCTGCTTACGGACCGCGGCCGCTCTTTCCTGTCCAAAGTTGTCGATGACCTCCTTCGATCGTGTGCTACAGCCCATAAGCTATCTACCGCCTACCACCCACAAACTAATGGCCTAACTGAACGTCTCAACCGCACGCTCACAGAGATGCTTTCGATGTACGTCTCCGATGATCATCGAGACTGGGATACAACGTTGGCCTATGTGACCTTCGCATATAACTCCTCTCGACATGACACTGCGGGATTCTCGCCTTTTTATCTTTTATATGGTCGCGACCCCATCTTGCCATTTGAAACCACCTTGCCTCTCGTGCCATCTCCTTCCGAGTACGCGCGCGAAGCCATTGATCGGGCTCACATGGCTCGTCAAGTTGCCCAGTCTCGCCTCACCAGGTCACAGGATATGCAAAAAGCCCGCTACGACCACCGGCATCGAAATATAACGTTTGCCCCAGGTGACCACGTGCTCCTCTGGTCACCGTGTCGCCGTGTAGGTCTCTCCGAAAAACTTTTGTCCCGATACGCCGGACCCTACCTAGTCTTACGTCAAGTTAGCGACGTAACCTACGAGATAGCGCCATTGCACTCCAATACGTCACCAAGTTCGTCACTAGTTGACATTGTCCATGTTTCGCGCTTGAAACCCTACTTCTGTCGCACTTCTCCGGACTCTCGCCGAGACGGCGCTCCAACGCCCGGGGGTCCTGCTACGGAGAGGAAGAAAAGGAAGAGGTGCGACTGACAGGCGCGCGACTGGGCCAATCAGCCATTGTGTCTCTTGCCTGTAGTTTTTACTCTGCAAATACATCTCGCTCAGAAGCAACCAACCTCGTAACAATATTATCGTTTATGTTCAATTCATAAAAGCATACCTAGGTATACAACACATACGAGAGAAGATTTCCTAATCTGCGCATGCTAATTTTTACTGAGGGTTATGTGGTATATAATGCTCCTTTGTGGTGTTGAGGCAGATAGGGGAGTGGTCACTGACGTAGGTGCTTAGAGCCACCTCCCAATATAGGCAGGGTAGAATAGTTGCTGAGCAGATTGTTAGGTCTCTTGCAAAATAAGAGTGGTGTGTGGTGCCGTAATATGTTTGTTGTTTTTTGTGGAGAAGGCATGTGCCAGAGTTCAAGAGACACCGCTCTGTCAAGCGGCCCCATGCATATTATCGAGAGTCTCCACATAGTGAGTTCTGTGCATTGAAATCGCCAGTTAAAATGAAAGGCCCTGGGAGCTGGTTAACTATAAGCCTTCAATTTCAGCCTTCCTAAGCAGTTGATCCGAAAGGTGGAGGGGGGGGGTACATAGATAGCAGATAGTTATGGCTCCATTAAGCAAGATGACGCAAATAGGCACTGCCTCCAGAGAAGTTAGATGTCGTAACCGTTTGCTTGAAATCGACCTAACTGCGATAATAGCTATCAAACCTGTCAAGGCCAGGCGGTCAGTACGATCCTTACAAAAGTAATATATTCATTTAAATATCGTGTGTTTTTTGGCTGTAGATGTGTTTTCTGTATAAAGAGTACTTTAGCATTGAAATTGCTAATTAGTTCTCGCGCGTCATCTAGGTTATGTAAAAGGCCTCTAACATTTCTTTGCACGATCTCTGGAGCCATTATTACCCAGAAGAGGAAATTATTTTGTATATCAGGATTTTTTTGATAGCAGACTCCTTTTTGGGAAAGCTGTCATACGTTGTTGGTTTGTAGCAGCACGCTCAAAGCAGTGGTGCCGCTCCTTCGGCAGCACCGCGGCCGAGGTGAATGGTTATGTATCCATCGCCTCGCTGCAGGTGCTGGATGAACGCACGGTGTGCGCAGACAGTTGTTTCAACCTCGGCTTATGAGACAATGCCGTGGAGGCTACCGAGCCGCTAGGCTGTTGGCCTTTATTTGAGGGCAGAGCAGCAGCAGATGTTTTATGCAACCGGGGGGGGGGGGGGAAGGGCGTGACTTATCCGCCGCATCCCTGCGCGAGGTCTGAGCGGAGGCCACTGGCTGTTGTGACGCTGCCCCCTCGTGTATCACATGGGCTGGCTGCGGGGGCATCCACTATATGACAGTTATAAGGGCTGCCGGGTGGCGCTGCCGCATGGCGCTGCCGCATGGCGCCGCCACCATTTGTGGAAGCTGCGAATATACAATCGCACGCAAAAGCGTGGTGATAGTTTGCCGAGACCTCCGAGGAGACACGACTGCCGCCGAAAATGCGCATTTTACTGGTAACACACATTGAATTTGAGCCGTCACCTCCCTTTTAATTTCTTACAAATCGGCCGTTCATCATCGGCAGGCACTCGCTCGAAGACACCGCCCTTGGTGACTTAATTGCATGTTGCCGCAAAGGTTGTCGATCAATCACTCGCGGTTCCGGTGAAACTCGCACCGTGAAATAATTTTAAATGTTTTTAAACAATCGGAGCCGTAACAGGTGAGGCTGCATGCACAGGGCGACAAAACAGCGTGTGCACAGCGCGTGAACGTGATGAGAGAGTGCAGTTAAAAGGAGGAGTAGGAGGACGAGCGACCAGGTTTTACTAGAGAGTCGGCGAAACGCTCGCGGCAGTGCGCCACCTGGGCGAGAGACCACCTGGACGAGAGCCAACTGTACGAGAGTCATCTGGACCTTGGGAAAGAGTGGACATTTGCATCGAACCATGCGGCCAAATTAGAATGCAAGGAGCGTGAGATGTAATACTGGAGTTTCGTTGGGCCCAGGACCACCAGCCAATGAATTCGATCCAAAAGTGCACACACACACACAAAAAAATACATTTACAGTAAAAAATGCAAATAATAAAGACGCAAAATTTAAGTTAGGCTGTCCAGTGCGGTCGTTTCTAAATGCAACGCAGGAATAAAAGTGTCGCGCTGTGGTTTGACCGTCGCTTCTTGGTCGCCGCTCACTCGTGACGATGCGCCTCTGGCTCGCTGCCCGGACTGCATGGCGTCATTCGTTAATCGCCCAGCAGTCACGGACGGCAGCAAAATCATCAGCGTATTACGTCATCCCTGGGACAGTCCCCGAGCCGGATTCCAGGAATAGAACAACATGCTGAGGATCTGCACGATTCCTCCGGATCGGACGTCCAGACATGAACTGCCTTAATCACTGCTCTGCCTCGAACACTGTCAAATGCTGGCACGCACTCTTGCGCCGGCAGTGTGTGCTGCTCTTCTTTTTCGTCTTCACTGGCGGCTCTTCGCTCTTCTGCCCATATAGGAGTAGAGGGCTTTGCTCTCTCCTGAAATACATTGGGACGCCAAGTGGTCGCGTATGCTAGTTCGCTGGATGCGGTTTCGGTTGCACGTGCGCGTAGTTTGAGGTGTGTCGTATGCCTTTAGTTATTTATTTTCTGTCGCTACACCTGGCCTCTGTAACACATTTTTCAATGGCCACGTTGAGATTTTTTTACGAGGAGAACAGAGATAAGATTGCGACAATCATTCACGAGCCATAATTGCAAGTACCTTCTACAGGTAACGCGGTCGGCTGCTGACGCGTAAGTTGCGGGATCAAATCCCGACTGCGGCCGCTGCATTTTCAATGAAGGTGAAAATACTATAGGCCCGTGTCGTCAGACTTGGGTGTACAGTAATAATCCCCATGCTGTCGAAATTTCCGGAGCCTTCCAGTATGGCGTTTTTCATAATCATATAGTGGTTTTGGGACGTTGAAGCCCACTTATGAATCACTCACTCAGTCTATAGGCACTGCCCAACTGAGACAAATGAACAGAATGAAATCGAGAAGTGAACAAGACAGCCTATATTTACTAAATGTAGCCAGCCGGGCTGCTTTCTATGCACAACAAATAACACAGTGGTTGTTGCAACACGAAGCTCTACTGGTCTGCGTCAGTGAAGAAAAAATGAAAGAAATATGCCATTTCAACATATGGGTCGTATAAAAAGAAAGAGCCATTTACTTCGTAGAATTGCGACCAGTCATAATTTTATTTTACGATCATCACATTGTGAGAATTTTTCTATGCTCTCATTATATCAAGTGCTACATTACACGACCCTATTTCGTGCGCCTTGAAACATATACTACAAAGCATCCCCGATAGGATGCTACATACAGCGATGACCGGCACGCTTTAACACACGAAAAGTTTTTACAACTCGAAATAAAATGCTCAGGGCGAAACAATTCTCTACTGTATCAAAGCGACAATTTTTGAGGCACGTACAATTCGTGATTTTGGAAGTTATCTAGCGCCAAGCGTCACGCGGGTGACACGCGTTACGGCTAGACAACTTTAGACAGTCGCCGCTTTCAGGACCTACTTGTCCACCTCTGCATATCGAACTATCTGATAACGCGAATGCCAACAGAAATGCGCATCTAGTGAACATGTAAATTGTTGCGAATTCTAGAAAGCTTACGTCAAACCTCCCGAATATTGGACCAGACGAAGAAATCCGACGCATCTAGAAGAATCGCTTACCATAAGCTCTTCTGAACCTAAAGTTGAGTATTATTCGACGATTAACCACTAAATTGCTAGCATCTACACAAGAATGTCTGCATGTCAGTCGGAGTCATTGGCTAAAGGCACCCCTGTACAACAGCGTATGAATGACAACCTCCTTCCTAGAAATGCTAGCTTGAAACTAGCTTGAACTAGTTTGTTAAATTTCACTATAATAAGAGTTGAAGCGCAAGAATGAAAGTGCTCGAAGAAAAGCCTACGGAAGGCGAGGAATGGTTGTTCTTTATTGGCTTTCGTTCTTCGCCTTCTGTACGCTTTTCTTCCAGCACTTTCGTACTGGTGCTTCAACCCTCATTGTGTTGAACTCGTAAGCTTCTAATGATTCAGACGCCTTAACAGAAGCGACCCCAGCAACCGAAGATGCCAGAGAGCAGCAGTCGGTATCTTTGCTCGTACGAATAAAATTGACCTGCTGAATAATTACTGCCTTCGGCCTCACTTTCCACCGCTTCAATTGCTTGTATTTTTTCTTTATCGAAACTTTCAAACCTTCTGCCTGAGTTATCGTGCCTGCCCTCAAATCACATAGAGTTATGGGCACTGCAACTCTATTCTCTGTTCTGTGGCTAGTGTTTCTCGACACTGTTTCGGTTCCTTCGGGCAACTCGCTTCAGCGATAACCGGAAACGTTAATCTCACTATGTTTTTCGGGGGCTTTTTTGGAGGTACTCCACCATACCCATTTTACCTGATACCACGTCCTGCGGTACCTCATATTGGGTGGCCACTACTTTAGTAATTTCATTAGGTCGAATACTGTCATTGCCGCAGACGACCTTAAACACTCCTTTGATAGAGCCATTCAGAGAGATTCAGAGCCTTACTTTATGGTAGAAGCTGTCATCGCACCGGTGATCTTAAGTGCTCCTTCAGTGGCAATGCTACCTCTTCTTCATAAGTATTTGGCCTCTCGGAGGTTCCAAGCACTCCTTTTTTTCTAAAAGGAGCTACCATAGTCCATGGTTGAGAGCCTGTACTTCACTTCATTAAGCTCAGCAAAATTTACGCTTTGTTGGCTGCCTACCTCTCTGCTATCCTTTATACGAGCTTCTAGCTCTATCGAGAAGCTATGGCGAGGTACAAGGCTAAACGTACTGAAATGTAACCCACGGTGTGAAAAATACAATCTGAGCAAACAACAACTGCTCGTTCACACTTTTTGCGTCTACAGCTATGTCCTTTTAGCCATCGAAAGTTTCAGTCGCCGCCTCTCTGATTTGAGCTGCTGCATATTTATGTTTGCCTCATGCTCTAGCAGTTCTTTTCGCGTGTCACGTGCTCTAGCTCCTCTTTCCTAGTTCTGAGACCTAATTCAAGTTTTCGCTCCTGTGAATTTCGTTCTGCAGCCCGTTCCATACGCTCTCGCTCCATCCGATCCTCATACCATGCTCTAAACTCCGCTCCCTTCAATCCCATGCGTTCCAGCATTATTATTATCTCGCACCGGCTGGTCATGGCTCTACCTACGTTTCAAAATTTACTAAAAAAACAAACAGCTTTCTCCTGTCGCTGCGGACGCTAATTTGTGATGCAGGTTTCTTTTAATGCCAGTAGGCACTTTTAGCTGATCATTTTTTATCTCCAGCTCCGCTTAGCCAGTTGATGGTTTCGCCGCTGCGCATGCGCTAGACAGTCAGGCACTCAGCTTGTTAGCGGACCGTCGTAGCGCGCGAACGATCGCGTGAAGCGAGCAGAAACGACCAAAATGGCAACTTCTGATGTCGAGAGTCCGCGCTGCTCGGAAAAAGCAGTGGCTGTTCGGAAAACACGCAAGCGCCGACAGCACTTCAGGACCCACAAGGATGTGTGCCTCCTTCTAGAGGTCGTCTCAGCCAATTCCTTAGACAATCCGCGCATGTGGGGTGAAGTTCCACAATATAGTCTAGAGCTAACACTTCAAACCATAAAGGAGCGTCTCGAGATGCTTCTTTGGTACTTCCGTCAAAGAAATTTCGCGAATCTTCGATAGTAAGCAATTTTGTGCAACAATAGTAACAATTTATTCTTTAACAGCAGCCACTTTTATACCTATTCAGGAACGTTCTTTGGTTTGATTTGCCACAAGGCAACACGGTGAACGCGCTGCCTCAAGGCAGGGCGTTTGAAACGCGCTTGAGCTGCCTTGAAGGCTTCCGCTGTTGTCCAGCACAAAGGAAGGTGACAAATTAAAAAAAAACGCTCATGCATCAAACAGTAAGAAATTTCACACTAATTTAAGCAGACGTTTTAATATTGCTCCAATTAAAGAAAAAATTATTTCTTTACAAAGAATTGGCCCGAATTGGCTTGTTACACTGCAAATGTTGTCGAAACACGATAATCTTGCATCTAGGGATAGTCAGCAAGACGTTTATTTGATGTTCTGCGCAAGAAGATAGGTGAATCGTAATATGGAGGCGCTACGTTAGAGTGCCTCGAGTGCCTCGTTAGAGTGCCATAATAGAGTGCTTCGTTAAAGTCCCATGCTAGAGTGTTTCGTTAGATTGCCATGCAGCGCAGGCGAGTGAGCGCATCGAGGCACGTTATATACGAGCGCCATCTTGCAGTTATCTCGAAAACGAAGGCGTGCGCGCCCGCGGAGAAACATGCACACCTGTCTTGGAGCTGATAAGGTGTAGAACGCCAAGCGACGGGCAGGTGCCACCCATGTGTCGCCGTAGCGAAGCGTTAGAAACACTTTTTTGAGCATCACGTTGCACTGTCAGCGCAGCGTGATAAACGCCATGCTCCTGAGTGTTACTTGTGTGTGCCTCTTCTAGTATAAAGACAGACATACAAAAGACAAAAGTGTTGTTAAGGCGCCTCTATTATGCGCAAGGATTGCTTTTTAATTGATAATCGCACAACTATGAATGCTAAACCTTGAGCAACATTGGTGGGCGCTGCAAATGGGGTTGGCCGTTAGGTGCCGTTTGAGGAATCGATAAGGGCGGACAAACGTACAATTATACAGACAGACAGACTGAAATTTTTTCCGTTGAAGGTACCCAAGAAAGACTATCGTTTTAAAAACTTTCATGCACCGGCGGCGCCACGATTGCGTTCACCAAACGACGCTAGGATAAAACTGAAAATGCGCATTGTGCTCTGGTAACGTTGAGTGCTTGAGCGGAACTGGGAACAGAATGCGGAATCAGTCATTTAATTATGCTTAGTAAGAGCTCTCTTTATTAGAGCCTCTGAGAGTCTCAACTAAAGACAAAGCTGTTGATTTTTAACAAAACTCAAAGAAAAAGTCTAATTAAAAAGTAAAAACACGGTAATTCCCATAAACCAAAACACCTAGTGAAAAGTTCTGCAGATTCCACGTACCTGGGAATGAATTTGATGCGAAGCATGCGGAGAAAAGGAGACCGTGTTGCAGTTTTTTAATGAGCGACACGTCAGAAATGACAAAAATATATGTAAAACGCTGAACGCAGAGACCTAATTTGAAGAGTTGCAAATGTTTATATAAACGGTTTTCCACTTGCACAAAGATGTCAGCTGGCAATGTGTTTTAACAACACTAGTAGCTCGTATGAAGCGCTGATGCTTGCGAAGATGCTGGTCCTTGACACTGCTACTTAAATAAATTTTAGCGCATGGCATCTTATCACAATTGACGTTAGCCCGACGTGACGGCTGTATGAAAGGAGTACATACGTAATGTTTATTGAATCGGGTAGGCAGCACTGCAACCACTATTGACGCTTCACGACTCCTGCTTTGTCCCTGAATTTTAATATTTGCATTCGTCGGGTGGCCAAAGCTTATCAAGTGAGGTTTTTGTCTCAAATACTGACATTTATTATATGGCTTCGTTGGTTTGATGCTACCGATGTCGGGTATTGCTTCACGCTCACGCGTTAAGATTACCCATGTATTTTCTCGTCTTTCCTCGGTATATACTAAGTGTGGAACACCTGTGTCACATACCCACTTACCAGCGGCACATAACCGCCTGCGAGTATGTGCCAACGTCTGGCGGGAAGTGCTTCAGGACGTACGCGACAGGATTGTGACATTGTTATAGTCTTCACCAGCGCTTCTTACTCGTCGAACCATCTTACCATATCATGCTAATTTTGGTTCACGCCAAGTTAAAGGGGTGACCACGAGAGCACCCAAACGTAAGCCGCTAGATAGATAGCTAGATACGCTCAAGGTCGCCAAAGTTCGCTTAGAAGTCCTTGGCATTGAAGAAGCTGACTGCACGCGGAAAAAATACTTTTTAATACAAGGAAAACATCAATTCAATTATCATACAAAAACTACACAGTCCGAAGGTGAGTGAGCGGCGGAGTGGTGAAGAATGTTTGGTGTCACCAAACTGAATCCCTTGAAATGTGAAGTCAACGACTGCCAGTTGGTTGCGGCGAAGAAACGGTGGCTGATAATGACGAGCGAACTTCGGCAGCTAGGTGACGTGTCGCGAAACTAGAACGGAACGTGACGGCTCTGGCTTTAGGACGCGAGGTTGTTGGTGACGCGTCGTGAAGTCAGAAGAACCTGGCCAGGTAGATTGATGCACAGCTCAGGTCCATAGCACGACTGCTGTTGCTCGCCTGTCGGCACTGAAGCCCACAGTTCCTGGGAGAAGTTCAGGACCGTATGGCTATGGTTCGCTCGAGTCGGAAAGCGATGGCTGGAGGCCGCGGCCAGTTGAAGTCTTCGAGGCTCGGGTGCAGCACCCGATGGCCCATCTTCCGCTTCCGGTCCGGTGACAAACTCTTCGTGCCCACGTCCTCTTCAAACTCCCTGATCGCTTCTGGCTCAGAATCTTCTGTCCCCAAAATCCACTCGTCAACTTCCCATACAAAATTTAGGGGTTACCGCGTTAACCGCGCATTGACCCTTGAAATCTCCGTGTTCGTTTATCATTAAATATCTTCCCTTTTATTTTAATGACGTCTCGCTGTGTGTTTTTGCTATCTCGCACTTGACATTTTCACTGTCGTTGTCTTCTGCCTTGGTCACCGTTCGCACGTTTTATTCATTCTTATCCTGCTGCGTATATTTATATGCGCACTCCTTTCATCACACAGCCAGACGGGGCATCGTTTCCGTGCGACCATCGTTGACGTTTTTCAGTTGCTTCAAACATGGCGAGACGCTTCTGCCTAAAAAGATAATTAGCGCAGGTAGGACTGCATGCATGTATCTGCTTATCTATAGGGTTACTCGTTCATAGTTTACTTTTCTCTGTGATAATATGCTTGATTGATTGATATGTGGGGTTTAACGTCCCAAAACCACTATATGATTATGAGAGACGCCGTAGTGGAGGGCTCCGGAAATTTAGACCACCTGGGGTTCTTTAACGTGCACCCAAATCTGAGCACACGGGCCTACAACATTTCCGCCTCCATCGGAAATGCAGCCGCCGCAGCCGGGATTCGAACCCGCGTGATAATATGCTTGTGTGAGCACTTGTGGCTGCACTCAATTACTTTCTAGGTGCCCCTGGGCTCAAAACCTAGTAATTCATTTCAAAGGCACAAGCGACAATGTTTCATGTTTCCAACTGTCGGTTAATAATTTTCACCCAATTTTAATAAACTAAAGTGGTTTTAGGAAGCAGGCGTCAGTTTATTCATCAGCTGCCATCTCGTGCGTAGATCTCGTGCCACATGACGTCATATGGCATTGGCTGCCTTGGCTAAGAGTGGCGCTGATTGACCCTCCAACGAATTAAGAACACATAATTATTCAAAAGAAAAAAAACAAGCACCCTCCGTCTTAGCTCAGTTGATAGAGCATCGGTTGTGGAATGACATTTATTCTAAGGAATATAGTGCAGCTTAGGCCAGAATTCATAAACTGTGATTCAAAAATTGACAAACATTGTGCTCTGACTTTCGCTTGGTTTCGTCTTCTATTATTTCTAAAGCATATAACACGAATTTGTGTTAAATGAAACACCTGCTGCACCATTAAGTCATCTGTAGTGGAAAGTGCATATTTGAATTCGGCAATCAGGGCATGATTTTACCCGGTGATTTTACAGCATTACGGTCTCCGTGAAGAAAACTATTTCTGAGGTATTTAATCAAGGCCACAAGTACTGTACTCTACACAGATCTGAAAACAACAGTGTGTACGTTTCCTAAAGGATCGGCTGTGCATTAACTAAACCTACTAACAGCATGTGGTACTGCTGCCTAAAATTCTATCGATGATATTTTGCTGGTGCAGTTTGCGCGGTGGTCAAGCTTTCCATAAGAACAGCATGGTACTTCAAAGGTTGGAGCATTCCGTTAACTATAGGCGCTGGACATGGCCTGAGAATGACCGCTCTCCGAAATAGACACGCCAAGTGGTCGTAGGACAAAGACAAAAAGTCATGTATTTTTTCATGGTGGAACTTTGTAGAAGATTGAGACGCAGTGTTCCACGTAGTTCGCTAACCAGTACAGCTGGTCTTTATTATTTTCAGCCTGTGGCGATCGATTGGCAATTGGTATTCTTGCTAGCACTGGTGAAATTAGTACGTATAAAGTTCAACACAGCGCGCGTGATCTTCATCCTGATATAGCCGGCGTTTGACGATTGGAAACCGAGTCGGATGCACGCTG
This sequence comes from Rhipicephalus microplus, assembly GCF_043290135.1. NCBI lineage: Eukaryota > Metazoa > Arthropoda > Arachnida > Ixodida > Ixodidae > Rhipicephalus > Rhipicephalus microplus. The sequence continues at coordinate 132,519,258 of NC_134707.1, forward strand.
GAGCATGGTCGAAGTCCACGTCGTAAGTGACCAGGGTGAATTCCAGGTTGGGGTGAAACTTCTTGGCGTTACATGCCTGTAACGAAAACGCATCTCTGTGTAATAGCAATCCGTATAACGTGATTGTGAAACGTGTCTTCACAGTAGTAGTTGAGCGTTTATCGTACATTGTTTAACCGCGAATAGGAAAGTATGATATAGCAACAAATTGCGTTCTCGTGCGAAGTAGAGCAAGCTCCTCACCACTTGCAGCTTGATCTTGAAGCAAAAACAACGCGTGAAAATCACACACACGGTCAGCGTGAACTAGCAACTGTCACAGCTCAGCACTTACAGCGAGCTGGAGCAACAGAACGAGGACGCACGAAACAAACCTACAAGCATACACAGGACGAGCTGGAACTAACATGTCTCAAAATTATTTTTCATTTATTTATTCAATATACTGCAGGACAACTTCGTCCAAGCAGGAGTGGTAGTACACATAAAATAAATGAAATACAAGGACATCCTAATACAAGCAAGGGTACAATGTAGAAAAAATAACACACATAAATAGTCAAAAGAAAAAAAAAACATCAGCACTAAGAAAATATCTAATATACCAAAAGGTATCCTCATCTATTGTAAGTGCCTTAGTCTAGTGCAGTCTAGCAGAGGTACCACTCCTGAATCAGAATGAGTCTCGAAACATTCTACATTTTTACGATACCGGAATGGAATGGGGATTAAATGACAGCACCTGGGGGGCTGTAACGGGACTGAAATTAAGTGCCTTTTGCACAGAGTGGCATGGGAATGGAATTCCGCCTTTTCGCAATTAGTCAGGGCTTCGAGTTTAACAACAAACACTACTTTTCGAAGGGCTTTGCTAATTACAACTGTGCTAAACTCATAAGCAACGTACGAACTACATTGTACTTATACAGACTACGTTGCTCAGAATTTTGTTCCTTGCGCAACCACGGCTATATGCCGTTGGTGTCCGTCGTGCAGAACTACGGCGATAACATACCCCCCCCCCCCCCGCCCCTAACGCTTCGCGCTTATTTTTTTTGGCAGCACCCACCCGCCTGCTGTCTCCCTACCTTCACTTTGTTTTTTCTTCTGTTGTCGTTGGTAACTAGAACGCGTATTTGAAAAAAAAAAAAACGCTTCCCTTTGTGAGCAGTACTGGCACAGTTTCTATGCTTGTGTTAACTGCAGGCTTTCGTATACCAGCTTGTTGCTGTCTCACTTCACAATGCACCCCCCCCCCCTCGTTACAATACTGTCCCCCTATCCAGACACATGGGCGCCTTTACCCGAAACATTTCTATGCACACAAGAGACACTTTGAGCACCTATCTATCTATCTATCTATCTATCTATCTATCTATCTATCTATCTATCTATCTATCTATCTATCTATCTATCTATCTATCTATCTATTCATCAATCTATGTGTCTCTCTGCTGTACATTCATCGGTCCACCTGTCTGTCAGTCTTTCTGTCTGTCTGGCTCTCTGTCTGTCTGCTGTTCATTCGTCGGTTCATCTGTCTGTCTGTCTGTCTGTCTGTCTGTCTGTCTGTCTGTCTGTCTGTCTGTCTGTCTGCCTGTCTGCCTGTCTGCCTGTCTGTCTGTCTGTCTGTCTGTCTGTCTTTCCATTCGCCCATCAGTCCGTCTGTCTGCTGTCCTCCTGTCTGTCTGTATCTCTGCTGTCCGTACGCCTGTCCGTATGTCTATATGACTGCTGTCCGTTTGTCCGTCTGTATGTCTTTCTTTGTTCCATTCGTCCACACGTCTGTCAGTTTGTCGGTCTGTCTGTCTGTCTGTCTGTCCATCCATCCATCCATCCATCCATCCATCCATCCATCCATCCATCCATCCATCCATCCATCCATCCATCTATCCATCTATCCGTCCATCTGTCCGTCCGTCCGTCCGTCCGTCCGTCCGTCCGTCCGTCAGTCTGTCCACCCGTCCATCCGTCAGTCCGTCAGTCCATCCGTCCGTTCGTCCGTCCGTCCGTCCGTCCGTCCGTCCGTCCGTCTGTCTGTATGTATGTCTGTCTGTCTGTTTGTCTGTCTGTCTGTGTCTAGGCGCCGATGTGTGGGTGCTCTCGTGATGATCTCTAACTTGTGGTAAAGCAAAATAGGTGTAGGAAGGTAAGATGCTTTGACAAATATGACTCGCTGACCATGACCTACCTAATGTCACAACTCTGTCGATTACGTCGTTCGCCACTTTCTGCCCGACGTGTGGCACATACACACCCGTAGGTATGTGTCACATTTATGTTGGTATGTGCCACAGGCAGTAAACAGTTTATATCTACAGAGGAATGGCGAGAACAGACATGGGTAATTTTAACGGGTGAACGCTAGGAAGAAAATTACACTATCTCCCGATAAATAGAACCATGAGTAGCACACGAAGCATCGCATGGGTCTACCCAAATTTTTGTTCACCACGGGTTCCTTACCCATTGGTTATGCGTCCTTGCTAGTGTAGCACATCATGCATTCACTGTAGTTTTTTTTTTACTTTTACTCGTACCGAACTCGTGTTTCAGCACGCCACGCGGGTTCATCACCACGCCTTTGTTTAGCGCACCTACGCAGTATCTCGATCCTCCACGCTCATCACGGGATCGCTGAGGCAGTGTAGAGGAGAGGGGCTGCACCCTCTTACTCATTCCCGAACGCGCTAGAGCGTGGCAGCGCGTTCTGACTATAATACAACGCACCGGTACATCGCGCGCCTGCAGTATCTCGTTTCCGGCAGCATCACATGATTGCTGAGAGAATGTGAAGGGGAGAGACCACAGCGTGAACTCCGTCAACAGGCCGCGCAGCGCATGATCGTATTCTTGCAGTGCTTGGGCCAGCCCTTGCGTATGTGGAGTAAACGTCGCTAGTGAAAACAGGATTGACTTCCGTCATAAGCTGCTTCGCATATAAAAGCTGACATCGACAGTGTTGACCCGAGAAATCGAAAGTATAAAGGTCAGGGTCCCAGCTGGCATTGAACCCCAGCATACTGCTTGGCAATAAATTATACTTCTACAGACACGCCAGGTCTCGATACTATCTTTCCGATACACCCCATAGTGTTCGTGACACGTCAATTGTGGTTGCAGTGCTGCCTAACTATTTTTAAAAATACATATGCACTCCTATGATACAACGATGATGTGGGGTTAGCGTCAATAGAAGTTTGTCACCATCCCCTGAAATCGATTTATGTAGCAATGTCCAGGGTTACCATCCTCGCAAACACCAGTACTTCTTATCAGCTCATCGCTTCTGGTGTTGCTAATATCAATATTGCTGTTAGAACCATAACACAATTGTAAGTGGTTATACGTGTCCCTTTCTGAACAACTACTCCGTCAGTCTTCCTGGCTCGTGCTCGTGCACCAGAGGCATGCGCTGCTCTGCCCAAGATGCGTGAGCATGCGCGAGGCGCAGTAAACGCCCACATAGCTTTTCGTTGGCTGCGAGGCACTGTAGACGCCTACATAGCGTCCCGTTGGTCCTATTCGTAAAATAACTAGTAGGAGCAATCTCTGTGGCAATATAAATCATATGCAGCTTTTTCACACATGTCTGTGCATACATTTGTACACATCTATTGCTACTTCGTAACGTATAGTTCAATACAAGCATCACAACACAGCTACCTTCCATCCGCATGCTTCGCATAAAATCAATTCCCACGATTTCGAATATACAGAAGTCTGTCCAATCTTTATTTATTTATTTCATTTTTTCAAAACAGATTACGCGCCTAAGCGGACTTTGTGTAAAGGAAGCGTCAAAACGATATATACACGGATATGCGCAACTTTGATACAAATAACAAAAAAAGAAATAAATTGTCAAAGATACTAAAATGTTTAACAGTGACAACGATGACAAATTGCTAATATGCCGGCAAATAAACGCAGCAAGATGAATGACGATAATTGTTGTGGGACAAAAAAAAGCCTCTTTTTACTTCAGATTTGATTTGAGTGATCTCGGAGGCCAATCCACATGCAGATGAAGCGTGGGAGGGCCGATAATGTAACCAAGCTACTAACACCTGACCCTGGTACGTGTATTTTGTACTTTTTAGTTAATGATATGGGTGGTTTAACGCCCCAAAACCACCATATGATTATGAAAGACGCCTTAATGGAGGGCTCCAGAAATTTCGAACACCTGGGGTTCTTTAAGGTGCACCGAAATCTGAGCACACGGGCCTACAGCATTTTCGCCTACATCGAATATGCAGCTGTGGCACCCGGGATTTGATTCCGCGACTTGCGGGTCAGTAGCCAAGTACCCTAGCCACTGTACCACCAAGGCGGGGCGTAATTTTGTAGTTCTCAATGAATCACAAGACACCTGCTTCATAGGGTGCTCATTGTTAACAGAATAGAATTATCATGATGCATTTTCGACGTTGACAAACTACAGGAATAGAAATAGACTGCCCGGCCGTTGCTGGAGTGCTAATAGGCTAAGTTTTTTAGGGGCAAAGCTTTTTATAGCGGCACCCGTTCGTCCCCCGTAGTATTTAACAAGTATAACATTTTGACCTCCAAGGTGGTGCCGGTGAGAGACTTCTTCTGTGCGTTGTTGAACAATAAAAAATAGTGCTCAATGTACATGTCAATGGCTGCTAATTGGGAATGAGAGACAGGAGCATTCGGCTTTTAGTTAACGCACAGGCTGCGATCACCATTAGCAGCCATTTTCATGACATTGAGCACTATCTGACAAGAAAGGGTTGCTACGTTATACTCGCTGGGTGTAACCTCCTTAGCTTTAGAAAGGTTTAGCGAGCGTTGAGCCGCAGTGCCATGAATACAATGAACTTGTATATACCATGAATGAACTCGAGGTGGTTAAAATGGGAAGTAGATACGAAGCGCAAGCCGTAAGAAAGTAAAAGCTGAATTCTCCGCCTTTCATTCCCTAGTAGCAGCCATTGGCATGTACATTGAGCCCTATCTGACTGAAAAAGTTTGCTACGTCATACTCGCTGGGCGTAACCTCCTTGGTTTTCAAAAGGTTTAGCGAGCGTTCGGCCGCAGTGCCATGAATACAGTGAACTAGTATATACCATAAACTCGAGGTGGTTAAAGGTGGGAAGTGGACCCAAAGCACAAGCCGTAAGAAAGTGTGCGTGTGCCACCTCTCGTTAAGTCCTTGGAATGTCCGCTGGATGGCGGTGCTTCTATATGGGGAATATATGATGAAAAGCTTCGAGATGGTGGTACTTGGAGTGTTCATTAGATGGACGAACGTACACATAGTCAGATGCGTGGATGGACGCATGAACGGACGCAGGGGCGGCTGCTTGGACGAACGCAGGGACGGACGCACGAACAGACGCACGCACGGACGGGCTGATGGACGCATGGATGGTCACACTGACGGACGAATGGACGGACGGAAGCAAGAACGAATGAACGCACGAATTCTTCGCCCCACTCTCCATCATTCACTCCGTGGATATGATGCCATTTTTTTAACTCCGAAAACTTTAGCAGAATAAAATTGCGGTAAGTTGAAATTCCTGGAATTTATTCGGAATGAAATGGAGGGACTAATTACGCGACCCTCGCCTAGTGCGTCTTGTTCTTGTTCGTTGTTTTGAACCAAGGTATAGCGACTCAATTACATTCAAATTGCTGGCAAGTATGTCATGTACAACTATTGCTCCTTTTTGTGTGAACAGCACAATTTTTCGCAAAAGCGGTCGCTGCGGTGAGCGAAGTGCCATTCATGCCCTTTGAAACACGAATGAAAACTTTTAGGGAAAGCCGTACAAACCACGCCAATGCAAGACGTGTAAATGGCCACATGACGAGGTAAGTGCACGTGCACGAGCAACCACACTCTATAGAGGCACGCGCGCGTGGCAACGCACGGACGACGACCTTAAAGAGTCAGTAAACAATTGCAAGGTCCCAATATTTTTATAAAAGTGGGTGTATTTTTACTTCGTGAACACGCTGCCACAAGAATTAGCGAATACGTGCTATATTAAGAAAGGTGAGGGGTTAGAGCATTGGTTTTAGCTGCTTTGACATTTTCGCGCCACATCACATGGAAGGGAAGGCGCAGCCCGTCGTCCAGTCACCACCCATCGGCAACGTGACACTACTTCAGTAATTGACGTCATCAGCGAAATCGATCAGTCGCAATGCACTTCTCCTTGCTGCAGTTCCTGGTAGGAAGCGCTGACTTGCATGCGCTTCTTACGGCTTTCTCACCCGTCACAAAAGCAATGAGAGGTGCTGAATGTGTTTCGCCACCCGTCGACGGTGGGGGTGCTGCAAGCCCTTGGGCGACCCTGACTTTACATCTCCTGAGTCGTGCAAATGGTACAGCACGAGAAATGGGATTCCTCGATGGAGAGAGAAGAGGTGGATTATTCAAGAAGAGGGAAAGGGGCAAGAAGTGATCGTCTCCTTCAAAACAAAAAAGCTAATCTTATTAGACTGATTTATGCATAATGTAGGTATATGCATGTACTCGTGGATAATACTTGCCTAAACTCAGCGAAAATGCGGAAGATCTGGTTACACGATGCATAACGCCGGAGGCATATAATACTGGCAACAATCAGAGAGAGAGAGAGAGAGAGACAAACAAGGCTGCACTTGTTCTGTAAGCAGAGAGCACCAGATAGCTTTGGTCCTTAGTCTAGTTGGACAACGGTGTCGCAATGAAGAGCGGTTGATTACAGAAATGACAAGTAAGCCTTTCCTTTGGTAGCTATTTTTATTGCTTCATTTCTACAAATACACTTGTAGTGGTTTTTGGAGGACTAAGAGCTGCAGTTTGCCTCTTGACAGCTTTTCGATGCACGTACGCGAATTTCATCTGTAATTATTAAAAAGAGCTTTGTATTGAAAGAAGGATTTAAAGAAAAAAAAGACGACTCTTGCTGCTGAAAAACCTCTTTGGACAGCGCTCCCGGAGAGTAGTGGTGTGAATTGACAAGGTTTTAACACCACCTGGAAACATACATTTCGGAGACCCCAATCACTTTTGTGTTCCTTTGTACTGAAACTACATCCATGAAGAATGCGAAGTACGCGGCTGCTCAAGCTCGCCAACCGCTTAGCCTGAAATTACAAACTCTCTAGTGCAAAGCATGTCTGTCATATTCTTCGAGTTCGTAGAAGCAATTATTTAGAACGAGAAACTGGCAACACTCCAACTTTCCGGTAAGTAAGCAGCTCTTTTTCCTAAGAATTCCGTATGAATTATCTTGTGGCATAGAGCTACAAGCAAATTGTTGTCAATTTTTCTTTCTCTATAGTTTGGCTTGCTGTATTCTGTGATTTTCCCACTGCGGTTGCATTTTGTTTTGTGTTTTCTTAGTGTTCAGTATGCAGTGTTTTGATGACTCATGAAGACGGTCGCACTGCCTTCAGTAGGAGCAGTACCTGCGCGGATATATATTAACGGTGTGATAGTGTATTGCTGTGCTCCATATCGCAAGCCCAGTTCGGGGATAGCACCTGATGCTTGACCTGATGTTTCTTTTCAACAATTTCCAAGCAATGCTGACATGTGTGCTAAATGGGAAAAATATTGCGAGAGACAACCTTATCCTCATTCACAAGTCTGTATCAATTATCGTATCCAGCAGGCACTTCCACGATAAAGACGATGGGCTTGCATGCCATATCCGAAAAATCCGTGACTCAACGCCTACTCTCTTCAAGGACTATCCTTCCTGCTTGATGTAGAGTGGAAAAAGCGTCACAAGGATCCTCCTTCACGGGCTTGACTGCTACGCCAAACATTAAGAAGGCGATATATGAAGACCAACGAACCAGATATGGACCTTCACTGGACAGATGCTTTCACTGGACAAGAAGCACTAAGTGCTTGCACGTGAACAATGAACAGCGACATTCATAGTACGGGTCAATAACTAGCTAGATAAAAAGATTTCATTCTCAAGTATTGGAGCATTGTTCAAAACGTGAGGAGGTGCAGAAATTGCTTAAAAAAGAGGAAAAGGTGCCCGAATATATTTGTGTGTCCTCAACGATTAAGCAACTTGTTTCTCAACACATGGTGGGTGGAGAAGCACAATCGAACACATGTTCCGGCGTTGCGCAGGCTGCACAGAGCAGTGGATGATGGATGGATGGATGGATGCATATATCCGGCTGTGTCCAATAGACGGATGGATGGATATGGCTGTACCTATTTGTTCTGGTGGTGGCTAGCGCCACCAAGCCGTCATACTTGATGAACCAAAAACTAGACTGATTTTTTTTCTCTAAATAGTAAGGTTGAGGATTCGAACTTTGCAGTGAAGGGTTGAATTTTCACTTGTGCCTTAACTTTAGCCACCAATCAGATAACCTCCTTCTAGTTATTTCTACCTGCCTAAAGTCTATTTTTTCCTCCCTGTCCCTAAACCACAGTGCTTTGAAAAACTATACGCCATCATCCTGAACTATAGGGTGAAGCCCTTTACAGAACGTTATCAAGGGTTCGGCAGTTCCTTCTTCCTCTCCCCACGCACTGCATACCGAGTCTACCCCTTCGTATTTGGCCCGATATGCCTTTGTTCGCAGTACTCCCGTCCTCGCCTCAAACAGTAGAGAACTACCGCGAGTATTATCATAGAACCTTTCCTTGGGAATTTCCTGCTTAAAAGTTCAATAGATCTCTAATGCGGACTTCCTAATCATGCCGATTCTCCACATATCGGTCTCAGCGTCCGTCACCTTCTCTAACCGATAAATTTTTTTTTGGTTTGGCCCCCTGCTGTTTTCTAAGTATTTACCAGTCAATTTGCTGGTTCGCTTCCTCCATTTTGTATCGACATTCTCCATGTACAAGTAGCTGAATACCTTCCTAGGCCAACGCTCTTCCCCCATTTCTCTCAATTGCTTTTCAAATTTTATCTTGCTGCTAGCTTCCTTGCCCTCAAATGATGTCCATCCCAAATCACCTTGTACTCCCTGATTTGGTGTATTCCCGTTAGCTCCTAAGGCAAGCCTACCTATTCCACGTTGCCTAATTCCTCATCTTGCTTGAACTTTTGATCTCATGCACAAGACCGTATTGCTGAACGTCAGACCAGAAACTATGAGCCCTTTCCATATTCCTCTCACAACATCATACCTATGTAATTTCACAGTGCCCTGTTTTTCATTACCACTGCATTCCTGTTACCTCTAGTCGTCACGTATATTTCGTGTTCCCTTAGGTACTCGGCCCCTATAATTATCCCTACGCCCAGATATTTGTATTCATCTGTTATCTCTAGCGTGACCTTCTGTATTCTAAGCTCACCACCTTCATTGTCATTAAAAACCATGACTGCTGATTTTTCCTTTCTGAATCTGAAATCTAACCTATCTCCCTCATTACCACAGATGTCCACCAATCTCTGCAAATCTTCCTTGTTGTCGGCCACTAGCACTATATCATCTTCGTACGTCAATACTGGTAGTGCCTGTTCAATAAGTTTTCCTTGATTGACGAAAGAGAGGTTAAGGCCCAGTCCACTTGCCCCTAATTTTACCTCTAGTCTTTATAGGTATATCATGAATAATAACGGTAACAGGGGACACCCCTGCCTAAGCCCCTGTTTTACCTCTTAGGCTTGGATACCTGTTGTTATCGCTAGGTAAGCCACCTAGCGATAAAGTTAACTACTATCACTTTGTGTTTAACGACTGAATTTCACTCGCGCCTTGATTGTAGCCACCAATCCGGCTCCTCCTTGTTAGTTCTTCCACTTTAAAGTTCATTTTGCCTTCGCTGTCCCTGAACTCTAATGTTTAGTAAGTTTTCGCACGAATACATTAGACTATAGGGTGGAGCCCTTACGAACATTATCGAATGTTCAGCCGTTTTCACTTCCTCTCCACTAGCACTACACACCGTTTGTGTGCCTTCGCATTTGGCTCAGCACGTCTTTCTTTGCAATTCTCTTGTTCTGGCCTAAACAGCCCAAAACTACACCGAATATCATCGTAGATCTTTGCTTTTGCAAATTTTGCTTGAAATTTCGGTAGATCTCCAGTGGTGATTTCGTAAGCAGTCCAATCTTTCACGTGCCCCTCTCTCTTTAATTTACCTTCTTCTTAACCGATATTTCTTTTTAGCTTGGTATTCAGCTGTTGTCTAATTACTTGCTTGACGAATTTCAAGGTCGCTTCTTTCATCTAGTATCAGCACTCTTCATGTACAAGTAGCTGAAAACTTTCCTAGCCCAACGCTCCTATCCTATTTTTCCCAACCGCTCCTCAAATTTTGTATTTCTTCTAGCTTTCTTGCACTCAAACAATATCCATCTCCTGTCACACTGTACCACTTGGGGAATTTCGGTGTGCTCTCAAACCAAGTCTACCTATGCCACGATGTTAATTTTTCAATCTTGCTTGAACCTCATATTTCATGCACAAGGCCGCATTGCATAACGTCAAATCCGGGACCTTCACACCTTTCAAAATCCCTCTCACAGCGTCATACCTGTTGTAGTTCCACAATGCCCTATTTTTATTACTGCTGCGCTCCTGTTACACATATTTTGTGCTCTATTAGGTACTCAGCCCCGTTATCAATCCATACACCCAAATATTGTATTTACCCACTGTTTTTGGCGTGACTTCCTGTATCTCATGCTCACTCTTTTTGTCGTCAATAGGAATCATGATTGTCAATTTTTTCTGCTGATGGTCAATTTTAACCTCTCTTTCTCATTACCACAAATGTCTATCAATCCCTGCAGATATTTCTTGTTGTCGGCTATCAATACCATATTATCAGCATACATCAATGCAAGTAATGGCTGTTCAGTCTGTTTTTCTTGCTGGGCAAAAAAGAGGCTGAAGCCCAGTCGACTACCCTTTAATTTGGCTTCAAATTCGTGTAGATACAGAATATGTACCATAGGTGACAAGAGACATCCCTGTCGAAGGCCACCTTATATCTCTATATGTTGAGAAACCCCTTCTAATCATTTTCCAACTACCTTGTTACTTTTATAGATATTCTTTAAAAGATTGGTTATTCCATCTTCCACACTATTGTGTCCAGTGTTTCCCACAAATCTTCTTGAATCAATGTACCCTAAGCTCCCTTTATAACTAGAAATGCCAGCCACAGGGGTATTTGTTCTTTTGCGCTGTCTTATTACACCGAATAAATGAAAACACATCCTCCAAGCGCTTCTTTTACGGAACCCATTTTGAGGTTGTCTCAGCAACCCCTCATTCTCCCCCCACGTCTGTAGCCTTTCCCTTACTGTATGCATAACCAGCCCGTAAACTACTTATGTCACTGTTATAGAACGGTAGTTGTTTATATCAGCTTTGTCCCCCTTTCCTATATAAATCATGCGCATTCTGCTTAGTTTCTACACATTGGGTGCTTCAACATCCTTTTGTGCTTTTCTAGCTGCCACTCCTAGTGTTTGCTTAGAGTTGGGTCCTAGTTTTTTTTAGCATAATTTTCATGCCCTGGGGGCCTGTTGATGTGGTTATAAGAAACCCTTTTTTCTTCCCTTTCCCACTATCGTTGTCGCAAGGAAGCCACTGCACTAATTGGTCCATTCTCCTACGGTATGGTGCATGCAGCGCTTTCTTGGTGTTTAGATTTTTCGGTCATCAATGTTTTTATATATCCCGTTGCCTTCTAGTCTGACCCATTGAACTGTTGGCATAAACCTCTGTTGCATGCTTGTCTTATACCTCAGAAAATTGAGATGGTTCGAAAACTTTGCAGCTACCTTTCTATCTTTGTTTGTTTATTCCCGCTATTCATTGGCTCCCTTTTTTTAATGTTTTCAGCGCTCAGATCGGACACTTCCCTTTTGCAGCTTGAAAAGTTATCCCATTTTCTTTTGACATCATCTTCTGGTTGACTCTTCTGTTTAACATACCTGTGTTCGCTAGAGGCTTCCTGACGTCCTACTCTAGCTCTCTTAACCTTCTTGTTCCTCCAACTCTTCAGTTTGTGTCTCCTTTTCTCGGTTAATTTGACTCGTATCTTAGCAAGCATTAACTCAAACAATCGATTAAGATTTGTGTCCGTCCACTCTGTTTTAGTATCTTCGGTGAGTCTTTTTTCAATCTTTTTAGTTGTCTTTCTATTTGCCTTTCTGAATAAGTATTACCACGTGATTGCTCATAATGTCTTCTTTCAATTTTCATTTATTTTCGAAAAGTTGGCTTGATACGTTTGTGATCGCTACCTTAGCTTCTGGACCCATACTAATCTATGTTCATCACCCTGAGCCGATCATACATCCTATGTGACATGATTGTGTTATCTATTGTAAACTGCAGTCTTTCTACCTCCCATGTTATCTGCCCTTCGCGTTTCTCGGTGCGGTTGCAAATGATTAAATCATGCCTTTTATACAGATCTAGTAGCATTCTGTCAGTTGGGTGAGTATATCTATCCATATCTTTTAGGTGCGCATTCTTATCTTCTAATATAATTACTCCGCACTCTTCCCCTAGTTCGTCAATGTCATTTTCTATGCACTGCACCATTTCTTGGTTTTTCATGCTGGACTTTGTCCCTGTCCACTAATATATATAACTGATGAGCGTCATCTGTCCTGTCACTTTCCTATAAATGTTCCTGTCATAAGTGTTCCCCGCACTTTTGCTTGACTTTTAACAGCTTCTACAATTATTTGCTTGTAGCTTCTAACAAGTATTGGATGCTCCTATACCACCCCAATTTTCTGCCTTCTGTTATAATACAATATTTCCATGTGTACTCCGGATTGCTAGGTAGTTGTTTCATGTCCCTAAGATGTGTTTTTACAAACACACCTACCATCAGCTTCTCCTCCCTTAGCAGTTCTCCTATCTTTCGCCACTTCATCTTATTCCTGCCACCTTGCATGGTAATATAACTTACGTCAGAATTGGCTCGGTCCTTGTGCCTAGAAGTGTGGCAGCTTGGGCTAGTTGGTATGACGTGACGATAGTTATAGCACGAGCACAGAACGATGACACGGAGACAAGAAGGACATCAAGGACCTGAAAGAGTGCTCGTGTCCTTCATGTCCTTCTTGGCTCTGTGTTGTCGTACTGTTCTCGCGCTATAACTATCGTCACGTCTCGTGCCTACGTTGATTTTCCCCCCGGACTCTATGTGTCTTGGACATAGGTGCCACTTTGAAATGGCGTCTGCCAACACCACCTTTCAAGGAGTCTCCTGTTTTTTTTTCTCGTTACTAGCTATCCTAGACCTCGAAGAGCCCACTCGCCCCCAAAAGAACTACTGTGCGTCCTGAAAGTCGCCAACCTACCTCATGACCTAGCGTCTCGTCGAAGTTAAAATTTTGTTTCGTTGAAAATCACCTCACCTATGCACCTCTCTGCTTATTTCCACTATCTCAAAGTGTTTCTGTCGGTTCATCTGTCATAGCTCTGTTTGCATCGACAACCACTCTTTGCAAGTTGCAGTCCTGCACCGGTATCTTCGGTAATGTGCATATCACTATATGTACCTGATGGGGAATGGCACGCATGTCATCGACCCATGGGAAAGCCCAAGACCAGCCAAGACATACGATTGTCCCCACCGCAACATAGCGTGCGCGTTTGACTTCCTGCGACTGAAATTTTTCTTGTAGTAGTTTTTTTATCTGTTACAGTGTATTTTACAACGTAATATCCATGACAGAAACGCTTCAGTGGAGCTGTGCTTGACAGCGGGATAGAACGTTGGCTAAAAAAATATGCGTTATGTATAGTGACAAGATACTCCTTGTGAGTTAAACAAAAATTATAGGCTTGCAAGTAACGCACCGCCGTATGACAAAGTAAGCTGATGACGGTGATGTGTTGGTTTTTATGGCACAAGGGCCATTCTCCACCAGAGAGCATCATGAACATTGATAAACGAAGAGAATTAGTTTGTCATTGAAGCAATATGAACAGAATGTGAACAACGGTGATGTCACGCTGCTTTTATGGGGCCTAAATTTGCCTGCCTTAACGTGCTTAAAACTAAAAAAATATTAAAATCATAGTGTGGACGTCAAAGTTGTGGACTAAATAACAGCGATGGTGGTGAAAGAAGCCGCAGCCATGACCTCTACAAAGGTCGAGATACGAATCACCACGAAATATGTGGTGAAAAGAATGTACATCTTTTCAAACCACGAAGTACGATCGGGATTCAAAAAGCGAACCCCTGCCGATGAACATCACAGGATGTACTGGAAGCTGCTGTTGGTAGGGCAATTAAAAGTTTTTTAGGACATCAGAATAACTGCACTGAACTAGGATGTGGATAACATCAAGTGGATCTACACACCTCTCACAGATAGGTTGGTCACCACCTGACAAAGTATAAGAATGTAAAGAGTGTGTTTCTTGTCTGTAGCCTAGTAAGTGTCAATTGTTTATAGCGTGTCTGTATACTGGCGGCCAATTCCAAAGCATCAGTTTGATAACTTCGTTGTTTTCTGCTTGCCTATTCCACAAGCACGGCCAGCACGCGTTGAGCTCCCGTTGTAGAAAATGCTTCAGAACAAGGGCATGGACAGCTAAAGATATATCGGCCACAGCATTTTCATGAGCAGATGCAGCTAGCTGACGGACCATTAGACTTCCAGGGATCTCTCGGTGCTCTGACACCCAGCGCACAACATGCCATTGGCATCTGCTTTTTCTATTTATATCATTTCATTTATTCACTACTTCCCGGAACAGAGGGCATGGGAAGAAAAAGCTTGACAGAGCTTGACTAGATTTGCAGCCGGTTATGTTGCGTAATAGAGCGTATATATTGCATTAAAGAGTGAAGCAACACAAGAACAGACTTTTTAAGTTTTTTAAGAGTTTTCAGAGCTGTTACTATGCTAAGTGAATCTGCTTATATTACCGCGCGCTGTAGTAGCAGTTCCTTAATATGTTTGACGACCACAGATACCACATCAGCTCATGCGGTGAAGAGGCTTGTTTCGGAATACAGAACTTGAAAAAAGGATGAACCAACAGCTGCATAGGACCTACCAGTGTTAGACATTGAATCATCTGTGAAAAAGTTTGGGCAAGGTGACTTGTGTTTAAGTTCGAGGATGTGAGTGCAGATATGTAAGGCAGGTGCGTGTTAGTGACATCCACGAAAGATCCACGTCTTCTATAACCTGCCTCTGCCATGGTGGCGGATGTAGTGTGGGAGCCATCAAAAGGTAGTCTAAAAGTGGCACGCCTGTTTTCTCAGCATGGCTTCTCACACGGAGTGAGTAGAGCTGTCTCAACGAAGGACGGTTATTGAACAAAACAGAGCTGGACAACTCAACTATTGCCGAGTGAGTCGGCTGCTTCTCGTCTGCATCAACTTTAACATGATACACAGAAGACAAGTAACACCTCTGCAGATACAGCGACCATTCATTAGATTCTACGTACAGGTTCTTTACGGGGCTAGTGCGAAAAGCACCCGTAGAAAGCCGAATGCCAAGATGGTGGACAGGGTCGAACATCTGTGATGGTAGACATGGTCGAGCATCATTAAGGCTGATGGTGTCGCAGACAGATAGATTATAAACGCGTAATCTAGATGGGTGCGTACGAAGCATTTATATATATTCATCAGATATTCCCTGTTTCTACACCACACAGTGCGTGACAACACTTTCAACACATTCATGCTTTCAAGCACCTGTCTTTTAAATAGTTGAAGTATAGGATGAAGGTTTGTTTTGTGCCTAATATTTGTCTCAGAAACTCATACACGGTCTTCACAGAGAAACGTTGGCCATGAGGGTCAATTCAGAGGTTGGAATGGTGGCCCCTTTTTTGAAAAACAAGACGTAAGTGCTGTTTTGCGCGCTGAGTTTAAAACCATTTTCATCTGCCCATTCAGAAGCCTTGTTCAACCCTAGTTGAACCAGGCGTTCGCACATCAAAATGTTGCACGATTAAAACCAACCTTTACATCATCAACGTATGTGCAACAGAAAATATTGAGTGGGAGAGACAGGTGCAGGGAATTCATTTTGACTATGAAAAGTGTGCAACTCAATACACCTCCTTGTGGCACTACTGTTTCATGGACACATATTCCAGATAAGACAGTGTGAAATCGGACACGGAATGTCTGGCTGGAAAGATAGGTTTCGTCAGCATTCTAACCCACACATTTAAATGTGACAGGTCTCGCAATATGCCAAAGCGCCACGTAGTATGATATGCCTTTTCCAGATTGAAGAACAATAAGAAAAATTGCTTATTAACAAAAGCTTCGCAAATTGGCGCCTCCATACGGATAAGGTGGTCAGTGGTAGAGCGAGCTTCTCGAAACCCACACTCGCATGGGTCAAATAATCTATTAGTTTCAAGAGAGTGCCTCAGTTGCCTGTTTATAACTTTCTCAAAGACCTTGCTATTGGCTTGTAGATGGAAACTGAGGATAGGTCTCTGCCTTTTTCAGGGTTTTCCCAGGCTGAGGGTAGCTCGCCAGAAAAATCACACCACTTTATAGAGGGAGAGGAGGGCTTTTTGGGTGTCAGTAGAGAAGTGTTTTAATATTCCACATGCCACACGGTCTGGGCCTAGGGTAGATTTATTGCAGGAGGTAAGTGAGGCTTGTAATTCAGCCAAACAAAAAGATTTTGTGTGCTTCGTGTGGTGTTGGTTTGTGCTGGTACTCTGTTTATTGTAATTGGATTTTTATCGTTAAATTGTTTTATTATAATGTGATGAGCTGGACACCTGTTCAAAGTGCGCCCCAATAGTGTTTGCCAGATCCTCCAAGCTGTCGTCTTGCGTGTCTACCAGAGGGAGCGATTATGCTTGTTTTCCTAGGCATAGCAGATAAACACAAATATCTGGGCATATGGATAAGCAATGGGGCCGAGTAGCTAAGGCAACACGAATTATACGTGACAACTAAAGGTAACAGGAATGCAGCAGTGAAGAAAAGTAAGGCACTGGGGAATTACAATAGGTATGATGTTGAGACGATTAAGAAAAGAGGTCATGGTTCTTGGTCTGACGTTCGGCAATGTCGTCTTGTGCATGAGATCAGAAGTTCAAGCAAGATTAGAAATTGAGCAACGTGGAATAGGTAGGCTTGCCTTAGAAGCTCACGGGAATACACCAAATTCGATAGTACAAGGTGATACGGGATGGACATCAATTGAGGGCAGGAAAGCTAGCAGCAAGATAAAGTTTGAGAAGCGATTGAGAGAAATGGGGGAGGAGTGTTGGGCTAGGAAAGTTTTCAGCTACTTGTACATGAGGAATGTCGATACAAAAATGAAGGATGCGAACCGGAAAATCGATGGGTCAACCCCCCCCCCCCCCCTTAATTAGCTCGGGTCAATGGTGTCTCTACACACGAAACGCCTGCTTTCGCGGGCTCCCCTGCTGGGACAGAGTAAGCTGGAAGTGTGCTCTTCACAGAACACGTTCTAAGCTCTGCGAGGGCGCCTATTGCAATTTCCGAGATATGCTCACCTCGCACTAAAGCAATACAAGTGGGACGGAGCGAAGCACCCGCTACGCGTTTCTAGGCACCTGCGTGAATGACGAGGCGCTTTCGCCGTTTAAACTTGATTTTTTTTTCAACATTGACGGAGAGCAGTGGGAGCCCGCGCCACCATGTGCAGGACGAGACGTGCAACCTCAAGTTCCTCGGAAAGCCTAGAACGCTGCCAGAGCACGAAGAGTCATGCATGCCACTTGAGCCAGGGATCTAGCCCTTCGTAATATTGCAGTTTCATACACAGTCATCTCCTCCTTCGCCGGCTCCATTCATTTATTACCGGGAGCCCGTCATTCCCAATATTGCAGTTTTCAATGAAAGTCATTTCCTCCTGTTCATTTTATTTATTACTGAAATACGCTAACCACTTGTGTTCATCCACACCAATCGGGGTCTTCCGTCAAGCTCTGACGTGTTGATAGGCACGTGACTCCAGCAACTAGGACATCGCCAGAGTCCGCCACCTCAGCCTAACGAGCCATCCCCGCCCTCAGCACAACTGGTGGCTGTTTACCTTAACTGACTATGTATAGCACAAACCTACAGGGCTTGTTTTATGTTGTAAGCTTTGGCTCAATATGTACTTAATAATTTCATTTCTTTTTTTATTATGATCAACGTTTCTTGCTTTGTCGTGTTTGGTTCTAAATGGCTTCATGATTTACTTTCTCTGAGGCATCTTTTATATTTGGAAAATATTGTGGTCATTGAAGACCACGCAAGTGGAGAACCTTAAATAAACAATACATGCAAACATCGAGTAAAGTTATTGAAAAAACAAATGTGCAAGAATGCAAAGTGGGTGATACAGAAACACAACAAATAGCTAACAACCTACATATAAAAAATAAAGAATGACAGAAATAAATGGATGTAGTAAAGCACGAAGAGAAACAATATTCACATGCGCACAGACAAATTTATGCACAAGGAAACACCTCACTATTACAAATACTGAGTAGCAACAACCCGAACAAGTGATATTGCATCCGGTCCAAGTACCGATACTAAAACAAGCACTAGAAATACAGAGAGAGGCACTTATGTCACGGTTGAGATTCTACAAGTGACGCTGTCTCAAATTCGTCAAACAAAACGACATCGGGTGGTAATATATTCCACTGAATGATTGTTTGGCGAAAGAACAAAATTTTTAAAGATGTTAGTCTGAGTGGAGAATGCGAGCAGGTTATGCATATGACGATGCCTAGATACGCGAGGGGAAAATGGTTGTATGTATTTTTGGATAAGAGTATTCAGCTCACGATTATAAATAGAATGTGAAACTTTAAGGCGTGTGATTTTGCGGCGTTCTTCAAGCGCAGGTATGTCGTTGTCTCTCGTTAATTTGTGAGATAATTGCTTGATTTAAAAAATTAAAGGTGAAACGTACAGCTTGTCTTTGAACCATTTAGAGTTTTTAGATATCGTTTTTCGTGAAAAGGGTCCCAAACCGCTGATGCATATAAAAGTTTAGGCAAAATACACACCTTGTATGCGAGCAATTTTTATTTCGCCAGGGCTTTTCAAATTTGTGCCTCAGTAAACCAAGTTTACTAGAAGGTGATGTGCGGAAATTCGCTATATGTGCGGACCAAGAAAATCTGTTTGTAATGGTCACTACTAGTACTGTAAGCATATTCCAAGCACATCATTCTCGCTTATACAGATCCATCACCATCGTTCTTTCTCGTTGGTGTTCGAAACCCAGACAGACACGATGGAATAAACGGCTCTAGTGACCTTACCTGGTCAAGCCTTTCTTCGTCTTTTAGAGTGATTGGGGTAGTTCAAGATACCGATGGCCTCCTACGTTCAATTTCCACCTGGAGCTCCGACCCAGTGAAAACATGCACCCGCTCTCCCGCACAGGTATGTCGACATCGAGCCTAACACTTTGGCCTAACGGTACAGCCCCCCTGCCGGTAGCTTGCCGCTCTTCATCCACTGTCACCAGCCCTAAGAAAATCGCCCTTGTTCGTGGGCCTCCGTGGTGACGACGTCGAGGACTTGCTTGACCTTTACAACCATGTGGGTGCAGCCAATCGATAGAACCAAGATAGAAATTGAGCTACCTCCTTTTCTACCTGACCAGTGCTGCCAAACCTGGTATTTCAATCGCGAAGCCGACTTCATTGATTGGTAAATCTTTAGCAACAAACTGCGAGAAATCTTCGGATACACAACTGGTAAATCCTAAAGCGCGAAACAAAAGCTGGCTGTGCGTCTTCAACGTGCACATGAGTCATACACGGCGTATATCGAGGATGGTATGGCCCTCTGTCGACATGCGAAAAGCGATATGACGGAAGACGAGAGCGTTTACCACATCGCCAAAGGAACCAGCCCAATCGCTTTCAACTCCTTGGCCGCTGGCAATCTCACTACAGTTGAAGACATTATTTCGACATTCCAACACCTTGAACACTTGCAGTCCCTCCACCATCAAGAAGACAGCAATCCTGGCCTTATGCTCCCCTCTGATTTAAAAGCACTTATCCGCACCATAATTTGTGAAAAAATTCGAGACTTAAAAGAGCAACGATTCACTGTCGCCTACACTCCATCCCCACCATTTGACTTGCGGTATCTTATTAAACAGGAGTTGGTGGCAATGACGATACAGATTGCACGAGTCTCTCCACCAGCATGGCCTACGCCCACACACGCTGATGTGGCGTCGTCGACAACAACAGCAGCGTTGTTTCCTCAAGAGCAACCTATGACACTTATATAACATCGTTTTTTTTTCTCTATATTTGTTTACAACTTCAAGGATTATACGAGATACTCGAATGTCTTCCAAAGGCTGAAATTCAGATAATTACAAAAAAGTGCCGCCATATCCACGAAGTGAATGATGATGAGTGAGCGAAGCTCCGAAGGCACACCTGGTAAACCATGAATTCTTTGTCCATATTTTGCTCAATAGATTTTATTACAACGCTCCCCCTAGCGTACGTCGCCGCACTAAACCGAACGATTGCCTTTCACCAATGACACGCGCTATATTTGACACCATTCCTATTTCATAACACCTCGCATCTTTCATCATCAACTACAAGCACCGCCATCTAGTTTATAACATCTCGCATCTTTTCATGAATGGATGGACGGATATGGCTGTACCCATTAGATCGGGCGGTGGCTAGCGCCACCAAGCCGTAATACTTAATGAACTAAAAACTAGATTTATATTTTGCTTTAATAGTGAGGTTGAGGATTCGTACTTTGCAGTGAAGTGTTTAATTTTCACTCGTGCCTTGACTTTAGCCACCAATCATATAACCTCCTTCTAGTTAATTCCACCCGCTTAATGTCTATTTTGCCCTCACTGTCCTTAAACGCCAGTGCTTTGAAAAACTCTGCGCCATCATCCTGAACTATAGGGTGAAGCCCTTTACAGAACATTATCAAGTGTTCGGCAGTTTCTTCTTCCTCTCCACACGCACTGTATACCGTGTCTACGCCTTCGTATTTGGCCCGATACGTCTTGGTTCGCAATACTCCCGTCCTGACCTCAAACAGGCGAGAACTACCCCGATTAATAACATAGATCCTTTGCTTGGCAATTTCTTGCTTAAAAGTTCGATAGATCTCTAGTGCGGGCTTCTAATCATTTCGATTCTCCACATTTTGTTCTCAACTGCCCTTACCTTTTTCTTAACCGATAATTCTTTCTGGAATGGCCCCCTGCTGTATTTACCAGTCAATTTTCTTCTTCGCTTCCGCCATTTTATATCTACAGTCTTCATGTACAAGTAGCTGAATACCTTCCTAGCCCAACGCTTCTCCCCCATTCTCTCAATCGCTTCTCAAATTTTATCGTGCTGCTAGCTTCCCTACCCTCAAATGATGTCCATCCCATATCAGCTTGTGCTCCCTGAATTGGTGTATTCCCGTGAGCTCCTAAGGCAAGCCTACCTATTCCACGTTGCTTAATTTCTAATCTTGCTTCAACTTCTGATCTCATGCGCAAGACCGCATTGCCGAACGTCAGACCAGGAACCACGACCCCTTTCCATATTCCTCTCACAACATCATACCTATTGTATTTACACAGTGCCCTGTTTTTCATTACCACTGCATTCCTGTTACCTTTAGTCGACACGTATATATCATGTTTCCTTAGGTACTCGGCCCTATTGCTTATCCATACGCCCAGATATTTGTATTTATTTGTTACATCTGGCGTGACCTTCTGTATTTTAATCTCACTACCTTCATTGTCATTATTATTCATGACTGCTGATTATTCCTTACTGAATCTGAAATCTAACCTATCTCCCTTATTAGCGCAGATGTCCACCAATCTCTGCAAATCTTCCTTGTTGTCGGCCACTAGCACTATATCATCTGCGTACAACAATGCTGGTAGTGCCTGTTCAATGAGTTTTCCTTCTTTGACAAAGGAGAGGTTGAATCCCAGTCCACTTCCCTCTAATTTGGCTTCTAATCCTTGTAGGTACATCATCAACAATAAAGGTGACAAGGGACACCCCTGCCTGAGCCCTGTTTTACCTCTGCAGGCATGTATACCTGTTTTTCCCACTTTATAATGACCTTGTTACCTTTATAGATATCCTTTAAAAGATTAGTGACTACGTGTTCCACGACTAGTGTGTCCAGTTTCCCAAAATTCCTCTTGAACCACGCCATCGTAGGCTCCCTTGATATCCAAAAATGCTAGCCACAGGGGCCTGTGTTCTTTTTCTGATATTTCGATGGAATGCGTCAGTGAGAACAGATTGCCTTTGAACCTCATGTGTTTCCGAAACCCATTCTCCGATTCCCCCAGCATTCCTCATCCTCTATCCATGCCTGCAGTCTTTCCTTTTTAATCTGCATCGCCAGTCTCTAGACAACTGTTGTCACTGTTAGAGGACGGTAGCTGTTTATGTCATCTTTGTGCTCCTTTCCTTTACAGATCATGCTCGTCCTGCTAAGCTTCCATCCATCGGGAACTTCTCCATCGAATATTATTTCCCTCACTGCCTCTCTCAAAGCCAGCTTAGAATTCGGACCTAATGTCTTTACCAGCATGATTGGACAGCCATCTGGGCCTGATGATGTATTACTAGGAACCCTTTTCTCAACCCTTTCCCACTCATGTTGTGAAAATGGAACACATTGCGCCACTTGATTTATCATCAGCTACAAGTACCGCCGTCTAGTGAACACTGCAAGAACTAAACGAGAGGTGGCTCTATGGATAGATGGATGAATGGATATGGCTGTACCCTTTAGGTTGGGCGGGCCCCGCCGCGGCGGTCTAGTGGATAAGGTACTCGGCTACTGATCCGCAGGTCACGGGTTCGAATCCCGGCTGAGGCGGCTGCATATTCGATGGAGGCGGAAATGTAGTCCCGTGTGCTCAGATTTGGGTGCACGTTAAAGAACCCCTGGTGGTCTAAATTTCCGGAGCCCTCCACTACGGCCTCTCTCATAATCATATGGTGGTTTTGGGACGTTAAACCCTACATATCTATCAATCATTTAAGGTTGGGCCGTGGCTAGCGCCACCAAGCCGTAATACTAATGAACAAAAACTAGATTTATTTTTTTTTTGCTTTTAAAAAGTCAGGTTGAGGATTTGTACTTCGCAGTAAAGCGTTTAATTTTCACTCGTGCCTTGACTTTATCCACCAATCATATAACCTCCTTTCTTTTAATTCTACCCGCTCAAAGTCTATTTTGCCCTCCCTGTCCCAAAACTCAACTGCTTTGAAAAACTCTGCGCCATCATCCTGAACTATAGGGCGAAGCCCTTTACAGAACATCATGAAGTGTTCGGCAGTTTCTTCTTCCTCTCCACACGCACTGCATACCATGTCTACGCCTTCGTATTTGGCCCGATATGTCTTGGCTCGCAATACTCTCGTCCTGGCCTCAAACAGTAGAGAACTACCCCGAGTATTATCATAGATCCTTTCCTTGGCAATTTTCTGTTTATAGGTTCGATAGATCTCTAGTGCGGACTTCTCAATCATGCCGATTCTTCACATATCGGCCTCAGCTTCCTTCACCTTATTCTTGACCGATAATTCTTTTTGGTTTTGCCCCTGCTGCTTTCCAAGTATTTACCAGTCAATTTTCTGGTTCGCTTGCACCATGTTGCATCGACATTCTTCTTGTACAAGTAGCTGAATACCTTCCTAGTCCAACGCTCCTTCCCCATTTCTCTCAATCGCCTATGCAGAAGAATAGTGACGCCATCTAGTGAACACTGCAAGAACTAAACAAGAAGTAAGTACACACAGGGAACGCACAGCTTACGCCTTAAGGAGCTTCGCCCCTAAAAGGTGCACATTTGTCAGCAAAAGTATCAAAATATTACCTCACGCCGTTTTTAAAGGCGGATTTTAACCAGACCCTGAGAAGATGACAGCTGTGCTACAGTTTCCTCGACCATCCAACCAAAAGACGTTTCGCCGATTTCTTGGTCTTGCGTCCTACTTTAGTCACTTAATACGCAGCTTGACTAACACAGCGGCTGCACCAACTAAGTTATTGGCCTCTTGTGATCCTTTCTCGTGGTAGAACGACTGCGAGGTCGCATTTGAATTTCTGAAAGAAACGCCTCATTTCCGGACCAGTGCTGCGCAACTTTGACGAGATAGCACCCACTATACTCTATACTGTCGTAAGCGCGCAAGGCATTCCGCCCGTACCTCTATGGTCGGCACTTCACCATCGTCACCGACTATCCCGTGCTGTGTTGGCTATCATCACTGAAGAATATGCCTGGATGTCTAGAGTGCTCGATAATGCGCTTGCAAGACGACGACTTTAGCATCACGTACAGGCCTGGTAAATGTCATCATGATGCAGACGCGCTGTACCAATACCCACTTTCTCTCTTGACATTAAGTCCTCCGCATTGCCTTCGAATGACTCTGACGCCCAGCCTGCCTCCCAACACGTATTACTCACCGCGCTGGGCCCACTTCAACTATCTTCGAACTTCCATTTACGCTCACTTTAGCTGGCAAATTCCTACTGTTGTACTTAAATTGATCATTTTTGCGTGTCACTAAACCACCCAACAGCGACTTGCACCGCCAGCTTCGACAACTTGGTCATGAGGATAATGTGCTCCAGCGCTACGTTTACCATCCCACCGGTAACAAATGGGTACCGGTTCTTTCCTGCTGCCTTCGTCTTTGAAGTTTGAAAGCATTTCACGATGGCATTGCTGCCGGCAATCTAGGCTTCCATAAGACCAATGGCTGCATCAATACCCGCAGCTTCTGGGCTGGCTTGTTGACAATGGCAGCCAAATACGTGGGCTCAGCGTAAGCGATCCATACCCCCACCAGCTAGATTACTTCAGCCTTTTACCTGTACGACCACACCTCGTGAATTTGTCGGAATAGACGATTGTGTTGTTCTTTGCTGCTGACGTCTTCCGGCCATCCTTCGATCGTCACTGCAGGCGACCATCTAACAAGACATGCCGAGACTTCAGCTCTTCGTTCTGCTACCGCCACAGATATCGCCGACTTTATCGTGCACTCCATCATATTACGCCCGGAGCTCCTCGCGTTAATTTTATGTGACCAGGACTAAGCCCTCAATTGTAAGGTCCTCGAAGAACTCCCACGGGTGTCTAATACAGCACATAAGACAACTTCTACATACAATGCACAGTCGAATGGTCTTACTGAGTGCTTTCACCGAACATTCTCCGACATGATATCCATGTACTTACGTTCTGGCCAGAAAAACTGGGGTAAAATTTCACCGTTCGTCACCTTCATCTCCAACACGGCATTACAATAATCAACTGGCTACAGTCCTTTTTGCTCGTGTATGGATGATCTGCCTCCTCCATCTTCAACACAGCCTTTTTTTTTGCTCCTGCTTCGAGCTGTACCGTGCTTCCAGAAAGTTCACGGCTCGAGTCATGCACTGCCGTGAAATCACTCACCAAAACACAGTAGCAACATAAAAAGAGAGAAAACGTTGCTGTGATAGCAAATGACGCGACGTTGCCATTGATCTTGTCGACAAGGTTTTACTGTGGACACCGGTTCAAGCGTCGGGGCTTCGCGAGAAATTTATTCACCGGTATGTTGGCCGATACACCCTTGTACGAATGACACCCCAGTGAACTATCTCGTCTCTCTGCTTCAGTCCGTAACTGACCACCTTCTGCACAGCACGGAAATAGTTCACGTCTCACTGATGAAACCTTTTGTTACTCGTACTGTCGATCTCTGATTGGTGGCCTGGTTGGCCACCTGTAAAAGGGAGGAAACTCGTAAGCACATTCCAAGCGCTTCATCCTTCTCAGTTGTACATACCAATCACCATCGTTCATTCTCGTTGGTGTTCGCAGCCAGACACCGTGGGATAAACAGTTCTGCTGGCCTTGCCTGGCCGAGCCTTTTGCACCCTTCAATATATATACAATCATTTACTTCCCGTGCTGGCCTTCCTTGAACGTGGTAGACAAACGTGAATGGCAGTTTTTTTCTTGTCATACGTAAAAGCACCATTTTGTCAGGGCTTAAATTCGATAATGACCTAGTACAGCACTCAATAACTTGTGGTGATACAAGACCTAGTGCAAGCTCACCTTGTTGGCATGCCACTTTCTACAGCGGAAGCTCTTATCAGATATAAACTTGGGTCACGCGTGACGCCATAGTTGTCCGCCGCCACCAGCGTCCATAACCACTATCGCGCGATATAAAAAACAACTTGGTACCAAAAACACAGTGGACATCGAACATGGGCCCACTGCGTACCAGCCCCGTATTCCACCGCTGAGCCGCGCTGGTGCTTGGGACTTGTTCGCAAACTTGCATTGGGCAGGATTGCTGTCGGGTAAGAAATCACGTTGATATGGGTAATAAAGAGATCTATAACAGCAAAAGAACTACGAAGCGCCACACAATGCGAATAGCGGAAAAAATGGGTCATTCAATGCTTGAACTTATTACAACAGCTTTGATGACCTAATAACTGTAGCGCATATACAATTCTGGCATAAATCTTTATCATCGTCTGGCACTACATAAGTAATTGGTACTAATTCTAAGCAATTGTTTAGCAGATACGACGCTTTTCAAAAGAATGACGAAGTATAGCGTAGTCAATTCCGACCTCCTGCCTAGAAATTAAGATTATTTAATAGCGCGGTGAGCACCCAGCAAGCTTGCTTGTAGCTGTTACCAAAAGAGTGTCCAGAAAAGGCTCTGAAAGACCGAACTTCTAGATTTCGCTGTGTCTGTGTGGCGGCTTCCGCGCAGGCCTGGCGTTTTTTGAAGATCAACCAATTGTCTTGAATGGGGGGCATTAAAATTTGGATTCGTACTGATCGAAAAAGTTGCTGAGGTGCTCAGACATTGCGCCATAGTTTCGCTTACCACAAAGAACAATTGTTTTATTATTATTCTTTTTTTGAACGAGGTATACATAAACAGAAAATGAATCATTTATTGATCGCTAATCACTAGGTAGTCAATAGATGATAGGTTTTCGGGACTATCAGTTAATATCAGGTTGAGAGTATTTGCTGATCCTCATGAAATTACGTATAATGACGACCTTCGTGATTCTAGTGGGAGTACAAACTACGCACAAGCGCGCATTTTAGCATGGCAGCTGTCAATTTTAGGCTACATAGTATCCAAGGATAGAATCCTTCCCTTTGTGCCGAAATCAGGGCCGTAGCCGAATTTTACAAACCTACTGGGACCCCACTTTAGACGCTTCATTTGAAACTTCACCATCATCATTTCACCGCTCATAACACTCCTTCGAAGCCACAGGCCTCGAAACTTGTGGTTGTCGTGTGCGACGATGCATTCATGAGGTTACGTCGTACGCTGGCGCCTCATCCAATAATAAAGTTGGTGACAATCTAAGAAAGAAAATAAAAATCACAGCATATCGACGGAGTTATAGATGATTGGTGGGGCAAAGCGTTCGTCAATCCTTTCTTGCTTCCGTCTGTCCATGCGTCAGTGCGTGTTTCCATTCATCCGTGTGGCCATCGGCACATCCATCCGTCTGTGCGTCCCTCCATGCATCCGTCCGTTCTTCCGTCAGTCCGTTCGTTCGTCTGTCTGTCCGTTCGTGCGTGCGTGCGTGCGTCTGTTCGTGAGGCCATCCCCCTGTCTGTCTGGCCATACTTCCGCACGTCCACTCCTCTGTCTAACTGTCCGTGCATTCGACAGTCCGTCCGTCCGTCCGTCCGTCAATCTAGTGAACACTCCAAGTACAGCCATCTCACATCTTTTGTTCATGTACTCATGATATACATGTGCCGCCATCCAGCGGACATATTAGAGACAGCTCTTTCGGGTATGTGCCAACAGTGGTTACAAATCACAACAAGGGACGCACGAGCCACGCCATAACGAGCTTCGCCCCTTGAAATATAAGCTCACCTATCGAGGCCGCACCGCCGTTATTTCGCCAGCCTCTACGCCACAAAAGAATTAGTTCCCAAAGAATGGCAGTTATTTTCTCGTGTACAATCATTATTTCGCAAGATATCTTCCATCATAAAATAAAGAAACCAAAGCTCAATAAAAAACTGGACAAGGTACAATGTTCAGAGTCAGCACGTCAAACACACTTTGTTGGACAATAGTCACTCTCTGTATAGGCGTTTAACATTTTTTCATTCCTTCATTTATTTTAATACTTTAAAGGCCCCGGCTAGGATGTTACTTGTGAAAGCGGGTGATAAGCTTTTAATGGTTTATAGAACTTTCCATACCAGGTTTCTTCACCATTTGCTATAATTAATGAAAACTATGACTCAAAGCGAAGAATACAGAAGTGATCTGAGATTGACTTCAAGAATTTCGGTTCTTGTTTTGCCGTAAATACCGGTTGTGCGTCTCACATTGCCGTGCTTGTCATGGTGTTCGAGGTGAACGCTATTGTTTTAATTGGCGTCTTCTTTTACCAAAATAAGAGTGCGTAGTTCACATTGTGCTTGGCAGCATGAGTCATCGCATACGTTGTCATGAAATATATGCCATATGGCGATGTACGCGGATAAAATGGCGGCGACTAAAAGCTGTCGGTGATTTTTCTCTTGCTTCGACGAGTTGCGCTAGTTTTGCCATGACCACGTCTGCACTAGAATATTCAACTTCTTCAAAGCGGTACCCTGTAATTTTAAAAAAAAGGGCCACTACCTTTTACGAATGAGCTTGTGCGAAGGTGCTAGGCAAGAGGGTTTTCTATCCTCAGTGTACGTAAGTGAAAGGAGCACGAGGCTTGGCTTTCATAGGGGAGTGCAATGCATCCTTCATGTTTTCTTTAAAGGGAATCTAAATTAATATAAACAAATTATCATTACGTTATACATGCGCGAAATACAGGCGAAATGCAAAAAATAACTTAGACAAAAGCGAGAACCCGTATTGAGATACGGTTAAATGTGAAACAACGACTTAAAAATATGAAATTTTTTTCGCTCAATAATTGTTTTATCGGGCTTGACTTCGTAACATTCACGGTTGATGCAATTTATCGTGAGTGCTCGTGAGCATGGTGAAACAAGCGCGAATTTGTACGAAGATTTACAAAACACACAGGACGGATCACTTACTCGTCAGTGTTTTCTACGTCTTCATACATATTGGTGCTTGTTTCATCATGAAGTTATACTAACTCGTCCAACTGACAGTCATTCTAAATGATTGTGATTGCTGCATCAACCACGAGCATCATATCTCACGCGTAATATTGTGATTTAAAGAAACTAGCAGGTTATTTTTTAAGCAAAACATTCCTTCAGTGATGTTTTATAGCACGTGTCCTTAGGTGGTGTAAATAATCTCGCACAGTGTCTTTCATGGAAGATATTCTTGTATCGAGCTTAAGACAAGTGTTTACGGAACGGGCACTTCAACCCGGCCCATAATTATGATCCGGTGAAAATACTCAGTTAACATGACGCAGGTGCACCAATAGGCACACGTCAATTGAATCACCCACACTGACCGGATAACCATGATTTGCTTTATAATGCATACACTACTGCGTATACTGCTCCCCTGGATTGTTCACTTTGTTCTGTGTCATGCTAGCAGATTCTGTTAGTGGCTTTTTTTCACGCTTCGTCTACGTGTACATTCCTTGTGTTCCTTCATGATATAAACACACAACCCTGCGCATCTCACAAAAGATCAAGATTACCATGTTGCGACACCCAAGGAACACTTACGCACGCACATGCACCAACGCTGATGCTATAACTTTTTCGGGCACTGAATCATAAACGTGCACACCCCACCTCCCCCAAAAGACGCGCACATTTAGACTTCACCTTCACGGTACCGCACACGAACCAGCGTGACAATAATCGTCTAGAGTGACCACTTTCACGCTTGGTGCATCCGAACGGCGCAGAAAATAGATGCCGCGTTGTTCCTTCACACTGCAGAAACGACTGAACGCGATAATGTTCTGCGGCTTCAATGCACTTCAAGCGCTGCAAAATGGGAATCGTCTGCATCGATTGACGATGGGTGAGAATGATGCTGAGTGTGAGTGAAGAACAGTAGGAAACAGCCTTTTCTTGAAGAAGCAGACACCACAAAAAATGCGAATTGACGCCTGCCGGCCATGTTGGAGTTGTCATTGTTTCATTGTAACTGTTATGCCATAATACAAAGTGGTCACAGTCGGACGAGCATGGTGGAAATGAACAGCAGTACATTTCTTTTTTTTATTGTTAAGGTCCCTTCAATTCATCCTACGCTTCCAGAAGTAGTTCATGGTGGTGCCATCTAAATGTTGTCTTCGTATAGGTGACATTTCTGCAAGTGCGGCAGCGGCGAGAAGCGGAAACGAATACAAGAGTGCAGATGTCGTGCAAGCCCATTCTACTCAGCTGCCTTGGGGGCTGTGGAGGCTGTGATTCATGAAAACGGCGCCACTTAAGTTGCTTGGCATCTCTCTACCAGGAAATGGTCACTGTTGTACTTGTTGCTCATCACTAAAACCAAACCGAATGCAATCGCCTGCGTCAGCTGCTGCAGCTTGAGCCATTTCGTTCTGCACAGACTCGGCAAAACCTCAAAAGCATGTGCAGAGATTTTGTGAACTGGCCTTGCACGACAGCTGCTCTTTTTTGAAATGAATACTGCGGTGCCGCTGCCACGATTTTGAACCCGTGAAACGAATTCCGAAGTGCAGCGCGTCCATGAACTGGTTCAAAAGTGCAGGTGGAACGAATGGACTTTTACCTCGTCCCCGAATATAGACCAGTATGACCCCACGGCCCCTAACGAGGTACACACTATTACCAGCGGTTTCTGACTCAGCACGAATCAGGATTCCCTGAATATGTTTTGGCCACTGGCAGTCGATCCTTGCGGAAGCCAACACCAATTAAACCGTCACAGAAATGAATATGTGATGATTATCAAGGCCCTTACAAAATTACGACCGCAATCTGCATGGTCGCCACTTTTATGTTGTCACAAACCATTATTTGCTGCGCAGCTGGTCGTCACTCAAGACGCTTTCAGTCCGTCTCACCAGTTGGCCACTCCGTCTGCAGCGGTGCAATATCAACGTGCTGCACCGCAGCTGGCACCTCGTTGCTTACGACGACGGCCTCTCGCGCTGATTGGCCCCTGTTCATTATCTAACATTGCCGTTTCTTCCACTGCCTTGAAACTACGGCTATCGAACAGCGCCATAATAAATGAATCACCTCACTGGTATACATCCTCTCTGATCTACTAGCAGCAAGAGCCACTTGAGCCTTGCGCTGTCCAGCTGACAATAGCATCATTCACGACGGCCTACTGCAGTGACAAAACTATAACACCGACGAACACCATTGGTGATTATTTAAAGTCTGTCTTCTGAAATATGGCATTCTTTCCAAGCTGACCCACAGTGTGCGCACGCTGTGGTATTCAAAATGCATTCTACAACAATACTAGTGACGAAGATTGTAGCGCCGTACGTGCCGTACGTGCCGATGTTCATTCGCTGTTCCTTCGATTGTCGGCGTTGAAAATTTTCAACGAATCTGTCGCAAAAAGCATACCACATTGTAATTTTTTAGGCGACATCTGGGCGCATGCGCACCGATTTGTATCTACCACTTCCTCTGATGTTGGTTGGTAACCACTGCGCCGTCGTCGCTTTTGACCACCTCAGGCAATACGCCTAAACCACCATGCTATCATTTTTTTATTGTGAGGCTTAAAAACAAGTGCTAAGCGGGCAGCATAATATTATAGCAGGCAATGTCAATTAGAAAAGAAAACAAACAGGGCAGATCCAATTGAAATTTTGAGGGAGAAGGATGTACAGAGAATCAGACTCCACCCCTAGTCGAACCAGAGGTGCAGTCCATCCCAACAACCTACCAACGCCAAGAGCGCGCCAAGTGGCGTCCTTGTGGCTCCGCCAATCTATACACTGTGGACCACCCCCAGAGGTCATTAGCAATTAAGGCCGTGTCTTCTTGAGGAAAGTTGTCAAAGATTAACTCTAAAGGATTGCCGCAAAAGCGATTACAACTAGCAGACATTGGTCTAGCCGAGCGCAATGACCGTATGCCCGGTCACGTGCTCTCAACGTATGCACGTCACCACCGAGTACACAACTTCGAATGCCATACATCCCTCCGTCACCAAAGCTTAAAAACTGGGGGATTCTTAAGCTTCGCACTTAAAAATTGAACGCGATAGCCAACTCCGGCCCCTAGTACACCCTTCAACTGCTAAGTGCATACTTATAGTATGTTTTGTGACATACGCACGCACGCACACAAACACACACACTGAAGATTAGACCAAGGCGCGCTAGCATCGCCGAATGGGCTTGTTTTCGTCGTGACACCTCTCGAACAAAATGCGTTAAAGGGGCCCTGAAACACTTTTTCAAGTAACCATGGGATGAATTTGCTAGAAGAGCTTATTGCCTCACAGATTCAACGCCACAAAAATTTTAAGAATCCGTTCAGTGCGAGTGGAGTTACAAAGTTTTGCCGTAAGCTTAATTTGCATTATCTCTTCTCTCGTACCGACGAAAACGCTTGAATACAAGCAGGGAGGGGTGGCAGGGCAAAGAAACTACCACGCCTCATGACCTTGAGCACTTTTTTAGGGGCGAAGCTTCCTAATGCGGCAGCCGTTCGTCCCTCGCCGTAATGCATAAGTAGTCTACCACTTTGGCCTGCAAGGTGGTGCCAGTTGGAGATTTCTCCAATGCGTTGTTAAACAACGATGAATTGCAGTGTGCGCGTTAACTAAAAGAAGAATTCTCCTGTCTTTCATTCCCAATTAGCAGCCATTGGCATGTACATTGAGCACTATCTGGCAAGAAAGGGTTACTACGTTATACTCGCTGGGCGTAACCTCATTGGTTTTAGAAAGGTTTAGCGAGGGTTGGGCCGCAGTGCCATAATTACAGTGAACTATTATATACTATGACCTCGAGGTGGTTAAAGGTGGGAAGCAGACACGAAGCGCAGGCCATAACAAAGTGTGCGTGTGCCACCTCTCGTTTTGTCCTTAGAACGTCCGCTGGATCGCGGTGCTTCTATATGCGGAATGTATGAGGAAAAGGTGCGAGAAGGTGGTACGTGGAGTGTTGGAGTGATGGACGAACGGACACACAGCCAGATGCAAGGACGGGCGCACGGATGGCTGCACGGACGGATGGAAGCATGGACGGACGCAGGAGCGGATGCATTGACAAACGCAGGGACGGACGCACGGAAGGACGTGCAGACGCATGAACAGACGCACGCACAGACGGGTGGATAGACGCATGGGCGGTCACACAGACGGACGCATATATGATGAAAAGATGCGAGATGGTGGTACTTGGAGTGTTGACTAGATGAACGAACGGACACACATAGAGATGCACGGAAGGATGCATGGATGGCTGCACGGACGGATGGATGAATGGGCGGCCACAGGGGCGGATAGTGGACGAACGAACAGACGCATGCACGAATGAACGTCCCACTCATCATTCACCCCGTGGAACTGCTGCCATTTTTTAATAACTCTGAGCAGCTTCTGAAAGTGCATATTAAATCGTTTTTCACTGTGTCCTCGTTTTCTAAGGAGAGCCCAAACCCAGACGCGGTCACCAAGTTGATACTGTTGGTTGCCGTGGCGCAGATAGTAGCGTCGGGGGTCGGCTTTTTTCCTCGAACGCGCGGCTTTTCAGTATGATCGCGCGCGCACGCTTTGACAAGTAATGGCCTACCGCGGCTATCTCAAAAACTTGATTTTTGGTCACAGGCACACAGACAATTGTTCGCTCACAACCGATCGGGCACTGGCGGCGAGTTTTCTGCGACACAAGCTCTCTAACGATATTGCGTTAAAATGCCACCTTCCAAAAAACTACTACAGGAGGCACGCTTCGCACGCATCCACATGATCCTTCCATACAAACCAGCTTGTAACCAAGTGTGCGCCTTTTTTTTTTGTTTGAGCCCACGTATCTCCTTGCAGTGGTCCCTCTGGTGGCAACTAGAATATCTTCAAAAGTGCTGCCCTAATACGAAGATGGCTACCATTTTGTTGAACGCCCATCCCCAGTCCGTCACCTGATCAAAGCCATTGAACCACTATCGGACATTTGCCGTCAAGTATGTGACCTTGTCAACATTCAAACCCCTTGATCTTGGGAAAGTAACGACACTCCTCCACGCGCGCGTTTCCTTCTCGATTCTCCTCGCCAGCTTCCTGTACAGGTGGCACACAGCGCCATTTCTTGCCGACGCTCCCACGGGCGAGCGCAGCATTCAATGAAGGCAGCCTATTTGTGGCAGCTTGCGTGCCACTGTACTGCTCAAATTTTTTGAATAGTGATAATAAAATTAGGAACACTAAGGCAACCATTTATTTAAATATAGGCTTCTCCGAAGGTTCTATAAGTGAAGTATGCTAATTTATTAAAAGATTTTTTGGGAAGTTCTACGATGCAGATGTTTTTTCTGCCGTATAATAACATGCTGTACGTTTGCAACTGAAGTAGGTATGCTTGTGGCATGTCCGTCTGTGTTGGGATTTTTTTCCCGTGCTTGTGCGTCAGTATACAACACATGTGCCTACACCATCACATATTGCAGTGAATTCGCGGATGGTGGATCATTTAGCCATGCGTTCATCTTCTCGGCGTGAAAGTAGCTTTGTGCAATGGTCTCCAAACTGAAAAAGGCGTTTAAGCAATGTCAATACGACGAAGTGTCGGCAACAGTGATTCTTCTTCCACAATAGCAGAAACATAATAAAATGACTTCATAGAACAGTGTTCTCCGGTTTTATCAAAGAAACTAGCGATCACGCTACTTGTGAGAGGACAATTTCTCCACCAGGATTGTCACCATAATCTTCGCGTTCATAGCGACCAAAAAATCCTATCTGCACTGACTGATTCCGGTGAGAAGTACCCATGTGACACTGGTATAAAAGAAAATATAGTTTCTTTATTGGGAGAATTCAGGTCTCGTAGAAAATGACTAACTCGCCATCACCGTGCCATTGCTTTTTTTTCTTTGCACTTCTCACTTCTGTAATTATTTCTTTCGATCGTCCGCATCTATTTCATGATTTTCGTGAGATAATTATCTACTCTAAAAAAACAAATCACAAAATAAATACCGTTATGAAAACGAGCACCAATAAAAGTAATCTCTATTCATCCCTTCATTAGTTTTCTTCAACAAACGTTCTCGCAAACGAATCCTAACGGCCTCGAAAACCGCGATCGAGAAGCTGTGTCATCACACGTAATTTTTCGCAGCAAAAGCAGACAGTTGTGCATTTCCGACGATTGCCGAGGTGCGTGCGAGAAGAATAAGTATGAGCTGAACATTTTCATTTACTTTATTCATTTATCAAGTTTGGCACACTGCAGACGAGCATTTTGGTCTATGCTGGAGGGGCATAAGAACCGTTATGTGAGTCGTAACAACAAAAACAAAAAACACATGTATTCATACGATAACAGAGGTCACATGCCTGTGAAACAGAAATGAAATTTTTAACACATTTATAGGTTCTATTCACTAAGTAGGTAGCGTTCCGGCGACAAAACGAATTCGCAAGCCTAAATATCTCATGATTCAGAAAATTGCATTCATAAACTGCTCCAGGAAAATTACTGTATTAGTAAGCATTCGTGCAAATATTGTTGTCAAGAATCGATCATGTTTACGGCGGGTATTCCTAGAAGTGGCTGGCTGAAGGCAACCAATTACATGTACGGTAACTTTTCTTGATATAAGTTTGTGTAAAAACGTTAAGCGATTCAACTTTCTTCTTGTTTTTAAAAAGAAATTCAGCATATTGATGACAACTCCACTTTGAAGCAACGCACGAATAGCTGAGAAAAAAATCACAGATTATTGTGAACGATGCTGAGGCATATAGGCTAAAAAAAACAAGCGTCTTTATTAGGGCGAACTTGTGCCCACGAGGCTAATAATGGCTATGGTCGTCGAGTATGAGCGGCCGAGTTGCACACATCCAACAATCTTCTTCTTCCTTGTAGGCCGAGCGCACGAACGCGTGGCACATGCCAGCTGGGTCTTGCTGGTGCTCGTGCAACGATGATTGCGGCGGGCTACTTGAACGTGGCCAACCTGTCGCGGCATTATCCCCGTCCTTAGACGGATCGTCCCGATGCTTGAGACAGTGAAAAGATACATTTGCACTCTCTCTCGTTTTCCGACGATCGGTCATGATAGGGCTTCATACGGACTACGTGTACCACTTCCATGGTATTGCGGTGTCTTGAGCTCCCGTGTCCAGCGGATCTGACTTCATAAGTGGCGTCGCTAATACGATTGAGTGCTTCATAAGGGCCGAAGTATTGGCAAAGAAGCTTTTCAGAGAGTCTGCGGTGGTGCACTAAGATCCATATCCACACTTTGTCACCGGAATGATAAAGTGCGTCACTGCGTCGCTTCTTGTACTGACTAGAATCGACGCGCTGTTGGCTGTGTATTCGGTATCTTGCCTTCTGTCGTGCTTCGTCAGCTCTTTCCAAGAAGTCATTTAAGTCAGGTGGATACCTGCTTTGATCCTGTAGTGGTAACACGGCATCAACTGGGGTGGTCACTCTTCGGCCGTATACTAGTTCGAAAGGGGCAATGTGGGTTGTTTCTTGAACGGCTGTATTATATGCAAATACTACGTAGGATACTATTTCATCCCACTGCTTATGTTTAACATCGACATACAGTGATATCATGTCAGTCAGAGTTTTATTGAGGCGTTCGGTTAAGCCATTTGACTGAGGGGGACACACCGTTGTTCTTCTGTGATCGGTATTTGTCATGTGCATCAGGCATTGCAATAGGTCTGCAGTAAATGCGGTGCCCCGATCCGTAATAACGACGACGGGCTCACCATGTCTGAGCACTATGTTGTTCACAAAGAACTTGGCGACTTCGGCAGCTGTCGCACTGTATAGAGAGTCAGTCTCAGCATAACGGATCAGATAGTCTGTGGCTACGACTATCCATTTCTCGCCTGCACACGATGTCGGGAAAGGTCATGGAAGGGCTATGACGACTTGTTCGAATGGAGCATCCGGAAGGTCTATTGGCTGGAGAAAGCCGGCTGGTTTTACGGCTGGAGTTTTGCACCGTTGACATTGACGACACGTTTTCACGTAGCGCTGCACTGATGCGAGCACCTTAGGCGAAGAGTACTTTAGGCGAATCCTGACGAATGTTCGGCTCACACCCATGTGTCCATATGTTGGCTCGCCGTGGCATGCAGGCAGAGTTACCTCTCGTATTGTTGTGGGCACGACTAATTAAAACGCTTTGCCATTAGGTTCAAAGTTCCGCCTGTAAAAACACTTCTTCGAAGGCATAACGTGGAGAGCCCTTCGGAGAATATGCGAGGGACTTGAACGTCGAGACCCGGCAGGTGTTGTATAAGCGCCAGCAAACCCGGGTCATCTCGTTGTTGTTGAGCAAATTCGGATGCGTTAACAACGCCTAGAAACGGGAACTCTTCCTCTTCAGGTACACTTGGATCTACTGGAGAGCGTGGCAGACAGGCGACATCACTGTGTTTCCTTCCAGATTTGTATGCGACAGTAATGTCATACTCCTGCAGCCTAAGGCTCCATCGTGCTAGTCGGCCTGACGGATCCTTGAGATTTGCCAGCCAGCAAAGAGTATGGTGGTCACTGACAGCTCTGAATGGTTTACCATAAAAGTAGGTTCGAAACTTGTTTATTGCCCAGATGACTGTGAGACACTCTTTTATATTTGCAGAGTATTTTCTCTCAGCATTTGAAAGTTTGCGGCTAGCACAGACTAACACTTTCTCTTGACCATTTTGCCAC
Organism: Rhipicephalus microplus; assembly: GCF_043290135.1. Lineage (NCBI taxonomy): Eukaryota > Metazoa > Arthropoda > Arachnida > Ixodida > Ixodidae > Rhipicephalus > Rhipicephalus microplus. Next base: position 132,557,065 of record NC_134707.1, read on the forward strand.
TGGACCAGGATGGCGCCGAGGCCAACATTGCTGGCATTGGCATGAACTTCAGTGTCGGCTGTCTCATCAAAATAGACAAGTATTTGTGAACCCTGTAGCCGTTTTCTAAATTTGTCAAAAGCTTTCTGTTGTTCGCTTTCCCTTGTTAAGGGCATGTCGTCTTTTGTTAGTTTTGTAAAAAGTTCTGCAATCTTTGAGAAGTTTTTCACAAATCGCCTATGGTGGGCACATGAACCCAAAAATCGACGCAGTGACTTTTTGTCTCTGGGTGTTGGGAACCTCTGAACAGCGGCTGTTTTTTCGGGATCCGGACGAACGCCGTCAGAACTAATGACATGGCCAAGGAATCGCAGCTCTTCAAAGCCGAAGTGGCATTTTTCGGGTTTGATTGTCAAGTTTGCTTACCGGATGGCTTCTTATACTGTGCGTAGTCGTTCTAGATGTTGGTCAAACGTTCAACAACGCTAGGCATGACTGCCATTTCAATCCCGCGAGGAGAGTGTCCATCATTCGCTGAAACGTGGCTGGCGCGGAACAGAGGTCGAATGGAAGCGCTTTGAATTGGTAGAGGCCACCTGGTGTTACGAATGCCATTTTTTATAGTCCCGCTCGTCGACCTCTATTTGCCAATATCCGCTTTTCAGATCCAAGAATGAGAAAAACTTTGTGGAAAGCAGCCGATCTAGTGTATCGTCAATACGTAGCAAGGGGTGGACATCTCGTTTAATTACACTGTTCAGTTTTCGGTAGTAGACACAGAATCTAAGTGTGTTGCCTTTCTTCTTATCGAGCACTACGGGGGACGCCCATGGACTATTCGAAGGCTGGATGACATCATCCGAAGGCATTTCCTTCACTTGCTCCTTGATAATTTCCCGTTCTTTTTGTGACACTCGATATGGATGCTAGCATATAGGCCTCGTGTCGTGTTGCGTTATAACCCTGTGTTTCGTAACTGACGTGCGCTGGACATTCGAGGAAGTTTAAAAGCAATCAGAGAATTCTTTTACCAAGGCGTAAATCTGTTTCTTTTGACTTTCCGCAAGGCTCTTGTTGACGGTCACGGATGTGTCGATGTTGCAGGCCACTGGTCGAGTGGTTGACGTCTTTAAGCTGCATAGCTCGGTCGCCATACAAAAGTCATGTAAATAGGTGGTAGCCGTGCATTGAGCGATGTGTTGAATTTCATTGGATATATTATGATTAGGACATCTGCACGGCCATTCGTCAAGTGAACAAGACCCCGAGCTATGCAGACACCTTTGTTCAAAAACAGCCCTACATTTGTATCCGCTATGCTTTCGCGGCTGTGCAATGCATCATTCTCTACGAGCACCATTATGCTGCAGTGTGGCGGCACAGTTACGTCATCATAAAAAACGCGTACAGCAGGTAGGCGTCGTTCCTCAGATTCCTCCATAGTTATAGCTGGTTTAGTCCAAAATGACACACTGGACCTACGCATTTTATATATGACGCCATTCGCTCGCAAAAAGTCCATTCCTATTTTGAGTTTCCTTGAACATTCTGGTAGCACAATGAAATCGGCAACGTAAATAAAGCCCCGAATTTTAAGTCCTGCAGTGCGTCTTCCAAGAGGGTTAATAATGTGACCAGCTGCCGTGCGTATCTGCGATCCACTTCACTGTGTCGCAACTTTGTTTAGCTTTTTCACCATCTTGTGACTTGTCACTGAATAATCAACACCGGTGTCGACTAAGACATTCAGCTCCCATCCTTCCATTCTCAACCTCAAATCGGAAGTAACGCTTTAGTTGCTGCACCCATTTACCGAAAATACACCGTCGCCACCCTCAAGCCAAATTGGACGATCTTTGTAACTTATGTTATCAGCGCCCTCGCCTCCATAGTTTGCTTGCTTCAGTTTTCTGGTAGTGGACATGGAGAGCGATGACCAGGCTGCCTTGAAGGCCCACGTGGCCTGAATGCTCGGTAGCGCATAGGCGATGGCGACCGTGACCAATGTTGGCGTAGAGGTGGCGAGTTCTGGCGCGTGAACAAGTACTCCTCAATCTCCGCTGGTCGTTCGCCGTTTCGGGGGCACGGTGCTTACGACGGGAAGCCTCTTAATCCATCCTGTCGGTAAGGGCAGAATCTGTACAGATGACCCGCTTCGCCACAATGACAACACAGAGGCCTGCGCTCGTGGTCACGCCAGACGTCACTTTTCCTGGGCCTATGCTCCACATAGCGATGTGTGCTACGTGCTCCTTGGGGCCCATAGGTAGCCGTTGGTTTTCGTGGACGAGGTGCGCTGCGTGCTGCAGGTAGGAGAGGAGTCACCGCCATCGCAAATTCTGCATTGCTGTTTACTGTGAGTTGTCTGAGATCTTCAGAGTATGTTCGAATAGGTCTAACTGGCTGCAGCTCACGCTCTGGCTCTCGTATGATCTGCCTTAGTTCGTCACAAACAACGTCCGTAACAGATAGTGCAGTTCGAGACTGGGGCAATTGCAGTCTGAAAAGTTGTTCTTTGATAACTGATCTAATGAGGTCTCGCAAGGCTTCAACGTCATTTCGCACGCCTCCAAGTAATATCTGTGCAGATGCGCAGTTAAGATTCCGGTTGTACTGCCGAGCCCACTGTTTTAGTGTTTTTTTGATGGCCGTCGCTTCCGAATAAAACTCAGCAACTGTGCTTGGAGGGTTGCGGACAAGAACGCGAACAGCTGTTGCTTCACTCTGCGCATAGATGGCGCACTTTCTTATCCTAAACCATGTTGTAATCCACACGCTTGAACAGACTCACCATGTGCTAAAATATACACAGCAGAACTCTCGTTTGTGAGCTGGTTCCTTGATTAAAGAGCAGCCTCCGCCTTTTCTTTCCGGTCTATATTCGCGAACGTAGCCACCGCTTGTCGTGGAAATACTTCCCAGGTAGAAAACGAGGACTCATGGTTCTCAAACCATGTCTTTCGAAGTCTTCCAGGGCGAAGTATACGCGAAGGAGCTTCTCTTTTTCATCCCATCCATTCAAGCTCGCCACTTTCTCGAAAAGGTCCAACCAATCTTCCACGTCCCCGTACGATTCCCCGTGGAATACTGGTGGCTGGTGCGTTTGGCTAATGAACACTTGCGCCGGTGTGACCTGGCTATTCATAGTGGAGGCATCCATCGTTTGAATTCTCCTTGGTGTGAAGTGAAGAGGACTGAACTCAGGTGAGTCACCTCGAAGACGGCGACTTGCCCTCTGGTGTACAGGAGTCCCTTCCACGCGGTTGACACGCTGGTCGTCGGGGCTACGCTGTCTCGAGCTCGCGGGGCTTCGAATCATAACCCAGTGCCTCCCTCAGAAATGTAGCGATGCTGAGGCAGACAGGCTAAAAAAGCAAGCGTCTTTATTAGGGCGAACTTGTGCCCACGAGTCTAATGACCAAGGTCGTCGAGTCTGAGTAGCCGAGCTGCACAGATCCAACTATCTTCCTCTTCCTCGAAACCCGAACGCAAAAACGCGTGGCGCATGCCAACCGGGTCTCGCTGGTTCTCGTGTCACGATGATTGCAGCGGGTTACTTGAACATGGCCAACCTGTCGCGGCAATATCGACGAGATGAATGTTGAAGAGTGGGGCGAAGCGTGCGGATGGACGCACAGACGGTCGGACGAATGAAAGCACACACGGACGCACGAAAGCATGTACGGCCTGATAGACGCTTCGTTCCACTCATCATTATTCACTCTGTGGATGTGTTGTGACACCATTTTTATTGACATCCAATGCAATGCAACCGGCTCCTACGACGACTACAACGACACGGGACATGCGACCCACGGCCTAACGAGCTTCGCCCCTAAAAGAGTGTATGTTGATGAGCAGGCCGAAGCATTATTTCAAATGTAGCATACAGTGATGCCTTGATGCGAGCATTAAGAAAGGCAGCTTACCTTGCAAAGTACACTATTCTTTGCTGGAATGAAGTTTTTTTGGCCAATGTTTTGCAGCCACTGCTGCTTGCGTAGCCTTCGCGTTTATCTTGGGGCATCATAAAAAGGGCGTAACCTTTTTCACTGTGGTCGTTCCATTCATAGGCGTAACAGCGCGGCTTAGCGCCCGCACAAAGCACAAAACACAAACCGCGTGCTACGTTTGCTACGCAAAACGACGACTAAAATGGCGCGACCGAAAAAGAAAAACACGAGCAAATCGCGAGATCTACGCGTCATTAGAGAACCAAGAAGGAGGGCAATCATCGTGCAAAAAAAGTGTTTCGCTCTAACGATTTCATTCTAGGTATAGATTTTCTAGCTGCTCACTCTGCTCTTATGAACCTTTAAAGCAGCTCTCTTCTTTGCTTCTACCTTCCAGTTCGATCAACCCACCTCAAGCACGTCTCCGCTGCGTAGATTTCATACGCATCCAATCTAACTTTCTCATTTACGTCGACTGCGCGCCACCTGTACCTGATGGTAATAATATGGTCAAACTGATACTATCGTGATGCTTACGCATGGCGTCGCTGTTCGGTACACGATTCTGAAAACTGTTGCAAATCGCATCTGCTTGCTCTTGTCGATTTCGCACTCACTGCTGAAGTCCTACACTCAAAACAACTGATTGATTTGTGGGGCTTAACGTCCGAAAACCACGATATGATCATGAGAGACGCCGTAGTGGAGGGCTCCGGAAATATCAACCACCTGGGGTTCTGTAACGTGCACCGAAATCTGAGCACACGAGCCTACAACATTCCCGCCTCCATCGGAAATGCAGCCGCCACAGCCGGTAATCGATCTCGCGACCTGCGGGTCAGCAGCCGAGTATCTTAGCCACTAGACCAACGCAGCGGGGCTACCCCACGATATATCCCTGGAAATTATCGCTCTACAAGACCACAAAGTCGAGCCCTCCTTGGATAATTGCTGCCGCTCAGATAGTGGTTCAACTCCGTCACGTTATAGGGTCATCGACATTATACAGAGGGTGTCATCGAAACATACACCTGATCAAGCTGCACCACCGCGTTGTTAAATTCAAGTGGGACAATTTTTTAATTTGCCAGCACGTTCCTAATCCCAATTACTCTCGTTATTCATCGCAATAATACTGGCGATGCGAGACTCGTTCACGGACGTCCATACTGTGTTCTGTTTTTCCGTGTTTGAGCGTACATTATTACAACGGTAAGTCGAGATGATGCTTCCAAAAGGCATAATCGAGCCCATGTGTCGCTCTTTGGCTTCGTACGTCGTCATGAAACGCGGCGCTTTTGTGTATATTACCGGCATCACAAGAAAATTAGAAATGAAAGGTTGTTCACTCTCTGCATTTTCGATGTCTTGGACCACTTTTTTGGTGCTACTTATTTTTCTACTGTCGACTTTCGATGAGGATACTGGCGGATAGGAGTAGATGAGATGGGCCGCGAGAAGACCGCATCGGTCACTCCTAACGACATTTATCACTTCATGGTAACGCCCTCCCGTCTGTGTAACGCGCCGGCCACACTCGTGAGAATAATAAACTCATTGCTCCAATGATTCATCGGGTCAATCTGCTACTGTTATCTAGAAGACGTATTTGTTTTTTCACCCATATTCGAGTCCTATATCGATCGAATATCAGTAATCCTTGATATTTTCCGTAGAGCCATACATCAGTTCCACTTTATTTACCATTAAATCACCGTACTTGGTCACCTCGTTGATGCCGCATGTGTGCGCTCGGATCGAGAGAAAATTCGGGCCATTAGAAATTTTACCGTTCCGAGGTCCACGAAGGATATTCGCTGTTCTCTTGGGCTGTGCTCCTATTTCTAACGCTTTGCTAAGGAATTCGCATCCATTGCACTCCCACCTAAAAGCCTCCTAATGAAGGAAGCAAAGTTTTACTGGCACCTAGACGAAGCCTCTTTTTTTTTTTCTAGCTCACGACCGTGCTTATAACGCCACCAGTCTTAGCGCACTTCGATCCCAAAGCTTCAACTGAGGTTAGCATTGACGCTAGTGGACACGGCATAGAAAGAATGGTATTGCAACATGAAAGCGGACATGGCCTATTCAAGCCGACTGCAATCTGCTGCCGACCGCAACTATTCAATCACGGAGCTTCAGTGCGTCGCTCTTGTGTGAGTGGTCCCCAAGTTTCGTCCATACATATACGGGCACGCATTTTATGTGGTGACCGATCACTATGTGATCACCGATCACCACGTGCTCTGCTGGCTGGTCTCACTCAAAAAACCCCCAGGACGACTGGGCCGTTAAGCGAGTCGTCCTTTGGGAACCTTGAATACACATACACCGTAATGTGTAAAACAGGGCGATTGAATCAAGATGCGGATTGTTTATTTCGCTACCCTGTAGAAGAAACAGCAGATAGTGAAACCATTGCAGACGTTCTATCTGTGTCGTAGATACACGATCTTGGCCACAAGCAACGCCGGCATGATTCTCTACAAGCCATCGTTGTCGAGTTAGAGAAAAGTCTTCACAACGCGCCTCTACAAATGTTTCTTGTAGAATACGAGATCCTCTAGCGCCGTAACCTCGATATTTGTTGCTCGGACTTATTTTCCTGTCAGGTCAGCACAACTGCGTTAGACTGTCCTCCACCAACTTCTTGGCGCTCGTTGGACATTTTCTACACCTTGGACATTTGGACATTTTCTACCCCTACGACAGTGTACATCGTCGTTTTTTGCCTGATCATGTTCATTTTGCTCGACACTACGTCGCCGCTTATGAGCCCTGCCAGCGCCGCAAAAATCCGTCTTCATTACCAGCTGGATGCCTTCAGCCGATTGACGTTCGCACTGAACCTTTTTTTTTTGTTGGTCTTGACCTGCGCGACCCATTCACAGTCTCTAGCTCGGGCTTTAAATGAAATACTGATGGCACCGACTATGCCAGTACGCTATCACAAGAGCACTTCCGACGGGCTGTGCTACCGATGTTGTGAGCTTTCTTGTATACGATATGAGTTTATAGCACGGAGTTCCACGTCTATTCCTTACTGACCAGGGCCACACCTTCCTCTCCACTGTCGTTGACGAAATCCTGCGCCATTGCTCAACGATGCTCTAACAGGATCCTGACAAACATATGCTTTCTACGAAGCAGCTCACCACCATGACTGGGACATTTATTTGCCATATGTTACGTTCGAATACAGTTTCTCGCGCCACGACACGGCTGGCTATTCGCTATTCTGTCGTTTATATGGCCGAGAACATGCTCTACCCTTGCTGCTCTCGACCACTGAATATGCCGGCGAAGCCATTGCCTGAGCGGAGCTTGCGTGCCGATTCGCCCGTAACCATCTGCAGGACTCGCAAGGGCCCCAACGACAGCTCTATAATTCTCATCATAAAAACATGCACTTCTACCCCCGTTTTCTTCTGCTTCTCTGGTCGCCCACTAGACCTGTAGGGTTTTCTGAGAAACAGCTCTCACGCTTTACTTGACTATACCGTTTCGTTCGCCAGGTGACTAACGTTACATGAAATCGTTGGAACCGATCCAACGTCGTCATTGTGAGTGTCCAGCGACATCATTTACATAGGTTGGCAGAAGACTTATCACCTTTCTTTGACTACGTCTGTGTAGAATAAACACTAAAATGGTGCTTCCACCACCGAGGGTTATAAAAGATAACAGCCCCCGCGGCATGGCTGCATAAAGGAAAAAGACGAAGACGATGGTTTTTGGTTGCTGCTGAACTGGTGCCATCTTGTCAACCTAGCACTCTTATTAATAAATAAGCTAACCATACTAATATAAATTCGGTTTGCAAGAAATGATGGCTACCAAGGCAAATGGCGCATCGATGTTAAACTTAGATTTCCTTTTTTTCTACACAAGCAAAAACATAATGGTTTTCTCAATTATATACAGTCAATTCCAAATAATTTATTTCATTTATTTGATTTGCGCACACAGATACACAATGACACAGAAGAAAGCGGGAGAGAGCAAGCTGACAACTGCCACCTGGAGGGGCACAACACCTGCTCACTTTTTCGGGAGGAGGGAAAAAACAAAGGAAACAAAGATTAGAGGGAAAAAAGAGGAAAGAAGATGAAGAAAGAAATGACGAAGACTTCGACAAATATGAGTGAAAAAAAACAGAAATAAAAATAATAAAAAAGACCTTCTATAAAGGGGTGGCCAGATTCGTTTGGTTCATAAATATAAGGAGACCTCGGTGGGCCTGATCGTATCGGGAAGCACACATACTCGGAAAGAGGTAGTCGTCTAGGGTCGCGCACTTAAGTCCTAGGAATTTATATTCCTTAATAAGCAAAGATTGCTGCGTAGAAAGTGTGGAACAGTGCACTACGAGATGCTCAAGTGTTTTGCAGGAGCTACAAGCTGCACACAACGGACTGTCTTCACGCTTTTCACGGTGTAATCGTTCACGCACCAGAGCTCGGTAATGACGAGGCAAGCCACAGCCACGAACATAGGGAGGGAACGATCCATTCGCTACACACTGCCCTGGGTGCTGCTTTAGGAGGTCTCGGCGTATACGCAGATGAGTGTTGCCCACTGTACATAAAATTCCCGGACAATTCACAGCCATCATGGTTGCATGACGAAGCAAGGCGATCCGCTTCTTCATTGCCCGCAATGCCCACGTGCGAAGGTTCCCACTTTGCAACTAGACATACCTCACATGACAGAATATTGTTGATGGATTTCATGATGCTGCTTAGAATATGGCTGTCAGTCTCTTTGCTGGTGAGTCAGCTAAGGGCACCGCGAGAGTCGGTGAGGATGACAACCTTCGATGCTAGTAACCCTTCTTGTACGTACTTAAGGGCGACATCAATCGCTGCTCTCTCAGCCGTCATTGATGATTAGGGGTGCAGTATCTTAAACGACCGCGTGTTATCGGTTGAAGGGCAGTAGAAAGCTGCAGAAGCGCTCAGGTCATCGCTGCACACAGCAGCATCCGTAAGTATTTTGCATAGTCTTCGAAGTTTTCAGTTAGGTGGGAATGGGCTAATTGGTATTGTTTCAAAACAGGTTCGTCACACTTCTTGCGTATTCCTGCAATTGACAGAGGAGTAGAGAAGGCACAAGGGCTGTGCTCTGTCGATGTTGGCAACTCAATAGTCTCGCCAGAATCACCAGTAATGTCATACAAGAAAGCCACCATTTTGCACAATCGAGAAACTGGGCGCTGTAACAGCCTGTTAAGAAGTGTCTTGACATCTGGGGCTTGGCTTACATGCTCAATACAATGTAGTGCTCTGATTAGCTTGCAGCCTTAGCATCAACTAGTGTGCTTCCTTCGGTAGTTGGATGGATTGTGCTTCACGAGGTAAGCCAGACAGTACTCAACCTCAAAGGGAAACACGATGATCCCGTTCAAGCTGATTTATTCCAGCAATAAAGCAGGCGGTATTCAAGACTGGCATGGCATACATCACGCAAGAGGGTACAGCTGATTGGTGAACCTGTAGTGCCTTCTTTTGATCAATACCATCACCCTCATCAATCAAGGCACCTACATAATTGAAAAAGGACAGCGATTTTCGCCTCACAGTTTTAACAGCAGGGCGCCAAAACGCGATCATTGATGATTACACCAAGGTAGCGATGTTGATGTACCCACTGTATTGGTGTGTCTTCGAGGTAAAACATGCTAAGGCTTCGACGAGCACGTTTGCTTGGATGATACGCGATCGCTGCTGACTTCGCTGTTAAACGAACTCAAACGAACTAAATTGAGATGAAGTCTTGTTTGGGCCAACCAACACAGGAATGTATTTTTAGTTTCTTGTAGACTGAAAAATCCGCTTGAAGAAATTGCCAAACAGGTCTCTTCTGTTAAGACGAAGTTCCTCAGAGACCGGCAATGCTTACGATCTTGCAAAACGAAGATGGCAATCTTGGTGTGGCATTCGGGTGAAGACACAAAAAAGTGAAAAATAAAAATTACACGATCCTCCACTAAATTCAACCATGTGTAGATGCCAAGCAATGGGTGATAACGCTTATTCTAACGGTGGCGTTGGCGGTGGCACTCATCGTGGCGTTGTGCAAGAGAGAATGCAGAAAAGACGCAAAGCACGTAATCATTTACTGATGTTTCCTACTAGAACATGCCAATCACTGCTAATTGGCAATGAGAGACACAAGACTCCGATTGAACGCAGAGACCGGGAGTCCGTTTTCAGGTAAAGGGGTATTGTCACCAAATTTAGAGGCTATCCCAAGCCTGTTGTGGGTTTCTCTGTATGCAAGGGCTCTCCACACAAAGAGTCGGACAAAAAAAAACGCATAGAATGTATTTTAATTCACTTTTAAAATTGTACCTTAATGCCTACTTTTACAATCTAGACGCATTGCTTGCGCAGCAACAATGATGCTTCAGAATAGGAGAAGAAACGGCAGTTGTCTTGACGTCACTCCAGATCTCTAGTATCGAGTGTGTTGCCGTCCTTTGCAGATAAACTGTGTGTCCGTCAAGGACACTGGGTGCTTTCGAAGGCAAACAGGACGCGTCCTTGTCCGTCGGAGACGCCACGCGCGTCCAACAGTGGGGCTGCCCGTACTTCTTCAGCGTATCGGCGCCTATAAAAGGCTGCCGCATCTAGCGTCAGGCGGCTTTCTCGTCCACGTTCTGTACCTACGTTACAAATATGAAGGCTTTCTTTCCTTCGGCTGCCTTTTGCCTTGCCACCACCTGGATGCCACTGCAGCTGGCCATAGCCACTTTAAGCACGTTTGTTTTGCTGGTGCTTGTGTGGCACGTGCGTGTGAGAGCAGACATAACTCAGCATGTATTGTGTCGCAGCTTTGTGTGGTCACGTGGTAGAGCCACCTATGCTTCGACGTCACTGCCCAACTCTGCACCACGAAACCGAAACCAATAATGGTCCAGTTAAGAAGAACAATCTTAAACTATTTAGCAAAAATACATGAATATTGGAGTGTTTATCCTGAATCCTGGAGCTCAAAGAAAAGCTTACAACAAAAAAGACGCATTTCACAATTTATGTCACGCCCCCCCCCCCCCCCTCTAACACGCACGCCTCGACAATTTGTTGTTGAGAATTGTACCGATGAAATCTCCCACAGGCCCTACTATTGAGGCCAAGGTCAGATCTAGGGCCTACATATACGGGGTGGCTAGTGAATAGTTATGCAGAGCAAGCAGTCGATTTTTTTTTATCAAGAAACTCGGTAGCAGACGCTGCCTGCTTTAGCGTTGCGAGGCGAGAGCTAGGGGAGCTCACTAATGCCCAGAAAAGAAAGAAAGGAGAGCAAGAATAGATGCACTAGAAGGGGGCAGTGTGCTCACTACACTATCCCTGCGCTGCGCTACCATGGCCCTCCCCGCGATGACAGATCGGGTGCCCGCCAGAGGTGCTACCGCCCGTTTCACCTGCAGGTTTCACATGCAGGGTGGCATAAATAGGCTGAAGTGGGGAGAGATCGAAGAACAGCTAAGGGAGGAGAAACTGATAGTATACGGGTTTGTAAAACACATTTTAGGGACATGAAACAACCACCTAACAATCTGGACTACACATGGAACTATTGTAATAGAACAGAAGGTGTAGAAAGAGAGGTGGTATTGGGGCATTTATTCATAAAAGTACAGACTGGCAAAGTGTCAAGCTGGAGTGCAAGAAACGTTTGTGGCTAAAAGAGAAAGTGACAGAACAAAAGACGCTCCTAGGCTTTTGTATGCTTGCAGACAGGGGTGAAAGCCAGAGAGAAAAACCAAGAAATAATGCAGTGCATAAAAAATGGCAATGGCAAACAAGAAGAAGAGTGCAAGGTAATCATATTAGAAGATCTGGAGGCGCCCATCCAATGTATGGATGAATATGCTGACTCAACAGGAATAATGCTAATGGATATGCGTGAAAGGCATGATTTATTCATTCGCAACAGCATCAAGAAACGCGAAGGGTAGATACCATGGGATGTAGGAAGGTTGCAGTCGATGAACTATTACGCAATAACGTCACATAGGATGTATGATAAGCTCAGTGTGATGAGCATAGATAAATAAGGATCCAAAAGCTTAGATAGTGATCACAAACGTATCAAGTTGAGTTCTTGAAAAGAAATAAAATTAGAAGGAGACAATACAAGCAACCACGTGGTAATATTTATTCAGGAAGGAAAATAGAAATACCAACTAAAGAGACTGAGAAAACAATCACCAAGGATACTAAAACAGAGTGTACGTACAGAAGTCCAACTCGAATGTTTGAGTTGGAGCTTGATAAGGTTCGAGTCAAATCAAGTGGGAAAAGGAGACACAAACCTCGTGGGATCAGGAAGATAAGAGAGCTATAGTGAGACGTCAGGAAACATCTGGGGAACACACGTGTGCAGAAGATGATGTCAAACAAAATTGGGATAAATTTTTGAGCTTCATAAAGGAAGCATCTGATCAGGGAAAAGACTAGAATAAAGGCGTTGTGACGGATTGCGAAAGTGAACAAAAAGAATAGAAAGGCAGCTGCAAAGTTTTAAAATAATCTCCATTCTCTGAGTAATAAGACAAGCATGGAACAGAGGTTTATGCCATCAATTCAAAGGGTCAGACTAGAAGGCAATGAGGCAATGGAATACATAAAAACATTGATGACAGAAAAATCTAAACACCAAGAAAGTGCTGCATACACCGTACCAGATGAGGATGGACCAATTATCGCAGTGGTTCCCATGGGACAACGAGAGTGAGAAAGGGCAGAAAGAATGGTATTTTATAGCACAGCAGCAGGCCCTCAAGGCATCCCAAATGTGCTAATAAAGAAATTAGGACCAGAGTCTAAGCAAACCTAAGGAGAGGCAGCGAGCAAAGCAGTAATGGATGCTGAAGCACCCAATGTGTGGAAACTAAGCAGATTGCGCATGGTCTATGCCAATATAAACAACTACCGTCCTATAACATTGACTTAAGTTGTTTATGGGCTGGTGATAAAGACAGTAAGGGAAATACTACAGACATGGGTGGAGAACGAGGAGTGGCTGAGACAACTGCAAAATGGGTTTCGTAAAAGAAGCGCTTGGCGAATAATGTGTGTTCATTGATGCAGTGTATAGAAATAGCAAAAAAAGACCACAGGCTGCTGAGGCTGGCATTTCTTGATGTTAAGAGGCTTATGATAGTGTGATTTAGGAAGGCTGTTGGGGAATACTGGACAAACTAGATGTGATAGTTGGAGTAACTTATCTTAAAGGATATCTATAAAAGTAACAAGGTAGTTATCGAATAGAAAGAACAGGCATCTGGACCTGTAGAAATACAGTGCGGGCTTCGACAAGAATGTCCCTTGTCACATTTGTTATTTATGCTGTGCCTACAAGAACTAGAAGCCAAACTAGAAGGGTGTCAACTCGGCTTCAGCCTTTGTTTTGTCAAGCAAGGAGAACACAATGAATAGTCATTACCAGCATTGATGTATGTAGACAACAGTGTTTGTAGCCGAAAACAAGGAGATCTGCCGGGATTGTTCTAAATCTGTGGTAATGAAGGCAATGGGTTACATTTGAAGTACAGCAAGGATAAATTGACCATAATTCTTTTCAATGATAATAAAGGCAGTGAGCATAAGATACAAGAAGTCACGCTAGAAATAGTGGACAAATGCAAATATTTGGGCGTATGGATAAATTAGAGGGCTGGGTACATGAGGAAGCGCGAAAGATACGTAATGACTCAAGGTAACAGGAAAGCAGCTGTAAAGGAAAAGAGGGCACTGTGTAACTACAATAGGTGAGACCTTGTCAGAAGGATTCGAAAAGGTGTCAAGGACTCAAGCTCGACATTCGGCAATGCGCTCTTGTGCACGAAATTATAGGTTCAAGCAAGGTTGGAAATAAACAACGAGGCATAAGTAGACTTGCTTTGGGAGTACATGGGAATACCCCAAAGGAGGAGTTACAGGGTGACATGGGATATACAAAGTTCGAGTGCAGGGAAGCTAGCAGCAAGATAGAATTTGAAGAGCGATTGAGGAAAATTGGAGAGGAACGATTGGGCTAAAAAAGTTTTCAGCTACTTCAAGATTGTTGATAATAAATAGAGGAAGCGAACACGAAAATAGCCAAACAGGTATTTGAACAACAGCAGATTATGAAGCCAAAAGGAAACATCAGTTAAGAAATTAGCCTCGTATCCGCATGGTAATGTGAATGCCGTCCAAATACGATAGTCTTGCGTATAGAGAGAATGAAGAAAACGTTTATTTGACGTTTTGCGCAAGAAAATCAGTGAATGGTATTCTAGAGCCGCTGCGTTACATTGCCTCGAGCCTGCAGCGGAGGCGAACGAACGTATCACGTCACGTCACACGTGAGACATGAGCGCCATCTGGCAGTTTTCTTCAAAAACACAGCGCGTGGCTCTGAGACAAGTGTGTGCGCCCGTCTCAGAGGTGGTAAGGTGTTGAACGCAAGAAGACAGATAGGTGCCACCAGCGTTTTATTTCAGCTCAGCGTTGGAAACACTCCCCTGTTCGCACAAGCGATGCATGGTCAGCGCAGCGTGAGAAGCGCTACGGTCTTTAAAATTACTTATGTATGCCTTTTCTAGTGAAAGACGCACATGCAGAAAATATACGTGTTGTTATGGTGCTCCAAACATGCACAATAATGGTTTTTAATCGACAATTGCACAAGTATGAACGCTGAACCTTGAGCAACATTGGTGGGCGCTGCGGATAGGGTTGGCCATTTCTAGTACCCGATGCTGAGAATAGACAAACAGGCAAGTGTACAGAGAGACAGACAGACCAAACGTTTTGCGTCGAAGGTCCCCAAGAAAGACTATCATCTTTAAAAGAAGGTGAAAGAAACAGAAAGGAACATGTGGAAAACTGTAATGCTTAGGAAATCGTCAATGGTGAACTACGAAGTTTTCAGGCAGAAAAGTGCAAAAGGAAAGATCTATGGTGATTCGCGTGGTAATTCCTTGCTGTTCAAGGCCAGAACGTGAGTGTTGCGAATCAAGACAAACCAGGCCAAATACGAAGGCACAGACACGGTATGTACTCCGTGTGGAAAGGAGGAGGAAACGGCTGAATATTTGATGATGTTCCGTAAAGAGCTCTACCCTATAGTCGAGGATAACGGCACCAAAATTTTCAAAGCGTTCGGGTTTAGGGGCAGTGAATGCAAAATGGACTTGAAAAGAGCAGAAACAATCAGAAGAAAGCTGGCTGATTGGTGGCTGCAATCAAGGCGCCGTCCATTCGTCCAGCCATCCGTCTATTCGTCCATCCATCCATTCATTCTTCCTAAATACTTTTGCTGTGTGTAAAGCGCATTCGTGCTTCTCCGGGGTTTCACTCGTAACGTTTCGCTCGTAACGTTTCGCCCGTAACACGAAGTTGAAGGCAGGCAGAAAGCCTTCACAATAATACAAGACATAAATATCTGTATACAAGTGGTGCTTTACGGGTGAAGGGGGGAAAGGAAGATGAGGAGGACCAAGGGTCACAAAAAACTGGTGCTGTCACGAACGTCATGTCTCATTCATTACAGTAAGTCGACAGGATCTACCAGAGCAACATCATGAGCCCACCAAAGAAAATGATCAGCCTGTGGAAATACACTGGAGCTGAAGACGACGTGCCTGTTGACATGTGGTTGCACCTCTTCGAAACGAAGGCGAGCAACGTCAGCTGGTCTGAACGAGATCGCATCAACTCGAGATCGATCGTACCTGGAAGGTGAGGCATTTCGCTGGATCCTCACCAAGATTTTCGGCGCAGAAGATACGTGGGAAGGCACCAAAACAAGCATGATAGCACAATTATTGCACCTGTCAGCGACCCTTTTCACCAATTCCTACCCTGCAGGCTCAAATGACTACAGCGCATCAGGCACTACTACGAAGAGAAGACGTGCTTTGGTCGCCTCGCAGATTTGGAAAACGTTCACATATTATTAAGGTTGACCGACAGTGTACCTGAAGAGATCGAAAGGCGCCTCGCTGGATTGACGCCCACAACCCCGGCCAAGTGGCTTGCTGCTGTGCTTCAAGTGGAAGACTCTGTTCACAGAGACGCTTCCCAACACTCGTCAAAGTGGCAGCTCATGCATCGAGAGCGTTATTCTACGTGGCCATGGCTCCCTGCGGGATCGATGCGCACCCCTCACAGTGAGCGCCGACATTGTGCATGCGCTTGTTAGCCAAATCAGTTTCACTGGCACGATGAGTGCCCTCGTCGTGAA
The DNA here is from genome assembly GCF_043290135.1 of Rhipicephalus microplus. Classification (NCBI taxonomy): domain Eukaryota; kingdom Metazoa; phylum Arthropoda; class Arachnida; order Ixodida; family Ixodidae; genus Rhipicephalus; species Rhipicephalus microplus. The sequence continues at coordinate 132,573,237 of NC_134707.1, forward strand.
ATGGTGTCTGCTCTTACTGACAAGCAACGAAACGAAGACGGCGGCCCGAAGCTTCAATATTACGTTTTGGTGCACTTGTGAACGGACACTTGATGAACGCAACTCTGGATACAGGAGTGACTATTACCTATATCAATGAAGTTTTGTTGAAAAACTCAAGCTGCAGTTGCTCAAGGATCCATGATAAGTGTACAACAAGTCAGTTCAACTACAAAAAATTTGGGCCATGTACACATACGATTGGAAATAGGGAAGATAAAGCGGGCAGTCCAAGCTCACGTTCTACCAGGCATGAAGGCTGAATTCTTTCTAAACCTGAAGAACGCCTCCTTTTTCAACCCGTCACTGGACTTTAACACGTTGACTTTGCTTCAAGGCAATGGAGCTCTGCAGAATTCCTCTCCAACTCGAAAGTGTGTCTTCAGCGCCTATACAACCCTTCTCCAAGCCGTTAGTGTCACACACCTTCCATCATCGCAAGAAGCTGCTTTGAGAGAGGTGCTTCACATTCACGAGGACAATTTTTCATAGTCTCAGATGGACTTCGCATGTATCTCGAATGAACGACACTGCATTGCCCTCAGCAAGAACGTCCCCAACCACAGACAACCGTATCGATGCTCCCCGGCCGACAAAGAGGAAATTGCCAGGAGACGGAACTTACTTCTCAAGCAAGGTGTAGTGCGTCCATATTTTTTCCCATACTCGGCTCCCGTCATTCTTCTAGAGAAAAGAGGTGAAGGACGGCCACGTTTATGCATCCATTTATGCACAATTCTATTACGCGTATAGACAATTCTAGACTACCAGGGAAAATTGAAACATTTTTTCGACATTGAATATCACATCGGGCTACTGGCATATCAAAATTAACTCAGAGGACATCATAAAAACAGCTTTCGTCACGAGAAATATTCATTATGAGTGGCTTGTTATGTCTTTCGGTTGGAGAAATGCTCCTGCTACGTTCGAAAGAGCTGTGAAACCAGTTATCAGAAAACATAGCTTAAAGAATGTCGTTATTAATTTGATAATATTGTAGTCTTCTCCGACACATTTACTGAGCTCCTACAGCACACTCAATCTCTATTGCATGCCCTAAAAATTGCGAATATAAAACTTAAACTGAAGAAGTGCCATTTTGCCCTAGATTGTATTGAATATCTGGGTCGCAGAGTGTGGCATAATACAGTGTCGGCTATACGAAGAAACATAGAAGCTGTTTTGCGACTCCCAAGGCCAAAATCTCCGAAAGAGCTTCTGCGTTTTTTAGGCACCACCAACGTTTACCGCCAGTTATTACCACACTTCAGGGACACAGTTTTCCCAGTTGCAAAACTGTTGAAGAAGGACACACCATGGGAATGAAATTTCTCATATGAAAAAGCTTTTGAGAACATGAAATAATGTTTGACCAAACAACGCATTTTACAAATTTTTTGTTGCAAAAAACAATGCGCTGTTTATTGCGATGCATCTGACGTAGGCGTAGGTGCAGTTCTGAAGCAACGAGATCATGATGGTAAAGAACACCTCTTTGCCAATCACTCGCGTAAGCTACCCACGCACGAATTAAATTATGTCATTACAGAGCTCGAATGCCTCGCTATAATTGACGCAGTTGACAAGTTGCACGGCTATCTTCATGAACGACCATTTACTGTTGTCTCCGATCATGCTGCTTTACAATGGCTCAAAACCATAAAAACCCTCACGGCCGGCTCTTTCCATAGTCTCTGAAGCTGTCGATGTATGACGTTAATATTCGACATCAAAAAGGCAGCGAAAACATCGAGGCGGACGCATTTTCGCGGAGCCTTATGGTTCAACTCCTTTCATTACCCAAACTTCAAACTTACGAGGATGACCACCCTCGCTGCAAGTACACAACCGAAAACGGGGTCACAATCTTGACACGTAAAGGAATTCGCAAAGTGTACGTCCCTCTCAAGCTTCGACTGGGCCTTCCGCAGAAAGCACACTGTAAGCTCGGACACGTCGGGGTAAAGAAACCTCTTCGCTTGTTGCCATCATCCTCCTATTAGCCGGAAATTATCAAAGACGTTTCGTCATATGTCCACCATTGTAACATATGTCAGCGTTGCAAGAAGCCGAAAACTAATAGACTCTGGGCGTGTTGTCATCATCCTACTATTAGGCAGAAATCACGAAAAACGTTTCATCCTACGTCCGCCACTGTGACATTTGTGAGCGTTGCGAGAAGCCGAAAACCAATAGATTGGGATCTCTCGAGTCACTACCGACTGCAGAAAAATCCTTTGATTTTTTAACAATGGACACCATAAGTGGCTTTTCAGGATACGGCTCGACAAAGGAGTTTATTCACTTGGCGATTGACCGCGCTACGCGGCATGTCTGGGCGTTTCCCCACAAGAAATAAACTTGTCAAGCTTACATTTTGTGCATCACCACCATCTTTGCGGCAGGAAAGCCGAGGAAGTTCCTATCTGATCGTGGACCAGCTTTTACAGCTGGAAAATTCCAGCAGTTTCTAAAACGCAATGGTTTCCACTGATTGTTCGCGTCCACCCAACTCTCTTATTGTAATAGCATGAACGAACGTTCGAAACAGACTATTGTAACCCGGCTAAAGTGCAAAATGAATGAGCAGCCACAGAAGACTTGGGTCAAACATCTGTCGGATGTCATCGATTATTACAAGAGAATCCCACATGAAGTAACACGATATCCATCATCGTACCCTAGGTATGGAATCCCTTCATACAAAACAATTTTAGACGCACCAATGGAGAGTGTGCAAGAAGCAAGGAGAAGTGCAATCAAGAACACGCTTGCTACCATGAGAAAAACAAGATCATTTACGACAAAAAAAATTCCTACCACAACATCTGCAACCTGGTGAATTGGTCCTCTAAGAAACACCTTGGCACCCAAACAACGGGAAGCTCAGTTCGGTCATGGAAGGACCTTAAACCATACTTTGGAGTGTCTCGGCTGTTAACTATGAGATCGACCAATGCGTGGCAACGGTCGATCTACTGACATTGTGCACGTCAACAAACTGCGTCGCTACTACTATCCCAATAAGCTGACGCTCTCTCAGGGGAAGGGAGAAACGTGTGACGCTTCACGGTCGAATGGGGAAAGGAAGATGAGAAAGACGAAGGGTCAGAATAAACTGGCGTTTTGACTGACGCCAAGTCTTACTCGTTACATACAGATAAAGAAGGACTTAGGGGTCTTTTATTTCTTTTAAACTGGTCCAAAAAGTTGAAGCTGATATTTTTATTCGTGTGTGCTGAGCTGCAGCACATGTTCACGCCATTCATTCGTTTGAAGGACCTTTGTCACTATCACACGTACCACTTTGCTGCACTCGTGAATGAGATTTTTCTGAAGGGTCAGCATCTAGCTGTGTTTATACGCAAATATCAGCTGTCTCTAAAACGACCTGTGCTGCATCAAGGTGAGACGGACACGCTTTTTTCCGCCTCAAAGAATGCACACAAAGGATGCCTTGTACGGGCAGAGATATTTCGGGGCAGTGCTCAACGGCAAAAAAAGCTGGGCTCATCTAGAAGTGAACTCGAGGTGAAGTGCGATAAAAAAAGCATGAAAACATGAAGGCATTGACCACAAAGCCATATTTTGGCTGTGATGAAGATAGAGAAATCGATCAGTGAAGCATTACACTATCGGCTTTTTTTATTTTTAAATTTTGGCTGATGGCAACGTCGTCATGCAAACATGCATGTATATTGAAAGACGCAAAACTTGTTTTTCTGGGCGGTATTGTGTGGGTTCTTTCGATGCTTCGCCGTACATTTGTTTTCATTATTTTTTAGACACTGATGTTCGATCATATTTGCGGAGATTGCTGTATGGCGCACGCATTATTTGTTCGTTTTTTGTCGGAGTTGCATAATAACGACGTTTGTGTCATCGGCCTTTGGACGCTTACCGATAGGCTTTTGAATTACGTACAATATTCCTTGCATACCTCTTTTTTCATGTTTGTGGTCGATTAGCAGGTATTTATTCACGTGTGTTGCATCTCTTCATTATTTTTCTGCGAGTGATATCTGTATTTTAAATCTATATTCGATATAGCAATCATTTGAGCATACACAGGCACGTTGTTGTGGAAATAAAATGAAAATTTTAACACGCATGTGTTGCTGTCGACAGTTTGATCGAGTCCTATTTATTCATACTGCTGAAGAACTGGTGAAATTTATTTTCACGGTGCACGCACGCAATGTATATTACTTAAGGGCTTATTATTATCATGCCTAAATATTTTTTTAATTTTATCACTCTGTTAGTACTACATTAGCTTATGAGCCGAACTGGCCTTAATAACCTTGCATGTTCTGTGCCTGTAATTAAAAAACCTGTGAGATTATGATGCGGATACATTTTTTCACAAAACGAAGTAATTTCATCAATTAATGATTCGCAAAATAAGCAATATGCATGTTAGTTACAAATAGACTCTCTCAGATGCAAAAGAAAAAAGTAAAAGAGGTCGTTGCTTCTATTTCCGCATCGGGGCCTATAAGTTGAGAGTGAAGTCGCTATTATCGCAACAGTGGTGAAATAGCATTGACCGTCCTATCAATTAGCAGGTAAATAAAAAAAAAAGCTTGCGTGATTTCAACTGCTCGCCCTGTTACAGGAGCGGCGTTGTGGAGGAGCATTCATTCAAGCAATAGCCGCTTAAAACACCAACCACCATCAGTAAATCAGTCACAATGGCAGTAATTTATTATGAAACACACATAAAATTTGCACACACACCGTAACTTTCACTTCTCTTACGCTCAAAACAGCAACGCGCATTAGCCGCGCCTTTTAAACCACCAGAAAGCATCAGGTGACGCTGCGAGCTATGCCTCCTATCGGCAATGAAATGAAGTGTGTCAAATTGTCTGTGACTTTCAGACGCGTACGAAACTAAAACCGCACACGGGACTTTAACACTATCTTCAGAGTGGTCAGATGCATTATCATCGCCAACGCAATGGCAGCCGACCGTATATAGGGGTTACTTCGCGTTGTTCCGCATAGGGCCTGTATGCGATATTTGTTCTAGTTAAAGTGCAAAGTGTGACGCGCCACATTTTTTACGGAGGCGCTCGACACAGTCACGTTATTTGACGCACTGAGTAAACAAATCTTAGTAGCGCCTTTGCCACCTGCCCGAGACTTCCGACTTGGAGCAGCATGAAGGGAAATTGTCCACTGCATGTCAGTGGGTGACCGGTAATATTGTCACAATGCAGAAACAGCAGCAGTCGAATCCAGGAAACTCACTTTAATTGTATTAGAATACTGGCAAACTGATCGGGAGAAAACCTCGGCTTCTTCACTCGCTGCGCGTGTTCTTCGTTGTCCTCTTCGCGCTGCATATTCAATGTGGCATTTGCCCCCCTCCAGAGAGCAGCGTCCCGATGCTCTTCTACAAAAGACGGTGTAGTAGATGTATGGTGTAAATCAGTCCGAAAAGTAGGGCTTTATTCGCACAACATGCACGATTTCTGGTTTTTGCTGGCGAGTTGTCGACGGGCTGTCAGGAACGACTACGTAATTAACGTCACTCAGGCGTTGTAAAACTGTGTAGGGGCCAAAATACTTCTTCAGCAATTTTTCAGACAGTCCCCGGCGGCGGATAGGACTCCATATCCAAACTTTGTCGCCGGCCCGATAGACGACATGTCGGTGTCGCAGATTATAACGTTGGGCGTCATAATTTTGCTGCTGGGTGATTCGGACGCGCGCAAGCTGCCTCGCTTCTTCTGCTCGTTGGGTAAAAGATGCAGCGTCCAAATCGATGTCATTGCAGTCGTGCAGTAACATGGCGTCAAGCACCGTTGTCACTTCACGGCCATGAAGGAGACTGAACAGCGTTCTTCGTGTAGTTTCTTGCTGCGCTGTATTATAGGCGAACGTGATGCACGGTAGAATGTCGTCCCAGTTCTTGTGATCCACGTCAACGTACATACTCAACATGTCGGCAATAGTCTTGTTGAGGCGTTCTGTTAAGCCGTTGATTTGTGGATGATAGGAAGTGGTTTTCCGATTGGCGGTTCCACTGAGCTCAAGCACTGTCCTCCGGAGCGCGGCCGTGAAAGCGGCACCTCGATCCGTTATTATGATTGTTGGAGCACCGTGCCTCAGGACGATATTTTCTACGAAGAATCGTGCGGTTTCAACGGCGGTGCCACTTGACAAAGCCTTTGTTTCCGCATAGCGCATAAGATAATCAGTGGCGACTATTACCCACTTGTTGCCAGCATGGGAAGTCGGATATGGTCCAAGGAGATCCATTCCAATTTGGGCAAAAGGTACCGTGGGCACTTGAATTGGTTGTAATAGCCCAGCTGGTTTTAACGGTGGCGATTTTCGTCGTTGGCAATCGAGGCACGTGCGCACGTAATGCTTCACAATAGCTGGAAGTCTTGGCCAGTAGTATTTCTGTTGGATTCTGGCCAATGTGCGTGTGTATCCGAGATGACCAGACGTTGGCTCATCGTGGCAAGCACAAAGTATCTCCTCACGAAGTGACATCGGAACGACAAGTAGGTGGGTACTTCCTCTGGGAGAAAAGTTCTTCTTATAGAGAACACCACTACGTAAGCAGAATGACGGCAGGCTCCTTGCAAAACTTCTAGGGACGGTTGTTGTCCGGCCATTCAAAAATTCAATAAGAGGAAACAACTCACTGTCTTCTTTCTGCTTGCACAAAATCGTAGTGGTGTCAACGACTCCTACAAACGCCATGCTGTCATCTTCTGTGTCATCGTCGCGCTTTATCGGTGACCTTGATAAGCAATCGGCGTCGGTGTGCTGCCATCCGGACTTATACACGACCGTCATATCAAACTCTTGGAGGCGTAAGCTCCACCGTGCGAGCCGACCAGACGGGTCTTTCAAGTTGGTCAGCCAGCGGAGGGAAGTATGGTCGCTGACTACGTGGAAGGAACGGCCATAGAGGTACGGACGAAACTTCATAACCGCCCATACGACAGCAAGACACTCTTTTTCCGTTGTGGAGTAGTTGGACTCGGCCCGGGAAAGCGTCCTACTAGCATATGCGATCACACGCTCGGCTGAGTCTTGCCACTGGACGAGTACAGCGCCTAAACCCACGTTGCTGGCATCTGTATGGACCATGGTAGGAGCATCCTCATCAAAGTGAGAAAGCACAGGCGGAGTCTGCAGGCATTGTCGGAGATCGTCAAATGCCACCTGTTGATCGTCGCCCCATGTGAACGAAACGTCTTCTCTTGTGAGTCGTGTTAACGGCGAGGCTATGTTAGGGAAATTGGCAATAAACCTTCGGTAGTATGCGCATAGGCCAAGGAAACGCCTGACTGCTTTCTTGTCTTTTGGTACCGGAAATTTTCTGACGGCCGCAATCTTATCGGGATCAGGTCGAACACCTTCATGGCTCACCACATGGCCTAAAAATTTAAGCTCCTTGAAACCGAAATGACACTTCTCGGGTTTCAGTGTCAGGCCGGCAGACCTTATTGCCCTAAATACCGATAGCAGCCTGCTCAGGTGTTCCTCAAATGTTTTTGAAAAAACAATGACGTCGTCCAGATAGACCAGACATGTCTGCCACTTAAGGCCTGACAGAACGGTATCCATCAGTCTCTGAAATGTTGCGGGGGCTGAGCACAATCCGAATGGCAAGACTTTAAATTCATAAAGCCCGTCAGGCGTTACAAAAGCCGTTTTTTCTCTATCTCGCTCGTCGACCTCTATTTGCCAATACCCACTTTTCAGGTCCATTGACGAAAAGTAGCGTGCATACCTCAGCCTGTCGAGTGAATCATCGATGCGCGGTAATGGGTACACGTCTTTCTTTGTCACACGGTTCAGCTTGCGGTAGTCGACACAAAATCGCAAGCTTCCGTCTTTCTTTTTACCCAGCACTACCGGCGATGCCCAAGGACTCCTTGACGGCTGGATGACGTCATCATCGAGCATGTTCTTCACTTGTTCCTGGATTGCTTCACGCTCTTTCGGTGCTACGCGGTATGGGTTCTGTCGTATTGGCCTTGCCGTGTCCTCCGTTATTATCCGATGCTTCGTCAGCGGCGTTTGACTGACCCTCGAGGTCGATGAAAAACAGTCTTTGAACTAGTGAAGAAGATCTACTAGACGCTGTCTCTGCGCTGGTGACAAATCCGAGCTTACGTCAATAGGTGGTGGGGCTGACGTGCCTTGCGGCTCGTCCTGTTGTACTACACAGCACTCGCGGATTTCGGTGATCTCGTCGAAGTAGGCAACTGTAGTGCCTTGTGTAATGTGTCGTCGCTCGTTGGTAAAATTCGTCAATAGAACCTCTACTTCACCGCACACAACGTTGACGATACTTCTGGCAATTGCAACACCACGAGAGAGTAAGAGCGTCAATACTTTTTCAGCAATTCCTTCTCCAGTATTCTGCTCGCTGCACGTGACTGGAACAAAGCGGCACGATAACGGAGGTATGGTCACATCGTCAATGACTCGTAGGGATCTTAGGTGTAGCGCCGCGCTTTGATCCGCTGAAAAGGTCAGTACACCGTCCGGAATATTGATGATGGCACCATATTCACTCAAGAAATCCATCCCCAAGATTGCCTGCTTGCAACACTCAGAAAGGATAACAAAAGTTGCGACGAAGGATGCATCCCCTATCTTCATTCTTGCGGTGCACTTTCCGGTAGGTGTGAGTAGCTGCCCTCCAGCTCCTCTAATCTGCGGTCCTGTCTATTCCATTCTAACCTTTCTGAGCGTGTCTGCCAGACTCTCACTCATTATCGAGAAGTCCGCGCCAGTGTCGACCAATGCCATGACGTCATGTCCGTCAATCGTAATTGCAACTTCAGCAGTAACAACCCCAGCTTTCGTTGATTCATTGAAAATGTGTCTCTCTTCGCTCGGCAGTAATGGGGGATTTTCAGCACTTCGACGATTCGCAGCCTTCCCCCCTAAGGTCGCTGCTTTTAGTTTCCCCGGCGTGGACTAGGAGATCTCCCTCTTGGCATGTCAGTGGTGCTCCGTCTAGAGGATGGAGAAAAACGCCGAGGAGAGGGTGAGCGTGACCGAAACCCAGGAGGAACATCCCGCGGGGTCAAGACACTCGTGTCGACGTCAGATGTTCCGTTGAAATGGCGCCGAGGAATCGTAGAAAGAAACCCTTGGTACCCTGCGGCGCGATACGGGCAATACCGAACGATGTGGCCTGCTTCCCTACAGTGAAAGCACAGGGGCCTATGATCAGGGGTACGCCAGATGTCAGTTTTGCGAAGTGGTGGCCGCCTCGGCATCGAAGTTTCTCTGTAGTACCAAGGCGCTGTCGGCGGATGTTGCTGGTGGTACTGATGTGGTGTCGGCACGTTCGCTGGCTGTCGGCGGACTACGTCTGCATAGCTTGCCCTGGGACTGCTCGTGTTCGGCTCAGGAAGCGAGAGCGCTTGCCTGATCTCCTGGCGTACAACTTCCATTACTGAGGCGATCGCGCAGTCATTCGGTTTGGCGACGAGTTTCTTGACCTCTTCTTGTACGATTTCTCGTATTAGTTGGCGCAAAGAACCTTAGTCGGGTGTTGTTGCTGTGGTAGAGGCTGCCACGCTGATCGGTGCACTGTGGGTTGGGCGGTCATACTGGCGATAACGTAGATGCAGTGCGCGTTCGATAGATGTCGCCTCCTTGGAGATTTCATCCACACTTGTAGGCGGGTTTCGTACGAGACCAGCGAACAGCTGCTCCTTAATGCCACGCATGAGGTGGCTAACCTTTTTGGTTTCGGGCATATTAGGATCTGCTCGACGAAATAGCCGCGCCATGTCCTCAACAAACATCGTAACGGATTCATTTGGTTTCTGAATCCGTGACTCGAGGAGACGCTTTGCGATTTCTCGTCTTTCAGTGCTCGCGAACGTGTCGAGAAACTTCTGCCGGAACTCGTCCCAAGACGACCACACGCGATTCGTGAACCACGTTCGGGCTCCGTCTTGCAGCGGAAAATAAACGTAGCCCAATTTCTGTGTGGTGTTCCAACCGTTAACATTCGCTGTGTGCTCGAATTCCTCGAGCCAGTCATGAGCATCCTCATATGCGTTTCCATGGAAGTCAACCGGAAGTCGAGGGTTCAAAACAGTCACCTGTGTCGTGCTTGGGCTGGACATGTTGGGGCCAGTGCTTCCAGGCGCCGTCATGCTTTCTGGTACAGTCACGCTTTCCGGCAATGCACCAAACTCCGGGCTGAGGCCTAACAGGCACCGGCTGCTGCGGTGAACGGGGGTGTCGATGCGCGGAAGTCTTTCTTGACCAGATGCGGGGCTGTTGTCAGGCGTCCCGAACATGTACCCAGCTCCTCCACCAGTGTCACAATGCAGAAACAGCAGCAGTCGAATCCAGGAAACTCACTTTAATTGTATTAGAATACTGGCAAACTGATCGGGAGAGAACCTCGTCTTCTTCACTCGCTGCGCGTGTTCTTCGTTGTCCTCTTCGCGCTGCATATTCAATGTGGCAATATGGGCAATCGCAGGGAACTGTGGGATGCGACAACTTCAGGTTCGACACACCACGCGGGTTAGCAGCGGCACGCGCGCCTTTTCGTCCCGCTCCGTTGAAAAAAAAGTGGCCCCGTATCTGCATGTAATCTGCAAATGTCATCGAAAGACGATAGTCTTGCATGTGGAGAGAGGGAACTAAACATATATTTGATGTTCTGTGCCAAAAATTCAGTGAATGGTATTGCGGAGGCGCTGCGGAGGCGCCTCGAGCGCGCAGTGGAGGCGAACGAGCGCATCAAGCCACGTCACACGTCAGACAAGATCGCCATCTGGCAGTTTTTTTTTTGAAAACATAGCGCGTGGCTCTGATACGGGTGTGCGCGCCCGTCTCAAAGGTGATAAAATGTAGAACGCAATGCGACGGGTAGGTGCTGTATCATATATTGCGCAGCATGTGCCTCGTGTCAAATCCGCCCCCTTTGATACGATAGCGCGGTGAGGGTACGCACCCTTTCTTGTCTCGCTCGGTATATAAGTACTGCTACAATAAAGATAGTGGCTTTTCTTCCTATCGCACCCCTTCGTCATGCCTTGCTCAATCGCGCTAACGATACACGGTGTCAGAAGTGGCTAGTCAAACTCACGACTTCACTGGAGGACAGCGACGACGGGAACAGCCATGGACTTCCTCAAGCCACCGGACCCGCTGGGCATGTCCGGAGACGCAGGCAAGAACTGGAAGCTGTTCATTCAAAGGTTTCAACTTTTCGTCACCGCATCAGACCCACCGGAAAAACCTCGATCGGCGAAGACGAAGGCAGCTTTACTCCTGAGTATCGCCGGTGAAGAAGCGCTCGAAGTTTTCAACACCTTCACGTTCGCCGACAGCGAAAGCAGAGAAGACTACGCAACGGTTGTGGCGAAGTTCGAGCAATACTGCGCCACCCAGTACAGTGAAGTACACGAGCGCTACGTCTTTCGGAACATGAGTCAAGACCCAGGTGAGCACCTGGAACACTTCCTGCGAGACTTGAAAAAACAGGCTCGTGAGTGCAACTTTGGCGCGCTAACAGATTCCATGATCCGGGATCAGCTCGTTTTTGGAATAGGCGATGATAAAACCCGGGAAAAGCTGCTCAGTGACAACAATTTGACTTTAGATAAAGCAGAGCAAGTTTGCAAGGCCGCCGAGGCAACAGCGGCTCACCGAGGCGTGTGGGACAGCCAGCAAAAGCAAGTAAATGCTGTGCGCAATTCGAAGCAGAGCCAAGGTGAAAATCGACAAGGCAACCGCAAATGCCCGAAGTGCGCACGCACCCACGCTGTAGGAAACTGCCCTGCATACGGACGGACATGCCAAAGATGCCAACGAAAAAACCACTTCACCGTATGTTGCAGAAACGCATCGCAAGTTGACGAGTTGGGAAGGCATGAAGACGACTTTGAAGTGCTCGATGTGTCTGTAAGAAGAGTGACAAGTCAATGTGATTGGGTCGTTCAGGCGCAAGTTCAAAGCATCAAAGTCGCGCTGAAGGTAGACACAGGATCACAGGCGAATTTACTGCCCTTCGGAGTGTTCCGCAGGATGCATCCGAGGCCAGCACTGAAGCCCAGCTGTGGCGTGCTTCGCTCATACGGCGGCGGTGTAATCAAACATGCAGGGATGACGCGACTGGAAGTGACGCTGGATGACCACACCGCTGCACTCGACTTCTTCGTGGTACACAAGGGTGAGGCCATCTTAGGCTTGAGGGCGAGCGAGCAACTTGGATTGAACCCGCACGTACACGCCGTGTCTCGTACAAGCTCTGAAGAAATCGTCGATGAATTTCGCCACTTGTTCACCGGTACGCGCTGTGTCAAACGCGTCTGCAAGATGGTCCTCAACAAGGAAACGGTGCCGGTGGTCGAACCAACTCGGCGCGTACCCCTGACTCTCCAGAAGCCCCTAAAAGAAGAACTCGAGCGCATGGAACGGGGCCACATCATCACAAAAGTCGACGAACCAACGCACTGGGTAAGTCCACTTGTAATTGCCCGAAAAAAAGACGGGAAGCTGCGCATTTGCAAAGATCCCAGAAAAATAAATCAATGCTTGAAACGAGAACACTACGAGATGCCCAGACGAGATAATATAGAAGCCGAGTTGTCCGGCGCGACGCTGTTCTCTCGACTCGATACAAATTCAGGGTTCCATCAAATACCGATCGATGAAGAAACTTCTAAAATTTGCACGTTCTCCACGCCTTCCGGCCGGTACCGTTTTTTGCAATTACCGTTTGGTATATTGTCGCGAGAGCAAGGTTTCGCGGAGAATCTTGTTCTTTTACGGCTTACAAACGGAGCAGTCAAGGTCGCACCCGTTCGGGATTAGAAGGGGAAAGCTTACTCGGAAAAGCGTCTACCAAGAGGCAGGTCCAGCGCCACCGTCCGAGTCTGAGCCATTGTTAACAGGCACGCGTGTCATTGAGAATGACATGGGGACGCGACCACTTAGCCTGACCGAGACATAGTGGCGGCAGGTAAACGACCATATTCTCCCGCGCTGTTGTTAGGATGTCGGGGCGCCTCGCTGTCGCATGTACACCTGGTAAGCAATGGTGTACCCATCGCTCTTAAGGACACTTCTAGGAAGCAACAGTTAATGAAAGAACTGACGGGGCCCGAGCGTGGGAACAGCCACCGACGGTAGTCGGCCGAAGGAGGGCAGCACGGCCTGGTATGGGAGAGAGTGTCCCGTGCGGAGTACCTATCCCTTTGCGTGTTTCATTTGGTAAGGAGGCTTTTACAAATGTAGTGCCTTTTATGAAAGTGTTTCTGTGATTGGTTCTGATGCTGCGAGTCCCAACATGTGATTGGTTTTTGTGAAGACTCTTTGTTCGAACAAGGGTTAAAAAGAGGATGTTTGAACTTGAAAAGTGAGCGGAGTCGGGGTAAACAGCGGATCTCACCACGGGAGACCAGGCCATGCAGGCCGAGGGGTATGTCACCATTTTCTATGTTTTGTCTTTGTGACCCAGTGCATTTTGTAAATTGAAGTTGCGTTAGCTAAATAAACCCCCAATGAGTGCTTCCCGAAATCGTCGTGTTGACGTCTCATCGATTGCCTCCGCGGAGTTTCACCCACACTTATTCGTCTCCCGGGTCGTCCGATGCGCCTAACTTGAACAACCCCGACGTTTCGCTACAATATTGTCGCGAGAGCAAGGTTTCCAGCTCCAGTAACTTCTCAGGAAATTTGTGCAAAACCAACTCCTCTGCTTCTTTTTAAAGTCTTTCTTTGTACTCTTCTACCTTTGGGTTTGTTTCTCTGGCCATTACAGAGCTTCGGTTTTTGACTTTAATGGAATGTGGGATAAATCGTGTTTTCCAGCCTGGTACAGGCGCCTACACGCTGCATTTTACGGCTCACAAACCGAGCAGTCAAGGTCGCCCCGTTCGGGATTAGATGGGGAAAACTTACTAGGAAAAGCGTCTAGCAATAGGCAGGTCCGGCGCCACCGTCTGAGTCTAAGCCATTGTTAACAGGCACGCGTGTCAATGAGAATGACATGGGGACGCGACCACTTAGCCTGACCGAGACATAGTGGCGGCTGGTAAACAACCATATTCCCCCGCGCTCTTGTTAGGATGTCGGGGCGCCTCGCGGTCGCATGTACACCTGGTAAGCAATGGTGTACCCATCGCTCTTAAGGACGTTTCTAGAAAGCAACAGTTGATGAAAGAACTTACGGGGCCCGAGCGTGGGAACGGCCGCCGACGATAGTCAGCCGAAGGAGGCAGCTCGGCCTGGCATGGGAGAGTGTCACGTGTGGAGGACCTTTTCCTTTGCGTGTTTCATTTTGGTAAGGAGGTTTTTAAAATGTAGTTCCTTTTATGAAAGTGTTTCTGTGATTGGTTGAGATGCTGCGAGTCCGAACATGTGATTGGTTTTTGTGAAGACTCTTTGTACGACCAAGGGTTAAAAAGAGGATGTTTGAACTTGAAAAGTGAGCGGAGCGGAGTCGGGGTCAACGGCGGATCTCACCACCGGAGACCAGCTATGCGGGCCGAGGGGTATGCCACCATTTTCTATGTTTTGTCTTTGTAACCCAGTGCATTTTGTAACTTGAAGTTGTGTTAGCTAAATAAACCCCCAATGAGTGCTCCCCGAATTCATCGTGTTGACTTCTCATCAATTGCCTCCGCGGAGTTTCAACCACACTTATTCGTCTCCCTGGTCGTCTGATGCGCCTAACTTGAACAACCCCGACGTTTCGCTACAATATCATCGGCATCTGAGGTTTTTCAGAAAACCTTAACAGAAATTTTGGATGGCCATCCCGGTGTCAGAGTGTACGTTGATGATGTCCTTATCTGGGACACAACTCGGCAGGAGCATGACGCGCGCCTGAGGTCGGCACTACAAGCAGTCCAACAAGCTGGCTTAACGTTTAACCCGGCCAAATGCACAATCGGCGCACAGGAGATAGAGTGTCTCGGTGACGTCATCAGCAAGGATGGCATCAGGCTGAGCCCCTCCTTGATAAAATGTATGCTCCAGACGCCTGCGCCAGAGGACAAATCGGCCGTCCAAAGAATGCTAGGAGTCGCCAATTTTTCGGCAAATACCTCCCATCACTAGCCGAAAGGACTAGCCTCTTGCGAAGCCTGCTGAAGCGAGATACGATGTTTGAATCGAGTGCCAACCACGCGCTCGAGTGGGAGCAACTTTGCGCTGACCTCAGCAGGCAGCCCGTGCTTTCAGTGCTCGACGCCACGAAAGCCACGAGAGTATCGTGCGATGCTTCGCAGAACGGTATCGGAGCGGCACTACTTCAGTGCAACAATGACGTATGGAAGCCGGTCGCCTATGCCTCCCGCGTGCTAACTCAAGCAGAACAGCGTTATTCGCAAATTGAGAAGGAAGCGATGGTTTGTGTTTCGTTACGGCTGCGAACGCTTTCACCACTTTGTGTACAGCCAAAACGTTATCTTAGAGACCGACCATCACCCTTTGCTCGCTATCGCCCAAAACCCCATTCGTGATATGCCGCCCCGCCTGCAACGATTCTTCCAGGGATTGATGCGCTATGACACAGAAATGCGATTCGTTCCAGGAGAGCAGCTTCTACTGGCCGACATGCTGTCGCGGGCGCCCACCTCAAGTTATGCCAGTGATATCGGGAGCGATGATGTGGAAGTGCACGCCGTAAGTGTCGTTTCATCTCTTGTCAGTGATGACACGTGGGAACAACTAGCAGCAGAAACAAGTCGGGACTCGTATCTTAACGCTGAGCTGCACAGTTTAGAACACGGGTTACGCATAGACGGACAGCTGAAGCCATTCCCTACAGAGCTGACGCAGGTGAAAGGTGTCCTCTTGAAAGGATGTAAAGTGGTGATTCCGAACAGTTTGAGGAAAGACGCTTTAGAAAGAATTCACCGAGGACACATGGGCATCAATAAATGCAAGGAAAGGGCAAGGCGACTTGTATTTTGGCCCGGCATTAACGCCGACATTGGTGCATTCGTGCAGAAACGTGCAGTGTGCAATAAGTACGTGTATACTCAGCCGCAAGAACCTTTAATGTTGCGTCCGGTGCCCGAGATGCCGTGGCAGAAAGTTGGCATTGATATCTTTGAGTACGGTGGACGGTCGTACCTCAGCGTATACGACGCGCTGTCAAATTTTCCGGAAGTGGAGCAGTTGCGTGACACATCGGCGAGCTCTGTCATTCAGGCAACCAGCGCCATATTTTCTAGGTACGGCATTCCACTGGAAGTTCTGAGAGATAATGGCCCGCAATTTTCGTGCCACGAGTTCAGGTCCTTTTCGAGGACATACGACTTCAGACACATCACATCCAGTCCAGGATATCCACAATCGAATGGTTTGGCTGAGAAAGGCGTCCAGGTCATCAAGAGAATCCTGACAAAACGCATGAAGCAAAGCCAGATTTCTAGCTGGGTCTTCTTGCTTACAGGACAACGCCACTGGAGTGCGGCATGGCCCCAGCGGAGATATTTCAAGGCAGAAGACTGCGCAACACCCTGCCGGACATGGAGACCGGACCTGAACACTCCATCGTGAAGCGCTCCCACACCAACCGCCCTGGGCGACTGCTGGCGCCGCTCGAAACAGGGGCCACGGTTCATCTGCGTTCCAAAGAGCATGGGCGAAGAGAGCTAAAGTCCTAAGGCCTTCCGGGCATCCAAGGTCCTATGACGTCACGACAGAAGGGCGGCAGCTGCGACGGAATCGTCAACATTTGCTGTTAACCAGCGAGGACTTCAGCCCAGACCTTCCCGACAGTGGTGAGGACGTTGCGCCATCTGCTACGGCGCATGAGGTTCCAGTCGCGTTGCCGGGGTACATGCCCGCGGCCCCTTTTCTGGGCACAACCGCTACACAAGCTCCAAGAAGATCACAACGACAACGCAAAGCGCCCAGACGGCTGGCTTACAACGAGAACTTTGTTCAAGTGCCGTGAATGAGTGCTCAACATTTTGTGAGCGTTCCAGTCGTGTTCACCTGTCTACTGTTTTATGCACCAAGGAGGATGTATCATATCTTGCGCAGCATGTGCCTCGTGTCAAACCCGCCCCCTTTGATACGACAGTGCGGTAAGGGTACGCACCCTTTCTTGTCTCGCTCGGTATATAAGCACTGCTACAATAAAGATAGTGGCTTTTCTTCCCATCGCACCCCTTCGTCATGCCTTGCTCGATCGCGCTAACGATACAGGTGCCACCACCGTCTAGTCTTAGCAAAGCGTTGGAAACACTCGCCTTTTCATGCAAGCATGGAATGGTCAGCGCAGTGTGATAAGCGCTACGGTCCTTTAAATTATTTATGTATGCTTTTTCTAGTAAAACTCGCAGATGCAGAATACAAGCGTGTTGTTATGGAGCCCCAGACATGCGCAATAATTGCTTTTTAATTAGCAATTACACAAGTATGAACGCTAAATCTTGAGCAACGATGGTGGGCGCTGCGGTTGGGGTCGGCCATTTCAAGTACTCGGTGCTGTTAAGAGTAAACAGACAAATGCACAGACAAATAGACAGGCAGACAGATAGAGAGACAGACCAAAATTTTTGCGCCTAAGGTCCAGAAGACAGACTATCGCCTTTAAAAAACACCTCTCCGTGCGATGTCAGTGCTTTAGAAGTAGGTTTTTTTTTCATGCGAAGCATTTGATAGTGAACTTCGGCGAGTATTTATCTATCTTCGGCGTATTTATCTATCTATCTAGCCGCTTACGACTTTTAGTTCTCTTCACCGTTTCGATAATAGTATCGATACCAAACTTGGTATGGCATAACGTGACTGTATGAAGAATATATTTGACAAGTCATAACGTGAAAATTATGACATATATGTCCTAGATGTCATGATTTGCATTTCATGGTCCTGCAGCTCTTGCGGTGGTTTCGTTCACATGGCATGTTGCAGAACTGCTATGGTATGACATGATTGCATGGCGAACACAAGCGACCGACCCTTAAATAAAAATTATTACATGCGCGTCATGTAACAACATGACTACATGTCACGCTCATGATGCGCTCACGGTCGTTTTACTAGCGTCACATATAGCAAATTTGGTATTACGGTACGCGAATGGATGACAAATGTATGTGAATGGTGCAAACATGACAATCATGAGATGCGTGTCATCTAACATGACTAGATGTCACGCTCACGATGCACTGGCGGCCGTTTCGCGAGCTTTACTTATACCAAACTTGGTATTACGAGACATGAATGAATGTCAAATGTATAATACTGGTGCAAACATGATAAACATGATTTGCGTTTCATGAAACATCATGACTACAAGTTACGCTCATGATGCGCTCGCGGCCATTTCGCTAGCTTCACATGTACCAAACTCGGTATTACGCGACGCAAACGGACGACATAGCTAAAGGACACATCCAAATATAATGACGATGACATGCATGTCATGTTACAACATGACTACATGCTACACTCATGATGCGCTCGCGGACATTTCGTTAGCTTCACATTTGCAAAATTAGGTATTATCTGACGTCAATGGATCACGAAGGTATGTGACTGTTGCAAACATGATATTCATGAGATGCGTGTCGTGTGAGAACATTACTACACGCCACAGTCAAGGCGCCAATACATTTTGATGTGACGCGGTGCGCGTGCTCGCCGTTGTTCATTTTGTCGCGTCATGCCGGCGTTGCCACGCCAGGCGCCGGTCCTGCCATGTACTCGCAGGCGCTCGCCACGCTGCGTTACTTCACAAATGCGCGTCTCGGCGCGTCCGGGGTCCATCCGTCTCGAAATGTGAGAGCGCAGTGTTGTCTGGGTGACACAAAGGCGCAAAAATGAACATGTCACATTTCACGCTGGTTGCCATCGGGCCGCACCGACAGACGCTGCTGATGCCGGTAGCTTCTAACGTCAGATTATAGAGTGCCCGCGTTTCGTTAACGTAGCGTCGATGTGCCCTTTCTACGCGCGCGTCAACGCTACACTGGAGTAAATTGGTCCCTTCATTATGTACTTGCGGCTGTTTTTCCAGCTCCATATATACCAACTTTGGCATTACGTGACGTCAATAAATGACGAAAGTATATGACTGGTGCAAACATAATAATCCTGACACGCGTGTCATGTAGGAGCATGACAAATACCACGCTCATATAATACTCGCGGCCGTTTCGCTACCTCCACATACACTAAATTTGGCATCACGTGACTTGAATACATGACGAAGGTAAACGACACATCAAAACATGTTAATCATGACATAGACGTCATGTACGGCATTATTTACCTCCTCCTCGTACCGTACTGCTGACTTGAAAGTGACATATAAACTTTTCTCGTTCGTGCTTCGCATATAATCGATTCCAACTGTACGTGGGATCTGCCTTTTTTTTGCTAACCATGATTGTTACGATGACAAGCTACGAAATCCATGAACTGTAAGGAAACTTTTTACCGCACTAAAATGATCTGCAATGTTTTTATGTTGCTCGGCGGTATTGTCAGATTGGCTAGCAGATCAGTTGATACAGAAAACAGTTTCCATTACATCATACGTTACTGCAGATAAAAAATCACCATTTAGAAGATCTAAGGGGATGGCGATGACTGTAGCAGTGCGCTAAGAGTTCAGTTCGGGATCGCTGCTTAGGCCGACATCGTCGGTCGATGGCCATGAAGCGCAGCACTTACTGAGTGCATTGAGGTATCTTTTTTTCTTCTTCTGCGCTCAATAAGATGCAATTCTTAGTCGAAGCCAGATGCTTATTAAACGCTGATCTTGATGAAGTTGCGCGGCATGGTGGCGCATAGACAATACAGTCAGACATAGACGGCGCCGAATAATCTAAACCCTGCGGTTGTTAAACACTCTTCTTCCTTTGAGTGCCGTCTTGGCACACCCTTTAACGCATGAACGCAAAAGCCCTCATCCAGTGCTTTGTGTAAACTTGCTCTTTAGTGAAGCTTTTGCCTTTTTTGTCATATATATGGGTGCAATGGCCGGCGCTCATATCGTATGGCAGGTAGATTTCACCCACGTGCTCCCATAGTATTTTTGCTGAGCGCGTCTGCGCGACAATTCATTTCTCAATATATTCGAAGCAATATCAAGCGTAAGCTTTCGTAGCGTCGAATGCACAGATATCTGTGACAGAATTGTTTTCGCACACTCTGGACTCCACGTTCCGTACTCAAAGGCTACCTGTCGCTGTGGCTGTCTTCACATCCGTGGCCCACCTCAATTTTCTTTCTTTGTTGTGTGGCAATCGATACATGCGTTTGACTTTACCGCTTGAGTTGGAGCAGTCAACGCTTGAACTACCAACCAAACAACCATATTTTATCGGGACAAAGATAAACGGGTACCCCGCACGGAAATCGCTAATAATCTGAGGCTTGCGGTGAAGCGGTTCACCACCGTCTACCCTTCTCGAACCGGAAGCCGGTAGCAGACGGTGCGTCCCACAATCTCTCACTCTTTTACTGGACACCTATTAGGGAAAGTTCCAACGACCAGAAAACAGGAAAATACCTGCTCCTCAAAGGCACGCTTGCACTTTTTTATGAAGCTCGGCGCATATTAGCCTTGCAGGCACATGATCAAGGGTTTCACTCAAACGATATTTTAGCGAGCAAAGCAAGCCGACAAAAAAGGTTAACTGCTTAGATAATAAAATTTTCACGGTTTGAGAAAAAAAATGTGCTTATCTCTTTTTTTCGTGCTTGAACTGTCAACATAGAGTCATGTTACATCTTCACTAGTAAAATGTGTCAGCCGATTCAAGAGCATATCTATTATGAGCTTGTGAAATCACGTGCTTCTTAGATTCGTGTGCTCTACTGGAAGCTATAACTTTCTTTAAGTTGACCCAAATAAATGCTGCTTCTTGCTATTTCAATCTGATTACAAGTATAATTCATACCGTGTTATCAAAAACATATTTAGATGCACATTGAATGTAGGCATGTATTTAAAGGAGACGTCATGGCATGTATTTAAAGCCCACCTCCTGATAAAACGAACAAATAACCCTAGCTCCTTCGAGATTGCCTATAATTTTGCTACTGTATTGCTGTTTAGGCCTTTGTTACGGTTATGGCTTGATATAGTACTAGCCCTTTTCATCACAATGATGCGTGGGCATGAATGTATGGCATAATTCCAAGGCAATCCAAGTAAGAAAATAGAACAGAGCATAGTTCCGCATGATATTTCGAAATTAAGTGTGTAACTGATGTTCTAAATATTTTGCCACCAGTGAGCTTCTCTATTTGCATAAAAAGAATCTTCAATCAGGGCCGAAATGCATGGACAGTTTGCTGTTTGGTAGTGCTTGTTTTGGAATGCGCCACGTCGAACAATCGTCGAACATGGTAGTGCATCCAGCAAACCGATCTTTTGCCGTATTATGCAACGTAACAAAGTTAAATTATTACCATTTGTCTACTCAGAAGGCCTTCAAGATTGTGTACACTAAGTTTCAATTCATTTGATGAAACCCGCACTGGGTGACGTGCCATGGAAGTTGATGTCTCCATTTCCATACAGCTTGACTGAAACAGCTTCAAAGCGTATTGCCACGTTTCCCCTTTTTAAAATAATATGCACTACAATGTAGTGAATTTGTAAATTTTCAGCAAAAAAACGTTTAACACAGCATGTCGCTAAAATCGCTGTCCAATACCTACATCACATCAACCCTTGATCTTCCTCTCAACTTGTGTCTACATTAGTAGTCAAGATATGCGGTGGTTGCAGAGAGTGCGTCTAACATTTTTGCCTGATGAGCATAAAAGAAACCAACCCACCGTGGTTGTGTAGAGGTTACGTTGCAGCACTGCCTAATCATAGGTCACGGCATTAAATCCTGGCTGCGGCTGCTATATTTCGATGGAGATGAAATGATAGCGGTTCATTGATTTATGTGAAGTGCACGTTAATGAATACCCAAGCTAGTGTACTCACCATTTGCGTTATGGTTGACTCTGTCAAGTAGGTGATTGTCTTCTTCTCACCTAAGTTGTAAGCCAGCAAAGGCAGTTTTGGAGTCCAGTTACCTTGACCGCACAGCTATAAAAGGAAAGAACAGACTATTGCAACCCGTACACAAGCAAAGGCGTTATTGTGAATACATTAGCGAGTTCAATATTTTAGGTGGTTGGAAGAAGTATTTCACGCAGTAACATTTGTTCACGAATACAAGCTCAAAGGAAACGTATGCTGGCATATTATGTAATGATCGCGATGGCGATGCACGCTAAACACAAGCTTCCACAGTTAGTTATTGCTTTTAATAGCGCAAACCTATGCCAAGAAAATGAAAATGCAAAGTACAAGCCAAATGTTTTGTACCCCAACAGTGACAGTCACGGTCGTAGGCCATCAGTAATCTGGTTATTGGCGGAACGGATCATTTCTTAGACATCACTGATAGAATTTACCAGGATCTGAGGCTCACACAATATTAGCGAAATAATTTCACAAAATTTCCGAACTTTAGTAATTATGTGTTATGCCCTTCGCGGTATCTGTCTGGTGGTCAAACTCGAAGAGATCACAAATAAGAAATAAGAGCACGAGGATATATTTTGTCCGCAAACTGCATGCGACTTGGCACAGGCGAACAAGCGCGGCTTATTTTTCAGTAGCACCATGAATGCCGCAGCCTAAGCCAAGGTTTCATTAAAATCTCTTGTGCACTGCTTTCCAATGCAGTTATGCCCCTGAAGCCTACAAATAGGAACCTATGTTTGGTTGAGAAAAAAATAACATATCTGTGGTACATCCACATAAGCTAGGTTGGTGCTATCACCGCGACCATTGTATTGTCATAAGGACACGTAAATGAGATGGCTCAGCACGTGATATGTAGAATTTCAGCCTGCTCACATTGTTCATAGTTGACAACAACTCAGTTCAGGGCAGACTCTTCACTGTGGCGATGCAGATCGATGGAGGGAAAGTGCCGGTTTCGACAATGCAAAGGTGGTTGGCCGAAAAGGTAGAGAGGATGGTGGAAGGTGACCAATGAAATGCCACGCTGGGTGCGACGTGAACAGGAGCTCCAGAGAGGCCGCAATCACCGCAAAGTCGCGCTGTGCACTGCTCGCCGCTAAAGCCCCTCGTCGTTAGAGTGCCTCGATGCGCGGCGCCCCCTAGCGGAGGCGAACGAGCTCATCGGGGCACTCGTTGCAGTTGATAGCAAGAGTTGGTAAGAGCGTGCTTTGCTGCTTAGTTACCACAGCACAAAACTGGTTCTACTTCTTCATTCCATTTTTTCCGAACAAATCAGTATACCCAGATTTATACTGAAAACCTACAGAAGGAAAACGTTTTTTGACGCTGTCGTTACGGTAAATAAATTTCAACATTCATGATAATATGAAGATTGTGTTATGCCGGGTTTCAACACCAGTGACCATTTTTGCATTCCAGTCACCTATTATTGAGAAGCATATGACTGGTGGCAATGCGGCACGCCACCGAACGAATCTGTACACCACATAACAAAAAATAATTCATACGATTTCTGTCATGAGGCACTACATGACGGGTTCTCTTCCCATGACCGCAAAGCCCACGCGAAGACTAGGTGAAGGGCTAGGGCGCAAAAGTGTCAAATGTCAGAGTGGTGAACGGCTGGATCTGGCGCCCATGCCCGCATAAGGCGGGCGTATATATATACATGAAGAAACGCACATTTTCAATGAGTAATGCCACAAAAAAAGCTTTTAATATGTCCAAAATGTAAAATTGTTTTCTCTGCAGCAATTTATTCCTCGCTATCTTTTTCTGACCTGCAAACTACTCGGGGCGAGAGTACCTCGTTCTGATGCAAAGTGAGATAGCCGAACTTCCTCTGCTAAATGCTCCCACCTGCGAACACCAGATATATGGTGTTCGCAGGTGCCCGTATGACAGGGGTGTAAGCGCCTCATGACAAATACCTTCCTTATTATTATCCTATTAATGACGGCGTTGCTAATGGTCTAGGCGAATGAGTCAGAAGATTGGCACTAATTAGCGATGGCCCTACTACCATACCTTAAATTAGCATTTAAAAATCATTCAATAGCTTATTCAGCTTCGTCTTTGCACAGCTAGACCTATCTGCCTTGACTAGGCATGAACTAAGGCTACGAACAAGACAAATAAAGCCAAAATGCGCGTCGGCTGCAGTGGATCTTTTTGTCAGCTCCACACCACAAGTAAAAGCTTAACCAATCCGGTGTAAAAATACTGGCGCGTTTGTGCCATAGTTGATAGATGTGATCACGTCCCATTTATCTGGAGCAACTTGATAGGAAGTGATGCGCATAAAAGACATGGACACAAGAAGGAACGCAGATAGACAGATGAAGTGCAAACTAACAATAGTTTACTGGCAGGAAATGTGACCTTGGTATTATTTATATCTAACGGTCTTTGCGTTCTATAACCAGCTCACAAGTATCATACTAGTGAGTGATTTGTTTCCTTTGCCCGATAATGAGATAGATGGCATGCTGATGCATGTACCTCTGAGACATCATTTACTGTGATTTCAATAGTTAGGCATGTTCTTTCAACTTTGTTCTTTGCTATTACAGTGCAACAATGAAGTTCAAGTTTGCAATCACATTTTTCGGAGTACGCATACTCACGGCGGCGGTTGCTAATGCATTGACGGGATGACCGATTTGAAGCAAGACGAACTCATGTTTTCTTCTCAACTGGATGACATCGTTTAGAATAGAAACAAAATTTTGACGGTAAAGTTCCTCAAAAGATGTAGTGCGTCAGTCGGCTGCTGCAAAATCCAAATAGACGACAGTGTCAAGGACCGCTAGTAACGCGCATGGGCGTACTCCCCCGCCTTACATAACGGTGCTCCTCTGTGGCGCACTCATAAATTCGCTGGTCAACACTCGCACGTTCAGGTTGAAAAAACCCCGCCATACTGATGAATGCTTGAAGCTCTTCGCGAGAACTTTGCCTGCCACTAAACAGTCTTTGCAAGAAGAGCACACTCTCAAATCAACGTGAGCGACTTCATTGGAAGTGATGGTGGCAAACTCCTGCTGTTGCGCGGCCAAAGCGTTGGCGCGGTATTGCTCGTTTCCGATAAAAGAGATTCTGATCAAGTGTCGAACCACAAGCAGTTGCATATTTTGTAGCTGTGGGTGAAACTGCATGAACAAAATTGCGTTCCACCGCCGCTTCGCGGCCTCTCATCTCAGGCTCCGCTTTCCTCTTTGCCCGTATCGCTTGGGCTTCCTAGGCCCTCAACTACGGGTCCGCTTGTCGACGAGCCCATGCCGCTTTCGTGGCACAAGCCCTCGGCGCGTCTGCATCGTTAGCTTGCGCTTGCTGCGGGCGCTGTCCCCTCGCTTCGGCTCCACGAGATCTCACTTCCGGGTCTTGACGGCGGGCTCGCGCTACAACCGCTTTGTGAGCCATCTGCTCAGCCACCATCTCATCTTCTTCGTTGCCTCAAAGTACTATCACAATTACCACACTGAGTGAGAACCTTCAAAACACGGCATATCCACGAATTAAATGCTGAGTACGTGAAGGAGTGGGATCTTCTCCGTCATGGCATATAGTGGGTGCTTGGCTTGGACGGCTACCTTGCATGTTCTCGGATACTACGAGTGCCAGCGCCACAAGCGAAAAAAAACCTCAATCTGTAGGAACTAGGCCCAAAATATGTGTGGCTCTTCAATTGCGTTGTGAAACGGCGCAAATAGAATGCTTTCGAGTGACCCCTTTGTATACCTACGAAAGGTGCGCCTTTCGCCGAGTACGCTGACACGGAAAATCACGCCACAACGAGGAGCATAGGCCTCGGCGTCTTTTTTTTTTTTCAGCAGAGCAATCGTGAAGTGCAAAGGGTCAACGGTTTTGAAAGTCAGTCGCTATCTACTGCGAAAGCCAACCATTTCGCAACAAACCCAAGTACTTTGCATAATCAGTGCTACGTCTATGTTTCGCCCCTACCCCTGCTGGAAGTCCTTCAAAGTTGTGGGTGACCACCACGCCTTGTCTTGGCTAGCTAACTTTAATGACTATCAGGTCAACTAGCACAATGGCAACTGAGAAATCAAGAAAGCATCACGCCCAGGAGAAAGCACTTTTATGCCTACTGCTTGTCTTGTACCCAAGTGCATTCATAACCGCTGAATCACCAAGATAATTACTGTTTCTTGGCAGGTGCCGGCTACTTCGGTCTAAAGCAGCGAACCAACACGAAATTCAGCTGCTTTATGGAATGAACATGTCGAGTACAGGACCATCGTTCTTTGAAAGATATTAAAACAAAGACTGATGTAATTTCTTTTAAGAAACGGCATTCACCTAAAGAAATAATTCTCGCCACTTCGAGCTAACTATCTTTTTTGGTACCTTCAGCGTTGCGACAAGGGGCCTTCCCGGCCCTGCACGGCTGTACAGTTCAGTTTTTTCCGCACGCTCACAAGAATACGCGAGAAGCCTTGCCACTAATATCGCTCACTGCGTGATTGACCCCCAAGATTGTCAGGCACTGACGAGAAAATCCTACCTTATTCAGTTAATCCAATTACCTTGGTTATCATTCTTTCTAATCTGAATAGGTCTACCAGGACAGATTTGAAAGTCAATTTTCGGGAATGAATATATCGTCGGAGGTATTGAGTATATACGACAGCCACTAAAAGAATCGGATGTTCAGCCTGAAGGCAATGCGCCAAGGTAGCCAAGTTCTTTGTTATGAACATTGTCTTTCGTCATTACACTCACAGCTTCATATCACCAACAGACTTTGGATCTTTAGTGGTGAGCTTTATCAGGCAATCTTAATTGCGACCAGACAGGCCGCCGCCACTGAACATCCGCCTGCCACCCACAGAAAAGTAATTTCACTGAAGTTTCAAACAAGATCATCGCCGAAACGCTCGCCATGATCGTACGCAGATGTCGAGAAGAAGATGTGGAATGTGATTGTTCTGTAATAAGCTTGGAATATAGCGCGACTGTTTAAAAAACGATGTGGATGATGCCATACGCAGATGATGCCAAATTCGTCGGCGTAATGAAATCAAGAACGATGCTTTCTTTACGCTTACCAGCCTCACCGACGAGAAAGCCTTAACGTCACAATCCACATTTAGCGCACCGAAACCGAACAATGTACCCGAAGAGCCTGCAAAAGACCCACAGTTGTCATTACCATTTTCTACCACAGTAAAGATAATATCAGCCGGGTAACCGAGAGCGGTGGGTAACAACAATATGCCATCCTCGATCCAGCGAAAAACTTCTTTAGTGATACTTCAGGCCATACAGGGTGTCCAGACGTCTCGGAGTTCGAGACTGTGAGGTACGTGCGGCATTACCAATTCAGTCACACTGTGCACGAATTTCAGTAGTTAAGTCATGCGCCATGAGCCTTCCTAATAGACGTTAGCAAACCTGAGAATTATACTTTATTATTTTGCTTTATTCACACATGTGTTTTTACTCTTCAAATTCCTGTTGCACACGTCAGGATCATGCTATTTCAGAGGGGCCAATGTCACAGGTTCATAATTCTCTCTTTATATATTCCTGACTAAATTGTTGCACATATATTCACTGACTTGTACAATTCACGTTCGAATGTTTGTGAGTCTAGCATATTAGTTAAGAATATTTAATTGACGATCACCGTATCAGTTTCCACGTGGACAGAAGGACGTTCGAATCGACTGACAAGCCCCTGTTGGCGGCACTCTGGACCTGCGCAGTAAGCTAGCCGCTCCACAAGGGCTATAAAAGACTCTGCGAACAGCGTCGTCACCACATTCAGCAGCAGTCCGCGGCAAAGTCAACATCCCATAAACGCCTTTTCTTGTATCTGCAGGTTGGTTGCGCTCCATTTTAAGGTATTTTCTGTAATATAGCTTCACCGCGGCTGCTGCTGAGCCATTGTACATTTTGGTTTGTTGTCTTGTCGTAAACTAGAATGCCATCAAATGTTGAACTCGCGAAAAGGCTCGAATCGCTCAAGACAAAGTTTGAAAACAAGTTGGAGGGCCTCGTGAATGACCTAGCAGGAAGGCTACTAGAAAAAAATCAAGAACCGTTCTATCGACGAACATGGTTCTCTTTGCGATACAGTGGAATTTCTAAGTAAGGAATATGATGCAATACTTGCAAGACAGGACGAGCTTATTGCTGCAAACAAAGTCCTTGCTAATGAAAATGAAGCCCTCAGAAAAAAAACTAGCAGACCTTGATCAGTATTCCAGAATGAACAACGTTGAAATAAAGGGTGTCCCAAGTACTCAAGGAGAAGAATGCGCAGCCATTCTTGAGCAGGTTGGGCAAGCAATAGGCTGTCCTGTCTCGACTGATGACATTGATTGTGTTCACCGTGTTGCTGCAAAATCTGGCGAAAAAATATCATTGCACGTTTTGTTTGTCGCGAGAAGAAAATTGAATTTGTTAAGAAGGCGCGAAAAGCTCGGATTCACACATCCCAGATCGGCTTCGGTAATGCAACTGATCGGGCCGTGTATGTAAACGATCACTTGACTCTCGAGAACAAAAAGTTGTTTTCTAGGGCTCTTGCGTTGAAGAAAGAAAAAAAGGTGGTCCTTTCTGTGGACAGAAAACTGCCAAATAAAGGCGCGAAAGACTAACGACAGCAGAGTGTTTCGCATTCTCGCAGAATCAGATCTGCGCATTTTCACATAGATTTCCTTCTTTTCTGACTACGACCATGAAATGCAACATATATAGGAAACATGGCTTCTCTGTCACCCACTAATGTACGATCTTTCATATCTGGCAACAATCCTTGCCTCGTTCCCTTGAACGCAAGAAGCCTTCGGCGTAATCACGATAATATTAGTAGCTTTCTTACTTTCCTTTCTGTTCCATTTTCTTTCATATGCATAACCAAAACATGGCTTTGTCAAGCTGATACTAACATGTTTGGATTTCCGTCTTATCTATCAGAATACTGTCACCGCTCAAACGATTGTCATGGAGGATCAGGTACATTTATTTCCGATAAAATCCCCTACACTAGAAGGCGCGACATTAGTATACCTATTGCGCAGTGTGAGTCGGTATGGATTGAACTTGACCATTCCTTTTTGTCCGTTGATTCAAAAAAATTTGTTTTGGGCTGTATATACCGTTCGCCATCATCATGTTCATCTGAATTTATGATTCACCTCGATCGCATTTTCAACATATTAGCTGCAGAAAATAAACACGTTCTCATAGTGGGTGATATCAATATCAATTTGTTAGATATCGAAAACAGGCTGTGTGTAAATTATACTGATTGCTTTAGTGGATTTGGTTACGAGCAACTCATAACGTCGCCAACAAGATGCACTCTTTATGAAAGAGAAACGCTTCTAGACCACGCATTAACTAACATCACTCCTGCACCTATCTCGGGGGTGATTAAAACTGATATTAGCGATCATTATCCTATTTTCATCATCTTCAACTCGTCGAACAGCTCGGACAGTACACGATACTTAGCCAAAGTATTCGATAAGAGCAGCTTTATAGAAGGTATGAGTAATATCGATCGGTCTGAAGCTGATCGGGTGCAAGATCCTGAATGTGCACTCGAAAATTTATGCGATTTTTTTCGAGAAGCAATGTCTCGGAATGGCTTCTCAAATGTAAACAAATCTAGCAAATGTTCTAGCAAATGTTCTAGCAAATGTAAACGGCGTTACAATTCACCTCGATGTTCTTGAATAACCAAGGGTCTTCTTAAAAGCATGCGTAAAAAAGAAAACTTATACAAAAAAAAAAAAAACAAAGAAGCGACCTTTCAATCTAAAATTGGCATCAAGATACAAAAAGTACTGCAACATCTTGAATTCTTTGCTCAAAAAGGCCAAGAAAAGTTATTACGAAAAAGAATTTATAAGTCGCCAGAACAATTCTAAAAGAAAATGGGAGTTACTCAATACATTCCTAAACAGAACAACGTGTCACACTTTAATCTCAAAAATTATGTATAATGAGTGTACGTACGATGACGCGCTTGAAATAGCTAATGCTTTCAGTGACTTCTTTTTTGAAATTTACAATCAGGATCACACGGGCGCTGAATGTAACATGAGTCGAGTTAATTTTTCGTTTTTTCTTTTCCCTGTAACATCAGAAGAAGTTTTCACCACTATTAAGAGCCTTAAAGATACCTCTCCTGGATTAGATGACATTCATGCACGTCACCTAAAAATGGTAGGCCATTTAATCTCTCCAACGCTGGCCAGCATAATTAACAGCATCTTTAAAACTGGAATTTTTCCACGCACCCTTAAGAACACAAAAGTCATACCCATTTTCAAGAAAGGTGATAGGTAAATTATTTCCAATTACCGACCTATTTCTATCTTATCATCCGTCAGCAAAATATTTGAGAAACTGTTTGTTAGTCGCCTGAATAGCTACCTAAAAAAATTTAATCTCTTGAACGACCGCCAATTCGGTTTCCGTTCTGGTAGTTCAACCGACTTGGCGGTAATCTCATTAACAGACTACATTAAGAGTTCCATAGACAAAGGACTCATTGTTGGATCCGTATTCTTAGATTTTTCAAAGGCTTTTGATACAATTAATCACGGTATGTTACTAAAAAAATTAGAAGCCTATGGAATAACAGGGCCAACGTTAATCCTTCTGAAAAACTACTTGTGTGACAGAGAGCTAACAGTTTATTTATCTGGCAAGTTTTCAGACACTAAAACAATTAATCAGGGGGTGCAACAGGGTTCAATCTTGGGACCATTATTATTCATCCTATATAATAATGATCTTCATCGACACGCTTCACCCTCACAATGCATGTTATACGCTGATGACACTATCTCAGACTCGGATGTATCTATAACAACATTAACTAATAAATTAAACGCTGCCTTAGCTAATATTGTCACTTGGTGTCAGAATAATCACTTGATTTTAAATCCAAACAAAACTAAATTCACGGTTTTCCGTTCTCCTCAAAGACGACTTCAATTTTCACCTCAGGTAACCCTCGACTGCCACTTCATTTCGACTAGCGACTGCGTTTCATTTCTCGGTGTCTATCTCAATGAACAACTAAAATTTCACAATCATATATCACAAGTTAGGAAAAAAAACTTCTTTTGGCATAAGAGCACTAATAAAACCTAGACATTGTCTGTCTACTTCTGCTCTCCTTTCACTTTATCACGCATTCATTCATAGTCATATAAAGTACGGTATTGCTGCCTATGGCAACACATATCAGTGTCATTTCTCTTCTATTCAACATATACAAAATCAAGCTCTGCGCATTATTTCTAACTTTAGTCGCGATAATAATAATATTGTACGCATGGAGAATAACGTGCTCACCACTAATGATTTATTTGCATTTAACCTAATTACATTGCTTTTCAGGTTAATTAATAAAGATCTCACCCACGAGTTCATTTCCTTGGATTCCTTGAAGAATAATAACCCTACTCGCTTTGCTCAAAAAATAACTTCTTGCTGCCTAAAGCTTGTACTAATTAAAGTAAAATGACAGCATCATTCTGTGCTATCAAAATATGGAACTCTCTTCCTCACCCCATCAAAACATCGTCATCTCTTCCTCTTTTAAAAAGAACACTCAAAGCTCATTTCTTGAACCAATAATTATAACTTATTTATAGCATGTACTGTTTCTAGTGCTTTTTTTCTTTCCTCTATACTTACATATGAACATTACGTGAAATACATTGTTATTGTTCATGGTGTATCTCTTTCCATGCTTTCACTTTTGGTATGAATATATATGTGTATATAGATGTGTGTATATACTTATATGTATGTGTATGTATATTTAATATCAGTATTTATACAGTTAGAAAACAGTTTTGTATGCGTAAAAATGTCGATGTCTCCGATTATCGTTATCGTAGTATTCTTTTTGTATAACTATTGTACACTTGTTTTTAGGTTGACTTGATATTTCTTTTATTTTTTCCATTTTCGTGCATATTTCGTAATCCTTACCTAAAGATCATGTACAGAGGGTCCCGGTACGGTTTTTTTGACCTTGGGACCCTCTTCTGCATATCCTTAACGATGTAACCATACTATGCAAAAATAAAGATTGATTGATTGATTGAAAAAAATGTTAATCAGGTACTGTTGAGTTTAGCCTGATACTAACGTGTTCTCCAGCCTTAAGGCTCGAATGTACGATGTTGCGTCTGTAAATGCTGACGGAACTTATCGCAAATCACATTGTCAACGGCGGACACTGCACTTCCTGCGACGTGTTTACAGCGTGGATTGTTATGACTGCAAATTTTTGTTCTTTAGGAACAAGTTCACTCAAAGCTCTTAGTAATGAAGATGCCGACTGCTGTGTTCATCAGCATCATGACCTCATGAAGGCTTGGACTCTTTCATTGCCTAGCGAAATGGTCCACAATGTGAGAAAACAAGAAAAGAAGCCGGGCGGAAAAAGCAAGGCATAGAAAATAATTGTCCCCTTTACAAGTGCGGCTTATTCAGCCTAAATTCACAACCGGTTCATAAAGCTAACACTGATGATGGAGCGATGTACCTAAAAGATTTGTGAAATATTTATGAAATGTTAATTGAAATATTGTGCGACTGTTCAAGTGTTTGAACCTGTTAATTTATAGACATACAACTGTAGTTTTCGTTTTGACTGAAGAAAGCGGCTTGGTGGTCGTTGAATAATAAGTGGCATCTCGATCATATTGCAGCACGAGCGCGTTGATGATGATCAGGTTCGGTAAGAGGTAGAAATGGTACCAATTGAGTGATTTGACAGCAACCAGGCGAATGGTAAACGCAGTGTAGGGATCGGAAGAAATGCAGCGCGCTGTAAACGGCTTTTACGCGCTTTAGGCACGAGTGGCGCGGTGGTGGTGCATCACCTGCGCGCAGTCGGTATGCGCGCTGCGTACGCTCCTTGAACAGTTCTGTGTAAGACTTCGCGCGCTTTCTCGGGGAGGGGTTTCGGAGTGCGCTGACGTAGGGTGAGATTCGGTCTTGCTCGGAGTTGTAGACGACGGCGACAACGGACATCACGAGAACCTAAGCGAGAAATCGGTTTGGACCGACACCTTCGAGCCTGATGTTGCGCGAAGAAAACGCAGCAGTTTGACCTGATTGACAAGCGTCCGGCCTGGCCTTCTGTATAAAGCGAATACTGTCGCGTGGTCGTGGCAGTGGATATGTCGTTTTCTGAAAAGTGTCGGATTTTTCTAGCGTTACACGAAGCGATCGAGCTTTTCCAAATGTGCTACGCACAAGCACGTTGGGAGAGTGGTAAGTCAATCTTAGACTATTGTTGAGAGTTCCTCTTTACTCAGGCTTGGAAGTTATGGCTTCGAAGACCCACGTCCACTTCAGCCAGATAAAAATACACGATACATGTGTATCCTTTTCGCCCAAGAGCAGTCGTTCATAGTACGGACTGCGGCTGCCGGTGTTATCGGACATAGCTTGCATGGTAAATTACCGGTCACAAAAAGTTTCGTCCATATCACTGGGTGTATATCAATGGGCTGCATATAAACGTGTTTGTGTTAACGAAGCATGACTGCATCAGACGAAGTGTTCTCATTGTGACTACGCATTGGCACCGACGCCAAAGCCCTGAAGGCAAAAGTTCAATGAGAAGGTTGCCTCATCGTTTCAATGAGAACGAAAGGGGGCAACAGCATACGAGAAGATATTGACAGATTGAATAAAGTTTTTTTTTTTCAAATTCAAGATTGTCATAACTTTGTTTCAATGTAGACGAATGAGGGCAGAATCAAATTAGGCTATGTTTTGGCACAACCGGTGAAGGCGTATACAGTCAACTTTCACAATCAAAGAATTGGCACACTACATCGCTTCAGTGACAAGCTCTTCGTTTGCAGCGAAATAAAATGCAGACATGTAGCGCATTGAGGTAGGTGAACACACCAGAGTTCACGGCTTTTATATTTGCTTTTTTTATTCAGGTTACGGAGGAGATAGACGTTGTAAAGATAGAATTACACATGGGAATGCGCTATTAAAGGTTCTCGAAAAGAAACTTCCTATTAAGGTTTAGAGCACTAAAATCCCACTCATTCAACTCCAGCGTTTTCTATGACAACACGTTTTGCAGGCTACATTGTCACTAACAATATAGACAAAGAAACAAATAAAAATACACTATTACTGTAGCGTAGTACCCTATTGAAACTCCTGGGTTGGTGGATGCTGGAATTGTTGATGGATAGGGTGGAAAGAATAGTGGATATGGTGGAAATATTAGTGAATATGGTGGAAACTGTAGTGGGCATAATGTCTGATGGCGGCGAGAGTGCAAAAATGGTGGCAGATGGTGGTGGTGGTGGCAAGTGAATGGTGCTGACCGTGGAAATGCCGGCTCATGGTGGCGAGGCGAAACGTGTTTGGTGGAAGGCTTGGTGAGCAAGGTGGATGACGGTGGCATGATGGAAGCTTGGTGTATGACGGTGGCATGATGAAAAGCACATGACAGTATTTATGTCAAATTGCTTATTTGTAGTGTTTCATTCTTGAATGCGCAGAGATAAATGTCTACACTCAAAAGAAACCAACACTGCTCATTAGGCTTTCTAGTATGTTTTTTTTTATTCCTGTGGGGTCAACAACGCTTCAATTTTTGTGGAGCATAGAATACGCGGCCGAAAATATCTTTACATTTCGCGCACGTACTTACATCAGTGTGACATCCGCGATGTGTTTCTTTGTTGTGATGTTTAGAAGACTAGAGTTGTCACTGTAAAAATGACAATAAATGTTTTACATCGGCGAGCAGTTGTCGACAGATAAATGGGCTACAGTTCGCAATTGCCCCTTTAATGTTAGAGCAGACCACAGCGGTCACTTGATGTCGCAACGCTAGAAACGCAACTCTGGTGATTCTTGCACAATCTAATGCTTGATCCGGAGCTTTAAAATAACAAATTGCATGCAAATATGCATAAACTTTCACTTTCAACATGCATCAAGATGAGCCGCAGCGAATTCGACTTTCACCCTTCTGTTCTACCACCATGATTTCAACCAAAATTTATTCATACTGACCGAGCCCGTACAACTGTTATCGCCGCTTCTGGGTTTCAGAATACACGACTTTTTTAACGAATAAACATGTCAATAAAGCACAGCTGCGGCATCATTTGCCCTAAATGAAGACTTTTTTATTGCGTACGGTGTCCGCGCAAGAAGCGACAAACATCAATGCGACGCGCTTGCAGCACTTCCACCAAAGGTACTACTCGCCTCACCGACAGCTGCCGGTCGCACTCGCCAGCGCTTCGCTGGCTTTTATGCGAGAACATAGGCACGTCAATTAGTATGCTTACTGAACCAATAAGATAGCATAATGTTTTAGTGCACTGCAAGTGTTTTGGACAAGACGTTATGTAGCTGTTCCTATCGACAAAGCAACAGCGGTGCACTGGCATAACTGCGGTGTGCGTTGCGCGAAAAACATCAAAATCAATTGTGTGGGTTTATCTATCAAATGAGCAGAGAAGCGTCATAAAGCCTGAACTGATATTGCCCTTTGGAAGGAGCGAGAAACGGATAATAATGTTGGCAGTAACCGCCGATAAACTCGACCTGCTCCTCAGTCCACTGAGTTGTTTTTTTTCCTTGCGGTTGTAAATTGTAACAAAAATATAGCGCTGTCGCCATTAACGCAGTAGCAATCGTTACTGGCAGCTGTTGTTCGTGTTTATCAAATGTGCAAATCTTTAAAGCAGGTGCAGATCCCGTCCCACCAAAGTAAACGACAAACACAACTGAAGTTAAACAGTAAGTTTGTTGGTCGACTACTTCTTTAACACCCGTACCGTCATCTGACGGCGTGGCGCAGTATATTGTGTGAAACCATGTCGAAAGCCTTGGCTAGATCAATTTGCTAGCTGAGTACGTTGGTCTTGGTGCTATCATATGTAAAGGTATTAGATTGGCATACAAAAGTTCAACCACAAATTTAATTGTAAATCGAGAACTCTCACAGCGCCTACAAGTACTTCCCTCTGTGCGCCAGGGGTGTCCTTTCAGCCCTTTGCTTTTCGCTCTATTTTTGGAGCCACTGTGTCAGAAAGTGATTCACCACTCAGGGATTCATGGTTTCAGGTTGCAGTCATGTGAAGTGCGTGTTTTGGCATATGCCGACGGTATTGCCTTTTTTGCTGTTATAGAGAGAGTGTCACTTCGTTATTGTAAATCGCTCAAAGGTTTTGTGACACGAGTGGCAGTTTAATGAATAAAGAGAAAAGCATTAGTTTAAGTCATGGTAACTGGAACCTCACCCCCAGTTGCTTTGGAAATATTCAGTGGCTCACGACACCTAGTTGTTACCTAGGGGAGCCATTGGACAGGTATCAAGACAGTGAAACATTTTCGCTTGAAAAGGCTGAAGAACTGCACGCGACCGCTGAAGGATCGGGCGGTCGTGGCTTATCAATTTTCTCTTGGTCAGCTGTATGCAACGTCTTTCTGGCTGCTAAAATTATGTACCTTTTGCACGTACTCAGTTGTACGCGTAAAAGCATTCACAAAGTTCACAGGATATTCGCCACGTTCATCTCGAGCTCTACGTGGGAGCGAACATCTGAAACGAACTTGTTTCGGCGAGTTAAGCAAGGAGGACTGTCTCTGTGCCATCTGTTTCTTAGCCAAGTAATATCACGTTACCTGCTCATTAGAGACCAGTGAGACTCTTTTTATGTTCTTTATTTCAAACAACGCTGTTACACCACATGCCTGACTTCTTTGTATCTTCAGTCAAGCGAGAACGACACACCTTGTCACCGTTCTTGCGCGAAGTTGTGTTCTCATATTGTTTCTTAAAGGCAAGGTTTTCGATAGATTACCAAACAAATGTGAAAAGAAAGCGCGTTATGAATGACCTAATACAGAATGTTCTCCTGTGCCCCTGTACCGTTAAATTATGAAAAATCGTATGGTCATGACGTACTAAAGCGAGTGAAAAAGCATGAGTATTCCACCCAATGTGAAAACCTTCCTTTTCAAACTTCATACGGTAACCTTGCCAGTAAAAACGTGACTTGAAGAGAAAGGAATGTATGTACCATGGGGAAGCAGCTGAGACCATTGAACATGTGTTTATTGATTGTAATAACGTTATTTTCTTTTAGGACATTTTACAGAGGACTTTAGAAAAACATTTACCTCTTACACCATATGGATTTCGTTTTTCGCCTTGTGATAGTTCTGTGCAAAATTTGGATGTAATATTTTTACTTGGTCTTCATTCGGTCTGGAGTAGTAGGCTATCGTACAGACACTGTGATGTGAGAGTTATATCTGTTAATGAGAGTTTCGTGGAAGCTGTTATAAAAGTGCGAGATGTGTATAAGATTACCGACTGTGTTGAAGATGTATTATTCTTGTTCGATGCGTTATCACGCATGAAACACGAGTGATAGTGATTCTCAGATTAGCTGGACCTGTAGTCCAGCAGTCAATAAAGAAGAAAAAGACGTCGTGGCGCAGTTGTTAATGTACTCAGCTTGAAATTCGTAGGTGCCAGGTTCGATTCCAAGATGGCGGGCATTTTTTGACAGATCCTTGATACATTCTTTTTTATACAAATATTTTTATTATTTCTTTTGCGGCAGCTCGTCACGGTGGTTCTGAGGCTGCTTCGCGCTCCAGCATTGCCGGCTGGAGCGCGCCATTCATCATCCGCTCCACCATAGCCACCATACACCATGTGCCACCATTCCTACCGCCATAATACACCAAAATGGTGGATGGTGGAGCCCACCGTTTCTCCGGTGGACGTTTTTTCAATAGGGGAATTCTGATATAAATGAAAATAAATTATGGACGTAAACATAACTTGCTGCCGTGTGAAACGGAAGAATGGGCATAACGCGTCTGATGCTTTGATGATATATGGTGTTTTTTGGCGCAAGGGCCATTTGATGGCCAAAGAGCGCCAGTTCATGAGACAGGAATGTGGACAATGGTTGTGATTAGCGGCTGTATAGGGGCCATAAAATTCCTCGCAGTAAAGCGGGTAAAACATACAAGTAATAAAATCATGACTATGCCGTGAAAGGTGTGCATGGTGTGAATAGGTGACAAAAGTTGGTGATAATGAAAAACGATGGTGGACATGTATGGCATTAGCACAAGTACCTCACACGTTAGTACCCTTGCGTGCAAGGGTCGTGAGGCAAGTGCTTTCCTGTGTAGCCACCGCAGCAAAAACCTCTCTAGAGAGGTCATGCTACGGTATGCCCGGGTATATGATATGAAAATTATGAATTTCCTTTAAAAACGCTAATAATGATTTGTGACTAAAAAGCGGTTCCCTACCGACGAACATTGCAGGGTGTAAAGGTATATGTTGTCGGTAGGGAAGTGGGAAGTGTTGTCTTCTTAGAGTGTCTAAATGATTACATTGAATTAAAACGTGAATAACTGTTAATGCCTCACCACATTTATCACACAATGGTGGATCACCACCAGACAAAAGATGTGTGTGTGTCGTGTATATGTGTCCTATCCTGAGTCTTGTTAGTGTTACCTCTGTTAGACGTGATTTTGATACTGGTGGCCAATGGCCAAGGTGTGGCTTGATAACGTGTAGTTTGTTTTGTGTGTGTGTATCCCACTTGCTCTGCCAGTAGTCCCTGAGGTTTTGTTTGAGAGAGTGCTTCTGATCAAGGACCGGGATTGATATGGATGTAGGGGCAGTGTTTTTGTGGACGGATGCAGCGAGCTGATCCGCCCTCACGTTGCCTTGGATCTCACGGTGCCCTGGCACCCAGCACACCACAACATGTTGGTTGAGTGTGTAGAGTGTGCAAAATATGGAGTAAAGTGAGACAAGGACAGGGTTTTTTTGTTTTTTAAGACTGTGCAGAGCCGTTACCACACTGAGGGAGTCTGTATAAATTACTGCTTTTTGTATTTGTAATTGTTTAATGTGTTTAGCTGCCACAAGTATCGCGTAAGCTTCCGCTGTGAAGATACTTGTGCCTGGATGTAGAGGGCCAGCATCCGAAAAGGAAGGGCCAACAGCAGCGTAGGACACAGAGGAGTTAGACTTAGAGGCATCTGTAAAAAACTCAGGACGTGTGTATTTGTGTTGAAGTTCCAGGAAATATGTTCGGATATGAGCAATGGGCGCATGTTTTGTAACCCCTAGAAAAGACACATCACAGTCTATAGTCTGCCACTGCCACGGTGGCGGGTATGCTACAGGAGCCATTAAACTGTGTTCGAGTGACACTCCAGTGTCCTCAGCTAGACCCTTCAGGCGAACCGAGAAGGGCTGCCTCATTGAAGGCCTGTTTTGAAAAAGAATGGAGCTCGACAAGTCATTGATAGTAGAGTATGAGGGGTGCCTCTTGTCTGCTTTCACCTTAAGGAAGTATACAAAGGACATGTAGGTTCTTTGCAGATGAAGCGACCACTCATTTGACTCAACATAAAGGCTTTCTACGGGGCTGGTGCGAAAAGCACCCGTAGAAAGGCGGATGCCCAAATGGTGCACGGGGTCCAGCATCTTCAAGGCACTTTGAGTAGCAGACTGATAGACAACGGCCCCATAATCTAAGCGGGTGCGAATGAGGCTTTTATAGAGGTTCATGAGGCATTGCCTATCACTACCCCAGGTAGTACGTGACAACACTTTAATAACATTCATGGCTTTTAAACATTTTGTTTTTAAATACTTGATGTACGGTACGAAGGTCAACTTGTTGTCCAAGATTAAGCTTAAGAATTTATACTCGGCTTTGACAGACAGACGTTGCCCGTTCAGTCGAATGTCAGGTTCCGAGTGCATGCCTCTCTTTCGAGAGAACAAGACACACGTGCTCTTTTGTGGGTTCAGTCGGAATCCGTTTTCCTCTGCCCATTTGGAGACCTTGTTTAAACCTAACTGAACCTGTCGCTCACACATTACCAGATTGCAAGATCTGAAGCCAAGCTGGACATCGTCGACATATGTACAATAAAACATATTGCGAGGGATGGACAAGTGCAAGGAATTCATCTTGATGAGAAAAAGTGTGCAACTAAGCACGCCACCTTGTGGCACGCCTGTTTCCTGGACAAATGTTTGAGAGAGCACACTGCCCAGACGGACACGGAATGTCCGGTTTGACAGGTAGCTTTCGATTATATGAAACATTCTTCCGCGCACACCAAGGTGGGACAGGTCTCTTAGGATTCCAAAACGCCATGTTGTATCATACGCCTTTTCGATATCGAGGAACACAGAGAGAAAATATTGTTTATGGACAAAGGCGTCTCTGATCTGTGCCTCGATACGAACAAGATGGTCTGTGGTGGATCTACTTTCTCGAAACCCGCACTGAAACGGGTCGAGCAAATTGTTTGTTTCAAGGATATGTACAAGTCGGCAGTTTATCATTTTTTCGAATACTTTGCACAAGCAGCTTGTAAGTGCAATAGGCC
This sequence comes from Rhipicephalus microplus, assembly GCF_043290135.1. Classification (NCBI taxonomy): domain Eukaryota; kingdom Metazoa; phylum Arthropoda; class Arachnida; order Ixodida; family Ixodidae; genus Rhipicephalus; species Rhipicephalus microplus. The sequence goes on from NC_134707.1 coordinate 132,613,717, forward strand.
TATAACTTGAAGCTAAAGAAGGGTCCTTGCCCTCTTTCAAAATGGGAATAATAATAGCCTCTTTCCAGGAGCTAGGGATAGTGCCAGAAAACCAGATAGCATTGTACAAACAAAGTATGGTTTTTCGTGTTTCGGCTGGTAGGTTTTTTAGCATTTCATACACCACACGGTCAAAACCTGGGGCAGAAGTGCTGCAGGAGTTTAGAGATGTTCGGAGCTCCGCTAGACTGAAAGCTTGGTTATATGCCTCGTATCTAGTGGATTTGTGTTCGAGTTTCTGCTTTTCTATTCTTGTTCTGTATTTTTGGAAAGTGTCAGTATAGTGGGACGAGCTGGATACCCGTTCAAAGTGTGCCCCGAGGAAGTTTGCCTGATCTTCCAAGGTATCCCCTTGAGTGTTTACGAGTGGAAGTGTGTGTACTTGTTTCCCTGCTATCCTACCGACCATGTTCCATACTTTAGCCTCCTGTGTGTATGAATTGACCCCTGATAAAAACTTCTGCCAGCTTTCTCTTCTGGCCTGCCGACGCGTTCTCCTGCCACGAGATTTTATTTTCTTAAAGCTCTCAAGGTTTTCCGCTGTCGGCGAGTTGCGCAGCAACCTCCATGCCCTGTTTTGTTCCTTTCGCGCATTCTGACACTCAGTGTTCCACCACGGGACGTGTCGTTTGCCAGGCAGTCCAGATGTTTGTGGAATGCACTTGGCTGCTGCGTCAGTAAGAAAAGCCGTGAAGTACTGCACAGCTTCATCTATGCCTAATCCGCATATGTCGGTCCAACTTAAGTGTGTAATCTTTTGAAATTGTTCCCAGTCGGCTTTGTTCACCAGCCATTTGGGAACATGTGGAGGATATTCATATGTTATTGGTGTACTCAAAACTAAAGGAAAATGGTCACTTCCGTATGGGTTATTCATGACTTTCCACTGAAGTAATGGTACAAGTGAAGGAGATGCGATACTGAGGTCTATGGAGGAGTAAGTATTGTTTGCAAGGTTATAATATGTTGCCTGTTTTCTATTCAACAGACAAGCACCTGATGAAAAGAGGAACTGTTCAATGAGACGACCTCGTGCATCACATCGACAGTCACCCCATAAACCGCTGTGTGCATTCAGGTCCCCTAGAACCAAATAAGGTTCTGGTAACTCATCTATTAAAGACTGGAAATCATGTTTTTCTAGGCGGTGTTGCGGCGGTATGTATAGAGAGCAGATGGTGACGAGCTTATTCAATAGAACTGCTCGAACAGCCACTGCCTCTAGGGGTGTTAGTAGTGGTAGATGACTGCATGCTACTCCTCGATTAACTATAATGGCTACACCACCAGATGACGCCACAGCATCATCTCTGTCCTTTCGGAAGACAACATATTGACGCAAGAAACTTGTATTCTTGGATTTTAAGTGTGTTTCTTGTACACACAGCACTTTTGGAGAATGTTTGTGTAGAACTTCTTGGACATCGTCGAGGTTTCGAAGTAGTCCTCTGACGTTCCATTGTATAATTTGTGTCTCCATTATGGGAGTAAAGAAGTGCTGTGTGTACGAAATGAGTGTGGCTGGTGTCTAAAGAGAGAAGTGATTTATCTTACAGAGCCTTTAGAAGGCCCTGTAATTACCGTTTTGTCTTTTTTAGAGCGGTCGAGGGAACCCCGCCGCTCCTTTGGCGCAGTCTGCGCCGGTGCAGTTGAAGTGTCCATCGCCTCAGGAGAGGCGACAGATAATGTTTTCGTTGTAGGCTTCGTCGTAACAGACGGAGCCTTAAACCCCACCGGGCTGGAGGTCGAGGGGACCTCTTTAGTTTGTGTGGTGCCCTGGCTGCTGCCAAGGTTCACAGGAGCCTTCGGTGGGGCTGTATTCAAGGAGGGTGGGGCAGCCGAGGCTGCTCCCCCCATGGGGGCTTGTGGCGTTTGCCTCGGCACGCTAGGCGCGGTCCGGGCAACTGCCAAGGGCCTTTGTGGTGCCGCCCCTCGTTGCACCACTTCGGCAAAAGGTGTTTTTAGTGCTAATGATAACGAGACCCGTTGTCTTGCTTCCCTGAATGTGATATTTTCCTTAACTTTTATAGTGATTATTTCTTTTTCTCTTTTCCAGGCTGGGCACGCTCTGGAGTATGCGGGATGACTACCTTCACAGTTAGCACAGAGGACCTCGTCATGACTACATTCATCAGCGCTGTGGCCGGTTGTGCCACACTTAGCACACATCAGCTGTCCTCGGCAGCTCTGGGATGCATGACCAAATCGCTGGCATTTGAAACAACGCCTCGGGTTTGGAATGAAAGGTCGGACATGGAGTTTTACATAGCCAGTTTCGAGACTTTCAGGTAAAGTGGTTGAATTGAAGGTGAGTATCACGTGCTTTGTTGCTATTTCATTGTTGTTACGTCTGATTTTGATGCGCTGGACATGTATCACACCTTGGTCCTTCCATCCATCAAGAAGCTCTTCTTCACTCAGTGTCATCAAGTCTTCGTCCGATACCACGCCCTTCACTGTATTCATAGTACGATGTGCGCTCACCGAGACGGGGATGTTACCAAAGGCTACAAGGTGCGAGAGTTTATTGTACTGTTCTTTGTCTTTTAGTTCGAGAAGCAGATCACCACTTGCCATCTTCGTGGCCTTATAACCGGTTCCAATGGTTTCTCTCAAGCACTTAGCTACAAGGAAGGGTGAGATTGTTCTAGCTTTTGTAGATGATTGTTCGCAGTGGAGAACATGGTATTTTGGAAAAGTTTCTCTGTTTTTGGGCCAAAGTAGTAGAGTTGCGTCGGTGCGTACCCTTTTCGAGGCACGATCAGTTAGAGAGGGGGTCGAGGATCCCATGGGAAAATGTGGATTTTTCGGTAACAGCGCCTACCACCCACCACGGAGTCCAACAAGGGGACGTGGCAGAGCATGTGGGCATGTCTGCGCAACGCCAGCAGTACGCAGTTACTATAACCCAATATGGTTTACCCTAGTTTGGATAGCCACACAAGGTTAACCCTTGCCGCCAGGAAAAATCGGAAGTAAAATGAAGTGAGGAGAAGACAGGAAAGATGTAAAGTGAGAACAAAATACGAAGATATAGGGAGAGAGAGATAGGAAAAGGCGACTGCCGATTTCCCCTGGGTGGGTCAGCCCAGAGGTGCCGTCTACGTGAAGCCGGGGCCAAAGGGGTGTGTTGCTTCTGCCGGGGGGCCTTAAAGGTCCAATCACCCAGCGTCAGCTCAACCCCCAGGATCCCCTTTTCCCCGGACACGGCAAAGCCACGCACGGCTAGGCGTGGGAGGGAGCCGAAACTCCCCCGTTAGCTCTGGTCCGTGGTGTCGCTACACGTCTGATGCTTTAATTTTGGAGCTATGGCATCTGTCGTCCTCCCGACCAGTTTATTAAGCAGCTCTTGCTCGTGTGTACGTGGGTGCATGAGACAGTTCTACTCAACTCGTGGTGCATCAGAGGCATTCATCGGAGGCTGTAGTTTGAGTATGGTTAGCGGCGGCAAGTCCTCTCTTCCCCCTCTTTCGTTTAATTTTATTTATATACGGCAATCACTGCGCCATCCTTGCAAAGCCTACCAATGATGTCCTCTGCGCCTTCCTTCCATTAGTTACCTGTTGCTCTTGTTATATTTAGTCTAGCGAAGAGATTCCAATCATTCATGGTTCTCCTTTCGTCGAGCGCACATCAGTCACTTTACCAGGATTTACTCTCTCTCTTTCTACACACATACACACACACACACACACACATATATATATATATATATATATATATATATATATATATATATATATATATATATATATATATATATATATATATATATATATAGACGTTGCGAGGAAGGAAGCGCACTGGCTCCGTAGTATAAACGGAAGCGAAAAAGCACGACTAACGAGGAAACACTTTTATTAATCACATACGTTTCGGCTGGTGGGCCAGCCTTCGTCACACTGACGAAGGCTGGCCCACCAGCCGAAACGTATGTGATTAATAAAAGTGTTTCCTCGTTAGTCATGCTTTTTGATGATGATGTTTGATGTTTTATGGCGCAAGGGCCGATTCACGGCCAAGGAGCGCCAGTTCATCTTACTAAAAAATATGGACAATGATTGTGATAAGCGGCTGTATAAGGGCCATAAAATTCCTCGCAGTAAGGCGGGTAAAAACATACAGGTAATAAAATCATGACCATGCCGTGAAAGGTGTGTGTGATGTGAACAGATGACAAAAGTTGGTGATAATAAAAGACGATGGTGGATATGTATGGCAATAGCACAAGTGCCTCACTCGTTCAAACCCTTGCGTCCAAGGGCCGTGAGGCATGTGCTTTTTGTGTAGCCACCGCAGCAAAAACCTCTCTGGAGAGGTCCTGCTACGGTATGCCCGGGTATATGACATGAAAGCTGTGAATTTCTTTTAAAAACGCTAACAATGAATTATGACTAAAAAGTGGTTCCCTACCGACAAACATTGCAGGGTGTAAAGGTATATGTTGTCGGTAGAGTATTGGAAAATGTTGTTTTCTAAGAGTTTCTAAGTGTTTACACTGAATTAACATGTGAAGGACGGTTAAGTATTCCCCACATCTGTCACACAATGGTGGATTGCCACCAGGCAAAAGGTGTGTGTGTGTCGTGTATGTGTGTCCTATCCTGAGTCTTGTTAGTGTTACCTCTGTTAGACGCGATTTTGATACTGGTGGCCAATGGCCAAGGTGTGGCTTGATAACGTGTAGTTTGTTTTGTGTGTGTGTATCCCACTTGCTCTGCCAGTAGTCCCTGAGTTTTCGTTTGAGAGACGGCTTAAGATCAAGGACCGGGATTGATGTCGGTGTAACGGCGGTGCTTTCGTGGGCGGATGCAGCAAGCTGATCCGCCATCACGTTGCCTTGAATCTCACGGTGCCCTGGCACCCAGCACACAACAACATGTCTGTTGAGTGTGTAGAGGGTGCACAAAATAGAGTAAAGTGAGATGAGGACAGGGTTTTTTTGTTTTTTAAGACTGTGCAGAGCCGTTACCACACTGAGGGAGTCTGTATAAATTACTGCTTTTTGTATTTGTGATTGTTTGATGTGTTTAGCTGCCACAAGTATCGCGTAAGCTTCCGCTGTGAAGATACTTGTGCCTGGATGTAGAGGGCCAGCATCCGAAAAGGAAGGGCCAACAGCAGCGTAGGACACAGAAGAGTTAGACTTAGAGGCATCTGTGAAAAACTCAGGACGTGTGTATTTGTATTGAAGTTCCAAGAAGTATGTTCGAATATGGGCAATAGGCGCATGTTTTGTAACTTCTAAAAAAGACACATCGCAATCTATAGTCTGCCACTGCCACGGTGGCGGGTATGCAACAGGAGCCATTAAACTGTGTTCAAGTGATACTGCAGTTTCTTCAGCTAGACCCTTCAGGCGAACTGAGAAGGGCTGCCTCATTGAAGGCCTGTTTTGAAAAAGAATGGAGCTCGATAAGTCATTAATAGTAGAGTATGAGGGGTGCCTCTTGTCTGCTTTCACCTTAAGGAAATATATAAAGGACATGTAGGTTCTTTGCAGATGAAGGGACCACTCATTTGACTCAACGTAAAGGCTTTCTACGGGGCTGGTGCGAAAAGCACCCGTAGAAAGGCGGATGCCCAAATGGTGCACGGGATCCAGCATCTTCAAAGCACTATGAGTCGCTGACTGATAAACAATGGCCCCATAATCTAAGCGGGTGCGAATAAGGCTTCTATACAGGTTCATGAGGCATTTCCTGTCACTACCCCACGTAGTACGTGACAACACTTTTATAACATTCATGGCTTTTAAACATTTTGTTTTTAAATACTTTATGTGGGGTACGAAGGTCAACTTGTTGTCCAAGATTAAGCCTAAGAATTTATGCTCGGCTTTGACGGACAGTTGTTGCCCGTTCAGTTGAATGTCGGGTTCCGAGTGCATGCCTCTCTTTCGAGAGAACAAGACACATGTGCTTTTTTGTGGGTTAAGTTGAAATCCGTTTTCATCTGCCCATTTGGAGACCTTATTTAAACCAAGCTGAACCTGCCGCTCACACATGGCCAAGTTGCATGACTTGAAGCCAAGCTGAACGTCGTCGACATATGTACAATAGAACATATTGCGAGGGATGGAGAAGTGCAAGGAATTCATCTTGATGAGAAAAAGTGTGCAGCTAAGTACACCACCTTGTGGCACGCCTGTTTCCTGGACGAATGTTTGGGAAAGAACCGTGCCCACTCGGACACGGAATGTCCGGTTTGACAGGTAACTTTCGATTATGTGAAACATTCTTCCGCGCACGCCAAGGTGGGACAGGTCTCTTAGAATTCCGAAACGCCATGTTGTATCATAAGCCTTTTCGATATCGAGGAATACAGAGAGAAAATATTGTTTATGGACGAAGGCGTCCCTGATCTGTGCCTCGATACGAACAAGGTGGTCTGTGGTGGATCTACTTTCTCGAAACCCGCACTGAAATGGATCGAGCAAATTGTTTATTTCAAGAAAGTGTACAAGTCTGCAGTTTATCATTTTTTCAAAGATTTTGCACAAGCAGCTTGTGAGTGCAATAGGCCTATAACTGGAAGGTAAGGAAGGGTCCTTGCCCTCTTTCAAAACGGGAATTATAATAGCCTCTTTCCAGGAGTTAGGGATAGTGCCAGAAAACCAGATAGCATTGTACAAACAAAGTAAGGTTTTTCGCGTTTCGATCGGCAGGTTTTTTAACATTTCATAAACGACACGGTCAGAACCTGGGGCAGAAGTACTGCAGGAGTTTAGGGATGTTCGGAGCTCAGCTAGACTGAACGCTTGATTATATGCCTCGTATCCAGTGCATTTGTGTTCGAGTTTCTGCTTTTCTATTCTTGTTCTGTATTTTTGGAAAGTGTCAGTATAGTGGGATGAGCTGGACACCTGTTCGAAGTGTGCACCGAGGAAGTTTGCCTGATCTTCCAAGGTGTCGCCCTGAGTGTTTACGAGTGGAAGTGTGTGTACTTGTTTTCCTGCTATCCTACCGACCATGTTCCACACTTTAGCTTCCTGTGTGTATGAATTGATCCCTGACAAAAACTTCTGCCAACTTTCTCTTCTTGCCTGCCGACGCGTTCGCCTGCCTTGGGACTTTATTTTCTTGAAGGTGTCAAGATTTTCGGCTGTCGGTGAGTTCCGAAGCAGCCTCCAAGCTCTGTTTTGCTGTTTGCGCGCGTTTCGGCATTCAGAGTTCCACCATGGCACACGCCGTTTTCCAGGGTGTCCATTTGTTTGTGGGATGCATTTTGTTGCAGCATCAATCAAAAATGCTGTGAAGTAGTTGACAGCAACATCAATGTTCAAAGTACTTATGTCATTCCAACCTAGACGAGCGATGGTATAAAAGTGTTCCCAGTCGGCTCTGTTTATGAGCCACTTGGGAACACGTGATGGACACTCAGTTACTGTATTTGTGCTCAAAACTATGGGGAAGTGGTCACTTCCGTACAGATTACTGATGACTTTCCACTGGAGTAGGGGCACAAGAGATGGGGATACTATGCTTAGGTCTATGGAGGAGTAGGTGTTATTGGCGAGATTATAATACGTTGAGTCTTTTCGATTTAGAAGACACGCGCTTGAGGAGAGAAGGAACTCTTCAATCAGTCGACCTCGCGCGTCATACCGAGAGTCACCCCATAGCCTGCTATGCGCATTAAAGTCTCCAAGGAGAACATAGGGCTCCGGAAGTTCATCAATTAAAGAGTGTAAATCACGTTTTTGCAGCTGATAGCTAGGAGGAATGTAGATAGTGCAGATTGTGATCAGTTTATCAAAAAGAACTGCTCGAACAGCCACTGCCTCAAGGGATGTTTGGAGTTGTAAGTGTGTGCATGCAATTCCTTGATTCACAATGATGGCAACACCTCCGGATGATGTCATAGCATCAACACGGTCCTTTCGGAATATAACGTATTTACGGAGAAAATTTGTGTGCTTTGAATTAAGGTGTGTTTCTTGTACACACAGCACTTTTGGTGAGTATTCGTGTAAGAGTTCTTGGATGTCGTCAAGGTTTCTGAAAAGGCCCCTGACGTTCCATTGTATAATTTGAGTGTTCATGGTGAATGTAAAATAGTGCTATGTGTACGAAAAGCGAGTGGCTGTTTAGACAGAGTTTGACTTCACTTAACAGGGCCGTCACCAGGCCCTGTTATCGGCTTTTTTGTTTTCTTGGCGCGCTCCAAGGAGCCACGCCGCTCTTTCGGCACCAAGGGTGCCGACGTATCCATTGCCTCCTCGGAGGCACTGGATGCCCGCACGTGCGGGCTGCTAGTTCGAATTTCGGGCCTCACCTGCGGAGGTGAGGCCTTGAGACTGGAGGACTCTGGAGTCTCCGGTCTCTGTTTGGGAGTAGGCGGTGTAGCCTGGGCTACAGCCGCCTTGGGGGCAGGTGCCACAACCACCGGCTCGGTATGCGCGGGCCGAGGGAGTGGCGAGGGCTGGTGCGGCGCTGCCCCCTGACGCGCCGCATCAGCGTATGTAGCTCCATAGAATGGAGCGACTCTTCGCCGTGCTTCCTTAAATGTAATGTTTTCCTTCACCTTCAACGTAATTATTTCTTTTTCTTTTTTCCAGTATGTGCAGGAGCGTGAATATGCGGCATGGTTTCCTTCGCAGTTTACACAGTGTGGTGGTTGTTTGCAGTTCTCAGACACGTGGCCTAGAACTCCACATTGTGCACAAGTCTGGCGACCACGACACGTTTTGGAGCCATGGCCATATTTCTGGCATTGGAAGCAACGGCGGGGGTTGGGAATATATGGTCTCACGGATGTCTTTGTGTACCCAGTCTGAATAGTTTCCGGCAAATCGCTCGAAGCAAAGGTCAGTACTAAGTGTTTGGTTGGGATTTCCTTTTGATCTCTTCTGATCTTAATACGCTGTACGTTTGTCACGTTCTGGCTCTTCCATCCTTCCAGAAGTTCAGCTTCCGTCAGCTCAAGCAAATCTACGTCTGATACGACCCCGCGAGATGAGTTCATGGACCTGTGTGGCGTAATACTGATGGGTGTGTCTCCAAACGTTGTGAGGGTGTTCAGTTTATCGAATTGGTTTTGTTCATGTATTTCAAGGAGTAGATCTCCACTGGCCATTTTGGTAACCTTGTACCCGGCACCGAGAGTTTCGGTTAAGGACCTAGCCACTACGAAGGGGGATACTGTTCTGGCTTGCTTGTTAGTTTTTTCACAGTGTATAACATGGAATCGAGGAAAGGTTTGTCTTGGCCGCATGAAAAAGTTGATATCTTCGGTGCGTACCCGCTTTGAGGAGGCACGATCACTTAGTAAAGGGAATGCTTTGTGCATGCTAATTGTATGTTGTTCGGTAGCGTTGGCGGCCACCCACCACGGAGCCCAACGAGGGGACGCTGCAGGTTTACAGATGCTGAAACCTGCAGACGCCAGCCGTACAACGCCACTATAACCCAATGCGCCTAGACCAAGGTAGGCTATTTGCACAGGGTTAACCCTAGCCGCCAGGAAGTTTGGAAGTAAACGGAAGAGAGTAGAAGACAGGACAGATAAACAGTAAGAGATAAAGACGAAGATGTAGGGAGAGAGAGATAGGAAAAGGCGACTGCCGATTTCCCCTGGGTGGGTCAGCCCAGGGGTGCCGTCTACGTGAAGCCGGGGCCAAAGGGGTGTGTTGCCTCTGCCGGGGGGCCTTAAAGGTCCAATCACCCAGCGTCAGCTCAACCCCCAGGATCCCCTTTTCCCCGGACACGGCAAAGCCACGCACGGCTAGGCGTGGGAGGGAGTAGAAACTCCCCCGTTAGCTCGGGTCCGTGGTGTCGCTACACACCAAACGCCTGCTTTAACAGGCGCCCCTGCGGGGAGTCATGCTTTTTCGCTTCCGTATATATAAATATATATATATATATATATATATATATATATATATCACACACACACACACACATACATACATATATATATATATATATATATATATATATATATATATATATATATATGCGATGTGTAGTTTTTCATGAAATGTCCTTTTATAACTCTTTAAACTAAGGCATGAACAAGTGGAGAGTTCCTCACCAATTTTGGGTCCTCGTAGAACGGCTCTGGGTGATCTTGGCATGGCTTAAACATTTGCATCTCGTCCACTTTCGGCGAAGATTGATTAGAAAGCTTGGGAGCGTAGTAGACTCCTTTAAGACTAAACGAGATTCCGACAGGAATCGAGAGGCCCATGTTCTTCACTGCTTGAAGCAACGCCAAGCTTTGGTTCTGTGAACATGCGAGAAAGAGAGTGAGGCCCTGAGATTGGCACAGGCATGTCCGCGTCACGAGAGTACACCTGCAAATGCAATGTGCTCGGGAACTAGCACTCGTCATCAATGAACACTGGCTAAAAATACTGTGCAGCACGCTTCTAGTAATTACGCAAATGCGTACGCAATGTGTGCAGTGATTGCCATAAGAATAAATTTCCTCAATCTCTAATGCATTCGGGTAAAGCTATTCGAAGGTGGTAGCGCTTTTTTTTTTCAGTGGGCTGTACTGATCCCCGCAACCCACCCTCCCTGAAATGTTGACAAACAAACATGGAAGCTTTATTATGTTTGTAACCCACCTGCGATACATCATTCGTGCAGGTGGCCTCTCAAGCCTTTCTCACATCTTTTATAAGATCATTGCGTACACAAACATAGCTTTGCACTGCCTGCACCGCCAGCTGGACAGCAGCCTATTCAAAGCTTGGATTTGCTGTGAATCCAGCGTCACCCCACTTCCACAATGCAACAATGTCATGGAATAACATCATTATGAGATATAGCTTTCTGTGACGCCACAGGTATGTCATTAGGTGACGTGATTTCATGATGATTCTTTTCAATATTCATGTTCACACCGATGCTGCTGGCCCTGGTGGCGGCTTTTCGAGTTTATATACGTATGCAAGACTCTCATTATAAGAGGCATGGATGTGCGAAACATCATGGCTGTGCATTTTTGTCTATTAGATGAGTGCTCACACATGCACTAATACAGCTTGTACAGCCGTGAAGTATGAGAAAGTGTAATTTACTGCAAAACTCCTCGTTGTGCACATTGCACAACAAGGAATTGGCACAACGAGGGTTACACCCGCCATTTATTCACAAAGGACATAAGCAGCACAAATGGGATTCTTTCTACGTTTTTTTAACCGGTCAGCTGTTTAGGCTTGTAATGTGGCTCATGACGTAGACAGAAACTTGAGCGGGTACGCGCCATAGAGACGAAGCATCTACAAAGAATCTTCTCGCTGAGCGCAGCTACGCATACTATAGCAAGGTGGTTGAAAAGTGAACACGAGGAAGTATGAGAAGGAGAAAGGGCGAGAGAGTGCCGTTCAGCCAGAGGTAAAAAGTGTTCTTGAAGAGAGCTTCTTCCCTACGCAGCAATAGCTCCCTCTGACTCCTCCGTAGCATAAAATAGCTATTGCCTATAAATTGTTCATAATACCTAACAAGTTCACTCTCATTCTTTGTGCTCTTTTCTACGGGAACACATTATGTACGAGGCATTAAATGCTGCCTCGACGACTTCATTTATGAAACAGGTAGAAAGTTTAAACTTTGTACATAAAAGTAATGTACAATAAAAAATGCCTTGATTTGTGTATGTTATAAGTAATTTGTGTGTAATAGAAAAATATTTTGTGAAATTCTGCTGTCTTTCATCACTCGATATGAACTAATCATTCAAAATATTTTTTGGTTGGTTACCTATTATTTGCATATTACTTTAATTATGCCAAGCTACTTAGTGTTAAACTATGCTTGGTCTGATTGTGATCTTCTGTATCATTACTACATGGGCCCGAGAAGGGCCTGCAGTATCTTCAAATAAAAAAATAAAGAATTTTCCTCCGCTTACGTCTAATTGTGGACGTTACGCAATTTATTTGAAAGTATGTCCCTCCATCTGTTCGTGGTTTCAGCGAATACGTACGATCGTGTGTCCGTAGTTGTAGTCTCTACCACGGACGAGGTTCGGAGGCAAAGACTCCATGGCGACCGGAAAGATGAGGCAGTCACTGAAACTCCTCACCGGGTAGGAAAGGTGCGAAACGGCGATGAACATCGATGGTGTAAACACGGTGCTGTAAAATATCTGAATTTCAATTCCATTCAAGTGGAAAATATAGGTAATCTAATAGCATGCTAGCGAAAAAAGATGCCGGATCTGTTGATGAAGTCTTTGGCTAATCCACTGTACATGAAGTACTTATATGTTCCAAGCCTTTGCAATACGTCGCGGTGAATATAGACAAAACAAGTCGCTGCGCAGGTACTTGTGTTTTGGTAGTTTTATTTCTACAGATGCATCTCGTTCGTTTTCAGACAGACAACTTCGTTTTGATCAAGCTACCCGCGCTATTCATTAAACACCGCGACTAACACTGCTTTCCTTTGAGATTGTTTTGGCAGTCGACAATGGCAAGGTGAGCACAACGTGAGCGACATAGTCACTAGAACAAAATGTGAATGAACTTATTCGGACACCTTGTGGTATCAATATTTTACATAATAATATAGGTTTTTGATTGCCAAAACATGAGATATATTTATCTGGTGTTATTTAACGTGCATTTATATCACACAGCACACAGATCTCTACTATTTTGCTTCTATCGCAATGTCACCACCATGGCTGCACTCGAGCGTGCGACCTACGCATCTACAGCCGAGTACCCAAGCTACTGATACCCAAGCTAAAACCAACATTTTTTTCATCTCCAGATATCTTGAAAATTTTCCAGCTTACTATTTCGTTGGTTGAATCCGTCAAACTGTGTTTCAGAAAAAGTGCGACAAGACGAGAAAACAAAAAAAAACGCACACGTCACTGACTAACAACTGAATTCATTATCGCTTGACATGCGAGAAGGAAACATATGCTTGACGTCACAACAACAGCAAAGTGAAACTCAGAAAAGAAAGGAAGTCGCACATATCTCCCCCCAAAGAAAACGCAGAATTGTATGGCCCTAAAATTTTGTAAAGAGTTTATTTTTATTCGTCACTGTAGGCGTTCATGGCTGCACACACATCCACTTTGCGAATCTCGACTCTGCCGTATTCATGCCCACGTCTTCATTCATACTACTACGCTGTTTGTGAGTGAGAGAGCAGAAAACGTTTTTCTTATACACAGCAGCCCAGTGCTGCTAGTGGTCTAAACTCACACCAGAGCACGAGCCGGAGTGAATTGAGCGCTCTACCACAGAGCCATCTAGTGGGCACTCCAAGTATTAGGGTGCCCACGACTGACAGAAAAAAGAAAAACTCCGACCATAAGGAGCTTCGGATCTAAAAACACGAAAAGATAACACCAAAAAGAAAGTACGAAGGAAGTAATTTTGTGGAGTCCTGTTGGTGAATGCGCTATTGATGGAGCTCGTGCTGTTGCTTTCAGCTTTTTCTATGTCCCATATGCGTTGCCATTCACTGTGTTTTTCAGCGATGATGAATTCAGTCCGGGGTGTTTGCTCCTTTTCAATGTTTCTTTTCTAGCGCGCTGCTTTGCAAGCTAAGTATGTATGACCCATGCTGGCCCTCCTGGAATCAACGTTGGTTGCTTTTCAGAAGTGCAGACCTTCAGTAGGCTACGAACTAACTATTGTCCGAATCTCATCTTCGTGCAATCTATTCCCAACTGATTTCAGGTTACAGCGCTCTCACTGTGGGGTAGCTTCTCATTTAGAGCACATGCTTTGGCACTGCCTTTCGACATGTGGGGTAAGGACCTCACGGAGCAGAAATGGAGCTCGGCCCTCAAAACTCCGGGATATCAGCATCAAATTTGGGCTGTACAGAGAGCCTGCGATGCGGTGGTTAAGCTAGGTCTAACGGTCCCCACGTGGGCGGCGTCACACTATGGGGTGTAACTTTTCGGCGCCTTAAGTTTTTCGAACGTTCTGTACCCACCTTACTCATATTCAACACTCATAAAATAATGCTTCCAATGACAATGGAATCAATAGCTTTCAAAAAAAGAATGCGTTTCACGATTGTTGTGCGGAGAAAAATGTAGTGGATTATCTACCTGCCCTAATTACGTTGTCTGTTTCATGCACACATAAGAAGCACAAAGTTACATAGGCAATTCATGCAGTTTGCCATGAAAGAATTATTCTGCCGAGAAATTCATCTAAATGCGGAAATTTTTCTTTTATACACATCTTATTTCCATTTTGGAGGCTTCTAGAAAAATCTAGTTCTAAAAACTAATGCGCTGCACGAGAACTTCAATGATTATTTTGCCTCCACCGTAACACACCTTTTTTGATTGCTGATCGATGCGATTCACAATACTTAAGACTCACTTAATCAAATTGATAATTTGATCATTAGCTGTTGTGTCAGGGGTCATTCCGACAACGTAGTAGGAAGGCCTTCTCGCAGAGAAGTTTGGTTCCAAGTATATGAACAGCGCCTAAAAACAGAGTAAAAAAGGAATGTTGTGAGAATAGATGTTTGCACCTCAAAATGCAAGTTGTGATATAGCGGTGTTGCGCCGCGTACTCATGCAGATTTTAATGCCGCAAAACGCGTCTTCTGGTTTTGGGTAAGCTTAACATAATGGGGCAAACTTGAATTCCACAAAAATATATTTATATTGCTACGGTGAAAGGAAATGCCCTGGAAAAGGGCTTAGAATTGAAGGATTACGGATATGATGGGTTGAAAGCAGGTGGGTTAAAACCATTCACCACAGCATCACATTAGTACTGAGGTTGCACTAATGTTACTACGAAGAAGTCATGGGTGATCAGGTATAAAGGCACTAGCATACGTGCAGACAGTTCGGAAGACATTATATGAGGAACATTTGTACGTAAAAAAGTGATGCACTAGGAGGTTCAAAACTGGTCTATGCTTATGACTCACGACAGACAACACTTTCACACATCACAGTGAGAATGAACCCAGGCTGCTGAGCTAGTACCCGTGAAAGTCCAGACAGAGAGAGAATCAGAAACACGCTGAGTGCCAATAAAAATTTTTGAAAATTATCCATTCTATGTGAAGCCATAATCTCACGCGCGCAGCACAAATAAGAAACCATGCGCTGCACATGTGCTGAAAGACACACAGCACACCCCTCAGCGAACACATTGAACGCCGCTCGGGCTCAACCTAACAATGAGCCTCCCAAGTCATTCGATCCAAGTGGAAGGCACTCAACCCGCTGTATCGACGTATGACTCTGCTTAGACGGCGCTGTGAATTCACCGCCACCAGCACCCTTGTCGTCGCGCTGGCGCTAGGTAGTGCAAAGAGATCCATCCACAGGTGAACGTGTGTCCCTTCATATTGCAGCTAGTAATTTGCTGGTGATGCTGTGCGGTTTACTGAAAATCAAGGACCTGACAAGCTTTTTTGTCAATCCAATCTGGCTTCCTTATAATAGGAAGCTCATCAAAGCAGACTGCGGTTACATTGCAAAAGATGTTTCAGTAATTTGTTGTGCTACAACTCGAAGTTTAAGCCCAAGCGAGCATCGAATGACATCGAATTTGAAGCAAGCACTTCGACATCAATTTTGTAATGCCAAAATTCGTGAATTTGGGCGTATACACGTTGCCAAAGTGATGAATGTTATACTCAATCAATGTATTATACCATCAGTGCATGGTACGAAGCTCGCTTTGTCCGGCACCAATGGCCCCGGGTGATTTTCGCCTTCGCAGTTGCATTCTCCATCCAACTCTCACTTAATGTGCGTTAAACTGCTTTGTATATATCCTAGAAGATTTTGTTGACAGTTGTCTTCCATTTGTTTATGTAGTGCTATCGCTATCTTTGTTCCGCCGAAGCACCAGTGTGCTGTCCTATGATCTCACTGACGTAAACTGATAAAACGTGGCTGTTGAAAAAAGCACAGGGGTTCTCTGAGGTAGTGATGTCGTAGTGTCGTTTGTCTTTCAATTGCATCGTACCTCTCCACAAGCTGGTGCACACCGGCAACTAGCAGCGGCCGCGCGACCATTTGCGACTGGTCGCAAACAGTCGCAAACAGTCGCGAACGATCTCAAACGGTCGCAAAGCGACTGCTTTGGCTAGTCGCTTCCTGACTGCTTTTTCAGTCGCGCGTCAGTCGCAAAGCTGCTGGAACTAATCAGCGATGCTCAATTTCCGTTCTTTTGTTTTTTTCATTGCGCTGGCTTCTTGCCGCCAGATACAAACAATTGCGTTCCTCTGGGTCTGTGGCACCATGGCCGCGACAGAATACTGGCTTGGAGATGGTGGGGCGCACCAGCTCGAGCAAAGTGTCGAATTTACGTGGCGGTATTCGTAAGAAGGTAAACGCCGTCAAAGTAAAGAGAAAATAAATTGTGCACTATCTTTTTCCGTATTCAGAACCGTTTTATTGTTTTGAACTTGATTTGTCACCGCCTTCAATGCAGCGCGTTTGAAACGCATTTGTGCTTCATGCCTTGGCAACAACTTAAGACACCGCGTTCGAGACGCGTTTGTGCTCTATTGTAGGCAGTGGCAAGTGAATTTAAATTCAAGGACCGTTTTTGTATACGTACGACTCTCGGAAATACTCCTCGCCATCTCAGCGCAGCACTGGAGGCAGGCGACCTGCATGGCCGACCAACTCCCACACCCACTACCGGCTTTTTTTCTTTGGAGGCATTGATGCCAGCACCGACACCATCGCACAGCGCATCGGCACGATGTCTCGTTCTTCGCTCGAATCGCACTTGACCTTGTGGGAACGTTGTGCGAGAACGTACAAAAACAATAAATGCGGCGCGCCCGGTTTGCTCCGCTCACTCAGCTGGCAATAATCAGCTGATCGGCGCCGGTCTCTTAGAGTTCTCGCTGATAACGAGATCCGGATGTGAATCTCCGCTTTTGCGACATCCGGTGGCGTGCATGCAGCCCCTGCCGGTGTGAACATCAGTCGCTTTTCGGTCGCCAGTCGTAAATTCTCGCGCAACCGCTGCTAGTCACTGGTGTGCACCAGTTTTTAGAAATGATACGACATGGATGGACGAGGATTGATCGATATGTGGGGTTTAACGTCCCACAACGATAGGAAATTATTTTATTAATTAATCTATTTATAGAATACTGCGGATAAAAAGTCCAAGCAGGGTGAGCATACATGAAACACACCAAATAACAGAATGAAACAAGGTTGCAAAGCGTTTTTTACAAAATTTCTTTGCATATAAGACAGAGGGGTTATGACTCTAAAAAATTAACAATTGAACAACAAGGTGATAATACAATTCTAAGGAAGTCATGGAAGAATAGTATTTATACAAATGGTCAAGGGCGTTGAGGAAACGCTTCGGTTAGTTTATTCCAATCCTCCATTGTTTGTGGGAAGAAGGAGTACCGAAAAGTATCAGTCCTTGCGAAGATTGACGTTACGGAATAAGGATAGTGGTGCAGAGTGGGTCTGCTTAACAAGCGGGATAAGTATTCTGCAGTGTCTAAGGATAGCCTGTGGTTTACTATGTCTGAAAGAAAGTGAAGCCGACTTTTTTTTTTCTTCGAATTTGTAATTGTTCTATACATGTGGCCGTTAGTGATGCGTTGGGGGAGTCGGTTGACACAAATTTACTATTTATGAATCGTACTGCTTTTCTTGGAAATCTTTCTAGGTTTGGAACGTGAATTTTTGTGTGGGGATCCCAAACTATGAAGGCGTACTCAAGGAAACTGTTAGGCCTAATTAAGGAAAAGTAGGAGGGCAGTTAAACACTACGTGGAGCAGTCTTGAGCTTGTGGCGTAGAAGGCATAATTATTGGAAAGTGGCAGAGCAGATGTTATTTATTTGCGAATTGCAGGATAAAGTACTTGTTAATGTTAAGCCTAAGTATTTATAAGAGGCTACGTTAAGTAAAGGTGCTTCAGCTAAGTTGTATGCGTAGTCTAATGGTGTCAGAAGTGGGATGAGCCTCCCATTTATAGTTGCTATTGCGTGGCTCAACGTTCGTTAGACCGGCACTATGGCCGACACGCCAGTGGTAGGCATCTCGCCACTGATGCCGTGAAATTTTGACCGGGCTTCCTGATGAGCTGAATCGACCACATAATGCGATGGTAGCCGCTATGCATCAAGAATCAAAGGGAAAAAATAAAAAAGTCTAGGTGCGAGTGCTTTTGTACACCATGGGCCGGCAGGCCGAGAAAATTTCGCAGATATTCGGGCTTACGGAAAAAAAGTCTCGAGGCTACGAGACAGTAAAAAAAGAAAACATTTGACACCCATTGGGTCGCTTTTAAGATAATAGTCAGCGAACACGCAAATTCCCCTCGCTAGCAGCAAGAATACGGAGAAAGTGCAGACAAACTTGGCTCCTCGTACACCTAACACCAACTTGTACAAACAAAGACGAGCAGTATTAGAAGCCTCGGATACAAGGAAAATAAGTTTCAGAAAGAGCAAAGGCTCGACTACTAACGCCATCATGCTGTAACTCAGTCATCACAACTTGTCCCTAACAATCAAGGATGGATCAAATACAGAGAAATTCTAGCAACGGTGCTCAGTGCAGCCCTGTGGCCACGGTAGTATCACGTGTGGAAAGACGACGGGACTGACGACGTGACCATCCATTCATCCACCTGTCTGTTTGTCAATCCGTCTGTCTGCCTGTCAGTCCATCCAGTGAACACTCTTAGTACCACCATCTCGAATCTTTCCTTCATACATTTGCCAAATACAAGTACCACCATCCTATGGACATTCTAAGGAATAAATGAGAGGAGACTACTTCTACGACGACGACACGAGACATTCAACCGAAGGCGTTAGGATGTGTGCCAGTAATAGAAGGAATGCGGTTAAATACTGTGAGCGTACCTGCACGCATGGTCCATCGTATGATTTTCTCGCGGTTCTGAACGCTCCAGGTCAGTCTGAGGAACATAGGCCGCCGGCAGATAATTCTGCGCACATTACTCTGATGGTGGCTTCTTTGATAGGGGGAGACCCGGTCGTTATGTGACACGCCTTGGTCAAAAAATAAGGCTATAACAGCGCTACGGCTTCACTAGAAACCTGGATACAGCTGTCCCGTGCTGTTGTTATTGATACAACTTTGTTTCTTAGTTTGCCTTGTGTTACAATGCTTGTTCTATAGAATATGTGAAGTTGAACGTCCCAAAAGCATCATTAAAATATGAAAAACGCCATAGCGGAGGGCTCCAGAATTTTCAACCTCCCGGGGTTCTTTACCGTGCACCCAAATCTGACCACATGAGCCTACAGCATTTTTACCTCTATAGAAAATGCAGCCATCGCAGCCGGGATTTGATCCCACGACATGCGGGTCAACAGCGAAGTAGTTTAGCCACAAGGTACCGCGGCAAGGCAGACTTTCTCTGAAAAGGGAGCATGTAGTGTCATGCTTATCTTAGTTCCAGCCAAGTACTACTGTGATGTCCTATGACGTGACCGGTTTATTGTGATAAAAAGCTACCGCTGAAAAAACAGAGGCTTTTTTTAAGTAGTGACACAGAAGTGGCGTCTGTCTTTCAACCGAATCGTACCGCTGGGTACCGTTGTACGCACAACAAAAGGCAAACCAAGGCCTCTGTGACAGCTCCGCCAATTGTGGAGACCAACAGCAAGAAATTCTGATTGTGGTCACGACCAACATTTTGCAATTTACCTGTATAGCGTTCGTGTTGGCATTTGCTAGTTAAAGCCGGAATATACAACCTGCAAAGTCTGCGTGCACGAGGCTGCGCGGTGGCTGAGGTGGTGACAATGGCCTCAGATTATCGACGGTCGAGGCATAAGAGTTGTTTATCGCGCGCCTCAGCCGTCTATGGCTCAGTTGAAATGGATAATCAATGTTACCACAGTTATCCATCAAGGCTACTGGAAATAATAACAGGAGACCTACATTATCACACTGTTTTATGCAAGCGGCTGTGACGAACTCAGGTAATTCGCTTACCCAGCACGTCTGCAACGGCGACAGCTATAGAAATAGGTAAAACGGAAGTTTACGATCGTGGCAATTTACAACGCAACAGTATCATCGAATGACGTCTTTCTTCGTAGAACACGGAGCTTTTGCGTCTGCTCTTGTTTTCGCCGTCGTTCTGGCGAGTAACCAGCACACACGTCATTGTGGTTCAGTGAGGCGTTGGACTAGCGGACAGGAATATGAAGGTGGTTTTGCGAGTCTTAAATGCACAAACACACATAATATTTGCCTAAATCATTCTTTCGCCTGCACTAATTGCAACTTGTTGCTCAGAAAACTCTGCAGAGAAGTCCAGCCTTGCACTACTCACAACTGCGCCGAAAGGTGGCGCTATGTGTCTGCGACACAAGAGTTTGTCGTCTCTATGAGGATGACAATACAATCTGATCCACTGAGCAGTTTGGGCTGGCTGCACTCATAGTCTAAGAATGTGCTAACCATTTTGGACTCAGATGTCTTCAACCAAACCAGACCTGCTCTATACTAGACCGAAGCCTAAAAAATATTTGCGATACCCATCTCTGTCTCGGGTTTCCATCAGACAGATAGAAGGGTATAGCATTCTGTGCATGTTTGTTCACCACAGACTCAATTCAGGCTCTTGTAATGCGAAACTCCAGAGAGCAGGGGAACAGGTAATGCGCATTCTTGGCGGCCTGCCTAAGAAGCAGGGTGGTCTGTGGCGCAGGCACGCGTTTCATCTCTCCCATGCCTTCGTGAGTAGCCGAATCTTCTACACCACTCTATAACTCTGCACTAACAAGAAAGCTGAAAGGATAAACGCCATAATCCGCAAGACATCCGAACGACCTCTGAATCTCTCGAACGTGAAACTCAATGAATTGGGCACGCTCAATACCCACTAGTAGCTGCGGCAGGACCACCTCTTAAAGGAAAACACGCAGCTCATGTAGTTGGTCCCCAGGTGCCACCCTCTACACTGCTGACACATGCAACAATCTTACACAAATAATTATTTGGAGCAGTTCCAAACAGAGATGCCAAAACGTCTGGGTCTCACCAACTTTGGTACACAGACGCGCAAAAGTAGACAACAAGTGGGGACTCAGAGACTTGAAAGGCAGCGCTGCTGCCAATCTGGTGTATGCTAAATACACTTAGAGGTGCCGTTGCTCAAGGGGTTTAACACGGCAGCTATAGTTCACCAGGAAACGTACATCTATGGGCTCGCCTACCGAGCCCGCCACTCGAAGAGAGAAAGAACCTGGTGATAGATCTTGCAGCCGCGGACTTCAACTCGAGAATCGTAATCACTAATAGGTGAAAAGCACGCGCTCAATACTTGGCAGGGATCTTATCTAGTGAAGCTCAAAGGCGGCATGTCGCTCCCAGAAACCCCGAACTTAATATTTAGACTACCGTTCATCAGGGCTTATGCAATTACCGTGCCAGTGATGTGGCCGCCCGAGTGCTTGTCCAGCATGCTTCTCACCCCTGCTATCTCAACTTGGTGGCCAAGAAAGAACTGCTGATTTTCAGCGAAATTATTCATTATTATCACGACACTCACCGCCCTTGCAGGATAATTTAAAAGAAGGCATATGAGCAAACCAAAAGGGACGTACCCACCGATACCCCTCTTGGTCTCGCAATTCTTTCAATCTGAACAAAGATAGGCAGTACCAAAACTGTAGGACAGCCTGTTATGTTGTCCTCAGGGTATTGCCACGAACTAAAAATCCCAACCTGTCCCTTTGTTCTACCCCTTCTCAAGGGGCATGGAAGACTGCTCTTGTCAGCTTCTCTTCTCCGCAGTCTGAACAGATTCTGGTGAGATGAGCGTGAGGCTTTGTAATGAATTGCCCAGGGCTGAGAAAGCCGACTTTATTGTGATGTCAGGCTTGGACGTTTAAGCTTCTTTCTTTGAAAGATTGTTTTTATTTCATTCTCTCTTACTCAAACAATAGCGAACACTAAAACGAAAAAAAAACTAAATGAAAGTAAGAAAGTAACAATGCTCTAACATGCTTTTTTACCTTTGCCGGGTTAACCTAGTGGCCGCATGTGTTTTTCAGTACAACGCGTCTCGGTAATGTATGGCGTGATTGAAGTATGCTTCAGAAAGGTGTTACATGTCTATTTAAGGAAAACAGACTGGAAATGTTGCGTATATCTATACAAAGTGCTCTGTATATTCATACTGAAGGCACAAGCCTGTTAGTCCTCCAAAGAAATTTGCGTAGATGATGATTTTCGGTGTTGTGTGGCCCAAGGGCCATTCAATGGCCAAAGTGGCAGGTTATTGGACTGGAGATATGAGCAGTGAATATAAGTGGCTGTATAGGGCCTTAAAGTTCCTCCCGCTTAGGCGGTAGTAGTAGTAGTAGTACAAAACTTTATTATATACATAATCCAGACAAGCTTGAACTCCAGTGCCCGAAAAATATATGGGGTGGAGAGCGAAGTCTGTCCGGCAGGGTGGTGCCCTTATTCCAGGGCCCCACTGGCGCGAGCCATCCGTTCAGCTCTTTAGATCAGTCGCAGCTGATCCACTAGGGCTGGGCTAGAGAGCAGCGCCTCCCATTCCTCCCACGTGCCAGTGGTGTCGTGCTCTTCGTCGTGCTCTGCGCACTCCCACGCGATGTGAAAGAGTGTTGGGGTGGCTCCACACCACGGGCACATATCTCTGTAGGCCGTGGGGTAGATCAGCTGAAGAGTGTGCAGATTTATGTAAGTGTTAGTCTGTATTTTTCTTAGCGCTGTTGCCTCCGCAGCGCTGAGCTTGCTGTGAGGACGTGGATACAGCTGGCTATTTTCTCTGTAGTACTATAAAATTGTTGCGAAGCAGGGGTCCAGGGGTGTAGGGTCATCACTTGCATTGGCTTGAGTGGCTCGGTGATTTGTGAAGCCTCGAGCCGCCTCATCAGCGCGCAGGTTCCCTGTCACACCCTCGTGCCCCGGTGCCCAAGTCACAGCCTGTACGTACTTCACTGTGGGGTCCCATCCTGTCTCAACCAACATACGGAGCGCTTGTGCTCCAATTTTGTCCTTTAGATGGTTTCTGCCAGCTTTTTGCAAATCTGAAAGGATTGTTAATGGAGCGTTTCGCGTCCATCCCTCTTTTATTAGGCGGGTAAAACATAGAAGTATTAAAATCATGACCATGACGTGGAATGTTGGTAGTGTGAAGGAATGGTGAAATTTCGTGATTATAAAACCATGGTGGTTTTGAATGGCATTAGCACAAGTTCTTAGATCGTCTACGCCCTTGGGCCTAAGGGCCATGAGGCAACTGCTTTGTTCTGTGTAACCATTGCAGCAGCGACCTCTTCTCAGAGAGGTCGTGCTACGGGAAAGCCTGCAAATATGACGTGAAAATTATTTACATCCTTTAAAAACGCGAACAGCGATTGACAACTAAAAAGAGGTGTTCTGCCTATAAACATCGTTGGGTGCAAGGAAATTTGATGGAGGAAGGGAAATGGATAATGTTTTTTTAATTACATTCATTTTTTGCACTGTATAAAACATGAAGAACGGTGAGAGGTTCACCGCTTTTTTTAACAGAGGGCTGGATCACCGTCAACAAAAGGTGTGAGTGTGTGCTGTGTGTATGTCCTCTTCTTAACTTGGCGAGTGTTACTTCTGTGTAGGGCGACTTTATTGTCGGCAGCCAGTTCGCGATATGTGGCAGGATGGGGTGAAAGTTTATTTTGTGTTTGCCTATCTCACAAACGCTGCCAATATTCTCTGAGCGTTCATTTAATGAAGAATTTGAGATGAAGTGCAGGGACAGATATAGATGTATTTAGTGTGGCATTCTCGTCGGCGGCAACAGCCAGCTGATCTGCTAACACGTTTCCTTGAGTGTCGCGTTGTTCCTGCTTCCAGCAGACTATGACAGACTACTGATGTGCATAGATAGTGCATAGCAGTGAGTAGACAGATACTAGAATAGGGTTCGTGTGTTTTTAGGAGATTTCATAGCTGTTACTACGCTTTGAGAATGAGTATATATCACAGCTTTCGAGAGTTTCAATTCTTTGATATTTTTGATGGCCGATACTGTCGCGTAAGCCTCTTCAGTGAAGATGCTTGTATTGGGGTGCTGAACACCTATATCTGAAAAACATAGACCAACCGCTGCGTAGGACACAGGAGAGCGGGTCTTGGAGGCATCGGTGAAAAATTTCGGACATGAATATCATGCTGCAATTCAAGGAAGTGTGTATAAATACGTGGAATAGGCGCGCTTTTAGTAAATTCGATGAAAGACATATCACAATCTATCAGCTTCCACTTCTATGGCGGGACATATACAGCTGCGGGAGCAGCCAAACGGTGTTCACAAAGTGGCAAATCAATTTCTTTGGCTAGACTCCTCACACGAAGTGCGTAGGGGTGTCTCATGGCAGGGCGGTTTTGATATATAACAGAGCTGGGGAAGTCATTCATGCTGGGGTGTACAGGGTGTTTGCTGTATTAGTTTATTTTAAGAAAATACTGAAATGATTGGTAGCATCTCTGGAGATGTAGTGACCACTCGTTCGATTCAATGTACAGCCCCACCGCTGTGGTCTAGTAGTGGTTAAGGTACTCGGCTGCTTACCCGCTGGTCGCGGGATCCAATCCCAGCTGCGGCGGCTGCATTTACGATGGAGGCGAAAATGATGTCGGCCAGTGTGCTCAGATTTGGGTGCACGGTAAAGAACCCCAGGTGGTCGAAATTTCCGGAGTCCCCACTACGGCGTCTTTCATAAGCATATGGTGGTTTTGGGACGTTAAACCCCTCATACTAATTGATTCAATGTACAGGCTTTCTACAGGGCTAGTACGAAAAACGCCCGTAGAAAGACGAATTCTAAGATGCTAAACAGGGTCGACCATCGTTAGGGCAGTTGGTGTGGCGCACTGGTATAATATTGCTCCGTAGTTTAGGCGTGTACATATGAGACTTTTGTATACATTCATGAGGCACTTCTTGTCACTACCCTATGAAGTGCGTGACAATACATTCAAAATATTCATGGTTTTTAAGCACTTCTTTAGGTACCTAATATGTGCAATGGATGTTAGTTTGCTGTGTATTATTAGGCCTAAGAGCTTGTGTTCACTTTAAACAGATAGATGTTGACCATGCTGTGAACGTTCGGATCAGGATGAAGGCCTCTGTTTCTGGAGAATAAGACACAAGTGCTCTTTTGTAGGTTCAGTTCAAACCAATTTGTTTAAAGAAATTTGTTTAGACCCAGCCGAACCTGCCATTGACACATTGAAAGGTTGCATGATTTAAAGCGGACCTGTAATTCATCGACGTATATACTGTAACGGGGGCAGTGGGCATGGAGCTCGAGTATAGAAAAGGCAGGAGACTTGATGTGATCGCAGGCTTGCGTTCAGTTAGCCCTTGCGCTAAATAAAGCTCTCGTTCGCCGAGTCAACTCCTCCTTGTTCAACAACCCGTTTCAAGTGGTGGAAGTGCTGGGTACATCTGGTCCTCACCCTGGAACTTCGCAGCCGCACACTCCAACGACCTCCTACAATGAATGATCCGGGGCCATCTCATGCCGCTACTCCAGATCTCGCACCTGTGCCTGTCTTTTGCGCTGGCGCTCTCCGGCAGCGCGACCCTCCCATATTTGGTGGCACAGAGGACCGAGATGTGGACAACTGGATTGCCGAGTATGAACTGGTGAGCGCATACAATAAGTGGAACGCAGCCGATAAGCTCACAAATGTGAGTTTTTACCTGACTGACCTGGCAACACTATGGTACAGAAATCATCAAAGTGATTTCAGTACCTGGTCGGAATCGGCTAAAACCCTCGCGAAAGTCTTTGGCCGTCCTGCTGTCCGCCGCCTTTGTGCTGAACAGCGCTTGCGGGGCAGAGTACAGAGAACAGATGAAACTTTCACGAGTTACATCGAAGATGTGCTATTTCTCTGCAAGCTCGTCGATTCGACTCTGGACGAGGCTGACAAGATCAAGAACATCATGAAAGGAATGGACGACGGTGCATTCCAAGTGCTGGCTGCGAAGATTCCGCAGATGGTCTCCGAGGTGATTCAGCTCTGCCAAAGCTATGATGAGCTGCGTAGGAAGCGCGCTTCTACACGTTGTGCTGCTTAAGACACCGCGGACATCTCATCCCTTGACTATCGCCATGACACCACCGACCACTCTGCGTTGATGCCAGTCATAAAGCAATTCATACGCGAGGAGGTCGCCCGACAGCTATCTATAATCACAAGAACTACCAAGGCGATGGCACCCTTGTCGCCTTCGCTTCGCCAGGTCATTCAATCGCAAGTTTCCGAAGCATTGCCGCCAACTCAGGCTCCACCAACTGTTACCGCACCACTAACGTATGCAGCCGCAGTTGCTCGGCCACGTGCGCCAGCGTCTCCGGCCATCTACGAAGCTACTCGCCACGTTTATTCGTCGACGCCACCTTCCCGCTCGCTGACCGTCCCGTCTCCGGCTGTATATGAAACAGGTCAGAACGTTTATATGACGCCGCCGCCTGCACGACCATTTACGGTACCTTATTCAGCGAACACTGCCCCTACCGTTAGCCAATGGCGCACTCCGGATAATCAGCCCATATGTTTTTCATGTGGCACCCCAGGCAACGTAGCTCGTCCCTGCCGTCGTCGCAGCTTCCCTTCTCACGACATTGCACGGGCCTCACATTACATGCCCACCATTCCCACTCAGCCGCGATATCCCGTTCCTGCCGATCCACCATTAGACGTACGTTCCGGTCGCCGACCATCCGGCGCAAGCCGTTCACCTTCTCCTCGTCGTCGATATATTTCTCCGATGTTACGTCGCAACAGCCCACCGCGAGGGGAAAACTGATGGGCGCAGTTCCGAAGGCAAGAACTGTGTTGGCAGCGAAAATTTCAAGACCTAACTGCTGTCCCCGAACGAAATTGAACTCTATACTGATGGCAATAAGGTGCACGGACTTGTTGACACTGGAGCTGCCGTATCTGTAATTAGCGAGAAAGTGTGCCGAAACTTAAAGAAAGTGACCGCACAACTTACCGACCTATCTTTGCAGACAGCTACGTCCCATCATATTTAGCCTTCAGCTTTGTGCACTGCACACGTCGTCATTCAAGGTGCGATGTATGCCGTCATATTTGTAGTTTTATTCCGTTCTTCGCATGACGTTATCCTTGGGTGGGACTTTCTTTGGTCAAATTCTGCTTTGGTCGACTGTGCTCGTTCTGAGCTCGCGTTAACTGTGCCGTGGTATGACCCCGACGATGGTGCTTCGTGTAGAGTGTTTGCTGCTTCTGACGTTGACATTGCGCCTTTCTCAGCTGTTGTTGTCTCGGTGTTGTGTGCCTCCCCTCCGAAATCGCCTGTGTTGTTTATGCCATCGGTCTCATCTGCGTGCGGTCGAAATATTATGCTTCCGTTTGCCGTCGTCATTTTTCGCAATGGTCACGCTGCCATTTATGTGTGCAATCCCTCGGACAGCCCGTCATCCCTACTACGTGGAGAATGCCTGGGAAGCTACGAACCTTACGAGTGCATTCTTCTGGCTACTATACCCGATTCTACGGTTTCCCTCGCAATTTGTGCTGTCACTCCTACCAACGCGCCTAATAATGCTCTGGACGTATTCTTGGATGCCGACGCCTCTGAGCTCGCACCAACTCAGGGAAATAGATCATGAATCTTCTTCTCCGCTTTCGTTCTTCATTCGATCGTGACCAGTCAGGCTTAGGCCGAACATCTGCGGTCGTTCACCGTATTGACACCGGTGAACAAGCCCCGCTAAGACAGCGTCCGTACCGTGTGCCATCTGCTGAACGCCGTGTCATCGACGAACAAGTGGACGACATGTTGAAACGTGGCATCATCGAGCCCTCCAACAGTCCCTGGGCTTCACAGGTTGTTCGCGTCAAGAAAAAAGACGGATTCATCCGGTTCTGCGTTGACTACCGCCGACTCAACAAGATAACGCGCAAAGACGTACACCCTCTGCCACGCATCGATGATGCTTTGGACTGCCTACAAGGAGCAGAGTTCTTTTCTTCGTTATATTTACGCTCCGGCTACTGGCAGGTGCTCATAGCAGAGGGTGACCGCCCGAACACAGCCTTTGTAATGCCGGATGGACTATATGAATTCACCGTTATGCCCTTTGGCCACTGCAATGCGCCTGCCACTTTCGAAAGGATGATGGATAACGTCTTGCGAGGTCTGAAATGAAAAACGTGCCTCTGTTATTTGGATGACATTGTGATATTTTCAAGCGACTTTGCGACCCACCTCAGCCACCTCGAGCAAGTTCTTACGTGTCTTTCCACGGCGAGACTTATACTTAACTTGAAGAAATGCCGCTTCGTTGCTCGCAAGCTTGTAATTCTCGGCCATGTGGTTTCTAAGAACGGCATTCTCCTAGACCCTACGAAACTTAATGCAGTCGCGGCATTCCCAAAGCCAACCACCATCAAAGACGTTCGAAGCTTCATCGGCCTATGTTCTTACTTCCGGTGCCGGACCGCAATTTCGCCTCCATTATCGCCCCCTTGACCAATCTTCTTGCCGGAAGTTGTGATTTGTCAGCGTGGTCGCAGGCGTGTGATCATGCATTTCAGGAACTCCGACGGCCCCTCACCACGCCTCCCATACTCCGACATTTCGATGCGTCTACTGCAACGGAGCTTCATACGAAAGCTAGTGGTATCGGGTTAGGGGCCATACTCGCCCAACGCAAGGAGGGCTTTGACGAGTACGTCATTGCCTATGCCAGACGCACCCTCAGTAAAGCCGAGAAGAATTACAGTGTAACTGAAAAGGAGTGCCTCGCCATTGTTTGGGCAATCGGAAAATTGCGGCCTTATTGATATGGACGTCTGTTTGATATTGTAACAGACCACCATGCGCTTTGCTGGTTATCTTCACTAAAAGATCCTAATGGTCGGCTCGCTCGCTGGGCATTGCGGTTACAGGAGTTTGATATTAGTGTTATCTACCATTCTGACCGGAAGCATTCCGACGCGGATGCCCTGTCACGTTCGCCATTGGCTTCAGAACCTGTCGGCTCGCCTATCTCACCCAGTGCTGCCTTGGTCATCAGCATTTCGGACATGCCTTCCGAGCAACGCAAAAATGCTTGGATTTCTTCTCTTTTGAACTTGTTCTCAAACCGGATGCCCGCTCCAGTATTCAGGATGCTTTGCCGTCAAGCAGAACACTTCGCTATTCGGGATTACCTGCTTTACCGCCGAAACTTCCGCTCGATGGGTCGTAAGTGGTTGCTCGTCATTCTCCGACATCTGCGCTCTGACATCTGTGCCACGTTCCACAATGATCCGCAATGTGGCCACGCTGGTGTGTTAAAAACATACACTCGCTTGCAGCTGCGGTACTACTGGCGCGGTATGTACCGTTTCGTTCGCCGTTACGTAAGGTCTTGCCTTACGTGCCAGCGACGCAAAATGCCCCCTCAACATGCGACAGGTTCCTTGCAGCCGTTGCCATGTCCAGCACGAGCTAGCGATCGTGTCAGAATCAACCTTAATGGTCCGCTTCCCTATACATCGAGTAGCAACCGCTGGGTCATTGTCGCTATCGACCACCTAACGCGGTATGCTGAAACGGCTGCGTTACCTTCTGCTACCGCAAAAGACGTTGCGTGTTTTATACTGCAAAACCTGGTTTTAAGGCCTGGAGCACCTCGGGAGTTACTAAGCGACCGCGGCCGCGTTTTTCTCTCCGGTGCCATCAAAGCGTTGTTAAGCGAGTGGCGCATCATACACCGCACTACCACAGCCTATCACCCGCAAACTAATGGGATGACAGAGCGTTTTATTCATACACTTGGGGATATGCTGGCCAAGTGCGCTTCATCCGAGCAGTCAAATCGGGATAGCATACTCCCTTGTGTGACATACGCTTACAACACTGCAACGCAAGCACCACTGGATTTTCGTCTTTCTTCCTTCTTTATGGACCGAGCCATCATCAACAATGGATGCCATTCGTCCTTATCGACCGGACCCTTCAATGATGACTACCGTTTCTCGAGCAGCAGCACGCGCTGAAGAATGTCGGAAGCTTGCTCTTGCGTTCACGTCACATGACCAGACGCGCCAAAAACATCGCCACGACGCGTCAACCACGCATATGAGCTTTGCTCCGAACTCACCGGTGTGGTTATGGATTCATTATACTCCTCCAGGACTCTCCATAAGCTTTCGTCCAGGTACGATGGCCCTTATCGAGTTGTATGCCAACATCCCCTGTCAACTACCTTGTCGAGCCGCTGGATGCATCTCCGGACAAGCGCCGTCGGGGACAAAAAATCGTACATATCTCTTGGCTCAAGCCATACCATGACCCTTCTCTGTACACGTGTCCTTAGGTCGCCAGGATGGCTCCCTCACCAGCCGGGGGTGATTGTAACGAGGGCAGTGGGCATGGAGCTCGAGTATAGAAAAGGAAGAAGACTTGCTGTGATCGCAGGCTTGCGTTCAGTTAGCCCTTGCGCTAAATAAAGCTCTCATTCGCCGAGTGAACTCCTGCTTGTTCAACAACCCCTTTCAATACAATAAAACATATTTCGTTGGATGAACATGCGCAAGCGGTAATTTTGATTTTAAAAAGTGTACAACTCAATTCACGTTCTCGCGGCACTTCTGTTTTCTGCACGAATGTTCATGACAGTACAGTTCCCACTCTAAGAAAGATTGTTCGATTGGACAGATAACTTTCAAATATAGAAAACATTCTGCCGCACGCGCCTAAATGTGAGAGGTCTGTGAGTATGCCGAAGAGTCACGTAGTGTCGTTTGCTTTATCCATGTCAAGGAGCACAGAAAGAAAAAAAATGGTTATAGACGACAGCATCGCAGATTTGTCCCCGGTACATATGAGGTGGTCTTCGGTGAATTTTCCTTTTTTAAACCAGCACTGGTGTCGCTAAAGCAGACTGTTTCAAGAAAGTGTATTAGTATCCTATTTATCATTTTTTGAAGACCATGCATAGACAACTGGTAAGGGCAATATGCCTGTAATTTGAGACTAAGGATGAGTCCTTGCCCTCGTTTAGAGTCGGCATAATAACGGCTCTGTTTCAGGCAGTGGCGATCACACCGGTAAAGCAAACAGCGTTATACAGAGAAAGGAAGGCATTTTAACCTTCAGGGAGCATATGTTTTAGAATTTTTACACGAGTCAGTCGGAACCTGGAGCGGATTTACTCAAGCGACTTAGCGATGCCAATAGCTTTGCTAATTGAAAGGGTTCATTGTATGCCTTGTGTATTGTAGAATTCCTCTGTAGTTTCTGTTTTTATATTTTTGTTTTTTTTTCGTTGAAACGCTTCAGAACAGTGCGACGCTCGTCACACCTCTTCGAAACAAGCGCCTAGCTAGTTTGCCTGGTCTTCCAAAGTGATGATATGTAAAGTTTAACGTCGCGAAAACACTTATGATTATAATAAATGCCTTAGTAGAGGGCTCCGGAAATTTCAACAACCTGGGGTTCTTTAACGTGCACCCAAATCAGAACACACATTTCCACCTCCATCGGAAATGCTTTTCCAAGCAGCCGCCTGATGTGCTTACTAGAGTGCTTGTGTTTTTTTTCGTGTTACTCTGCTAACCATGTTCCAGACTTTACACTCATGTGTGTACGAAGTGATGCCGGACAAACACCTTCACCAACTTTCTCTCCTGGCCTTCCAGTGTGTGCTCCTGCCTTCAGACTCCTTTATTGAACTTTCGAGATTCCCAGCTGTTGAAGACTTCTGAAGCATTCTCCATGTTTGTTTTGCTGTTTGCGCGTGTTTCAACACTCAGAGTTCCACCAAGGCAAACGTCTTTTTCCAGATTGTTCATTCATTTGCGGGATGCGTTTTGTTGCAGCATTCTTCAAAAAAGCTGCGAAACACTTGACCGCAACATTTATGCCTAAAGTGCACAGCTCAGTCCAACCTAAAGAAGTGTTGATAGATATTTCTTCCCAGTCGGCTCTGTTAATGAGCCATTTGGGGACCTGCGGTGGACATTCAGTAGACGTAGGTGTCTTTAAAACTCTGAAGAAACTAGTCACTTTCATAAGGAAAACTGATGACTTTCCATTGGAGTAGAGGCACAAGCGATGGAGATACTACGGTTATGTCTATGGAGCAATAGGTAATTCAAGCGAGATTATATTGGGTTGGTTTGTTTTGATTCAGGAGACACGCACTTAGCGAAAAGAAAAACGGTTCAATCTGTCGACCTCGCGCGTTGCAACAAGAGCCACCCCATAGCTTGCTATGTGCATTCACGTCTCCAAGCAAAAGGTAAAGTTTTAATTGTGTAAATATTAAGGATTGGAAATCATATTTTTGCAGATAATAGTTCGAAGGAATTTTAATATTGGAAAAGGTGATACGTTTGTTGAAAAGAACAGCTCGAGGAGCCACTACCTCAAGGGACGTTTGAAGTTGTGCATGCGATTCCTTCATTGCTGTATAATGGCCACACCTCCTGGTGATATCATGGCATGATCACGGTCCTTTCGAAAAATAATGTAGTTACGTAGAAATTTGATGTGTGTCGGCTTTAAGTGTGTTTTATGTACACACAGCAATTGTGGTGAGTGTTTTTGTAAAAGTTTTTGGGCATCGTCATAGTTCCTGAGAAGGCCCTCAATATCCTACTGCATGATTTGAGTGTTTCTGGTGAAACTAAAGCAGTGCTTTGTGTAAAAAATTGAGTTGCTGTTTTGGCAGGGCATTTCAATCGAAGTAATAGGGCCGTCACTGGTCCCCGTTATCTACCGTTTTGTTTTCTTGCGCGCTCGAAGGAGCCACGCCACTCTTTCGGCACCAAGGGTACCGTCGTATCTATTTCCTCGTTGGCCGCACTAGATGCCCGCACGTGCGAGCTCGTGGTTCGAATTTTCGGCCTAGCCTTGTGAGGTGAGGCCTTCAGACCTGAGGACCTTGGAGTCTCCGATCTCTCGTCGCGAGTAGGCGGAGTAATCTGGACTCCAGTTTTAGGCGAAGGTGCCTTAACCACCGGGTCGGTATGCGTGAGCCAAAAGAGTGGTGAGGGCTGGTATGGCGGCGCCACCTGACGCGCCACACCAGCATATGTTGGGCCACAGAATGGCAACTCTTTTTCTTGCTTCCTTAAATGAAATGTTTTTTCACCTTCAGCGTTTTTATCTCTATTTCATCCAGTACGAACAGGAACGGGAAGATGCTGCTTGATTTTCGTCACAGTTTACACAGTGCGCGTGTTCTCTGCAGTTCTCAGATGGGTGGCCCATTACTCCACATTTAGCACAAGTCTGGTGACCAGGACAGCTTTCAGAGCCGTGACCATACCTCTGACAATAGAAGCAACGACGCGGATTTAGTATGTATAGCATGAGAGAAGTCTTCATGTACCCTATTTGAATAGTTTTTGGCAGATGACTGAAAGCAAACGTGTGTATTGGGTTTTACGCCGGTATTTTCTTCTTGTCTTTTCTGATGATAATTCGCTGTACATTGGTCACAATTTGGCTTTTCCACCCGTCCAAGAGTTGAGATTTAATCAGATCAAGTAAGTTTGTATCAGATACTACTCCTATATATGTGTTCATTGATCTGTGTTGTATTACAGTGATCGGTGTGCCACCGAAAGTTGACAGACCGTCTAGCTTCTAAAACTATTATTTGTTCCGTACTTCGAGAAGGAGGTCTCTGCTAGCCATTTTGGGTACCTTATATCCAGACCCGAAAGTTTCGGTAAGAAATATACCAACTACGAAGGAAGAGACGGTCCTGGCTCGCTTCCCAGTTTTCTCACAGTGCTTGGCATGAAAGTGAAAAAATGTTTCTTTTGGCCTGTTGAAAACGTTTATGTCATCGATGTGGACCTGCTTTAGGCTGGTATGATCTATAATACTGCAGGGAGGGTCCGTTCACGGAGATGGCTTATTTCATGCACATGCTTGTACGACACAATAGCAGATGTAGTAGCGTCAGTTGTGGCGGCATTAGACTGACTACATGGCTATTTCTCACGTTACGACGAGCTTGGTTATACCACGAGTGGAGTGAGCACGAGTAGAGTGAGCACTGTGTAAGATTGCGTACTGCATTATTGTAAACGTGGTTCCTAGCCTACAATCGCTCATACCTCCGAGTACAGAAAAAAGGAATCTATTGCTCCAGGAGGAAGACTCTTTGAGGGGACGAACGGGAAAAGTCTTGTAATACTCAACCGAAACAATACATGCCCTACTCTTGGGCCAGCGGCACCGCTTTCAAAGGCTTTAATAGTTATTCTCAGTTTAGACTACACTTGTGGCGGGACTATTTGCGAGTGGCTTTAAAAGACAAAAAAAAAGAAATTTTACCGATGTGAATGCGATCTACCTAACGCCAGACTGAAATCTCGTCTGCTCTCATTGTGGCTTGACTTGCCATAACCCTATAGAAGTAAGATGGCATTATGTTCGGGTGCATGTTATTGGTTTAAGTATTTTTACTACATTAGCACGATTAAAAACTTGAAAATCCAGCAACGTTCAGAGCCAGAGTAGTTGCTCTACGATCAATATGGTGACCTGCGAAACTTTGTTATCAGTCAGTCACTGTGCAACCTAGTGTGGGACCATTGTTAGTCACTAGTGCATACGACATTCTATTCAACATGAGAATCTCAGTGTCATCAAACTTGGCTGGCGAACAAAACAAAAATGACAGCACGGAGATCACCTTTAGCATTTTGAGCGCTTCCGCGACAATGCGGGGATGCGTGAACTGCCTGTAAAGGTCCAGGAAGCCAAAGTTTGAGACTCGACGGCCCCAAATCTCATCTATAGTGTGGAGGAATTCAGGCACCTTGTAGTCTTCGAAGAGCCCGTTTCTGCGAAAAGGTTCAGAAACGGGGATCAGTCGGCACACAAATCTGTAGATGTACGTGTAGTACAGTGACATATTGAGGCTGTAAATCGGTGCCACTCGGTTTTTGCACAGTAAACGACAGACACCGGAAAATGCTGTCGCAGTACATGGAGGATGCCTTCCGATATCAACCACCTTCAATTCCGCAGAATTAAAAAAAAGATTTCATTAAAGCAAGAATTCTGACTAGACCTAGGAAGAAAAACGTACCCATGGGAAGAAATGAACTACATACGCAGGTTTGTTTTCATGACAGAAAAAAAATATTTTAGAAAAAGTGAAGAAGGCTGTCCACAAAAATTTGAAAAACCTGAATTTGAAAAAAAAGTGAGTGTGATTGCACGCCGATGTTTTCTGAGACTGAAATACTTTCCAGTCAATGTAGGGATCAGGTGCCCAGGGAAGTTATCGAGGCATTCAATATCGCGAACAATATAACTGTATTAGCCAAATCATCTGTTAGTTTAGGTGATTGCGAATGGTTCTTTGTAAAAAATGGGGTGTCCTCTGCTTTTTGTGTTCTTAACTAAGAAGCACACAAGGTGGGTGTACCATTCCGTCTAATTGTTAGTGAACGCAAGATTTGCCAGCGTCACATCTTGCGGTAACTTCTGCAAAAACACCTCTCGTCCTAGCGCATTTTGAATCTCTACTGTGTGCAAAACCGTTCTCAAGAAACGCAGTTTTTGAGAGTAATATTGCAGCTTGTATTTCTAGATTTATAAATATGCCGAAGACGTATTTCAATTATTGCCGCATGTTCACCTCTTTTTCAATATGCAGAAACATTGTAATAAATAATGAGGAGCAAGTGGTCAAAAACATTTTAGGTGTTTCGGTTGAGGCTTTTTTGTAATCACTGGGCTTGTACTTAAGGTCCACTGTGATTGGCTGTGGGGAAAATCCTGGTGCTATCCTGTCCCTGGTTATAAGCGAAAGTTATTTTAGGAAAGCTGACAGGAAAATTAGATCAGGCCTTATCTGTATAGTTGTAAGATTATTTAGGTATGTTAACAATAACCTCGCTGTTCAAGACTCACTTGGTATAATGGCGCTACATTGGAAGTTCTGAAAGAACTCTAGAAAAAAACATTACCGCCCAAGCATGACCTAAAAATGATTTAGGAGCAAAAATTGGAACGTGTTGTTCCTGTATTTTGCAGTGGGTGCAACCCGACACTGTGCTGAAGCCTTTATAAATAATTGGTTGCATGTTTATGTTTTCGAATGAGGTTAAGTAGACGTTTGGCTGGAGTTTGCTACAATGTTTATTTCAAATGTCGCACATAGTGCCTCCTTTTATAATGGTCATGTAGGAGTGTAATAAGCGGTTAAATACACTTAGCAATGCTTTGATTATGATGGTTATTTCAAATCTCAGGTAATATAAACGTCGCAGCCGAAGCGAAAGTGCTGCTGGAGAAACTCTCGCTAAACGGGATGTTCACCATGCCGAATACACTGCTGCAATCATCGCGTTGAAGCTGTTGTGAACATAACGGCGCTTATTTGGCGAGACGTTGTTGCAAGATTTGACATCGCGAGGTAGCTCGGCAGCGTGGTTTTAAGGATTCATCCACCACCGGCATTATCGTTGACGCTTCAGCGCGGCTCGGATGGGTGCCGGGTCACCGGTACGCAGTTGTTTCTAGCACTCGGCCTCCCAGGCCTGCT
Source organism: Rhipicephalus microplus (assembly GCF_043290135.1). Classification (NCBI taxonomy): domain Eukaryota; kingdom Metazoa; phylum Arthropoda; class Arachnida; order Ixodida; family Ixodidae; genus Rhipicephalus; species Rhipicephalus microplus. Next base: position 132,650,261 of record NC_134707.1, read on the forward strand.
TTTGCACCTGTACTGCTCTGTCCGCCCAGAGAATGCGAGCTCTCATTTTCCCAATGTCAACACTGCTACAGAGCTGTATGTGGCTTACCCATGTGGAAGCGCTCGGTTGAAACTGATGCGCGTGTGTTCGTTGGTACTGCTGCGACGAGATGAACGATGTAACTCAGAACGCCGTCAATAGCACGTGTGCTTCGATACGACATTGAGAGTAAGGTAACTCAAAGCACAGCCTATGGAGGTCATTTGTGCCTCCGATACCGCATGGTTTTTCGTTAGTCCGAGCCATATGCAGTTTTTGCTTTAAAATAGTACGGGCTAAGCTTCACTTTCAAGGTTCCGAAAGAACGTGGTACGTAGTTTCTTCATTTGGTTATTTTGTTTGGTGGTACGCATGCTGGATTTATTGACTATGTTCTGAAAAGCCAATTTTGAATTTCAATGTAGCCTTTATAAGCTAGTGAAAAACGGCATCGCTGTCTTTTGTTTGACAGCAGCCTTCAAGAAAATATTCCAAATATTTTGGCGCAAAACTTCACCAGGCAGGTGGCTTGTCTTTGAGAGGCACGCTTCCCTGTGGTTGTTTTAGGTTGCCTTTGTGAAAATATTTTGTGCAACATTAGATTTGAGCGAAATGCTTCAGTTTCGGTTGTGAGTGATCTTCGTAAAACGGTTCTCATCAGCATCCCCTGCCTGCATGGTGTGTCGCAGTGCCTCAAGGAGGTTGTGCGAAATACTGAGGGCACGCTGTGTTATCCACGAGAAATAAGCTGAAATATCTGTCGAAAGAAACGTGTCTCACCCAAGTGGTTTTAGTGAGAGGTTAAGTACGGAAACGGTATATCTGAATGTGTGGTTTACTCTGCTTCTCTCTTCGTGAAAACAGTTGTATCCGGTACACATGCCACTGTATCGGTGAGAGATCGAATGACCATGAGCTATCGATGAAATGACAACCTTAAATAAGCCTGTATTTATACTACCACGATTGCATTGGAAGCACGGTCTTCCGTGAAATGAAGTTTGTGCACGCGACTGAGAGCATACGACATGTGATGTTGTACAAGCTTATTTCATTTTCAAAGCCTGAAATAGCTGTATCTTGAAGTCTTCTGTTGCGCTATACAAAGCAGTTACTGGGTATCTTGATGCGCACATATAGATATTTCTGGTCGTTATTTCTGCACTCGTGGTTTTATTGAAAATTATAATGTCGCGCAAGAAAATGATGCACCATGGACGCATAGAACCAAAAACCAAATACATCACAAAATAACTTTTATGTTAAGTTGATGACACATATAGGTAGAAACCACGCAGGCGCGAGGGCTATATTCGACATGCTACAGGGGGCGCTAGGCAACATATTATAATCAACAGTACGACTGAAAAAAGTCGTGTTCCCATGGAAACAAGATAAACTTCTGTCTAATGTATTCTCTACGATATTTGTTGATAAAAACGCTTTTCAAAGTTCTTGTGCCTTTCTAACTTTACTCCTAACCAGGATCTTGACGTTGTGAAACCTTGGAGCATCAGCGCAGGCTCTGCAATACACAGCGAAATTGCGACAGTTTTCGGCCAGAGTCTGGCCTTCGTTAGGAATGAAGGTGCAATCTGTTCACGCTCACATTTATAATATTTTGAGCAACAAATGAGAAGAAAAGATCGGGTAAGACAAAAAATGAAAGCTCATATATATATATATATATATATATATATAGATATATATATACATATATATATATATATATATATATATATATATATATATATATATATAGAAGAAAAGATCGGGTAAGACAAAAAATGAAAGCTCATATATATATATATATATATATATATATATATATATATATATATATATATATATATATATATGTGACTCAAGATGAGGGAAACGTGGCCAGGCTCATACCCCATGTTTATTCCGTTCTGACTTCTTCCTTCTCGGCTTCTATCTACCAGCACTTCATACGTCACACCGATTTCCCCTCCCCCAGAAAGAATGCGCAAGCTACAAACTATGAAGCATGAACAAGTGGTGTCTCATCATAGGAAAAAATATCACAAAAGAGAGTAGTTCCATGTAACACAGCAGTTCCATGCACTTGCACAAAAACATTCACAGGGAAGGCAGTCAAGTGAGATCTAGGATACCTCAGGTGGGCGAGGTTGGCTGTTGCATTCTGGAGAGCATACCCATGCATTCGACGTGGAAAATGATGATGACACAGCCTGGATAGTAGCGAAAAACGAACAAGGTTGGGAGTCTTTGTAGCGTTGGAAGGTTGGATGTCTAATGCGCTGGATTCTGAGTCGTGGCGGCGACAGATGCATTGTATCTAATATGCGTGCTTTTTGAGAGATGGTGACGGCTAAATGCCTGTGTGCTGGCGGCATGGAAGAAGTTGCTCCGCGTATTAATGGGCGTTTTCCGTGGTGTTGTCGTCTGTGTAACCGCTGGCGCAGAGAGCGTCCGTGGCGACGTTCCTTCATCCCGAAACGTCTTTTTTCTTGAAATGGCCCTTGGATCAAAGTTCTTAATTCTTGAAGTCGTTCAAGTTAGGAGCGTGCTTCCGTTGAAGTTTTCATTCATCGTCGTCTTTTCTTAATTTGGTGATGATGTTGAGAAAATTGCGGGTGGTCATCGTCGTTGAATAAGGAGACGCTGTCGGTAGTACCAGAATTATTTACGAGTGGGATGGAAGCATGATTCGTGTCAAGGAAAGCAGTAGATACATTTTCGTTTTTATCGGCGAGACTTGCATACAATAGTGACTCCGTACTGCTTCGACTTTCGGTTGTTCCAGTTTCTGTGGATGACATCACCGCAAACATGGCTTGACGTGGTTCCGATTCCGTATGTTTGTTTCTTTGCGCGAGAATTGAGCCAAGCGTTCCACAAGTACAACCGCTTTCGGAATGGCAGTGGCTTGAAAAGTTTTTTGGCCGATATTTCAGGTGGTCTGTTGCGTATGTGGCGATATCTTGAGGGGTGCGATGAGAGTGACGAGCACCAGACGAGCTAATTGACACAGAACCAAATGATGGCTTACGTAAGCAAGATGAAGAGTCAAGTACATTGAGTGCTTCAATATTGTCTTGATTTGTGTTTTGCAGGGAAGAGGTTAGCGTTGGCAATATTTGTGCAGATGCGAAACCAGGTGGAAGGTTGGGCCTTGCAGAAAAACGGCTCGGATGTCTTTCTATGAGCAGATGACTGACTTCGCCTGACGGGAATTGTTAACTTCTGCTCTGTGCTCGAATGCGTGAAGGCTGCGTATGAATGTGATGACTGAATTTGAATGCATTGATATGGCTGGTTGTAACCGAATCTTGATTATTGTCTTGAAACCAGATGATCATTTCTTCTTTTATCTTTTGCCAAGACTCATCGTTCTCGAAGATGTGGGTGAGGTAAAACTTGAATGCCTCACCTAAGATGTAGTCAGTGAAGTTTATGATCATCTCCCGTTCCGACCAGGATGGAGCGGCGGCGTGGACCTCGTATAGGTTGAACCAGTCCTGTACGGGTCCGTTGTCCGCTGATCCGGTGTACTTGATGATGTCAAGGTCGTCGGATGATGCTGTCATGATGCTGGTCTTGGTGTAGTGTTGGGATGTACTTTCGTGGTCCACGTACGGTCACTGCGTCTTGCTGAGACGTTCGGAGATGGTGGCTGGAAGAAGTCAGCATAAAATAAACATGGAGTATGAGCCGGGCCACGTCACCCAGTCATCATAGCGTCACACAAGTCGACAGGATGAAGACCTCCCAGCCACTTCATCAGTGTCTGATCATCAACGCAGTTCTACACAAGACGCCCTGACCATACATCGGCTACGGAATCATCTCCTAGCTGCACACAGCGACCAGCACCATGACAGAATCATCGACCGACCTTCCCATCCCCAAGTACACCGGAGCAGCAGACGATGGACCTGTACAGGACTGGTTCGACCTGTTCAAGTTCCACGCTACCGCTGCATCTTGGTCGGAACAGGAGATGGTCACGAACTTCAGCGACTACGTCACCGGTGAGGCATTTAAGTTTTACCTCACCCACATATTCGACAACGACGAGTCTTGGCAAAAGATAAAAGAAGAAATGATCATCTGGTTTCAAGACTATAATGAAGAGTCAGTTACAACCAGCCATATCGATGCATTCAAATTCAGTAATCACATTCATACGCAGCCTTCACGCGTTCGAGCACAGAGCAGAAGCTTACAATGCCCGTCAGGCGAAGTTAGTCAGCTGCTCATAGAAAGACATCGCAGCCATTTTTCTACAAGGCCGAACCTTCCACCAGGTTTCCCATCTTTACAAATGTCACCAACGCTAAACTCTTCAACACACAAATCAAGACAATACACAAATCAAGACAATATTCAAGCACCCAATGTACTTGACTCGTCGTTTTGCTTACGTAAGCCACCACCTGGTTTTGTGCCAAGTAGCTCGTCTGGTGCTCGTTACTCTCATCGCACCCCTCAAGATATCACCGCATACACCACAGACCACCTGAAATATCGGCCAAATAACTTGTCAAGCCACTGCCATTCCGAAAGCGGTTGTACTTCAGGAACGCTTGGCTCAATTCTCCCGCAAAGAAACAAACATACGGAATCGGAACCACGTCAAGCCATGTTTGCGGTGATGTCATCCTCAGGAACCGGAACAACCGAAAGTCGAAGCAGTAAGGAGTCACCATTTTATGCAAGTCTCGCCGATAAAAACGAAAATGTATCTACTGCTTTCCTTGACACAAATCATGCTTGCATCCCACTCGTAAATAATGCTGGTACTACCGACGGCGTCTCCTTATTCAACGATGATGACCACCCGCAATTTTCTCGACACCATCACCAAATCAAGAAAAGACGACGACGAATGAAAACTTCAACGGAAGCACGCTCACAACTTAAACAACTTAAAAAATTAAGAAGTTTGATCCAAGGGCAATTTAAAAAAAAAAAAGACGTTTCCGGATGAAGGAACGTCGCCACAGACGCTCTCTGCGCCAGCGGTTACACAAACGACAACACCACAGAAAACGCCCATTAATACGTGGAGCAACTTCTTCCATGCCGCCAACACACAGGCATTTAGCCGTCGCCATCTCTCAAAAAGCACGCATATTAGATACAATGCATCTGTCGCCGCCACGACTCAGAATCCAGCGCATTAGACATCCAACCTTCCAACGCTACAAAGACTCCCAACCTTGTTCGTTTTTCGCTACTATCCAGGCTGTGTCATCATCATTTTCCACGTCGAATGCAAGGTTATGCTCTCCAGAACGCAACAGCCAACCTCGCCCACCTGAGGTCTCCTATATCTCACTGGACTGCATTCCCTGTGAATGTTCTTGTGCAAGTGCATGGAACTGCCGTGTTACATGGAACTACTCTATTTTGTGATATTTTTTCCTCTGATGAGACACCACTTGTTCATGCTTCATAGTTTGTAGCTCGCGCATTCTTGCGGGGGGAGGGGGAATCATATGACGCATGAAGGCATGGTAGTAGCCGATGAGGAAGAAGTCAGCATAGAATATACATGGAGTATGAGCCAGGCCACGTCACCCAGTCATCATAGTGTCACACATATGTATATATATATATATATATATATATATATATATATATATATATATATATATATATATATATATATATATATATATATATATATATATATATATATATATATATATATATATATATATATATATTGTGCGCCAACATTCGCAAGGTGCTTAAAAATGTTTCAGCTGTTTGGTACGCTGAAGTATAGTCGCAATAAATTCACTCACTCGGGTGAAAAGGACAAGCCGAACTTGGTCTTGCTGTACCTGGGCGCTTGATAGACAAAGTATTGTGCACCGAACTCCATCAGCTTGATGCCGTTCAGAAGACTGCTCCAAACCTTCTTGTAAAGAGAGTCGTAGAAAAGGAAATCGCAGATGCCATCGATAGGCAGGTAGCCCTGATGTTTGCGCACCGGCTCACTCACAGTACAGATGTACGGATAGGAAGGCATGGGTTGGGCCACTGTCGTAAAGAACCAATCATTGAGCAAAACACAACAATGCAGGTGGAACTATGTATTTACTCGATGCTCGAACACTTGGTGGCACCGGTGCGCTTTAAAGCGAAGAGGTTTTTTTAGGCATCGTTCACGCCTTTCTTTGTTCGTGATGAAAGTTTGACTAATGAATTGGTGTCTACAGTCAGGAACGTTATTTATTTTTACGGCTTGAGGAGGCGCTGCCAAAAATACTGATTAGGCCTCACCGACCTTGTATAGTTCAATAATAGAGTTACCCAGGCATCATTGAAAAAATCCGCCATAAATACGATATTGTCTAATGTAAATTTCGAGGGAAGCTTCATGTTGCGGCAAGGTAAACTGTTTGAATTTCGGGTTACTTTGCTAGGCATTGACTGAACCTTAAAACGCAATTCTTCAGAGAGGGTAGAGCAGCATATAACTTGTAACTGGGAACTGGTATATAACTTCTTCTCTGAATAAACTAAGTTTCAGTCTGCGCTTGTTTTTCTCTTCTCTTGTGTCCCGTTGGTTAGCGCTTTCAATTATTCCACTATGGAGGGTAGAGCAGCCCACTGCGCCACTGCTCGTCTTGGTTAGAATGGGCGAGACCTCTTATGCATCCTTAAGATACTATGAGAGTTTTGTTGATGCTTCGTGTAACTGTTGACAATTTAAATTTATGGCTGAGCACTTTGCAGTGGGTGCGAAGAATTACCTGACACTCATTGCGCAATTAGCATTGTTTGATGACCCGTCGTTAGTTTACTGTTTTGACAGGTTATGTTACATATGTTACTCTTTTAATTGAATAATGGAATCAACGACGCTTTTCTACTGAAAAGCAATTTTGATGATTTATGGCGCAATGGGTACCATGCATTTAAAATCAGGCGTAAAGTACCAGCCTATATATAGCCTGTCAGTGAAACGAACAATTTAAAGCCTATACGAGGTTCGTTTATCCGGCACAACCTGTAGGCGGCAGCGTCTGTAGCTGTTGCATGGCATGTTGGGCGCGTATGTGGCCCATACCGCAGGAGGCCTCTCTGCTGAGTCACCCATATCTAAGGCGGGGCTTGAAAATGCCGCAAATGTTTCATCTCAGATCACGGCTAGTCAAAAGGTTGACTGCAAAGGTTCCCCACGTACCCTGTGTCCCAGTAACGGCTCGCCTTATCTATAAGTGATCTAAGCAAGACATGTTTAATAGATCACTAGATAACTAAGTGTAAAAACATGCCCATGACGCGTTCTTTTACCACTCTTGAACTTTAATAATATTAATAAAAATAATAATAATAATAATAATAATAATAATAATAATAATAATAATAATGTTCAATTTTCATCAATAGTTTCATGAAGGACAGCTGCAGGTAAAAGCTGCTCTCCAAAAGAGGCAGCTTGACAAAGGCCTCAGCATAAGAAAATATTTTGTTGACTTCACTCTGATAATACAAAGTATTTCAGATTAGTGACACACTATCTCTTTACAAAAATGCTATTTTGATGATTGTTCATGCGTCTTTTTATATCCAGAAGAAAAGAATGAATGATTGAGTGAATGAATGATACTAGTATATAACAAAAGGACGATTATATGGCGCTGTAGGGGTTGAGGCGTGAAAGGAACAAGGGCATAAAAGGCGAAGAGCAGCTTCTTGTCACGCCTTCACACCAGTCAGGTGACCTTTCCTACACTACTCGAAAAAGGCCATTTTGACTACCATTTATCACGAGAGCTTTCTGTGCTTCATTGTCTGACTTTATGGAATTCCGTAGAGCGAATATGCCAGCTTGCAGCAGATGTTGAATGTACCGTCTGCCTTTTGAGGATACAACGACACATTAAATTGAACTAAACTAGAGCAGATTGATAGCTACAAATACCTCGGCGTTTAATGATCTATAGAGGCATTCTCACATTACCTACAATATTAACAACGTTGCCCGTTCTCTTGGCTATCTCCGCAGAAAATTTTGCATAGTACTTCCACACCTTAAGCCCAACCAAAGCTTTGTCCGACCACAAGTATAGTACGCGTCTGCCATTTAGGACCACACTCAATCAGCGTAACTGAAGTTCCAAAAGCTGTCAAAAACTGCTTAGTCTGCTTCATTCACAACAACTATGGTCGCATTACCAGCGTGACCTTAATGAAACATGCACTGAAAGTTCCTTATCTGACCACTATAGAAGAACAATCTTTCGCCTGTAACTCTTTCACTGAAGGTTCTTCCATAATCAAGTACTTGGAGAAGAAATATCTCGGAACCTGTGCATTTCTCAACCCTTGCTAACCACCCGAAAGAGGTAGCCATTCCCTTCTCCCATACCAACCACAATTCGCAACCTTCCGAAGACAAGCAGAGATTGGAAAGGCCTTCCTACCTCAATTGCTGTCACTAAGGACGAAGGGCTATTCAAGTCAGCAGTTTCAAAACACTTTATCGTGCGACAGTGTGTTCTCTGCTTGTTCTTGTCTTTCCTTTCATAATTTTTCACTATTGAGATTTGTTGTATTCCTTTCATTGCTGTCATTACCATTTTACCGCGCTGATATCTTACCCACCCACTCTGTAACATCCTCCGGGTCTTGAGGGTAAAATAATAAATAAAATCAACAAATTAGTTCGGGTGTTTTCACGTTGTATGACAGTAACAAAAGTCTAGAGGTGTACGTGATTGTGTGACTCGGGAAGGAGGCAAGTTTCGCCTTAATGCACCCCTTGGTCGCTGCAAGTGATTGCAGTTTGCCTCACTAAGGTTTTTAAAGACGACACTCTTTCTCAGGGTATTTTAACGCAAAATATTTGGTCTGTCGGTCTGTACAATTGTCTGTTTGTCTGCCAAAACTATACCCCATACGGCCAAAATCTAAACCCATCCTTAGCACCCTCCGACATTGCTCAAGTTTCTGCTTTGATACTTGTGTAATTGTCAAATAAAAAACCAATTATTGAGCATATCTGAGGCACAAGAACAACACGCCAATGTTCTGTATGTATGTGTTTATACTAGAGAAGGCCTTCGTATATAAGTTTAAAGATCGTAGCGTTTATCACGATGCACTGACAATGCAATGCTATTCACAAAATGGCAAATGTTTGGAACGCTTGCGTATTACGCCTTATCACCTCCGAGATAGGCGCCCACGCTTTCCTTCCTTTTTGAAAATAACTACCACATAGTGCTCGTCTCTCACGTGCCTCAATGCGCTCGTTCGCCTGCACTGCATAGATCAATGCACTCTAACGCATCGCCTCCAGAATACAACGCGCCATTTTTCTCGTGCCGAACATGGAATAAACATTTTGCTCACTCTCTCCACACGAAAAATTTTTGTCTTTGGAAGAAATTTCCAGCGAAACATGCAGATACAAGACATTTTTTTTTCAATGAGAGTGACGTCATGAAGTAGTTCGCAATAATACCGCACAGGACTGTTGCTCGGCTATCCAAATAAAAAAAAAAATTGGCAGCATCTCCACGAAGTGAATGGTGGAGAGTGGGGCGAAGCATTCTTCCGTCCATTTGTTCTTGCTTCCGTCCGTCCACGCGTCCGTCTGTGTGACCATGCGTCCATCGGCCCATTCGTGCGTGCGTCTGTTCGTGCGTCCGTCCCTGCAATCGTCCATGCATCCGCCCTTGCGTCCGTTCATGCGTCCATCCATGCATCTGTCTGTGTGTCCGTTCGTCCATCTATTCAACGCTCCAAGTACCACCATCTCGCATCTTTTCTTCATATATTCCCTTATATAGAAGCACCGCCATCCAGCGTACATTCCAAGGACTAAACGAGAGATGGCACACGCACACTTTCTTACGGCTTGCGCTTCGGGTCTACTTCCCACCTTTAACCACCTCGACTTCATGATATATACTAGTTCACTGTATTCATGGCATTGTGGCCCAACAGTCGCTAAACCTTTCTAAAACCAAGGAGGTTACGCCCAGCGATTTTAACGTAGCAACCCTTTCTTGTCAGATAGTGCTAAATGTACATGCCAAAGGCTGCTAATGGAGATTGCAGCGTGCGCGTTAACTAAAAGCCAAATGCTCCTGTCTCTCAGTCCCTATTATCAGCCATTGGCATGTACATTGGGCAAAAATTTTTTTTATTGTTCAACAACGTACAGAAGAAATCTCTCACCGGCACCACCACCTAGGTCAAAATGTTATACTCGTTACACGCTACAACGGCTACGAGGGACGAACAGGTGCTGCTATAAGCAGTTTCACCCCTAAATATAGCTATCGCTCATTGTATCTACCACGCACAGAGTCACAAAGACTCTGTGACAGCCTTTAGTGAATGTGCACTATTCAGCGACAGCAGGTTTCGTTATGAATTTATTGTAATGAGTGCGCTAGGCGCGCGCTTGTCTTGAATTATAAACTACGTATATACGTACGTACACGTACGTAAGTTTCCCCGTATCTGCATGCTTGATCGCAAATGTCGTCGTAAGACGATGATCTTGCGTCTGAAGAGAATGAAAAGAAGGTTTATTTGATGTTCTGCGCGAGAAAACCAATTCATTGTATTCAGGAGGCGCTGAGTTAAAGAGTCTCGATCCGTGTAGCGAATGCGAACGAGCGCATCGAGGTGCGTTAGACACGAGCGCTATCTGGCAGTAATCTTCCAAAACGAAAGTAGAGTGGCTAAAATAGAGAAGTGTGATGAACGGACTGGCTTGCTCGTAGCGCCTTTGGAGGAAATCACCGGCGCTGGCAAAAGTTTGAGCGTCACCCAAGGCGACAAGCGCTGCGCAGAGACGGGAATCACCAAACACGCGGGTAGTGTGAAATATTTAAAACATACTTCGTTGCTCGTGCATAGTTTCAAATAGCTTGCTTCTGGAATTACAGGATGCCTACGTGGGTGCGCGAATGAACTGAAATATTGACAAGGTGCCAAACGTGAGTGCGTGACGACTCTGAAACATTTTATCGATGTGAAGTTGTAGAAGAGTGGAACGGAAAACTCATTCATGAGTCAATACTTGCAACAGCTTGATAACTACCAAGGACAACCATCATTTCCTCAATCACTAATCTGTAAATAAAACCCCGTCATTCGAAAAATGCATAACTCGCTATAGCTACTACTGCTAACGCATAACCAAACTCGGATGGGATAATCACGAGTGCTATTTGGATGAAAACATTTTATTATCTGCACACTGGTATTACAACGTATTTCAGATTAGTGACATACTATCTGTTTACAAAAATGCTATTGTAATGATTGGTCGTGCGTCTTTTTTATATCCACGTGAAAAGATTGAATGAATGAATGAATGAATGAATGAATGAATGAAGGAAGGAATAATACTTTTATATAACGAAAGGACGACTATATGGTGCTGTAGGGGTTGAGGTGGCAAAGGGACAAGGAGCATAAAAGGCGGGGAGCAGCTTCGTGTCACGCCTTCGCACCGGTCAGGTGACCTTTCCTACACTACTAGAACAGGGGCCCTTTTTACTACCATTTATTGCGAGAGCTTTCTGTGCTTCATTGTCAGACCTTATCAAATTCCGTAGAACGGTTATGCCGGCTTGCAGCAGATGTTGAATGTACCGTCTGCCTTTTGAGGATGCCGCGCGTGTCCAAATCAATTGTTCTATAAGTGCTCGGCCCAGCGTGTGACAGAGTATGCATCTCGTATAAATATTGTTACTCGAAGGTTGGTTAGCTGGCTGCCATTCGTCTAGTATGTATGGTGCGTGTGCATAGTTGGCCGTTATTTTTTTTTTGTTGTTGAAGTGTAAACCCACCTATGTAATTTAGCATATACGCTGGAGTGGTTTCCAAATGTCTACTTTTGCTGTTTGATTTCATTTTAGTTTGAATGTAATATATCAGTGCTTTGCTAGGACAGCCAGCTGTCTATATCTGAAAATAGGCATTTTGGCATTCTGAGGTTGGAGTGGAACTGGAGTATGGAAAATCGTACATGTGGTCAAACCCACGCACTTCAGTGGCAACCGTATGAGCAGCTGCGTTTTCCCAACCAGTGCCAGTGTGCCGTAGTGTCCTGAGATTCTAGTGTCGTTGGCTACAACATCTGCAGTGGTTAGCACCGTGAGTTCAGTTACTGCCTCGTATGAATGTGTAAGGATGTGATATTGAGCTCTTTTGGTAGTGATGCCTCGCAAATTGAGGGGAATAGTATTCACAGCCCTCCATATAGCCAAAAACTCTGCGTGCAGATTTGTACCCCCGCGAAGCAGACAACTGTGAACGCCAATGTGTTGTGGTGCAGGCGTACTACCCAGGCCATGCTGGCTCTTTCGTTCCTGATTGCAGCATCTGTGTAAATGTCGATGGTGTGCTGAGGTCTGTTCCAAGCGAATTTTTTCAAGTAGTCTTCTGGCTTTCACATCTTGTCTGGCGATAGGACATTTTGCCCTTTCCCATGGTGGCATTGTTAGCAGGTTCTCAACCACTGGCATCACGTAGGCCCGGTTATCCCATGACAATACCTGTTTTTCCGGTACTGTGTTTTCCAATCGACATCGCACTTGAAGTTGTGCTTCGCTGATGTTTTTATTGTTGGTATAGGCACTAGATTGCGCAGTTTCTCGTTTTTCGCGTGCTTTGGCAGTCCAATGATCTTTCGGAGAGTTGCCCTGTGCAACTTTTCAATCTCGCTGAGATCTCTATTTAAGAAATCACACACCGGGGCCCTGTACAGGGTCTACCCGACTGCCAGCGCTTATGAAAGCGTTTGGCAAGCATTCTGCGTTGCCCCGCCATACTTATTTGATATGCGTCAGATCATGTGCAGCATGGAATTCTAGTTGCGTTTTAAAGTGCAAATTCAACGTTGGGGGCTAATGCAGCTAGCAATATGTGCCACAAGAATTCTAATTTGTCAATTTGAAGATGTGATGTCTGTTTCGCCGATCTGTAGTGTAATTTATTTTACTGGGATTTGTTGGTCGTTTCTCATCTACGCTGAGCCATTGGGTCTCTTCTTGTGACAATTGTAGTGCGATGTTATCTAAGGTACTGGAAAGGCTGAGAATAGCTGCTGGTAGTTTGGTTTGCACACGTCATTCGTGGCGATAATACGCTGCTTCAGTTCATATTGTAATGTTGTTTGCAAATATAGTCAAACACACCATAGCGTCTCTCTCAAGCCTTTCTGCCACTCGTGTCATGGCTAGAGTAAAATGCATGGCATAGGTCTGAGGATGAATCCCTGGGGTACACCTCTGACCACGTATTAGGTTCTGGGGCTCCATCCCGGTGCCATGTCATAGAACTCTATACGCCTGCTTTGGAGGAAGCTGCGAATCTAATTGCATGTCTTTTGGCTGAGTACTTTGCCACCATCTCCTACTACATGACCTGTTGTTTCCAATTATCGAACGCATTACGCATATCAACTGCTATAATGTAGTCCGGTAGCTGTTTGCGAGACCTGCGCTTTAATATTCTGCGGAGCAACCATAGGCAGTCATGTTCGGTCCAAAACCTGCTTGAGCCGGATGGAGGCCTGGCCATTCTTATTATATGTAGTTTTGCATTCTCGCGTGCAGCATTCCTTCGATCAGTTCACAGACGGTTGAGGTTAGTGCTATAAGCAGCAGATTTACTGGCACTGTGTGCTCTTGGCCCGGTTTAGGTATGGGGTAGATGAGCGACAGTCTAGGTGGCTCTGGAATATCGCTGGATTCTCAGAACTCGTTAATATTTGCTAGGAGTTTGTCTTAAGCTTCATTGCTGAGATTTCGAAGCTCTTCTCAAGTGACCCCATCATGAGCATCAGCTGATCTCGTTTTGCCCGCTGCCAGGGCTGCCATGAAATTCCCCTATTTAAAGGGCTTGTCGACATCCGCTTTCGGGCTGTCACTTGTTGTTGTAGGTAGTGGCCCTGGTGGTGTTTTCGCGGCATGAGAAAAGAAAGTTCAAATGATTTAATTTTCCAGCCCTGCAGCGTCCTCTCAAAGGAAGAGTTCCATAGGTGGAGGCGCACCTTTCTTACTACCGAGCAAACTCGACAATATCCCCCACAGTTTTTTGAGGCCTGTTACGTTTGGCCCGTCAGTTTGTCCTAGCAGACGCCATTATCCGTGAGCTAGTCTGCGAGAAGACTTTCTCCCCGATATCGACTCCTGGACGGAAGCGAAAAGCACAACACTGTCCTGCTGGTGGGCCTGGCAGTTTGGTGTGGTCGGTTACGTGGAAGTAGGCGGAAGCTTTGCGAAAAACCCTTTGTTGAATTGGGTTCGAACAGCGTGAGACGGCGCCACTGTGGCAGTTCTCATGGAGTCTACTTCTCGACTTGGCTATTGTCGCCTGTTACCTGAGGTCGCCACAAAAGCGCCGACAGTTCGGAAGCGTGGGAAGGTGTCGCTGGGCCCATCCTCGGGAAACGAGCACCTGGACAGCTATGTTTGAGAAAGTTCCGGAACAGAGCAGAACGCATGCTTGGACCATTGCTGGCTTTCGTGTCATTGGCAATCTCCCCAGAGGAGCGCAACTTTAGCCCTACACCGGGCCCTACCTTTTCGCCCGACGGTATTTTGAAGGCGTAGACTGGGTGCATCTTTGTGTGGTGCGCTCTTGATAATTATTGAATAATTTCACCCACATTCTTCTCGCGAGTGGCCCAGTTTTTTCACCCTTTCCGGTGGGTGGATCAGTGAGATCTCGTCACCTCATTTCTCGCAAGGGTGGTCACCCCCTTCTTCGGACCTTCGTGTAAGGAGACGACGGGCTCTAAAAGCCGAATACTTTTGTAAATTATAGCGGAACTCGATCTGTAATTGTAATTATAGGGAACCAGATCTGGATGTACGCGTCCCCTCACTGGCGAAGATCGGCTATGCGGACGGCGACGGGAAGCCAGCTATCCTAAAGATACCCGTAGCTGTACCTGCCGCCAAACCTCCGAGCCCTTTCAAACTGGTTGCAGCGGTGGGATGCCAAAACCCCCTGCATCCTTTACAACTGGTTGGCAGTGGTGAGATTAATCTTGCGATGTGGTGAGTGCTTGGTTTTCACTTTGACTTTCCTGGCTTCATTTCGGGAGTGTGAGTTGATTAGAAGCTGAATTGTGTGTTAGTTAGGGATATTATCTCTTTGTGAGTATTGAGTTAGTTAAAGAATCACAAGAGTATGTGTGAGATGCAGGGCCAAAGTAAAACGGCAATTATGGAGGTGAAATTACTGCTAAAAAAGAGCTTTTGTATATTTGTTGAGACCTGGGTATTAAGGTCAATGAGGGAATAGGCAGAACACAGTTTGTGAAGTTGATTTTGCAAAGAGCTTTGAAGAGAACATTGAATCCACGTTAAAGGTTTTGAAAATGTTCTTGGAACAAGAACAATGAATAGAAGAAAATACAAGATGGGAATAAAATGAAGAGCTTGAACTACTGGAACGTAAAGTTGAAGCAGTGCGCCGGATGATTCAGCCATCCGCAAGTGTAGCGAACAAGAAGTGCTAGGAACAAACGAGTAAGGTGCAGTTTATAACCGGAGAGTAGGCTAGCACGAGTAAAGTCAGCAGTAGGTTCGAAGATGAACCGAAGTTGAGTTCTGCGAAAGATGCTGCGCTGAGTGGAGAGGCCGACGAAGGCCAGAGCGAGTGTGATGAAGTGTTGTGCCGAATGAGTGGTAGCGAAGCAGCTAGGAGAGCTGTAAACTATCTGGCATGGACTTCAAGGGCGGTTGTCGCAACGGTGCATCTTGTGAATGATGTCAAAGTAGGAAAGAACACCGGAGAAATGTCAGAGGCAGCGGATGTAGAGAGTGGTGATAATTGTGCAATTGTAGACAGCTCCCAGGAAAGCGAGCGGGATTGTTCAAAGAGCTGCATTCTTCCTTTTTGTATTAACCTGTTCACCAGTGCAGAGTTTAAGAAGAAAGATGATTCGATGGAAAATAGTTTAGACTGCGTGGTTGAAACAGCTGACGAAAGCTGTAAGAGGGTTTATGAGCTTGAGATGCAATTGGGAGGCTCAGAAACGATCCGCAAGAAAGGGCGCACACGCAAGAGACGTCGGAGAGCCGTGAGCGAGACAAAAGGCGCTATGCGTGTTGAGGAAGTCTCAAAACTTCTGAGCGTAGAAGGCAAAACGAAGCGTTTCGCATCGGCGTCAAAGTTACTCTTCATGCGTCCGAAGCGCCGAACGAAAACAAAAAGAAAAGCGGGTTCTTCGCGAATGCATTCCCGTGTAAAGCGATGGTACTTCAGTTCTATCTACAACACGTTTCAGGGCGAGTGCGAGTGAAGTTTCAGCCCAGGTGCGTCGGCCCGGCATGGCAATATAACTTAGAAATCCATATGTCGAAGAGGTGTTGAAGGTGCTTCAGGGTACTCTTGAGCTGTACATTCGCCAATGACGCAACCCGAGGCGAACATCTTAGTAGTGAGGGAAAGGTTGGTCGCCAACGTTGCAGTAAAATGGCGAAGCAAAGAGAAAATGAAAG
This sequence comes from Rhipicephalus microplus, assembly GCF_043290135.1. Lineage (NCBI taxonomy): Eukaryota > Metazoa > Arthropoda > Arachnida > Ixodida > Ixodidae > Rhipicephalus > Rhipicephalus microplus. Next base: position 132,666,770 of record NC_134707.1, read on the forward strand.
AGGTGGAAATTAGCCGGCCAAACGAGACAAGGGTGGGTCATCGGCCAGTTCAACGAAGAGGCCTCCGTGTCGTGCTGTACGGTACGATCAATGTTCACAGCACGCATCCTCGCGACGGAATGTGCGGTGGAGATTTATGGCGAATTCCATTGAGAAAACAGGAGTAGAAGGGCAGGGCACTGAGGAGTGGGGGGCAGAGCACTGACAGCAGGACCACTCAACCCGCTACTGGAATTCGCCGCGCTCCCGGTGGGCAGGTGGGAAGGTGATGAGTAGGGAGACCATGTGACTGAAACATTTCAAGCCCCGGCATATTTTTTGTAAGGCAGCAGCAAAATCCGCGTCAAACCGGTCAGCCACACGCTCCTCATTATTCAAATACCTTGTATGTTTGTGTGACGACGCATTCGGCAGGCGCCCAGCTGTATTGTAGCCATCTGTAAAAAACAGTGGTGTTAAACTACACATGGTTGCTACTATTGCCGTCGCACTCGCCGGCTGAAGAAAAATTCGGATGCTGTGACGTTCAGCACCATGTGACTCGTCGTACTGCGCCTCGAGCACTTTGCAGGCAAAAACACTGCAATTTGCTCCTGGCTGCTGTCGGTGCAGCCAAATCACTTTCGTTTTACCGATAAATGACAGTGCTCCTGCACCTGTTCGACCACTGAAACGTGCCGGCTCTGAAGAGAGCACTTTGAGCGTGCTTTTGAGTGCTCCTGCTCTCCCAATTGAATTCGCCATTAGAGCTTTGCGTGGACACGAGGGTAGGAGTAGACCTGAAAGGAAGGTCACATAAGCTACGCATCGCACGGGAACAAACATAAAAAGTGCCTCGCCACTCTTCCCCACGCATTGCTCGGGTCCCCGCCACCAGACTGACGTAGGCAGGCCGAAATTGTGAATGAGGCATGACTGCGCAGTTCAACTTTTAGCACGTGCACGTAGTGATCTCGGGTGGTTTTCAAATCCGCGAAGACCGCGACTGCCACGTGTACTACTGAAGAGTGAGGGACAGCTGGAGGCTGGAGAATGTAGGACACAGAAACTTTCTTAGACGCATGTTTTTTTATTTTTTTGGTTTTAAACTAATATTCCTGGGTCATCTTTATGACTAGTTTGTTCAAACACAGTTTTCTATTTCTCGGTTTGTTTCAATAAACGTTGTAAGAGTTTTCAGTTGTTAAGTGGTATGTGTAAGCAGTGACCCGCATTAGTCAGCCGACTGCATGCAATGAGCTTTTCTTTGATATAGGATCACGTTAGTCATGAGTGAATATTTGTACATCCGGTAATATTGAAAGCATGGTAGCATTCGTTTAGTGGAGCCGAAGTTTGAGAACTTCGTACCTTTTTTGTGTAGCGCGAAGTTGTAGAACATCGTATCGGAGTAGATGAGCATTTATAAGGAAGGTTTTGAAATAAAACCACAAGGAATTTTCGAAACGCTCACGTTATACAATCATTTGATAAAGGGTTTTCCTGCACAAAATTTACACGGTTTTTGTGAGGCGCCCTTGAAGTGTATAACATCTAGCGTTATTTTGTATGTTGCTCCTTGTGAACATTTACGTTCAGATGTGTGTTTAGTGGTGCCTATGTTATAGGGACATGAACTTTGGTTAGATGTGTGTTAGTATACTGGCGCTCTTTGGATGAGAGTAAGATGTTGAGCTTGGGCGTATAGTACAGTCCTGCGCATTCTTTAAAACATGGGCTGACATGAGGCTACATTAAGCAAATGAATGTGTTCGTACACCAGGTTTATTACCTGTTGTTTTTTTAGTGAATGCTTAGAGATCATGTGATCTCTTGAGCTGAGCATTGCATTATAAGGCTTGAGATACAATTCAGGAGTTAAGGATGCCGTTTGATTTATTGAGAGCGTTTGTGTCAGGGCGCCCGACAAGTTGGCACTCACAACTACACTTTTCAGTATTTTCTGAGAGATTATAAAATGCACAGATATATTGTATAGGCAGAATTCGTGTGAAAACCATGTAGTTGGTTATCGGATGTGTTATCGGATGTGTTACATTATAGTGGTGAGGATATTGGGAGACAGCTAGTTTTGAAAGAGGTTTCCATTTTTATACGGGGCCAAATTGTATTTGCATTGTGTGCTTTTCTCGCACGGCAAATTGATCCATCTTCAGTAAGCATCTTCACCTCCATGATGACTGTAACTTTGGCGGCACTAAATTGTGTCAAAATTTTAGCGTATGGGTTTTTCAAATGTTGGTGTTTTTTGAGAAGCCTGGATGGTTGCGGGTCCAATGCACTTGACTGCGCCATATTATTGTGTTGTGCGGTTTGTTTCCCTGTAGTCAATCATTGTGACGTGGTTTGAGAGTTGTTTGCTAGGTTTCAGTTGGAGGGTCCAAGCCAGGTCGTCGGCCTCATCAACAGCTATTCTCTTCATGCCCAGCGATTGGGAGCGCTGGCAAGCCGACGTTTTCAGGGTGGCGGAGGAGCTGTTAAGTTTGGCCTGGCAGTTCGTCTTAGCAGACGCCATTCTGTGGAAGCTGGTCTGCGAGAAGGCTTTCTCCCTGATATCGGGGCTCGGACAGAAGCGAAAAGCGCGACGCTGTGCTGCAGGTGGGACTGGCAGTTTGCTCTGGTCAGATTACGTGGATCTAGGCGGAAACTTTGCGAACAATCTTTGTTTGAATTGGGTTCGAACAGAGTGAGACGGTGCCACTGTGACAGTTATGAAAGAGTCTACCTCTCGATTCAGCTATTGTCGCCTGGTACGCGACGTCGCCACAAAAGCACCGACAGTTCGGAAGTGTGGGACGGCGTCGCAGTGGCCGTCCTAAGGAAACGAGCATCTGGACAGCCATGTTGGATAAAGTTTTGCAACACAGCAGAACGCAGCCTTGGACCACTCCAGACGTTCGTGTCAGCAGCCGTATCCTTGGAGGAGCACAACTTTCCTCTCCACCGTGTCCTACCTCCTCACCATGCAATGCCTTGAAGGCCTGGACCAGGTGCGTCTTTGTGTAGTGCGCTCGTGATAACCATTGTATATTTTCACCCACGTTCTTCTTCTCACAAGTGGCCCAATTTCTGAACCCATTCCTGTGGGTGGACCACTGAGACTTTGTCACCTGATATGTAGCGAAAGTTGTCACCGCCTTTTTCGGACCTCCTGGTAAGGAGATGAAGGGCTATAAAAGCCGAAGACATTTTGTAAATAACAGCGAAATCATAGCAGAATTGGGGCTGACTCACCTTACAGTTCAATCTCAGAACATCGTGTAAATAAACTTGTGTTCCCTCTCTACGAACGCGTACCATTACTGGCGAAGATCGGCTCTGCGGACTATAGCGGGAAGCCAGCTACCCTAAAGATACCCGTCGCCGTACTTACCATCACACCTCGACCTTTATCATGGTGCGTTCGCGTCCGAGCTTCTCGCAGGTACTCTGCCATTCGTCGGCCTCAAAGAGTTCTCGGTATTTCTTTTTCGACTTGTATTGCCGTTTTGGAGACATTAAATCTCAGTGACGTTTCCCTTGTGTCGACATTGTAGGATCGGATGATTGGCATTTCGTCAAAGGTTTGCAAGGAGGGCGTCCAGGTGAGTCGTAGTTTCGTCACATGGTGTAGTCGCTCTTGCATCTGGTCGCGCCTAACGCGATCATACGCTCAATTTCTCAAAATACACAATACAGTCTCCTGTAGCTACTGAAAATTTGGTTCAGTCAACACAACCATTTGCTTTTTAGGGGCGAAACAGGGACGTTTCTTGAAAACCGGTACCAACAGTTCAGGTGAGTACAACCGTGTGGTGTAACAAAATCACTTCAGTGGCGTGTACAAACAAGAGAACATAGACAGGATGTAACACACAGCACTTCAATATTCTCAGAGATCACAAGTCATTCAAGAAAACAAAGAGAAAAGAAACGCAAAAAAGCAGTAAGTTTGAACAGATTCATATATTACGTGCGACGAGAAGCAATTTTTTTCCCGAGTTATAACGGCAGTAAAGGAAGTGTTAAGGCCTTTATTAGCCGGCAACGAGCGAGAATATATAATGGCGACAGTCACAGCCAAGCACGGGCTCTCAGCACGAGCGGCGTCCTTGTTGGGTAGCCCCACTAGAAGGTACTCAAGAGTTCGACCCATTTCAGAGCTCGGAGGCTTCGCTACAATTTCCCCGGGGTCGAAGAGGGAGCCGCCTGGCGACCTAACAGCTTGTTACTATGAGCGGGTCATAATAAGCCTTCAGGCGCTCCACGTTGACGATGTCTCGCCCACGGCGGCGCATGTCCGAAGATTGTTCAACGGGTTCGATAAGATAGTTGACGGGCGAGGTGCGCTCGATGACACAGTAGGGGCCTTCGTATTTGGGACGTAGTTTGGAAGAGAGGCCAGCTGCAGAGGTCGGGATCGAGAGCCATACAAGCGCACCAGGAAGGAACGTGGGCTCAGAAGTGGTGGAGCCATCACGAATACTCTTCTGCCGCTCTTGCTGATGCGTCGTAAAAGTCTTGGCAAGCTCGCGAAACTCTTCAGCAAGCCTGGCTGTCTCGGAAATAGGCGTACACTCAGATAGATCCGGAGTGTACGGGAGTATCGTGTCCATGGTGTGCGACGGGTGCCTTCCGTACAGCAAGTAGAAAGGTGAAAAACCAGTCGTGCTCTGGGGGGCGGTGTTGTAGGCGTAGGTGACGAAGGGCAGTATATTATCCCAATTAGTGTGGTTGGCAGCGACGTACATAGAAAGCATGTCGCCGAGAGTGCGGTTAAAGCGTTCGGTGAGGCCATTCGTCTGTGGGTGGTAAGCAGTAGTTTTGCGGTGGACAGAATGGCACTCCGTCAGAATGGCTTCGTCGACTTCCGACAAGAAGACACGGCCTCGATCGCTGAGAAGCTCTTGGGGTGGTCCGTGGCGCAGTAAAAATTGATGCAGCAGGACGGATGCAACATCTCGCGCAGTAGCCGCAGGGAGAGCGGCGGTTTCGGCGTATCGCGTTAAATGGTCAACGGCAATGATGGCCCATTGGTTACCAGCTGAAGTCAGAGGAAGTGGTCCATACAAATCGATACCTACGAGCCCAAAGGGACGGTCAGGGCAAGGCAACGGTTGCAGACCGGCATGCGGCATGTGGGCTGACGGTTTACGGCGTTGGCAAGTGAGGCAAGAGCGAACGAACTGCTGCACATAGCGGTACATCCCGTGCCAGAAGTAGCGTTGTCGAATGCGATGGTAGGTTTTGAATACCCCTGAGTGCGCGCATTGCGGATCAGAATACAAGGATTCACATATCTCTGACCGCAGACTGCGGGGTATGACGAGTAACCACTGCCGGCCGTCGGCGTCGTAATTGCGTCGGTGTAGAAGGCAGTCACGGATGGCGAAATGGCGAGCTCTACGACGCAAGGTACGCGTGGATGGCGTTGCGGATGGATCAGAGAGCATGTCGATGAGCGGGCCGATCCAATTATTCTTTCGCTGTTTGGTAGCGATGATGTCAACATCAATGGCAGAAACAGCAGCTGAGAATACTGAGCAGAGCACATCACCTTCAGCCAGAGGGGAGCGCGAGAGGGCGTCGGCGTCAGCATGCTGGCGTCCGTTGCGGTACAGCACGTGGATGTCGTAGTCTTGTAAGCGAAGAGCCCAACGGGCGAGACTGACTGAGGGATCCTTTAATGATGAAAGCCAGCATAGTGCATGATAGTCGGTGACGACATCGAATGGGCGACCATACAGATAAGGTCGAAACTTTGTAAGAGCCCAGACGATCGCCAGGCACTCTTTCTCCGTGACGGTGTAGTTTTTCTCGGCTCTCGTGAGTGTAAGGCTTGCATATGCTACGACATATTCAAGGAATCCGGGTTTTCGCTGCGCCAGGACAGCGCCGAGGCCTACACCGCTGGCGTCCGTGTGCACCTCCGTTGGGGCTGTGGGGTCGTAGTGGTGTAGAATGGGAGGTGACGTCAACAAATGGCGGAGCTTCGCGAACGCGTCGTCGCACTCGGATGACCACGAATTGAAGGGCCCGTTACTTCCAAGGAGCTTCGTCAGTGGTGATATAATTGTGGCAAAATTTCGTATCAAGCGTCGGAAGTATGAGCACAGGCCCACAAAACTACGCAGTTCTTTGACAGATGCAGGTTTGTGGAATTCGGCCACGGCCTGAAGCTTGGCAGGGTCAGGAAGAATGCCGTCTTTGGACACGACGTACCCCAGTATGGTGAGTTGCCGTGCTGCAAAGCGGCACTTTTTCAGATTTAGTTGCAAGCCGGCATCGCTCACACGTGCGAAAACTTCTTTCAGGCGTTGGAGATGCGTGGAGAAATCCGGAGCAAAGACAATGACATCGTCGAGGTAACACAAGCACGTGTACCATTTCAAGTTGCGCAGAACGGTGTCCATCATGCGCTCAAAGGTCGCAGGTGCATTACATAGACCAAACGGCATGACGTTGAACTCGTACAAGCCGTCTGGCGTGACGAAAGCGGTCTTTGGTCGAGCGTCGTCAGCCATGGGTACTTGCCAGTACCCCGAGCGCAGATCGTGAGAAGAAAAAAAAATCGGCTTCGTGAAGGCTGTCAATCACATCATCGATGCGTGGCAGTGGATAAACATCCTTGCGAGTGATCTTATTGAGCCGTCTGTAGTCCACACAGAACCGCACAGAACCATCTTTCTTCGCAACAAGAACAACAGGAGACGCCCATGGACTGTCCGAGGGCCGAATAACGTCGCGTCGGAGCATATCGTCAACCTGATCATTAATTACTCGACGTTCAGCAGGCGACACGCGATATGGACGTTGCCGTAAAGGTGGATGGGCACCAGTGTCGATGCGATGCGTAACAACGAACGTGCGACCGAGAGAACTTCGCCCGACATCGAAAGAAGAACGATATTCTTGCAACAGGTCCAGAAGTTGGGAACGCTGTACGGCCGTAAGGTTGTCAGCGATGGAGGGGCCAAATACATCAGCAGATGACGAATTAGAAGTGGAAACAGCATTGATGGTACACGACCTGGGACCTTGCGTGTCATCGGGTACGTCCAGGAGTTGTGCGTCGTCGACTGGTTCCACTCTGCCGAGACATTCCCCTTGAAGCAAGGTGACAGTGTACGGGGACGGGTTGGTTACAAAAATAGCAGTGTTGCCCTGGTTGACCTGCACGGTCGCGAAAGGTACTAGCAACCCTTTGCTGCTGCAAGCGCGCTCAGATGGCGAAACAAGTCCAATTGTGTTGGACAGACCAGCGCAGTAGACAGACACAGCCGTCATCGAGTTTGGAAGCACTGTTGTATCGTCTATCGTTAGAATCTTGCTCAGTGTCGCGGGACTGTCTTCTGGCGTCAAATGCGAGAAGGGTGATAGCTCAATATCGGCGGCGGCACAATGGATGACGGCGTCATAGCGGGAAAGAAAGTCCCATCCTAGGATGACGTCATGAGAGCATGCCTGAATGATGATGAACTTGGCGACATACAGAACGTCCTGGATGACAACGTGAGCTGTGCACCCTGCTGTAGGATGAATGCGGTGCAAACTTGCAGTACGGAGGGATAACCCAGAAAGAGGCGTCGTCACTTTTCGAAGTAACCGGCAGAGTTTTTCGTCCATAACTGATACGGCAGCTCCAGTGTCAATAAGAGCCGATGCACAAACACCGTCCACAAACACGTCAATGACATTTGAGGGGCTGCTCTGAGGGCTTTCACATTGCGATAGCGTCGCAGTCCTTGCCTAGGGGACTGCGACGACTAGTTTTCCCGCTCATGAGCTGCCGCACTTGGCCTCATGGGGGACAGGGAACGACGTCGTGGAGACGGCAATCTTCGAGATGGACCTGGACGAGATCGAGGTGGCATAGACGGCGGTTCTTCGCGATAAGGACGGCTGAGTTGGCCAGCATCATGTGAAGAAATTGGAGCCGGCTGTACGCGATGGCAATAACGGGCCACGTGACCGGCGTCACCGCAGGCAAAGCAGGTGGGCCAGTTGTCGGGTGTGCGCCATCTGTTCACCGGGGTAGGTCTCACCCATGTCGCAAGGGCTGATGCACGGAACGGTGGCTGCATGGTGAACTGAAGCTGAGGCTGAGGGGTTACGTCAACATACGTAGCGGGCACACCCGCTGCGAAGGACGGAGGTTGAGCGGCAGCTTCGGCGTAAGTCAGAGGGGCGGTTGCTGGAACGACTTGGGGCGGCCTGACGACCACTTGGGCGTAACTCCGGGGCGCAGGAGCTGAAGGCTGTGGAGGGTGGTACGCAGGCATTACCTCCGCTATTTCCTGTTCAATCGCTCGACGAATGGGAGGGAGAATGGTAGTAGGCGATTGTTGAACAGTCGGTTGGTGGGCAAAGGGCAGGAGCGAGAACTGACGCCCGATTTCCTCACGGATGAAGGATTTTAGGTTTGCCATCAACGCCCCTTGGTCACAACTGGCCTCCAAGCCAGCAAGCGTTGCAGCTCGTGGTGGGGAGCGTCGGTCATCGAACGCTGCCGGCGGAGCTCCTCGTAGCTCTGGCACAGTGTGATGACCTCAGCCACTGTGCCGGGGTTTTTGGTGAGCAGCATCGTGAAGGCATCATCGTCAATGCCTTTCATGATGTTTAGGATCTTGTCAGACTCAGACATGGTGGGATTAGATTTGTTGCATAGGTCCAGGACATCTTCAATATAGCTAGTGAATGACTCACCAGCCTCCTCAGCACGTTCACGTAAGCGCTGCTCGACTTGCAGCTTGCGAACAGCAGGGCGGCCGAAGACGTTGATGATTGCGGTCTTAAAATCGGACCAGGCGGCAAAATCGGACGCGTGGTTGTTGTACCACAAACTGGCAACACCCGTAAGGTAGAATACGAAGTTGGTCAGCTTGCCGTCCTCGTCCCATTTGTTGGGGATGCTCACGCGCTCGTAAATGGCGAGCCAGTCTTCCACGTCAGTGCCATCAGCGGCGGTGAAGATGGGTGGATCGCGGATTCTGGGGGCACTGGGACAAGGGGGTGGCATTGGAGGAGGCGTTTGCTGAGAAGCGTCGTGGTAGATAGCAGATGGCATGGTACGTGATCGTAGCTCCAAAGGCATAGAAAGGGATCGCAGGACTCTCCACCAAATTGTTAAGGCCTTTAATAGCCGGCAATGAGCGAGAATATATAATGGCGACAGTCACAGCCAAGCACGGGCTCTCAGCACGAGCGGCGTCCTTGTTGGGTAGCCCCACTAGAAGGTACTCAAGAGTTCGACCCATTTCAGAGTTCGGAGGCTTCGCTACAGAAGTTCAATATTCCCATTCCGAACTCAAAAAAAACGTGTATGCCACCTTCGGATAAAGGCTTCTTCACCCTGAGTTTCAATCTGTTCGGTAAGGCACCGAACCATGATCATTCTAATCTTCTGCAACGCTGGGTATGCAGCTCGTTGGGGTCGTCACCTTGCTTCGGCCATACAGCGGCGATGCCACAAGACGGACATTGAGACGTACATTACGAGTTATTCAAATAAGCCCATTCTGCGCTGTTGGCTCGAAGAAATTAACACTCTGAATTGACGACGCACGACGTCCCACACGCCTTTGGCCGGTACGCATTCAAACATCGTGTGGCGGATTGTTTCTCTTTTCCCGCAGTTAAGGCAGTGGTCATTGGAAACGACGCCCCACTTTGACAGTTTCTGACGAGTGGGCAATGCGTCCCATCGCTGCAGCCAATCAAATTCTCTATTTCTTGTACGTGGTTTTTCCGCCATTTCTTCTACTTGCTAGGCCTCCATCTCTGTTTTTTCTTGTTAGTAATCGAGCGTCTAATTACATTTCGCTAATGCGTGCCGGTGCGAGCTTTGCAAAGTATTCTTCGGTGGCGTCGCCGTAAACCGAACGCTTGAGGCCCTCTGCTGCCATATAAAAGGCATGTGGGTGTTCTGCTGGAGGTCCCTGGTACCTTTCCGACGTGAATGCGGCTCCAAGAGTTCCAGTTCAATACAGCAATGAGCTACCGCCAGGATAGTCATTGTCCTGAAACAATTTGTGAACTGTTTTAGCTGCAAGTGCCTTTGTGAATGTCACAACATCTGGCGGATTGAGTCCTCCACAACTCTTTGGGAGCTTCAGGAACTTTTGTTGAACTTTTGCTGTCTTCCCGTCCCATAGGAAAGCTCCAATCAATGACGCGACGTGGCTCGCAAAAAGTTTGGGTATTAGTGCAATGTTTCCGGTATAAAAAGCATATGCGCATGCTTTGGTTTTCACCATCGTCACTTTGGCGTCAAGTGACAAATTGAAGTCAGTGGCATACGCGAAGCCCTGCGTGGCTCTACGTACGGCGTCCTCCCAATTTCTTTTGGCCACCTTCCCTTCTTGAAAGTATACCCCGAGGACTTTTACGGCATCCACGTATTGAATACCACCGGGCAAAGAGCCGTGGAAGCTACCGAAACGAAGGGCTTTGCTTTTTTCCGCATTGAGAAAAGCACCCGATAAACTAGCATAGTCTTCGAACAGCTCCAAGAAAGTGCGGTAACTGGCTTGTTTCGCACGAACACAGAGATGCCATCCGCATAAGCCGCGATGCTGACTACAGAGCTGTCATTCGAAAGCATTGAATATTAGGGCACTTTGCCACTTTCTCAAGGATAGGACCTATGGAAAGAACAAGAAGCACCGGTGCGATTTGGCATCCCTGGCGAACACCTCTTGTCACCGGAAAGCTTGCTGTCTCCACGCCGTTGATGGGAAGTCGGCTGGTCATGTTGGTGTATAGAAGCTCTATACATCGAACGTACTGCTCAGGCAAACCAAACATTCTAAGTACGCAATATAGGTAGTCATGTTTGACCCTGTCAAAGGCCTTAGCTTGATTCAATGACACGAAAGCACCAGTAAGGTTTTTGGCGTTGGCATAGTAGAACGAATCTTTTATCAGAGTAAGTGTGAAAAATTGACTTACCCGGCACTGCACACGTTTACGTGGGTGACACTAAATGGGCAGAAAAGATTTTAGCCTCAAGCCAAGGATCGTAGCTACAAGTTTGTAGTCCGTGTTAAGGAGGGTAATCGGCCTCCATGACCGTGGGTCATCAGGATTCATGCCCTCCATTGGCAGCAAGACTAAACGGCCCTCACTGAAAGACCTCGGCTTTTGCCCATCAACAATGAACCTGTTAACCACGTCAGTAAGTGCGTCGCCTAGGACATCAAAGAAAGTTTTAAAGAACCCCATCAGTATTCCGTCTCGACCTGAAGCCGTGGTAGTGTTCATTTTCCTCAAGGCTTGCCAAACTTCATCTTTCGTCGCCTCAGTGCAGAGAATTTCAGACACCTCAGGACACAGCGTGGGCAAGCCTTCACAAATGTCTGCGATTCTTTGATGCTGGTTGCTGTCTTTGGAGCGATGACCTGCAGAGCAAAGCCTTTCAAAATGTGCCCCGAAGACCTCCTCGATTGATTTGATATCTGTGACGACGCTCTCGCACTCTGTCCGTGCTGCACCGATAATACTGGGCAGGTATTTTCTTACACCTACTCGCTGTGCGTATGCCAAGTTACCTAGTTCATCCGTAGGCGGATGCAGTTCTTCTGCGTGTTTAAAAGCCCCGGACCCTGCCCTCCACAAGAGGTCGTATTTAGTCTTTTCGGCCCCAATGTACTCTTAAATTGCACTGGTTATATTACCTGCGAGCTCAACGATTAGAGTACGCCTCAATGTTTCATTCATTTGTGATGTTAGACGTGCATGGCACATTTTCCCGGCGTCCTGCGCAATCCCGCGCCATCACTCTTTCAAGAGATCCCCTGCTGTCGGCGTAATTTGCGGCGTGTCTTTCAAAGACGCATAGATATTCATGCGCATTTCAGATACCGAAACTTCGTCATTTAAAATTGATGAATCCATTCACCACAGCTTGGAGCAATGCCTTCCCAGCTTGGTCTTCAAGGTGAACAGCAATGGCATGTGGTCGCTGAGCTTGCGTTGCCCAGGCGCTAAAGAAATGGCATCGCATGTCTCTAAACTTCCAACGAGCTCGTTAGGAATATAGGCTCCGTCATTTGTACTCTGAGACGTACCCTGAACGCACGTGGCTCCAAAGGTGTTCCCGTGAAGCGTTAGCCTTGCATCGACCAGCGTCAACTCTCTACATTATTTCTGCAACAATTTCGAATGGTATGTGCTTTGTCCTTGACTAGGGCCTCGGACATCTCGAATAGAATCAAAAACAGAGTTGAAACCACCTAACAACACGCATGGGGCTGAATTTAGCATGAATGACCGGGCACCTCTAAGAAACGTCATTGGCAAGAGACCTATCTACGGGCGCGTAAAAGTAGGTGAATCGAATTTTCTGGTCGTTTAAGCACATGTCCACTGCAGTAACACGGCCTTCTGCATCGAAGAAGCAATGCGCACCCCGCTTGAACCTCGGATTATGAAGCACGACACCGGTGCCACGCTACTTCGTCTGCGTTAAGGAGAAGATAGCTTCAACCAAAAATCTAGTACGGAAGGTCATGACGTCTTGCCGCAATCAAAAGTTGCTCTTTTGCAGAAAAAGCACGTCGACCTCGAGTGAGCCCACAAGGTTCATTATCTCCTGTTGTTTTACAAGATCTTTGAAACCACGAACATTGAAAGTCGTGAAAGATAGCCTATTTATTTAAATTAAAGTTACGGTGAAACGAAACAATCGTTTCTTTTTTCTTTTTTAACAGTGATGCGTAACGGGACGGCACGGCCTCTCCTGTGTGAAGCGGCAGTGAATGAAGTCAATGTGACGATACTCAAAGGACTGGCAATGAGATTTACTCACGCGCTTAGATAAAACGGACCCAGTAAGCAACACCAATAATAACAGAAATAATACACGCAGCATGCAACGTAACTCACATGATGCAATTACTATAACAAGGCATAGCCGCCACAGCATAGAGCTCACAAATTGGCACATGAAGGTTCCATCGTGAATGATAGTAACATAGAATACTAAACTGTTTGCACCCATCAGAGAAAACAAATGCATAGTGGTTGTGCGGCTGGGAAGCAAGCATTGCAACGGTACAGGCAACAGGAAGCGGAAAGAATGGATGTGGGCAGCACAAATTAAAAATCCTTGAGCCCTCACCCACATCAGGTGATGTATCTGATGGATCTCGGTTTGGCGAATCCACTCGCGGCTTTCTTGATGTTCCGGAGGTGGTGAAACCCTTCCACTGCTTGAACTACCAGGCTTGGTGTGACGCTGAGAGTTTGTGGCTCTAGACAACTTGTCGGGACAACACGTATTTTCAGGAGACAAAGATACCGATCATGACGCTTGCGAAAATCTGTCACTCCTTAATTTTTGTGATGGTGACCGGCTTCTACAATCTCTGAATATCTTGTTGGACGCTTCTTCTTGGGCCTGTACAGCGTGTGTGAGAAGTGTTTTAGGTTTCCTTGAAGACGTGGTCTTTACTTCTTTCGTGCGCGTCGTCTTCAGGCTACCTTCCAGGCCCACAGGTGGCCTTTCATGAAGCCCGTCACTTGCACTCGTTGCCTCGGAAGGTCGGAGCAATTTTTCCGGTTGCCCAGCACTCCGAGATGCTTGAGACGCTTCCTCCAGCGGTGATGCGTTAGAGGATTGTTCGTTTCTTGTGGCCTTGAGTTCCTCTGATGAAGACGTAGGAGACGTACTCGGCGTCTCCATAGCGTTTCTGAGCTCCTCTGACGACGTTGTAGGAGATGACAACGCTGCGGTGTCCCCAGACAGCGCAGAAACGTCGTTGTCACTCGTTGTGCATGGCGACGCGGCATCAATGCCGCTGGCGTCTTCTGTCTTGGCGTCATAAAATTCTTTGTCGATTGCGCTGTCTTCATTCCAATAATCTGGAATCTTCCGTGGCCGTGGCTTGGTTTTGCGTTGGAAAACTTCCATGTGCCTGAAAGTTCCAATTAGGGTTGTTCTCTTCGAAGCACTCTTTTGAAGTTCTGGGAATTCTTCCAGTGACTGTGAGCTGCTCTGCGCTGCGTCTGCGTATAACTTGGGACGGAAGGAATCTTTTCTCGCGTGGTCCCCATTACAGCTCTTACACTTGGACAAACAATCCTCAGATGTATGGCCGAAGGTGTCACATCGTTGACGGAAGAGTGTTGTGCAAGTAGCCGCAACATGACCTTCTCTTGCAGTGTGCGCACACTCTGCGCATATCGCAATACTCGAGCATCCTGCGTAAACCTTGAATTGATAGGAAGTTAGGGGCCACGGGGTTGGCCATGTCGATTTGGACGATGCGGGTACCAGTGTACGTTGAGCGATGCCTTTGCAAGGTAACAAATGTGATACCCTTCACTTTTCCGTATGGCTGTAGAGCTGAACAAACTGCGTCATCTGACACGTACTGCGGGAGGCAGAACACACTGATTTGTACGCTTGGCGCCCCGACTGCTTCAACTTGTACCTTGTGACATTGTAACTTGAATCCTTGGTTTATAATCAACTTGGTTGCTTGTGCAGCCGACCGAGCCGCAACTAGGAACTTCGAAGCTCCGAGGTGTATAAGGAACAACACCCGTTCACTCCTTAAGACGTCTTCGAGGCCATCGATGATCTCGTCGACGGACGCCGTTCCCTGCGGGTTGGTGAAGTTGAAGCAGTGCTCCTTGAGGAGGAGCGCCGCAGGCTTTGACGCCATCCTCGCTGGTCCCGGCAGGGACCGAAAACGATGGGATCAGGCCTCAAACTAGCTGGCAAAGTTGCGAGTGGACACCCGGCAGCAACGCCGCTGGCACGCTGACCGCGTTGAAGACTGGTACACCGAAGCTCCTTATAGCGGCACCCGATCGTTCATCGTAGTCGTAAAAGCAGTGCGTAACCAGTCTTACGTTTTGACCTCCAAGGTGTTGCCAGTGAGAGATTTTTTCTGTGCATTGTTAAACAACCAAAAATTCGCAGCGTGCGCGTTTACTTAAAGCCGAAGCCTCATGTCTCTCACTTCCCCTTAGCAGCCATTGGCATCTACATTGAGCACTATCTGACAAGAAAGGGTTGCTACGTTATACTCGCTGGGTGTAACCTCCTCGGTTTTAGAAAGGTTTAGCGAGTGTTGGGCCACAGTGCCATGAATACAGTGAACCAGTATATACCATGAACTCGAGATGATGAAAGGTGGTTAGTAGACACGAAGCGCAAGCCGTAAGAAATGTGCTTTGCCTCCTCTCTATCAGTCCTTGGCGTGTCCGCTGGATGGCGGTGCTTCTATGTGAGGAATATATGAAGAAAAGATGCGAGATGGTGGTACTTGGAGTGCTGAATAGGTGGACGAACGGACACACAGACAGATGCATGAATGGACGCATGGATGGCTGCACAAACTGATGGACGCATGGACGGACGCAGGAGCGGATGCATCGATGAACGCAGAGACGCATGCACAGATGAACGTGTGGACGCACGAACAGATGCACGCTTGGACGGATGGAAGCAGGAACGAACGGACGGACGGATGCTTCGCCCCATTCTCCATCAATCACTCCGTGGATATGCTGCCAATTTTTTACCTCTTTGTGATTTGGCCTAATTATTATAGGCTAATGATCGCTTCTCCATGAGGTCCAATCTACATCCCATCGCCTCATCAACCGAGGTGTGGCCAGCGTTAAATCAGGTGTCGTGTCCTGCTGCATCACGTGTAGCCTTATGCGGGTAGTGTATCTGGCGTGTTACACATGTTTTGTTATGCCACAGAAATTGTCCTCGTTCGGGAGCACTTCTCACGGAAGGCGGCGCTGGGAGGGGCGAGACAGTTCGTCGGAACAGCACTCAATCTCGTGAGCTGCCGTGCAGAAGAACCACGCAGTTCCGGGGATAACGTCGCTTCCTCAGCCGAACCACCTTTCAGTTACGGGTATGGCTACGCCTCCTTCCCCGAGCCCGCGATCTGGTCTGAGAGAATGAACCAAAGACGCTATTTAAGGCCGTGCCAGCCCCATGTTAAAGGATTTTGCCCCAGCCGACGTTGTCGTGCTTGCCGGCACTGTACCAACGACAACCTGCTACAGTAAACGCTCCTTCTTGTTGCTGTTTTCAAAACGAATTGCCTCCCTGCTTCGCCTAAGGGCAAAGGCTTCAGCGAAGTCCGCTCGACAGCTCGCCCCTCTTCACCACCGCTACCATCGCGACACAGCTAATTTCTAACAGTGGTGGCAGCGGTGGGATACATTACCCTGTCTTCAACGTTTTGCTGCTCTGCGACCCGCTACCCCAGTCTCAACGGCTGAAACCTTGGATCGGATCTTCGAGCACGAGGACGACCACCTTGATAGCGTTTAACTACGCTGAAATACGCTACCCTGTTCTCATCATTCGGGAAGCTGGGAGAAGCTACCCCGGATCACAACATTGGCAAGTTGGACCGGATCCCTGACGATCCGAGGACACCCACGACACTGTTCGACGGCAGCCACGAGTTGGACCATCGACGGCTACTTTGATTGGGTGAGTGCCCAACTTTTACTGCTCGTTTCGCCAGACCTCTCTAGCACAGGCAGATGTTAGGAGAGTGTTTTGTGTTTTTTTGTTGGCTACAGTTCAATATTCTCCTGCTTTAAACCACGAGATTAGTTTTGGAGTACGGTGAATATCAGTAGTGGAGCATCACAAGGGACGAGATCACGATGGAGCAGTGCCTTGTGCAGGACGTCCTGGAAATTTGTGGAGCCATGGGGATTTCCGCCGGGTCCGCTAAAACATGGTAAGCGATTCTCGAGGTGATGCGGGCAGAGAATGTGACGGCCGAGGAAGCTGACGAGTTTTGAGAGCTCATTTGCGAGAAACGCCACGAAGAGCTCGAAGCTCGAAAGCATGAACAATGGAAGGCTGAGGAGAGTCGCGAAAGGAGAGAGCATGCTCTCAGATTGAAAGAGCTTTATTGTCAAATTGAAGCGATTAAGTGGAAACGAGCCCAATACCGACTCGGACTCTTCACAATGGACGAGAACATCGTGTCTTTTCTCGTTAGTTTTGAAGAGGTCGGTGATTTTGTTGATGTTAGGCGAGACTTATGGTCGGAAAAGCTTGCCACGTTGCTTCCCTGCAAAGTCACAAGCATTTTGGAGCGCTTATCTGCCGAGGAAGTGGATAACTTTAGAGGGTTAAACACCTTGTGTTCTGCTACTTTGCTGCCCTGAGTCCTGCCTATTGCGAAAGTCGAGAATACAAGTACAGCAATGAAGCGCGTAGCAAAGTGCTAGAAATTGAGGCCCATCGCAAAGCGCAGGACGCCAACGTGCGTCAGAGTGAGCAAAATGAGGCACGGCGTAAGGCGATGGAGGTGCAAGCATGTGAAAATGAAGCTCGCCGAAGAGCGCCAAAAGTAGAAGCGCGTCGAGAAGTGCGTAAATATAAGGCATGCCGAAAAGCTATGGAGACTGAGGCCTGTCGCAAAGCACAAGCCACCGAACTGCGCCAGAGAGAGCGTGACGCCGAGGTGCATCGCGAGCAGTTAGGGGCCGAGGTCCATCGCATAGCTAAGGATGCCGAGGTGCATCGTAAATCACTGGAGATGAAGCCGCTTCGCAGCGCACATAATAAAGATGAATCGCGTGGAAAAGAGCTTCACGACGAGTCGCGTCGCAGGGCGCTAGATCTTGACGCCCGTCGACAAAAGCTTGAGCAGAATGCGCGACATAAAGCGCTACAGAATAAAGCTCGTGAAAGACCGCAAAAGGCCGACTTCAAAGGCCAGAGAAAAAGGGCTATCCACGACAGCGATACACCCCCCCCCCCCTCCGAGTGAAAGCTCTGTGTGTGCTGGTTAGCTCCGAAGTCATCGGGACTCCCGTTCTGTCACAGGCAGAGACAGCTACTAACGGGCCAGAGGGAACGCTAGCTAGCAAATCGCGAGCTTCGACTCCACACAAAGAAGGCAGCACACTTGTTGGTAAGTGTGTCGAGACTGCCAGTATTGTGAGAAGTTCGAACAGAAAGAGGCGTCGGCGTAAGCGTAAAGCGGTTAAACGACTGGCGCCAAGCGCGCTACAGCCGCTGGTAAGTGCTGTGACGTCATTAGTCGAGACGCCAGGTTCAGTGCTGAGCGTAGGATTGCGAAAAGGTCCTCTATGAAATGTTTGAAGCGCAGATTGTCGCGGAGATCGAGATTAGGCGAGAAGCGCGCAAAAAAAAAACGAATTTCAGGAAAATTCGGACGCCGAGATCATCGCCTGGTCTCATATTTTTCTCTGCCACGTAGAGGCAACATGGAAGAGAAGCATAGATTGCGCCTGAGCCGTAACACAGGCTGTTGGTCCCCGCCGTGGCGAAATGGTCACGGGTCGAATGGGCGGGGTGAAGGACGCAGGACAGATGCCCCCTTGTTCAAGTTAAGAGGCAGTACGTCGAAAGTTAGTCCTACCAAGTTCGGCAAACAGCTTTGTTCGTTGTGCCTTTGTCAAGACCGGATCCATCGAAAGCTATGGAGTGCGCGACTCCCCAGAGTTCGTCTGAGAGGTCCCCCGCCGTGGTGATCTTGCCGTTACTAAGAATGAATAATGTAATCAGCTTTGAAAATAACTTTTCTAGTTTTGTCGTCAGCCGTTGAGCAAGGAATGCGTCGGAATGTTTGCAAGTTTTACTTTCCTTCCCATCAAAAAAGCTGACAATGATTTGTTTGTTTGATTATTTTGTTTCCATATTATTTCGAAAGGTAACATTAAGTGTGTTTTATTTTATCAGAGAAGGCATAGTAAAAGCCCCTTGTGATGTTTAGGACGGCTCGAGCACTTCCACTACTGTGCAGCGTCGCAGAAAACAGTCAGGGAGACGAGTGCAAACGTTTATATACAAAAGGAAGGCTATGAAAAGTCAGGGATGTGGGCGCCGTCGGGACGACCACCATGGCCCACAAGGAAGAAGAGTTCCGTAGACTCACGACTCTCGAGCAGCGGTGGCGTCGTCTAGGAGATGCCTGAACCAGCGTGACCTCGGACCTTGTTTCCGTGCTCTTGATCACCGCCCGGGCGTAGCGGTTCCACGTGCGGGTTCTGGCCAGCACAGCACCGTCTGTGCCGTGCTGAAATGCTGCTCGCCACAGCTGCGGTGTGGCAGATCAGTCACCGGCGTTCCTCGCCTTGGCCAGGGCACAGCCAGGTACCCTCGGGTGCACAGCTCGTGAGCTCGCGGCCCACGTCCGAGTCTGGCGCGTTGCTCGGTACGGCTCGGCACCACTCGGCAATCCTCGATTCAGCCAGTGCCCCGCCGTGGTGGTCTAGTGGCTAAGGTACTCGGTTGCTGACCCGCAGGTCGCGGGTTCAAATCTTGGCTGGGGCGGCTGCATTTCCGATGGAGGCGGAATTGTTGTAGGCCGGTGTGCTCAAATTTGGGTGCACGTTAAAGAACCCCAGGTGGTCGAAATTTCATGAGCTCTCCACTACAGCGTCTCTCAGAATCATATTGTCACGGGGTCGTGACGTGGCCGAAGACAGGAGACTTCTTGTTGGAATTTAACTGTTTATTTGGGCGAACCTGTGCCCGGTAAACAGAAAGTCCAGTTACAGCAGCAGTCTCGCACAGATAGCAGTCTCAAACTGATAGCGGCGAACGGAGCGTTGGCCTTCGATCAACAACTGACAAGCGGCGAAGCGCGTCGGCATTTATACTCCCGCCGTCGAATGTTCTAGTGCTATCGCTGGCGGTGGCGTGCGTTCCAGAACAATCTGTACCATTCGCACAGTGGGCGTGATCTTATCGAAATGATCTACTACAGTCCGGAACCCTCTAGAAAACTGCAGGCGCGGTTTGCGCTGAGAATCGTGTGGTGTTTTGGGACGATAACAAAAACTTGGGAAATGGAA
The DNA here is from genome assembly GCF_043290135.1 of Rhipicephalus microplus. NCBI lineage: Eukaryota > Metazoa > Arthropoda > Arachnida > Ixodida > Ixodidae > Rhipicephalus > Rhipicephalus microplus. The sequence continues at coordinate 132,686,573 of NC_134707.1, forward strand.
CGTGGCATTGCCCCCCTCTGAAAAAGGCATCGTCTCGATGCTTTAACTAAAGATGAAAGTACAATAATAATGCAAGAAAGTACAATGAATAAATTACGATACAACAATAATACAAAAAACACTGTTTCAGTTTGTTAACGCGCATGAAACGGCTTGAGGCGTGTGACATGGACGACGTCAGGTCGCGATCGGCGTCGTTGAGAGTTCGTGATGCCGTCGGGGACAACCTCGTAATCAAGTGGGCCGAGACGTCGAACAACCCTGTACGGTCCGAAGTACCGTCGCAGAAGCTTTTCACTTAGTCCACGTCGGCGTATCGGCGTCCACACCCAAACACGTTCACCGGGCTGGTATTCCACGAAGCGTCGTCGAAGGTTGTAACGGTGGCTGTCGGTCGTCTGTTGATTCTTGATACGGAGCCGCGCAAGTTGTCGGGCTTCTTCGGCGCGATGAAGATACTCGCTCACATCGAGGTTTTCTTCGTCGGTGACGTTGGGTAACATGGCATCGAGCGTCGTTGTCGGGCTCCTTCCGTAGACCAATTTGTATGGAGATATCTGCGTCGTCTCCTGCACCGCCGTGTTGTATGCGAAGGTCACATACGGAAGAATGGCATCCCACGTCTTGTGTTCGACATCGACGTACATTGACAGCATGTCGGCGATCGTCTTGTTAAGCCGCTCGGTGAGGCCGTTGGTCTGTGGTTGGTACGCTGTCGTCCGGCGGTGGTTTGTTTGGCTGTATGCCAAGATCGCTTGAGTTAAGTCGGCAGTGAATGCCGTTCCTCTGTCGGTGATAAGGACCTCTGGGGCGCCGTGACGTAGGACGATATTTTCGACGAAGAACTTAGCTACCTCGGATGCACTGCCTTTTGGCAGGGCTTTTGTCTCGGCGTAGCGGGTGAGGTAGTCGGTGGCTACCACGATCCACTTGTTTCCGAAAGCCGACGTCGGGAACGGCCCCAATAGGTCCATACCAATCTGCTGGAAAGGTCGGCAAGGTGGATCAATTGGCTGCAGAAGTCCCGCTGGCCTTGTCGGCGGTGTCTTGCGTCGCTGACAGTCCCGGCATGTCCTCACATAACGAGTGACGTCGGTTGTAAGACGCGGCCAGTAGTACCTTTCTTGTATCCTCGCGAGCGTGCGAGAAACACCGAGGTGCCCTGCCGTCGGATCGTCGTGCAGGGCCTGCAGGAGTTCTGGTCGCAGAGCTGAAGGCACCACAAGGAGATACTTGGCCCGAAGCGGTGAAAAGTTTTTCTTTTGTAGAAGACCGTTTCGTAGAAAAAACGACGCAAGTGCGCGCTTGAATACCTTCGGGACTTCGGCGGTCCTGCCTTCGAGGTATTCTATTAGGGCCTTAAGTTCCGGGTCGGCCCGCTGTCGTTCAGCGAAGTCGTCGGTAGTTATCGTTCCCAAGAAGTAGTCGTCATCCGGGTCGTCGGGTGGTGGTTGGTCGACAGGCGCACGAGAGAGACAGTCGGCGTCGGAGTGTTTTTTGCCGGACTTGTAAATGACAGTAATGTCATATTCTTGAAGTCTCAGGCTCCATCGTGCGAGGCGACCTGAAGGGTCCTTCAAAGTGGCTAGCCAACACAAGGCGTGGTGGTCGCTCACAACTTTGAAGGGCCTGCCGTAGAGGTATGGGCGAAATTTCGACGTAGCCCAGATGATGGCGAGGCACTCCTTTTCTGTTGTGGAATAATTTGCTTCTGCTTTGGATAGCGATCGGCTGGCGTAACTAATAACCCTTTCAAGTCCGTCAGCCCTCTGCACAAGAACGGCGCCAAGACCTATGCTGCTTGCGTCAGTATGTATTTCTGTCTCGGCGAATTCGTCGAAATGGGCAAGTAACGGAGGCGTCTGGAGGCGATGTTTAAGCTCCTGGAAAGCGTGTTCCTGTGGCGTTTCCCACTTGAACTCCACGTCGGCCTTGGTAAGGTTAGTGAGAGGATCGGCGATGCGGGCGAAGTTTTTCACGAACCGCCTATAATAGGCGCACAGGCCCAGAAATCGGCGCACGGCTTTCTTGTCAGTGGGCGGCGGGAATTCGGCGATGGCGGCTGTTTTCCGTGGATCAGGACGAACTCCAGACTTGCTGATAACGTGCCCCAGAAACAAGAGCTCCTCATACGCGAATCTGCACTTTTCTGGCTTCAGTGTGAGTCCGGAAATCTTGATGGCTTGAAGTACAGCTTCAAGGCGCCGAAGATGCTCGTCGAAACTCGAGGAAAACACGACGACGTCGTCCAAGTACACAAGGCAAGTCTGCCACTTCAATCCTGCCAGTACTGTATCCATAACGCGTTGAAAAGTTGCAGGCGCTGAGCAAAGGCCGAAGGGCATCACCTTAAACTCGAAGAGGCCGTCCGGTGTTATAAACGCCGTCTTCTCTCGGTCTCTTTCGTCGACTTCGATTTGCCAATAGCCAGTCTTGAGGTCCATTGACGAAAAGTACTTGGCGTTATGGAGCCGATCAAGTGCGTCGTCTATTCGTGGGAGAGGATACACGTCCTTTCTTGTGATTTTGTTCAGGCGGCGATAATCGACGCAGAAACGTAGGGTCCCATCCTTTTTCTTCACTAACACCACGGGGGATGCCCATGGGCTCTTGGACGGCTGGATAATATCATCCCGCAGCATTTCAACAACTTGTCTCTTGATGGCCTCACGTTCTCGCGTCGAAACCCTGTACGGACTCTGACGGAGTGGTCTGGCATTTTCTTCGGTTATGATGCGATGTTTCGTGATTGGGGTCTGCCGAATTTTCGATGACGACGAAAAGCAATCTTCGTATTGCAGGAGCAGGGCCTTGAGCTGTTCTTGCTTATCGTTCGGAAGTCTGGGATTGACGTCGAAAGCTATGGGAGGGGCTTGGTTCCTCTGAGCAGGTTCCGCAGAATCGGCGAGGGTGAAAGCGCTGGTGGCTTCGACAATTTCTTCGATGTATGCGACCGTTGTTCCTTTGTTCAGATGTTTGTACTCATTGCTGAAATTTGTGAGCATAACCGTTGCTTTGCCTCCCCGCAACTCTGCAATTCCTCTTGCGACGCAAATATTTCGGGTGACCAACAGATGCTGACTGCCTTCAATGACGCCTTCGAAGTCAGGTGATTCAGGAGCGCCGACTGAAATAATGACGCTTGAGCGAGGCGGAATGGTGACTTGTTCTTCCAGCACATTCAAGGCATAGTGTCCAGACGGCGTGCGCGGCGGTAATGCTTCTTCTGTGGATAACGTTATCGACTTTGTTTTTAGGTTGATGACAGCACCATGGAGGCATAAGAAGTCCATGCCAAGGATGACATCTCTCGAGCAACGCTGTAGGACTACGAAGTCTGTAGGATAAATACGGCCGTTAATGGTGACTCTCGCTGTGCAGATTCCTGCAGGCGTTACGAGATGACCTCCGGCTGTGCGGATTTCAGGGCCTTTCCAAGCTGTCCTAACTTTCTTTAACTTCGCGGCGAACGACCCACTGATGACAGAATAGTCGGCTCCAGTATCAACGAGAGCGGTCACACTGTGGCCGTCGATAAGAACGTCGAGGTCGCTAATTCGCCGTCTCGCATTACAGTTAGGGCGTGGCGTCGGGTCACGGCTGCGTCGGCTTGTTCCGCTGCTTCCCTGTTGCGTCGTCAGGCCACCTTCGGTAAGTGAGCTTTCGCCGTCAGGGCTTTGCCTGTTTGGCGTTGTGTTCGGAAAGCTCCGTCGCGGCGTCGTCGTCGTCGGAGGATCTTCGGTAGTTCGTCGCACAGCAACCGCACCTCCACCGGTTGCTGCCCTTAGTTTCCCGGATACGGGCTAGGAGACCGGCCCCGCGTTGGGCCAGAGTACTGTCGGTGGTGCGGTGACGTGCGGCGGCTGGGCGACGGCGAATGCGAAGGGCTTCGTGGTGTCCACCGAGTTCCTGTCAGGTAGTCGGCGATGTCACGTGGTCGTTCTCCTGGCTGTGGACGCGGTGCGTTGACGGCGAAGCCACGCAGTCCCATCTGTCGGTACTGGCAACGGCGGTATGTGTGTCCGGCCTCGCCGCAGTGGTAGCAGAGCGGGCGATGGTCAGGGGTGCGCCAGACGTCAGTCTTCCTCGGTGCACTGCGCTGGGCCGCTGGCGAACGGTATGACGTCGGTGGGGGTGGTGGCGGCGGTGGCGTCTGTCGACGGAAGTGCGATGGGGCGGCGTTTTGGCGTGGACGGGGAGGAGCGTTGTGGCGCAGTGCAGCGGCGTAGCTCATAGCTTCCGGCTCGGGCAGCGGTGCGTGGGGAATTTGAAGCGATTGCCGAACTTCTTCTCGCACAATGTCGGCGATCGAATCCACTTGAGGCTGCGCCGAAGGCAACAGCTTGCACAGCTCTTCCCGCACGATCGCTCGGATCGTTTCACGCAGGTCTCCGTAGTTACTGACTTGAGCGGCAGCGCAGTCTGCAGTCAGGCGACGATTATACTGTCTGGTGCGCATGTCCAGGGTCTTTTCAATAGTGGTCGCTTCGGCTACGAATTCTTGGACGGTTTTCGGTGGGTTTCTCATCAGCCCCGCGAAGAGCTCCTGTTTGACCCCTCGCATGAGGAAACGAACTTTCTTTTCCTCAGGCATGTCTGGGTCAGCGTGACGGAATAGGCGGGTCATCTCCTCTGTGAAAATTCCAACCTTTTCGTTTGGTAGCTGAACCCGGGTCTCGAGAAGAGCAGCGGCCCTCTCTTTGCGAGCGACGCTTGCGAACGTTTGAAGAAATGCGCCGCAGAAGACATCCCACGTTCGGAGCGTGGACTCCCGATTCTCTAGCCAGGTCCTTGCGGTGTCTTCCAGGTAGAAGTACACACGAAGGAGCTTTTCTTCATTGTCCCAGTGGTTGAGGGCGGCCACACGGTCGTATGTTTCTAGCCAGGTTTCCGGGTCTTCGAACGATGACCCATGGAAAATTGGTGGTTCCCTGGGTTGATGCATGACCATCGTGGGCTGGGACGCTGCGGTTGTCATTGTCGCTGCAGTCGCGGTCATGGCTTTGGTCTTCCGCGGCTTGTCGTGTACAAGCCCGTACTCTGGTGGTAGCCCTTGCTGTCGGCGGCTTGTTCGCTGCTCCTGGTTGGCGTCGGTGTCTTCTCCGCGACGTGGGCTGGGTTCACGGCTTGACGGGGGCGTCCGGTACATGAACGAAGCAGCACCTCCACCAAATGTCACGGGGTCGTGACGTGGCCGAAGACAGGAGACTTCTTGTTGGAATTTAACTGTTTATTTGGGCGAACCTGTGCCCGGTAAACAGAAAGTCCAGTTACAGCAGCAGTCTCGCACAGATAGCAGTCTCAAACTGATAGCGGCGAACGGAGCGTCGGCCTTCGATCAACAACTGACAAGCGGCGAAGCGCGTCGGCATTTATACTCCCGCCGTCGAATGTTCTAGTGCTATCGCTGGCGGTGGCGTGCGTTCCAGAACAATCTGTACCATTCGCACAGTGGGCGTGATCTTATCGAAATGATCTACTACAGTCCGGAACCCTCTAGAAAACTGCAGGCGCGGTTTGCGCTGAGAATCGTGTGGTGTTTTGGGACGATAACAAAAACTTGGGAAATGGAACGTGGCAATATGGTGGTTATGGGATGTTACACCATGCATATCAATCAATAAATAAATCAATCAATCAATCTATGCAGCCAGCAACTCTCCTGGCACCTGGATCCTCGGCCACCCTGGACCTTGCACGGCTCCGTGGTCCGTGCACACGCCCGCGTCTCGCCCGGGAGAACGTCTCGCTCGTTTCCTGAGGGCCAGTTTGGCGGTACGACAGACGCCGATGAGGTGCTGGGCAGGAGGCGGTGGAAAGGCTCTATGGAATGCACTCACTTGCCAATGTGCGACGCTCTGGTGACACCGGCGCTTGATGGCATGGGTGCGACTACGGAGCAGTCAACCCGCATCGAAGACGCGATGCTCCATGCGTGTAATGGGCCAGCCCGTCCAGTGAACAGCTTTCGTCGAGACGCGATGCTCTGCGCAACGGTGACCATTAGCCAGGCCACGTACGTCGCTGGGCCGAACGTCTGACCACGGAGACGCCTCGCCGAGACCCACGATGCCCTCGGCAAGGAAGATAACAGCAAGCCAGGCCGCGCCCCGAGATGCAGTACTCGTGCCGGCAATGCCACCCCAGCTGGTGGTTGGACGGCAGCAGCGTGGATGGCTGCGTTCCCTGGCCGAAACCTGGATCGCCTGCGTCCGACGCTTCAGCCCGCTGTCTTTCGTCTGCCACTGCTTCCGCTCGTCCCCAGCCACAAAGCCTACTGCCACGTAATGATCACACGTGTCCCAATCGTGGCGCGCCACTTGTATGGGCCACTGCAAGTCATCAGCTGATTGGCTCACAGTTGCCTCGTAATCGCACGTGCCTTGTCCCGCACCTTCGTCGTTGTCGTTTTTCTCGAATCCTCACACCCCTGTTTAAGATACCTTCTGTGTATTCCTAACGGGTTAGAGTCTACATTTATATTGCTTCGAGCAGAGCACATCCTCTCGAGTCTGTCTTGACGTAGCTCCAAGATGTATCTTTGCCTAGATATCTGCGCCCACGACAATGGGAAGGCTTGCGGCTTGCGCCTGCACTTTACCGAACCACGTTAAGTAACCACTTTGATCCTTGCTTGTCAACGGTCTGTTATCAACGAAAACTGCAACCAGTGGCCGCTCACCATGCGGAAAAGATTAACGCCCACATTTCTCTAAAATTGTGTTTCTCTAAATTTGAGTTGCAATACAGTCATTTCTGCCTAAGAAAGTAGCTTGTTCTTGCGACTGTTCATTCCATTTACCCTGGTGTATTACAGTAGCCTGCTGAAAGGTACGGTAACCTCTAATGATACACGGTCCTCGTGTCTTCTGCAATATACGAGAAGGTATTTAAGTCTTCCGGTTTGATGCCTTGATGTGGGCCCATTCTGTTTGAAACTGTAACATTTGCAATGAATAACTGTAGGTCTTGTAGTTAGTTTAATCTGTTCTCTTGCGTCCCTTGAGGCCCTCCTGTTTGGGAAAAATTTGTGGAATTCGTTAAACATCGTTTGCATCTGGGTTTTTATTGTATTTGTTATCGTCTGAAGTCTGAAAGTCCTCCCGTAGTTTTTTTCCCCAAGCGTCGAGTTTCTGTGGACCGTTCTTAGCGCAGGATAGTCATCAGCTGCGCATATGCGGAGTTTCGCGCAGTAAGTGGCGTTAAAGAGCCGGTCACGAGGTTTGACAATTTTGAGCTGACAAGCGCTATGCATAGAAAACGCGTTCATGATCACGTCTGCCAAAATTTGCAACGCTACCCGCCGCGAAAATGGGTCAAATTTCAAGACTAACGCTTTTTCCCCTCCCCTCTGCCGGCGCGCACCCAGAGAATGAGGGCATGATGTGCACGTATGAATGGCCTTACGTACACGGCAATGCAGTGACGTTGGTCTTCTACGTAGACGACTCTGCTGTGGCGTTGCAGACAGTGGCACGTGATATGGCGAAAATATTCAATACGGCATGCGTAGTTTATGTAATTTCTTGCTTGAAAAGATCAATTAAACTCGAGATAAATAATGATACGCTATAAGGGAATGTGAGCGTCTTTTTTTCCATTTTTCTCCGCGAATTGCAACGAGATTCAGGGCTAATGGGTCGGCGTTTTGCAAGCGTTCGTCTCCTCGTGGTCAGCGCATGTAGCAGACGACTGCCGTGGAACGCTCCTGCGCGTTCGCGCACTCATTGTACTCATCTATTCTACTGCGTCTAAGCCAGCGTTTCCAAACGATCCCGCAGAAACAGGCAGAAGAGCCCAAAATAACGCTGGTCAACAAAGCAACGCCGCTCGCATGCTCGGGGTTGGACTTGTTTGGGCACGTCTTACGCACGTCACCTCTTGGTCGGTTGCCCAAGGAAGTGGGGAAGAGATTTGGCCAGTGAAGGCTACGCGGAAGAGCGGCAAGGGTTTCTCGCTCACCTCTTCACATCCTGGTTTCGCGCCGCTTCGAAAAACATGTTTTCTCCACTCGTGGTGAACAGATTCAAAAACTTTTGTTGCAAAATGTTCATCATTGGACACCCAAAAACTTCCATTGTCTAGCTAAAATTTGAAATGGGGTCTGGTGAGTAGCCGTTTAATATTGAGAGCATCCTGCTCTGCTGAGGCTGCATATTTACTGGTTGTTAATGTTTCCTTGAATTTTCTGTTTTTTTCCCGGCTCAATGATCACCCAACTCAACTCCCTGAACTCGCGCGTTTCGTGTCTCTAGATGGCGGAGTCGGTTCATGTTGGCGCACCGAAGTACCTGTTTGTGTATATCGTTGCTCGGGTGGTAGTCTTACCAGTATTCCTTGTAGCATCGTCCTTAATTGCTGGTTTTCTTTGCACAACTTTTTATGTGCTCTTCATAGTCACTAGATGTCTCAGGTTGCTTCAGTGTGCCTGCCTGAACTATTTCAGACCAGCTCACTGTCTTTTGACTCTGTGCATTCTGGCTCATTTCCTTTATATCTTTGGGCACGCAACTGGGGCAGGCAGAGTTCAATGATATGTCACCCTCTTTTTGGCTGGCGTCGCAGTAGAGTTCATCATCCTATTCACTATGCTCCAAGTGCTTTCACCGACATTGCTTACAGACTTCCTCTGACAGGTAATGCTTGGCAATGTGTCGCAATCCACGACAATTTAACAGGCTATGACCTTTGGGCGGTACTCATGCACCTTAGGGATTTCGTGGTCTAATACAAGCTTGTTAGGGAGTGATTCTATGTCAAACATGAGCAGTAGCATGTTTGTTTTCCCGACTAGGTGCGCGTCTATAATTCTCTCCATATCGCATCGCAAGTGGTCAACGGGATTCAACGGGATGCACTTGGACGACACTGCGACTACTCGCGACTCTTTGAGCTGGCGTCCTCTCAAATGCTTACTTCATACGAACGGACTCAGCCACACGTTTTTTGAGAAAATTTTGTAAACACCGCAAGCCCTTCCATGTGTTATTGACTGTTTGGTGTATTCTTTGTGGTTCTAGTTCAGTTGTTTTTTAATAAAGTGTACTCGTTGCATGCAAAACTTCATCATTATACTTGTGTTCATGTTAAGTTTGTTTACATTATCCTGTAGTTATTTTGTTGCTCATCTGTATTCCCACGCCTCCCCTCTATAATGTACAAATGTACCCTGAGGGTTTTACAAATAAATAAATAAATAAATAAATAAATAAATAAATAAATAAATAAATAAATAAATAAATAAATAAATGTGTTCGTTATCTCTTACTGTAGCCTTTATACTGTCCGCAGCAGAGTCGCAGCAAAAAATTGCCAATTCTGCAAGTTCCCAGCTTTGCGCAGTCATTTCTATTGCAGCTGTTATAGCCTGCTTAGGTATGTCATGCACATGTACTTTATTAAGTGACCTGATTCAGAGTGCAAAATGAGGTTGGCTCACACGAGCAAGGCAGAGCTGCTTTGGCTTGACTTTCCTGTTCGGCTTTCGCTTGGCGACTACGGACCACTGCGGGCTTCTGTTTTCAGCGCCAATGTATTTGGCGTTGTCAGCCTCGGTTTTATGGTCGTCGGTCTCCCAGGTATCCATGTCATCGCTCACTTGCGGTCCCTCCTTCTGCCTGCTATCCGCCACCGAGAGATGCACGTAGGCGTTTCCCACAGCTGTACAGCGATCGTTCAGCTTTGCATCATTGGCGCTGTTCGTTGGCAGCGTGGGTCGTGTTTTGAAGGGGCTGCTGTCCGATTTCTCGGTGGCTCCCCTTTTCGGCGAGCATTCTACTCCCACGCTGGGGTCCCTCTGGCGCGGCTGTTGCAATAGTGGTAGCGACATATAGTCAAGCGGACCAGGCCGGCCTTTATGACGCCGCACTCAGCTTGACCGAGAGGTGGTTAGTACTATGTCCGTGCGCCACCGTTAAAAAAATTGTCCTTCTATGTCACGGACGGCAATTTTTGGCGACACCGCGTCACGGCAATTAACGGGCGCCGCACTCCCCGACTGACCGTGAGAAACGGCGGTGCAAGAAAGAGAGCCGAGAAGTGCAAAATGGGGTGCTCTTCTTAGAACGTCGCCGCCGACGGTAAATCCTTTTGTAACTGTGGCGGCGTCTGCAAGGTCGTAGAAGGCCGCGGTATACCCCGAACAAGGATTAGACTACAAGACGCACCCGCTGAGAGCTAAGTGGTTGACCGTTCCCACGGGGAAAAGCGTGGGAAACGCTCTGGTGGCCAAGCCGTATGACAACAACCCGACAGGTTGTCACTCTCGCTAGTTGCGGGCCCTCTCCCAATTAAAAAGGGGTGGGGTCAAAATATTTTTTGGGGCGGAGTTTTCATCAATTAAACGCGCATGATTGGACCCATGTAGAGGTCTCTTGTCCCCAACGAAGAGAGCGAGGAGACACGAGGGGGGATTTAAGCGCAGGATTTTGCCCTGCTAGGCAGACTAGTCGCTGACCAAAATGGTGTAGAAACAGATCAACAAGCATCTTTTCTAGAAGTTTTTAGTGTGGCTCTGTATCGGCTGGCCACCTAAACTTAGCCGTTCGTCTAGTTGTGACGCGATATTAGCGTCTGCAACGTAGACATCGGGACTTCGCCTCGAGTTAGCTCAACCTGCTCGAAGTCACCTGCAAGCACTTGCCTCCCGAAGCCACCAGCGTTGCAACACCGCCGACATCGCAGTCGTGCCAGAACTCTCTTCGACTTCTCGCATCCGATCGTCGGGGACGCAACGCTGCCGGTCATCACACGTATGACTTCACCTGTTTATATCTTCGAACTTTCTCCTCTGTAGTTCTGTTGTGTTAGTTGTGTAGTTTGTAATAGTTCATTCTCGTAAGCTGATTTATTGTTTCTGTTATATATTTCTTTAGTTGTTTCAAGTGTCGATGTATTTTTTTAGTTGTATTGAAGTGTTGTATTAGATCCCGTGTTGCTGCAATATCACTAGAGTAAAGTTTGTTTTGTTTTCCCACGTCTCTGATCTCTTCACTGTCTCTGCTTGCGTAATGAACGAACCGACCTGCTGTCATTCCCGTCGCCGACTTCGCGCTGGCGACGCTAGAGTGGCAGCTTGTACCATTCTAGTTCGGGATAATGGTAACCGGAGCTCATAAAAAGCACAGGACACTCACCGGGTGCGTTCACGGTGTCCGTTTTGACAGTTTTGCTGCTTTGAAATATATTTTCACGTGAAATTAAAGGAAGCACCCAGGAGCCAAGGTCAGATGCATCTACACACTCTGGCGATCGAGGCGCCCCATACCAACGAGAAAATAAGTGTTTTATAGTTGACAAACGCACCAGAGAACATTGTTTTCTGTGAATTTTCTTAGGTGACGTGCCCGAGCTTCAGGTACTTCCTCTTCTCACGGGAAGATGCTTGATCCTTGTTGATTGCCTTTGTGTAAAAATGCAACTGGAAAAAAGAGAGTCACTTGATTGGTGAAGTTCGGACCATGTTCTACGTAAACCAGTGTGACATATAATTTTTTGCAAGCAGGGAACAAGCTTTGTCAAGCTGTGTCTGTGAGGCTCGTTGTAGCTAAATAAGTAAGAAAAAGTTTATTTAGGGGCCTCTACAATTACGATGAGCCGCCCAGAAAGGCGTGGCCATAGGGGTGCGCACGAGGGGGGGGGCAGGGGGGGCGGCCGCCGCCGCCGCCGCCTAGTCACCTGGGAAGGGGGCGGAAAATCTGTTCTCTACAATGACTAAACAGCGGGAAACCCTTTTCTTACCTAAAAGGGTGGTGCGAAATCTGTCTCACACACTCATTTAGTAGGGAGGAGGTCACCGGTGTGAATCTTATACCCCACCTGAACGGGAATCCTGTGCGCTTCTCTGGACGAACTTCTTTCAATGCGGACAATTTCACCGTTCACACTGTGCTCAAAGTGCCTGGAGATGTACCTCTCGTCGAAGCGCTCGTCACACACAGCCGGGATTTCTCGAAGGAGCCTGTCAACTCACGGGATCGCTCTCCACGACGGCGCCAACAGACTACGTCCCTTGGAACGCCGAACAACGCATGCTTCTATTCAGCTGACTTGTAGTCTGTAGAGCACCCTGGGACGAAGCAATGACTTTGTTTTCGTGCAATGAGATTGCATACAGGAGCATAGGTGTCAAAGTGCCACCGCACAAAAAGTAACGAGGACGGAAGCGCATGACGAGACTACCGGAAACGTGCAAACGATGTATAAACAACTGTGCACGCCCCAACGTGGCTTCTCCGCTGAGGCTTTAGTGCGCTCCGTAGGCGCCGCTTACCGTCCATTCCACTTCTACATTCTAGCCACCGTAACGAAGGAAGACGTGCGCGCTTGTCTCAGAGGTGATAAGGTGTAAAACGCAAAGCGACGGGCAGGTGCCACCATGGTGTCGTTTTAGCGAATCTTAGAAAACAGTTGCCTTTTGAGCATCACGTCGCATTGCCAGCCGAGCGTGATAGACGCTATGGTCGTTAGAATTACTTATGTATGACTTCTCTATTATAAAAACGAAAATCTAGTTGGGAGCCGACAAATGGAAACAACGTAGTGGGATAATCAGTGTTAACATTGGAAGTGCCTAAGGCTGCCTTGGCCGACGTTTCATTATAGAAGGAGCTATTTTTATTTGAAAAAGATAGGCCCTCCTATCCTAACTTCTATTGTTAACCCTGATTATCCCACTTCTCTAGTATGAAGACACACATACAAAATATTGACGTGTTGTTATGATGCCTCAGATTTGCGGAATAATTATTTTTTAATTTAAAATTACTCAAGCATGAACGCTGAACCTTGAGCAAGATTGGCGAGCGCTGCGGATAGGGTTGGCCGTTTGGGTATCGTTACGGCGAATAATAGGCAAATGTACAGAAACAGACCAAAACTTTTGCGTCAAACTAACCCAAGAAAGATAATAGTCCTTAATAAAGCTGTAGTCTCACATGTCCTGCACCACTCAGCTACGCTCACAAAGCGATTCGTAGGTCTCGTCGTCGGCTCCCTGTCTGGAGCATTCGCGGCAGGTTTTGGGACGGCACTTCACCTGTTGTAACTCACCTACACCTGTAGCCGCCGTGCGACGAATGGCTGAAGTACTGGTGAGGTGCTGAAACAGGGTTGAAAACTTACGGAAATGTAAAGCGCGGGGCGGGAATTCATGGCAGTATCGGGCTATAGGTGGCAGCACCATCCCGTGAAAGTGTAGTTAGGTGGTTGGTGGCCAGTATACAAATACATGCAGTGGGGCTCCGTTGCGTGTGGTCTGAGCCGATTCTCGGCGGACAAGATGCCTTGACTACAGTTTACTGTTAATATCTACGCTCGTATCTACTGAACCGGTGCGCGACGCCCATCATTCGCGAGTAAAACGCATTCTACCCTTCATATGAATGCTCGTCCTGGGTGACTCTCTTCACGCCTTTGCGCTAAATCACGCTTTTGCTGTGTTGTTTGTACGTGGTTAGCTTGTGTTCCACCTGCTACCCACTTCTGTAGCGTGACTGAAATACTTATGTAAATCTTTGTCATCTGCATACAATAAAAAGAGAGAAAGATCGTAGAAAGCCCGCATATCTGTGCTATTAGTTCAGTACCACCATTCGCACTTGATACGCATATAATTTTTTTCTCTCATTCTGTTCACCATGGAATGTATCACAGTCGATAAGTCTACAAAGAAATGTTTAGTGGCTGGCGGAGCTTTGCGCTACACTGTGTTTACTACGTGTACGGACATGTTCTTGCACTAGTAAAAATTATAAAATATAATATAAGAGTCCAGAAGAACGGTTTCATAGATGGATTGCGTACATTACAGTGCTACAACAAAGGCTTGGTTAATGGGACATGCATGTTTTCTTTCTGACAAAGAGTTACCACTGCCTTGCGTCGTTCACTAACAATGCAACATTAACGCTGAAGACAATGTAAAAAAACAAAGTTTTCGGTAAAATCATATGACATTATATATAGGGCATGCCATCGGATTAATTTTCAACATCATGGCTCTTTAAAGTGTTTTTAAATATAAGCACAGGGATGCACACGGTACCTCCGTTTTAAGTATACAGCTTAGGCACCGATGTGTCACAGTTTATGTGATAGTAATATATCTATGTGGTGGTACCACGGCCAGATAAACACAACTAGGCTTCCCGCATGTTCGACGAACTACTGTGCCGTAGTTGTACAACTACCATAAATGTGCTAGTGCATGGCCTAGATCCTGATTTTTTTTTATTCACACGCCAATTAATATTCGTCATGTTAGGCAGGATGCCAAGCATATTGCGATGTGCTTGAAATAGAAGTGGAACCCACTCTAAAATTATTCTGCTGAATAGAGGGTATGATGACAATAAGCAACACTCTGGAAATTTGCACTCGCCGATCTGATTACAATGCATTAGCAGCCCAGCAAGAAGTAATGCTTTCGTACGTTCTTTCAGGCATACGAAGAAACAGTTAAACTCGCGCTTACATGACCATACAGACCGCACTTCGCGAACGTGCATGACGTACAAGCACATTGAAACACGACGGGACAAGCAAACGACGCATGGAGCAATCCGCACTTCGCAACTTCGGCCAGTTGCCGCCAGGCGGCTACTCTGCTCTTGCTCGCGACCAATAGCAGAAGTCACTATCAGCGAAGTGCTTGCTGCACACGGTCGATGAAGGCGTGGGCACTTTCCCCCTCTAAGCTTAACCATGCACTTCTTCCTCAGCTTTGGGTCCTCCAGATAGTTGTGAAAGCTAATGCCCTATTCACGGGTAAGGGATCATATGTGGGGCCATACAGCAGCACTCCATCATTGCGCAGGCCTCGCTGCGGAAATGAGCGGCCACAGTTTTATTGAGAAGCAAAGCGCTGTGCTTCTAAAATGAGCGCTAAAAGCGCACACCCACTGTTGTTAGAACAGCGTTGGTAGGCACCATGCGCAAGTGCGTCTTTGCAGAGTTTTGCTATGATGGTGGTTTTTATACGACGCCGCAACTCGAAAGCGTGCGAACAGGCAAGTTGACCTCACACAAGCACGGTTTGCAGCGCCACCATCGATCGCGTGCCAAGCCTTTTTCCTGCAATCTCTCGCACTAGACAGCGTTAGGGCAGGCAGCCAGCTTTGGCAGGCGTACCTTGTCAAGTTACTTTCTGAGCATTTTTCGTCATTCTATCATGCAAAATATATTAGCTGGAATGTTGGGCACGGTCCGTTTCAGTAGGTACTGTGCCACGCTTTCTAAGCCATTAATCTTGTCGTAATGACCTCGAACAACCGAAGTCCACGTGTAGCTGGCGTGACGTTACAATATGCCATCAGCTCCGCCGAGGCGTAGAAGCAGCGCTCATTTGAAGACATGTCACTGTGATACCGGTGCTTGTGACACTATTTATTGTAGCCTAGATGTGAACTCATAAATATTGCTGTTGCATATTATATTTGAATATCTGCACGTCTGCACGATTGCCTAATTTTCCGTATGAAGAAGGTAAAACAGTTACGAGCGGCGAGCCGCTTGCGATATAAAAAGATACTGAAAGAAATATTGAAGTAAAAAACAACAAAAAGAAAAGAAGAAAATAAAAACAGAAATACAATATGCGCGTGACTAAGAGCTGCGCTTGTGTAAGGGCCACTCCCTGCAATTTGGCAGTTCAAATTAAAAAAAATCGCAGCAAATACCTACCCCATCGTGGCTGAGGAGGCCGTCACTTCAGCTGGTCTGATCACAGACTTTTAACGCGTAATATGTGCGGGTTTGATAAACTTTCGCGTAAAGGGCTTCAAGGTCAACAGGATTTGCAGTGCCATGGATGACACTGAAAAGAGCTTGATACGAGAGCGTACAAAATACCAGGACAGTGGCGAGCGCGAGCAAATACCATTGAAAACACTTAGTGAGGATTTCTGCAACTAGACTACCGAGAACCTATTGTTAGGTATATAAGAATTGATTAAATGGGTTTTTCAATATGTAGATCAAAGTTTTAAGAATAAATATTTGTAAGGACGTAGTGTTTGTACACAAGACAGATATATTTTTCGGTCACTCTAACAGCCTTTGTTCTAACTGTCAGCGACAATTGAATAATGTAGTTAACCACAGTTTTAATTTACCTATAACTGGTTCGGTAGGACCTGGCATGGTTGAAGTTATCTGCGTAGTCAGGCCACCTAGAAGCAAAAAAAAAAACAGAAGGATATATTTGGAAGACCATGTCTTTGTATGCTGCCTTAAAAAAGAAATAGCAGCTTTCAGTCATGCTTCTCCAAAGACATTCGCGTCATTTTCATTTTCAATTCGCCAGATCACCTTGGCGTGTTGCAAGTGATCTTTACGTATATTCCTCATCCTGTATGAAGTAAAAATTGCGAAGATACTTCGCAGTCCTAAATTATGGCGCAAACTTGTTATCAACCACTAGTATGAATACGCATAACTTACTTAGGTTCACTACCAGTTGGGTCTGTTAGTATAAGCTCATATTGAAGCAAGTGTCAGTAAGTAGGAAGTTATAAAAAATAAGACTAGAAAAGTCAAGAATACAATAATCACCATACGAGAAGGGAACAGAGAAGCTGAGGATGAAAAAGAGCAGACAGTGGTCACCACTTCTCAGCAGAGCATTTAATATCGGCTGAAAAATTTACACTAAGGCATGGTGTGGGGGTTATTTTTCAGTCAAAAACCATTTGTTGAAAATTTTCACATCAGTGGAGTGTTAGCTAAAAATAAAAACATAGCAGAAACTGATTTATGTAACATATTACATGGCAAGAGGTATGTTGCGAAAGACTCAAAGCATCTCTCTGGAGTGAATGATGCTGAGGTGAGCGACGCTCCGGAGGTTTTTCGGGGATACCGTTTATCCACCAAGGACCAGCATCCGGGTCCGCCTAGTGACGCTTCATCCTCTCGCATTCTGGTGTCCGCTTCTCGTTGAGCCTGTTTAGCAGCGGCTTCCTTGGCGTGCACCCTATCAGGATCTCTTTCTGGTTGCTCAAGTTCCGCAGTGGCGTCACTCTGAGTGCGCAGCGTCTCGGCATGAGTCCGGCGCCATGCTCGCTTGCCCACAGTCTCGCGAGATACCAAGCGTCGCTCCGACAAGTACGGTGACTATTCAGGAGAATGAGAAATAACGGGCAGGCAAGTGCAGCTCCGTGCAACATACGCAGCTGCCAATCGGAGAACAGAATGTTTGGATGGATTGATATGACTGTACCCTTTCGATCGGGTGATGGCTAATGCGACCAAACCGTAATACTTAGTGAACCGAAAGCTAGACTTATTTTTTCTTTAAATAGTGAGGTTGAGGACTCGTACTTTGCAGTGAAGGGTTTAATTTTCACTCGTGCTTTAAATTTAGCCCCCAATCAGATAACCTCCTAGTAGTTACTTTTCTCCGCTCAAAGTCTATTTTGCCCTCCCTGTTCTTAAACCTTAGTGCTTTAAAGAACCCTGCGCCATCATCCTGAACAATAGGGTGAAGCACTTTACGTAACATTGTCAAGTGTTCAGCAGTTTCTTCTTCCTCACCACACGCACTGCGTACCGTATCTACCCCTTTGTATTTGGCCCGATATGTCTTGGTTCGCCATACTCCCGTCCTGGCCTCAAACAAAAGAGAACCACCCCGAGTATTATCACAGATCCTTTCCTTGGCTATTTCCTGCTTAAAAGTTCAATAGATTGCTAGTGCGGACTTCTTAATCATGACAATTCTCTACATATCGGTCTCAGCTTCCTTCATCTTCTTCTTAACCAATAATTCTTTTTGGTTTGGCCCCCTCCTGTTTTCTAAGTATTTACTAGTCAATTTTCTGGTTCGCTTCCTTAATTTTGTATCGGCATTCTTCATGTACAAGTAGCTGAGTACATTCCTAGGCCAACGCTCCTCCCCCATTTCTCTCAATCGCTTCTCAAATTGCATCTTGCTGCTAGCTTCCCTGCCCTCAAAGAACGCCTCCTCTAGGAAGATGCCTGCCGCAAGAGAAAAAAAAAAACAGGTGCCACACCCTTTCCCTCCTTCATTTTGAAAATGTTCTCGGTCGTTAGCGTCACTTGTGGCGGACGGTGCAACAACGCAACACTTTGCATAGCCTCCGAAATAGCGGTGCACAGTTGCAGGTCTCGAACAACTCTCGACTAACGCGCCCCCATGGGCCGCAGATGAAAAACACTTAACTGGTACTGCCCATCGCCGTGATAATAGTGTCGGTTGCAAGCGCTACCGCGCGCAGCTTGTTTAAAACTGAATGCAGGTCAACTCCGCTGGGAGCGCGAGCCATTCCTCAGGCATCTTTCTAGAGGAGGCGTTGCCTCAAATGATGTCCATCTCATATCACCTTGTACTCCCTGAGTGAGCTCCTAAGGCAAGCCTACCTATTCCACGTTGCTTAATTTCTAACCTTGCTTGAACTTCTGATCTCATGCACAAGACCGCATTGCCATACATCAGACCAGGAACCATGACCCCTTTCCATATTCCTTTCACAACATCATACCTATTGTAATTTCACAGTGCCCTGTTTTTCATCACCGCTGCATTCCGGTTACCTATAGTCGTCACGTACATTTCGTGTTCCCTTAGGAACTCGGTCCCATTGCTTATCCATACGTCCAGATCTTTGTTTTTATCTGTTATCTTTAGCGTGACCTCCTGTATTCTGAGCTCAATACCTTCATTATCATTGAAAATTATGACTGCTGGTTTTTCCTTACTGAATCTGAAATCTAACCTATCTCCCTAATAACCGCAGATGTCGATCAATCTCTGCGAATCTTCCTTGTTGTCGGCCATTATCACTATCTCATCTGCGTACATCAGTGCTGGTAGTGCCTGTTCAATGAGTTTTCCTTGTTCGACGGAAGAGAGGTTGAAGCCCAGTCAACTTTCCTCTAGTTTCGCCTCTAATCCTTGTAGGTACATCACAAATAACAGGGGTGATAGAGGACACCCCTGCCTAAGCCCCCGTTTTATCTCTGCGGGCTTGGGTACCTGTTTTCTCCACTTTATAACTGCCTTCTTACCTTTATACATATCCTTTAAAAGCTTAGTGACTTCCACACCTGGTGTGTCCAGTATTCCCCACAAGTCCTCTTGAACCACGCCATCGTACGAAAATGCTAGCCACAGGGGCTGTGTTCCTTTTCTGCTATTTCGATGCACTGCGTCAGTGAGAAGAGATTGTCTTCCAACCTCCTGTGTTTCCGAAACCCATTCCGCAGTTCTCCCAGCACCCCTCATCCTCTATTCATGCCTACAGTCTTTCCTTTATAATCTGCATCACCAGCCTGTAGACCGAAGAAGTCACTGTTATGGGACGGTAAAAGTTAGCTTTGTCCGCCTTTTCTTTATAGATCGCGCTCATCTTGCTAAGTTTCCGTCCATCGGGGACCTTACCATCGTATAATATTTTCCTCACTGCCTCTCTCAAAGCCTGCTAAGACTTCGGGCATAATGTATTTATCAGCATAAGTGGAATGCCATCTGGGTCTGTGGATGAACTACTAGGAACCCTCTTCTCAGTCCTTTCCCACTCTCGTTGTGAAAATTGAGCGATTGCGCCACTTGATTTATCTTTGTCTATTGTGGTGCATAAAGCACTTCTCTGTTGAAAATTTTTTGCCACCTTTGTTCTTATATATTTAATAGCTTCGTCCCCTTCTAGCCTATCACCTTGAGCTGTAGTTATATACCTCTGCTCTAGGCTCGTCTCATTTCTTAGGGAGTTTATATGGTTCCAAACTTTCGCAGCTGCCTTTCTATCTTTTCTATGTACTTCTGCAAGCCACCGAGCTCCCTTTCCGCTAATATTTTCATTGATCGGAAGGGATGCATCCCTTCTACACCTTAGAAAGATTTCCCATTTTCTTTTAACATCATCTGTCGGTTCACCCTGCGGCTTAGCATGTCTGTATTCCCAAGAGGCTTCCTGACGTTTTGTCATGACTCTCTGTACTTCCTCATCCTACCAACTCCTTAGTTTGTGTGTTCTTTTTGTGGTGACTTGTCACGTGCTTCAGCAAGCTCTAGCCTAAACAGCCTAATTAAATTCGTGTATGTCCACACTATTTTATTATCCTCAGTGATTACTTTCTCGATTTGTTTAGTAGCTATTTCTATTTGCCTTTCTGAAAAAATTTTTCCTGCAGTTGCTCATCTTGTTTCCTTCCCTCTATCACTGCTTTTCTAAAACATAGCTTGATACGTTTGTGATCACTACGCAGACTTCTGCAGCCACATTCAGCTATGTGCCTTTCCTTGAGCCTATCATACATCCTACGTGATATCAGTGCGTAATCTGTCGTCGACTGAAGTCTTCCTACCTCCCATGCTATTTGCCCTTCACACTTCTTGGTACTGTTGCAAATGATCAAATCATGCCTTTCACACACATCCATGATTATTTTGCCTATGGGTCGTTATACTCATCTATATCTTCTTTGTGCACATTCACATCTCATAGTATAACTATCTCTCACTCTCCTCCTGATTCCTCAATGTCCTTCGTTATACACTCTACTATTGCGTGGTTTTTCTCTGTGGCCTTTGCTCCCGTCCACAAGTACACCAAGCCAAAGAGTGTCATTTTCCCTGCCACTTTCCCTTTCAGCCATAAATGTTCTTCACACTACTGCTTGACCATTTGCCAGTCGGTATTTATATGAATGAATGCCCCAACACCACACCATTTTCTGCTTCATTCTGTTATATTACAATACTCTCAGCGTTGTCCGGATTCTCAGGAAGTTGTTCCATGTCCCTAAGATGAGTTTATACAAAACCATAAACCACCGGCCTCTCCTGCCTTAGCTGTAACTCTATATCTTCCCACTTCAGCCTGTTGCTGCCACTCTGCATGGTATTATACCTTATGTCTCAATTAGCTCAGCCCTCGTGGCTACGTCTATTTCTGCCCCGGACTCTAAAATAATCTTAGATATTGGTGCCAATTGTGTATTGTATCTCTCCATACCACCTGCCAAAGAGTCTGCCTGGTTGTTTTTTTTGTTACTAGCTATGCTGCGCCCCAAAGGGCCCGTGTGCCCCCCTCCCCTCATCCATAAAAAAAAGCTACTGCGCATCCTGCAAGTCGCTATCCCACCTCATGACCTAGCTCTTTTTCGAAATCAATTCTGTCTCGTTGAAAATTACCAGACCTATGCATCTCTGTGTTTATTTCCACCACCTCAAAGCTTTTCTCTCGACTCATCCGCCATATCTCTTGGTTTGCATTGACAACCGCTCTTTGCAGGTTGCCGTCACGCACCGGGACCTCCGCTATCGGGCATATCACTACCTGTACCTGAGGGGAAGTGGCACTTGTCATCGACCCCTTTCGCCAGTGTGGTTGCTAGTCCTGCCGTATCTTCATTTAAGACATCAATTAAAGTGGCTGAAATTATCGCGAGGTTTCGTCTATCAGCTGTAGTTTTGAGTTTCGCATTCTCTTGCCTCATCAATGCTTCCAGCTTGCGTCCTGGCAACGTCCCTACTGCAACCCTCTTGTCACCTCTTACTCTCTCTTTGATTGCTTCTGCGCATCGATTCAAATTCGAGTCCTCAGCGATTATCACATGCTGCGACTTTTCAGCTGGCACGTCCTGCACCTAGGGGTTACTTGCACCTGTGACACCGGCTCCTTTGTCCACTGCCATTCCCACCACTATTTCGCTGAGGCTGGGCCTTGCGACAATTCAACTGGCCTAACCTGTTTTTTTCAAACTTGCTTGCTCTTTCTTCTCCGCCTTTCTGGTTGCCCGTTCTCTACTGTTCTCTCCGTGGGCCGCTTCTTCGTTCACCTTGGCTAGTGCTTTCTCACTGACTCCAGCCTTTCTCCCATTTCCTTCGTTTTCTCTAGCTCTGTCGCCAACGCAGTCTCCAGCTTGGTGATTCTCATCAGCAGTTCTTTCTGGGAAACCATAATTGCCGCCATTTCCCACAGCCTCACATTGCCTACGTTTCGCATTAGCCTCCTCTCTAGTCGTTTCTGCACTTGGGTCTATTTTCAAACCCACCCTGCATTCCGAACAGTTTACAGCCTTTTTAATCATGTCTTTCTGAAACCAATGCCTTCATGGCTTGTCTCACTCGATAATTACAAACACGGTCCCTGCCTCATGAAAAAGAAAGTCTAAGCTCTACTACAAAAATAGATTGTTCAATGTTCGTGCCCCTCCCCCACACCGTGGTAAGAAGAAAAACACCAACACAGACGCACACACGCACAAACTAGTAAATACCTGATGCCTGACCCCCGAAAAGCCGTACAATGTATTAAGTGCTACAAAGGTTTTACCTGCTTCCTTATAACATATATCTATTTATTTATTTATATAGAAAACACTGCAGGCTAAGAATAGCCCAGGCAGGAGTGGGGATGATACAGTATGAGGATATGACCAAAAAAGCAACAATACAATAAAGGCAAGCTCAAAGTAGGCAAAACTAATTATTTGCGCAGTTGATCGGGAGTGCTCAAAAACACGTCCATCCACCGCGCCAGTCCGAACTGAGGGCACAGGGGCACCTCCTCCAATGCCATCTAGTGTTTATTCACCCAACTGCCAAATCGCATACGTAACATTGGTACATCTACGAAACTAAACGATAAAAGACGATGACGACTCAAAATGTGTACTGCGCCATCTAGTGTATCATTACCCAACTGCAGTTGCTTGCCTATCTAAGGGCAGCACCGTATATTGTATGACAAGGCAAGCACTGTTTTTCAGGATATGCCGTGCTGGCCACACGGAAAGGATGGAGTGCCCTAGACCATAAAGAGCTTCACCCCTGAAAATATGTTTACTGAATTTCTTTTACACGTGGAAAGGCATACGTTGGTCAAACAGGTCGTTGCACAAATGTGCTCATTCGTAAACATGACAATTTACTAAAGAGGGCCCTCTACTCACACTTACCCACGAATGCAGAGTATCTTGGCTCGCGAGCCAAGATACGAATGTATCTTGGCTCGCGACTTGGACTTGACTTGAGCAAGTCGGCGTGAAGCAAGCAGCGGACTTCAAATCGCCCAAGTCAGCCTTCGCGTTTCATAGATGCTCTGGCTGTTTTGCTTGCTCAAGTCAAGAACGAGCTTCAAAGCAGAACCACGCTGCTCGCCTGCTAACGAGGTTATAATGAAGTTGTTCGCGTAAGGCATGTGTGACAGAAAAAATACCATACGTTTTAAAATAACTATAAAAACGAAGGGCTAAAAGCATGTTTTTGCCATTTTACGGCTAACGAGCGGCACGTGGTGCCTGCCACCACAGCGATGCGCAGTGTTGCTTCTGTAAAGCGTTAATTGCCTGCTAGTTTTATTGGCCACCCAAATGCGGTGCGTTTCTCCACCGTTGCTTGTTTGGAGGCGAAACAAGCATCGCGTTGGGTTCTTTCGTGGTTATTTATTTTTTTTTCATTCGAATGCCATGGCGTATATTTGTGCTGACCTGGTTCACGAGGTAACGCGATTTTCACGGTATTTGCCTTTCTGTTCGCCTGTGGACATGCTTGTAGTGGGCTAGGTCGCAGTTATATATGAAAAAAAAGTTCTGGGAACAAATGTGATTCGTATGCTTTTGTTGACCTTGGTAAACAAGAGAAAAAGCGGGGGTCAGGACATTGCCCGCAGCAGAGTTGTGTCTCGCGGGGTGCAGTAAGTCTCACTGCATGATGGTGAAAGGGATCAAAAAACCCGTGATAGGGGCACCTCTTTTTTATGTGCGTGGAATTTTACGTAGCATTGTGCTACAAACGATGCCTTTCTGAGCGAGAAACAGCGCCCTAGACGGGACGAAAGCATAAACGTGGCACACAGACACAGCACTGAGTCAATTTTGTACCGAAAGAGACAAAAAATGTCGTAAAAAACAGAAATGGCCTTTGCGATTACGAAAGACTTCGGCGTCGTCACTACCGGGGCTATTAATACGCACGTGTGTGTAGTCGACACAACATGTAACGCCTTAGAACTCAGCAACTTTATAAAAGTCCCGCATAACTACAGAAAGTGCTGCCAGTTGCGTAAAGTGCACAAGCATCGCGTACAGGTGCTTTGCGGCGAGAAGCGTAACTTTTCCTACTGCACGGCAAACTGTCCACTACGAAATGTGGACGAAATTCTCGGTGACTGTTTGGAATGTGCCAGCGCCGTAAAACCTGAGAGCCATCAGTAGCTGTAACGCTGGAGGCAGATGGTGTCTTCGGTTGTCCCCACTTTCACGGAGCGGCAACAAAACCAGCATGTGCCGCACGGCGTTCTTCGTGAATCTGTATCGAGCGTGGAATTGTTCCTCGTCGTACAACTCCATCGGATTTCCGCGGTCACGTGAAGTGGGTCCAAGAATCTTCGGCAGGCAGTGCGCCTCAGAAAATGCTACGCTTTATGCGAGGTAAGCAAGCACAAAAGCGGCCACCCTCCGCGCGACGTCCATTCGAGAAGTGGTCTTGTTGGAATAACGCGTGAAGTCGCTTTCAAGCTAGCCACGCAGCTGACTTAAATATTGTCCTGACTTCGACCGAGCCAAGTCGCTTTTAAGTCGTCCACAAGTTCGAGAACAATTTATTGTTACCGGCAAGACTGTCTTGAGTCAAGAACGAGTCAAGTACGAGTCAAGTAACATCTCTGCATTCAGGGGTTAGGGAAGCACTGGAAGGAGAGCACGTGTCAGCCGAAACTTTATCACACACAAATAATTGAAAAGCGCAAGAAGCGGACGACGACAAAAACATTGGAAATGCTTCGAATTAAAAAAGCTGCAAAACTGTGGGTCATCCAGGCGTCTGTTCTGCTAACTGATTCCTTATACGCTATTTTGGACATATTATGACTCAGTGAATTTCTTTTCTTTTTCTTGTTTTTTTGTAAAAGGACGACGCAACAAGCATTTATTTTTTTTTGGGAGGGGGTGTATGCCATCGCTTATGACAGTAGTCTCTCGTTTGTTCACGTTGTTCGTATACTAGTAGGGGTGGTTTGTGTTGACGCGCAAGAGTGTTATGCGTATAGTTTCGGTGTGACATAGATATGAACCGGGGCAGTGGTCGCCGACGATGGAGATCACAAGTAATTAGGGAGCACTTGGGAGTGGCACTCATCAGCTATATTATCTGGTTGACAACCCGGTGTGTGAATAAATATAAATCTCGCCTACGGCACATTCGATGGAGATGCTGGGTACACCATGGCTCGCAACAAACCTTTGCAGTGGCCGTCGTTGGAGAGGTAACTCTGCAACAATGACGAAAAATGTGGCGTCTGCATCTGCACCCGGTGTTCCTGAGGCGGAAATTGATGCGGCGACTCTACGTATCAGGCTAGTGTACATAGATATAGGTACACGACGAAGAACCCCTGTTAATCAAAACTTCCAGAATCTTACACTACGACGTCTCTTATGATCATATGATGGTTCTGGAACGTTGTATCCTATGTAATAAATCATGCATTTTCTTTTCGGTTCTGTGTCCCTAGCCAAATACGCTGCTCACTTTCGCGAGCTCCTCGCAGTCTATCGGCTTGGCAAAAAAAACTTGTTAAAGCATGCAATAATGGTCGCTTTTAGTGGAAAAAATAACGAACTGCCGCGAAGATGAACACAGCTTGAGTCAGTGTTCCAAAACACTGATTTAGCCTGTTCCCTTTCATGTATCTTTTTTAAAGAGCTTGTATTCAGGCAGGTAAGAGAGTATTGCAAATTAAAACGCTGCAGTGCTCACTGAACCCGCGCGGCAATTAAAGACGAGGCTATTGAGCACTGTATAGGCGGATAGAATCACTGAAGCGTTGCTGAATAGCCTCACTATTCCGCACCTCCTCGCATATGGCACGTGTCTAGAATTTTTAAGGGCACATTGCATAAGCACACTTATGACACTTTTCAAGCCACGTGCGTCTAAAGCTTTAAAGGGACACTTGAGGCAACTATTATGTTGACTATATTAACTAAAATAGTGGCCTAGAAACCTTGCCGATTTACTTTTGTGTCAAGGAAGGCCTTATGCTGAAATAAAATCACGTTTCAGTGGTCTGCATTGGGTTAGAACACCGAAATTAACCACCTCAAAAAGTGGAACGTCGCATGTCTATGTTACCGTGCACAACGTTGCCCGGCTTTACTGCGCAGCCGCCCATTTTAGTAGCAGCAAAACTAAAGCAGTGGGAGCCACAACAGCAACAACGGCCATTCAAGGATTTCGTGTCATTCGCTCAGAGATGGAAGATGCTAGTGAGTTCATTCGGGACCCGCTACATGGAATGACCTCTCCAAATACCCGTGCGAAAGTTGAATTTCTGAATCACTTGCGCCATAACGTCTGGCGGTACATCTTTCTCTGTGTGCGAAAGTTGAACTTCTGAACCACTTGCGCCATAATGTCCGGCGGTTCATTTTCTCTGAATAAAATAGACACAAACAAGCAGCGATTTATCTCGTATCTCTATTCACGGAAGGTTTTTTATTTAGCGCAGCTAATTTGCTAACTATGATTAATTGTGGATGATTAGTTTGCCGTCATTGGGGTAATTTTGAGAATTTCCCACTGTGGCGCATGTATTTTGGCGCATTTCTTTAACTTTTCGTTAAACCGGGCACTGCTGCTGATAATATTGGAATTCTAGGCTTTGTCATACCTGGAGTTTAATCTAATGTAAATTGTTATTTGACTAGTGTTTTTCAAGACAGTAAGCGTCTATAGTTGGGCCAAGTTGTTGGTATTCATTGTAATATTTTTTTACCATGCTACACTAGAGACACGAAGACAAAGAAGGACACTGCGTATAAAGCCTTAACGGACCGATTACCTCCACTGAAGACGCGGTTGGGTTTCAAAAAGCTTGTGAAGCTTGTATATATATATATATATATATATATATATATATATATATATATATATATATATATATATATATATATATATATATATATATATATATATATATATATATAGGTATGGGATATGGCACAACGGGAGCGTTGTCAACAAGGATAAATATATTTATTTCCCAACAGTTTCGAGAGGGGACCTCCCTTCATCAGGGGATGAGTTATATACTGACATGAGCTTCCAAACTTCCTTGCTGCCGCGTCCCTCTCGCCTTGAAAGACGTTTGCCCATACCTTCACGAAGACTAACTGGCCCATTGAATTATCACTCCCACTATATATATATATATATATATATATATATATATATATATATATATATATATATATCCGTATAGGGAAGAACGCGCACGTACGAAGTGATTTATTGATGTTTCGGCCATGGGTCCGGCCTTCATCAGAATACAGTTTATGGCACGAGTGCTGTTTATATACATGTGCATATCAATAAGATGCAAATATGAAAACCGGCATGAAAGGCGATATATGGATATATATATATATATATATATATATATATATATATATATACATATATATATATATATATATATATATATATATATATATATATATATATATATATATATATATATATATATATAGGCAATTCACACAATATGAAGGGCACCTAATCTATCTACGAGTAAAAAGATATTGCTTCCATGCGCGAGCACGTTGTTTAAAAATAAACAATAAAACACATAAAAGATAAAGCACATAACATGAAGAGTATTCCGACCAGTAAAAGCAAGGGAAAAAAGAAAAAAAACTATAAAATAATAATAAAAATGACAAAGACGTTACAAAGCTGCTACTTAATCAACGGATACAGACAATGCAGTGCGACTTGCTGAGCAAGGTTGAAAAAAGATGGACAGGGTGATACAGGTTACACAGGTGGGCAACTAAGTTTTTTTACGTTTTCATTCAGACCAGATGCGACGGCGTCGAACTTATAGATGAGGAATGATTCACGGGCTTCTCTATCATAATTTGTGTGTAAACCAGATTCTAGTAATGTGACCTGTAGATTTTCAATACAGTGGGCAGGGAGGTGCACGTGTCTTGAAATGGGCAAGTGGGGCAAGGTGTTAGCATGAGATTTATGGTTGTTAAAACGCAGCCTAAAAGGCCCTTCTGTTTGACCAATGTACTGTATTTCACATTCTATCATGTATATCACGTTCTTGGAATCGCAGTCAAGATTGCCTTTGATTTTTAAGGAAAAGTTGGAACCAGTACTGGTGACCTATTGGCATGTGCGCATGTACGGGCATACTTTGCATCGCGGTTTTTGGCAAGGATGGCACCCGATCGTGTCAGGACTGTCTGCTTTCGACGATGATGACGATGAGAGTATGTCTCGAATAGTTTTAGCTTTGCGATACACTGCTTTAGGTGGTTCGGTGAAAATGGTTCTTAAGCGTTCACTTTGCATTAGGATATTCTGGTGCTTTCTCAGCACATTCGAAACACGTGGAACTGACGCAGAATGTGTAAGGACTAAGTTTGTCTGCGGCGAGGGAGTCGAGTTTTTAGCAGCGCACAACAGCGTTCTACGATTATGCATGTCGGCACGTTTTATTGCGTCATCAATTAATTGCGGCGGATATTATCGTTTGACTAGAGCATCCTTTAGTATTCTGCAATTTTTTTGAAACTCTGATTGCTCTGAGCAGATTCTTTTAAAGCCTAAGGCCTGACTGTAAGGGATGCTAGTTTCGCCATGTTTCACGTGGCCACTGTCAAAGTGCAAATACTGTTGCCGGTCTGTAGGCTTCCTGTATAGAGCAGTGGATAGCTTGTAATTTACAATCGAAATGCTTACATCAAGAAAACTAAGCGTTGATGTGGAATAGGTATGAGAAAATGATATTGATGGATGTGCGTCATTAAAAGTCAGATATGAAGGAAAGTAACTCCTGTTCGCCATGCAGCCAAATAAGGAAAATGTCACCAATGTAACGTTCATAATGAAAAGGTTTCAGCGTGCGGGTTTGCAAAAATTCACTTTCAAGCTGGCCCATGACTATATTGGCGTAGTTGGGTCCAATACACGTACCCATCGACGTGCCGCTAACATGGACATAATGTTGACCTTCAAATTGAAAGTTATTTAGCTCTAAAATGAGCCTGAGCAATACTGCTAATGTGTTTCTGTCAATAAATTTACCCGGTGATGCTGCTCATAGGACCTGGCGACTGCCGCTATTCCGTCTACATGCGGAATGTTGGTGTATAAAAACGCTACGTCTAGCGTGACCAAAAAGGAACCTTGAGGAACAATCAGATCAATTATACCAGAAACAAAGTCGGTAGTGTCCCTTACGTAAGACGGAAGTGATGCTGGTATACTACTGATCAGAGAACCGACATAGCGGGACAATTTTTCTGTGACAGTACCTATACCTGAAAAAATGGGACGGCCGAGGTTGTTTATCTTGTGTATTTTAGGCAAAAGGTAAAAATGACCTGGAACACAACTTAGGGGAATAAGAGAATGAATCGCATTGTCAGGCACCTTTTTGTTTTCAAGAAGCTCTAGCAAATGGCTCTGGACAAGAGATTTAAATTGTTCAGTGGGGTCGTGAAGCAATATCTTTGCAGTGTCGCATGGAAGCAATATCTTTTTACTCGTAGAATAGGTGCCCTTCATATTGTGTGACTTGCAAATATATATATATATATATATATATATATATATATATATATATATATATATATATATATATATATATGCCCATATATCGCCTTTCATGCCGGTTTTCATATTTGTATCTTATTGATATGCACATGTATATAAACAGCACTCGTGCCATAAACTGTATTATGATGAAGGCTGGACACAGAGTCACTTTTTGTTTTTGGTATTAATATATATATATGTATATATATATACACATATATATATATATATATATATATATAAATTCATATATATATATATATATATATATATTTATATATATATATATATATATATATATATATATATATATATATATATATATATACTTACCTGATGGAACAACCGGAGCAAGTGTACTTCGAGCTGTACTTGATAGCTGCTGAGTGGCAGCTGTGCTTGCAATCCTAACAGTGGGGACTTCCATTGACGCTTCAGGCCCTTCGTCACTGCTGCCAGCTCCACCTTCACGTCCACCGCTTCCTCCATCTTCGTCATCGTCGTCGGCGTGCTGCTCAACGTCTAATGCACAAGTAAAAAGGCGTAAAGCTGACGCACAAACAACAACAAAAGCAAAGTTCCCATTCTACAACGTGATGATGCTACGTTTTGCATCTGATGCAGTATTTGGCCAAAAATTACGAGCACAGCGGCTGACTGGGCCCTTAAATGCTTGTTTACGCTTTAACCAATATTAGTGTCAAGCGCATGTTTGAGCAAAGATGGCTCGCCACGACTCCTTGTAAAGCATTCGAGCCAGCGCTTTGTATTAGTCGAGAGTTCTTCGGCTTTGTCGAAAAAAGCGACACAAGGATAAGTCGAGAAGAATAAAGATATTAAAAGAGTTGTTCTTGACATCAGTGATTTTCGTGGCACTATCGAAGCTCTAACTATATTGACTATTCGTGCACCGTCCTCTACAAGGTACTTCCTGTTAAAACATGAACTTCTTCGTGTATAAAGACATAGGATACCGTCTGCAAAGATATTTAGGTATTCTGACACGTAAGTAACATCGTAGTACAGGTGGTCTTATAGAGATCGGAGATGTTAGTTTGAAGAAATAGTGGCATATGACTGCTCCAACGTGCACCCATTGCCTCAATGAGGGAGACATTTATGGAGAAACCAACGTTAAAAGCATCAACAAACCGAGTGACATACAGATTTAGGACAATAATAAATAAATGCCGCCGTAACTAAAGTGGCTGTGTCAAAAAGTTAAACTCGACTGAGGAAGGACACAAATGTGCTCTGTCCCCAGGGCCGGGCTCTTAGCAGATTTGATGGCACAGTGGTGTAGGAAGAATAGTTGTACCCGGAACTACAACTTACATAACCGCTCTGAAAACTCAAGTCAAATAGAAGCATGTGCCGAAGGGCCAGGTTTAGCCATAGATGGAGCGGTAAATGCCGTGAAAAATGCCCGTCACAAAAAAAAAAACACTGGATGTAAGGAATTCATTGGATAAGAAACATAAATCAAGGCATTTTCTATGCCCGCTACTTGCGGCAGTCTGCATGCAATATATTTAGGGCCCAGAACTTACTAGTGAACAGGGAAAACACCAATCTATCAATACAGAAGCGTAGTGATTAAGTACATCTAAACTGCGGTAAAGCCAGTACTTTCGTCTCCTTTAGCATATAATTATCCAAATACTTGCCAACATCATTTCATATATCTCAAAGCTAATTATCAAGCTCTTGTCAGAGCACTGCACGGCTCAAAATATCACAACGATAATATCAATGAGGAAAATTCAAGAGCTGCCGAATAGAACAATCTATTTATTGTAGCTTTTATAGTCTACGAAAAACCATTCGTCTTTGTAGTATTGTTGGAAGCCTTGCCTAAATAGGAATTGGTTCAAGTACCTTTAAATCTCCAAACATTGTTGTTTCTATGGCAAATTTCTTCAATTTCATGCAATACCTATGCAAATGTGAGTTGGAAAGTTGTCCATTTCTGCGTTTTCTGCTATATCTAGTATGCTTACTCCGCATGAGCGAAGGAAAGAGACAGATTTACCACAGTAGACGCCAGCAGGGAACGTGATTCTTCGGTTCACGAGCCATAGGCAATTGTCATCTTTATGTTCTTCATTTGCGGGCATGTGCCCCCTAGTTATCGCATTGCCCATATGAGGACGCTACAGGGACTTGCCCCCCCCCCCCCCCCCCCTGCAAACTTAAAGTTGATATATCACATATTTTTGGCAGTCCAACGGGAGGTCAGGCAGAGATGCAAGGCTTTATATGGCGGTCTCCCAGTACGCAAAATAATTCGGTATGAGCCAACCGTTTCTTCGCAGTCGTTCTCCCAAGGAGTGAAGTGCTGTTAAAGACGAAGAATCATGTGTCGCTGGCTCTGACCACGTAGTCAGAAAGGTGGTCTGACCGCGTCGTGGTGCCCGTGAACGTGTGGTGAAGTGAGCAGATAAGGAGTAGAGTGCATCAGAGGTTTCTAACTAAGTGTAGGAGGTGTTGTACTAATGGTGGCGGCTGGGTTGGTAGCTGCATTGACATGAGGATGTCTGCTGGGAGCCGCAGATAAAATCTATGCATGAGCTCTGCTGCTGAGCACTGTAGATCAACGCAGGCGGCTCGATATAAGCGGGTAGTCAGGTCGGTCTTGAGTTTTTGGTGAATGCGTTTTACCATGTTATTGGCACAGGAATGATAACCAGTGGTAGGGAGATGTCTCGCTTTGATGATTTGATTGAAGGAAGTAAACAGTGAGGACTTGAATTGACGCCTGTTGACACGGTGTCATGGCTAACCAAAACAAGATATCTGTCTCAGTGGTGATATTGTTACGGAAAAGAAGAGACGCCGTAACGACGAGGCTGGGGATTGGATATATTCCAAACCAGCGGTATTGGCGTGCCCGGTTCACCAGCGATCGAGCGGGGACAACCCTTCGTCTTCCTCGTCAGGCACACACGTGCGTCGCCCCCTAGAATATCAGTTGTAATGACGAAAACCGAAACTGGAACTCTCTCTGGCACAGACTCGCATGCTAGGAAGGAAGAGGAGGAAGACGAAGCAGAATAAGAACAGCCGGCCTGCAGCAAAGGCGTTGTGTCTTATTTCTCGTCCTTACAATGGCGCAGTCGACGAAGAAAACGGCTTACGTCTCGGTTTCGTCATCCAGAACGCCCGCCGACGTGCAGCCGCGGTAAGCGTCGCTTGAGGACGGCGTCAAGCCCTCCTCGGCAGCTGTTTACTGACACCACCGTTCGGGGACGGCATCAAGGCCTCCTCGCCGTCACGCTTCTTCGCTGATGGGACCCGCAAGGCGTCCGTCGCGGCCAGCATCGATCCCAGCACCGACGGATGGCGTCCAGGCCTCCGTTGTGGTTCCGGGAAACTTGTCCTGGGACGCGACACGTCGCGGCAACCATGCGCACGGGCCTCTCTCACCTAGGGATGGCGTACATGCCTCCTCCATACCTGGCAACCTGTCGGCGCTTCAAGCACCCACCGTGTACGGCGTCGAGGCCTACCCGGCGGCGCAAGACCGCTTCATCTACGCCACAGTACCAGGTCACAACTCATCACACGGGTTCCGCTTGCCTGGGAACGTCGTTGACGCTTCCAGCGCCCTGGAACCCATGTCCACGAATCCGACCACAGCTGGATTTCCAAGGGACGCCGTCCACGCGTCCTTGGTCAAGAATTGTACCACCTCGAATACCGCAGTCACTGTATCCTCCGCAGAGGCGGGCCTTGGCTCTTCGTGCGGATCACACGACAGCGCAGCGGAGCTGCAGCATACCATCGCGCAACTCCGTGTCACGACCAACGCCCTCATAGCGTCGAGTTCCAAGCTATGTCCTGCCATCTTGCCAACATTGTGCGCACTCAATGCCATGTTGGCTGCGGCCGCCGCACAAAACTTCGAGGTAAGCTCGCCCGAGAACCGTCGCAATCTCCGGCGTTCTCTCGCGGAGGTATCGGAGCAAGTGAACTGCTTGGCGGGGGCACATTTCGGAGTTCTGCCCGCCGTCCCGCCATCGCCGATTTCCTTCGCGCTACCGGAATTTCGCGGCTTCCAGGACGACGCCGAGGAATGGGTGGCAACCGTCAACGCTCTCGGAGCTCGCAAGGGATGGAGCGACAATCAGAAGTGGTGCGTGGCCTTAGACCGCCTTCAAAATCCTGCTGCTGCGTGGCACAGGTACGAAGGCGTGCGGCAGCAGTCCTGGGCGGACTGGAGCGCCAAGCTCATTGCTGCGTTTGGAAGAAATGAGTCTGACCTCACTGCTACCTCTCATTCTACCCTCGCCACTACCGAGCAAGGGGCTATTGAGAAGCACAACGACGAGGCAGCTGCACCCTCTGCCAACCTGCCCTACCTCGGAGATCAACCTCACGAGGCGCCGCGCCCCCCTACAGCTGTGCCGCGTGCCCCCTCCCCGGACAGCTTCCCAGAGTACCCTGCGGCAATCATCGAGACAAGCTGGACGGTGTACTCCTCCGGGCAAATCTCTGACTCCGCGTCGACACCTGACACACAATTACCCTTGACCCAACTTAGGACCGCCTATAAAGCACAGAAGCCAGTGAGCCAGCCTCCAAGCTGGTCAGCCCCAAATGGCCTGGATCCATTGACCTGCTGCGTGACGACGGCGGCTCCTTACTATGGGTCAAACTGGCCGTTGTGACGTGTGCTTGGTCTCCGGCTGGTTGTGAAAGAGCCGCCGTCGTCACGCAGCAGGTCAATGGATCCAGGCCATTTGGGGCTGACCAGCTTGGAGGCTGGCTCACTGGCTTCTGTGCTTTATAGGCGGTCCTAAGTTGGGTCAAGGGTAATTGTGTGTCAGGTGTCGACGCGGAGTCAGAGATTTGCCCGGAGGAGTACACCGTCCAGCTTGTCTCGATGATTGCCGCAGGGTACTCTGGGAAGCTGTCCGGGGAGGGGGCACGCGGCACAGCTGTAGGGGGGCGCGGCGCCTCGTGAGGTTGATCTCCGAGGTAGGGCAGGTTGGCAGAGGGTGCAGCTGCCTCGTCGTTGTGCTTCTCAATAGCCCCTTGCTCGGTAGTGGCGAGGGTAGAATGAGAGGTAGCAGTGAGGTCAGACTCATTTCTTCCAAACGCGGCTTCCAGGACGACGCCGAGGAATAGGTGGCAACCGTCAACGCTCTCGGAACGACTGAAGAGCAGAAGTGGGACATGGCCATAGATCGCCTGCGGGATGCTGCCGCAGCATGGCACAGGTACGAAGGCGTCAGGCAGCAGTCCTGGGCAGAATGGAGTGCAGCCCTGATTGCCGCTTTCGGACGGATTTCCTGTGACTCCAGCAAGTCCAGCTCGATCTTCCCCGAGGCCGAGGATGGAGCCCAGGCAGCGCCCCGCCTCGAGGCTGCAATCGTTCGTTGCAGCTCGTCAACGGAATGCTGCCAGGAGTTCCCTGCTGCTGACCCTGACCGAAGTGGCTGGAATCCTACACTACAGGTCCCGGACTCTGCATCGGTATTCGACCTGAAAATACCCCCACCAGACCTTCGTCCGGAGATACGGCCCTCGCGCTCGTCGTCTGAGGACATCGAGGCACTCAATCCTATTGTATTAGACACAACTGAACCCTACCAGACCACGATCATGCTCAGCCACGCAGACACTCGGCTACCAAGGAACGTTTCCTTCGAGAAAGCCCAGATACCTAGCTACGCTGAGGCCACTGCCATCGAGAACTTGCCGAGGACCAGCCCTCCTGCTGTTTCCTCCCAGCATACGATGTTTGCACATGACAGTTCGCCAGAAGCCACCGGCTCGACTACGTCTGGGAGTTCTGCTGTGGTATTTATGCCCAACCATGAGCTGCGTCCCATCTCATTTCAAGAAATGGCCCAAACGTCATCATGGCTGCCTCGCAGGGCATCCCGCTGCAGTTCAGTCCACCAGCGACGGTGGGACAAACACCAGCGTTTCCAGGTTACTCTGCGACCTTGCCGGAACAGTCAGGGCCGTCCACCTGAACTGCATTCTACGAGTTGTCAGGAAACGTTGCATCATGGACGAGTTCGACCACGGCGACAAAGTCAAGCCCACCCACCAAAAACTTTACCGCCAGCTCCGCGCGCGCACAGGACCCAGTCTCCATCACGACACGGTGAACGACCCAGACGACATAGCCAGTGTCGGCCGCCGGAGCCAATTTCGACAAACTTCCAGCGTGGTCGAGACCGACCACGACGATGTAGCCAACCTCGCCCACCTGAAGCACTGTCAACTGCTGCAGCTAGCCTTACCTACCAGAACATTGTCGTTTGGCCCAACGACAATGCTAGCAGTCATGGCCGAGTGTAATGACGAAAACCGAAACTGGAACTCTCTCTGGCACAGACTCGCATGCTAGGAAGGAAGAGGAGGAAGACGAAGCAGAATAAGAACAGCCGGCCTGCAGCAAAGGCGTTGTGTCTTATTTCTCGTCCTTACACAGTATACATGCATGTAGCATCACCCCCGGCGGCGCAAGCGCCGTCTCGGCGCATTTAGATGTCAACGTCACTAGGAGAGTTGTAGGGCTTCAAGCGCGCAACATGTACAATATCAGTAGCCTGTTGGGCACATGAAGGCAATGGGGTGGCAGGACCAATTTCATATGTTACAGGCGTAACCACACAGAGGACACGGTATGGGCCTGTGTAGCGAGTAAGCAGTTTTTCTGACAAGCGACTTGACGGGTCGGAGACCAGAGCAGTACCAAAGAACCGGGTGGAAAGTGTACGTCGCGGTGTCGTTGGTCATACAAACGCCGTTGCTTCTCTTGAGAGGTCAGAAGGCGAGTACGGGTGATTTCGCGTGCGTGAGCGGCCCGAGTGATAGCGTCCATGGCATATTCACTGGTCGGTACTCCAGGAGACGGTATGACGGTGTCTAGAGGCAATGTTGGTTCTCGGCCAAACAGCAGAAAAAATGGAGAGTAACCGGCAGTGTCATGGCGCGAAGAATTGTGGGCAAATGTGACGTACGGCAACGCGAGATCCCAGTCGGTGTGGATGGTAGAAACATACTTAGCGAGCATGTCTGTAAGAGTTCGATTTAGGCGCTCTGTGAGTCCATTGGTTTGCGGGTGGTATGACGTAGTCAGCTTGTGTCTCGTTTTACAGGACTGCAAGATGTCGGCTATGACCTTCGACAAAAAGGTGCGGCCACGATCTGTAAGCAGCTGCCGTGGGGCTGCGTGTTGCAAAATCACGTCCTTGAGGAGGAAGCCGGCGACAGCTTGTTGGGAGAGCTCGTGTGATGGCATAACGCGTGGCGTAGTCGGTGGCCACGGCTATCCACTTGTTACCCGAGGAAGACAAGGGAAAAGGGCCAAGTAGGTCCAAGCCAACGCGGAGGCACGGTTCTGACGCAATATCGAGTGGTTGAAGGCGTCCGGCGCGAAGTGTCGATGGCGTTTTGCGGCGCTGACATTTCTCACAAGCCGCAACGTACCTTCTGACTGAGCGTGCAAGCCCTGGCCAGTAGAAGCGTCGGCGTATTCGGTCGTAAGTGCGTAACACACCAAGGTGACCAGCTGTCGGAAGGTCATGAAGTTCATGTAGAACTTCCGAGCGAAGGTGTTTCGGAATAACAAGCAGCAGAGCCGGTCCATCCGGCTCAAAACTTTGGCGGTATAATACACCATCGTGGAGCACGAACGAGCGATAAGACTTACTGGAAGATGGTGATTCGAGGCTCTCAATGATAGCACGCAACGACGCATCATAGCGCTGCTCGTCACCGATGCATGTCACTTGCGAAAGGGAAAAGACGCAAGGCTCGGTGTCGGTGTCATGCATAGTGCTCGACTCAGCGACCGGGTAGCGCGACAGGCAGTCTGCGTCCTGATGTAGGCGTCACCGTAAATGTATACTCTTGGAGTCGCAGAGCCCAGCGCCCGAGCCGGCCAGTAGGATCCTTCAGTGACGTAAGCCAACATAGCGCATGATGGTCAGTTATCACAGTGAAATTAGGGCCATATTAATATGGGCGGAACTTTGAGACTGCCCAAACAAGAGCAAGACATTCACGCTCCGTAATAGAATAGTTGCGCTCAGCAGCTGTGAGGAGGCTGCTAGCGTAGGCGACAACTCGGTCGTGTCTCCGTTGGCGCTGGGCTAACACGGCTCCGATTCCGTGACCACTAGCATCGGTTCGAACTTCCGTCGGAGTGAATGGGTCAAAGTGAGCCAATATGGGTGGAGTCGTCAGTAGCGTGATTAGGTGAGAAAAAGCAGCATCTTGGTCGGTGTGAGGGGTCGAGCGATGGTTGCGAAATCTTTCACAAACCTTCTAAAATAGGAGCAAAGTCCTACAAAACTCCGGACGTCTTTGGCTGACTGGGGTACAGGAAAACTGGTGACTGCACGAATTTTCTCGGGGTCCGGCTGCACACCAGAGGCGTCGACAAGGTGGCCCAACACTGTAATTTGCCGGCGTCCGAAGCGGCACTTCGACGAGTTCGATTGGAGGCCTGCAGTGCGGAATATGTCGAGAATAGCTGACAAACGCTGAAGGTGGGTCTAAAATGTTGGGGAATATA
This sequence comes from Rhipicephalus microplus, assembly GCF_043290135.1. Taxonomy (NCBI): domain Eukaryota; kingdom Metazoa; phylum Arthropoda; class Arachnida; order Ixodida; family Ixodidae; genus Rhipicephalus; species Rhipicephalus microplus. Next base: position 132,724,690 of record NC_134707.1, read on the forward strand.
CAACGACATCGTCAAGATAACAAAGACATGTTGACCATTTGAACCCTTGTAGCAGAGAGTCCATCATGCGCTCAAACGTGGCTGGGGCGTTGCATAGCCCAAATGGCATAACCTTGAACTGATATAGGCCGCCTGGAGTTACAAATGCATTCTTCTCTTGGTCTTTTTCGTCGACAGCAATCTGCCAGTATCCGGAACGTAGGTCTATTGTGGAAAAGTATCGGGCGCCGTGGAGACAATCGAGAGCGTCATCGATGCGGGGTAAAGGGTAAACGTCCTTTTTCGTGATTCTATTCAGATGACGGTAATCTACGCAGAAGCGCCAGGTGCCATCTTTCTTTTTAACGAGCACAACGGGGGATGCCCATGGGCTCGAAGAGGGTTCAATAATTCCTTTGGCTAACATCTTCGTGACTTCTTGTTGAATTATTTTACGCTCGGTGGCAGACACCCGGTATGGTCGCCGATGAAAGGGATGAGAATCACCTGTGATAATGCGGTGCTTGACGAGTGAAGTCTGGCCGAGTGGACGATGGTCGACGTCGAATATGTCGCGGTATGAAGCCAGGAGGCGGCATAGCGCGGTTGACTTCTCAGGTTTGAGGTCCGGGGCGATCATGGAGCGTAAGGTCGCATCGAGGCACGTGACATCCTGCGAGTGATGTGTGTGCTCGGGACATGCGTCTGCCGTAAAACAGGTGACGTGGTCGTTAATTAAGGGCCTTAGTGTGGCGACCGAAAGTCCTTGGGGTAGCACTTGTTTTATGAAACCAAAATTGATAACAGGTAAATATGTTCGGTTAGAGGCCATGCTTACGACAGAGTGTGGGACAGTAATGTCACGCGCCAGGAGAACATCAGTAATCGGCGTCACGATATAATCACCGTCAAGCACGGGAGAGGGTGTTGCCAATTCGATGAATGTGAGAGTTTTAGGTGGTATCCGGAAGAAGAGGAAGTTCTAGGCAGAGAGTACCGGCGGCACAATCGATGAGGGCAGAATGCGTCGATAGGAAGTCCATGCCGAAGATTAGGTCGTTGGGGCAATTTTCAAGGACCGTAAATAAAACGGGAACATGGCGGCCGGCAATACTAACACGAGTGGTACACATTCCAGTGATGGCCACAGTTCCACCATCAGCGACACGGAAGGCTTTAGTTGCTGCAGGCGTGAGGACTTTTTTGAGCAGGCGACACAGATGAGCACTCATTATAGACACTTGAGCTCCGGTATCGACTAACGCCGTCAAGGAAATACCGTCCACATACACCTCAATCAAGTTCGTATCAGTGGGGAGCGTCAATGGAGGATTTGGATCATTCGCAAGCGATGCAGCACTACCTCCCGGAGCTGCATGATCTAGTTTTCCGTCCGAGAGGATCCACAGTTGACCGGCGACGGATAGCGGCGTGGTTGGGGCGATGGGGAACGGCGACGTTGAGGTGGCGGCGAACAAGCAGTGGAGCGGCTGTTGGGGATGTCGGAAGAAAGGTACACACGACTGGGCGAATACCGACGGGAATCCTCGTATGGTCGATTAGAGGAAAATTGGCTCCAGTTTGAGGGCGTCCAAGTGCTGCGGCAGTAGCGGGAGATATGGCCAACTCGGTGGCAGCGGAAGCAGATCGGCTTGTCGTCTGCAGTTCTCCATTCCGCCGGATTGCGGGATCGCGGAATAAAATGTAAGTCATGGCGTGGTGCATTTGTTGTCATTGGTCTGGAGACGGGTCGGGACACAGAGCAGGCCACAGGAAAACCAAGCTTTGCAATTTCCTGCCTCACGACGGCTTGAATAACGGAGACCGGCGGAGGCGTTTCTGCGGCGCCATGATCGAGCGGATGTGGAGGAAATGGTGCGGGACTTGACGCCTCAAGCTCCCGTCGAACTATTCGTGTCACGCTGTCCTGCATGGGTGGTGCGGCACCGAGATTGGTGCAAGTGGATGTAACAGCCGTGTTTGGTAGCCGCGTAAATTGAGGCAGAACACGGCGGCTTTTGGCCATTTCGAAGCGACGGCATTCCTTGATAGTCGTATCTAGGTCGTGACGTTATTGTAGACGAGCAAATTGAAGGCGTCGTCCGCGATGTCCTTAAGTATGTGGCCCACCTTGTCACTCTCTGTCATTTGCTCGTCGACTTTTCGGCACAACGCGAGCACATCCTGTATGTACGAGACATACGACTCTGTTGACGACTGCACACGAGTGGCGAGTTCTTTTCGCGCTTCCATTTGGCGACCGGACGGGTCTCCAAAGATGTGGCGTAGTCGCTCTTTGAAGGTATCCCAGCTGGTGAGCTCGGTCTCATGGGCGTCAAACCAGACCCGTGGGGTGCTGTCCAACTAAAATATTACGTTGGCGAGCATCATGGTAGGGTCCCATCGGTGTGTGTGGCTAACACGCTCGTACATATGGAGCCAGTAGTTGACGTCGAGCCCAGGTTGTGCGGAGAATGTACCTGGATCCCGGGGGGTGGGCATCGTCAGGTATGTAGTGGCTGGAGCTACAGATGGAGACGCTGAGAGGCTGTTGTCATTGGTAGCCATGGCCGGAGACTGAATGGTGCGGCCACTGCGAAGCTTCGTGGTGAAGACGGGGAACGTTCCACCTCCACCAAATATGTTACGGAAAAGAAGAGACATCGTAACGACGAGGCTGGGGATTAGATATATTCCAAACCAGCGGTAATGGCGTGCCCGGTTCACCAGCAATCGAGCGGAGACAACCCTTCGTCTTCCTCGTCAGGAACACACGCGCGTCGCCCCCTAGAATATCAGTATACATGCATGTAGCAATATCTTGAATTTGAACAGCCTCTGGCGAGCTTCTGAAACGATCGACCATGGTCAGTATAGAACGTTACGCTTGACACACTGGTACAAGATCAACAATGCTGAAATGTACATGGTAGAAACGACAACCGGGAGGAAAGGAACTTTGGGGGAGCGTCTTATTTTGATGAGAGACCTTTGTGATTTGATAGGGCAGGCACATGAGCGTCCAGGCGCGTACATGTCCGTTGATTCCTGGCTAGGCATAGCGTTGCTGAAATGACGCTCAGCAGCCCTATTGCTGAGCTGACAGATGTCGTGTGTGGAGTGCAAAACTGTGCGATGTGATGAAGCGGGAAGGACATGGCGGGTAAGGTCAGCTGAAACATCACATCACAAAGAATCAGATAACAATAGATGTGGAACTATGCGTAGTCGGAGAGAACTTGTTCTTGCGAAAAGCTGCGAGCTCTTTGTTATGCAGCTGAGCGGAAGAGAATGAAGCAAAGGTGACGGTTGAATACGGCGAGTCAGCTGTGGCTATACAAAAAAGGGCATCCACAGCGGCGTTGTCAGATCCTACCACATGGCGGATATCAGTTGTGAATTTTATAATATAAGCAAGCTGTCGGAGTTCACTAGGCACGTATTTTGATAAGTTTGTGCGAAAAACAAACGCCACTGGTTGATGATCAGTCAGCACTTAAGAGGAGCATACTGTCAGGAAATGTCAGGCGCCTAAGGCCACGCTAGAGAGTGTAACATCAACCGAGCAGGGGTATTTCTGCTCAGACGAATAGGCAAGGTAACATTTATGGCCGCTTGTTTGACAGCAGCGAAGACTGGCCTTCTAACGACAAGGAAACGACAGAGGAATAGCAGGCGGTTCATTGAAGAAAATCGGTGAGTGCTCGAAGCAGCTCTGCACAATGTGGTGGGACCTGCATGGAAACATCCACAAGCTCCACAAGTTCACCCAAGCCTCTATCCCAAGCTTAAAAAGTGCCACTTCATTTACGAGGAGCTCAAGTTTCGTGGCCATGTCGTCAGCAATGACGGAATTTGCCCAGAACTCGAGAAAACACTGGCTGTCGCTGCCTTCTTAACTCCAACGAACGAACATAATGTACGTCGTTTTTCTGAGCCTTTTTGCGTACTCTCGTCACTTCGTTTCAAGCTTTTAAAAGATAGCAGAACCCTTGCACCAACTCACGTGAGACAACGTTGCTTTTGTGTGGGCCCAAGAAAAACACGAAGCTTTTTGCAAGCTGCGACGATTCCTCGAGACTCCTCCAATATTAGGTCATTTCGACGCAAATGCCAACACTGAGGTGCCCACAGATGCAATTATTGTCGGCCTCGGAGCCGTTCTTGTGCAATGGCAAGAAGGCATCGAGCGAGTTATCGTCTTTATAAGTTGCACGTTGTCATCGTCTGAAGCGAACTATCCCACCACAGAAAAAGAATGCCTCGCTGTCATGTGGGCCATAGCAAATTTCTGACCATATTTGTATGGGCGACCGTTCAAAGTAGTCACCGACCACCATTCTTGGCGCTGGTTTGCAGGCCTCAAAAATCCCTCAGGCCACCTTGCTCGGTGGAGTCTCCACCTACAAGAATTTTGCGTTACGGTGGTTTACAAATAGGGATGCAAGCACACCGGTGCTGACTGCTTAACACGTGCCCCAGTCGGTTCCATTCCCCCTGACCAAACTGACGGCAAAAGTTTAATCCTGGGCGTCACAGTCTCTTACTTGGCTCAGAAACAGCGTGATGACAGAGAACTTCGCCCACTTATCTAATATCTCGAAGATAAGCTTAAAGAGCCACTACGAACACTGAGGTGCACGATTTCATTATTTTTTTGTCACAACATCCCATACAAGCTGAGATTTGATCCCGACTCTCGAACCACCTTACTGGTCGTACCATATACGATGCCAGACACCCCCAAGGCGTGCCATGATGAACCATCTTCCGGCGTTCTGGGTTCATGCGTACACTAGCTCGTATGCGCCACACGTACTACTGGCCCGAACTGTTCCGTACCGTCAAGCACTACATCAAATCCTGCGGAGACTGCCAGCGCGGCAAAACTCCACTCACAAAACCTGTTATTTCGGCCCTTACCGCATTCTTCAGCGCCTCAGCTATGTCAACTACTAATTTATCACAGAGCCGAGTGGACACTCCCCCTGTCGTGGTGCATAGCCGGCATTGTCCACGTGGCCAGGATGAAGACATATTACTCACGCTGAAGACTTGCTCTTGCCTTCAAACGTATGAAAGCATCGAGTCGAAGCCTTTCGAGATGGAGACAATGGCACGGACATGTAGCGCGTTTATGGCTATTGCGTGGGTAGTGTCACCATTACTTGTGCGTATCAAAATATTTAGGTCTCGATAAAGACGACGAAACCCTCGTGCAGCTAGATCGAAGCTGTTTCGCTGTTGGCTGCACTGTTACTTGAACTCACATTCTTATTGTGAAAATTTATGCCACCACATGGTACACTCCTTCTCTTATTCAGATTTGCTGGATCCCTGCGCAGGCGTTCGCGTTCTCCTGCTACGGTGAGGAAAAGGCGAGAATCTTCTGGGCATTGTTTGGACAAACTATGTCACCGTCGGTCTCTGTCGGTGCAAGAACAGCCGCCCTGGCAATAACTTGTGGAAGTCTTATTTGGGTTACTTTTCTGACGTCTAGTCTGTCCATCGACCAGACGATAATTTGTATGTGGCCCCTTGGCAGCCGGGGGAGCCTCGATGCAGCTGCAAGACGCTTAATCGCACAATGCGGGGTTGCCATGCGGTAGCCTTCCTTGGAGCCCACATGTGATACGTTGCCCTCCGAAAGTGGCCTTACACAAGCTTTGTTGTTTATACCCAGTGCTGTCGTCCAACCCGGGCGATTCACTTCTTCGTGAGAGAATTCCTCTCCGTCCACCATCTCTACTTCTGACATGTTGCTGCTCTTCTGTGCCTCGCGTAGACGCTAGGCTTAGGCCAGCAGGGCGAGCCTTGCTCCGGCGCGTTCAATAAATAAAGCTTCAATATTTTGGCAAAAAATCACTCACAGATAAAAGTGCTACATTCACGTCATCTTCATAAAAAGTACGTCGAATGAAATGCAGCTTGACAACAGAAAACACAAAAATACCAGCAAACCTATTCACCGATCTTCTCAAGTTCACACTGGTCGGCGCCCATTTTTTCATTCAGAGCGTTACAAAACGCGTGCCATAACGAACTACTTGTAGTGGCGGAGCTTCAAAAGCTCCGCCTCTGTAGGTTTCCGTTCAGGGCCAAGAAAAGCTGTCGTCGAGTATAGGACAGTCAAGGCTTTAAACGCTCGATGATCCCCACAAGAATTCCAGTCACCGGATTATGCTTTGGCACTGAATGCAGCAGAGAAGCGGAAGTGCTTGATGACGCACATATTATTCCGAGTTGCCGGATGTGGTCAAACGGTCTTTTGGAGATCGCTAGGTAGCCCTCAAACAGGTGACATTGTCGAGTTGCTACTGGTGTACCGCGGGTGATGATGGAGTGTGGCACTATAGTTTTAGGTGGCTGCGTTTATTGTACGGTTTCGTCAGTTTAGGAAAACTTGCCAAGATTTTTCAAAAGATGAGGAATGGCATGGAAGCCTGTCACCAATGTCCCCCTCTACAAAGAGCTTCTGATAATGAATGAATGGGCATGATGGGTTGAATTCAATGGGTATGAATCGCTACAGCATCTTGACCTTCATGTGCAAATATGGCGGTGGGTTTGGATAGGATCTTGGAAAGCTTGCCGGTAACATAAGGAGGTAGGTTTTTGGCGACATGGTGGGAGCGTGCCCTTTCCGAGGAAACGTGGTGCAAAAGGAACTGCGCCTCAACCTAGGCTTCACGCAGGGCTAGGCTTCACTTGCCACAACCCAGCGGCGTCTTCATTTTATTCATTTGTGGGCCCTCGCTTACTCGCTTGCTCGAATGAGGGTTCTACAGCCCTAACGTTAATATTTATGGTCCATTGAGAGGTATATGCTGAATTGCAGGTTCCTTCGAAAATTCCACAACGGCACGTTGGAAATGAATTTGCCTAAAATGCAATGTGGTAATGTAAACTCACGCAAATACAGCCGTATCTGCAATCTGAGCCGTTTGTGACTTTTATTTAGCCGTTGTAGCATAGACGATAATAAAAAGCGAGAAGTCACTCAACCATTCTCGCTTCTTTTTGTCACCACGCCAAAGTGAGAGTATGATGAAACCAAAGCACCATGGTCTACACGTTTTCTTCGATCTCCCCTGTGCCTGTGGGCTTCTAGAATAATTATCATGGTTTATTGTAGCGCGCACCAGGTGAAACAGTGATATCCAAAACAAAAGGCGTCAGTACTTGTGTTCTTCTTTTAATGCAAAGCATTTTCAGTAGCTGAAGGCTCTTTGACCCTTTTCATCTATCTATCTATCTATCTATCTATCTATCTATCTATATATATATATATATATATATATATATATATATATATATATATATATATATATATATCTGCTTACGTTTTGGTTCTCGTGTTGACAGCTCCCGAATTAGAGGTAGAAAAAAATACTTGCGAAGATAAATAGGTTTCATGAATATGATGGTGTGGAAGTGACATGAATGACGTGAAAATCCCAGAGCGTACGTCGTTAAACCCTGTGTTGCAGGCACGTGTAAAAAATACTCGTATAGTAAGATGCAGTTTTGTGCTACATGGGATTAGCGATTTGTATACAACCAGAAATATTTTATATTTCTATATTGATATTTTAAACGTGAGAGCGTTAAGCAAAACAGATAATGGTAGCGAGAATACAATGAACGCAAACAAAAACGTATCAGGGTCCCAGCAGGAATGGAATAAGCATTGTACTGGCAAATATGTTCTACCACACAAGTATTTATGCCATATTTCGCAACTACTTCGAGATAAAGACCCACAGAAGTAATGTTGGTAAATTTCAAATATGTTGGCTCCACTGACTCCGCTGAATTATGTTTGCTCCACTAAAAAAGATTACATATGCATCTTAAGATGTAAGAATCGGGTGGGGTTAACGTGTACTGTGCGCTGAAGCACCATTCATAAGTTTGTACTACGTAGCACTAGCCAGACCTACCATCTTCGCAAGCACAGGTGCTACATATCAGCTAACCAGTTCAGGTGTTGGTAATACACGTTGTAGTTGGCATCACTAAGCGACTGTAAAGGACTGGTAATGTAAAGCACATGCGACTGTTCATGTTTCCGTACAAACATTTTCGCAATGGCTACGTGCCAGAGGCATTACGACCGAATAGAAAAGAAGAATGACTGCTCGCATAACCAGTAGAAAATAGATTACTGTCTTTTTTGTAACAACAAATTTAGCGTCATTTATTACAACGTTTCGCTCAACCAGGAATTCCACTACAGGCACCTTTCCTCCATACGCATCGCATAATATCGGCTCCCGTGTTACTTGGAATCTGCGGAATTTTCGTTTTCCTGTCCTTTATTTGGCCCGAAGTGCACTGCCATACATTGACAGCGACATCATGAACAACATACATCGATCGGATTTCAAAAGACACTTCTTCCTTAAGCTTGCATGAAAATAGAGTTCAGGAAGGTACAACCATCACGTAAAAGATACTATAAAAATGGTGGTTAAAGCTGTTTTTCTATAGAAGAATTAGGTTCCGCATTACCTCTGCCAGCCAGAAGCACAATTCCGACGGTGAGGAAGGTAAGCACGGCGAAGGCTAGAACGACTGTTGTGATGTTGAACTTCAAAGAAGCTGCTCTGCAATGAGAAAACCGCAGACATTCAACATTAATGCACCTTCTAAGGTTCAAACCAGTAGCTGTGGGCTATTGAGATAAATCTGCAATGAACCACTCGACACCGCAGCAAAACTAGGTTTTGCTTCTCAGCTTCATGCCAAGGGCCCAATAGGCTTACCACAACAAAAAACGTGAAATCTTCGGTTAATTAGTACACGTGCTATGACAAATTGTTAGACTCAAACATAGTTCTGCCAGTATAAAATAGAATAAATCTGCGTTTTTGCATTAGTGTACACAGAAATTCGGCATAGGCATTTATTTTCTGAGTGTTATTCTAATACGACAATTCATAGGTCTTCGTATTTTTATTTTATTATAAACAATGTAAATTAATCATTTTATTCTATTGAAGTGTATGGATATCAAATGCAGTCACGCTCAATACATGTTACAATACGCTCGCTGTGGTTAAAGTGAGCCAAGCCTGAGCATTGACACCAGGAGAACCGCTGACTTGGAGAGGTAAACTCCCGTTTTTTTTTTCTCAGTAGCTGCTGATTTACAGTGCTGGCGCCCTTTTGTGTCCAGAAAGCATGCTACAACTGATATTTTCTGTGACTAAATTTTCTTTCTTGCAACGTTCCTATAATGGGGTTTAAACATCAATAAATTAAAAAAAAACGGCCCCGTAACTGCTTGGTACACGGCAAATGTCATCAAAAACGATAGTCTTGCGTCGGGAGAGAATAAACAAAACGTTTATTTGATGTTCTGAGCAAGGAAGTAGGTGAATGGTATTCTGGAGGTGCTGCGGCAGAGTGCCTCGAGATTGAAGCGGAGGCGAACGAGCGCACCAAGTCACGTTACACGTGAGGCATGAGTGCTATCTGGTAGTTATCTTGGAAAACGACGCGCGCGCGGCGTGTGCGCCTGTCTCGGAGGTGTTAAGGTGTAGAACGCAAGGCGACGGGTAGGTGCTACCACCGTGCCGTCTTAGCAAAGCTTTGAAAACGCTCGCCTCTTCGTGCAAGCATTGCCTCGTCAGCGCAGCGTGATAAGCGCTATGGACCTTAAAATTACTTAAGTATGTCTTTTCTAGTATGTATGTCTTTTCTAGGCACACTTACAGACTACTGACGTGTTGTTTTAGTGCCTCAGGTATGCGCAATATTTGCTTTCTAACTGACAATCGCTCAAGTAGGAACGCTGGAGCTTGAGCGAAATTGGTGGGCGCTGCGGATGGGATCGGCGGTGTGGGTTATCATTAGGGGCTGTTAAAGCTTTAAGATATTGTTAGGGTGGATAAACAGACAATTGAACAGACTGACTAAACTTTTGACATCTTCAAAAATATAATAGAATGAAGTTTAGGAATACAATGACTCTTGACCTCCCATGGCACTTTGAAGCCATGAGACTGAAAGAACACAGCAGGTGTGGCGTCGCGCAAAGCCACGCTCTGCGATAGAGCCGACCACGCATTGTGAGCGAGAGCACTTCAAAGGTCCACTAAGAAGACACAATGACTGTCTTAAATTGATAAACTGCATTCAGAATTTTCTACTTGCACAACCTTCAGTTGTTCAATTTAGTGGGAATTTTAGTGGGAAAATTCAAGTTTGAAGTTTAGGTTTGAAATCCCGAAATCTCCGCGCGTGACGCAACAAATTTCATAACGCACTTTTTGTAATTTGGTGACAGTGCCTCATGGAATTTCCCAAAACTTGGTATGACAAGCCTACAGCACCCACAGATGTCGATGCGCTTCAATTCAGGAGCGTCGCCTTCTTTTAAGGGTGAAACTCCTAAAATGAAACGCATCTGTATATGCATGTCTCTCTTGACCGCCTAGTTCGACTCACTCAGCAGGTGCGTACGGACAGACAGCAAGACATACATACATACATACATACATACATACATACATACATACATACATACATACATACATACATACATACATACATACAGGCAGGCGGGCAGGCAGAGAAACGGACGGGTGAAAAGACAAACAGGCAGACAGACAGACAGACAGACAGACAGACAGACAGACAGGTGGACGAAAGGATGGAAAGACAAACTTACAGACAAACAGATGGACAGACAGACGAATGCACAGACAGATGGACTGACGGACAGATTGGCAGACAGACGGACCGACTGATGGACAGGTGGGCGGACGAAGGTTGTGCTGTATGTTTATTACCTAGAAAAAGCTACGTATAGGACGCAGTTGGCTCGTTTGAAAATTACTACGTGATAGTGTTAATATCACGGTGGCATCTCCACCCGCCTTTACTGTTCGCGAGTTTTCTCGCTTACTAAGCGTCATGTCATTCAGATAGGGGTGTTTTCTAGAATTTGAAATTGTACTTCACTGCTAAGCGAAAACATCGCTTCCTTTTTTGATGTCTCTTTGAACCTATGGGCACAGAAAGAGAGGCAATAACATAGAAAGAAGGGGATGTAAGCATCACTATCCGATACTGCACTACCTGACCAAGCCATGCAGGCATGATAGCGAGCCACGCTCACCGACGCAAACATTACGTGGAACCTCCGCTCTCTAGTGCATAGCCTTGCTTCGCATGATGATGAGGACCCAGCCATAAGAAGTCCTAAGAAAATGCATACTCTCGAGGGGAAATCTCTACGCTAGACGCATTGGTTGACTCAGAGCATGAGCGGCAAAGGGCCCTTGATTCGTGGTGCCATTCTTTGCGCGATTTCATGTAAGCTTCCAGATTTTTTTCACCTTCTGAAACAAAAAATTTTACAAGAACGTTGGTTCTCGTGCAATATTTAGTGGTGCTGAAGCATTGACACATTCATTCAATAAATAACAAATACACACACACTGAAGCGTCTTGTCACCTGCAACGATCGACAAAGGCCCATTCCACTCATAGACGTCCAGATATGTACAGACAGCATTTTTCGTCGCAAGAGTGACTAAACATAGGCAATTCATCTCTATGTTGCCTTCTTCACTCTAAAGGCAATCTAAACATCGCAGTGTTTCTCATCCAGTGCTGCGCTTGCACCAGTGCTGCGTTTGATGGATGACCACGTACTTCTGTTAAATCCAGAGTCCTTCGATATTGTTACTGGTAATGAAACTGCACCATAACTCAATAGGAGAGCTGTGTGCGCTGCAAGTGGATGCTGTAGGGTGGCGCTGCGTTCTTGCCGGGGGTGTAAATACTGCATATGCTACCTTTGGGTTGCAGAGTAGCGCGTTTCTTTGTCATCGCCACTAGCAACCATGAGCTGCGGAGAAGCTGGTGCACAGTCTGCACCACGGAAAGCGGTTGCCGTCCACATGAACTCTATCAAGTCACTGCTCGTTAGCTGAAAAAAGGGTATCTTTATTTGCTTTAGATATATGCCAATAAGCTTCAACAGCAATGTATTTGCGTGAATTCGGCACAACTTTCTGAAAACACACTGAAATAGTTAATGTTGGAGGTTTTATGGGGTGCGTTTTGTATCTCGAAGGACCAATATATTGTGTTTCTGTGTTGTTTGCTTGTCTTCCATAGCTGCCGACACTGACCACGCGGCTGCTGAAGTGCATGGTATTTGACTGTACGTCATACATTTGCTCTTTGCGTTACCCAATAAACAAAGAAATGCTTTAACTTAACTTCCACGGCACAGTCCCGAAACCAGGTGCTTTTTCTTTATTCGACGCTCGAGGACGATCCAGGAACGTCGACTGGCGATCGGCGACAGCTTAAAAGCCATCTGCGGCAATTTTCTGACCATGACAAAGTAATGGGGCTTTTATGTTCCAAAGACGCTCCTGTTATGGGTCTGCTTGCTTAAATACTCGTTAATGTTGGGAATAATTTTATTTAGGCAAAAAGGGGCAGCACCAAAACCAGAATCTAACCGAGGTACTATTTTCGCGTGACATAGGTGTAGGTAAAAATCATGCTAACCAGAAACCGTGTAATGCATGCCGGTATCGCAAGCGCGAAGTATGAAAGCTGCCTGCGAATGCGGTGAAGATCTGGCGCTCCGGGTGAAGGTAACCCCATAGCAACAGCCACACCATGTTTGTTACTGACTGTGCCATGTGCACAAGTTTCTCGGAGCTGTCTAGAAATGACAGCTGAGATTCGGGCACATGTGTAGGCCAAATAATAAAATCGCTAAATAGGAAAGGCAATTGCTGGTTGTTGCTACTGCTGCCTGATGTCGCCACCTATCCAGGACGCTCAAGTTTGTGGGGCCGTGATTGGTAAAATGCTATCGCTGGAAAGTTTGTCGACCAACTTAAGCTTCTTCAAATTTCTTTAGAAAGATTTCGTACGTCTGGCAATAGCGAAGTTTGAAATTCCATTGGAAGGGCAGAGGAAAATGAATTCAGGCCAAATAAGCACCCTTTTTCACACGACGCGCTAGGCCAGGTCATGGTGCACCCTCTATAGTGTTTCAATGCAGTAATGTGCTCCCTTAGTACACTGACGTAATGTTAATACATGGACCCTCTTCTGTCACTACGGTAGTACCCCAGTTTCGGTGTATAGAGCCGGCACTGCAAGGTAAAACATCGTATATTATCGGGATGAAGAGTAACCTTAACATCCTAGTGATAACCGAACGTTCAGGCAATTATACAAGGAATGTGTGAAAGCACGACGCAACAACATTAGCCACCTATCGCTAGCAAGCACACCAGAAGCTGAAATTAGCGCACCGAACCAACTAAGCCACACATGGCTAAGCAACACAAGCGATCATTGCCTTGTGAACAACAGACGATGTATTGGCGATTATGTTTATTGCTTTGACGTAAATGTCGGCACATACACACAATGTTGCCAATAATTGTAGGAAGCCAGTTGGAAAAGTCAGGGGAATCTAATAAATTAGCTTGTAAAAATGTGTGTATCTCTCCAGCCTGTAGTTGTGAACGAATGACGGAAACGTGGAAATGCAAGTACCCGCCCGAATTCATTAAGCCCTCTTGACCTCGAAAATTCGCCGCAGTTGACTTTTAAGAAAGCTGTCTGCAAGAACAGAGTGCAGCGTCACCACGTATCTATGGCTGCTAACAAGGCAAGCTGGCGGACCAGGCAAGACGGTGCTACTCAACTCCCATCGGGAGCATCTGCAGCGCTTCTAGCCGGGGGCACTGGGCCGACGGCGGCCGCCATCCATGAAATGTCTCACAACGGGTCTCACAATATAAGTACCTTGGTCTCCTTTTCACTACTAACTTATCTTGGTCTAGTCACATCGATACTACATGCAACAAGGCTTGAAGAAACTTAGATACCTTAACCGCTCACTACGTTTAGCCCCAAGGGAAACAAAACTGCTTACATACAAAAGCCTCGTACGACCGATCCTTGAGTATGGAGCCACTGTATGGTACCCTTATAAAATCACTGACATAAACCGCGTTGAATCCATCCAGAAAAAACCTATTCGATTCATTTACAGACGCTATGATCGTAACTTTTCGCCATCATGCCATCTAGCGCAGCTTGGTCTATCATCACTTTCTAAAAGACGAGACATCGAGTCTCTGAAACTTTTTCACTCTTTATTTAATTCAACGCAATATTCACCACACAACAACTACATAACACCTGCCAAACCATCATCCACCAGAAACAGCCACGCAACTAATGTATCTGTGTTTCATCCTCGTACTGATTTCTTCAAATACACCTTTTTTCCTCGATGTATTGAAATGTGGAACCTCATACCAGGTCACATTCGGTCTTTGCAGAAAGATGAATTTTCGAAGGCATTAAAAGACGGTGTGCTGTAAACCTTTCATTGTTTGTATAACTATGTTTGTAGAATTTTTGTATTTCTATGATCTGCCATTGTACTTGTGCATTCAGCTGTTTTGTTTTGCGCCTTTTTATTATTTCTTGCTGTGTACCCACTCCGGCAATAGCCCCACAACGGGGCTGCAGTATTTGAAAATAAATAAATAAATAAAGTAACACCAGGCATTTTTCATCGTATGTTTCGTACTTGAGGGTCGATCCGGTTATAAGGAAAATGACAATAAAGTGTTTATGTCTTCGCTGTCTAGACACTGAACGGTGAGAAAAGTGGAAGCGCGTGATAATGCGCTTCCAGTTTTATCTATCTATCTATCTATCTATCTATCTATCTATCTATCTATCTATCTATCTATCTATCTATCTATCTATCTATCTATCTATCTATCTATCTATCTATCTATCTGTCTGTCTATCTATCTATCTATCTATCTATCTATCTATCTATCTATCTATCTATCTATCTATCTATCTATCTATCTATCTATCTATCTATCTATCTATCTATCCATCCATCCATCCATCTAGCCGCCTAAAACGTTTAGCTCTCCTGGTCGTTTCGACTATGGTATCGATACAAAACTTGGTATGAAATAACATGACTGCATGAAAAACACATTTGACTAATAATGACTTGAAAATCACGATACTAACGTAATGATTTACATTTCATACTATTGATGATTGATATGTGGAGTTTAACGTCCCAAAACCACCATGTGATTATGAGACGCCATAGTAGAGGGTGATTCACATTTCATGTTTCTGCAGCTCTTGCGGTGGTTTGGTTTCATGACATCTTTCAAAACTGGTTAAGTATGGCATGATTGCACAGCGAATACAAGCGCCAGACCCTAACACGAAAATCATGAATTTTGTGTCATATACAACATGCCACGCTGATGATTCACTCGCGGCCGTCTCGCTAGCGTCACGTATATCAAATTTGGTATTACAGTACGTGAATAGATGACGAGTATATTTGACTGGTACAAACATGATAATCCTGAGATGCATTTCATATAACAACATGACTACATGCCACGCTCATGATGCGCTGGTGGCCATTTTGCTTGCTTCACTTGTACCATATTTGGTGGTACGGGTTGTGAATAGATGAGGAATGTATAATACTGGTGCAAAGATGATAAACATGAGAAGCGTGTCATGTTACATGACTAGATGCTAAAATTATGATATACTCGTAGCTGTTTCGATAGCTTCACATGTACTAAACTCGGCATTACGCGACACCAACGGACGACATAGGTAATTGACACATCCAAACATGATAATCATGACATGCTTGTCATGTAGCAACATGACTCCATGCCACATTGATGATGCGCTTACGGCCGTTTCGCTAGCTTCACATATGCCAAATTTGGTATTACGTGACGTCAATAGATGACGAAGGTATGTTACTGGTACAAACACGACAATCATGAGATGCGTGTCATGTGAGAACTTGACTACAAGTCACAGTCAAGATACCATTACATTTCAAGTTGAGGCGGCTTGCGTGCTCGCCGGCTTTCCTTTCGTCACGACACGCTGGTATTGCTACCCCAGGTGCCGGTCCTGCCATATATTCGCAGCCGTGCGCCGCGCTGCGTCGGTTTGACGCGTGTGCGTTTCAGCGCGTCCAGCGTCCCTCCGTCATGAAAAGAGGGAGATGCAGTGTTGTTTGAGTAACGCATTGACGCGAAATTCAGCATGTCGCATTTCATGCCTGTTGCCGTCGGACCGCGCCGACAGACGCTGGTCGCGCCTGGCACCAGACTATAAAGTGCTCGTGCTTCGCTAACATAGCGTCGCTGTACCCAGCGGGTGCGCGCGTCCACGTTACATGGGAGTATATTGGACACTTTACGATGCGCTCGCAACCTTTTTGCTAACTCCACATATACTAAATCTGGCGTTACATGACGTCAATGAATGACAAAATATATTACTGCTACAAAAATGATAATTCTGACACGCGTGTCATGTACGAACATGACAACATACCACGCTCATAGTGTGCTCGCAGCCATTTCGCTAGCTCCACATATACTACTATTGGTATCACGTGACGTGAATAGATGACGAAGGTAAACGACACATGCAATTATGAGGACCATGACACGGACTCATGTACGGCATCACTTAATCCCACGTCGTATTCTTGTGCTGATTTTAAAGTGACTCATAGCATTTAAAGATTCATCATTCGTGCTTTGCATATCATTGATTTCCACTGTACGTGGGATCTACCTAGTTTTTCAGTATCTCGCGCTTGGTTGTGTTTTCTGCATTACGCGGGAGCGAAAGCGCTTCGCGAAGTGATCGGACGCGACGCTCATCGGCTCCGTCGATTTTCGGCTGGAACCGTGCTCTTTTCAATGTGGCTGCTCTAAAACTTGTGCGACTGCATCTGCAAAGTCAGCAAGATTCTGGAGACACCGATCTTACCCAGGTACGTCTAATTTTCGGCCACTTCGAGCAACTTTGCATCACAACGTAGCGAACGAGCTAAACCTCACGGCTGCGGCTCCGCCGCTGCTGGATGCGGAGACGCCGCTCGGTCAACTCCGCAACATGGCGCTGCCTGATTAACGTGGCTATGACCCTACGACTCTGTCGTGGTCGTATATCCCGACAAATCCATCAGACGACGGCCCATCCACCATTTCGGTGGAGCAAGCTGACATTTTTCAACTCGTCGAGGGTCGGCGTCGCCGCCGAAGAAACGCAGAAGGAGCGTCTGCACTGAAAACTTTTCTCCACAATCCAGCCACTGGAGACGCTCGCGCTTCATCTCCTAAAGCTCCACAAAAGACTTCACCAGTCTCCAAGTGGACGCCAAAACCAACGGTAAGGATGAATCCTGGCGACTACGTGATTGTGCTCAAGCCACGCATCACAGTAGCCCTCAAGGCAGCGTTTCAACAAGGTGAGCTCAGTGCTGCCATTTCCCAACTCATCGGTAGGCAGCACACGAATGAAATCACCATTTCTCCCAATTGGGAGCAAAACATCATCATCTGTGGCACGCAGAATAACGAGGTGGTTCAGAAACTGCTGTCGGACTTTCAAATCAACACCAGCAAAGGACCACTGCCGCTTCGCGGTCACCTCAAGCTCACCGGTGATGTGTGTCGCGGCGTGATTTCTGTGCACAACCTCGAAACCAGTGCGTCCCTGAAACATATTGTGCAGTGGCATGGCGGTGAACTAGTTAGTCTATGCGCGCAAGCTGGGGAACTCCAACGTAGCTGTGTTGACTTTCGCGGGAAGGAACGTTCCGCGTTTTGTCCACTATAACGCAGAACTGACTCCTGTCAGGGAGTACAAGAAGACAGTGCCAGCGTGCTACCGCTGTGGTGCACTGGGGCACCGGGCGGGTATCTGTCCCAACCCGGTCACCGAAAGATGCAGCCTTTGTGGCCAAAACTCCTACGCAGGCAAAAAGAACACGCAGTTGGACACCCGGTTCCAGCTCCACGACCTCCAGGCGGCCTTAAGTAAGATGAAGCGTGGTACTGCGCCAGGGCGTGACCAGGTTACGGTCAAACTGTTGGCCAATCTTCCCGACGCAGCCTACGCCACGCTCCTCAAATACATCAATAGCATTCGGGACGGAGAAACTCCTCTCCCTCTTGAATGGAAATCAGCTCTCGTGACCTTAATCCCGAAGGCAGGTAAACCTATTGACGTGGAGAAACTTTGCCCCATCTCTCTCACGTCTTGTGTCGGCAAGCTGATGGAAACGATGGTGCGCGACAGACTCTCCGAGTTTCTAGAAACACAGCACAATTTCGCGGACACCATGTTTGGATTCCGCCCTCAGAAGTCAACCCAGGATATACTTCTACAGCTCCACCATGACATATTAGATCCTGTTGAATGCCCCCACAATGACAAGGTAGTCCTGGCCTTGGATCTTAAAGGGGCATTCGACAACGTGAAGCATGAGGTAATCCTTGACCACCTCAGCCAGACCAACTGTGGTTATAAAACATTCAATTATGTTAGACAGTTTCTTACAGACCGTCAAGCCTACATACGCATACAAGATGAGGAACATGGGCCTTACGTCATTGGCTCGAGGGGAACTCCTCAAGGCGCGGTCCTCTCTCCCCTAATATTTAATATAGCCATGCTTCATCTTCCCCCCAAATTGGCTTCTCTACCAGGAATACATCACGCTCTTTACGCGGATGATATCACGATCTGGGCCACGCAAGGTAACCTGGGTCAGATGGAGTCATGCCTGCAAGGAGCAGCGACTGTAGTCGACGACTACGCAACCTTCTGTGGACTCCAGTGTGCCCCGGCTAGGTCAGAATTTGTGCACGTACGTCCCTCCCCTCAGGACACAACTCAGCTTCATATCAGTCTTCCCTCGGGACCAATCCGTGAGGCCAAGGAGATCCACGTCCTTGGCCTCTTCATACACCACCAACGCAAGGCCGACACCACAATAGCCAAACTTCGCACGGTGGGAAACCAGGTGGGCGGTATGGTCCGCCGGGTCTCCAACAAGCGGGGCGGATTACGAAGCAGGGATGCAATGCGGCTTGCCCATGCTTTCGTAACGAGTAGAATACTCTACTCGACTCCCTACTTGCACCTACGCGAACACGAGGATGATCAACTCGAGGTCATCCACCGTAAAGTTATCAAGCGGGCTCTCGACCTCCCTATCACCACGTCCAACCAGAGACTTCTGGCCCTACGCGTGGTGAATACCTACCGGGAACTTCGAGAAGCCCACCTCGTTAACCAATACACGTGCCTTGCACAGACCCATTCCGGTCGCCGCCTCTTGGACCGAATACACATAAACACGATTACTATATTGAGGAAAGGGTGAAAGTGCCAGAACCTTGGAGACGCGCCCTCCGGGTTTGACCCCTTCCCCGCAACATGTCCGAAGAAAACCACAGTGGTCGCCGCCAGGCGCGCGCGGAAGCGTTGCAGCGACACTTTGGTCAAGAGGAACACCTGTGCTACGTGAACGTTGCCGGACCGCACCATGGGGGGTGGTATACTGCCGCAGTCATACACAACGAAAACACCGTAAACGGGCTCACTTTCAAAGCCTACAGCGCAACACACGCGGAGGAGATCGCCATCGCTCTGGCTCTCACCTATCCCTCTTCTAAACATATCATCACCGACTCACGAGGGGCCTGTCGGAACTATCAGCTAGGGTGGGCTTCACCGCTTGCTCAGCGCATACTGGAACCTAGCTGCCGATACGTTAATCCAACTCCGCGAAATCTGGTTTCGGCACCCGGTCACCAAAGACTCAGGGGTAACGAACAGGCCGATCAGGCCACCCGCGCACTCTCTTCCCGGGCTATCTCCCTGTCTTTGGAAGCCTACTCGCAATCAGACAATTCGGCCCTTTCATTCAAAGATATTACCAATTACTACAAGGAGGAGCACCGGCGCTATCCAGACCTTTGTAAGAGACTGAATCGCGCTGACGAGCACCTCCTTTCAAAACTGTTTACCAATGCCGTACTGTGCCCGGCGGTGCTGAAACATTTCAATTCATCCTTTGATGGCACGTGCCAGTTCTGTGGTGAGGTGGCTGACACCTTTCACATGGTCTGGGCGTGCCAGTCTAATCCATCTATCCCCCCCAACCCCAATCCCGCGAGAGAGGACTGGGAGGCGGCCCTGCTCGGCTGTCAAGACCTGAAGGCCCAAGAGGCTCTGGTTCAACGGGCGCGGGCGGCGTTGCTTGCCAATGGAGCCCCGGAATAGGGGTTCCACCTAGTGCTGTGAGGGTAGGAGGCCAATAAGGCCCCAACCCAATCACCTCTCTGTAACCATTTAATGGTTATTAAATGTTTTCACCACCACCACCTGCCTTACGCGGAATTTTGCAGGGCGTTTTATCGTTGGTGAACGTCCTCAGATCAGTGTCTAATGGGGAGCGGAACGATGCTGATTTGATCGATGGGTGGTTCAAATATTCAGTTGCAACAAAATTATGCATGTTGTCCCATTTCTTTTAAAGAAAAAATAAGAACATTGGTCCGGAAAAACAGTGCTCGCTAGACGTTCATTAATCAGTAAACCTGCAGCCAGAATTCCTTCTTGGGCAAGCAGCGCCTACTATTGTTCGCGTTATCGTTGAGCATGTCGCAGCATTATCCACCACGCTGCAATTCGCATCTCTACATGCGCACACGTAGCGGTAATTTATTGGAGCAAAGTGCGAAAACGTAACACGAGTAGTGTCCGTAAACGGCTTTGTGCCTATTACCATTTTATGCAGTGCAATGAATTTGAGTTATTTTGACCATTTAAGAAAAGTGAATAGTGATAACTTTTGGTGTGACCAGGCGCCATTTATTTCTGTTAAAATAGAAATAAACAAGCATTGTGCAGACTAAAGAACCAGTGCATGTCTGAAGCAAATAAGCAACGCTGCAGATATGAAGGGTATGCGCTGTTGATTGCGTTATTCCATCTGTGCAAGATGCTACAAACACCGAATAAAAGTTTTAAGAGTACGGTACCTTGTCAAACCGCGGCAAACGCCACGTTGCGAAGCAATGTGAACCATAGTACACCTAAACATCGCTATCTATTCATGCGATGTTTCTCGCTATCTATTCATGCGAAACCTTATGAACTTAACGGAAAAATCTAGCATCAATGGCAGAAACGACTGCACTGGTATCTACAAAAGCGATAGTAGCAATATTTTTGACGAACGTATGAATACCATTGGTAGGTGACGAGTGAGGACTTTGGGTAAATTTAAGCTTGCACAGTTCTTGTCCCAGGAACAGCGTCGTCTATTTTTCTTCCTCATTAGGTGCGGGCCGTCGACGCATAGGAGAAGGCGAGCAGTGGTGTGGAGAGGGCGAGCGAAGACGTTCCAACCAAGGGGGGTGGTCGTCCTGGTAATGGGCTGGCGTTGGAGTGGAGGAACCGTAATGCGCGTTGGATTCAAGTGGGAAGAAGGGCTCATGGTGGTTCTTATTGGTGATTTGCACACGGTGGAGGCAATACCTTGCGACATGTCTGGGGTATCGACATACGAAACATATTGGGCGACGACATATTGGGCCAGGGGTTGACGGTGTTAGTGCTGGTTTAGTGGACTGTAGGTGAGGAATAGCTCGCACGAGGTTGTAACGGAGATGCAGGTGCCATGCGAGTTCGCATGGCTGTAGCAGTGGCGCAGGTTAGGGGAGCAGCCACAAGATTTTGCTCGCAGGAAGCTGGTAGGGCCTCAGTGACCTCTCTTTGAATGACGCCATGGAGAGACGATGGTAGAGTTGTGCTAAGTTCTGGTGTTAAGGGCACCAAGGAAAGTCGTCGTGCAATTTCTTCGCGAACATATGTATTTATTTCGGCTATTAGCGACGCTTGGTGATGACCATTAGTCACAGTAGACAGTGATGCTAAATTGTGCGCTGATGGACGCCTTGTTAGAGCTCGCTACTTCCGCAAGTCATCGTAGCTTTGGCACAAGCGAATTACGTCGTTAACTGTGGTCGATATTTTCGCCAAGAGCAATTGAAAAGCATCGTCGTCAATCTCTTTCAAGATGTGCTCACATTTTTCAGCTTCCATAATTGCGGCGTTCACGCGTCTGCACAAATCGCCGCCGTCTTTAAAGTAACTCGTGAAGGTTTCATCCCTTTCATGTGCACGTTAGCGTAAACTCAGCTCGTCACGGATTTTTCGTACGGCGGATCATTCCAAGACTGCTACAACCAACGTTTTGATTTGCGGCCACATTCGAACGTCTGTCTTGTAGTTTCTAAGCCAAAGGCTGGCTACACCCGCGAGGTAGAACTACCCGCATGTCAACTTGTCCGCGTCCGTCCATCTGTTCAAAGCGTTCACCCATTCGAAAATCGGGAGCCAATCTTCAACATTGTTGTCATCTGTTCCGCTGAAGATTGAAGGCTGCCGCTGAGGAACACTGCCTGCACAGGTAGCCGGATGCTGATCAGCGTCCGGCATAGCAGAAGGTAGCCACCGTAAACGGAGTTACTGTGTAGTAGCGGGCAGATATAGGAAAAGGTACCCAGCAGGCTCCACCTAATATGAAGAAGATTTATTGAGCGGGGAGGTTTCTGCTAGTCAGTTGATGCCCCAACCGCACTTAACGAGCTCGAGGCTCTGTTGCACGCTCGATGCTGCTGCCTCTGGGACGGAGTACTTCCTCTTCTTCACTATATATATATATATATATATATATATATATATATATATATATATATATATATATATATATATATATATATATATATATATATATATTGTAAAGAAGCTCTTCCGAACACTGACATTGGTGGAACTCTCAGGTGCCTTCTAGTAGGTCTACCCAAAAGGGATGCCGCTCGCGCTGAGAGCCCGTGCTGGGCCGTTACTGTCGCCATTGTGCTTGCTCGCTGTGGGCCGGCTAATAAACGCCTTAACATTTTGGTGGAGAGTGCTGTGCCCTTCAAACATCTTCGGTTCACATTCGATGCCCTTGGAGCTTATATCCCGTATAGTGCCTTCAACCATGCAACAAGACGCCGCCCAGCAAACGCTTCCTCCTGCGCCGACGCCATGTTCTGGTGTCCCCCACATCCGCGACCCACCTGTCTTCACCGGCGCGGATGGCACCGACGTCGAGGACTGGCTCGCCATGTACGAACGCGTCAGCGTCCCCAATCATTGGGACGAGGCAGGTAAACTCGGCAACCTGGTTTTCTACCTCGCGGGTGTGGCCGGCATGTGGTATAACAACCACGCGTCTGATTTCGCAACCTGGTCTGATTGTAAGACCGCTATCACCAACGTTTTTGGCCGCCCTGCCGTTCGTAAGCTGCAAGTTGAGCAGCGCTTACGCAACGCGCTCAGCAGGCCGGTGAATCATTCACCAGTTACATTGAAGACGTCCTGGACCTATGCAAAAAATCCAACGACAGCATGTCCGAATCAGAGAAGATCCGGAACGTCATGAAGGGCATTGCCGATGATGCCTTAACGATGCTGCTTGCCAAAAACCCAGGCACAGTAGCTGAGGTCATCACACTGTGCCAGAGCTACGAGGAGCTCCGCCGGCAGCGTTCGATGACCGACGCTCCCCACCACGAGCTGCAACGCTTGCTGGCTTGGAGGCCAGTTGTGACCAAGAGGCGTTGATGGCAAACCTAAAATCCTTCATCCGTGAGGAAATCGCGCGTCAGTTCTCGCTCCTGCCCTTTGCCCACCAACCGACTGTTCAACAATCGGCCACTACCATTTCCCCCACCCCATCCGCCGAGCGATTGAGCAGGAAATAGCGGAGGTCATGCCTGCGTACCACCCACAACAGCTTCCGGCTCCTGTACCCCCAAGTTACGCCCAAGTGGTCGCCAGGCCGCCTCCAGTCGTTCAAGTGCCCGCCCCACTGACTTACGCCGAAGCTGCCGCACGACCTCCATTCTTTGCAGCGGGTATGCCGGCTACGTACGTTGACGTGACCTCTCAAACTCAGCTCCAGCACCCCCTGCAGCCTTTCCAGCCACCGTTCCGTCCATCGGCTCTTGCGTCATGGACAAGACCTACCCCGGCGAACCGATGGCGCACATCCGACAACCGGCCCATTTGCTTTGCCTGCGGTTACGCCGGCCACGTAGCACGCTATTGCACTCGCGTACAGACGCCCCATATCTCGTCGCCTGTTGCTGGCCAGATCAGGCGTACCTATCAGGAGGAAACGCCGTCTATACCACCGCCAACTCGCCTAGCTTCATCTTCTCGTAGGTCACCGTCTCCACGACGTCGTTCCCCGTCCCCCATGCGGCCAAGTTCAGCTGCTCACAAGCGGGAAAACTAGTCGTCGCAGTCCCCGAGGCAAGAACTGCGATGCTATCGCATTGTGAAAGCCCTCAGTGCCACCCATCTAATGTCATTGACGTGCTTGTGGACGGTGTTCACGCATCTGCTCTTATTGACACAGGAGCTGCAGTATCCGTTATGGACGAAACATTTTGCCGCTTGCTTCGCAAAGTGACGACGCCAATTTCTGGATTGTCCCTTCGTACCGCCGGTTTGCATCGTATCCATCCTACAGCAGGGTGCACAGCTCGCGTTGTCATTCAGGACGTTCTTTATGTCGCCCAATTCATCATCATTCCCGCATGCTCTCATGACGTCATCCTGGGGTGGGATTTTCTCTCCCGCAACCACGCCGTCATCCATTGTGCCACCGCCGAAATTGAGCTCTCCCCCTTCTCGCATTTGACGCCGGAAGACAGTTCTTGAAAGTGAGCAAGATTTTCGTGAAAGACGATACCATAGTGCCTCCAAGCTCCACGATGGGTGTATCTGTCTACTGCGCTGGACTCTCCGACACAATTGCACTCGTTTCGCCATCCGACCGTGCTTGCCGAAGGAAAGGGTTGCTAGTACCTTTCACGACCGTGCAAATCACCCAGGGCAACGCCTCTGTTTTCATGACCAACCCATCCCCTTAAACTGTTACCTTGGTTCGAGGGGAATGTCTCGGCAGTGTGGAGCCAGTGGATAACGGACAAGTCCTGGACGTACCTGATGGCTCGCGTTGTCCCAATTTGCGTACCATCAGTGCTGTTTCCACTTCTGATTCATCATCTCCTGATGTATTTGGCCCTTACATTGATGACAACCTCACGTCGGTACAGCGTTCCCAGCTTGTGAACCTGTTGCGAGAATATCGTTCTTCTTTCGGTGTCGGGCGAAGTTCTCTCGGTGGTGCGTCCGCTGTTACGCAACATATCGACACTGGTGCCCATCCACCATTACGGCAACGTCCCTACCGCGTGTCGCCTGCTGAACGTCGGGAAATTAACGAGCAAGTTGATGATATGCTCAGACGCGACGTTATTCGGCCCTCGGACAGTCCATGGGCGTCTCCGGTTGTTCTTGTTGTGAAGAAAGATGGTTCTGCGCGGTTCTGTGTGGACTACAGACGGCTCAATAAGATCACTCGCAAGGATGTTTACCCACTGCCGCGCATCGATGACGCAATTGACAGCCTTCACGGAGCCGAATTTTTTTCTTCTCTCGATCTGCGCTCGGGGTACTGGCAAGTACCCATGGCTGATGACGCTCGAACGAAGACTGCGTTCATCACACCCGTCGGCTTGTACGATTTCAACGTCATGCCGTTTGGTCTATGTAATGCACCTGCGACCTTTGAGCGCATGATGGACACCGTTCTGCGCAACTTGAAATGGCACACGTGCTTGTGTTACCTCGATGACGTTGTTGTGTTCGCTCCAGATTTCTCTACGCACCTCCAACGTCTGAAAGAAGTTTTTTCACGTGTCAGCAATGCCGGCTTGCAACTAAATCTGAAGAAGTGCCACTTTGCAGCACGGCAACTCACCATCCTTGGGTACGTCGTGTCCAAGGATGGCATTCTTCCTGACCCAGCCAAGCTTCGGGCCGTGGCCGAATTCCCAAAACCTGCGTCCGTAAAAGAACTGCGTTGTTTCGTGGGCCTGTGCTCATACTTCCGACGCTTCATACGAAACTTTGCCACGATCATATCACCGCTGACGAAGCTCCTTGAAAGTAACGGGTCCCTCAATTCGTGGTCGTCTGAGTGCGACGACGCGTTCGCGAAGCTCCGCCATGTGTTGACGTCTCGTCACATTCTACGCCACTACGACTCTACGGCCCCGACGGAGGTGCACACAGATGTCAGCGGTGTAGGCCTCGGCGCTGTCCTGGCGCAGCGCAAACCCGGATTCCCTGAATATGTCGTAGCATATGCAAGCCGTACGCTCACGAGAGCTGAAACCAACTACACCGTCACGGAGAAAGAGTTCCTGGCGATCGCTGGGCTCTTACAAAGTTTCGACCGTATGGTCGCCCATTCGATGTCGTCACCGACCATCATGCACTATGCTGGCTTTCATCATTGAAGGATCCCTCAGGCCGTCTCGCCCGTTGGGCTCTTCGTTTACAAGACTACGACCGGGGCGTTTACAAGACTACGAGAGGGCGTCGGCGCCAGCATGCTGACGCCGACGCCCTCTCGCGCTCCCCTCTGCCTGAAGGTGATGTGCTCTGCTCAGTATCCTCGGCTGCTGTTTCTGCCATTGACGTTGACATAATCGCTACCGAACAGCCAGAGGATAATTGGATCGGCCCGCTGATCGACTTGCTCTCTGATCCATCCGCAACGCCATCCACGCGTGCCTTGCATCGTCGAGCTCGCCATTTCACCATCCGTGACGGCCTTCTACACCGACGCAATTACGACACCGATGGCCGGCAGTGGTTACTCGTGATACCCCGCAGTCTGCGGTCAGAGATATGTGAATCCTTTCATTCTGATCCGCAATGCGCGCACTCTGGGGTATTCAAAACCTACCATCGCATTCGGCAACGCTACTTCTGGCGCGGGATGTACCGCTACGTGCAGCAGTTCATTCGCTCCTGCCTCGCTTGCCAACGCCACAAACCGTCAGCACACACGTCGCCAGCCAGTCTGCAACCGTTACCTTGCCCTGAGCGTCCATTTGGGCGCATAGGTATCGATTTGTATGGACCACTTCCTCTGACGTCGGCTGGTAACCGCTGGGCCATCGTCGCCGTAGATCATTTAACGCGAAACGCCGAAACCGCCGCTATCCCTGCGGCTACTGCGCGTGATGTCGCATCCTTCCTACTGCATCGATTCATACTGCGCCACGGTCCACCTCAGGAGCTTCTCAGCGATCGAGGCCGTGTCTTCTTGTCAGAAGTCGTCGAAGCCATTCTCACAGAGTGCCATTCTGTCCACCGCTAAACTACTGCTTACCACCCGCAGACGAATGGTCTCACCGAACGCTTTAACCGCACCCTCGGCGACATGCTTTCGATGTACGTCGCCGCCAACCAAACGAATTGGGATACTATACTGCCCTTCGTCACATACGCCTACAACACCGCCCCTCAGAGCACAACCGGGTGTTCACCTTTCTTCTTGCTGTACGGAAGGCACCCCTCACCCACTATCGACACAATACTCCCGTACACGCCGGATCCATCTGAATGTGCACCTATTTCTGAGACAGCCAGGCTTGCTGAAGAGTGTCGAGAGCTTTCCAAGACATTTACGACGCGTGAGCAAGAGCGGCAGAAGAGTATTCGTGATGGCTCCGCCACTTCGAGCCCACGTTCCTTCCTGGTTCTCTTGCATGGCTCTCAATCCCGACCTCTGTAGCTGGCCTTTCTTCCAAACTACTTCCGAAATACGAAGGCCCCTACCGTGTCATCGAGCGCACATCTCCGGTCATTTATCTGATCGAACCAATTGAACAAACTTCGGACATGCGCCGTCGCGGGCGCGACATAGTCAGCGTGGAGCGCCTGAAGGCTTACTATGACCCGCTCATAGTGACAAGCTGTTAGGTCGCCAGGCGGCTCCCTCTTCGACCCCGGGGTAATTGTAAAGAAGCTTCCGAACACTGAAATTGGTAGAACTCTCAGGTGCCTTCTAGTGGGTCTACCCAAAAGGGATGCCGCTCGCGCTGAGAGCCCGTGCTCGACCGTTTCTGTCGCCATTGTGCGTGCTCACTGTGGGCCGGCTAATAAACGCCTTGACAATATATATATTGCCACGTTCCATTTCCCAAGTTTTTGTTATCGTCCGAAAACACCGCACGATTCTCAGCGCAAACCGCGCCTGCAGTTTTCTAGAAGGTTCCGGACTGTAGTAGATCATTTCGATAAGATCACGCCCACTGTGCGAATGGTACAGATTGTTCTGGAACCTACGCCACCGCCAGCGATAACGCTAGAACATTCGACGGCAAGAGTATAAATGCCGACGCGCTTCGCCGCTTGTCAGTTGATTGATCGAAGGCCGACGCTCCGTTCGCCGCTATCAGTCCGAGACTGCTATCTGTGCGAGACTGCTGGTGTAATTGGACTTTCAGTTTACCGGGCACAGGTTCGCCCAAATAAACAGTTAAATTCTAACACGAAGTCTCCTGTCTTCGGCAACGTCACGACCCCGTGACAATATATATATATATATATACACACATATATATATATATATTGTAATGACGAAAACCGAAACTGGAACTCTCTCTGGCACAGACTCGCATGCTAGGAGGAAGAGGACGAAGACGAAGCGGAATAAGAACAGCCGGCCTGCAGCAAAGGCGTTGTGTCTTATTTCTCTCGTCGTTACAATGGCGCAGTCGATGAAGAAGACGTCATACGTCCCGGCTTCGTCATCCAGGACGCCCGCCGACGTGCAGATGCGGTAAGCGTCGCTCGGGGACGGCGTCAAGGCCTCCTCAGCAGCTGTTCACCTGCCGCCACTGCCACCACCGTTCGGGGATGGCGCCAAGGCCTCCTCGGCGGCTCTAGTATACCCATCACCGGTATTTCTTCATGAAAAGGGACACCGTCTACGCGTCCTTCGCCACGGATTGTGCCGTGAGCACAGGTCGACAAGTGAACCCTGCGGCACAAGCCACCTGTCCGTACCCTCGTGGATCATCGGCAGCGTGGTTCTCTCATCGTAAAAACGCTGTTCACGCTTCCTCGATCATGGAGCCGACAGCCCTCCTGCAGCCGGGAGCACCTGTGCCGCCATTCGGGGACGGCGTCCAGGCCTTCTCGATGGCTCCTGGGCAGGCTTGCCCCGGCCCCACCACGACAGTACATGGCCTGTCGTTGACCGGGAATGCCGTTCACGCTTCCCACTGCGACAACGTCCTGCTCAGTGCTTCATCGGCACCTCAGCCGCTCAGGGGTGCTGTTCAAGCTCCCTCGGCCGAGGGTACCACAGCAGTGAGTACGCTGATCGGGGAACACGTCCCCACTGGCTCCGCATGTGGGCCGCCCGAGAGTGCCACCGAGCTTTCGCGCACCATTGCGCGACTCCGCCTCGAGGTCGGCGCCCTGACAGCGTCGAGTTCTGCGATATTCCCTGCTGCCTTGCCGGGACTTCACATTATCGATGAGGCGTTGGCCGCGGCCGCCTCGCAAGACCATTCAACAACTTCCCCCGAGAGCCGCAGCAAGCTCCAGTATACTCTCGCGGCTCTTTCACACCAACTTGGCTGTGTGGCGTCGCTATTTTCTGGAGCTTCGCCTGCCGTGACACCACCACCGGCTGCCTCCGAGCTACCCGAGTTTCGCGGCTTCCAGGACGATGCCGTCGATTGGGTGGCTACCATCAATGCTCTCGGAGCTCGCAAGGGATGGAGCGACAATCAGAAGTGGTGCGTGGCCTTAGACCGCCTTCAAAATCCTGCTGCTGCGTGGCACAGGTACGAAGGCGTGCGGCAGCAGTCCTGGGCGGACTGGAGCGCCAAGCTCATTGCTGCGTTTGGAAGAAATGAGTCTGACCTCACTGCTACCTCTCATTCTACCCTCGCCACTACCGAGCAAGGGGCTATTGAGAAGCACAACGACGAGGCAGCTGCACCCTCTGCCAACCTGCCCTACCTCGGAGATCAACCTCACGAGGCGCCGCGCCCCCCTACAGCTGTGCCGCGTGCCCCCTCCCCGGACAGCTTCCCAGAGTACCCTGCGGCAATCATCGAGACAAGCTGGACGGTGTACTCCTCCGGGCAAATCTCTGACTCCGCGTCGACACCTGACACACAATTACCCTTGACCCAACTTAGGACCGCCTATAAAGCACAGAAGCCAGTGAGCCAGCCTCCAAGCTGGTCAGCCCCAAATGGCCTGGATCCATTGACCTGCTGCGTGACGACGGCGGCTCTTTCACAACCAGCCGGAGACCAAGCACACGTCACAACGGCCAGTTTGACCCATAGTAAGGAGCCGCCACCTTTGCCGTCATTGGCCGAGTGCGTGGACGCTCGTAACTTGCCAAATGCCGTCTCCCCTAACGAGCCACAAGTGCCTACTCCACCTGAGGAGGATGCCATCGAAGTCATTCCGGTGCAGTTCACGGTTGCTCCGGATGGCGAGGCAACTGGCCATGTCGACATGAACGCACGTGACGGATTGGCAAAAACCTCCACTTCGACCAGCAGTGCATCAGCGAAGACGCTAGAGCACGACTTGCGTCGCAAGTCTACGCGCAAAGTCTACACAGCGATGTCGCTGATATCTATCGATATAGCCCATCGTACCTTCCCTCGCTCTGAACAACGCAGGCGTCCCCGCTCAGTGTGGGCCGCAGTACTGCATACTGGTGTCCCTGCAATGTCATCCAAGCAGCGAAGGGGTAGTCATCGCGATGGTCCGCCACCAATGCGATCACTCCGCACCAGCCAGTATCACCTGCTGGGTTTACATTCTCCAGGTGACTACATTAACTTGCCGCGCGGACGCGACCTGCAACGACCACCTCGACACAGCCAGGGTCGTCCACCAGAGTACAGGACAGTTCCACAGGACAGCTCGAGACGTGCACATGACAGACTACCACGGCACTCCCAGTGCCGCCCTCCAGAGAAAATTGCCCTTTGCGCGCTAGCAGTCATGGCCGAGTGTAATGACGAAAACCGAAACTGGAACTCTCTCTGGCACAGACTCGCATGCTAGGAGGAAGAGGACGAAGACGAAGCGGAATAAGAACAGCCGGCCTGCAGCAAAGGCGTTGTGTCTTATTTCTCTCGTCGTTACAATATATATATATATATATGTGTGTGTGTGTGTGTGTGTGTGTGTGACGCTACGATGAATGGGCGACGTGGCCTGGCTCATCCGCCATGTTTATTCTGAAGCCCTTTTTCATCGGCTTCTACCATGCCTTCATACGTCACATGATTCTCCCTCCCCCCGAAAGAATGCGCAAGTTACAATCGGACGAAGCTGGCTGTTGTGCCCTGGATAGCATAACCCTGCCCTGTACATCTCCACTGATGATGACACGACTTGAGGACTTGTGAAGAACAAACAAGGCTTGAAATCTGTGTAGCATTGGTCTGACGGATGTCTTTGGCATCGGATCCAGCGCCGTCGTGTCAATAGATGCTTTGCTTCTAGTCGGCACGCGTGAGAACCGAGGATGATGGGACGATGTCTTTTTTTCCCCGTTGTATTCGTAGTAGCTTCATGTCTCTTTCGTAACTTTCTGTGGCGTTCTCTCAGTTTGTTGTATCGAAGACACGGCCTTGAGAACTGGTGCAGAAAATTTTGTCGACGTTGCTTTCTGCGAAGATGGCTTAGGCATCGACTTTGTCTTTGCTTCTTTATTTGATGTTGTCTCTGATGACTTTTCAGCCACAAGTGTACTTGTGAGGAGATTTCACTTGATCGTTGTTCTTGTTCGAGTAGCCGTTGCAGTTCTTGGAGTTCGTGGAGTTGTCTTTGTTGAAATAGGTTGTCTTCTTGTGAAAGTTCGTCAGATGGGCCTCTTTCAGGAACATGAGTCTGCTTTTCTTTAGATAGTGATGTGATCAGTAGATTGTCGGTAGTCGACACTGTACTGCTAGGCTTGTCTTGCGATGAAAGCAGCGTGACAGGCTGATAAGAAAGCTCCCAAGATGGTTGTGAGTAATTCTTGATTGTAAATGCTTCTGTCAGTGGACAATGCGCCGGCGTTGGTAGATTCGAAATTCTTGCAGTGCTTTGACTCACATGTGTGTTATCACTTGACGATGAGAGCACAACAGACATGGCTTCAGGTGGTTCTGATGGCGTATGTTTTTCTTTTTGCAGCGTAGTTAGGTTGGCAATGTCTGTCGAACGACCTTGGTCTGGAACGTCAGGGTAGGGGCTGGTATTGTGAGGATTCACCAGCTCGTCACGCTTAAATTCCGTCGCACGCTCGAAACCGTCTGGGCTTTGTGTGTGACACGAAGCATCAAGGGATTCGGGTGGTTCAGTAAAGTGTGAAGTGTTGTGGTGCAGTGAACACGTTGAAAATGCCGATTTAATTGTTCTTGAGAAAGACGGCTTTAGGTATAGTCTTTTGCCGAAATGGTCGAAATTCCTTTCGGTATACGGAGGCTTTACCTTGTCTGTTGTGACGTGCAAGTTACCAGTCAGTGTTCGAATGCATGACGTTTTTTTGGAAGAGTGATATGGTGGTACAATGATGGTATATTTTCTCGGAGGTCTCGTTTGAAAAATAGGCTTATTGCGGGAAGACTTCGCGTAACTTTGATGGGCGAGTTGAAAAGCTTTCCGCTGATGAAGTATGGACAGGTCTTCATCGTATTCCTTGAAACGACTGATCATTTCTTCTTTGATCTTTTTCCAAGACTCATCATTCTCGAAGATGTGGGTGAGGTAAAACTTGAATGCCTCACCTGAGATGTAGTCAGTGAAGTTTATGATCATCTCCCGTTCCGACCATGATGCAGCGGCGGCATGGAGCTCGAACAGGTTGAACCAGTCCTGTACGGGTCCGTCGTCCGCTGATCCGGTGTACTTAGGGATGTCAAGGTCGTCTGATGCTGCTGTCATGATGCTTGGTGGTCTTGGTGGGCCGCTTTCTTCTGTGGTATGCGTTCGGTCACTGCGTCTCGCTGAGGTCTTCGATGATGATGGCCGGGCGATGAAGTGGTTGCGAGGTCTTCATCCTGTCGACTCGTGTGACGCTACGATGAATGGGCGACGTGGCATAGCTATCCGCCATGTTTATTCTCAAGCACTTCCTCATCGGCTTCTATCATGCCTTCATACGTCATATACATATACATATACATATATATGTATATATATGTATGTATGTATATATATAGGGTACTAAGAATCTCTGGACTACAGGCCGCCTTTGGAACCTGAACTTGGCAACGTTTAACGCTAGAACCTTTTCTAGTGAGGGAAGTCTAGCCGTACTATTCGAGGAGCTAGAGGGTTTTAAATAGGATATAATAGGGCTCAGTGAGGTTAGGAGGACAGATAAGGCCTATACTGTGCTACAAAATGGGCACGTCCTTTGCTATCGGGGCTTGGCAGGCAGAAGAGAACTGGAAGTGGGGCTCCTAATTCACAGTAACATAGCTGGCAACATAGAGCAATACTATAGCATTAATGAAAGGGTGGTAGGTATTGTAATTAAACTGAATAAAAGATACGAGTTGAAGGTAGTACAGGCTTACGTGCCTACATCCAGCCATGATGACGCTTCAGTTGAAAGCTTCTATGAAGACGTGGAATCGGCAATGAGTAAGGTAAAAACACAGTATACTATAGTGATGGGCGACTTTAATGCAAAGGTAGGGAAGAAGCAGGCTGGAGACCAGGCAGTAGGAGATTATGGCATCGACACTAGAAACGCCAGAGGAGAGCTACTATTAGAATTCGCAGAACGCAATAACTTGCGGATTTTGAATACTTTCTACCGAAAACGAGAAAACCGCAAGTGGACGTGGAAGAGCCCTAATGGCGAAAATAAGAACGAAATAGAATTTATAATGACTGCACACCCAAGAATCGTGCAGGATGTGGAATTGGTTGGCAAGGTACGATGCAGTGACCATAGAATGGTACGGTCTCGAATTCGCCTAAACTTGAAAAAGGAACGACAGAAACTGATACGCAAGAAGCCAATCAATGAGCTAGCACTGAGAGGGAAAGTACAGGAATTCAGAGTGTCGCTTCAGAACAGGTACTCGGCTCTTAGTGAGGAAACCAACCTTAGCGTAGATACAATGAATGATACTCTGACGAGTATTATTACGGAGTGTGCAGTGGAAGTTGGAGGAAGAGTAGTTAGACAGGACACTGGCAAGCTTACCCAGGAAACAAAGAATCTCATTAAGAAGTGTCAAATCATGAAAGTCTCAAGTACAACAGACAAAATAGAACTGGCAGAGCTTTCGAATTTGATTAATAGATGTAAAGTATCCGACGTAAGAAGTTATAAGAAGGAGAGAATTGAAAACGCTCTGAAAAATGGAGGAAGCGTCAAAGCAGTGAGGAGGAAACTTGGGATAGGCAAAAGTCGGATGTATGCACTAAGGGACAAAGAAGGCAAAATAAGTACCAATATGAATAGGATAGTTAAAATAGCGGAGGAGTTTCACAGAGATCTGTACAGTAGCCGAGACAACCACGACCCTAATACTATAAGAACTAGCAGTAACCCAGAAGATACCCCACCAGTAATGATAGAAGAAGTCAGAAAAGCTTTGGAGAGCATGCAAAGAGGCAAAGCTGCTGATGAGGATCAGGTAACATCACATCTGCTGAAACATGGAGGACAGACTGTGTTAGAAAAACTAGCCACGCTGTTTACGAGGTGTCTCCTGACGGGAAGGGTACCAGAGTCTTGAAAGAACGCTAACGTCATCTTAATACATAAGAAAGCAGATGACAAGGACTTGAAGAATTACAGGCCGATCAGTTTGCTCTCTGTAGTATACAAGCTATTTACAAAGGTAATTGCTAACAGATTAAAGAAAACATTAGAATTCAATAAACCAAAGGAACAAGCAGGATTTCGAACAGGCTACTCAACAATTGACCATATTCATACTATCAATCAGGTAATAGAGAAATGCTCAGAGTATAACCAACCACTATACATAGCCTTCATAGATTACGAGAAGGCGTTTGATTCAGTAGAAATATCAGCAGTCATGCAGACACTGCGGAATCAGGGCGTAGATGAAGTATATATAAACATTCTGGAAGAAATCTACAGGGGATCAACTGCTGCCATAGTGCTTCATAAAGAAAGCAACAGAATACCAATCAAAAAAGATGTAAGCCAGGGGGACACAATCTCCCCAATGCTATTTACCGCGTGCTTACAGGAGGTTTTCAGAAGCCTAGAATGGGAACAGTTAGGGATTTATTTATTTATTTACAATACTGCTGACCCCAGTTAAGGGGTCGTAGCAGGGTGGAAAAAAACGTGGGCTACGTTTCACAATAAAACAGACAAAACGAACGCATAACATAAGCCAGTTCACAGTGGCGCGTGAATACGATCTTGCGAAGGGCACAAAAAAGAAAAGAAGAAACCGATACATGCATTGCAACAACACACACTGCAAAAATAAGAGTACACAATATTGTCCGGCGAGTGCATATACACCGAGAACCCGAACAAGACAGTATCAAGTGATCAACAAGACAGAAAAGTTTAAAAGTCAAGTAGGCTTTCAAATTTGTTAATATCAGTTTGCTCGACAACATGACTTTCAAGGCTATTCCATTCATTCACTGTTCTTGGAAAAAAAGAATACTTAAAGACATTGATTCTCGGCTGGAAGGGGGTTAAGTTCAGCGAGTGACGATGGCGGGATGAATGACCTGAAGAAAAATACGTTAAGTATTGACGAGTATCGCTTTTGAGAAGGTTCTTCACAATTTTAAAAAGGAAGCGTAAGCGGTACTTTTATTTATTTCTTTTAAAAACTTTTATTTATTTCTTTTTTTTAAGACATTTATTTCTGTCTGCAATGTTCAATTAACCAGCCTTGACTGTCAGTTCCGAAACTGATGTGCGGCCTTAGCAATTAAAGATAAAACGGACTGCTTTATTTTGTACACGATTTAATTTAGATAAGTTAGCTGCCGTGAAAGGGTCCCAAATTACATTTCCTTAATCGAGAATTGGTAACACGATGCTTTTATAGGCTAGTAATTTTACACTTGTTGGAGCATTTCTGAGAGACCTTTTCAAGTAGTGAAGTTTATACATTAATTGATTTGCAACGTTTGTAATGTGTTTATCCCAATGCAAGTTGTTACGTATATGTAAACCAAGGTAATTATACTCAGTTACTCGCGTTAGAACGTTATTATCGACTGTGTAATTGAAAATAAGGGGTTGCTTCTTGTGTGTGATTGACATAACAGCACTTTTTTTTATAATTAACAGACATCTGCCATGTGTTGCACCACTGAATACCATCATTCAGCTTCAAATTAAGGTTATTCTGGTCATCCAAAGAGTCTACAGCAGAATAAATCAGACAATCATCAGCGTACAACCTAATTTTCATGTCATGCTCGCCAACAATGTCGTTAACATAAAGAAGAAATAACAACGAACCCAGAACCGAACCCTGGGGTACACCCGAAGTGACAGGTACTATTTTAGAAGGAGTGTCGCTAAAGATGACATATTGGTAACGAGAAGTAAGGTATGATTTAATCCAACTGCAAAGATTATCATTTTTAAGAATGGCACGTAGTTTGATCATTAGTTTTACATGAGATATCTTGTCGAATGATTTCGCAAAATCTATAAATATCACATATGTTTGCTTACGGTCATTGATAGTCACGGCGAAGTCATGTACGGTTTCGACAAGTTGGGTCACAGTGGAAAAGCCGCGCCTAAAACCATGTTGCGCTTCAGAGAGAATCGAATGCGTTGTTAAAAAAGTAGATATGTGCTTATGAATGATATGCTCTAATAATTTACAACAAGTGCTTGTTAAAGCTATAGGACGGTAATTCGTACCTGTTTGTTTATCCCCTTGTTTAAATAGGGGTTTAATTTTGGACACTTTCCAATCTTCCGGCAGGACGCCAGTTGAAAGAGACAAAGTAAAAGTAATAACAAGGAATTTGGCGCACCACTCCGCGTATCTTTTTAGAAATGCATTGGGTATATCATCAGGTCCTGGAGATTTTTTTTCATCTATGTTGAGGAGCAGATTGAGTACACCGGGTTCGGTAATTATAACATCCTCAACAGATGGCAGCATTCTATAATTATCGAAATGCGGGATAGTTCCGTCGTCAACTGTAAATACGGACTTGAAGTTTTCGTTAAATGAATTCGAGATTTCTGTAGAAAATGAGGTACAGATGTTATCTATTACGAAAGTGCTAGTTTCCGAGTGCTTAGGGGTTATACTTCGCCAAAATTTGGAGGGCGATTCTTTAATCGTGCTGCTCAAGCGCACAGCGTAGAATGGACGCCGCTCTGTTTGCAGTAGGACTTTTAGTCTTTTAGTTTACGAGAGAGTTAGGAAATTTCTTCCTTTAGCTTTGTATTACGATTTCTTTTGAACCGTTTGTTCAAGCGATTAATTTTTCTTTTTAAATGAATGATGTCACGGGTGATCCATGGATTCGAGGGATTTGCTGGTCGATAGCGGAAGGGAACATAGAGGTCAATGCATGCGTGTACTGTATTCTTAAATTTCACCCAGAGAGAGTTAGCGTCGCACATAGTGTCCATAGAAGTACTCAAAAAGTCATCATACACAGACTCCAATCTGTCTAGTATACAAACATCGTTAGCAGCAGAGAAAATGGGAACACGAGTCATTTTCAACCTTGTCTTTGGAAGAGAGGAACGAAATTGAGTTAAGACACACTTATGATCTGAGAGACCATCCAGTACCTCACACTCATAGTGACCGTCAATATTAGACCGAACAAAAACAAGATCCAGTATTGATTTGCTTTCTCCGTGAATACGTGTATACTCATGAACTAGTTGAACCAAATCAAATCGAAATGCAATATCGATCAACTCCTCGTTGTCGAAAGTATCATTAGTACCAGAAGAGAAGGTGGGCCATTCAATACCAGGTAGATTGAAGTCACCACAGAGCACAAGTTTCGTGTCTTTCGTTATCTGGAGACCAATGTATTCCTTTAAATTCTGCAAAGCATCAATTCTGGTACCAGGGGGTCTGTAAACAACACCAATGACCATGGACTGTTTGTCGCAACACATCTTACAAAATAAGGCCTCAACGCCAAGGGGGTCGGCCATTCTAGCAATTTGTATGTTATTTTTAAAGAGCAACGCCACACCGCCTCCCCTGGAATCACAATCTTTGCGATAAACACGATAATCTGGGGGAACGAATTCGCAATCGTGGATTCCATGGTGAAGCCAGGTCTCTGTCAATGCAACAATGTCCGGATCTTGTATCGATATCAGATGTTCTAGTTCAAGTGACTTGTTTACAATACTACGGCAGTTAACATTTAGCAGCTTATTAGAAGGGGATACGGAAGGTTGTCATATGGCTGATCGTTTTCGAAGGGGCACCTTATCATTTTTCCTTTGCCCCACACATACATATTCCCATCCACGGACACCTTATCAAAAACCAGCTTTACGTCCTCTTTCCGCTTACGGTTTTCACTTGTGCTGTCCCAAAGTTTCTTTCTGACTTCACGAACGTTCTGAGAGAAGTCTTCTGTAATATACATTTCTGTGTTTTTTAGTTTAGAGCAGTTCTTAAATATTAAGAGCTTTTCGCGAAAATCGACAAGCTTCAAAATTACGGGGCGAATTTGTTCTGTTTTTTAGCTCCTAACCGGTGGCACCTTTCTACTCCTGAAACACTAATTTTTAGGATTTCCTTAAAGAATGTGTTAATCACGCTCTCGTGCAAGGATTCCAGGGTTTCCTTCTGTTGTTCTTTTAAGCCGTGAATGATGATGTTATTTTGCCGGCTGCGGTTTTCGAGATCGTCAAAGTTCTCTAAGACGAAGGTAACGTCATCTTGAACCTTCGTGATAGTTGATTCGAGGGACGAAATTTTTTCACTGAAACCAGCAAGACAAGCGTCTGAAGCTTCTAATGAATCGAGACTATCGTTGAACTGCGCGAAGGAGTTGGTTAAGGCTTTCTGCGCATCACCAAAACTGTTCATCTGCTTCAATATTTTTTTTGGCTATTAAGTACGTGTAGAATCAGTTCACGGTCAGTGAAATTAGAATGAAGCTGCTCTTCATTATCCGAGCTCCCCGAGGCCGGCCCTGGGTTCTGCTCGATGTCACCGCATCTCAAAAGAAGATTAACAAATGCGCGGAAACTGAAAGAAGACAACGCTGGTTTCACACCAATGGGGCAAGGCAGCAGCAAAAGACAAACATCGTTACTTTGAAAAGGTTTGGCTTCAGGCATGCGAATAACCTGCGCCAAGAAAAAAATGTTCCGGTTGAACATCGTTGCAGCCACGCTGCCGCCATGCCAACTGAAGAGTCCGGGATGCGGTGGTGCATTTATGAGCTGCTGTTGTGATGACGTCACTCGGCCCCTGGCGCTGTACTCGGAAAAAACGGCGAGCGTCCCCCCGGGTGGATCCGTGATGTGGCAGAAGTGCGACAATTGCTCGCTTTCTTCTTGAAGCAAAGTCGGGTACGGGTTATCGGGGTGGTCCAGGTGGCTCCATGGGGGAGCGTGCCCGGTATTGCGATGCTGAAGATCTGCGCCAAGAAAAAAATGTTCCGGTTAAACATCGTTGCAGCCACGCTGCCGCCGTGCCCACAGAAGAGTCCGGGAGTCGGTGGTGCATTTATGAGCTGCTGTTGTGATGACGTCACTCGGCCCCTGGCGCTGTACTCGGAAAAGACGGCGAGCGTCCCCCCCGGGTGGATCCGTGATGTGGCAGAAGTGCGACAATTGCTCGCTTTCTTCTTGAAGCAAAGTCGGGTATGGGTTATCGGGGTGGTCCACGTTATCGGAGTTATCGGAGTGGTTATCGGAGTGGTCCAGGGATAAGAGTTAATGAAGAATACCTTAGTAACCTGCGCTTCGCCGATGACATTGCATTGCTGAGTAACTCAGGGGATGAATTGCAACTCATGATTACGGAGTTAGACAAGGAGAGCAGAAAGGTGGGCCTTAAAATTAATCTGCAGAAAACGAAAGTAATGTACAACAACCTCGGAAAGGAGCAGCGCTTCGAGATAGGTAATAGTGCACTTGATGTTGTAAAAGACTATGTCTACTTAGGGCAGGTAATAACCGCAGAGCCTAACCACGAGTTTGAAGTAACTAGAAGAATAAGAGTGGGGTGGAGCACATTCGGCAAGCACTCTCAAATTGTGACAGGTAGACTGCCACTATCCCTCAAGAGGAAGGTATATAACAGCTGTAGCTTGCCGGTACTTAGCTACGGAGCAGAGACCTGGAGACTTACAAAGAGGGTTCAGCTTAAATTGAGGACGACGCAGCGAGCAATGGAAAGAAAAATTATAGGTGTAACCTTAAGAGACAAGAAGAGAGCAGAGTGGATTATGGAACAAACAGGGGCTAAGGATATCATAGTTGAAATAAAGAAGAGGAAATGGACATGGGCCGGGCATGTAACGCGTAGACAGGATAACCGCTGGTCATTAAGGGTAACTAACTGGATTCCCAGAGAAGGGAAGCGGGTTAGGGGGAGACAAAAGGTTAGGTGGGCAGACGAGATTAAGAAGTTTGCGGGTATAAATTGGCAGCAGCAAGCACAGGACCGGGTTAACTGGCGGAACATAAGAGAGGCCTTTGTCCTGTAGTGGACGTAGTCAGGCTGATGATAATGATATATATATATATATATATATATATATATATATATATATATATATATAATAATTTATATATATATATATATATATTGTCACGGCTCAACGTAAGCAGTGCACCGAAACGTTGAGTCCGAGAACCAACGGCGTGTGTTTTAAGCAGGAGGCAAGAGCAGGCGAGCAAAACAAGAGCACGTCGTCTTCTTCAGTTTCCCTTTTCACGAGCTGTTGGCGCACATCGTCTTCGT
Organism: Rhipicephalus microplus; assembly: GCF_043290135.1. Classification (NCBI taxonomy): domain Eukaryota; kingdom Metazoa; phylum Arthropoda; class Arachnida; order Ixodida; family Ixodidae; genus Rhipicephalus; species Rhipicephalus microplus. The sequence goes on from NC_134707.1 coordinate 132,765,453, forward strand.
TCTTTGTTTCGGGCGCGGCATTTGCTTCCCCTTAAAAGAGCATCGCCCCGATGCTATAGCTAGTTTTTTGCGCAAAAAGTCACTTTGTAGAAGCGACGGTTCCTCGCGGAGTCACTCGCTGATGTATGGCTTCATGCGCACTACGTGCACAAGCTCAGGTCGGTGCTGGCGACGCCTTGAACAGTTTGGGCTTTCCGGGATGACTTCATAGGTAACGTCACTTAGTCGTCGCAGCACTCGATAAGGTCCGAAGTACCTTCTGAGCAATTTTTCGGATAGTCCCCGTCTTCGTACAGGTGTCCACACCCATACCCTGTCCCCGGTTTCGTACGTAACAGGTGTATGACGTTGGTTATAGCGGCCTGCGTCGTACTCTTGCTGTTGGTATATTCGCAGACGTGCGAGCTGCCTGGCTTCCTCTGTGCGTTGAGTAAACGCGTCAGCACTCGTTTCGTTGTCATCGCATTCGTGTGGCAGCATCGCGTCTAACATTGTTCTTACTTCTCGTCCGTAAACAAGGCTGAATGGGGTCATCCGTGTGGTTTCTTGTTTCGCAGTATTGTATGCGAACGTTATGTAAGGGAGAATCTTGTCCCAGTTTTTGTGTTCGAAGTCCACATACATTAAAAGCATGTCTTCCAGAGTTTTGTTAAGTCGCTCGGTCAACCAGTTGGTTTGTGGATGATAAGCTGTCAACTTGCCATGAAGAGTACCGCTGAGCACCAACACATGATCTAAAAGCGCGGCCGTGAATGCGGTTCCGCGATCTGTTATAACGATCGATGGCGCACCGTGTCTGAGCACATTGTTCTCTATGAAGAACCGGGCTACCTCCTCTGCTGTGCCTCTCTGGATGGCTTTTGTCTCGGCGTAGCGAGTAAGGTAGTCGGTCGCCACTATAACCCAGCGGTTACCAACACTAGAGGTGGGAAGTGGGCCCAAAAGGTCCATTCCGATCTGGTCAAATGGTGTTGTCGGGACCTGGACAGGGTGTAGCAAACCGGCTCGTTTCATTGGAGGTGACTTGCGCCGCTGGCAATCGAGGCAGGTCCGAACATGATGCTTCACGGTAGCGGTGAGTCTAGGCCAGTAATATCTCCCTCGAACTCTGCTCAGTGTGCGCGTGTAGCCTAAATGTCCAGATGTTACCTTGTTGTGGCACGCTTGCAACACCTCAGAACGAAGAGTGGTAGGGACGACAAGCAGGTAGGAGGACCCGTCTGACGAGAAGTTCATTTTGTAAAGCACGTTATTTCGCAGACAGAGCGACGATAGTCCTCTTGTAAAGGCTTTGGGTGCATTCTGGCTTCGTCCTTCTAAATAATTAATCAAGCCAAGTAGCTCAGGATTGTCATGCTGGTGATCTGCGATGGTTGACGTGTCGAGGATTCTGAGGAACGCTGTCTCTTCATCAAAAGCAGAAGCCGACTCTATTGGTGATCGAGATAGGCAATCGGCGTCCGTGTGTCGTTTTCCCGACTTATACACCACCATTATATCAAACTCCGGGAGTCTTAGGCTCCAGCGTGCCAATCGCCCGGAAGGATCTTTCAGACTTGTTAACCAACGCAACGAATGGTGGTCACTGATAACCTTGAATGGGCGGCCGTACAGGTATGGGCGAAATTTCATAACTGCTCACACCACGCCGAAGCATTCCTTTTCAGTGGTCGAGTAATTTGCTTCTGTGCGTGACAGAGTTCTGCTTGCGTAAGCGATCACTCTTTCCTCGTCATCCTGGCGCTGTACAAGCACAGCTCCGAGGCCAACATTGCTGGCGTCAGTATGGAGCACCGTAGGGGCTGTGTCATCAAAATGGCAAGCACGGGGGTCGTCTGTAGATGTTGCCGCAAGTCATTGAAAGCATCTTCCTGTTCGTCGCCCCAAACAAATGCAACGTCGTCCCTCGTGAGACAAGTTAAAGGTGACGCAATGCACGCAAAATATGGAATAAATCACCGATAATATGCACAGAGACCCAGAAAACGCCTCACTGCCTTTTTATCTGATGGTGTTGGAAACTCTGCGACAGTCTGGACGAACTTTTGCGTAACTGACGGCATGGCCAAGAAACTGCAGTTCCTCAAAGAAGAAGTGACGTTTCTCCGGCTTGAGCGTCAGGCCTGCGGCCCGTATGGCCTGCAAGACCATTTGCAATCGTCCAAGGTGTTCGTCAAACGTTGTAGAAAAAACAATGACGTCGTCAAGGTATACTAGGCAGGTTCTCCATTTAAGGCCAGAGAGAACGGTATCCATGAGACGCTGAAAAGTAGCAGGAGCGGAGCACAAGCCAAATGGTAAAACCTTAAATTCGTACAGTCCGTCTGGCGTCACAAAAGCGGTTTTTTAACGATCCCTGGGGTCTACTTCAATTTGCCAATATCCGCTCTTTAAGTCCATAGAAGAAAAGTAACGTGCGTTTCGAAGCCTGTCAATAGAATCATCTATGCGGGGAAGCGGGTACACGTCCTTTTTTGTAACCTGATTTAGCTTTCGATAGTGCACACAGAAACTCAAGCTGCCGTCCTTCTTTTTCACTAGAACAATAGGTGATGCCCAGGGGCTTTTTGACGGTTTAACGACGTCGTCTTCAAGCATTTTTGTTACCTGCTGTTCTATCGCTTCTCGCTCTTTTGAAGCCACACGGTACGGATATTGCTGAATTGGTCTAACCGTGTCCTCTGTAATGATTCGGTGCTTGGTCAAGGACGTCCGGCCAACTTTCGAGGTCGGCGCAAAACAGGCGTGGAACTCGTCTACCAGCACAAGCAGGCGTTACCACTGTTGCTGAGTTAAAGTAGGGCTGACGTCGAGGTTAGGTGCCAGGTCACGTGGGTTTTTTCCAGGTGTTGCTTCGAGTGCTGAAAAGCAGTCATGAACATCTGCGATCTCGTCGAAATGTGCCAACGTTGTGCCTTTTGGAAGGTGCCGTCGCTCGGAGGTGAAATTGGTCAACAGCAAGTTCGTTCGGCCGTCGGTGACATTGACTATTCTTCGTGCTACGGAAATCCCGTGAGTGAAAAGCAGCGAGGTTAGTTGGTCGGCGACTCCTTCGCCGTCGAACGGTACGTGACATGCTACTGAAACGAGGATACATGATCGAGGCGGCACGACCATATTGTGGTCTTTGGGACGGAAGGATTTGTGCTTTTTTGATGTAGGCTCAGTCAGACAAGCACTCTCGTAAAATGAAACCACGCGGTCCGGGATGTTGATTATTGCGCCATGCTCCCTGAGAAAGTCCATTCCTATAATTAAATCTTTGCAGCACTCGGGGAGAACAATGCAAGTCGCGACGAAAGAAGAATCTCCTATGCTGAGTCTTGCTGTGCATCTTCAAGTAGGGAGCAGCAATTGACCACCCGCTGTTCTTATATGTGGTCCTGTCCATGGCGTTCTTACTTTTCTAAGATTATCAGCCAGCTTGCGACTTATTATGGAAAAATCAGCATGCGTATCGACTAAGGGCGTCACTTGCTCTACGTCAATAATTACATTCAGGTCGGCGCTCACCATTTCGTCGTTGTTAATATTTGTCGGCGTCAAGTCATTCTGTCGCGGCAGTACTGGGGACTTTTTATCGTCTTGTGGTCGGGCTGCGACCTTACCCCGAGAGGTCGCCGCCTTTAGTTTTCCCGGTAAGGGCTGGGCGACCTTGTTTCTCGAAGGTCAGCAAAAGTATGTCGATTCGGTGATGATGTCTAAGCCAGGGGATGGAGAGCATGACCTGTAGGCGGAATTGGGCTGGCGATGAGGAGGCGACTCGTGATAGGGAGCCCACGTTGTTGAAGGTCCTCAAAAACCAGGGTCGTCATGGCGAACAATGTAGTCGTCATTGGCACGGCGACCGTCGTACCCTGGCCGAGACGGGCGAAGCGATGTGGCGTGGTACCAACAATAGCGAGCTATATGGCCGGCACCAGCACAGTTGAAGCAGAGAAGGCGCCGATCGACCGTGCGCCAAGCGTCCGTTCTGTGAAATTGTGGGCGTCTTATGTCTTCTCGTGGTGGTGAGTAAGGCGCGGAAAGTGGTGGCTGGTGGCATGGAGACATCGGAGACATGGGCCGACGTCTGAAAGCCTCCTGCAATGGTTGCGACGAAGGTGCGGCTGTAGGTGGCTGGTGGTATGATGTAATAGGCGGGATGGGTGGTGGACGGTGGACAGCGTCGGCGTAACTCAGTTGACGCTGATCGCGACCGAGATCAGCTGCTGAGAAAGCGTGCCTAAGTTTGTCAAGAACGACTGCGGCAACGGCGGTCATTGGTGTATTCACTGGAGGAGTCCAAAGCTTCTGAATGTCTTCGCAGACAATATCTCTGATAAGGTCGCGTAGGGAGTCCTGATTGTCCAGAATCACTGAAGCGGTGTTGATTGGGGTGGTAGTGGACGAGCGATCATATTGCATCGATCTTTGGTGCAGAGCACGCTCAATGGTAGTGGCTTCTCTTATAAAAACGGCCACGGTAGTTGGGGCATTGCGCACAAGTCCAGCGAACAGTTGTTCTTTCACGCCGCGCATAAGGTACGCAACTTCTTCTCCTCGGACATGTTGGGATCAGCCCGACGACAGAGGCGCGTCACGTCTTCAGCAAACATTGCCACAGTTTCGTTAGGTTTTTGAAGCCTTAACTCGAGCAACTGCTGAGCCCGCTCTCGACGGTTGACGCTAGCAAAGGTGTCAATCAGCTGCTGACGAAAGTCATCCCATGTGGATTTACGGCCTTCTCGATTCTCAAGCCACGTGTGAGCGCCATCATCGAGAGTGAAATACGTGCGGGCGAGCTTCTTTTGAGAATTCCACTGGTTGATGTCGGCAACGCGTTCGTAATGCTCAAGCCAATCTTCAACATCTTCGTGTGGGGCACCACTGAAGTGATCACACAAGGCACAAGTGGCTCAAGAAGTGTTACCTGGGCTGGATTGGAAACGGGACTGCTTTGTATCCCTTGGACCAACTGGGGCTGGCTAGCGGAGGCCATCGGTAGAGGCACGTAATGCCTGGTAGAATGTTCGTCGAAGGAGGTCAGCTCAGGAGATAGGCCTAGAAGCCGCCGACTGAAGTGGTGCACTGGTGTCGTAACAGGTGGCTGCGTGTCGCGACTTGATGAACGGCTCCCAGATGGGGTGTTGAGCATCGGCAGGCTTGTTACCCAGCACCTCCACCAGTGTCGGGGTTCAACGCAAGCAGTGCACCGAGACGTTGAGTCAGAGAACCGACGGCGTGTGTTTTATGCAGGAGCCAAGAGCAGGCGAGCAAAACAAAAGCACGTCGTCTTCTTCAGTCCCCCTTTTCACGAGCTGTTGGCGCGCACATCATCTTCGTTCTTTGTTTCGGCCGCGGCAATATATATATATATATATATATATATATATATATATATATATTGTGGGCATTTAGTATACGCATCCTCTTCACCGGTACATTATCATCATTATCATGTGTGGCTCATGCATCCTCATCGTTGTCGCGTAGATTCATCATCTTGGCTCATTCATCGTAGCTGTCGGCTGCCGGTTCCTCGGTCCTAATAAAAGGTAATCCAAACCAAGACTTCATACGTGGTGGAGAGTGCTGTTAGATCCCCCGCCATCCTCTCGACCACTCTACCCCCTGGAGCTACGTTCAGGTCGCCGCTTGGGCCAGCTGTCCGGAAATATGTCGCACCAAGATGAGGCCGGTGCTGCAGCCGTTCCCACTCAACCACCGCGTGCCGCGCCTTCTCACGTCATCAACAGCCTCCAGCGTGAGCCCCATCCCTTCGCTGGTATGCGCGGGGAAGATGTGGAAGAATGGCTGGACGATTTCGAACGTGTCGGCGCTGCTAACCGGTGGGATAACACCTACAAACTCGCTCACGTGTCGTTCTACCTCACGGGTGTCGCGAAGACGTGGTTCCTCAACCACTTCATTGACATCCCCGACTGGTCAGCCTTCAAAGATCAGCTTCGTCATGTCTTTGGCACACCGGCTGTTCGTTCGGCTCTCGCAAAGAAAGCTCTCGCGACTCGGAAACAGCACATCGGGGAGTCGTACACATCCTACATCGAGGATGTTCTTTCACTTTGCCGCCGGGTTGACACACCAATGACAGAATCAGACAAGGTGCGCCAGCTTCTTAAGGGGATTGCACCCGCCGCATTCAATGCCCTAGCGATCCAGAATCCGGCTACCGTTGCTGACGTTGCGACAACCTGTCAGCGCCTCGAAGAACTTGAGTCTATGCGCCTACAATCAGACAGTGACGCGACCCGTATTACGACTGATCCAAACCTGCGAGACACGATAAGGGCGGTTATACGTGAAGAATTAGAATCAATGGGATTCACACTACCTTCAGTGTGTCCCGTTCAGTCCTTTTCAACATCATTGCGGGATGTCATCAGGGAGGAGCTCACGTCCATGACCCACATGGCCAACCTGCAGCCCATTGTCTCCCGTACTCTACCATCGTTCCCGCACATCGCCGCCGCACCACCAGGCACCGTCAGCTCGACGTCCCCGCCACGAACGTACGCGTCGGTTGCTGCCGCACCTCCCACAAGCTTTCCCACGGGCTTTTCATCACCACCGCGTGAGCCGTCACCTGTACCTCTGACTTCTCTCTCTCCTGGTGCAATTAGCGCAAGCTACTACCCTCCTCATCGATCGACTCAGCCTACGTGCTATTATTGCGGCTATCGTGGTCACATTGCACGCTTTTGCCGCAAGCGCCAGCAAGACGAGCGCCGAGGGTATGACATACGCGAACGGGACTATACCGCAGGAGCCTTGTACTAGGGTCGCCGTTATTCGTCACCACCGCGTCGGTCTCCATCTCCGCCAGCATCGCGTGAACTGCGCAGTAGTCATCGATCAACCAGACGCCGTTCACCGTCGCCTTATCGGCGCTCTTCTTCTCCTCTTCAGCCTGCTTCCCTTACTTCTGATCGGCGTCCGGAAAACTAAGCGATGCAGTTTTTGGAGGACAAACTGCATTCCAACACAGGACTCCAATTCCTCCAGCGCGCCCCTACAATATGATTGCGGTCACAGTTGAGGGAGTGGACGTTGATGCTTTGGTGGACACTGGGGCTGCGTTTTCTGTTATTCGTGCTGATTTGTGTGCCCGTCTCCGAAACGTCACAACGCCTTATGATGGACCGACACTGGTTACAGCCCAGGAAACAATGATTCGCCCTTCCGCTCTCTGTACTGCCCGTGTACTAATCGACGAAATTCTTCAACATATAGAATTTGCTGTGCTATCCCCGTGCTCCCATGACCTCATTTTAGGCTGGGACTTTCTTTCCTCTGCTTCTGCGGCTATTTGCTGTGCACAACGTGTCGTCCTTCTTACTGACACGGACCACTTGCTCAACGACGAAACCTACAGGCCACTTCGACTCATCGCTGCAGTAGACATCGAGTTACCACCAAACGAACATCAATTAGTGACAGTTTTGTCCAACGACGTCGACTCTGGTGACATTTTGGTCACTCCGTCACCGTGTTGCCTTAATAAAGGCATAGCTCTCGCATCAGGTGTGGCTCGGTTCAACAATGGATCAACTGTTCTCGCTGCTACCAACACCACACAAGATAAAATTTTACTACCACGGGGCACTACTGTCGCCTGCGTTGCCGATCTGCAGCCTGTGTGCGTTGTGCCTCTTACCCCTGTCTCCTCTAAAGGCCATCCTGCAGATCATGCTGCTTCCTCGGCCTTTACAGCAGCCATCAACAAAGACTTGAATGAATCACAGAAGCAGCAGCTGCTTGATTTGTTGGAAAAGCATGCAAACTCCTTTGACGCTCATTCATCCACCCTGGGCCAGACAACTGCTACAGCACATCGTATTCAGACCGACGGAACATCCATTGTGCATCGTCGTCCGTACCGCGTCTCCCTAGCCGAACGGAAAATCATTGAGGAAAACGTAGAAGATATGCTGCAACGGGAGATAATCCGACCCTCAACCAGTCCTTGGTCGTCTCCAGTGGTTCTGGTGCGTAAAAAAGACGGTTCCGTACGATTTTGCGTCGATTACCGAGCACTCAATAAGATCACTAGAAAGGACGTATACCCCATGCCACGCATCGACGACGCCCTAGATTCCTTACAGGGTGCTGAATACTTTTCCAGCCTCGACTTGCGTTCCGGCTATTGGCAAATCCCCATGCACGAAGATGATAAAGAAAAAAACTGCGTTTGCAACCCCGGACGGCCTATACGAATTCAGTGTTATGCCGTTCGGTCTATGCAATGCGCCCGCAACTTTTGAGCGCATGATTAACACCGTGCTGCGTGGCCTGAAATGGAAGACTTGCCTATGTTACCTCGATGACATTGTTGTGTTTTCATCGACGTTTCATCAACATCTGCAACGCTTGGACGAGGTCCTGACTTGTCTTGCGGGCGCTGGTCTTCAAATTAACACCAAAAAGTGCCATTTCGCCAGCAGATCTATCAAGGTACTCGGTCATGTTGTGAGCAAGGACGGAATTCGCCCAGACCCTGATAAAACTGCTGCAGTGCTTCGATTCCCTCGCCCTGACAAACCAAAAGATTTGCGAAGTTTCCTTGGTCTCGCCTCTTACTTTCGGCGATTCATACAAAACTTTGCCTACATAGCGGCACCACTTCATAAGCTACTTGCTTCCGGTATGCCCTTTCAGTGGTCTCAGGAATGTGAATCGGCTTTCGACAGGTTGAAGAGTGCCCTTACGACCGACCCTGTACTTGCTCATTTTCACGATGATGCACCGACCTTCCTGGACACAGACGCTAGCGGCCGCGGTTTAGGAGCCGTGCTCCTGCAACGCGACAACTCTTCGCGAGAGCGAGTAGTTGCATACGCCAGCCGCGTCCTCTCCGCAGCCGAGAGGAACTACACGATCACCGAGCAGGAGTGCCTCGCCATCGTTTGGTCAGTACAGAAATTTCGTCCATATCTGCATGGCCGCCATTTCACCATTGTGACCGACCACCATGCTTTATGTTGGCTTTCGACACTCAAGAACTTGTCGGGACGCCTCGGACGCTGGATTCTACGCCTCCAAGAATATGATTTTGAGATCGTGTACAAGTGTGGCAGGAAGCATAGCGACGCCGATGCTCTTTCTCGCTGCCCACTACCAGCGACTCCACTCGGGGTTTCCGCAATCAATTTGCACAACACGCCCTCAGAGTCCACGTCTACGGCGGTTTCCTCTCTCGCCTCTATGGACCAGCTGCCTTCGGATGACCTGCACGATTTTCCGTCTCGACAGTTGGCTGACCCATACTGTCGACGTATTATAGACTACCTTACTGGCAGTTCCCGTCCACCTAATGTAAGGCTCCGTCGCCAACTCTCGCAATTTAAGCTGGACAACTCGGTGCTGTACCGCAAAATTTTCCATCCTGACGGTCCGCGCTGGGTTCCCGTTCTACCCCGATCGCTTCGGTCCGAAGTCCTCAGGGCACTTCATGACCATCCGACTGCTGGTCACCTTGGTTACCATAAAACCTACGATCGCCTTCGAAGTCGGTTTTATTGGCCAGACATTACCACTAGTGTAGCTCTATACGTCGGGTCCTGCACTACCTGCCAATGTAGAAAACTACCAACATCTGCTCCCGCTGGTAAACTACAGCCTCTTCCGTGCCCAGCCACACCATTCGAAGTTGTAGGCGTCGATCTTTATGGCCCCCTCCCAGTCAGTGCTGGGGGAAACCGGTGGATAGTAACAGCCATTGATCATTTGACGTGCTACGCCGAGACGGCATCCGTTACTACAGGTTCAGCTTCTGAGATTGCTGATTTCATCCTCCGAGCCATTATACTGCGTCATGGTGCTCCACGTGTGTTGCTCAGTGACCGTGGAAGGGCCTTTCTTTCACAACTAGTGAACGAACTTCTTCAGGCCTCCGGCACAACTCACAAGACTGCCTCTAGTTATCATCCCCAGACTAACGGCCTCACTGAGCGATTCCACCGCACTCTTGCTGATATGATCGCCGCCTATATTCAACCAGACCACAAAAACTGGGACGTTGTTCTACCATTCGTCACTTTCGCCTACAATACGGCCATTCAGCGAACAACCGGCTACTCGCCATTTTACCTAGTTTATGGACGCTCCCCTACTTCTTTCCTGGACGTCTCCTTCTTTACCTGCCAAGCGAATTCATCTCCATCCTCTTCAGAGGAATACGTTTCACGACTCGCACAGGGCCGCCAACGAGCTCGTATAAACACTGAAGCCCGCCAGCAAGACAGAAAGCTAGTTTATGATGGATCGCATCGTGATGTATCCTTCAAACCTGGAGACGAAGTGCTCCTTTTGACGCCTGTTCGCACACCTGGTTTGTGCGACAAATTTCAGCCTCGGTTTATTGGGCCGTACACAGTTCTTGAAGAGACTTCACCAGTGAATTATCGCGTGACGCCACTTGTAGTCCCAGCAGATCGCCGTTATCGAACTACAGAGATCGTCCATGTCTCCCGTATGAAGCCCTTCATGCGACGTTCTTTGTCCCCTTGACTTGCCGCGGCCAGGCTGGCCGCTTTCACGTGGGGGGAATTGATGTGGGCATTTAGTATACGCATCCTCTTCACCGGTACATTATCATCATTATCATGTGTGGCTCATGCATCCTCATCGTTGTCGCGTAGCATCATCATCTTGGCTCATTCATCGTAGCTGTCGGCTGCCGGTTCCTCGGTCCTAATAAAAGGTCATCCAAACCAAGACTTCATAATATATATATATATATATATATATATATATATATATATATATATATATATATATATAAGAACATGCGAGAAAAAAATCATGAGTGCGACGCGTGAACCACTGAGTCATACAGGAGCATGTGCTTCACTATTACAACGGCAAGCTATTTATATCTACTACTTACCATGGCTACCGGGATCTCAGGGGGAATTGTCGTGTTGTTAACATTGGTTAAGTGGTTTAGCTGGCTGTTGAAAAGAATTGCTTTTATATGTGGGGTTTAACGTCCCAAAACCACTATATGATTATGAGAGACGCCTTAGTGGAGGGCTACGGAAATTTAGACCACCTGGGGTTCTTTAACGTGCACCCAAATCTGAGCACACGGGCCTACAACATTTCCGCCTCCATCGGAAATGCAGCCGCCGCAGCCGGGATTCGAACCCGCGCCCTGCGGGTCAGCAGCCGATTACTTTAGCCACTAGACCACCGCGGCGGGGCTGAAAAGCATTGCTAAAATTGTTTTTAAAATACAAATTACAGACATAATGCAATATTGGTCACAAGAAAATAAAAACACTGGTATTCGTTTGCAAACATTACACTAACTTTCTTTAGGAAAAGCTACTATGAGCAAAAGTAGTCAAGGATTCTTTTAACTTGTTTACAGAACATTTCTGTAAACAAAAGTAAGAAAACCTTGTTTAAAAGTAGTAAATACAGGATGAATTTTTTAGCCCGTCAATAAATTAGGTAACTCGCACTCTTCCGACACTTTGTGAGGTAAAGAATTATTTGTGCTAAACAAAAGCTACTTTCTGTACCATAGCCTTGTGGGCTTGTAGTTCTGGGCCTTAACAAAAGCATAGTTAAGATGTACAGACGTGGACAGTTTTATCTACCCCAGAACTTAGGTTCAGCCCGGCGCTGCCACCATTCAGGTATCTGCTACTTCAGTAGGGCTTCTTATGTGACCTTCCATGGTGTCCAACTAGGCAACCTCTAGAAGCCGTTGGCTAACTTCATTGACCACGTTGCTCAAGAAGTTTTGTCAGGAACAGTACAAGCGTCTGAGTGCTCTTCAGCACCCATTTGTTGTAGGACCCTTCTTGAACAATAGTTTAAACTTTTCTGATGTATGCACTCTTTGTGTTGCGCTTGTAGAGTGTTGAAGCGCAAATAGGGTGATCAAATGGTGCGCTGTAGAGTGTTGCACCTTTGTTTACACCTTTAGTGGTCAAAATTTGTTTCCTGTGTAACCTGCTCAATTGGGCCGTTCGCAACTCACGAACGAGCAATCCTCTGGATGAGCATGTGATGACACATGGTAGTTAGTACTCGCACCCACTTGGTGTCTTTCTGATCAGCCACCTTTGTCTACTACGTGTCTGCGGGAAAGTCATTCACTGGTGGACATTCCAGCATAAAGCCAAAAAATTTTGAGAGAAAATCAACCTGTTGGTGCAATACCCGCTGCCTAACATTCAATATAATATCTTTTTGAATACCTTGTTTGATGTAGATACTGCTTTTCCGAATCATCGAGGTTATAGCAGGGCAGTGATGGAAAGTAGTTCGATACAAACAGTAATTTGGTTAGCTTGACTTCGCTATAATTTGGTTGAGCTTTGATATGTGTTCTACATTATAAAAAAAGTTGGTCAAATGATGAGTGACAACATGGTCATTCCCATTATCTCCAATTATGGGCTTTTTATTATACATGTATATACCGTTTTAAACTATGAGGTAGCTTCTGCAGCAACAAATCAACGTTATGAAACACACTTTATTTGGTTCAGCTAACCATCTCTTGATTGTATCCTTGAAGCAACTCATGCACACAATAGAAAAAAATCGTCACAAATCGCACACAATAGAGAAATAGGTCGTAGACCTATTTATTTGGTCAACACATACTATTGGGTTCTGTTATGATTGAACCTTCAATATCAGTGCATCTAAAAACATCAATGCATCCGACTAACTGTTCTCAACTTCCTTGTCCTCATACGCGACACGGAGTAGCGCAATTATACGTCTAAGACTGTTCCGGTGGAGTAGACATCTCTAAAGGACTTAAAAGTGCCTTGCAACACTTTTTGATCTGGTGAGAAAACGCTGCCTATTGGTGGTACAGGCTCCCGAGAAGATGCGAGATAACTATGATAGCCCAGCACATGGCCTGGAATTTAGAGTAAATTATAAAATAAACTGACAATTGCTTTGTTCTCAATAATTGAAGAAAAACAATAAAGATCGTTCCTATAAGGCCATTTATAAGCCATTAGCTGATTTGAATTTAGCGCGCTTGGGCGTTGCAGGGATCGCCACGGGACGCCACCACTTTTCCATGCACGCACGTGTGATCACACTAAAAAAGCCACGTAGTCGAACAAAAAAGAGAAAAAAGCGTTCGAGGTCACGAGGAGTGCGTGAAGTATTTTCTTTGCCCCTGCCATTTTTCCCTGCTTAGCTTTCGTCAGTACGAGAGAAGAAAGAAGCAGACTGCAGCGTGTGACAAATCTTTGTAAATCTCCTCTAGCTGGACGAACTGTAAGTATTTGTACGAGGTTGAATTCGTGAGGCAATAAGCTCTTTTAGTAAATACATTCCTTGATTGATTGATATGTGGGGTTTAACGTCTCAAAACGACCATATGATTATGAGAGAGGCCATAGTGGAAGACTCCGGATATTTCGACCACCCGGGGCTCTTTAACCTGCACCCAAGTCTGAGCACACGGGTCTACAACATTTCCACCTCCACCGGATATGCAGCCGCCGCAGCCGGGATTCAATCCCGTGACCTGCGATCAGGAGCCGAGTACCTTGGCCACTAGACCACCGCGGCGGGGCAAATAAATGCTTTGCTTACTTGAAAAGTGTTTCAGGGCCCCTTTAAGAGTCGTTGCAATACTTCAGACGGGCATGATATCATCTCTCAAATGTTAAATATTCAGTGGAAAGCGTTGTTTCTCCAGGTGTTTCTAAATAACGAGCAGTTTATTCCCAATATTCTGACGAACGTGGTCAATACAAATGCTTACAAAAACAAAACACGCATGTATTTCTTGTATGTTTACAATAATGAGTGGACGCCTATATTCACGAAACATTTAATTCATGCCCTTTTATCTCATAGTGTACAAGTTTCAGTTGTCCCATTTTCAACTTCACGATGGTTCGAAAGTCTCTTACGCGACTAGACAGCCAACAAGACCTTCTTCAGTAAGCGAGTCCAGTTTCGCTCGTAGCTTTCGGCATAAAAAGAATATAGGCAACTGAAATTTCGCAGCTTGCGATTGAAGGTCACAGACGCTAGAGTCTGTGTTGGAACTGCAAGCCTATCGGGCGTGCGGAAAGCATCGGAAGAATAAAAAGTATTATCGTACATTGTTAGCATGACGTCTTGAAGTGTCAAATTTGGCACCCCATACACAAGTGAGTAGTGCCGGAGTAAATAATTTAATCGACCACCAGGTAACAGTTGCTCTAATAATAACGGGCTGGAATACTATATTTTTATGATCTGTTCAAGCTTCCTTGGATGCAGAAGAAGATTTCAACGCTCTTTTCTTTTCATGGCTCTGAAGCGGTGATTGGTAAGTGTATATTAGCAGTGTATACCAGCATATTAGGGACAAAAATTACAGTCGCAATAAGCGTACTTACTTAGAGGCAGCTGAAATCAAAGGTTGCGCGTGAAAACACTTCATTAGAACTATATAACTACTTTTGGTACAGTGACACTATTCAGGAGAGAGTAGCAGCTCCTTCACAATACTCACCAGACGCTGTGATTAGTTGAGAATGAATTCCTGATTGATTCAAGAAATCAAAGGAACAATTATTTATTGTGAGTGTTAACTTATTGCGTTGTTACTATACTGTATGTGCACCAAATAGATCTTTTATTTTGCTTTATCTACCACAGGCATTTGCTGCTGGCGCGTGACGCAAAACTGGAATGAGCTGGAAAGCGTACGAAAGCCTTACTGCTCTCTTAAAACACTCAGCTATGTGAAGTAGAAAATTAATGAAACCGTATAAAAAGGATGGGCGTAACCGGCCACATGGAACTATTGCGACCCTTCACGAAGCTTGGCAGCGGATGTTTTTATAAGAGAAGCCTTTTCCGCACAAACGTAACGCTACGTATTCTTAAAAATAAAAGCAGAGGGCAAAACAAAGTGTCGAGACGCCGGTTTCTCTCTACTTGTATCTTGTGCCTTGTCCTCTTTCGCGCTCTGCTTTTATTTTGAGACAATGCACAATTTCGACGACTAATGCATTCAATTACGTGTTCTTTAACCTGTAATGAGTACCAGTATGATCGCCGATGCTCAACGAGGCATAAATTACCTAGCTGCATTTATAGCTCACGCGTTCATGCGAGTGTCATTGCTTCGCTAAAAACTAACCAGAAAAAGCTCACGCGTTCATGCGAGTGTCATCGCTTCTCTAAGACTAACCGGAAAATCTCTTTTCTTCTTCTAAAAATAAACTTGTGAATGAGATGTGTAATGAGTAAAACGAGTAGCGTTATGATAATTGCTCACGTAGCAGGAGCGCCAACAAGGCGTTAAATGTAAACGTTCTCGCTTCAGTGCGGCAGCTAAAATTCCAAACAAAAGCAACGGAAGTTTTTGTATCCTCGTTACGCATAGAAAGAAACAATTCTCAGGAAGACTTCGTTTTGCGCGAGCATGGCTAATGAAACTATTTCTCCACGAGCAACACAACCAACATATACTGGTGGCTGCAATGACCACCACAAATATAGTTGGTTAGCTATGGTGTGTAATGACATGACTGATTGCAGCCCACGCATTGAGCTTACTATACAGAGCCATCGTCTCACAGCTTCATACCTGATGTCATGCGTAAGCATAAGCAGATATTATTCTTGGTTTTATTAAGTGCCCTTATGTGTAAAAGAGAAATGAAAGCTGATTCGCTATAACAAAGGGCATCACTCTCCAACTACCTTTCACAAGGCATCATGCACTGCAATAAAAACTGCGACAAAAAGCCGCAACTGGCGGTCGCCCAAACAGTACGTTCTGATTAAGTGCTTTATAATGTATGAGTGTTTGAGCTGGCTGGTTCACTTTGATATGAGTTTTAATCATATGAAGTGCTTCAGGCAAGGAGGAAACCGAAGAGAAAGGCTCCACATCTTTCTACGCCTTGAAGTTGCTTGACGTGAACTCAAAAGCTGTACATAAACCTCTAGCATAGTGGCTCTAACGAATTGCAACAGCCGCTGCCAAGATGGAACTACGATCTTTAGGGCCAAGAACATCGAACCGCTTACAAGAGCCACTGCTATATCTAGCAGCTTGTTGTAATGCTTGTTAGAGTGGCCAATAAGTTGTATGACACATTTAAAAGAAGTGTTCCACGGGCATCGCGTTCCCTCAGGCTTACAGAAACAATGAAGCCGATGCCGTTACAGCAGCCTTTTTTTTCTCCTATACTCATCGCTTTGGCAGTTCAACAATTAATCATTGACAGTCACAAATAGTTTTCTTTATTATCGGCAAACATAAAACTGATATAGCTCATCAAACTGAAGTTGTAACGTGGGCCTGTACGCACGTGTACTGCATCAGAGTGCCCCTGCATTGCTCATATTTGTGAAGGGT
Source organism: Rhipicephalus microplus (assembly GCF_043290135.1). NCBI lineage: Eukaryota > Metazoa > Arthropoda > Arachnida > Ixodida > Ixodidae > Rhipicephalus > Rhipicephalus microplus. Next base: position 132,781,807 of record NC_134707.1, read on the forward strand.
TCCAAGGCTAATAAATTAGTAACCCCGCTGAGTGGAAGAACACCAACTCTAGAGCAACACAGCTTTAAGTTTGTCAAGAACACAGCTCCAGATTTCATTGCAGTTTTGTCTGCACTAGATATACATATGTAGGGAACCCGACATGAGGACGACAGAGCCCACAGTCCACCACATGCTTTTGTAAAGGCTGATAAGTTTACGTCAATTGCTCAATCCTTATTCCGGCTGGTCCTAAGGAAACTTCGGAAAATGCCTACAATGGCTTCGCTCTGATATTGATTGTTCTATCTCGAAAAGTGTTGCATCGTGCTCCTCGAAACGTAGGTCACCACGAAGCCACAAAATCGGAAGGAAGCAAGAAAAATGCAGTGAATATACTTGTAAACTTGATGCAGTTACAAGAATAAGCAGTAATGTTTTCGCCTTATTTACGACAACAAGCGATCAATAAGGAGTAAATGGAAGACTAAACGTGAGCGCTTGGAGGAGCTAGGAACGAAAGAAAGGCAAAGAGCAAAAGTTGGGAACGTACTAACCTGCGGCAGGCTGAATTGCAGTGCCGTCACCAACGTATTTATTCTGTGGGTTAGCAGGGTCGTATGCCGGTTCGTTAGGAGTGCCTTGCGGGGCGTTTCCGAGCTGGTAGCCAGGCTGGTATCCGGGTTGGTATTCTCGCTGATATGCAGGTTTACTTCCGGCTTGATATTCCGGCTGCTTTGCCGGCTGGTATTCTTGCTGATATTCTTGCTGGTAGTCTATAAAAAAGAAAGCATGCTGCATTGTGTTGCATGAGAGCGGGTTCAATTACTTTTCGTGATATACCGGTGTTGCATCCCTGGAGGCCTTCTCGTCATTCCCTCGCACCTTGCAAGCCGGAGACAGCCGCATCGGTCATTAAATTGATGGCGAACAGACCGCGGTTCTTAAGTCAAATAGTTTTGACAAGCAAGATATATTTGCCTGTCATCGCGCCTCTTGCTTTCGAACCGAGCATCGCTATGTTTCGACCTTCGACCATGGTGTGGGCCGTCTGGGAAGTCGCAGCCTGGTTAAGTGATTGCCTCGGAAGTGGCAGAGCGCCATTGAAGGAACGGGAATCTAGCTCCGGCAGCCAGCAAGACGATGTGCTCGGAAAGAACTGCTTGTATTCTTATACGGGCCTGAGGTGCTTTGTTTAAAATCGCGAGGTAACATAAAGGCCCTTCCATAAGCTTACACGAGTCTGAAGTATCATACATCCCCAACAATTGTTCCTTTTCTAGCTCTTAAAAAACATTGCTACGCAATGGCGAATCGGTGTCTTTATGGTCAGTAGCAGTGCACTCAGGTAGCGCTTACATTTTTCAAATAGCACTTCCACCTTAGCGACGTTGTGTATCAAAATGCATTGTCTGATCAGATATTTTTTTAACACAAAAGTGTTTTACGCCAGGGTCCGCCACGACTTCAATGACTCATTTGTGTCACGAAAATGACGTCACATCTATAATTACGCACGATAAGAAAAAAACGTTCTGTCAACGAGATTTGAGCGCATGACTTCTGGGTCGGCGACAACAGATGCCAGACACGCCGTCCACGGTGCCATGGTCACAGACTTTCCATGGGTCAAAAAATACGTTTTTGATGTCTACTACTCTCCTCTCACAAATCTCTTGATAAATAGCAGAAATGCATCATGAGTGTGGCATTCCCAGTTTGCTGAACCATCATGAATTACCAACTAGCCCACCTTTCCATCCTATGGCATCTGCCATTAGCTTCATAAATGCGTAGATTCTAAGCACCCATCTCATTCGGCACGTTTCCAATTTAAGCACGATTTTGTCAACGCGTCAGCACACCCATTTGAAATAAAGTTGTGACCTTTGAGGTAAAGTTGCTACTTTACCTCAAATGTCAACGTCGCTCGCAGCATCTATCATTATTAAGCATAGATCTGAAATACTCGCTGGCTTCGTCTCGCTTTAACTCCACGTTCCCCACTATCCTTCGCCCCAGGGTTAATCGCGATCGACTAAAGGAAAAAAAAAAACCACGTGCGTCGCGTTTCGTTGTCATCGAGCCGAGGGACAGTGCTGTTCAACTCCAAAATAACGTGAGTGGGCGAATTCAGCCTAAGTACAGCGTCCAGTCTGTCTCGCTCTTCTGGCTGTCAAATCGTTTCCTCCGATTCTGCTCCTCCACGTTAACTACCGGAGCTACCACAAAGATCTTGACAACAGGCGTTTGTTTAATAATGCAATAACGATGCACGTTACTCGTCTAGGTTGCCGTTTGTTGAACTAATTGTCATCGTCAATGCATTCACGTTAAGTGGTTTTATAGCTGTTAAACAACAATAAAGATTTGAGAAGTCCTGTGATATCAGTATACAGAAAACATTAAAGTATTTATGCAACAAAACATTTTGCCTTTGTGCTCTACCTATTCTTGTGACGGGGGCGTGAACGACGTTTTTATTTATATCATATGAAAGGAAATATTTTAGAAAATCCTTCGCCGAAATTTGGCTTCGCACAGTATACATATTTTGGCAGGTAAATTAATTTCAGGTGCAGAAAAAAACTGTTGGATCAGTTTAAAGGAAATTTCAATTAGACGCCAGTTTCTGGTGTTTCTGAGAACAGAAGGACACCGTGTAGTTTGGGAGAGAGATAAGTAATGCAAATAAACTTCCGGCACATCGGGAATCCACATATTGAAGATTTATAGACAAGAAACAGGCTATTCACATTTGGTCAGTGAGGAAATCACACCAGGAGATTACAGTCTTTGTGCGATTTGAGTTTGTGTGGCTCGGACTTAATGAGCATTTTGCAGGATCTTTGATAAGTAAAATAGGCTTGTAATATGAAAAAAGGGAGCATTCGTTAAAGGCAGCCGAAGTAAGCTAACAGGATGTTAGTACTCTTTGACAAGCGCGTGAAAAGCTGTCTAAATCTGTGACTAGCAAACATTGAGAAGAGTTATCTAATTTTATCCAACTCTATTTTGCATTTATTTGAGACTAGTAAGTGTTAATGATCAGTAAGCCAGGACACAACCACATCGCACTACTTTATCGAACAGAGGGCATACCACTGTTGGACTTCAGAGAATAAGCAAGGAACGTATCATAGCTGTATCTCAATTCATTTATTTCCTGCTGAAATATTTTAGCTAATGAAATCATTTGACTTTATCATAGTCCTTGATTAGTATAGCATAGAGTGAAGTAGCACACTTTGTACATGAACAATGGGAACAAGAAGGGCACGACACTTGTGTAATTGATCACACATGTGCTTTTCTGCCGTAAATGGTCCTAGCGTGAACTCACACAATGAATCAACAATATGTATAATGACACCTAACCTAGGAACACACACACACACGCACGCACACACTACCAATTAGTATCAACATGTTCGACAATCTATTAAATGAAACGTCGCTATGTGTTGATTCCAGCCGCACAAAGTTGGATTGCTGTTAACGTTTCTGAAAATAACAGCACGACTGCTCGCCGTAAGTGAAAATGTGACATGCGTTCTCGCGCCATTGTGACACATGTACTGCTCGAGTGTATACTGCGCAAGTGAATAGAATAGCAACAACCTGTGAAGTACGGTGTGAGTGCCTTGCGTCGGAACAAATTGTGTCGCTAGACAAGCTGAATAGTGTCATTGCTTACGAGATGAGAAGAAATAGTCATACATCGCAGGACTCAGCCACTGGTAAACATTTATCATAATAAGGTACGAAACACAATGTGCAATATTATTATTTCTGAAGTCATGGGGGGCATCACAACGTCAAAACGCTTCAGCAGTACCGCGGTTACAGGGGAAAATATTGCTCACGCCACAAAAATGTGCTCAGATAATTGCCAGAGCAATAGTTGGCTTAGTGTACAATTTCGCCGCTATTAAAAAGCCGTCACAGCGGCAACCAATCCGCTGTAACGAAACTGCGCAGATAAGCTACTATAAGCGAATACCTTAAATTCTTAAGGAAGTATGTGGCATTTCGTGGCTTTACAGTAGTGGTCTCAAACTCAGCTCAGCCAGCGGCTCTTAGTCACTATATTTAAGCAACCAGGGGTCAGTGGAGTTAAAGGGGCAATGACAATAATTTTAAAAACTGAGATCTGCCTTTATTTGATTGCTCAGTATGCATAGGTCCTCTTGGCAAAATTTGAATGGCGTACATCACGGGAAGTTGTTTTATTTCGATGGCAAACAGAGTGCGAAATCTCAAAAATAAATTGAGTGTCCTGTGACAAAGACACTAGGGCTACGTGTTCTGTGTGATACATTCCACACATACCATCCTGAGTGACGATGCGCGTGTAGCGATGACGTCTAATATTCGATATTCGTGGCGCCGACTGGTGCCGACGCCTAGAAAAGTTCACATTCTTCATGACAAATCTTCGTCGCACCGCTTTGAAACGTTTAGTAAAACTACAAGAAGCAAGCCACCTATAAACTAAAGTTGAAAGAAGAGATAAATATTCAACGTCAGTCAGCATGTCGGGGAAACGTCGTGAGCTGCAGTCGTCTGCTTGGAAGCGCGGAAAAACCGCAGCAAATGTGTCGTTTTATTACACGTATGTTAAAAGCCACCATGACCACAATATATCAAAGTGGAGTAGCGTATAGTTAGATATCATCGCTAACAAGTAACGTAAAGGGGTCGTTCAGATAGAATTTCACTACGTCCGTAGGCTTTCTTGCGTCCGGGTAATACGGGGTTACTCCCGCCGTAACCATGAGAGGCTGGATAGGTGGGGCGATCTGGAGCCGCAAACAAGAACCTACGATGCAGAGAACGTATTGTTTCTCCGTTCGTGAGCATTTCCCACATCAATATTCTATAGACCCACTGTGAATACCCAAATGCCATGCACGCTCAAACTACCCAATATTGAAAAACACGAGTGAGCACGGCCGAAGCATGCGTCAAATCAAATCAAATTTTATGGGAGAAGCTCCTTACGGTGTGGGTCTGTCCATCCTTCGATGGTGCATGTAGGCACCGGTGGCATATACCCGAAAGAGCGGTCATTAGAATGTCCGCTGGATGGTGGCACTTGTATATGATGAATACATGATAAAATGTGAGATGGCTGTACTTCCGAGTGTTCACTAACTAGACGGACGGACGGATGGACATACATATAGACGGACGGACTGACCAACGAACAGACAGACAGAGGGGTGGGCGCACAGTTGGACGGATGGACAGATAGACAGAGGAACAGCCGCATGAGCAGATGCACGGACGGATGGATGAACAGACGGAAGAAAGGACGTACGGATGAACGGATGCATCGCCGGTCACATGAATGGACGTATGGATGAACGGAAGTAAGAACGAATGGACAGACGAAGGCACGGACGGACTGGCGAAAGTTTCGCCTCACCAATCATCATTTGCTCTGTAGATATGCTGTGATTTTTTTATTTCCACCCTGCACAGATATACGTTAAAAGACTATAGAAAAAAAGCTACCGAGAGGCGGCCTCACTAGTCAGTAGCCCAAAATACTCTAAGGCATGTGAGTGGCAGCAAATAAAACAGTTCGCAAACAAAAACTTGAGAGTATACAATTATTGGCGAATAAAATATACAATAGCTTGAAAAAAAGCATACAATATTACAACGCCAGGATCAATGAAATAATTTTGTTATACAAACATAGCTATATGTGCAGCTGAGGAACAACAAAACAAATCGAAATCAAATAACCAAAGTTGGTTTAACAATAATTGTAAAGATTAACATAAATGCTCTATACCCGTATTCAAACGGAGTGTGACAGCTTTACAATGCTCTTTATGTCTCGTTTTATGGTAGTGGTCGTTTGTTTCTAGATCTGCTAGAATGTGTTGGATTATATGTATTACGTCTTACTTATTATTTGTATCTAGAACTCAGCAGCTAATAATATAATTCGTCAGTGGTTCTTATACCAGCTTTATGAAAGAAGCCAATAACTGTTGCATCATATCCAGCGTTACAAACATTTCGTAGATATTGTTTCAACATAACGTAAATTTTTGTAGATTAACTAATAAAGTCATACTCCAAACAAGCTGAGAATAGTTGAGATGTGATTAGAAAAGGGAATTGTAAATTATGATTTTAGGTTTTGGAGAGAGATTGTATATAAAGCGACCGACTGTTCCTGCTATTCGAGGAAATTTTTTCAGCCCTGAGTCAACATGAGCTTCCCATGACATGTGCGCACTCAATACAACACCAAGGTAGTTATAATAGTCGTTAGTATCAAATAGACGGGAATTGAAACTTATGTCCACCTAATGATGGATGGGCTTAACCCCGTATTCAAGAACGTGCCTTCACTCAACACTTCACCTTCACTCCAGAAAGCCGATGGGAGCGCCGTCTCTAGGCACGGCAAGTCACTGCTTATGAGCGATAATCTGCTGCGATTCTTGAGTAGCACAGCGTCATTTTCAGCCGAGCGGTGGCGCAGTGCTCAACTCTGCCAAGTGAAGGGTGTAAATCGAGTCGAAGAGCGTTTGAGAATGCGGGGGTTAGTCTTGGCTCGAAATATACCCGCCTTTGTTTTATTTTTTTTTCAGAGAGTCGAATGAAGACATCCTCGTTACTGCTAGGAACGGTGTCGATTTTAAAAGGAATGCTCTGCAAGGGTTGATCGAAGCAAATACGATTCGCGACGTCGTGAATCGCGGTGCTTCCAAACTGCCAATTGTCTTATTCAGTATAGTCGACACCTTGTACGGTGACGACGGCCGTGTAGGCAACAAGGCATGACTGAACGGGCGCACCAAGCATAAGAAATGTTAGCGGCGCGGCCCAGCCTCACGCCACTCCTTTTCGTAGAGAAGAGGCCAGCTGTGGCGCGATCTGGAGGTAACCGCATGGACGCCCTCCCAGCGGTAAAAGTGGCGCACTTGCGGACCGTTTTAAATAATGCAAGACACCAGTGGCATAAATCAATAAAAGTTATAGTTATGCATCCCTCCGTTGCATTTTAAGTTGCGAATCCCTAGTAGAGTGTCAATAGTCACTCTTGGACACAAAAATCTTTACATGAGTAAATTTGGTTTCGGTGCCGTTTGATATCAGTGACAAGAGTAAAATTGATGTCAGATTTGGTATAGGTGTCGGGGAGGGGGCTCTACTTTATACAAAATGTCGGTTAACGTTACCATTTCAATTGTGGCCTTTGCCATTATTCATACAATACAGGGTCATTTGTGAAGGGAGTTTGGTCTGTGAATTTGAAGAAAGTATTATTACAAACCTATCTTCAGGACGACTAAAGCATGAAGCCGTTTTTGAAATTTCTTTTACGCTGGCTCTTGAAGACATGGTGATCAAATGACATGTTGACATGGGCCCCTTTGCAAAAAGAATTAGACACGTCTTGGTAACCAATCAACATACCTACTATTCTGTGCAGTTTAAGGACATACCTAAAAAAATGGTACAAACACAATCATATGCAGGCTATGGGCCACGTGATTGAAAGCCCTGCTTTAGAGCACTGAGGGCGTCGCTGTCATGCACTGTGATCGGGTGCGCAACAACTTCCGTTACCTGAGAGTAAAGACAACGTAAAACAAGCTTTGTACCCCGAGGTTGCTCTAATCGGGACTTCACAGAGGGCGAGCTCAAAATAGTCCCTGAGAAGGGCAGCAACCTGCGATTGTGGGGTTTCGAATATTAGCGTTAAGGTCGCTGACGTTAAACACTGCAGTTTTAGGCAGAGCTTAGTTATTACGTAAGTGAGAGAGTTATGATATCACTCCTGACACCTCAAGCTGGCCTTAAAGCTCCAGGCTGTGTCACGTAATCTCTACAGGAAGACGTCTATGTGGAAAGCTCTGCGCTTACGATGTTTCAAGAACAATTATATATATCGGTTGTTTCTATTGTGCTCGTTCTTTGTCGAAGTGAATGCTGTGCGGTGTGTTGGAGCAGCAACGCCACAGAATGTGCGCATTTTTCGCATTTTCAGTGATATTTTGATCATGATGTCCTCGCAGGAAACAAACTCACACCATATCCTCGGAGTGAATGATGATAATGGGGCGAAGCGTTCATCAAACCATCCGCACTTCCTTCCGTCTGTTCGTTTTTGCGGCCGTCCGTTCATGCGTCCATCCGTGCATTCATCTGAGCGTCAATCCATCCGTCCGTCTGCTTATTTGTATGTCCATTCGTGCATCCATTCGTCCTTCCGTCCAGATATTGAGCACTCCAAGTAACACCATCTCGCATCTTTTCATCATATATTCATCATATAGAAGTACCGACATCCAGCGTACATTCCAGGGACTAAACGAGAGGTGGCTACCTGCTTCTACGGGGACTACTACTACTGCTACTAGTACTAATACAGCTACATACAGCTACATATTACAGCTACATTGCGGACGCATGACCCACGCCTTAGAACGTTTCGGTCCTAAAAGAGAATGCCTGAAAATACACGCTGACAGTTTCACTGAAAAAAAAGAAATGGGCCCCGTATCGGCACGTTAATCTGCAAATGTCGTCGAAAGACGAAAGGAGTGCATCAAGTCACGTCACACGTGAGACATGAGCGCCATCTGGCAGTTTTCTTGGAAGACGTAGCGCGTGGCTCTGAGACGGGTGTGTGCGCCCGTTGCAGAGGTTAAGGTGTAGAACTCAAGGCGACGGGTAGGTGCCAATAGCGTCTCGTCTTAGCAACAGTCGCCTTTTCGTGCAAGTGTTGCTTGCTCAGCACAGCTTGATAAGCGCTAGTGTCCCTAAAATTACTTATGTATGCCTTTTTTAGTAAAAGACGCACATGCAGAATATATACTTGTTATTATAGTGACCCAGACATGCGCAATAATTGACTTTCAGTTGACAATTGCAAAAGTATGAACGCTAACCTTGAGCAACATTGGTGGGCGCTGCGGATGGGGTCGACTGTTTCAGGTACCCAGTGCTGTTAAGAGTGGACAAACAAACAAGTGTACAGACAGACCAAAATTTTTGCGTTGAAGGGCCCCAAGAAAGACTATCGTCTTTAAAAGGCCATGCTGAAGTCGCCAGCACCGGGCCCACTGCCAGCGTAACGCTCGTCGAACGAGCTTGCGGAGAGCTGCACGTGACACTTTACGGTGCGTGCAGGTTGGTATCCCGTCCACTCAATAGCACTTACAGCTCTCAGGTTCATATAATTCCTTCGTCAGTGGTACGTGTGAACCACATTGGATGACACGCTCACAGGTAAATAATGATTTTTCGTACACAGCGGGAGAACTACATTTCCGCTTCTTACATGTGGTATGATTGAATCGTGAATTTGGTAGGCTTCAGCTGCATTTTAAGGACTCTATGCAGTACACAAAACAGCAAATCACAGCCTCCGAAAAGCGTGGTATGGCTTGCCAGCTGTGACTTCGCAGTGGTGTGCGGCAATTTGTTCCGAGATAGTTGTCAGCCCCACATATAGGATAACAGTCTGAATTTCATTGCAAGCATCCAAACGAAAAAAATGTGATTGTGTGATTGATTTATTTCTTGATTTTATACGTGAGAAAAACTATGGAGCTGATGAGTGCCTTAGTGGAGGGATTTAGATAATTTTGACCAAGCTTTCTAAGTCCACTAAAATACAGCACTTCACGTTGGTACCAACCACGCCATCAATAATAATTTTCAACGCGGCAGCGTTGTCACAGGTGCCGTTAATTAGGGAGGCGATCGCCCTGCTAATTCCAAGGGCCGAAGTATGGGCTCCCCGAACCACACCACAAAAGCGTGGACAATTTAGAAGTGGTCCTATTTGGTGCGCCAGCGGACGCCGGCTGTGGCCCAAAGAACTAGTCAGAGCCGAGAGCTGATAAACAAAACAAAATTATATTCTCAGTTATGGCAGATCAAAACGATACACAAGTATGCACACTAGACAATAGTTGAATACAATGTGTCATCAATCAAACAATGTACTACACAGTACAATCAGCCACACTCGAAACAACGGACACAGACAACAATACGCACTACAATGCAGTCGCCTGCATCGAACAACCAAGACACTTAAAGACTAAAGAGTTAGAAAACTTATTCAGTCCAAAGTTCTTGGAACAAAAGTCTTGATGATACTCTTCCGAGAATCACTCACTCAAAGTCCAGCGTTGTTGTTCCGCTGCCCCCGAAGTTTCTCTTGCAGGAAACCTCGCGTCTTCAATTGGCTACTCTCCAAACTTCGAACTTCTTCACCGGAAACACGTCGGCTTCACACACGCAGCTGTTGCCACGCGTCTTCGCTCGATAGCGGTAGACACACACTCTTGCCTCTAGCTCGAGACTTCGCCCCTCAGGTGGAAACCCTCTTCTTCTCCTCCTTTGTCACGGAAGACAAAAGGCTTTGCCCACAAGGTGGCTACGCACTATGGCGCATACTTTCTTCTCCTGCTTTGTCACTAAGGACAAAACCTTCACCGACAGACGCGGCGGGATACTCTACGCACTCTGGCGTTAACTTCCTTCTTCTGCTAATCTCTCATCTTGGCTGCTCGATTAAATACTTTCCGCGCGAGATTCCAGAAAGTTCTCATCATTTCGTTGGCGCGATACGCAGCGAAGGCTGGGGAGAGGGCGAGACGGTTCGAAGGCCGTCCCCGACGGATGACGCAACCCGGCGTCCCCACACCCCTTTCCACCTAGAAATTTCCAGGGCTTGCTCGGCCGCCGATGTGGGGTGAGGAGGTTCGTCGGCGAACCTACGCTTCCGAGAGGGGAGAAGGACGCGCGCCCGGGGAGTCTGAAGGCTTGTTTTCTTTTTTTATCGTTGACCTCTCGGCGCTTCGTCGGGAGAATTTGGCGGCGCGCCCGTTTTTGAGCGCTCGTTTTGTGACAAGCGTTAAATAGCGAGTTTCGCAAACATTCCGGCATCAGTGTCGATGGCTTTAACTAAAAAAAGTATCTCGTGCCTGATCAAAAAATCTAGAAATATGCAAATAACAAGAAATTCTTGGTCACAGTGTGGATCGCAACCTGGTTGTTTACGTGGCTAGTGGACGTTCCACTACACAGCTGGACGCCATCGTTAGAATGTAGTAAGATAACTTCCTCTGCTTCGAAATGCAGCGAAACTGACTGTCATGTGTAACAAGCGCACGCGGCCTATATATATGCATTGCGGTAATAATGTGTGGAACAAGCGCGCATTGCCAACGGATGTAAAAATGACAGTATCGTAATGACTTGATGGTTTAAAACCAGTCAACCACTACAAAAGGCCCACATATCACTGTGCCTCTTCCTTTGAGGCTCCATATTGTGCGCATATCGATAACGAAACCATTTCAAGCACTAAGTGAATGAACTACAGTATACAACAGGTTATTGCTATCCCAACTAGCTCGTAAAGGTGAAAGTTAAAAATTCCTCGTTTTTGTGTAGTAGACAGACATTCATGCACCGTTCTTTGTAATTATTCGAAGAAACGTGGTGTCGGCTATATATATATATATATATATATATATATATATATATATATATATATATATATATATATATATATATAATATATATATATATATATATATATATATATATATATATATATATATATATATATATATATATATATATATCGGTAAGTAGTGTGCACCTAAGGGTTCATTTTTCCGTGCTTTTACACAATGTTATTGAGATATACCAGACAACGAAGACAATAATTCCAAGAAATGTATAGAGTAAGTTATTAGAACCAATGTTTTTTATATAATGTCACGGGGTCGTGACGTGGAGGAAGACAGGAGACTTCGTGTTGGGATTTAACTGTTTATTTGGGCGAACCTGTGCCCGGTAAACGGAAAGTCAAATTACAGCAGCAGACTCGCACAGATAGCAGTCTCGGACTGATAGCGGCGAACGGAGCGTCGGCCTTCGATCAACAACTGACAAGCGGCGAAGCGCGTCGGCATTTATACTCTTGCCGTCGAATGTTCTAGCGTTATCGCTGGCGGTGGCGTAGGTTCCAGAACAATCTGTACCGTTCGCACAGTGGGCGTGATCTTATCGAAATGATCTACTACAATCCGGAACCTTCTCAAAAACTGCAGGCGCGGTTCGCGCTGAGAATGGTGTGGTGTTTTGGGACGATAACAAAAACTTGGGAAATGGAACGTGGCATTGCCCCCCTCTGAAAAAAGGCATCGTCCCGATGCTTTAACTAAAGATGAAGGTACAATAATAATGCTAGAAAGTACAATGAATAAATTACGATACAACTATAATACAAAAACAAAAAAAACGCTGTTTCAGTTTGTTAACGGGCATGAAACGGCTTGAGGCGCGCGACATGTACGACTTCAGGTCGCGATCGGCGTCGTTGAGAGTTCGTGATGCCGTCGGGGACAACCTCGTAATCAAGTGGGCCGAGATGCCGAACCACCCCGTACGGTCCGATGTACCATCACAGAAGCTTTTCACTTAGTCCACGTCGGCGTATCGGCGTCCACACCCAAACACGTTCACCGGGCTGGTATTCCACGAAGCGTCGTCGAAGGTTGTAACGGTGGCTGTCGGTCGTCTGTTGATTCTTGATACGCAGACGCGCAAGTTGTCGGGCTTCTCGGCGCGTTGAAGGTACTCGCTCACATCGAGGTTTTCTTCGTCGGTGACGTTGGGTAACATGGCATCGAGCGTCGTTGCCGGGCTCCTTCCGTAGACCAATTTGTATGGAGATATCTGCGTCGTCTCCTGCACCGCCGTGTTGTATGCGAAGGTCACATACGGAAGAATGGCGTCCCACGTCTTGTGTTCGACATCGACGTACATTGACAGCACGTCGGCGATCGTCTTGTTAAGCCGCTCGGTGAGGCCGTTGGCCTGTGGGTGGTACGCTGTCGTCCGGTGGTGGTTTGTTTGGCTGTATGCCAAGATCGCTTGAGTTAAGTCGGCAGTGAATGCCGTTCCTCTGTCGGTGATAAAGACCTCCGGGCGCCGTGACGTAGGACGATATTTTCGACGAAGAACTTAGCTACCTCGGATGCACTGCCGTTTGGCAGGGCTTTTGTCTCGGCGTAGCGGGTGAGGTAGTCGGTAGCTACCGCGATCCACTTGTTTCCGAAAGTCGACGTCGGGAACGGCCCCAGTAGGTCCATACCAATCTTCTGGAAAGGTCGGCAAGGTGGATCAATTGGCTGCAGAAGTCCCGCTGGCCTTGTCGGCGGTGTCTTGCGTCGCTGACAGTCCCGGCATGTCCTCACATAACGAGTGACGTCGGTGGTAAGACGTGGCCAGTAGTACCTTTCTTGTATCCTCGCGAGCGTGCGAGAAACACCGAGGTGCCCTGCCGTGGGATCGTCATGCAGGGCCTGCAGGAGTTCTGGTCGCAGAGCTGAAGGCACCACAAGGAGGTACTTGGCTCAAAGCGGTGAAAAGTTTTTTCTTTTGGAGAAGACCGTTTCGCATGAATAACGACGCAAGTGCACGCTTGAATACCTTCGGGACTTCGGCGGTCCTGCCTTCGAGGTATTCTATTAGGGCCTTAAGTTCCGGGTCGGCCCGCTGTCGTTCAGCGAAGTCGTCGGTAGTTATCGTTCCCAAGAAGAACTCGTCATCCGGGTCGTCGGGTAGCGGTTGGTCGACAGGCGCACGAGAGAGACAGTCGGCGTCAGACTGTTTTTTGCCGGACTTGTAAATGACAGTAATGTCATACTCTTGAAGTCTCAGGCTCCATCGTGCGAGGCGACTAAAGGGTCCTTCAAGGTGGCTAGCCAACACAAGGCGTGGTGGTCGCTCACAACTTTGAAGGGGCTGCCGTAGAGGTAGGGGCGAATATTCGACGTAGCCCAGATGATGGCGAGGCACTCCTTTTCTGTTGTGGAATAATTTGCTTCTGCTTTGGATAGCGATCGGCTGGCGTAACTAATAACCCTTTCAAGTCCGTCAGCCCTCTGCACAAGAACGGCGCAAAGACCTACGCTGCTTGCATCAGTATGTATTTCTGTCTCGGCGAATTCGTCGAAATGGGCAAGTAACGGAGGCGTCTGGAGGCGATGTTTAAGCTCCTGGAAAGCGTGTTCCTGTGGCGTTTCCCACTTGAACTCCACGTCTGCCTTGGTAAGGTTAGTGATAGGATCGGCGATGCGGGGAAGTTTTTCACGAACCGCCTATAATAGGCGCACAGGCCCAGAAATCGGTGCACGGCCTTCTTGTCAGTGGGCGGCGGGAAGTCGGCGATGGCGGCTGTTTTCCGTGGATCGGGACGAACTCCAGACTTGCTGATAACGTGTCCCAGAAACAAGAGCACCTCATATGCAAATCTGCACTTTTCTGGCTTCAGTGTGAGTCCGGACGTCTTGATGGCTTGAAGTACAGCTTCAAGGCGCCGAAGATGCTCGTCGAAACTCGAACAAAACACGACGACGTTGTCCAAGTACACAAGGCAAGTTTGCCACTTCAATCCTGCCAGTACTGTATCCATAACGCGTTGACAAGTTGCAGGCGCTGAGCAAAGGCCGAAGGGCATCACCTTAAACTCGAAGAGGCCGTCCGGTGTTATAAACGCCATCTTTTCTCGATCTCTTTCGTCGACTTTGACTTGCCAATAGCCAGTCTTGAGGTCCATTGACGAAAAGTACTTGGCGTTATGGAGCCGATCAAGTGCGTCGTCTATTCGTGGGAGAGGATACACATCCTTTTCGTGATTTTGTTCAGGCGGCGATAATCGACGCAGAAACGTAGGGTCCCATCCTTTTTCTTCACTAACACCACGGGGGATGCCCATGGGCTCTTGGACGACTGGATAATGTCATCCCGCAGCATTTCATCAACTTGTCTCTTCATGGCCTCACGTCCTCGCGTCGAAACCCTGTACGGACTCTGGCGGAATGGTCTGGCATTTTTCTTCGGTTATGATGCGATGTTTCATGATTGGGGTCTGCCGAATTTTCGATGACGACGAAAAGCAATCTTTGTATTGCAGGAGCAGGGCCTTTAGCTGTTCTTGCTTATGGTTCAGAAGTCTGGAATTTACATCGAAAGCTGTGGGAGGGGCTTGGTTCCTCTGAGCAGGTTCCGCAGAATCGGCGAGGACGAAAGCAATGGCGGCTTCGGCAATTTCTTCGATGTATGCGACTGTTGTTCCTCTGTTCACATGTTTGTACTCATTGCTGAAATTCGTGAGCATAACCGTTACTTTGCCTCCCCGCAGCTCTGCTATTCCTCTTGCGACGCAAATATTTCGGGTGACCAACAGATGCTGACTTCCTTCAACGACGCCTTCCAAGTCAGGTGATTTAGGAGCGCCGACTGAAATGATGACGCTTAAGCGAGGCGGAATGGTGACTTGTTCTTCCAGCACATTCAAGGCATGGTGTCCTGACGGCGTGCGCGGTGGTAGTGCTTCTGTGGATAACGTTATCGACTTTGTTTTTAGATTGATGACAGCACCATGGAGGCATAAGAAGTCCATGCCAAGGATGACATCTCTCGAGCAACGCTGTAGGACTACGAAGTCTGTAGGATAAATACGGCCGTTAATGGTGACTCTCGCTGTACAGATTCCTGCAGGCGTTACAAGATGACCTCCAGCTGTGCGGCTTTCAGGGCCTTTCCAAGCTGTCCTAACTTTCTTTAACTTCGCGGCGCACGACCCACTGATGACAGAATAGTTGGCTTCAGTATCGACGAGAGCGGTCACACTGTGGCCGTCAATGAGAACGTCGATGTCGCTAGTTCGCCGTCTCGCATTACAGTTAGGGCGTGGCGTCGGGTCACGGCTGCGTCGGCTGGAACCGCTGCTTCCATGTTGCGTCGTCAGGCCACCTCCGGTAAGTGAGCTTTCGCCATCAGATCTTTGCCTGGTTGGCATTGTGTTCGGAAAGCTCCGTCGCGGCGTCGTCGTCGTCGGAGGATCTTCGGTAGTTCGTCGCACAGCAACCGCACCTCCCCCAGTTGCTGCCCTTAGTTTCCCGGATACGGGCTAGGAGACCGGCCCCGCGTTGGGCCGGAGTACTGCCGGGGGTGCGGTGACATGCGGCGGCTGGGCGACGGCGAACGGGAAGGACTTCGGGGTGTCCATTGAGTTCCTGTCAGGTAGTCGGCGATGTCACGTGGCCGTTCCCCTAGCTGCAGACGTGGTGCATCGACGGCGAAGCCACGCAGTCCCATCTGTCGGTACTGGCAACGGCGGTAAGTGTGCCCGGCCTCGCCGCAGTGGTAGCACAGTGGGCGGTGGTCAGGGGTGCGCCAAACGTCGGTTTTCCTCGGCGCACTGCGCTGGCCCGCTGGTGAACGGTAGGTCGTCGGTGGGGGTGGTGGCGGCGGTGGTGTCCGGCGACGGAAGTGCGTCGGGGCGGCGTTTTGGCGTGGACGGGGAGGAGCGTTGTGGCGCACTGCAGCGGCGTAGCTCATAGTTTCTGGCTCGGGCAGCGGTGTTTGGGGAATTCGAAGTGATTGCCGAACTTCTTCTCGCACAATGTCGGCGATCGAATCCACTTGAGGGTGCGCCGAAGGCAACAGTTTGCGCAGCTCTTCCCGCACGATCGCTAGGATCGTTTCACGCAGGTTATCGGAGTCACTGGTTTGAGCAGCAGCGCATTCTGGAGTCAGGCGACGATTATACTGTCTGGTGCACATGTCAAGGGTTTTTTCAATGGTGGTCGCCTCGGATACAAATTCTTGGACGGTGTTCGGTGGATTCCTCATTAGTCCCGCAAAGAGCTCCTGTTTGACCTCTCGCACGAGGAAACGAACTTTCTTCTCCTCAGGCATGTCTGGGTGAGCGTGACGAAATAGGCGGGTCATCTCCTCTGTGAAAATTCCAACCTTCTCATTTGGTAGCTGAACCGGGGTCTCTAGTTGAGCAGCAGCCCTTTCTTTGCGAGCGACGCTCGCGAACGTTTGCAGAAATGCGCCGCAGAAGACAGCCCACGTTCGAAGCGTGGACTCACGATTCTCTAGCCAGGTCCTTGCGGTGTCTTCCAGGTAGAAGTACACACGACGGAGCTTTTCTTCGTTGTCCCAGTGGTTGAGGGCGGCCACACGGTCGTATGTTTCTAGCCAGGAATCCGGGTCTTCGAACGATGACCCATGGAAAATTGGTGGTTCTCTGGGTTGATGCTTGACCATTGTAGGCTGGGATGCGGCGGTTGTTATTGTCGCTGCAGTCGCGGTCATGGCCTCGGTCTTCCGCGCCTTGTCTTCTAGAATTCCGTACTCCGGTGGTAGCCCTTGCTGTCGGTGGCTTGTTCGCTGCTTCTGGTTGGCGTCGGTGTCTTCTCCGCGACGTGGGCTGGGTTCACGGCTTGACAGGGGCTTCCGGTACATGAACGAAGCAGCACCTCCACCAGATGTCACGGGGTCGTGACGTGGCCGAAGACAGGAGACTTCGTGTTGCGATTTAACTGTTTATTTGGGCGAACCTGCGCCCGGTAAACGGAAAGTCCAATTACAGCAGCAGACTCGCACAGATGGCAGTCTCGGACTGATAGCGGTGAACGGAGCGTCGGCCTTCGATCAACAACTGACAAGCGGCGAAGCGCATCGGCATTTATACTCTTGCCGTCGAATGTTCTAGCGTTATCGCTGGCGGCGTAGGTTCCAGAACAATCTGTACCGTTCGCACAGTGGGCGTGATCTTACCGAAATGATCTACTACAGTCCGGAACCTTCTCAAAAACTGCAGGCGCGGTTCGCACTGAGAATGGTGTGGTGTTTAGGGACGATAACAAAAACTTGGGAAATGGAACGTGGCTATAAGAAGAAAGAAAATTTGATGATGAAAAAATAACTTGCCGTTAGCAGGAATGGAACCGACGACCGAATATATATATATATATATATATATATATATATATATATGTATATATATATATATATATAAATGGTGGGGTGATATTCAATGGATCCGGTGGAAAATGCAGTATAAAAAGAGGTCGACAAACGTGCGAAAAAACACTAGTTTTACTAACGTTTCGGCAGGTGGGCCTGCCTTCGTCGGAGTGAATGGTTACACATGGCACACAGGGCACATATATAAGCCGCTTCTTTGCGTATCACACGGCTAAGTCATTATCAGTAGTATAGGAAACAAGATTATAAATCACCGAAGGTACGTGGCTACAGTGCGTATACAGCTGAAAACGCGTATCATTATTTAATGGTGAATTGGCACGTATTAGATACCCTACAACTTGTGTGGAATGAAACAGGTCAGCAAAATAACAGACTGCGCACGCAGTAGCTCACTTGGTATTACGTTCTGCGGGATAATCACAGCCTAAAAACATTCAGTAAGCCTTTAAAAGAAAGAAGTTTAGAAATATAAACAAAATCACAAAGCAGGCAGAGCAAAATGAATGCGAGTAAATGGTGAAGCGACAAAGGCCACCTAAATTATGTAGGTAATATTTGACAATAGGCCAACATCGTGCGAAGAATATACACTTGTCAGTAAAATAAAAAAGCGATTTACTAAGGCAATATGCAAGTAAGCGTACCCCACAAAGAAGCCACCGGACTACGCCAGAAACCGCCAAGACCCGCAAAAGGCAACCTGGGGCTATGCGGCCGACCAAAAGTATCCAGGGTCATGCGAGTTCTTCTCGCAACGAACCCACCTTGAAGGAGCCACGCAGCAATGCTATGCTCGCCGAATCAACGCCTACAGCGTCCGCCAACCAGCGGTCATCGGATCATCCTTGTGTGCCCCGGAACGGGAAATGCTACTCCTGCTCTGCCCAGGGGAATTCCGCACCAGGAACATCAGCCAGCTTGGCTCCACAAGACCCACGAAAGACGGCAGTTTCCCTTACGGGCTCCAGGTACCCACTTCGACGCAAATATTCAGACGTTTTAAAAAGAAAACCGAATAATTGACTACAGCACTCATTGTCGAATAGTATCGTGAGTTCAAAGTGTTCTAAACAGTTTCAAATAATTAGGAAGTCTGTCGAGAAACGTGTCCGTTACGAGCTACATGTGTCTACTCTAGAAGCATATTTAGCGGCTTCCATTCCGCCTAGGTGTTTAAGTCTCTGTCTACAGCCAGCAACATCAAAGCTATCGAAGTGCAATGCGAGGAAGTGGTTTGACACCTTAAAGAACGCCTCACTTGAGCTAGTACACATTGTAGTAAACCATTATCGATCTTACGTGAAATCGCTGATAAACAGGGAGCGCCAACTACTCGATCAGTTTAGCCTTTCTCCAGAGGAATCATCGTCCCTAAGAGCATATGAGCAAAAGAAACGTTCCAAGCTTAACGCACAGAAACGCAAAAAATTGCTCAGAGATGGTGTAAAACTTCGAAACTCAAAGCCTCCATCTTCGGCCAAGGAAAGAACTCGTAAACCTGCACCCGACAACATTATTAATATTTCAACTGCTATCTTGTCTAAAGAAGAACTCAGTCTTTTATCCCGTGGTTTAAGCTTCTGTCCAGCAAGTGGTAACTATAATGAATTTCAGTTATACAAAAATTTAGACAACTTCGCACGAAATATGAGACTACGCGAATATTTCTTAGATCAGCCGACTCCCGCCGACGATCCGACCGCTCTACCCTCGGCTAAACGTTGGACACCGGGGTCACAACATGACAAACACTTGGACATATTTATTAAAGCAGTGCAGCGAGATATCATTCAAGCTTATAATGAACCCCCGTTTTTTCGTCGAAACCTATCGACCCTAGAAAGAAAAGCTATAGCAAACCTTGGCGAACGCACCGAAATCACAATAAAACCTGCAGACAAAGGAGGTGCCATCGTTGTCATGGACACGACGAAATATATTGCTGAAGCGAACAGTCAGCTTGATGATAGGTCGTTTTATAGGCGACTCGAGGCCGATCCGACTGAGGGTTATAAAGCGATATTAGACGGCACAATAAGAAATTAATAAAGGAGAAAAAACTAAATGATAGGGCCGCCTCTCTAATCTCTCTTAGTCCGGCAGCTGGTAGGTTCTATTTGTTGCCGAAAATTCATAAACACAACAATCCTGGTCGCCCAATTGTTTCCGGCATAAGTACCGTGACAGAAAACTTGTCGCGTTACGTAGATAACCTGATAAACCAGATACCCTCTACGTTCCAGTCATTTCTGCGAGATACTAACGACTTCCTTTCTGATATTGCCAACCTTATTATACCTAACAACGCTCTTCTTGTAACTCTCGATGTTGCGTCTCTCTACACAAGCATACCGCACTTGGATGGTATAAGGTTCGTGGTTGAGGCTTACGATCACTCCGCTCTCGACAAGTCAATTGATAGCTCGACTATATCTATACTGCTTGAAATGATTCTTCAGTACAACAACTTTGAATTCAATGGAGTGCATTATGTTCAAGTAAGTGGTACGTCTATGGGTACTAAGATCGGGCCAAGCTATGCAAATATATTTATGGGATCCCTTGAGAACAAATTCTTGTCGGGTCGTTCACTAAAACCTTTTTATTACAAAAGATTTATTGACGACATTTTCATGATTTGGCCACATGGAGAGGAGGAACTTTTGTCTTTTATTTCGGACTTTAATAATGCTCACCCTTCCATATCCTTTTCACACACATATTCACCAGAGACCATTAACTTTCTCGATGTAACCGTTTGTCTCGATAATGCAAAATTGAGCACTAAACTTTACCGCAAGCCGACTGACAGACAGAGGTATTTACACTTTCAAAGCAGCCACAAAAGGCACTGCAAACCC
Organism: Rhipicephalus microplus; assembly: GCF_043290135.1. Lineage (NCBI taxonomy): Eukaryota > Metazoa > Arthropoda > Arachnida > Ixodida > Ixodidae > Rhipicephalus > Rhipicephalus microplus. Next base: position 132,802,500 of record NC_134707.1, read on the forward strand.
AGCATACCTTACAGCCAGGCCTTACGCTTTAAGCGAATTTGCTCTGAGCAATCTGACTTTGATAATAACTGTAACCAGCTACGCACCGCACTTCTTAAACAGAAATATCCGCCCAAGTTAGTCGATGACGCAGTAAGGCGTGCCGACGCACAAGACCGTACAGCACTCTGCATCCCCAAGAAAAATCCTAAAAGTCATTCACAGGTTAACCTGGTTTTAACCCATAACGCATCGGCACCTAACGTCGCATCAATTTTCTGTAAACACCACAACATACTTATGCAGAGCGAACGCCTTGCAAAAGCGTTTCCAGAACCACTACGTGTTGTGTACAGACGAGGCAAAAATTTGCGAGATCTACTAACTTCCTCTAAAACCAGACAGAACAATAACGACCAGACGCTTGGTTGCCGTCCTTGTAAAAAGCCCCGCTGTAAAGTGTGTGCACACATTACGACAACAACACTGGCAGCCAGTACTGCGACAAATTCATGTTCAAAATTAATGGCAGTTTTACTTGTGATACTGCAAATGTCGTATATTTGCTAGAATGCTCAATCTGTCATGTACAATACATAGGTCATACTGAAACTGCTTTTCGATACCGTTTCAATAATCGTAAAGCTCATGTGCATGCCCGTCATAACTTACCGATTTCAAGGCATGTCACCGAGGCAGGTCATTCATTCAGTAACATGATAGCTACAATATTGGAATCGGGTTTTAAATCACACCATGAACGCGAAGTAAGAGTCATTTTTAATTCATAAATTCAAAACGATATCTGCCGGCATGAACGAGAGCTCGGGTACGCTTACTTGCATATTGCCTTAGTAAATCGCTTTTTTATTTTGCTGACAAGTGTATATTCTTCGCACGATGTTGGCCTATTGTCAAATATTACCTACATAATTTAGGTGGCTTTTGTCGCTTCACCATTTACTCGCATTCATTTTGCTCTGCCTGCTTTGTGATTTTGTTTATCTTTCTAAACTTCTTTTTTTTTAAAGGCTTACTGAATGTTTTTAGGCTGTGATTATCCCGCAGAACGTATGACCAAGTGAGCTACTGCGTGCGCAGTCTGTTATTTTGCTGACCTGTTTCATTCCACACAAGTTGTAGGGTATCTAATACATGCCAATTCGCTAATGTATAATGATACGCGTTTTCAGCTGTATATGCACTGTAGCCACGTACCTTTGGTGATATATAATCTTGTTTCCTATACTACTGATAATGACTTAGCCGTGTGATACGCAAAGAAGCGGCTTATATATGTGCCCTGTGTGCCATGTGTAACCATTCACTCCGACGAAGGTAGGCCCACCTGCCGAAACGTTAGTAAAACTAGTGTTTTTTCGCACGTTTGTCGACCTCTTTTTATGCTGTATATATATATATATATATATATATATATATATATATATATATATATATATATAGTAGTGAAAAAGATGAGTCGACAAAACCGCGCCACGTGACACGCAATTCCCCAGGCGAAGCATACGGGGCGGTTCTCTTGAGTGCGCAAAGGGTTCTGAAAGTGTGGTGATGGTGGTCAGGAGAAAGGGCGGGTGGCCTGGTGCATAGGCTCAGCCGATACGACAAAGAAACGTGGGCGTTCGTGACAGGCGGATGTTTGGTTCTGTTCAGGGCTTCGGCATAGGCCAGTGGAGCAGCCACAAGTGGTACGTGAGCTGTTGCTAGCGCCTCAGATACTTGCTCCTCGACTACGCGCTGTATTGATGGCGCTAAAGGAGATGGGGCACCTTCGGAGTTATAAGGCTCTAGGAACAACTGGCATGCGACCTCTGCTCGTACAAAATGCTTGATCTCGAGAAGCAAAGCGGTGTGGTCTGTAGCAGTGCCAGCCGGCGTTAAAGCGAAGATCGTTACACATGGCACGCTGGCCCGGCGAGTGGTGTCACGCTGTTTCCAGAGCTCGTCATAGCTCTGACAAAATTGGATCACTTCCGCTAGGGTTTCGGGGCACTTGGCGACAAGCTTCAGAAATGCGTCGTCAGTCACGCCGTTCAAGATGTGTTTGATCTTTTCGGCTTCTGTCATGGCCGAGTTGGCACGCCGGCAAAGGTTGATCACAACTTCAATATAACTGGTGTAATTCTTGCCACTATGCTGAACCTAGCACGAAAGCGCTGTTCGGCCCATAGTTTGCGCAACATTGGACGCCCAAACAAGTCCGCAAACGACGTTCGGAAGGCCGACTAGGTGGGAAGGTCTCTTTAGTGATTACGGTACCACAGACTGGCGACGCCAGTCAAATAAAATTGAACGACAGTAAGCTTGTGCGCATTGTCCCACTTGTTTTACTTGCTTCCCTGGTCGTATTCGTCGAGACAGTCTTCCACGCCCTTGTCATCTGTTTCACTGAAAGTAGGTGGATCGCATTGCCGACAGGAGCCGAAGCAGACAGGAGCTGCAGTAGCTGGAGCCAAGGCGGCCACCTGCTAATTGTCGACCGTGGGCATACTTGCCACTGGAGGCAACGTACGGTTTCTCAATTCCGGGATTATGCGTTACCCAGCACCTCCACCAAATAAAATGAGGCGTTTTAGAGCAGCACTCTTTTATATGACAGGAGAGCAATCACGATAGGTCAAGTAGTAATGGTGGAACCAGCCTGTGCACCGAGTCAACCAAACGTCGTGTTCTTCACAGACTGAGTGATACTCTCTGCCTTTCTGAGTAGGACGCATCTTCTTCACTACTATATATATATATATATATATATATATATATATATATATACATATATATATATATATATTTATATATATATATATATATATATATATATATATATATATATATAGCACGACATACGGAAGACGTGGTGCGGTACAGACACCATGTGTTTCTTCCGTTCCATTTCTTCATCCTCGGCTTTTCCTTCCAAGGCTTCATATGCCACATGATTGCACCATCCCCCGAAAGAATATAAGGGTTACAAACAAAAAATAGAACAAGAAAAGGCAAGAAGCTTAAAGGCGTCGTGAACGCGAAGAAGCTGAAAGACCAGAACGCCGTGAGAAGGCCGAGAGACAGGAGCGCCTCGAGGGTAAACGAATAAAACTCGCAATCTTATAATGTTCGCAGGCGCCTAGCGTAGATTCTGCGACAGTTCAGGTCCGCGGTCATAAAATTCGTAACGAACTACCACCGTTCGTAGTCGGCGAGGGCATGAAGAAGTATCTCGTCAAGTTGGAACACGTCTGTGAGCGAAATGCCTTGAAGCTGTCTCTTTGGGTGCAGAAGCTATTAACTCTTTTTCGCTGCGAAGTGCCCGACATGATAACGTGCTTGTCGAGCGAAGCGTTTCAGAGCTGACGAGGTTAAAGCAGTGCTCTTTAGACGTTATAAGTTGTCACCCGAGGATTTCCAGCAAAGGTTCCAGTACGCGAAAAGGAGTCCAAATTTATGTTGTATTGTATTTTATTACGTTGTTCTACGTGTAAGAAATTGAGTTCTCATTTTAAGAGTCTTGTGTCCCACATGTACCTTTTGATGTAGAGGGAATGAAATTCCAATGAACATGTAGCTAGGCATATGTTGTACTATACTTTGTCTGGTGTTCTGTCGGGTAACCAAGGGCACATGCTTGTGTCGTCTGTTGTCTGTTGTCGAACCGTTCTTTATAAGTTGCAGAAGCATCGACAAGTGCTGAGACCAAAAATCGTCAGAGGAGATGAGCGAAGCTAGCCGACAAGTTTTGGCGACAAGTCAGTAAAGCTTGGATTCGTCCTCAAGAATGAGATGTATTCACGGAACTGAACCTGGAGCTACATCCGCCCAGTGGCCCTGGAGGCGAACCTATAGGGACCTGGAAATTGAGCGCGCCCGACATCCGAGCCACGTGAAAGAAGCTCGTCTTTCCGGTGCATTATCTTGCGGCGGGGGTGCTGTTACACCTGGGAGTCCACACCAAACGTCATTGCTTCTGCAAATGCAATCTTTGTCAAGGCCAGCCAGAAAGCCCGCCTGACGCCATCAACTCAACGACGTCATCCAGCGGCGACGTCAGTCTGCCTTGAGCAACGCATGGCAAGCTTCCCCAGTCTACGAGCCTGATGAAGCAAGCGGCGCTATCCAGTCTGGTGAGTCTCACGCAATGCGTGGCAACATCACTCCTTCTTGGGTGCAACCCAACGCAGCAGCTTCCGATTTGAGGAAGCTGACGCCACCAGCGGCGTTTCCGATTGGACAGTGTGACGTAATGAACGACCCGGGGCCTTAAAAAAAGTCCAAGCGGCGCGTTTACAAGCAGCCGACCTACGCGTCAGAGAGAAGCCAACGTATGCATCAGAGAAAAGACATCTCGGCTTTTCGAGTCCTTGAGCTGACGGCCCCAGTGCCACATATGTAACGCCTCTATTTCTATGTTGTACATAAACCTTGTCTAAATAACCGTCGTCTTGTCCGCTCGTCTATCAGGGCGCGGTGCCAGCTGTGACAGCATCCACGGACATCGGTGTCGTATCAGAACGGGCATCGAAAGGAAAGATGTCATCATAAGTGTCAAGACTCCCAATGCATTCGCCATGCAATAAGGTAGCGGGACAAGGGAACGGATTGCACACGTACACGGCACTGGAGCCATCGGCAAGTGTTATGACGGCAAACGGGACGACAAGGTTCCGGCGACGAGCGCATTCTTGTGACGGCATAAATAGGGCAGTTGAATCGGAAACGGAGTTGCACAAAAGAGATACCGCGGTGACCGAAAAAGCAGAAATGACGACGTCAGCGGCGACGATCACCTTTTTGGGTGAGCGAGGGAGATCTATGAATGTCGTGCTGAATGGAAACAAAACGAGTTGAGCACGAGCGCAGTCGACAACCGCATGATTAGCGGAAAGAAAGTTCCATCCCAGGATGATTTCATGAGACGCATGCGGGAGGACGACAAATTCTACGATGTAAAGCACTCCTTGAATCACAACACGAGCAGTGCATGTGGCAGAAGGTTGGACGTGTTGCGAACTCGCCGTGCGTAAAGAAATTTCAACCAGTGGAGTCGTCACTTTGTTCAGTTTGCGGCATAACACTTCACTGATTATACAAATAGCGGCACCTGTGTCGACAAGAGCAGTTGTGGCGAAACCGTCCACAAACACGGCAATCTCGTTAGGGGGCGATAGATGAGGCCTTGGAAATTTCGTCGGTGGCGCAGCTCTTGCCTCAGGAACTGCGACTGTCAGTTTTCCTCCTGGGCGTGGTTGGAACGGCGAAGCATGGGGGAAGGAGACTGAAGACGGGGTGAAGGAGATCGACGTCGGCTGAAGTCTGGTCGACGTGAGCGGGGGTCATGCGAATCAGGTGTCACATGCGATTCTGATGGCCGAGGTATGTTGCCGGAATGCTGCACATCATTAAAATAGAATCCACGGCGACGACAGTAGCGCGCGACATGTCCTGGAATACCACAGTTGTAGCAGATGGGCCGGTTATCCGGAGTACGCCAAGAGTTGGCAGGTGCTCGAGGTGGTGGAATGGGCCGATTTACCGGATAAACTGAAACTGGTGACCTGTAGTAGTTGGTGGCTGGACTGTATGAAGGGAGTGGCGGTTGGGCAGAAGGTCGGCGGACGGCTTCTGCATAAGTCAGCGGTGCAGCCACTGATATTGGGGATGTGGGCGAAGGGAGAGCCTCGGCAACTTGCGTCTGAATAGCACGGCGAAGTGAGTGGTCCAGTGTTGTGGGGGTCTCGTTGATGGTGGCGACAAGAGAGAGCTGTCGAGCAACTTCCTCCCGGATGTACTGTTGAATTTGAGGCATTAACACGCTGTAGTCGGGGCCACTGCTTTTGCACTCCAAGGCCGAAATATCAGCTGTCTGCGTATTAGCGCGACGTGTAGAAACTCGTTGCCTGCGCAGCTCATCGAAACTTTGACATAACTGAATCAAGGCCGTGACGGTCTGTGGGTCTTTGGCCACAAGCATATGAAAAGCGTCGTCATCAATGCCTTTCATTATGTTCTTTATTCTGTCAGCCTCCGTCATCCTGTCATCAACTCGCCTACAGAGGCTGATCACATCCTCAATATAGCTTGTGAAGCTCTCACCATTTCGCTGAAATCGTCCCCGCAGTCCCAGTTCAGCGCGAAGCTTACGCATGGCTGGACGACCGAAAAACGAGGTGACGGCCTCTTTGAAAACCGACCAGGTGGGGATGTCGGCTTGGTGGTTGGTGAACCATAGGTTGGCCAAATCCGTCAAGTAGAAGATGACGTGAATCAGCTTCGCAGGGTCATCCCACTTGTTAATCGCGCTGGCATGCTCGTACTCTGCCAGCCAGTCCTCGACATCTTGATCTTCAGTGCCGTTGTATACTGGTGGGTCACGCAGACGAAGTACACCAGAACACATGACGGGTGGCAGCGTGGAAGAGCCTTGTGGGGGATCGACGCGCTCGGTCATCGTGGACTGAGATGGTAGCTTACGGCTGCGGAGCTCCAGGACGTTACCCAGCACGTTTCCACCAAATGCAACGAGCAAGGTTGCGTAAAAACACAGGTTATTATTCCAGAAACGTTAGCCGCAACAAGCTGGTACAGGCAGGAACCCGGCAAGCACAAGCTACACACGGACGTCAACGTCTTCTTTCACGCTGGCACAGAGCTGGCGCCACTATGCTTCGGTACAATATATATATATATGTGTGTGTGTGTGTGTGTGTGTATAAGAACCGATGTAATCTAAATAAGACGAAAGAAAAGTGAATGAAAAATAACTTGCCCTGAGCAGCAATCGAACCTACGACCTTCGAATAACGCGTTCGACACTCTAGCCACTGAGCTATCACGGCGTCTATCCCTCATTACATTATTGGGTTAGTATGTAAATTTAAACGTGTGAGTGTTAGTCAGCGCCTTCTGTAGCCATGACGTCGAGTGTGAAGCACCCTTTTAACCTTTTAAACGCCGCACTATGAAGCAGTAGGAAAAAAAGCTAAAATTTATATTATAATTTGCATTGGCCTTTTAAATTAACTATGATAAAAATACAGCCATATTCAGAATGACTAAGCAGATGTTTTCGCATGTTACATTTTTGGAACATTGGCATTTCCGATATGCAAAACACACATTTTCTCTGGAACAATTTTATTGACTTTTCAGTCGGGTTTCTTTATTTAAGATAACAGAAGAATAATATTTAGCATCATACGATGTCTATGAAAAGTATAAATATTTATAACAATATTTTACGAACATTTCTTCTTTCATACTACTTGCTGTACTACAGTGAGCAAATCACAAACCGTGGTAAGCGGCAAAGCATTTCTTGTGCACTCGCTTTTTGCACTCCTGGCACTGATTCATTGTATTCTTCTTGCATTCCGCGCATCTTCCCTGAGTCGTTGAGATGATGTAATGGCCATCAGTTTTTCTGTCCTCATGTCTCGGATGAACGCGGGGTCGAGGTCTTACAGTGAGTTTCTGCTTGAGCTGTAGCAAGGACATGGTGACGTGCCGCCGAAAGGCAATGTGCGTCATGACGGCATCACTACCCTTGTGAAGCTCGCAGGGGAGGAGCCATGCTGCGACGACAGCCATGTTCAAACTAAAAAAAAGGTTCCACCACCATTTCTTGCTCCTCAGTCTCGGTTGATAGCTTCCGATAGTCCATCACATCTACTCCGCCCATGTTCTCATTGTATTTTTTGATCAAATATGGTTGAGTGATGTCCACCTTTTTATTTGAGCGTCGTGAGAAGCGTTTCGCACTTCCAACAGGCTCGTGGCTTAGGTGGTTAGAAAAAACTGTGATGACTGCATTTTCATTCCACCTGCATGCGTAGACTGATCGTCACAATTGTAGTGAAAAGATTCTCTTTCTTCCTTTTCGATGTTTTTCAAGCTCTTCAGTGGACAACCACCGGTTCTTGTATCTCGCACAGTCTCTGTTGCTCGAATCCCCTGGTCAGCCAGTTTTGTCAAGAGGCCGTGCGAAGTGAAGAAGTTGTCAAAGTAGACTTCGTGCTGTTCAGGCGCTTCCAGGACCGATACCATATTGCTAGCAACCCTGATCCCGAGAGGTGTCTTGTCTTCCTTCTCTTTCCTCCCACAATATAATTCCATCGCATAGGGGTACACATTCTAAGAGCACATCATCCATACTTTGTACCCAAATCGAATGGGCTTACCCCGAATGAACATTTTGCACGAGTGGTGGCCATAATGGGGCACCATTGACTCGTCGATGCTGAGGCTTTGATTGAATACTCCAAACTGGCGGAAACATTTGGAGTTTTCGTCGTAAAACGGCTGAATTTTGCCCATTTTGTCACCTGCCTTCAACTGAGTGTTGTCAAGAACATGAAAGAACCTTTTCAGCTGCCGGAACATATTGCGGGACATCACTGTCACGACTATAGGCACACAAAGATCTTCTGCAGTACTCCAATACGAGTCCTCAAACGGAACGTAGTGGTACCCGCTGAAAAGTAAGAGGCCGAAAAACTGACCTATGTCCGCTCCTGTGACGTCCACCTCCTCCCCCTTTTGGAGTGCGTATTTTGCAGTTAGCTCAGCCAGTGAACCAAGATACTCCGGAGAAATAAATTTGCTGAACAGCATAAATGGGCTCATATTTGAAAGCTCAAGAAATGCCTCTAGCAACAACGGAGGACTCTCGCTGGGAAGTGTTTTGTCAAACGTGGCATGGTCACCCCATACTGGTGTATAGGAGCGCTTTGGAGTATCTGTTTTCCGAGTGTTTGTTGAAGCTTTGCGTCCTTTTCCAGCAGTGAATTGCCGCCCCGCTGGTTTCTTTCATCGTGGCTCAAGACTCGAACATGCAGAAGGCGAATCAACGTCTTCATTGCTGCACTGCATAACTTCTACGTGCCCACAAACATCATCGGGAACAACTTCAGAAAAGTCGTTTTCGTTCACGTGCTCCTCGTCAGTAGTATTGCCATCTTCAACAGGCGGCAATTGGCATACAGATGCACCTTCGCGTTCGTCATCGAGAAGGCAGAACAAAAGGTCAATTGCAGCCTCCAAAGTGAGGGAGCGTTGTGCCATGACCTACAATGAAAGTTATTGCGGTGTAAAGCACAGTACTACAAAAATAATACCAGCCGCAAGGCAGTTTTCTACTTACACTCACAGGGATTGATGTGGCTGGGCACTGTAGTTAAATGCTGCTCTTTCCACGTGTCTGGCAAACTCAAAATGACACCCAGGAACGCTTATGTTCAAGTTTCTGTCAAGCGCCGCCCAGAGGGCGCCATCGACAAGCCAAAAAAAAAACGAGGCGGAACGCTCGCGCGCGTCTACGCTGCGTTTGACACTGTCAAACGCCAATGTCCCAAAAAAAGAACATTCGCACGAGACTCTCAAGCTGAAAACTAGAATTTCTTAGTTATTTTTTTTATTGTTTTGCCGCGTAATCCCGAACTATTTGCCGATATTTTAGTTCTGCTTTGCTCCCTGCAACACTAATTTTTCCTGCGGAATAATGCAACAAACATCTGGTGGTCAAGGAGAGCAAAATTTGCCTGTTTCTGAAAATTGATCTAATGATTCTCCGTAGGTTCATACTAAAAATTAATATTGCTACGTTTTTCACAAGCATTATTGAGTATGCCTAAACAAAAAATTTGATTATGTGATATAATAGAGAGGAAATAAAAAATTAGGTTTCGTATGTTCCAATTTTGTAACATTGGCAAGTAAAAGGCAAGTAAAGTAAATGAACCTGTGTGGCGTCACATGGCACGTTAACTTATTACGAGCTGGCAGCTGACCAATATTCCCTCATATAAAACCTGACGGCACTAAGTCTGCCAGTACGAGACCCTCGGTAATGAATAAGGGAAAGATGTGTATATGTGTATACACTTCTTTCCCTTATATATATATATATATATATATATATATATATATATATATATATATATATGTTCAAGGGGCGTCAGTCACTGTCCCAAGAACAGCTCTTCGTCGTAGTCGTCTCCCAGGCTCTCCGACTAGATACTTTCTCTCTCCCTCTTCCCCACTACATTTGCCCCGGTGGTGAAGAAGGGCCATCCTGGCGGCTCGCAGCGAAGGTAGCACAAGAGGGTCATAGTAAGGTTTTGAAAGGCTGACGTGGACTGTCTTACGACCACGCAATCGTCTGTCATCTGCAGGTGTCACTGGTTCGACGACGTAGTTGACCGGTGACGTGCATTAAACGACGCGATACGAACTATTGTACTAGGGTGCAAACTTTCGGGAGGGACTGGGGGACTGGAATGGAACCAAAAGCCATACAAATGAGCCTACGTGGAAGCTATGAGCAGGCTTGTCTTGGTCAAGTCGTTCTTTTTGGAGAACTTGTGAGACAGACGTAAATGAAGGCGCCAATTGGCGGCACTCTGCAACACACTGAACAAGTTCGGAGGCTGGCCGGTATTCTGAAGCATCTGGGCGGTAATTAAGTATCGTGTCGAGCGTAGAAGAGGGCTCGCGCCTGTACGGTAGAAAAAAAGGTGAAAACCCAGTAGTTGCTTGCGTGGCCGTATTATACGCATACGTCACAAAAGGGAGCACCAAGTCCCAGTTGGAATGGTCCGAGGATATGTACATAGAAAGTATATCACTGAGCGTGCGGTTAAAGCGCTTCATCAGACCGTTTGTCTGTGGGTAATAGGTTGTAGTGGTGCGATCAATAATATTCCACTCACTGAGAAGCTCCTGGACGAATTGCAATAGAGACGCGCGCCCACGGTCGCTAAGCAGCTCACGTGGCGTGCCATGGCGAAGTACAAAGCTACGCAAGTTGAACAAGGTGACATCAGGAGCAGCAGCGGCTGGCAAAGTGGCGGTTTCGACGTAACGGGTTAGATGGTCAACGGCCACAATAATCCATCAATTTCCAGCAGGAGTACAAGGTAGTGGCCTGTAGAGGTCGATACCGATTGTATCAAACGGCCGAGCTGGACACGGCAATGGTTGTAATTCGCCAGAGGCATGACCAGTTGTTTTCCGTCGCTGACGCTTAGTGCAGGAGCGTATTTACTTGCGAACGTACGAGTACGTTCCACGCCAGAAAAATCGCTGACAAAGCCGGTCGTATGTTTTCAAAACGCCAACGTGTGCGTTTTGAGGGTCTGCGTGGAAGTACGCGCACATGTTGGAGCGCAAATGGTAAGGTATAACAAGAAGCCATTTCCTACCATGCGGCTGATAGTTGCGACGGTACAACATGGCATCCCGTATCGCATAATGGGGAGTTTTCTGACGTAGTGCACGAGGTAGACGCTGGCATGGTGTCACCGAAGACGAGAGAACGTCGATGAGCGAGGCTACCCAAGGGTCCTTGCGTAGCTCTGAAGGCATGTCAGTGGTGTCGATGCTGTCGATGGTAGCTTCGGCAAAGAAAGCAGGTGCAACGGCTGAAGGAAGGGGCAAACGAGAAAGAGTATCTGCGTCGGTATGCGTACGGCCTGAGCTGTAAATGATGTGAATATCAAATTCCTGTAAACGAAGCGCCCAACGTCCAAGCCGGCCCGAAGGATCCTTCAATGATGCGAGCCAACAGAGTGAATGGTGATCTGTAACTACATGAAATGGGCGTCAATTTTCATAATGCCCAAAGAATGGCCAAACATTCCTTTTCGGAAACCAAGTATTTGTGCTCTGGCTTGGTTAGTGTGCGACTGGCATAAGCAAATACATACTCCGAGAAGCCCGGCTTGCATTAAGCAAGAACAGCGCCAAGTCCAATGCCCCTGGCATCCGTGTGCATGTCGGTTGGAGCAGTAGGGTCGAAGTGGCGTAAAATAGGTGGTGAAGTAAGGAGATGGCGTAATCTGGCAAAAGCATCATCGCATGCTGGCGACCAATTAGAGATGCGTCCTTGCCAGTGATCAGCTGCGTCAGTGGTGCGATTATCAAAGCAAAGTTCTTCACAAGGAGGCCAAAGTACGTGCACACTCCGACGAAGCTGTGAAGGGCTTTCATGGTGGTATGCTTCGTGAACTCGGCGACAGCGCGTAGCTTCTTTGGGTCTGGGAGGACGCCATGTTTTGAGACAACGTGGCCAAGTATTGTGAACTTCCGAGCTCCAAAGTGGCACTTCTTGATGTTTAGTTGAAGGCGTGCACATGTGAGGCAGCTCAAGACTTCGCTAAGACGATGGAGGTGGCTGTCGAAATCAGGGGAGAAAACAACGACATCATCCAAGTAGCAAAGACATGTCTTCTATTTTACCCCACGCAAGACGCTATCCATCATCCTTTCGAATGTGGCAGGCGCATTACAAAGGCCGAAAGGCATTAAATTAAATTCGTATAGCCCAACGGGCGTCACACAAGCAGTTTTTGGACGATCTGATGGTGTATTGGGGACCTGCCAATAGCCAGACCGTAGGTCTAGTGATGAGAAGAATTCAGCGCCTTGCAAGCAGTCCAGGGCATCATCAATGCGCGGCAAAGGGTACACGTCTTTAAGCTTGATATTGCTTAAACGGCGGTAATCGACGCAAAAGTGAATTGAGCCGTCTTTTTTTTCTCACAAGTACCACATGTGAAGACCACGAACTGCTGGACGGCCGAATGACGCCACGTTGAAGCATGTCGGCCACTTGCTCGGTGATTACACAACGCTCAACAGGAGATACCCGGAAGAGACGCTGTGGCAGAGGCGCTTGGGATCCGGTGTTAATATTATGGACAACGGTGTGCGTTCGGCCTATGGACGTCTGATGTCTATCGAACGAGCCGCGAAACTGGTGAAGACGTTGTAGAAGCTTTTCACGGTGTGTTTCTTCAAGTTCGCCATCAATTGAGGGGTCAAACAAATGAATGTTTTCATGAACAGGTGAACGGGCAGACGGCATCAGTGCATTAAGCTGCAAATCACTTTCACCGTCAAGGCCGAAGATGGAGGAAACGTCTGAGTCTTGTAATGTTCCAATACATTCTCCAAGACGCAATCTTGTGGGAGACGGCAAGAAATTTGTCACAAGAAAATTGGTAGCGCTTGCTGAAATATCTAGAACTGCAAACGGCAACGCGTGGCTCTTGCGACTTTCGAAAGTTTGGGAAGGTGTAAACAACACTGCAGGCTTAGACACATCGGCAAACAGCACGAGAACAAAGACTGCGCTAGTCGGTGGTATGTCGATGTCGTGAGCGAAAAACAGCTTGTTCAACGGAAATTCCGGAGACAAGGCACACAACGCAGAGAACGCCACCTCAGCACGAGCACAGTCGATAACCGCATGATTACGAGACAAAAAATTCCAGCCGAGGATCACATAATGAGAACACGCCTGTAGCACAAGAAATTCAACGGTATACAAAACATCTTGGATGAGAACTCAGGCGGTACAGGCAGCTGATGGTCGAATATGGTGAGCACTGGCATACGGAGGGACCATCCCTTTGGCGTCGTGGTAACCTTCTAAAGCAGTCGGCAAAGTTTTAAATCAATTACTGAAACGGCAGCACCAGTGTTGACAAAACGTCCATTACGTCCATTACGTTTGTCGGAGAAATGCGACGAATTGTTTCTTTTGACGACGACGCAGTTCGTGCCTCCGAAACTGCGGCATCTAGTTTTCCACGTTTGAAGGACAGGGTCGATAGGGCATAGGTGACAGGGAGCGACGTTGGGGAGATGAAGATCGGTGACGGACTGAGGGAGGGCGGTAGGGTGAAAAGGATTCTTGGTAACGTGCCGTGTTGTTAAAGCACCGAGAATTGTGCGACGATCGTTGTATGGTGTCGCTGTGAACGAGAGAGCGGTGGCGGCACAAGCGAGCCACATTTCTTGCGTAACCGCAAGAATAGCAAATCGGGCGGTTGTCTGCGGTGCGCCACCGGTTCGGAAACGCCGCAATAGGCCGGCTGAACGGAACTGGTGATGATCGAACAGGGACCGGTGAGGTAGCATAAGGGGGCTATCGAGGTGCTCTAGCTGCGACGACTTGCGCATACGTCAAGGGTGCGGCCTCCAGAGATGGTGAACGAGCGAAAGGCAAAGTGTCAGCTACCTCATCTTGTATGACGTGCCTTATGGCCAGGGCCAGTTGATCTGGGGCCAGAGGATGCGTTTGTGCTGGCTCGGGCGTGCTCGATAAAACTGAGAGCTGCCGAGCGACCTCCTCACGCACAAACTGCTTTAAGCGAGCGAACATGTCGTTCTGGTCTCCGAGAGTCAAGGCCGCGATCGAGTCACACTGTTCCAGAGAGCACCGTGTTTGGGCGCGTTGCTTCCACAATTCGTCCAAACTCTGGCACAAGTTAACGAGATCGGCTATGGTTTGTGGGTCCTTGGCTAACAACATTTGAAATGCGTTATCGCATATGCCCTTGAGGATGTGTTTGATTTTGTCACCTTCGAGCATGGATGGGTTTACCCGCTTGCCCAAGTCAACAGCGTCTTCAATGTAGCTGGTAAAGGTCTTTCCTGGCTGCTGAGCGCGCTCACATAGTCGTTCTGCGCGGAGTTTTCGCACAGCAGGGTGGTAAAGCCTTGCGAAAAGGAGGCCTTGAATCAATCCCAGCTGGCAATGTCCGCTTCGTGATTGCGCAACCAGAGACTAGCGATGCCAGACAAGTAAAATATTATGTAGGTAATCTTAGCCGCATCGTCCCACTTGTTCGCTGCGCTCACATTGTGGTAAGTAGCCAGCCGCTCCTCAACGTCTTGGCCGTCAGTGCCGCTGAAGATCGGTGGGTGACGCAGTGGCCACATTCCGGGACATGTAGAGGCGGGAACTTGCGAGGTACTTTGGGTGGAGGGTTCTTCCGGCATTGCTGGCACTGGAAATAAGGTGCGACTTTGTAGTTCCAGCTTCGAAGACTACCCAGCACTACCTCCAAATTATAAGGAGGTTTATTGACTAAAACCAACTGCCTGGTTCAAGGGGCATCCGTCAATGTCACGAGCTTAGCTCTTCGTCGTAGTCGTCTTCCAGGCTCTCCGACCAGATACTGTCTCTCTCCCTCTTCCCCACTACAATATATATATATATATATATATATATATATATATATATATATATATATATATATATATATATATACACGCCGTGCCACGGTGGTCTAGTGGCTAAGGTACTCGGCTGCTGACCCGCCAGTCGCAGGTTCAAATCCCGGCTGCGGCGGCTGCATTTCCGATGGAGGCGGAAATGTTGTAGGACCGTGTGCTCAGATTTGGGTGCACGTTAAAGAACCCCAGGTGGTCGAAATTTCCGGAGCCCTCCACTACGGCGTCGCTCATAATCAAATGGTGGTTTTGGGACGTTAAACCCCACAAATCAATCAACAATATATATATATATATATATATATATATATATATATATTATAATGTAACTGCAAGGTCACAAGCGGTATCAGCGTCAGTACAAAAGCAGCAAGAGCTAGCCGGATGTACGGGCAGCGTCGCAGCAGCAACCAGGCAGTCTTAGCTCGTGCTCCGCGCCAACGTGTCGATGTCGCTGCAGTAGTGGGCATTCCTCTTCACTACACTTCGTCCCCCGTCGGAAAAGGAGCCATCCTGGCGACTAACGATGAACAGAGTAGTGCGGGTCGTAATACGGTTTCAGCTGCTGTACGTGAACAGTTTCACGTCCCCGAAAGCGCTGGTGTGTGGATGGCGTAACGAGTTCGACGATGTACTTAACTGGTGAAGTCTGCGAGACAATGCGGTGGAGTCCCTGGTATTTTGAAAAAAACTTCGATGAAAAGCCTGTAGGTACAGCGGGAACCCAAAGCCACACAAGAGTGTCTGGAACAAAGTTAAGGTACGGGTGGTAATCGTCACGTCGAGATTTTTGTTTCCATTGGTCGATGGTTATGAACGACTGGGAGAGCTTGCGGCATTCCTCGGCGCGGCTGGCAGCTTCAGAGATGGGAGTAGACTCAGAGGAATCGGGGGGGTAGGGCACAATGGTATCTAGTGTGGTGGAAGGGTCTCGGCCAAATAACAAGAAAAATGGTGAAAAGCCCGTAGTCACCTGTGGAGCAGTATTGTAGGGGTATGTCACAAAAGGCAGAATGAGGTCCCAGTCGGAGTGGTCTGAGGCAACATACTTTGATATCATATCTCCTAGGGACTGGTTGAATCTTTCCGTCAATCCATTCGTCTGCAGATAGTAGGCAGTGGTAGTCCGGTGAATGATACGGCATTCGGCAAGGAGTGCGTTGTCGACTTCAGAGAGGAAAATACACGTCCTCTGTCGCTGAGAAGTTCACGTGGTGCCCCGTGACGGAGAATGAAGTGCCGCAGGAGAAAAGAAGATACGTCGCGTGCCGTGGCAGCAGGCAAAGCGGCTGTTTCTGAGTATCGCGTCAAATAGTCGACAGCGACAACAATCCAACGGTTTCCGGAAGCCGTGAATGAAAGAGGCCCGTACAGATCGATCCCAATGTGGTCAAAGGCCTGGCTGGGCAAGGGATTGGCTGGGTCGTACCAGAGGTATGATGAGGCAGAGCTTTCCGTCGTTGGCACTGCGGGCATGACTGAATGTACTTGCGCAAAAAGGTGTACATGCCTCGCCAATAAAACCGGGAGGAAAGCCGAGCGTATGTTTCCACGCTCGGAAAGCCGAGCGTGGAAAGCTGAACATATTCGCACGAAGATGGCGAAGTATGACCAGTAACCACTTTCGGCCGTCAGACTTGTAAATCCTGCGATAAAGGAGGCCGTCGCGGACCTCAAAGTGAGCCGCTTGACGGCACAACGTTCGAGAAGATGGAGAAGTCGACGGATCTGAAAAGAATCGCAGAAGAGAGCTCATCCAGTCATCCTTGCGTTGCTCAGACGCCATGTCACAGTTCTCTGGGAGCGCAACTATTTCGTCCACGGCAGATAAACATGCAGAGCTTTCGGAGGACATAGGTGAGCGTGATAGAGCGTTGGCATCAGTGTGACGTCGGCCAGACCTGTAGACAACACGCATGCCGATTTCTTGCAACCGCAAAGCCCAGCGAGCTAAACGGCCGGAGGGGTCCTTCAACGTGGATAACCAACAAAGCGCATGGGGATCGGTGACTACGTCGAAAGAGCGACCATATAGTTACGGTCTAAATTTACCTAGAGCCCATATATTTGCCAGACACTCCTTCTCTGTCACAGAATAGTTGTTCTCCGCTTTGGTGAGGGTACGGCTTGCGTATGCGACTACGTACTCCCGGAATCCCGATTTGCGCTGCGCGAGCATGGCGCCGAGTCCAACACCGCTGGCATCGGTGTGTACCTTCGTCGGGGCAGTCGGGTCGAAATGACGCAAGATTGGCGGCGAGGTTAACAGGCGGCGCAACTTTTTGAAAGCATCGTCACAGGCAGGTGACCAAGTGTAACTTTTCGAGTCACTACGTAGAAGTTCAGTCAAGGGGGTGGTGATCATAGCGAAATTCCGAATAAAGCGGCGGAAATACGAGAAGAGGCCAAGAAAGCTGCGCAAATCCTTCAGAGACGCAGGTTTAGGGAACTCTGCAACTGCCCGAAGCTTGGTGGTGTCAGGAAGAATACCCTCTTTAGATACAACATGACCGAGGATGGTGAGCTGACTTGCGCCGAAGCGGCATTTCTTCAGGTTTAGCTGAAGGCCGGCGTCAGTTAGGCACTGCAGCACTTCATCTAGCCTGCGGAGATGCGTTGCAAAATCCGGTGAAAATATAATCTTGTCATCCAAGTAGCACAGGCATGTTTGCCACTTCAGGCCACGCAAAAGATTGTCCATCATCCGCTCGAATGTTGCGGGTGCGTTGCAAATACCAAAAGGCATGACACAGAATTCGTAAAGGCCATCAGGTGTGACAAAGGCCGTCTTAGGTTGATATTCAGGTGCCAGAGGGACTTGCCAGTAGCCACTCCGTAACTCAATGGAAGAGAAGAACTCCGCACCTTGGAGGCAGTCAAGGCCATCGTCAATTCTCGATAACGGGTAAACGTTCTTTTGAGTTATTTTGTTAAGTCGACGGTAGTCAACGCAGAAGCGAATTGACCCGTCCTTCTTTTTAACGAGAACGATTGGAGATGCCCAGGGGCTGTTCGAAGGCTGGATGACGCCACGCTTTAGCATGTCAGCTACTTGGTCATCGATAACTTGGCACTCGATTGCGGACACGCGATAGGGTCTTTGACGCAATGGCGCATTGGTACCCGTGTTGATGCGGTGACACACGGCTGACGTGCGGCCGAGGGGAGTATGCTGGCAGTCGAAGGAATAACGGAACTTGTTCAGCAGTCGTAGAAGCTGAGTACGTTGCAAAACGGTTCACGTGTCGGCGATGGAGCTGCTCAGTACGTCTGGCCTAGTTGTTTGCGGCGAAGAGGCACAGGTCACTCCGGCGACTTCGTGTTCGGCGGAAGGACCAGCCGGCACGTTGATAATTGCAGAAGGGTCAAAACTGTAAACACGCCCGACGCACTCACCCTGAAGTAGTGTTACAGGACATGACAACAGGTTTGAGATGAGCAGTCTGCTGACGCCGTCATGGAATTCTAGAAGGGCCTAAGGTAGCGGCGAACACTTGCGACGAATGAAAAGAGCAGATGGCGTGAAAAGGGCATTAGACTCGCCGAGAGAGTTGCAAGACACCATGGTAAGGGCAAAAGAGTGTGGCGGTATGATGACGTCTTCAGCAACTAATAGTTTGTCCCTGGTTTCATGAGCATCATATAATGGAGCGTCGTCAAACACTTCAAATGACACCTCAGCGCGAGAGCAGTCGATGACGGCCTTATTAGCGAAGAGAAAACGCCAGCCCAAAATGAGGTCATGGGAGCAGGAATCCAACACTAGCAATTCAACGACATAAATGAGGCCATCAATCGTGATGCGAGCAGTCCAGGCAGCGGCCGGTGTGACGTGATCTGCGCTGGCTGTACGAAGTGATATACTTGCTGATGGTGTCATAACGTTTTTGAGCAAGAGGCAGAGTCTCGCACTTATCACTGAAACTGCGGCACCAGTGTCGACAAGAGCGAGTGCAGCGGCACCGTCCACATGTACGTCCAGAACATTCGTTGGTGAAGTGAGAGGTCTTGGTCTTTTCGCTCGCGACGCAGTTCCTGCCTCTGGAACTGCGGCAATAATTTTTCCCGCTCCGGCGATGAAGGACGACGACGCATCGGCGATAGTGAGTGGCGTCGAGGTGATGGCGAGCGGCGGTTAACAGGAGGGTGGTGGTCGGCGTACGATGACGTCTGGTTGGGGGGCTGAGAGCCTGTGAACGAAGTGCGCGGTGGCACATAAAGGGCAGGTTCGAAGGTCTGGTCGTAGCTCTGGCGGTAGACAGGGACACGCCGACGGCAGTATCGCGCTATGTAGCCAGGTAGCCCACAGGCAAAGCATATTGGGCGGTTGTCGAGTGTACGCCATTGTCCACTACTCTGGACGGACCTTGGCTGAGTGAACCGAGGAGTGGGTCGGAGCGGCAGGGCTGAGGGAAGTGTCGTAAAAGTCTGAAGATGTGATCGAGCCGCCACTTCAGCATAGCTTAGAGGTGCATTTACCTCGGCACAGGCAACAGGGCTCGGAATTAGTGAAGTGTCACGGGCAGATAATAGAGCCGCGCAAACTTGCTCCTGGATGACCTGGCGAATGTTTTCTGGCAGAGGTGACGGTCGTTGGCCAGCTGTTGATAGCAGCGATAGCTGACGAGCGACCTCCGCACGAACAAACTCCTTGATCTGCGATAGCAGCGACTGAAGGTCAGATGTGGTGGTCAGGCTTGAGAGGGTATCATCCGGGATGTCAGGGCGTCGCGTGAGAAGACGCTGTCGTCGCAGCTCGTCGAAACTTTGACACAACTCGATGACCTCAGAGACAGTGACAGGGTTCTTGGAGAGCAGCATTTGAAAGACGTCGTCGGAAATGCCTTTCATGATATGTCGCACCTTGTCAGTTTCTGCCATCGACGAGTTGACACGCCGGCAGAGGTCGAGGATGTCCTCTATGTAGCTGGTGAATGTCTCACCAGTTTGTTGGGACCGGCCTCGTAGGCGTTGTTCTGCGCGAAGTTTGCGCACACCTGGGCGTCCAAAAACATCTTCGATGCAGGTTTTGAAGGTGGTCCAAGTGGGTATATCCGCCTCATGGTTTCTGTACCACAGCTTGGCAACATCCGTTAAATAAAACATCATGGTACCAAGCTTTGTGGGATCGTCCCATTTGTTAGTAGCGCTGGCTCGTTCATAAGATTCCAGCCAATCCTCAACGTCTTTCTCGTCGGTGCCGCTGAAGATGTCGGGTTCTCGCAAGAGATGGGCACCGGGACAGCTGCTGCGTGGCGAAGCAGGTGGGGGTGGGAAGACAGCGTCGTCAGGCATGACGGACGGCAGCTTTCGGCTACGCAGTTCCAGGACTGGCGAAGATCGCAGCACCTCCACCAAAATTTAATGTAAATGCAAGGTCACAAGTGGTATCAGCGTCGGTACAAAAGCAGCAAGAGCTAGCCGTATGTACGGGCAGCGTCGCAGCAGCAACCAGGCAGTCTTAGCTCATGCCTCGCGCCAACTTGTCGATGTCGCTGCAATAGTGGGCATTCCTCTTCACTACACTTCATATATGCTTAAGAAGTTTTACCAATGGGCCAAACGTAATCGGTAAGAGAAGAAACACAACATAGCGGTTGACTTAATTTTATTACCATTGGTTTCTACCGGTGGACCGGTCTTCCTCAGGGTTTGGGAACAAGTGCGACGCTGTGCGAACATGCCGCATCGACGTGGTGTTGCAAGAAGGAAACGGGAGAGAGTGGCAAATTTGTGGTGTTTTACAGTGGCGAAGTTTCTTCTTCGTCTCATTCGCTGGAGCAAACCAAATAAACATCAAAAATGAAAGATAAAGGAAAAAAAAGAAACAAGGGGTAGGAGGAGAAAGGAAGAGGGGGATAGGGCGACTTCCGCGGCGCGTCTTTGAAGGTCACGGAGGGACGTTGTGGGTGAGCTTAAATGGCAGGCAATTACCAATGGCAAGACGAGGGACTCCGGCAGAGAGAGTGCCTGATTCGGCCCCTTCTGTGGTCAGTTAGAAAAAGGAAGGAGAACCACTTGCTTCGTTTTCATTAAAATTATACTGACACATTCCATAAGAGGGGGAGGGGAAGATTTCGGGGCAAAGAGGGTGGAAGCACAAAACGTGGTTTGGAAAGAAAAGCCAACATCTAGGGCGGGAAGGCACACGTTGTCAGTATGACTACGTGCGTGTCTGCATCCCTTTTGTAGCACTCCCCGAAGCACCCGTGGTTGAAATCAGCTGGTACTGGTTGGACTCTCTCACTTACAGATAATAAGGCAAACATAAGTTAAACAGAATGGCAAAGAAAATATAAAGAATGGTGAACAGTGAAAATGAAACAAACAATAACAAGCTTAAGAGAATGAGTGATAGTGTGCTAGAGATATGTGCAGAAATCCAGAAACTCAGGGAAATGAAAACAGACAAGAAGTAACACAAAAATGAAATATGATGAAACTATTAGTAAAATAATAAAGAAACAAAGATAACACAACAAAGGTACGTGGAACAAATAGTACGTGGAAAAATTTTTTTGCTTGGTCCATTCCCCCGATAACTATTGGGAAAAAAGCATTTTTCACATTTAGTAGTTACTAAAACATTTGAAAAGATTAAAAAATAAAAAATGAAATCTACGCCAGGCTCGACTCCTGTCCCTTCAAACCGCTGCGCGACCTAAGGAACAATAGGTTGTAGGTGCTTTCAATGATACCGTGTGTTAGTGTTTGCAATTTGTGGATGCAGTATGACTCCCTTTGTTCCCATTCACGAGTTCTGCGGAAGCCTGACTGGAGGAGGGTGACTCGTATTTTCTCGAATGAGTGCCCTGGCAAGTTTAAGCTTGGAAAAGGCAGATTTTGCAGGCTGCGTGCGTGGGCTCTGTGGTTATTGAACCGTAATCTGAATGCCGCACCAGTCTGACCGATATACTGCTGGCCACAGACATCGCAATGCAGCTTATATATTACGTTCTGGCTGTCACAATTCAGCGTGTCCTTAATTTTGAATGTGAAGTCTGAGGACCAAGCCTTGGCAATAGAGGTTGTGGTCATGTGTTTGCAGACTTGACAATGTTGTTTCTCGCATGGCTTACATCCCCACTCGCTGCTTTCAGACTCGGTCGGCTTAGCTCTAACTATGATGTCTTTGATGTTGTTTCCGAGGCGGTAGACCACTCGCGGCAGCTCCGTAAAAATTGAGGATAGACGCGCACTATGACGTGTAATGTTAAAATGTCTTGAAAGGATATTGTTGAGGTGCGGTAGTGTGGAAGAGTATGTGACGACAAGGTTAGTTTGGTTTTTTGAATGGCGTGGTTTCAAGCCCGACAAAATTTCACTGCTATATAAACTTCGTGCCCGGCCTATAGCATCATCGCATATTTTTTCTGGGTACTTTTTTGCCAGAAGGGTCGTTCTAAGATCCTTGGCAAGACCTTCGAAATCTGACACGTCCGAACAAATTCGGTGGTATCGGTGTGCTTTCGAGTATGGGATGGCTGTCTTGCAGTGATGCGGAAGGCTACTCCTAAAATGTAGGTACTGATGGCGATCCGTTGTTTTTCGTATTGGTCTGTGCGAATTCTTTTCTCATTATTTGAACAGTTACATCGATAAAGTTTAGAGTTGACTTAGAGTAGGTGTGTGTGAACGTGATTGATGAGTGAGTTGAATTAAAATCATCAATGAATGACAGCAGACTTTCCTCTTCGTGGTTCCAAATAGTGAATATATCGTCCAAGAACCTTTTGTAAACGAGAGGCTTCAGTGTTTTGCTTGCAAAAAATGGTTCTTCCATAGATGCCATAAAAATATTGGCGTAATTCGGGGCCATCTTTGTACCCATAGCTGTGCCGTTTATCTGGAGAAAGTGCTTAATATTGAACTCAAAGTTACTGGGGCTGAATACCAAATGCATTAAAGTCGACAGCGTGTCCTCATCTAAGCACACTAGCACACCGAACTTCTTGAAAGCTGCGACTGTTGCGTTAATGCCATCTGACTGTGGGATGTTTGTGTAAAGTGACACTACTTCAATTGTAACAAGGATGCTATCGTTTGGAACCTCAAGTCCGCTGATTTCACGGAAAAAGTGATTAGTATCCTTAATGTATGAAGGGATAGTTGGAACAATATCCATAATGATGAAATGTAGCGTGCTTGACATTCTTTTTGTTATTGTGCCGTTGCTTGAAACAATAGGATGACCGGGGTGGTTGGCTTTGTGTATGTTAGGGAGCAAGCAAAACCGGCCTGAAGCAGGCTGAATCGATCGCATTGCCTTCAGCATATCAGCCATGTTTTTTCCATTCTTGATTGATTGATTGATATGTGGGGTTTAACGTCCCAAAACCACTATACGATTATGAGAGACGCTGTAGTGGAGGGCTCCGGAAATTTAGACCAGCTGGGGTTCTTTAACGTGCACCCAAATCTGAGCACACGGGCTTACAACGTTTCCGCCTCCATCGGAAATGCAGCCGCTGCAGCCGGAATTTCAACCCGCGACCGGCGGGTCAGCAGCCGAGTACAATTTTTCCACTCTTACGCAGTGAATTTAGTGCATGAATAATTTCTCATTCTAATAATTGAGTGGGGTCATCTTCGAGTTTCGCACAGAAGTTCTTGTCCACAAGTTGCCGAGAGCCTTCTCTCAGAAAATCAGTTCTATCTAATATGAGTATCACCCCACCCTTGTCCGCAGGTTTAATTAAAAAACCCGCTCGACCACTTAGGAGCTACAGCGACTTACGCTCTTACGAGGAGAGATTGTTTTTATAGCGCCTTGTTTTTGAAATAGCCGCTATGATGTCTTTTCGTGCTCATGATCTATACATGTCTAGGTGTCGGTCCCGCTGTACAGGTGGTGACCAAGTTTTTTCTGAAAAACCATGGAATACTGTTCGGCTTGGTTCATGGTCATACTCCCGTAGGCGCATATTTCTAGCTAAGTTATCTAAATCCTGATAGAATTGGAATTCACTAAATTTTCCGCTAGCCGGACAGAATGTTAAGCCCTTTGAAAGCAGTGTTATTTTTATTTCTTTATTATTGCCACGTTCCATTTCACAAGTTTTGTTATCGTTCCGAGACACCACACGATTCTCGGCGCAAACCGTGCCTGCAGGTTTCTAGAAGGTTCCGGACTGTAGTAGATCATTTCGATAAGATCACGCCCACTGTGCGAACGGTACAGATTGTTCTGGAACCTACGCCACCGCCAGCGATAACGCTAGAACATTCGACGGCAAGGGTATAAATGCCGACGCGCTTCGCCGCTTGTCAGTTGTTGAGTTGTTGATCGAAGACCGACGCTGCGTTCGCCGCTATCAGTCCGAGACTGCTATCTGTGCAAGACTGCTGCTGTAATTAGGCTTTCCCTTTACCGGGCACAGGTTCGCCCAAATAAACAGTTAAATCCCTACACGAAGTTTTCCGTCTTTGGCCACGTCACGATTCCGTGACATCTGGTGGAGGTGCTGGGTACGATCCCAGTACCTCTCGCAGCGGCCAGTTACGCCAGCTGATCGCTATCCAAAGCAGAAGCCAATTATTCCACAACAGAAAAGGAGTGCCTCGCCATCATCTCGGCTACGTCGAAACTTCGCCCCTACCTCTACGGCAGGCCCTTCAAAGTTGTCAGTGACCACCACGCCTTGTGTTGGCTAGCCACCTTGAAGGACTCTTCAGCTCGCCTCGCAGGATGGAGCCTGAGGCGTCAAGAATATGACATTACTGTCATTTACAAGTCCCGCAAAAAACACTCCGACGCTGACTGTCTCTCTCGTGCGCCTGTCGACCAACCGCTACCCGACGACTCGGATGACGACTACTTCTTGGGAACGATAACTACCGACGACTTCGCTGAACGACAGCGGGCCGACCCGGAACTTAAAGCCCTAATAGAATACCTCGAAGGCAGGACCGACGAAGTCCCGAAGGTATTCAAGCGCGCACTTGCGTCGTTCTTTCTACGAAACGGTCTTCTACAAAAGAAAAACTTTTCACCGCTTCGAGCTAAGTACCTCCTTGTGGTGCCTTCAGCTCTGCGACCAGAACTCCTGCAGGCCCTGCACGACGATCCAACGGCAGGACACCTCGGTGTTTCCCGCACGCTCGCGAGGATACAAGAAAGGTACTACTGGCCACGTCTTACCACCGACGTCACTCGTTATGTGAGGGCATGCCGGGACTGTCAGCGACGCAAGCCACCGCCGACAAGGCCAGCGGGACTTCTGCAGCCAATTGATCCACCTTGCCGACCTTTCCAGCAGATTGGTATGGACCTACTGGGGCCGTTCCCGACGTCGGCTTTCGGAAACAAGTGGATCGTGGTAGCTACCGACTACCTCTCCCGCTACGCCGAGACAAAAGCCCTGCCAAAAGGCAGTGCATCCGAGGTAGCTAAGTTCTTCGTCGAAAATATCGTCCTACGTCACGGCGCCCCGGAGGTCCTTATCACCGACAGAGGAACGGCATTCACTGCCGACTTAACTCAAGCGATCTTGGCATACAGCCAAACAAACAACCACCGGACGACAGCGTACCACCCACAGACCAACGGCCTCACCGAGCGGCTTAACAAGACGATCGCCGACATGCTGTCAATGTACGTCGATATCGAACACAAGACGTGGGACACCATTCTTCCGTATGTGACTTTCGCATACAACACGGCGGTGCAGGAGACGACGCAGATATCTCCATACAAACTGGTCTACGGAAGGAGCCCGGCAACGACGCTCGATGCCATGTTACCCAACGTCACCGACGAAGAAAACCTCGATGTGAGCGAGTACCTTCAACGCGCCGAAGAAGCCCGACAACTTGCGCGTCTTCGTATCAAGAATCAACAAACGACCGACAGCCACCGTTACAACCTTCGACGACGCTTCGTGGAATACCAGCCCGGTGAACGTGTTTGGGTGTGGACGCTGATACGCCGACGTGGACTAAGTGAAAAGCTTCTGCGACGCTACTTCGGACCGTACAAGGTGGTTCGACGTCCCGGCCCACTTGATTACGAGGTTGTCCCCGACGGCATCACGAACTCTCAACGACGCCGATCGCGACCTGTAGTCGTCCATGTCGCGCGCCTCAAGCTGTTTCATGCACGTTAACAAACTGAAACAGTGTTTTTTGTATTATTGTTGTATTGTAATTTATTCATTGTACTTTCTTGCATTATTATTGTACCTTCATCTTTAGTTAAAGCATCGGGACGATGCCTTTTTTCAGAGGGGGGCAATGCCACGTTCCATTTCACAAGTTTTTGTTATCGTTCCGAGACACCACACGATTCTCGGCGCAAACCGTGCCTGCAGGTTTCTAGAAGGTTCCGGACTGTAGTAGATCATTTCGATAAGATCACGCCCACTGTGCGAACGGTACAGATTGTTCTGGAACCTACGCCACCGCCAGCGATAACGCTAGAACATTCGACGGCAAGGGTATAAATTCCGACGCGCTTCGCCGCTTGTCAGTTGTTGAGTTGTTGATCGAAGGCCGACGTTGCGTTCGCCGCTATCAGTCCGAGACTGCTATCTGTGCAAGACTGCTGCTGTAATTAGGCTTTCCCTTTACCGGGCACAGGTTCGCCCAAATAAACAGTTAAATCCCTACACGAAGTTTTCCGTCTTTGGCCACGTCACGATTCCGTGACATTATTTTACTAATATTTTTATCATACTTCATATTTGTGTTCTTTCTTGTCTGTCTGCATTTCCCTGAGTTTCTGGATTTGTGCACATATCTCTCGCACACTATTACACATTACATTATGTTTGTTATTATTTGTTTCATTTTCACTGTTCACCTTTCTTGATATTTTCTTTGCCATTCTGTTTAACATATGTTTGCCCTATTATCTGGAAGTCAGGGAGCCCAACCAGAACCAGCTGATTTCAACCACAGGCGCTTCAGGGAGAGCTACAAAAGTCCTGCAGACACGCACGCAGTCATGTTGACAACGTGTGCCTTCCCGCCCTAGATGTTGGCTTTACTTACCAAACTGTCTTTTGTGCTTCCACCCTCTTTGCCCCGAAATCTGCCTCCCTCCCCCCCCCATATGGAATGTGTCGGTATAGTTTCAGTGAAAACAAAACACGTAGTTCTCCTTCCTTTTTTGAACTTACCACAGAAGGGGCCGAACCAGGCACTCTCGCTGCCGGAGTCCCTCGTCTTGCTACAGGTAATTGCCTGCAATCTAAGCTCTCCCAAAATGTCCCTCCGTGACCTTCAAAGACGCGCTGCGGAAGTCGCCCTATCCCCCTCTCCCTTTCTCCTCCTACCCCTTGTTTCTTTTTTGTTTTTTGCTTTTTCTTTCTTTTTTGTTTCATTTTGTTTGCTCCAGCGATTGACACGAAGAAGAAACTGTTCGGCACAGCATATGTCACCACTGTAAAACGCTACTAATTTGCCGCTCTTTCCAGTTTCCTTCTAGCACCACCATGTCGATGCGGCATGTTCGAATAGCGTCGCACTTGTTCACAAACTCTGACGAAGACCGGTTCACTGGTCGAAACACTTGGTAATAAAATTAGGAACCGCTAAGTTGTTTATCTTCTCTCTCTCCCTCTCTCTCTTTCTATATATATATATATATATATATATATATATATATATATATATATATATATATATATATATATATATATTTATATATATATTTATATATATATATATATATGATGACGATATATGGTGTTTTTTGGCGCAAGGGCCATTTGATGGCCAAAGAGCGCCAGTTCATGGGACAAGGAATGTGGATAATGATTGTGATTAGCGGCTGTATAAGGGCCATGAAATTCCTCGCAGTGAGGCGGGTAAAAACATACAAGTAATAAAATCATGACCATGCCGTGAAAGGTTTGTGTGTTGTGAATAGGTGACAAAAGTTGGTGATAATGTAAAACGATGGTGGACATGTATGACATTAGCACAAGTACCTCATTCGTTCATACTCTTGCGTCCAAGGGCCGTGAGGCAAGTGCTTTCGTGTGTCGCCACTACAGCGAAAGCCTCTCTGGAGAGGTCGTGCTACGGAATGCTCGGGTATATGATATGAAAATTATTAATTTCTTTTAAAAGCGCTAACAATGATTTATGACGAAAAAGTGGTTTCCTACCAACGAACATTGCAGGGTGTAAAGGTATATGTTGTCGGTAGGGTAATGTAAAATGCTGTTTTCTTTAAGTGTTTGCACTGAATTAACATGTGAAGGACTGTTAATGCTTCACCACATCAGTCACACAATGGTGGATTGCCACCGGACAAAAGATATGTGTGTGTCGTGTATGTGTGTCCTATCCTGAGTCTCGTTAGTATTACCTCTGTATGACGCGATTTTGATACTGGCAGCCAATAACCAAGGTGTGGCTTAATAATGTGTAGTTTGTTTTGGGTCTGTGTATCCCACTTGCTCTGCCAGTAGTCCCTGAGGTTTCGTTTGAGAGACGGCTTAAGATCAAGGGCCGGGATTAATATGGGTGTAGGGGCAGTGCTTTTGTGGACGGATGCAGTGAGCTGATCCACCCTCACGTTGTTGCCTTGGATCTCACGTTGCCCTGGCACCCAGAACACTACGACATGTTGTTTGAGTGTGCAGAGTGTGCACAAACTGGAGTAACGTGAGCCAAAGACCGGGTTTTTTGTTTTTTTAAGACTGTGCAGAGCCGTTACCACACTCAGGAAGTCTCTATAAAATACTGCTTTTTGTATTTGTAATTGTTTGCTGCGTTTAGCTGCCACAAGTATCGCGTAAGCTTCCGCTGTGATGATACTTGTGCCAGGATGTAGAGGGCCAGCATCCGAAAAGGAAGGGCCAACAGCCGCGTAGGACACAGAGGAGTTGGACTTAGAGGTATCTGTAAAGAACTCAGGACGTGTGTATTTGTTTTGAAGTTCCAGGAAGTATGTTCGAATATGGGCAATAGGTGCATGTTTTGTAACTTCTAGGAAAGACAAATCGCAGTCTATAGTCTGCCACTGCCACGGTGGCGGGTATGCTACAGGAGCCATTAAACTGTGTTCAAGTGACACTCACGTTTCTTCAGCTAGACCCTTCAGGCGAACTGAGAAGGGCTGCCTCATTGAAGGCCTGTTTTGAAACAGAATCGAGCTCGACAGATCATTAATAGTAGAGTATAAGGGGTGCTTCTTGTCTGCTTTCACCTTCAGAAAATATGCAAAGGACATGTAAGTTCTTTGTAGATGAAGCGACCATTCATTTGACTCAACGTAAAGGCTTTCTACAGGGCTGGTGCGAAAGGCACCCGTATAAACGCGGATGCCCAAATGGTGCACGAAGTCCAGCATCTTCAAAGAACTTTGAGTTGCAGACTGATAAACAACGGCCCCATAATCTAAGCGGGTGCGAATGAGGCTTCGATACAGATTCATGAGACATTACCTATCACTACCCCAAGTAGTGCGTGACAACACTTTTATACATTCATGGCTTTTAAACATTTTGTTTCTAAATACTTGATGTGCGGTACAAAGATCTACTTGTCCAAGATTAAGCCTAAGAATTTATGCTCGGCTTTGACAGACAGACGTTTCCCATTCAGTCGAATGTCAGGTTCCGAGTGCATGCCTCTCTTTCGAGAGAACAAGACACACGTCCTTTTTTGTGGGTTAAGTCGAAATCCGTTTTCATCTGCCCATTTGGAGACCTTGTATAAACCCAGCTGAACCTGCTGCTCACACATTGCCAAGTTGCATGACTTGAAACCAAGCTGAACGTCGTCGACATATGCTCAATAGAAAATATTGCGGGGGATGGACAAGTGCAAGGAACTCATTTTGATAATAAAAAGTGTGCAACTAAGTACACCACCGTGCGGCACACCTGTTTCCTGGACAAATGTTTGGGAGAGAACACTGCACACATGGACACAGCATGTCTGGTTTGACAAGTAACTTTCGATTATGTGAGACATTCTTCCGCGCACACCAAGGTGGGACAGGTCTCTTAGAATTCCAAAATGCCATGTTGTATCATAAGCCTTTTCGATATCGAGGAACACAGAGAGAAAATATTGTTTATGGACGAAAACGTCTCTGATCTGTGCCTCGATACAAACAAGGTGGTCTTTGGTAGATCTACTTTCTCGAAACCCGCACTGAAATGGGTCGAGCAAATTGTTCCTTTCAAAGATATGTATAAGTCGGCAGTTTATCATTTTTTTAAAAACTTTGCACAAGCAGCTTGTAAGTGCAATAGGCCTATTACTTGAAGCAAAAGAAGGGTCCTTGCCCTCATTCCAAATGGGAATAATAATAGCATCTTTCCAGGAGGTAGGGATAGAGCCAGAAAACCAGATAGCATTGTACAAACAAAGTAAGGTTTTTCGTGTTTCGGCTGGTATGTTTTTTAACATTTCATACACCACACGGTCAGAACCTGGGGCAGAAGTACTGCAGGAGTTAAGAGATGTTCGGAGCTCAGCTAGACAGAAGCTTCATTATATGCCTCGTATTTAGTTGATTTGCGTTCGAGTTTCTTCTTTTCTATTCTTGTTCTGTATTTTTGGAAAGTGTCAGTATAGTGGGACGAGCTGGATATCCATTCAAAGTGTGCACTGAGAAAGTTTGCCTGATCTTCCTAGGTATCACCCTGAGTGTTTGCGAGTGGGAGTGAGTGTACTTTTCTTCCTGCTACCCTACGAACCATGTTCCAGACTTTGGCTTCTTTTGTATACGAATTTATCCCTGATAAAAACTTGTGCCAACTTTCTCTTCTGGCCTGCCGACGCGTTCTCCTGCCTCGAGATTTTATTTTCTTAAAGCTTTCAAGGTTTTCCGCTATCGGCGAACTCCGCAGCAACCTCCATAGACTGTTCTGTTCCTTTCGCGCATTCTGATAGTCACTGTTCCACCACGGGACGTGTTGTTTGCCGGGCAGTCCAGATGTTTGTGGATTGCACTTGGCTTCTGCGTCAGTAAGAAAAGCCGCGAAGTACTGCACAGCTTCATCTATGCCTAATCCGCATATGTCAGTCCAATTTAAGTAAGTAAGCTTTTGAAATTGTTCCCAGTCAGCTTTGTTTACCAGCCATTTGGGACCATGTGGAGGACATTCATATATTATTGGTGTACTCAAAACTAAAGGAAAATGGTCACTTCTGTATGGATTATTTATGACTTTCCACTGAAGTAATGTTACAAGTGAAGGAGATGCGATACTGAGGTCTATGAAAGAGTAAGTTTTGTTGGCAAGGTTATAGTATGTTGCCACTTTCCTATTCAACAGACAAGCACCTGATGAAATGAGGAATTGTTCAATGAGGCGACCTCGTGCATCCCAGCGAGAGTCACCCCACAGACCATTACGTGCGTTTAGGTCCTCAAGGACCAGATAAGGTTCAGGTAGTTCGTCTATTAAAGACTGGAAGTGAAGTTTTCGAAGACGGTGGTGCAGAGGTATGTACAAAGAGCAGACAGTGACGAGTTTGTTTAGAATAACTGCTCGGACAGCCACCGCTTCGAGGGACGTTTGAAGGTGTAATTGGTACATGCTATACCTTGACTAACTATAACCGCTACACCACCGGATGGTGACATGGCACCATCTCTATCCTTTCTGAAGATTACGTAGTTACGTAAAAATTTTGTGTTTGTTCTTTTCAAGTGTGTCTCTTGTACACACAGCACTCTAGGATTGTGTTCATGGAGAAGTTCTTGTAAGTCAACGAGGTTTCGAAGAAGGCCTCGGATGTTCCACTGTAGTATTTCTGTCTGCATATTTGAACAAGAGAGATGCTGCTGTGTGTACAAAGAGTATCCTGTGTTGAAGTGAGCTCGTTAATTCAGGTGGCAGGACGGTCGTCCGGCCCCGTTATTGGTTTATTTATTTTCTTGGCGAGCGCCAAGGAGCCGCGCCGCACTTTTGGTACCAAGGGTAATCGTTGCGTTCATTGCCTCCTCAGAGGCACTGGGTGCCCGCACATGCGAGCTAGTGGTTCGAAGTTTGGGCCTCGCCTGGTGAGGAGAGGCCTTGAGACCAGAGGACCCTGGAGTCTACGGCCTCAATTTGCTAAGAGGCGGAGTAGACTGAACTACTGCCGCCTTGGGGGTAGGCGCCGCAGCCGACGGCTCGCTATGCGCTGGCTGAAGGGGTGGCGAAGGCTGGTGCGGCATTGCCCCCTGGCGCGCCGCATCAGCATATGTAGCGCCGAAACATGGCGACACTCTTCGTCTTGCTTCTTTAAATGTGATATTTTCTTTCATTTTCAATGTGATAATTTCTTTTTCTTTTTTCCAAAGTGAGCAAGACCGTGAGTATGCGGCATGATTTCCACCACAGTTAACACAGTGTGATGGTTCTTCGCACTTGTCAGAATTGTGGCCTGACACTCCACATTGTGCACAAGTTTGGTGACCACGACAGCTTTGTGAGCCGTGGCCATACTTCTGGCATTTAAAACAACGACGTGGGTTAGGTATGTATGGTCTCATCGACGTCTTCGTGCACCCTGTTCGAATACTTTCTGGCAGATTACTGGAAGCGAACGTGAGTATTAGGTGTTTCGTTGTTGTTACCTTGTTGTCTCTTCTAATGATGATTCTTTGTACACTCGTCAAATTCTCACTCTTCCACCCCTCCAGAAGTTCCTCTTCGGTCAGGCCGAGCAAGTCAGCATCAGATACTACTCCACGGGTAGTGTTCATTGATCTGTGTTGCGTCACAGTGATGGGAGTGTCACCAAAAAATGAAAGATTCTGTAGCTTTTCAAACGGTTCTTTTTCTCGAACTTCAAGGAGGAGGTCTCCGCTGGCCATTTTGGTAACTTTGTACCCGGCTCCAAGAGTTTCTGTGAGACAGCTGGCTACTACAAAGGGGGATACAGTTCTGGCTTGCTTGCTGCTCATCTCACTATGTATAACATAAAAATGGGGAAAGTTTTCATTTGATTGATTGAAAAAGCCGCAGTCTTCAGTGCGTACGAGCTTTAAGGCGGTACGATCACTTAACAAGGGAAACACTCTATGCATTCCAGTTTAATTTTCTTCAGAAGCGTTGGCGGCCACCCATCACGGAGCCCATTGAAGGGACGCTACAAGTTTGCGGATGCTAAAACCTGCAGACGCCAGCCGCACAACGCTACTATAACCCAATGCGCCTAGACCAAGGTAGGCTATTTGCACAGGGTTAACCCTAGTCGCCAGGAAGTTGGAAAGTAGGCAGAAGAGAGTAGAAGAAAGGACAGATAAATAGTCAGAGATAAAGACGAAGATGTAGCGAGAGAGAGATAGGAAAAGGCATCTGCCGATTTCCCCTGGGTGGGTCAGCCCAGAAGTGCCGTCTACGTGAAGCCGGGGCCAAAGGGGTGTGTCGCCTCTGTCGGGCGGCCTTAAAGGTCCAATCACCCAGCGTCGGCTCAACCCCCAGGATCCCCTTTTCCCCGGACACGGCAAAGCCACGCATGGCTAGGCGTGGGAGGGAGTCGAAACCCCCCCGTTAGCTCGGGTCCGTGGCGTCGCTACACACCAAACTCCTACTTACACAGGCACCCCTGCGGATATATATATATATATATATATATATATATATATATATATATATATATATATACATATATATATTGAAATGCAACAGTTCAGTTGACGCTTTATTCAAGCAACAGCAAGATGGCGCCGATGATGAAGAAGAACGGGCGAAGACTGATGATGATTATTGACAGATGAGGAAGATGACGTCCAATGAATTCTTACACTAATTTACTCCGTCGACGGAAGCGGTCAGCCTGGCCGCGAATTACGCTGGGGAACGCATACGATAGGGCTTGAGACGCGAAACGTGCACAATCTCTGTCCCGCGGCAGCGTTGGTCAGTGGGGACATCAACAGGTGTGACAAAGTAGTTCACCGGTGAGGTCTGTTCGACAACTTTGTAGGGGCCAAAATAGCGTGACTCAAGCTTCTCGCATAAGCAAGGCGTTCGCGCAGGAGTCCAAAGAAGTACATCGTCGCCAGGGCGGTAGAGAACGACGCGGTGAGTGGCATCGTAACGATGTTTGCGATCTTCTTGGCTAGCTTCGTTGTTTACACGGGCAAGATGACGGCATCGAGCAACACGGGAAAAAAAACTGGTCGCCAACGAATGGTGAAGAGTTGACGGGGCCAGAAAAGAATGAAACGTCGAGTGGTGATGTCGGTTGGCGTCCGTATACTAGGAAAAATGGAGAATAGCCTGTGGTTCGTTGAACTGACGTATTATATGCATACGTGACAAATGGAAGTATGGCATCCCAATTGCAATGGTCCGGTCGGATATACATGGACAGCATGTCACACAGCGTGCGATGAAATCTTTCCGTTAATCCATTAGTTTGCGGGTGATAGCTAGATGTTGTTTTATGAACTGTTTTTGATGCTTGAAGAACTTCTCTGAGCGTGCTTGAAAGAAATGCCTTGCCCGGTCGCTCAAAAGAACACGAGGGGACCGTGACGTAGGTAAATAGCATTCAAGAAGAAAGTTGCTACTTCCGAAGCAGTTCCTAAAGTGATCGAGGCCGTCTCAGCGTACCGGGTGAAGTGATCAACGGCGGTGACGATCCATCTCTTGCCGTCTGATGTGGTTGGGAGGGGCCCGAAGAGGTCAATTCCGACGACGGAGAACAGCTCTGATGGACAAGGAAGTGGTTGTAGGGTCCCGACTGGAGCAGTTCTGGGCCACTTACGGTGTTGGCACAGTTCGCACGAGGCGATATATTTAGCTACCGCCGTGGAAAGACCTGGCCAGACGAATCGACTGCAGATGCGCTCGTATGTTTTGTAGTAACCCAAGTGTCCTGACGTCGGGTCGTCGTGGGAAGCGCGCTGAACTTCAGTGCGTAGTGCGCGTGGTACAACGGGAACCCATCGGTGGCCTTCCGGGTGGAAAATGTATTGATGTAGACCAACGTCCTCCAACTTGAATAATCTGAGTTGTTTCCGGAGCCTGGCATTAGGGGAAGATGAAGCGCCGGTAAGCCGACCGATGATGTCAGTGCAGTAAGAATCGGCTTGCTGGTGAGTAGTAAGTACTGACGGACGGGTGGATGAAGGTAGAGAAGAAATGGCTGATATCGACGAGGCGTCCTCCGTATAGCCAATTTGACAAGGGGATGTGACGTGCGCCGAAAACTGCGGCAAAGGGCACCGTGACAAAGCGTCGGCATCTTGATGTTGTCTTCCAGTCTTGTAGATGACGTCAAAGTCATAAGATTGTAATCGGAGAATCCAGCGGCCAAGTCGTCCCGAGAAGTTTTGGATTGTGGACAACCAGCAAAGAGCATGGTGGTCTGTCACAACAGTAAAATGTCGACCATGTAGGTACGGACGAAATTTTTGGATGGACCAGACAACAGCCAAGCACTCTTGTTCGGTTATAGAGTACCTCTTCTCTGCAGAGGTCACAGTGCGGCTTGCATACGCGATAACTTTCTCGAGAAAGGCATGGTCGTGCTGGAGGAGTACGGCGCCGATTCCTTGTCCACTAGCGTCAGTGTGTAATATCGTAGGGTGCCCTGTCATCGAAATAACGAAGCACCGGTGGGGATGTCAGTGCCTGCTTGAGTTCTTGAAATGAGGCTTCGCTATGATCATTCCAATCGAAGGAACCGGTACTGGCAAGGAGCTTGTGGAGAGGAGCGGCAATAGTGACAAAGTTGCGAATGAAACAGCGAAAGTACGATGCGAGTCCAAGGAAACTGCGTAGTTCTTTGGTGCGAAGGGGTCGCGGAAAGTTGAGGACTGCGGAAACTTTGTCAGGATCGGGCTGGATGCCATCTTTACTAACGAGATGTCCTAGAACTTTTATAGCTGTGTTGCCAAAATGGCACTTCTTTGTGTTTAGTTGAAGTCCAGCATTGGAGAGACATGTGAGCACTTGATCTAGGCGTCGCAGATGATCAGCAAAAGTGGAAGAAAACACGACTATATCATCGAGGTAGCATAGACAAGTTTTCCACTTGAGGCCACGAAGAACAGTGTCGATCATCCTTTCAAAGGTGGCGGGTGCATTACATACGCCGAATGGCATTACGTTAAACTCGTAAAGACCGTTCGGCGTAGAAAAGGCGGTCTTTTTTTTGTCTGCTTCGTCCATCGGTATTTGCCAATACCCGGACCGAAGGTCAAGGGTAGAGAAGTATTGGGCGCCTTGCAATGAGTCAAGTGCATCATCTATACGGGGCATCGGGTATACATCCTTTCGGGTAATCTTGTTGAGCGCGCGGTAATCAACACAAAATCGTACCCATCCATCCTTCTTTTGTACCAACACAACGGGTGATGACCAAGAACTGGTAGAGGGTCGTATGATGTTTCTATTTAGCATATCGGTCACGTTCTCCTCGATGATTTTGCGCTCGGCCAAGGAGACTCAGTAGGGACGACAGCGTACAACAGTCTGACCGTCAGTGTCGATGCGATGATGCGCAACTGTGGTCTGTCCTAGTGCCGAAGCATTGGCGTCGAACGATGCCTGGTGTTTCGTTAGCAAATTTAGCAACGCCTCACGTTGAGAAGCAGAAAGGTCAGGATTTGTCCCGGGAGCAAAGGAGGAGGAAGTAACAGACTAGTCCTGCTGTGGCTCAGCTGTCAAGGCGTCAAGAGAGACCAAAGATGCCGGTTGGGTATCCACATAACATGACACTGCACAACCTTGGGGTAGGAGGACAGGCTCTGGGGTAGGGTTAAGGCCAAGGATTATCGCAGCACTGTCTTTGAACCGCACCAGGCTGGAGGGGACTACTACGCCGCGAGCTAGACAGCTGCTGGAAGGGGTGATAAGGACGTCACCATTGGCAATACTCGGAGAAGTGATGGTGATGAGTTGCTCCTGATCCGGGAGCAGTATGGATTCGGAAGCTGTGAAGAAACGCAATGGTTTTTCGTCGACGCGTTCGCTGCAGGGATCGGTCTCGGTCATTTCGACTACACGTTGACGGCAACAAATTAATGCAGATGCTGATGAGAGAAAGTCCTAACCTAAATTTAGTTCATGAGCACATGAAATTAAGACAGCGAAGGTGATGTGATGACGAATACCATCAATGAAGACACGCGCTGTACATTGGGCCGATGGTCTAATTATTGCTCCATTGGCCCCAATCAAAGATAATCCAAGGTAGGGTGTCTTCCCTTTCCGCAATCGAGAACACAAGTCGGCACGCATAACTGAAATAGTTGCTCCCGTGTCCACCAAAGCCAACACCCGCACACCTTGCACAGTTACCTATAACATGTTTGACGGTCGTTTAGGAGGACTTGGGTCATTTCGCCGCGATGCAGTTTTCCCTCCAAAAACTGCACTGTTTAGTTTTCCGATCGCTGGGCAGCCAGTTGAGAGACAGGCCGAAGTGGTGAAACAGAGCGTCGGAGTGGCGAAGGGGAGCGTGGTCGGGATGCACGGGTATTGTTGGTCGTTTTGAAAATGCGCACAGGAGACGGTTATCGGTGGTTGGAACGACTGTCGGCCTTACGGTAGTAACCTCGAGCACATGTGTCGTCTCGTTCAAAAGCGGCATACCCACGACGTTCATCTTGCTGCCGACGTCGACAGACCCGGGAAATGTGTCCTCAAATTCCACAGTAGTAGCAAATAAGCCGTGGGGCCCGCCAGTAAGAATGGTAGGTTGGGTTTGGTGGACGGGCGACTAGAGGTGCGAGATGTTCATGGTCAGGCACAGGTGGTACTTGAGACGGCGAGGGGTGCATTGAAGTGATCTGTGCATACGAAGCGGGTTGGGGGCATAGTGGAACATGGTGGTACTTTGAAACGTTGACATTTTTTCCCTAATTATGCCACGCATATCGCTAGAGGCGGGTTGAGCGGGAACGTTGTTAGAAGGAGGTAAACTGTAGGCTTGCAACTCCTCACGAATTATGGCTCGAATGATGGATCGGAACTCCATGCTGTTTGCCAAGGGGTTCTCAGAGAAGTCGGGCCGCAGGTGGATTGACTGCAAGGTATCAAGACGCTGGCATACAGAGACAACGTCGGAAACCGTCAAAGGGTTGTGCGCGACGAGGGCATTGAAAGCGGTAGGTCCGATACCCTTCAGAAGGTGCCGGACACGATCAGCTTCTGGCATGGTGTCGTCGATACGGCGGCAAAGTGCAAGCACATCTTCAATATAGGAAGTGTAGGACTCACCGCAATGTTGAATGCATTCTGCCAGTTTCTTGCGAGCAACTTCCGAACGGACGGCCGGTGTGCCGAAAATGCGTCGGAGCTGGTCTTTGAAGGAAGACCAATCGCGGAAGTCGCTCTCATAATTCAGGAACCACGTATTGGCAACCTGAGAGACGTAAAACTGGACGTGTCCCAATTTCGATGCCTCGTTCCATTTGTTGTAGACACCTACACGGTCATAGTTGTCGAGCCAGTCTTCGACATCTTCGCCAGGCAGACCGGAAAAGATTGGAGGCTCCCGAGGGGGGTTGTTGACCGAGCTAGGGTTGGCGGCTGGTGGTTGCGCCGGTGGGTGGTTCGGTTGGGCTTGCTCTTTTGCCATGGTGCTCTGCTGGCGTAAGCGACGTTTCGAACGGAGCTCCAGGAGTTGGCTTTGGATGGAGAGAGGTCGAAGAGATCGGGAAGCACCTTCCACCACTTGAAATACAATGGTTCAGCTGACGCTTTATTCAAGCAACAGCAAGATGGCGCCGATGGTGAAGAAGAACGGGCGAAGACTGATGATGATTATTGACAGATGAGGAAGATGACGTCCAATGAATTCTTACAATATATATATATATATATATATATATATATATATATATATATATATATATATATATATATATATATATATATGTTTATATATGTATATGCGGACCTGATGC
Source organism: Rhipicephalus microplus (assembly GCF_043290135.1). Taxonomy (NCBI): domain Eukaryota; kingdom Metazoa; phylum Arthropoda; class Arachnida; order Ixodida; family Ixodidae; genus Rhipicephalus; species Rhipicephalus microplus. Next base: position 132,841,330 of record NC_134707.1, read on the forward strand.
AAGCTCAAAAAATCACCAAGAATGAGCCCTTGTTTTACAGAGAAGATAGACAACTACCTATTAAGACGTTGGTTATGCACATCAGCATTATGTTTGCGTTTAAAAGAAAATTTTCTAACCAAATTTCCACATCACAAAAAAAGCGTTTGATCGCATTAATAACTATCTCAAGTGTTCTAGCATGACGGCTCTCATGCCTAATTTACGATTGCACCTCCCCTAAAAACCACTCTAGCAATTTTACAAAAAGTTTCTCAATAAATGTTTTTATAGGCGTTTAAAATATTTTAGCAAATAGTACGTGAACTTGTCAAAAAGTAAAAAGAAGTTTTGCGGCTAAACGTTGCCCAATTTTCACAACAACTTCCTGAATTCGCGTGTTTTTTTGCTTCTATGATAAGCCAGTTTAGGCACTTGAAAATATATAGATTTACTTGCGACGTCAAGTGAAAAAAATTGCGGCATAATGTTTTAAAAGCCGATGTCTTGCCATTAGGAGTTTATGTGATAGCATACGCATTATTTATTCCCACCTAACTTTTTATTTTCGCTCTAACTTGAAAAGTGTTCACTTGACCACCCTATTTTTCGACCAAAAATACTTCCCTAAACTCACTATCACATAGATGCCTTCTAGCTCAATTTTTTTTTCAGCAGAATCATTGGTGGTCTATTTTCGAACTGGGACGTTTCACTTGGAATGACCATCTAAGAATGGTCACTGTGACGGTGAAAGTAGACAGTTTTAACCATAAAGAAAACAAGCCGCCGGGGGCGTTTCTATGGTATGGAGGAAGTACCCATACATGAACTTGAAACATATCGTTTGTTCTTCATCAGTTGAGTGTTGATGTCCGTAAGAAATGATCAGAATAGTAGGAGATGATACTAGCCACAATCTTAGGCGGCGAGAAAGTGACTCGGGCTTGAGAATTCTTCTATCCTTCTAATGAGGAAAATCACAGTTTAGCACAAGAACGACAAAACGCCACACACTACAAGCGCTGTCATTTGCACTAAGCTAATGACGAGAACTAGAGAACATCAGCGCGTGGCACCTTCTGTCGTAGGCCACCGCAGTGGCGTGCCGTAATTGAATGGGAAATGGGCGCAAAAAATATCTGACGAAAAATGCTCGTTTTCAAAAACGACTGCCAGTGCTATATAGCAAAGACGAATTTAGGCAGTCTGGAAACGTTACAGCACCGCACTATGAACCACATGGCTTCCCTGAGTGTTTATTACTAACTATAGCATTCCAGCGGTTTAAAGACGATGTTGATTTGTCCACGAAAGCCACACTCTTTATAGTGCGATACTCACAATTTACCAAATGACACCAATTTCTTTCTGCTACACATAATCTGGAGTTGTCTTCGATAACTAAAGTTTTCCGAAACGTATGAATTTCTCAATTCACTTTCCATTCGCTTAAAGCAGGCTGCCGTTCCACCGTCGAAAGATGGCGCCACATTCTGATATCCCGAATTCCTGAAATTGCTTGTGGTGTGTGTGGTTCTGAGTGTACGTTAAGCCAATTTTCTCACCAAAACATCATTTTCAGCAACTACCAACATGCCCAAGAACGAGTCCTTCCGGTGCAGTTGCCCTGAACAAAAAACACAATGGACAAATGACAACAAACTCTTGTCGAGTTGTTTTTGTCATTTGTACTTCGCCCCTTGCACTAACCACTAGTACATTGTAATGCCATGCCAACTAACCCCAAGTTGAAGCACTGCTATCGGGGCTTGAAAAAATGACAAAGAACTGAAACTGCCCGGAAGTCTCGTATGAGTCAAACACCCTCCGCACTACGCTGTATGCTGCTTGCATTGTAGCGCAGCACGGGGCCATTGCTCGAAACAGGACGCGTAAGATGACTTCAATGCCGCTGACAACGGTAGCCAGACGCAATACATGCTCAAAATGGTGACGCTGGAATGTTTTGTTTGGCTCGCCTTAAAGATTTACATTGACGTAAACCATACGAATTTAAAGGAAAAAGAAAAACTACTAGGAAATTAGGCAGAAGGCTAAATACTTGACCGGGTCGATAGTCCTAAAGGAGGCCAGATGAAGAATATTCTTAAATGTCGAGATATTGTGCAGCTAAATAAATATACGTAAAGTCAAGGGTATAACATTCGCGCTCTTTGAAGAGCATTAAACTCACTCATAGCCATGGAAGCTCTAGTAGGCCCTGTGCGATCAAAAAATGAAGAAAGACAGAAATGCAGGTCTTTCACAGGCTGATGCGAGCCAAAAAGTGTTGAAGCACCTGACACGTGCGATGATTGTTGATGATGATATCACGCAGGCTTGAGGTACACCCGCTGTGAGCATTTGTGAATGTTCAAGTCAAAGGTGGTGTGGTCAAAGAAAATACATAATATTTAAATAATGAAAATGTAGGCCGAACAGCTGAACTCACCTTGAGAACCAAAAACTGCCCAAGTAAGATGTAACGGCAGGAATTCTTGTTGAATTGATTAGTGGCAATAACTGAAGTATAGCGAAAAACTACTGCACAATGTTTTGAAGTTGGGCTAGTTGAAATGGGTGGTGTTTTAGACGCAGTTCTCTGAAAGACAACAATGAAGGTGTTTTTAGGACACTTTTAATGGCAAATCTTGGAATGAGTAACATTATATTATTCAAGAAGTTTTATATTTCATTAAATAGACAATTCATAAGTGATCACTCTTATTATTATTTGTTTTTTAGCCAATCCCAGGAGCGAGTGTGAACCATACACACAGGTTGTCATGATCATCATCATCCCTTGTTTTATGTTTTTCGAGTTTCGCACAAAGCCTTATAAAGATGGTTAGCCATTCATTGTAGGAGATGTGGTGCATTAACGTTTTTCGATGAGTATTTATTTGCGCACACACCATGACGAACATGCTACATTTATCAATTACTAAGCAACTAATCATACGCTGGCGTAAAACTTGGAGGTTTATTTCCAACTTATGGGATGTTGAGGGCCATTGTCAAAGTCTCTAATGCATGGTCTTGACTTGAACCACGAAACATCACAATTTCAAGGTACTTTCATATAATAATGTATGGGTCATTATTGTTGCAATTGTTCGTTCATTTGTTATTACCTACATCCCATGAACTTCTCTGATGCCATGCAAAGAAGCAAATACGATGAACAAGAAAGCGCAGTACCCCCGCAGGGGCGCCTGATAAAGCAGGCGTTTGGTGTGTAGCGACACCACGGACCCGAGCTAACGGGGGAGTTTCTACTCCCTCCCACGCCTAGCCGTGCGTGGCTTTGCCGTGTCCGGGGAAAAGGGAATCCTGGGGGTTGAGCTGACGCTGGGTGATTGGACCTTTAAGGCCCCCCGGCAGAGGCAACACACCCCTTTGGCCCCGGCTTCACGTAGACGGCACCCCTGGGCTGACCCACCCAGGGGAAATCGGCAGTCGCCTTTTCCTATCTCTCTCTCCCTACATCTTCGTCTTTATCTCTTACTGTTTATCTGTCCTGTCTTCTACTCTCTTCTGTTTACTTCCAAACTTCCTGGCGGCTAGGGTTAACCCTGTGCAAATAGCCTACCTTGGTCTAGGCGCATTGGGTTATAGTTGCGTTGTACGGCTGGCGTCTGCAGGTTTTAGCATCCACAAACTTGTAGCGTCCCCTTGTTGGGCTCCGTGGTGGGTGGCCGCCAACGCTTCTGAAGAAAATTAAACTGGCATGCATAAAGCATTTCCCCTATTAAGTGATCGTACCGCCTTAAAGCGTGTACGCACCGAAGACTTAGGCTTTTTCAACCGATCAAGTCCCCATTTTCATGTTATACATAGTGAAATAAGCAGCAAGCAAGCCAGAACCGTATCACCCTTTGTAGTAGCCAGATGTCTCACAGAAACTCTTGGAGCCGGGTACAAAGTTACCAAAATGGCCAGCGGAGACCTCCTCCTTGAAGTCCGAGGAAAAGAACAGTTCGAAAAGCTACAGAATCTTTCAACTTTTGGTGACACTCCCATCACTGTAACGCCACACAGATCCATGAACACAACCCGTGGAGTAGTATCTGATGCTGATTTGCTCAGCTTGACTGAAGAGGAACTTCTGGAGGGGTGGAAGAGTCAGAATGTGACCAATGTACAAAGGATCACCATTAGAAGAGACAACAAGACAACACCAACAAAACACCTGATACTCACGTTCGCTTCCAGTAATCTCCTAGAAAGTATTCAAACAGGCTACACAAAGACGTCGATCAGATAATACATACCCAACCCACGTCGTTGTTTTAAATGCCAGAAGTATGGCCATGGCTCACAAAGCTGTCGTGGTCACCAAACTTGTGCACAATGTGGAGTCTCAGGCCACAATTCTGACAATTGCGAAGAACCATCACACTGTGTGAACTGTGGTGGAAATCATGCCGCATACTCACGGTCTTGCTCATTTTGGAAAAAAGAAAAGGAAATCATCACATTGAAAATTAAAGAAAATATCACATTCAAGGAAGCAAGACGAAGAGTGTCGCCATTTTATGGCGCTACATATGCTGATGCGGCGCGTCAGGGGGCAACGCCGCACCAGCCCTCGCCACTCCTTCGGCCAGCGCAGAGCGAGCCGACGGCTGTGGCACCTGCCCCCAAGGCGGCAGTAGTTCAGGCTACTCCGCCTCCTAACGAATTGAGGCCGGAGACTCCAGGGTCCTCTGGTCTCAAGGCCTCCCCTCACCAGGCGAGGCCTAAAATCCGAACCACGAGCTCGCATGTGCGGGCACCCAGTGCCTCTGAGGAGGCAATGGATACAACGGTACCATTGGTACCAAAAGAGCGGGGCGCCTCCTTAGAGCGCGCCAAGAAAAATAAAAAACCAATAACGGGGCCGGACAACCGTCCTGCCACCTGAATTAATTAGCTCACTCCAACACAGGATACTCTTTGTACACACAGCAGCATCTCTCTTGTTTAAATATGCAGACAGAAATATTACAGTGGAACATCCGAGGCCTTCTTCGAAACCTCGATGACTTACAAGAACTCCTCCATGAACACAATCCAAGAGTGCTGTGTGTACAAGAGACACACTTAAAACGAACTAACACAAACTTTTAACGTAACTACATCATCTTCCGAAAGGATAGAGATGATGCCATGCTACCATCCGGTGGTGTAGCGGTTATAGTAAGTCAAGGTATAGCATGCACACAATTACCCCTTCAAACTTCCCTTGAGGCGGTGGCTGTCCGAGCAGTTATTCTAAACAAACTTATCACTGTCTGCTCTTTGTACATACCTCCGCACCACCGTCTCGAAAAACTTCAATTCCAGTCTTTAATAGACGAACTACCTGAACCTTATCTGGTCCTTGGGGACCTGAACGCACATAATGGTCTGTGGGGTGACTCTCGCTGTGATGCCCGAGGTCGTCTCATTGAACAATTCCTCATTTCATCGGGTGCGTGTCTGTTGAATAGGAAAGAAGCAACATACTATAACCTTGCCAACAAAACTTACTCTTCCATAGACCTCAGTATCGCATCTCCTTCACTTGTACCATTACTTCATTGGAAAGTCATAAATAATCCATACGGAAGTGACCATTTCACTTTAGTTTTGAGTACACCAATAATAAATGAATGTCCTCCACATGTTCCCAAATGGCTGGTAAACAAAGCCAACTGGGAACAATTTCAAAAGCTTACTCACCTGAATTGGACTGACATATGCGGGTTAGGCATAGATGAAGCTGTGCAGTACTTCACGGCTTTTCTTACTGACGCAGCAACCAAGTGCATTCCACAAACATCTGGACTGCCCGGCAAACGACACGTTCCGTGGTGGAACACTGAGTGTCAGAATGCACGAAAGGAACAGAACAGGGCATGGAGGTTGCTGCGGAACTCGCCGACGGCGGAAAACCTTGAGAGCTTTAGGAAAATAAAATCTCGAGGCAGGAGAACGCGTCGGCAGGCCAGAAAAGAAAGCTGGCGCAAGTTTTTATCAGGGATAAATTCATATACACAAGAAGCTAAAGTCTGGAATATGGTTCGTAGGCTAGCAGGAAGACAAGTACACTCACTCCCACTCGTAAACACACAGGGTGATAGCCTGGAAAATCAAGCGAACTTCCTCGGTGCACACTACGAGCAGGTGTCTAGCTCGTCACACTACACTGAAACTTTCCAAAGACACAAAGCAAAGATGGAAAAGCGGAAACTAGAATCCAAGTGCACAAATTACGAGGAATACAACCAACCTTTCAACTTAGCTGAGCTACAAACATCTCTAAACTCTTGCAATAATTCCGCCCCAGGCTACGACCGTGTCACATATGAAATGTTGAAAAACCTGCCGCTCAAAACGCGAAAAACTTTACTCTCTCTATACAATGCTATCTGGCTTTCAGGCACCATCCCTGTTTCCTGGAAAGAGGCCATTGTTATCCCTATTTTGAAACAGGGCAAGGACCCTTCCTCAGTTTCAAGTTATAGACCCATTGCACTAACCAGCTGCCTTTGTAAACTTTTTGAAAAAATGATAAACCGCCGACTTTTACATTTCCTTGAAACACACAATCTGCTCGACCAATTTCAGTGTGGGTTTCGGGAGGGTAGATCCACCACCGACCATCTGGTGCGTATCGAGGCACAGATCCGAGACGCTTTCGTCCACAAACAATATTTCCTCTCAGTGTTTCTCGATATCGAGAAAGCCTACGACACAACATGGCGTTTTGGGATATTAAGAGACTTGTCTCACCTGGGTGTGCGCGGTAGAATGCTTTCCATAATCGAGAGTTACTTGTCCAATCGGAAATTCCGCGTCCGTGTGGGCAGTATTCTCTCGCAAACATTTGTGCAAGAAACGGGAGTACCGCAAGGTGGTGTACTTAGTTGTACACTTTTTATTATTAAAATGAATTCTTTGCACCTGTCCATCCCCCGCAACATGTTCTATTGTACATATGTCGATGACCTCCAGCTTGGCTTTAAGTCATGCAACCTAGCAATGTGTGAACGGCAGGTTCAGTTAGGTTTAAACAAGGTCTCCATATGGGCAGAGGAAAACGGATTCCGGCTGAACCCAGGAAAAAGCACGTGTGTCCTGTTCTCCCGAAAGAGAGGCATGCACTCAGAACCCGACATTGAACTGAACGGCCAACGTCTGTCTGTGAATGCGGAGCAAAAATTCCTAGGCTTAATCTTGGATAACAAGTTGACCTTCGTACCACACATAAAGTATTTAAAAACAAAATGTTTAAAAGCCATGAATGTCATAAAAGTGTTGTCACGTACTACGTGGGGTAGTGATAGGCAATGCCTCATGAACCTCTATAGAAGCCTTATTCGTACCCGCTTAGATTATGGGGCCGTTGTCTATCAGTCTGCCACTCAAAGTGCCTTGAAAATGCTGGACCCCGTGCACCATTTGGGCATCCGCCTTTCTACGGGTGCTTTTCGCACCAGCCCCGTAGAAAGCCTTTACGTTGAGTCAAATGAGTGGTCGCTTCATCTGCAAAGAACCTACATGTCCTTTGTATATTTCCTTAAGGTGAAAGCAGACAAGAGGCACCCCTCATACTCTACTATTAATGACTTGGCGAGCTCCATTCTTTTTCAAAATAGGCCTTCAATGAGGCAGCCCTTCTCAGTTCGCCTGAAGGGTCTAGCTGAGGACACTGGAGTGTCACTCGAACACAGTTTAATGGCTCCTGTAGCATACCCGCCACCGTGGCAGTGGCAGACTATAGACTGCGATGTGTCTTTCCTAGAGGTTACAAAACATGCACCTATTGCCCATATTCGAACACACTTTCTGGAACTTCAACACAAATACACACGTCCTGAGTTCTTCACAGATGCCTCCAAGACTAACTCCTCTGTGTCCTACGCTGCTTTCGGCCCATCCTTTTCGGATGCTGGCCCTCTACATCCACGCACAAGTATCTTGTGTCATTGTGTCATTGTGTCATTGTCACATAGGTTACTGTCTGGAATCGTGGGGTTTGACGTACAACAGTTATCTAAAAACTCTTGAACGACTTCAAAAGCGTACACTGAAAATCATAAGCCAAGGTGAATCAGTAAGTAATATTTTCCAATCACAACGCATTCTCTCGGTTCCGATGTTGCGTGACTACAAAATTGCTGTTTCAGTAAATAACATAATTAATAGAAATTCACCTTTGCCTGCTGATCTTTTTTCAATTCCTAAACGCAATACGCGACATGCTTCGAATGGTAATTTCAATCTGCCCAAATGTTTTAATGTTTACGGAGAAAGACTGATACAGTTTAGTGGAACAAAAATATGGAACACGGTCCCCCTAGAGATTAAAACGGCACGTAATTTCAGCATGGCATGTAAATCATTTTTTCTGTGGAGTCAAGACATGTAAGCATGTGTGTGTGATTCGATTTTCATTGTATTTTTTTAATAAGTGCCTATGTATAGAAACTAGCTGCAAGCTAATAAGTATGCATATCTGCAAGAAAAAATGTATTACTGTGTTGTTGTTGTTACCTCAGAGCTGACCTGTACACTTTTTTATGTTGCACATTGTATTGGACCGTCCACTAGCCACTTTAGGCTATCGGTCCAAATAATCCCTGTAATTGCATATATCTATTTATGAAAATAAAGCTTCATTGATTGATTGATTGATTGATTGATTGATCTTCACAGCAGAAGCTTACGCGATACTGGTGGCAGCCAAACACATCAAACAATTACAAATACAAAAAGCAGTAATTTATACAGACTCCCTCAGTGTGGTAACGGCTCTGCACAGTCTTAAAAAACAAAAAAACCCAGTCCTTGTCTCAGTTTACTCCATTTTGTGCACACTCTACACACAGAAACAACATGTTGTAGTGTGCTGGGTGCCAGGGCACCGTGAGATCCAAGGCAACGTGAGGGCGGATCAGCTCGCTGCATCCGTCCATGAGAGCACCGCCATTACATCTATATCAATCCCGGCGCTTGATCTTAAGCCGTCTCTCAAACGAAACCTCAGGGACTACTGGCAGAGCAAGTGGGATACACACACACAAAACAAACTACACGTTATCAAGCCACACCTTGGCCATTGGCCACCAGTATCAAAATCACGTCTAACAGAGGTAACACTAACAAGACTCAGGATAGGACACACATACACGACACACACACATCTTTTATCCGGTGATGATCCACCATTGTGTGATAAATGTGGTGAGACATTAACAGTTCTTCACGTTTTAATTCAATGTAAACATTTAGACAGTCTAAGAAGACACCACTTCCCACTATCCTACCGACAACATATACCTTTACACCCCTCAATGTTCGTCGGTAGGGAACCGCTTTTTAGTCACAAATCACTATTAGCGTTTTTAAAGGAAATTCATAATTTTCATATCATATACCCGGGCATACTTTTGCTGCGGTGGCTACACAGGAAAGCACATGCCTCACGGCCCTTGGACGCAAGGGTGTGAACGAGTGAGGCACTTGTGCTAATGCCATACATATCCACCATCGTCTTATTATCACCAACTTTTGTCATCATTCACACCACACACATCTTTCACGGCATGGTCATCATTTTATTACTTGTATGTTCTTACCCGCCTTATTGCGAGGAATTTTATGGCCCTTATACAGCCGCTTATCACAATCATTGTCCATATTTTTAGTAAGATGAAATGGCGCTCTTTGGCCAACAAATGGCCCTTGCGCCAAAAAACACCATATATCATCATCATCAAGAAAGCGCAGTACTATAGGAAATGTGGACAGCATAGACAACATGTTTATTAAAATTAAAATCTACAATTCAGTCAGCAACTTTACAGACAGTTTTTGCAAATTCAAGAAATCATGGGGACTGAAAAAAACCTACTAGAAATTCAAAGTGCGAAAAAAGTAATTATTGAGATTTGCTTATAGAGCGCATTCGTACACCGTAAGTATCTTTAACAAAAGAGAAACAGTTTTTTCCGTTAATGTACATGTACGGGCGAATGCCCCATTTTTAAACATTTTGTGATTAAGCCGGCTGTGCAAAAGCAGGACACGTAGGGACATGCTTACTCGCTGCTGCTGCTGCACTATCTACTTCCAGTGTTCTTATCAATTTTTTTCCAACGAGGATCTCAATGAACGCGTCCTTGTTGAGACTTTGAAGCTCCGTCGATCTGCACGAGTCGTTTGCAATTAGAGCCGATACAAGCAGAGCACTGGCGATGTCTTCGCTGCCATGTTCAATCTGTGGCTAGCTCTTTATACCACGTGGTTTTAGCTACTGTGACCAAAACAGTGACGTGCAAAGGCGATGCGCTTTCGAGTGGCGAAAAAGTGGTCTCACCTAATTTTTTCGTGCCAGCCACGGGACGTAGTTTTCGGGCCGCTTAAGTGGCAAATAGAGTGAATTTCAAGTGTCTTCTGACGTTTTCGCTTCCTTCGAAACGAAGTTTAGCGTGCCTTAATGCCGAGGCCTACTCCGCAATGTAGGCTATCTGGGTAGCCTAAACTTGTGTATGTATCTCCGGACTCCACAGAGCGGACGCTTACTTGCTGGATGGTGCTGTATTGGTGCCATATACCAAAAGGCACTCGTAGAGCGTGTGGTGTAAGGTGGCTAAACCACTAATAATACCAATATACTCACTTTCCTGCCAAGACGATTTAGGAAACAAAAATGTCACTATGTGGGCGTGCTTCGAGCTGTAGCACCAAACATTTTGCTTACTGCTTGGTAGAATGACCAAATTGAGGTAATATAATAACCGGAATATTTCAGTGTCATCTTCAAGATCTTGAAAAGGGGATTCGAGAAATGTTGTTATATCAAATTGTCCGTTTCTTATGAATGGCTACACCAGCCAATTTCAGGAAATTTATCATGAGCCCTGACTTCTCGTCTCATCTTAACAGGCATGTAGATGATGTTTAATTGCCAGAAATATTATATGTGACACCTTTATTGTGTATATGAATTTATTCACCATGATCATCTAAAACAAACGTCTTTTCTAATTATTTAGTAGCCGTTTTTCTTTTTTGTCCAACCTATCTTTTTTGCTTTTATCAATTGCTAGGCAATCACACTCATACACGCTAATAGCGCGAATTGTGGCGTAGTCATGCGACGATTTGCGCAACTCTGCTGTCCCACCCTTTTATGGTTAATGCTTTTGCCTTTCATTCTGGTGTGTCCAGGTCTAAGTCAAGAGCAACTTATGAATGCTGGGTGCAAGCTCTCCGCTGTTTTTTTGTAAACTTTGATATTGTCTCAGTTTCTGCTGCCAAGATTATGCACGAAACCTACTGCGGTGGCCGATTGTCCATCGAGGTGAAATGCTAGAGGTGCATGCATTTTCATTTGATTGCATGTTAAAAAACACCGCCATCAGAAAATTTCCTGAGCCACACTATTGGGTAATACACGCGCTCATACGGCTGCTGGAGAACTCATTCTCTGAGGAGCTACACGCGATGACGCGGCCAGCACAGAGCCAGGTTTCCCAGTTCTCAAGTATCACCAATTCACACAACGCTACATTCGCCATCGACAGCTCTACCAGCTCCCACCAGATTCTTTTACACAAAAGGAGGCGGTCGCACTTCATCATCATCATCATCATCATTTATTTTTCCCTTAAAGGCCTCTCTCGGGGTATTACATAAGGGCGGGGAAGTTACATAAAGAGTTACAAAACATATCGGATCACAATACTGAAACATAACACAAAAAATGTAACAATTTGAATCAGGCATATAAAGGCGAAAAGAAAGAACAGTGTAAAAGAATTTTACAGCGTAAGATGATCAGTGAGCAACTGCTTAAACGCAATAGGGTTTCGCTCAACGACAACACAGTCTGGCAAAGTGTTCCATTCTGCAATGGCTGTTGGCAAAAACGATTGAATAAAAGAAGACGTAGAACCGTGCAAACGCTGGACGCTGCACGAGTTAAAAAGGCGACGAGATGTACGGCTTGGCGTGATAAAGAGTTTACCGTGAAGATGTGGGAAGTTATAGTAAAGCCTAAGGAACAAGCACAGCCTTGCAATCTTCCGACGGAACGACAATGACTCGAGTCCCAATGATGACTTTATGGAACGGATGCTTTCATCATGGCCGTACCTAGAAGAGATGAATCTGGCCACATGGTGCTGTATAGATTCTAAAGTGTTAATGAGGTATGCTTGATGAGGGCTCCAAATAGCTGAGGCATATTCAAGCTTACTTCGTATAAATGTTTCGTAAGCCAGTTTTCGCGTGGATGAGAGACACAAGGACAGGGAACGTCTGATGTAGCCGAGTGATTTAGTAGTGTCGGCTGCTAATTTGGTGATATGATCGGACCATGCCACTTTTTTGTTTATTGTGACACCAAGATAACGATAAAATTCGACGAGGGACAAAGCTATCGAGTTTAAGTAATACGTGTAATTACTGTTGGAGCGCTAACGGGATATCTGCACAACTTTACATTTCGAAATATTGAGTTTCAATAATGAATTGGAACACCAGGATTCGATTTGATGTTAGTCGCTTTGAATGATTTCGTGGTCAGTTCGGTGTGCGATGCGATGATAAAGAACGCAGTCATCTGCAAAAAGTCGAATAGAAGATGAAATGCCATTAGGAAGGTCGCTTATGAAGATGAGAAACAGCAGAGGACCAAGAACGGATCCCTGTGGTACTCCAGAAATCACGTTAGTAGTGGCTGAACAGTGATTACCGACAACCGTGTATTGGAAACGATTGGTCTGGAAGCATCGGATCCATGACAACGCTAGGGGGTCCAGCTGTAGGCATGAGAGCTTGGCCAGAAGTCGCTGGTGGGGGACACAGTCAAACGCTTTCGCAAAATCAAGATAAATGACGTCAGTTTGAAAGGATGAGTCTAAGTTTAAGTGAAGCTCAGTAACAAAGTCAAAGAGCTGAGTATCACATGATAGGTTAGGCCGAAAACCATGTTGATTGGGGAAAAAGAAGGAATGATTACCTAGATGACATGCTATTTTTGAGTATATTATATGTTCTAGGAGTTTGCAGGCAATGCTTGTAAGCGAAATGGGACGATAGTTGGAGGGATCCGAGCGGCGTCCAAACTTGTATACAAGTACTACTTTATTAATTTTCCAGTCCGTCGGAAGTGAACTGTCAGTGATTGACTGCGTGAAAATTATTTCTAATATAGAACTAGAGAACACTTTCGTGCCTTTTAGTATGTTGGCTGTGATGCCATTATGTCCTGGGGCACTAGAAATCTTCATTTTTTCAATGAGCTTCAAGATTCCTTGAGAAGTAATGATTATAGGAGGCATATCGGAAAGAGAAAGGTTGGGCGGATCAAAGTCGTTTAGCGTGGGTTCATTAGTGAAAACAGATGAAAAATACGAGTTGATTACATCTGATCGCTCATCAATTGGCACATTGGAACCATCAGGGTAGCTCAAAGAAATGTTATTGGAGCTTTTACTAGGTGTGAAGATTTTCCAGAATTTTTCAGGGTTGACACGCATAATGGTCTGCAAGTCGTGGTGGAAGAACTTCTTTTTGGATTGCCTCAAATCAGAAGTATATTGACGCAGACTCGTAAAATACTTTTCCCACTTGGAGAAAGTTACCGATTGCTTCGCATCGCGGAAAAGACGCTTTTTTTTCTCTAACAACCTCATTAGTGTGTTCGAAAACCAGGATTTTCCCAGGTCACCGCGAATGCGTACAAGGGGTACATGTAACTCTACAAGCGATGTTAACTTATTCTTAAATCACAGCCAATTATCGTCTACTGAACGAAGTGACGCAGACCGACGGAAGTAATCAAGGAACTCACTTAATTCTGAGTTTATTTTTGTGAAATTGGCTTTGTTGTAATCCTGATGTGTTTTATTGAGCGCTGTCGTACAGGACGTGGGATGCTTAGGTTAAATAGCACTAAATTGTGGTCACTTAGACCTTCAGCGGATGATACCGATTTAACTGTATCAGGGTTGGAAACATGTACGAGGTCTAAGATATTTGCCCCACGGGTTGGTGTATTAACCATCTGAGTAAGGTTAAACGTCAGGGTCATTTCAAGAAAATCTTTGGACTGGCGGTTATCTGACTCAAAATTTGTCCAGTTAATATCTGGAAAATTAAAATCACCACAGAGCATGAAATAAGCAAAAGGAAAACGAGAGTAAAGATGTACTAGAACTGTATTTAGTTCATAAATGAAGGAGGCATCACAATTAGGAGCGCGGTAACAAGCAATAATCACAGTCATTTTCGAAGCAAGTGAAATGTTCACACAGAAAATTTCGTGTTGACAGTTCATTTTGATGACATAAGAAGGAACACTTTCTTTAACAAAAATCAATATTCCACCCCCCCCTCCGCCCCACCCTGTCAAGCCGGTGAACAGCGTACGCTTGGCCGTCTTGTAATAGCTCGTGGTCAGCAATGTGCGGCTGAAGCCAAGATTCCGTAAATATTGCAACGTCAGTGTTGTTGTCATTCAGAAGGGATTCAACAGCGTCTTTCTTAGGCAGGTAACTACGCACATTAGCGATTAGGACTGCCATACATTGACAAACGGGATCATTCATAGGGGCGAGGCAAGGTTGGGGGGGAAGTGGGTGACGCGCATGCCGGAGATATAGAAATGACTGCTACGACTGCAATTCAACAACGCTATCAGATTCTGCATGGTACGAAAATTGCTTGTTTTCAAGTAGTAACTTGTCAAAGCGTAGCTTGAAGGGTTTGCCGCTCAGCATGCCGTGGTCATATAGTTTCCTTCGTGCCTCTCGAACTCTAGCTGAGTAGTCTTCGCGAATTGAAAAAGTCGTGCCCTTGAGCTTGGACGCAACTGCAAGAATTTTTTATTTATCTTTAAATGTTGCATATTTTACTATGATAGGTCTACTTTTGTTTTGCTGGTATCGACCAAGCCGATGTGCACGCTCCATGTCGTCTTCTGGTATGGAGATACCGAGATTTTCAGAGCACAATTTTATCACTTTTGCCTGGGACTGAATCCAAGACTCGCCTTTTGTGTCTGGGATACTATAAAAAAGCAGGTTAGAACAACGTAGGCAATTTTCAGCATCATCACGCTTATCTGTAAGAACCCTGATTTCCGCAGAAAGTTTGGCAAAACTGTCCTTCACGTCTGCCTTTAGACCTGTTTTGTTAGACTGAGTCGACAGCACAATTTTTTCTAGGGTGTCAACACGAGTCGAGAGGGTGGTCACGAGCACCTCAATGCTAGACTGGGATGTTCGGATTAGTGAAAGTTCTGTCAGGACCGAGGTTTGAGATGCTTCTATGCGGGATAGTGCATTTGCAATGGTTTCCATTGACGGTGGTGAAACAGGTCCTGGGTTTAGTTCGACGTCACCCGACAACAATAGGAGCATATTTACCGCCTGAGCATTGTTACAAAGAGACCACAACATTTTACACAGTAACCTACATGTACCAATAACCCAAGTGGGGCACGACACCGCAAGAAGACAGCGATTTCCAGAACGCTCGCAGGCCGCGTTTGGAAGGTAACTGACCTGCATTAAGAGGGGCATTTTCGTGACCACTGTCGTTTCGGTGGCGTGCCCCAAGGCGCTCGAGTCTGGTGCCGCTATTTGTAGGCGATGTTGACGCCCCTCACTTGTAGTAGCCCGGTGTTGCCAGACGCAGAAGCGAGCGGCCGACGGAAACGGCATCCTCGGGGTTTCTTGTGAAGAGGCATTCCAGGCCATCGACTGAATCGTGACGGGCGCGCTTTGGCAATAGTCCAGGAACGGGTGGATACCCAGGAAGCCAAGGTGGAGCAATGGTACGAACAACAGGACGAAAACCTGCATTAAGAGGGGCATTTTCGTGACCACTGTCGTTGTGGTGGCGTGTCCTCACCGGATGCAGACACGATCTTTCCCGAACCTGCACTTCATGCATAAAGTAGTATACCCGACTCATCTGCCGATACCAATCCATGTGATGTTGCTATCTCCACAGCCTTTGACTTCACCGTAGAGTGTACCGCTGCCTACTTCTCTGCCCTTCCACCAATCTTTATTGTGTACACGGGCCTCAGAGCAACAGCACGGTACCCTTTGCGAAAGCTCTCTCAGGTTGTGCCAGGCGCTCATTCTGTGGGCCCGGGATGTTGCAGAAGTTGCCATAGGTGTCCTGCAGTAGGGAGCTTCTTCGTTTTCTTTGAATTGGCGCAATAAAAATTTTCATCATCAACATCATCATCCTCTGCTCTAGTCCTCATAATCATATGGTAGTTTATGAAAGTAAAAGCTGAACAATTTTTTTTCCAATGTCGCACAGAACGCATACTCTTGTTAATTCGCGTGCTTAAACGTGCACCAGAGATAACACCAGAAGGTGCAATCACTGCTGTGTATATAGAAGATGCTTTCTGCCGATGATGAAGTTACTGGAGGTCCACGACTGTTTCGGCCGCTATCAGAGTACAGCACACTCAGTACTTGGGAGTCACTTAGTTTTAGTGGCACAAGCTAGCCTAGTAATGAGTGTATTCTTACTTGAGTGACTGCCAAATTCTTTAAATTAACCCTTATGTGACAGCACAATAAATTTGAGGTGCTTCCATGGTTTATATATTCTTTCACTGAAGAAAAAGTATGTTTTTTAGGCAGTGTGATAACTAAAGAATGGTTTACGCAGTTGATAAAGAGACTATGAAAAGTAATAGCAGCTTTCGGTCTTCTACGTAGGCCTATTTATATAAACAACGCTGCGCAAAAATGCCGCTACCTGCATTGTTGGGACTGTTTAATGGTAATTCGTTATTGAAAAATGTTTTTAGGGACAATGTAACACAAAACACCAGTATTTGCACAATACAGTAAAGGCTTTCTTTCTCTGTAAAGCTCACATGCTCACAAGACAAGATGCTAGGTGGTTGGCTAGCCACCGGCTCCCATCAATTTTAGAAATGACAAGCCTTAACCACTTCCTGCGAAGTTTCTACGCAAGTTTGCTGTTAGGCAACTAATTCAAACGCTAATATGTTCTTTGGAAGTAAACTAACTTACTTTCGGGCAAAGTTTTTGAGACCAAAACGTTTTATTGAGATAAAATATTGAGAAGTTTTATTGAGAAGTTCTGAAAAACTTCTTCTCTTTTGTGAACACGCGTTTGTCACTAGATTGTGGTGGTCTATAAGAAGAAATTTGAAAATGTATCAAAGTATCTTAAACTGGTACTGGCAAATATAATGTCGGATGCATTTTTCGCCATGGTTTCTTGCATCTGTATCTTCAGTATCCCTTGTCAGAGTATTTTCTAGCTTGTAAGAGTCTCTTGTCGGAGCCTTACTCTAATATGTATCGGAAGTTCTGGGAATAACTTAATTGTCTTGCATTGCGAGAAGCTAATGGAAAGTTTTTATTTAGAAAAGTATAACATTCTGCAGGATATCATTGGAGCAAAATGCGGCAAATGTTTGAAAATAGTGATTACTATTTTTATTTCACTCGTTACGAAATGAATGGCAATGCGTAAAGTTTCTTCAAGTAGAGGGTATGTGCTACATAAATAGGTCCGTAAAACCAAAACGTCGCGTTTTGTCCTACGTATTATTCTGACCCGCCTTACCGTAATCCTAAAGTTATCATCAGTGGTGGTGTCATTGAAAAAAACAACTTAACAGAGAATCAAGCATGGGCTCCGTCGGACGCCAGAAACAAGTTTATTTCGATCTAAGGTGCCAATTAGGAAAGCGCATTCATAACGATTCATTGGTAATCTATATTTTAAACCATGTAGAGTTTTATTCATTAGAAAACAGTATGTGTACTCATTTACTACGTAATAACTTATGAAGTGTTCTTATGAAAATTTGAGTAAGAGCGCCTGCCGATTTCCCTTTATTTGTAGCTTCCAGGAAACCATGCGTAACTTTGTTTATTTGTGGGTTTGTAGAATAACTACGTCTAAAGCCGTGTGGCGCATTTCTTGGAGCCTTATGCTTTTAGAGAAAGTTCTGAATATATTTATAAATAATGTGCTAGCAGATTTTACACAAAATGGATTTTGATGATTTGTACCGATAGTTAGCCATGTTGCATTTATCACCAGATCAGACAGTGGTTTGTAGATCACATCTAGCCACCGCGGCCAGCATTTCATTCTGCGAACAGCAGTCGATTTCGGTCAGCAGGCAGCAGCAGCGGTTTTCTAGTGGCTGTGCTGCTTCAACACTGTAACCGCCATAACAACGCAACTGGCTCACTCTCATACCGCGGTTTACGTAATGCGGGTATTCCCCTCACCGTATGTGCCAACCTCAGACAGCGAAAATAAAAATTTAAAACTTTAAAAGATAAACGAAGAATATATATAAAAAGAATAAACGAAGAATATAAATCGTTTGTTATAACTGGCGTTATAATTACAGCCGACCAACGTCCCAAACGTCACATCACGATCATCTCCTAGCAGTCAAGAGTTTTGCGACGTAGTACACCTACGGCTGTTTAATATAAGTTGTATTTTTTTTCTTCAAAAGTTATTCTAACGCTATATGAAAATTAATTATAAACAGAGACTGATTACCACGATGTATGACAACCTTACTCCATGGTTGAGCTGACACCGCCATGAATAATAGAGTGGCAGTCTCTTGGTTGAGGTACTGCGTCCAATGACAACAATTAGTGATGTATCAAATGCCTTATGTATTACACTGTATTAGTTTTTACGTATCTATGCCCCTGACGCAAGAACCTATAGGCCAACGTTGGTCGTCCTACCTAAAATACGCCCACTAATCTTGCTTACACTTTCATTTATTTAGAGTTACGCCTGAGTGATTACATGATATCCGGCGTTACGTGAGACTGTTCTGCGTGTTCCGCAATATTGTGGTCAACTTGCCGTTTAGGCCTAAAATACGCATACAGCTTGTGAATTTACTCACATTTGTCGTTCCACCTCGTAGGGCCTGGCTCGAAGTGTACCATTGGCTCGTTTTAGCTGACTGCTTCGCATAAAACAAATTTTAACACTGGGTGTGGTCAGCGGGAATTATATTTTTTGACGCTGTTGGTCAGAACGTTGAACGTGCCTCTCAGTATGCGCATGCCTCGACCACCAGAACGATAGATTTCTCTTGGCTTCTCTAAATGTCGAAGTTTTTGTGATGGTTGGAATCCTGCGCGACAGCATTACATTTTATCCGACAGACGAGATTTCCCCTACCACCACACATTTCATTCAAGTACCTATTGAAGTTAAGGGCTGCAATTTTCACTTCATGGGCGCCTCTTATTCTTGCGGTTCTCATTTGTCAACATATTGCGAACACTGATATAGTTAAGACGCTGCTTTTCCCAGCTTGGAGGCCTCCCTGCAGTAGCGTTTATCATCAAATTTCACTTTGCTGTATACATATATTTTCTAATGGCGATGATCATCTTACGTAAGAGAACGATACTTTGACGCACATCATTGTTTTTCAGTCGGTAATAAGTTGACGTGTTTAAACGTTTTCTGATTGACAAACATAATAGACCTTGCTAGGGTTTCTGCTTTACAATACAGTGCTTAGTCGGATTTCAAACATCCATACTTTGCCATAATTGTACGTCAAACGCTCGTGTAGGTGGAAAAAGAAACGGCTTCTCAAGGCTGTGACACACACTGAAGAATATTGAAAAGAAGATGAAAGACGCCATATCCAGCGTCTCCCAACGTTCACGTTTCAAGGAAGGAAGGCCGTGACTTACGATAAATATATTCTATTTAATGTCACCTGTAAAGGTCAAAATGGAGATTCATTGTGCATCTTGAGGAGCTAAAATCTTTAGGCCCGCATCCCGTCATCACTATAGAAGCGCCCTAGAACACAGGCGTGGCACCCGTGCAAAGATACGATGAATTGATTCACCATGTCAATATCCTGTGCTGGCGCTAGACAAACGCGCTGAACCATACTCTGTCCATGCACCTGCTCATCCATGCGTTCGTTCATTCATGTATTAACTACCAAGCATTCATAACGAGCTTCGGCGACTTCGCGCGTATCTATCTATCTATCTATCTATCTATCTATCTATCTATCTATCTATCTATCTATCTATCTATCTATCTATCTATCGATCTATCTATCTATCCATCTATCTATCTATCTACCTATCTATCTATCTATCTATCTATCTATCTATCTAACTGTCTGTCTATCTATCTATCTATCTATCTATCTATCTATCTATCTATCTATCTATCTATCTATCTATCTATCTATCTATCTATCTATATAGCCGCCTAGGACCTTTAGCTCTCCTGGCCGTTTCGAAAATGGTGTCGGTACCAAACTTGGTATGGCATAACTCGACTGTATGAAGAACATGTTTGACTAGTCATAACATAAAAATCATGATATAGAAGTCTTAAATGCCATGATTACATTACATGTTCCTGCATCTCTCGCGGTGGTTTTGTTCACATGGCATGTTGCATAACTGGTTTGGTATGACATATTTCTATGGTGAACACAAACGAGAGACCCTAACATAAAAATCTTGACATGCGTGTCATGTAACATGACTAGATGCCAAGCTCATGATGTGCTCGCGGGCGTTTCGCTAGCATCACATAACCAAATTTGATATTACGGTACGCGAATGAATGATGAAGGTATTTGAATGGTGCAAACATGATAATCACGAGATTCGTGTCATGTAACAACATGACCACATACCTTGCTCATGATTCGCTGGTGGCTGATGCACTAGCTCAACTTATACCAAATTTGGTATTATGGGACGTGAATAGATGACTAAGGTATGATACTGGTGCAGACATGATAAACATGAGATGCGTGTCACGTAACAACATGACTACATGCTACGCTCATGATGCGCTCGTAGCTCTTTCGATAGCTTCACATGTTCCAAACTCGGTATTACGTGACGCGAACGGACGACATAGGTAAATGACACATACGAACATGATAATCACGACATGCGTGTCATGTAAAAACATGACGACATGCCACACTCTTTATGCACTCGCGGCGGTTTCGCTATAAAAACATGTGCCAAATTTGGTATTACGTGACGTCAACGGATGACGAAGGGATGTGACTGGTGCAAACATCATAATCATGAGATGCGTGCCATGTGAGAACATGAGTACATGCCACAGTCAGGGTGCCAATAAATTTCGATGTGACGTGCTGCGCGTGCTCGCCGGCGTCGTTTTGGCCTGGTCACGCCGGTGTTGCCACGCCAGGCACCGGTCTTGCGAAATGCTAGCAGGTGCGTGCCGCGCTGCTTTGCTTTGACGCATGCGTGTTTCAGTGCGTCCGGCGTCCCTCTGTCACGAAAAGAGGGACACGCAGTGTTGTCTGAGGAACGCATCGGAGCGAAATGCAGCAAGTCGCATTTCGCACCGGTTGCCGTCGGGCCTCGCTGAGGGACGCTGGTTGCGCTGGTCGCGCCTGGCCTCAGACTATAGAGTGCTCGCGTTTTGCTAACGTGGCGTCGCTGGGCCCAGCGTGTGCGCGCGTCAACGCTAAATTAGAGTATATAGGGCCCTTCATTATGCGCTCGTGGCGGTTTTGCTAGCTCCACATATTACAAATTTGGTGTTGTGTGACGTCAATGGATGACGAAAGTATATGATATCGCATAGACATACGTTGAGAGGCTCCAGTAAATTGTGGGGAAATATATAGTTTGTGGGGGTATATCGCGGCCATATACAATGAAAAACGATTTCGGGGTGGAAATAAATGATGTTTCTGATTGTCGTGCTGGTGATTCAAAAATACTTAACAACGTCTGAGCAGTCAGAAGGCGAATTCTGCAGGAAAGAGGAGAGACCCTCGATTCGCGATACAACACATTGTTGGCAACTGTTTTAGGCAAGCCAAGGCATACGCGCAAAGCTTCTCTTTCCAGAAGAGCTAGAGGCCGTAACTAATAAACTAGAACTCTAGAGAAAAGTGCTCAAACAAATTCCGACATAGGCAAACGTAAATGCGCTATATCATTACCAGTGTGCTTGTACTCATACCTATGTGGCAGTTGCTTAGCCTACGCATTATGCCTATGGCCCGCGCACCTTTTCTGTCGATTTATTCGATGTGAGGTCGCCTGTTAAAAGATGTATGATAAATTACTGCAGACTATTCAACATATTCCACCTGTGGTAGATACTCATGACGGTAAGACAGCGAGATGTGCACGGGGTTTTGCAGCTCGAAAGCAAGAAGGGGACATTTACTCGGAATAAGTAGAAAGAAATTGCCTTCTATTCAGCCCCCGCATATATTAAGGTAAGTCTGCAGCTGTTCATATAAGGTATGCATGTTTTCTGGCATTGCTGAAAATGCGATATCATCTGCATAAGCATAAGTTGTTATGTCCTGTTTACGTGTAATAGCGCTCATTAGTAAATTAAATAGCACAGGGGAAAGCACTGAGCCTTCTGCTATTCCTCTCGTTTGTGTGTGAGTAGATGATCAAATACCATCTTTAAAACAATAAAATTTTCTGTCTGCGAGAAAATTGTAAACCCAAGCTATTATGCATGACGGAAAGTCAAGGTATTCTAATCTATGTATGAAAATACAATAGTTCATGGTGTCATAAGCTTTAGCAATGTCTAAGGTAACTAAAGCTGCATATTTGTTATCTAGCTGAGCTAACTGAAGCCGACTTTCGAAATAATAGTGGGCATCCCGAATTCAACAACCTGCTCTGAAGCCAATTTGACAGGGGCTTAGAATTGACCTCTCGTAATAAGTTCACTCATTTGTATAATGACAATTCTCTCAGCCAAATGCACTAAGTTTGATGTCAGTGCAATTGGCCTTATGTTATCCTCACAGATGCCGTGCGCCGATGCTGATGCTGATGACCTCAGATGAATGGCGCTTACCCACTAAGGGGGATGGGCCAAGAACCGGGCGGCAGGATACTTAAATGAAACTAAAATGAAAATGAAGCCAATCTGAAAAAGTAGCTTAAAATAATACTACCAAAAAACAAAAAATGTTTGCTGAGCAAGCGGTCAAACTATCTTTTGTTTTTGAAAGACATAACTACGAATTATAAACTAAAGATCTGAAAAAGTAGGGGTTCACTAGCATGGTAACCTTTTAGTTGCGTTGATGTAATCAAACAGAGCGGAGCATACATCCCTGTGGCAGTAACCAAATGAAGTTCCGCCAATTGATAAAATTACTGGTAGATTTACTTGTATTCCTAGCTTTTGTAATGGGGCTACTAAAAATCTTTTTCTCTGATAAGAATAACGATGACAGAATAAAAAGAAATGTTCAATTGTTTCAATTTCGTTGCAACAAATGCATAGCGGTGACGCCTTGAGCCGAGCTTTGTTAAGGTAATAATTTAGTTGTGGAACTGCACAGCGAAATGTGGTATAAGTGACCTCTAACTAGCGAGATACACGCCACTGTTTATTCCAGCAATAGATCAAATGCTCAAAATCTTTGAATTTATCCAAATTACCTTTTCCCCATTGCAGGCAAGCATTTCGGAACCTTAGCGCGGTTACGTAAGCCGTATCTGGCAAAACTGGGATAGTGGGCCCACCCAGGGATACTGCTGCTAAAGAGTCCGCCATTTCGTTGAAATATAATTCGCGGTGGCCTGGTACCCATAGCAAATGCAGTTTTTTTTACGTTTTTCGGTACTAAATGCCGAAACGTATTCATCAGCTCTGAATTTACTGCCGCAGAAAGTGCATTACAAACTGATAACGAATCTGTAATGATAACTGCTAACGATTCACTTGAGGGTAATTTGCGTAGGGCAAGAACAATGGTCAATAATTCTGCAATGAATACCGGGGTATAATCTGGGAGTCGAATCGAAAAGGACCAGTCCAAAGAAGGAGAGAAGATGCCAACCCCAGCCTTTTCTTTTGACACAGATGCATCAGTCGCTATGATAATGCTAATTCTCCTTGTCCCAGCCTCCTTTTTCTCTTCATCTTTACCCTTCTCTTGACCTTTCGATGCTTCATGCACGGACAACGTCAAATATCTGAGCGTGGACGACGAAAAAACACACATGGGCAATTTTAACGTGGGAGCGTTAAAAAACGAGATCGGCATCGTTCACTCGACGGGTAGGAAGCATGAATTTCAGGGTCGCCGCAAGAATCGAACCTAAGCATTCTGCGTGGCAATCAGGGATTCCACCACAAAGCCACGCCAGTTTTTTTCTTTTCTTTAATGCATAAAAGCATCACCAGTGATGATGAACCACGCTAAACATACTTCACCAAAAATTGGGCGAACACACACAAGAGTTCAGAAGGGAAAGCAACTCCAGAACATGGGTCAAAAGTCTCAATAACATTGCGCACTTAGGCAGCTGCTTCTCGGAAGAGTGATCTCGTTGAGCGTGGTGGCTCGGCGAGTCGATCTATAATGCGACTTTGTCATAGTGGATAAATTCCCAACAACATAAACAGGCCGTATGAAGAATTATCAGTCAGGCTCTTTTTGAAAGGCAGGAACCTAATACCATGAGTTATGATTGGAAGTTCTTTTCTGGTTGTTCTTTTTAGAATGTCTCAAAAATAATGTGCGGCGCGACATTGAATAAAACAATGCTCTGCAATCAACCTGAGACGATAGTCTCAGCTCGATTGCAGAGTTTACAGTTCACTGTCCAGGTCACTTATATTGATTTTTCATTCAGCCACGTTTTCACTGGCAGAGTGTAGGTGGGATGTTTAACGAAAAATGTTTTTGCTGAAGGAGATATCCGCAATCTACGTACACGGCATGATAGATCGTGACCAGACAAAAGCGATTATGGCATTCGATAAGCGGATAGAATGCTCTCATCCCTACCATGTTGCCACCTTTTGATGGATCATAGTTATCGCAGCATTCCAGTGCGGGCCACTGTCACGATAGTTATCGAGAGGCACACCAAGGTACCTCATATTAGCTACATGCCAGTGGATATTTGCGAAGACCGAAGGAGTTTCGGCCCACATGCCAAGCCAGAACTTTCTACATTTATAGAAATTTATGTTGGCGCAAGTGACTTCACAGAAACAAAATGTAGCGTTAATAACAGAGTAAAATGCCATTGTACAGTACATCGTCAACCAACTGCAGATGTCTTAGGAGCCGGAACAAAAAAAGCATGCTGTACCTTATCAAATGCTTTTTCAAGGTCTATTTGAAATAGGGCTACTTGGTTTATGCTACCATCAATGCACACAAAGACTTACCGTGCAACATGAATGTTTGTCGGTATAGAGAGACCTCAAACTCCACATGTTTGGTGGTCTCCAACACATTTAGTAATCACTGTCTGTAGCCAATTTTTGAGCAATTTCGCAAATATTTTGCAGTCAACATTACTCGAAACTAGTTCTCAAATAGACCCTAATGTTCATAAAACGTCAATTGGGATTGCAGTGATGGCAATTGAATTGCATAAACAATACATATGTAATCCTACGATTAAGGCGTCACGTCTGGTCAACATCAGTAGTACTAACGAGCCATCCGCTGAAACTGATTTATGGAGCCGTGCCCAGGCCTGCTATCATCGCAAGCACTATAGCTCTTCATATT
Source organism: Rhipicephalus microplus (assembly GCF_043290135.1). Lineage (NCBI taxonomy): Eukaryota > Metazoa > Arthropoda > Arachnida > Ixodida > Ixodidae > Rhipicephalus > Rhipicephalus microplus. The sequence continues at coordinate 132,866,900 of NC_134707.1, forward strand.
AGCTTATAGCTGTTTGATTTTCCAATACTCATTCATGTTCCTGTTGGCGTCATTGCGCAAGCCCAAACAATTGGTTAAATAAACATCAGCAACATTTCAACGTATGTCTGTGCGTGCATTATTTAAACATATATTTAGCGCTACTTCATGCACTGTCACTGAGTAAAACAATATTGTCACGATCAGCTTCCCTGTCGTATAATTCGCATAGCCTTGATTCAGAAGATGCGCGGTATCTGTCATTTTTTTCTTATGAAAGTGAGAGTTTCAGCAAGGTGTCATTCCAATGAGTAAGGTGATACATAAAATGACATTATTGCACAAAATTGCTCATGCATGCGTAACTTTTTTTGAAGGCCAGGAATATGACACCATTATGTTTTTTTCTTTCTATTTTTGCGAGACATCACAGAATATCATGGTAATTATTTTAATGCCTGATCTAGGTAGCGGAGAGTATTCCTAATGTTATCAGCGTCGTAATACAAGGCTTCTATCAAGCTTTGCACGAAGGACACACGAGAAAAGAGTGTTCCGAAAATAGAAACCCTTTTAACACCATCTCTGTCCTGATACTGTACGCCTTCTTGCTTTCTCTCTTTCTTTGCTGATGTCCTTCAAGAATTTTTAGCAAAACGACACCACTTTGATTAATCCCGACGGCTCACAAAACCACTAATTAGATTTGTGTTTTTTCTCCACCATTTACCAAGTGGAAATGCTGACGTTTATTTTGTTTCTTATTATGCGACACAGTTGTCCTATATACATGCATTGAATTGACCTGCGTGTCAGTCAGTATTTTGTACCGTGGCTATTTCAAGCATATCTTGCCAGAAAGCTTTCGCGGAATAAATTCTCGGGCGATCAGTGGGTATCACATATTTTTTACCAACTGCAGTGCTGGTAATAGCTATCGCCGCAATCAACGAGTTCTCTCGCCGGCCACAGGAACTGTGATTATGCGCCTTAGTGGCTATGATCATAATTTCCAGCATAATAGTCGCATATGTTTTGACTTTCACAGGTGTGCTCATTACTGTTAATTAAAATTTACGCTGTAACCTCTTCTAGCAATTAAAAAAGTCGAACTATAGGATCCGCCCAATTTTCGGTATCGCCCTGTGTGGATTATTGTTACTGACTTCAGAAGCATTATCATCACCATCACTTCACGAAGGATAACAACGTTCCGGCAGACTCTTTCTTTTTTTAGGTATAATATTTCCTTCTCCCATTTGAATTATTTATTACTTGAAGGGCCTAAAATCTCATACAAGAAATTCTTGGCCAGTTCCCCTGAGTTGGTATCAGCCATAGGAAAGCCATCATCACCATCATCATTCTCATGCGACGCCTATAGCCTGCTTTTGCCTGTGATTGTGGTCGGCGTTAAACCAGCTGCGAAAGACATCCAGCAGGTAACTTCCAACGGTTTCCGACTTTTTTTTCATTGTGAATCAGATTAACGGGCAGCGCAGTGGTCTGGACTTGTACCAGAGAGATAGAAGCAAGGGGCTGCATTTTGTTAAGGGCTATTCTGTGTTGCGCTTTCAGAAGGGCGTACTACTGAGAGGGATATGCGCTGTAACGTTTACACTCATAATTTGTGCACTTGTGGTAAGCCATGCGTCAGAGGACACTATTTGGATTGAATTGAATAACCGGTCTGCTTAAAGAAATCATTGACTGGCAACTACATGACATCATACTCAGCTTCATTTTTTTGCGCCAATCACTATCACTGATGGCCGCACCTTTTGCATGACAGCGACTAACTGGAAACGTTCATGTGCTTTGATGTTGAATGAACAAATATTGCGAAAAAAACCATGGACTAATTAAGGAACAGCAATCAACAGCGCTAGGCATGTGTTTGTCAGCGCCTAAATATTAGTATCGAGAGATGACGCAGAAAAAGTTAAAAAGACCACAGGTTTTTATGTGGGTATTCTTTATAAAGAAGTAGCTTACATACGACGAAAACAATGCAATGTCTCATTGATCAGCACCCCCGATAAAGCATGCATGTGTTTCACCTGCCACAGGAAACTCACAAGCTTGTGAGTCAGCCTTTTTTTGGACTTTCACATGCATATAAGCACACCTAAGGAATACTTTGCGTGGTGTTCATGTCTAATAAGCCACTAAGGCGCTTTCCGGACTTTTTTTGTCATCGTGTCCATGCGTAGGTGTTTTTTTTACCTTTCGCAGATGCTATTTATGCTTACTTTCACATAATAATCTAGTACTGAATCGGCGTTGTTGTATTTTCATTCCTCTGAATGTGCACGTTTTCTTCACTTTTATTTTGGCTCTTCAGAGGAAGGAGAACTCCAGGTGATTTGACCACCACCCTGAATATAAAGATTTTGAAATACAGTGACTTTAAATTCAACGCTTGTTGGCATATGCTGTATTCTCTTGCGGGAATTCTTCGCACCAGGTATATTGGCGCGGTTCCTTTGTCCACGATCCTGTAGGTGGCAAAGCCTATGGCTAACAGTCCTCTAGAAAGCGTAATAATGCCATGCTCGCCACCCTCTCCCGTTTGGTTACTAGTTTCTCAAAGCATATCTGTTGATTGATTGATATGTGGGGTTTAACGTCCCAAACCTACTGTGGCATACTCTTATTATTTTCTGGTACGACACTTAAGACATAAGCTAGTAGTGGGTAGTCTGCTGAGGAGAAAGAAAAGAAGTAGTTGGAACAATGGCGGAGAAGCAATAATAAACCGCGCTGTGGTTTCGGAACCGCGTTTCAGAGTGCTATATTTATTTGTGACCCGGAAACCGAACGCGACCTTCCATGGAGCAGCGTGAGCATTTCGACAGCCTCAGCCCTGGTACCGCTGCCACTGCACTCGGCCATGTACCTTCTTCGGGTGTTGTTGGAGGTACTGATACCATGACGCTACCACAGCTGTGGCTCTCCGATCCTTCCTTATTGTTCATTCAAGTCGAGAACAAGTTCCGCATTCATCGCATCACGTCAGAAGTTCGCAAGCATGAGCTCCTCGCTGAAGCGTTGTTACCAAAGGCAATGGCCGAAATACGCCACATCCTCGTGGGCCCGCCTGGTGACACTCCATATACGACAGTCAAACAGGCTCTTCTTCACCGACTCGCTCCTCCTGAGCATCGGCGCATTCAGCAACTTCTGTGCAACGAAGAGCTCGGGGACCGCCGTCCCACACAGTTTCTACGTCACCTGCAGCACCTGCTCGGGGACTAGCCAGACGGCCAGGAAACATCCATACTAGGTGAGTTGTTTCTACAGCGTCTTACACCTACCATGCGAATGGCTGTTGTCCAAGCTCAGTATAAGCCGCAGTCGGAGCTGGCAGAAATGACCGATGACATGATGGACGTTGCTCCGGCAGCCATAAACGCTGCCCACACCTCTCCGATTTCCGAAGCAGATTCCCTTCGAGAAACGGTAAAAGATCTCACACCTGAAGTCGCCCATTTGCGTCTGCAATTGCTTAGCATTCGCAACTTAAATGACCAGCCTCGTCCACATCAACCATCTCTCACGTCGGCTGTTCCGCAACAGCCCCTCCACCAGCCCGAGCACTGCTTTTTACCGCAGAACACATGCTATTATCACCGGCGTTTTCGTGCCGCGGCTTGCAGATGTGTGCCACCTTGCTCATGGCGCATGGGAAACGCTCCGGCTAATCGTCGATAACAGCGGTGGGCGATCAAGGCCAATATCAAGCCGCATCTTCCACATTTCTGACAGAACCACAGGTCTGCGCTTGCTGGTGGACATTGGAGCAGAAGTCAGCATAATTCCATCGTCCAAAACTGACCAGAGTCTTCGCGAGAGATCAACTCATTTACAAGCGGTCAATTCTTCGTTCATTGCAACTTACGGGAAGAAGTCTCTGACCTTTGATCTGGGTCTTAAGAGAAAACTTCAGTGGTTATTTTGGATACCAGACGTACGCTACGCAATCTTCGACGCCGATTTCTTAAGGCATATTCCTCTGCTCCTGGATATGAACCGCTGTCGCCTGGTCGATAGTTATACAGGCTTATCGGTGAATGGTTTTCTGTCACGCGCTACGGCCTTAAACCCCACTCTTGTGAAACCGCCCACAACCCCATATACAGCTCTGCTCAACGCGTTTCCAGAGATTACAACGCAGGCTCCCATGAATAAGACCCCCAAGCACACTGTGACTCACTGCATCGTTACCACAGGCCCGCCGGTTCACTGCCGGCCTCGCTGACTTGGCCCTGATAAACTTTGAATTGCTCGCAGCGAGTTTGAGCATAGGTTAGAGTTACAAATCATTCATCCGTCATCAAGCTCGTGGTCGTCGGCGCTACACATGGTTCCCAAGAAGAACAATGACTGGCGGCTCTGTGGTGATCATCGAGCTCTCAATGCAGTCACCGTTCCAAATCGATACCTGTTACCCAATATTCAGGACTGTACTGTCTTTTAACCGGCACAACTGTATACTCGAAGATTGATCTTGTGAAAGCTTAACACCAGATCCCCTTTGAGCCTTCTTACATTCCCAAAACTGCGATAATTACCCCATTCGGGCTCTATGAGTATTTACGAATGCATTTCAGTTTGAGAAGCATAGCTCAGACATTTCAGCGTTCCAGAGACAAAGTCACAAGAGGCTTGCCGTTTTGTTTCGCCTATATCGACAATCTTCTAGTTGCCAGCAACGACGCTGAAACGCACAAGGCAAATCTACGTCAGCTTTTCACTCCACTGCGTCATTACGACCTTGTCATCAATGTAGAAGTGTCAGTTTGGAGTCTCGAAGATAGCATTCCTCGGACATCAGGTCACAAAAGATGGCATCACTCCTCCACCTCACAAAGTTCAAGCTATCCTTAAGTACCCGCTTCCCACGTTCATATGCTGTCTATGACATTTTATCAGACTCGTCAATTTTTATCGCCACTTCATCCCTACATGCTCTACACTGCTGCAGCCTCTGGAAGCACTACTCTCGACTTCGCAAGCCGAGTCAGCCGCACTTTCCTGGGACACGGTCGCGGATCAAGCTTTTGGCGCCGTTAATATCAAGCTTGCCCAGGCCACCCTCCTGAACCATCCTTCACCAACTGCTCCCACTAGCCTTATGGTGGACACTTCTTCAGAAGCAGTTGGGGCGGCTCTTCATCAATGAATCAATGGTGCATGGGCTTCGATTTCCTTATTTTCCCGCAAGTTACGTGACACTGGGCACCGATATAGTACTTTCGGACGGGAGCTCCTCGCGGCCTACCTTGCGGTGAAGCATTTCAGGTACTTCCTTGAAAGGCGACATTTTGCCATTTTTACCGACCACAAGCCCCTTGTTTCGGCTTTACGTTCCTGCAGTGCCACGGACACTCCTAGAGAACTTCGACACCTTGCTTTCATTGCCGATTTCACCACAGACATATGTTATGTAAAAGGCAGCTTTAACACTGCAGCGGACGCTCTCAGTCAAATTACCATCAATGCCATGACAGGCACCACCAACAATTCATTGTCCTCACTCGCGGAGGCCCAGGCATTAGACGATCAGCTTCCACGACTCCGATTCTCTGCTTCCCTCTACTGGAACAAGTCAACTTTCCCGACAACAATGCTACGCTCTGGTGCGATGTTTCACACAACTGCACTCATATCTATGTTCCTTCACAGCTTCGTCGTGCTGTTTTTGACACCGTACACTACATCTGCCATCCAGGCGTAAGAGCTACGCAACTTATGGTCACTGAATGCTATGTCTGGCCGCGCATACGCCCTAACATTCGTGACTGGGTTCGCACTTGCAGAGAATACCAGCGTATCCAGGTGCAACGGCACAGAAGCCTCCATGGAGAAAATTCCCTCTCCCTGATGCACGTTTTGACACCATTTGGACATTGTCGGGCCATTACCTCCATGTCAGGGAAATACGTATTTGCTTACGTGTATTGACAGGTACACTAGGTGGCCTGAAGCAGCTCCAATGCCTGACATCACGGCAGAAACAGTTGCTCGTACCTTTTTTGCTACCCGGATTAGCCGTTAACGTGTACCATCAACGGTGACTACTAATCGAGGCAGACAGTTTGAGTCAGCGCTTTTTACCTCTGTCACATTTATACTGGGTTGTGCACGTATTCGCACAACTGCTTATCATCGACCATCAAATGGCTTAGTGGAGAGACTCCACCGTCATCTAAAACCAGCATTCGCCTCGCAGCCTCACGCCGAAGATTGGGTATCACACCTCCCGATCGTGCTTCTCGGCCTGTGTTCAATACTTCGGCCAGAACTTGCCTGCTTTGTAGCCGAGATGGTTTCTGGCTGCACACTCCGTTCAGCACGGTTACTACGCAGAGTGTTTCGGATCCATCTTCTTTAGTCCAGCGTTCGTGGACCTTTATGCAAAACTTGCGCCCATCACCAACTTCAGCTCACACTAAGAGCGACGTTTTTCTGCCGGCAAACCTAGACATCTTCACGCGTTTTTGTTCATGTCGATGCGTCTCGCCGTGCTCTTCAGCCTCGCTATGACGGTCTTTTCCCAGTCATAAAGCGTTCTGAACATCATTTTACAATCCTGCGTAATGAGCATGAAGACACAGTCTGCATAGGAAGGATCAAGCCGGCACCCATTCTGACAAGCTCCGTCTGATCATCTTTTTCGTCAAGTGCCCACGACCACTTGTTTGCAGGGGGTGGGGGGGGGGCTATTTGTGGCATACTTTTCTTCTTCTTCTGGCATGACACTTGGGACATAAGCTAGTAGTGGGTAGTCTGTTGAGAAGAAAGAAAAGAAGTAGTTGGAACATTGGCGGATATGCATCAACAAACTACGCTGTGTTTTCAGAACCGCGTTTCAAAGTGCTATTCCACCATATGTATATGAGAGACGCCGTAGTAGAGGGCTCCGAAAATTCAGACCACCTAGAATTCTTTAACGGACGCTCAAATCTGAGCACACGGGCCTACAACACTTCCGCCTTCATCGAAAATGCAGCAGGCGCAGCCGGGATTCGATGCTGCAACCTGCGGGTCAGCAGCAGAGTACCTTAACCACTAGACCACCGCGGCGGGGCAAGCATATCTGTTAGCGCATTCCTACAGAAGTGTAGAGAGGATACACTGAATTACATCAGACTTCCTTTATTATCATGCATGTGTGGTAGCTTTACCATGTGTCCGGTAAATAAAGGATAGATTTTTCTTATATTCGTAACAAGCATTTATTTTTCAGACGCGTCAGCACTTCAAGGTATGTATATGCGAACGAATATCTAAGTAAAATAGTGACGAGGAAGCCTGTTCTGTGTAAAACAAAAATGATCTGTTTTAAAGAAGAACTTCTTGCTGGGCAAAGTAGTGCATGTCTGAGGTGTGTAACACTGCGAAAACACTCGGAGCGTAAACGAAATATAGAAGTAAAGCGAACTAAAGAAGCGTAAACAGAAAGAGATGAATGTGCTCTTTCCGTTTGCGCTTTTGTGCTTCCTGTGTTCGTCCGATTCTATGCGCAACGTTACACACCTCTAATAAAAAAAGCTCCTTTAAGAATAAGGATGGGTTGTTGTCCCTACGGTAGACGTTCTTGTTACGGTGAGGTTACGAATTTAGTGTAAAAAAACTTCTTGCTGGGCTACTTGGTAAGACATTTCAAAGAACTAATTTTAGCGCAGACACGTGACACACACACACACACACACACACACACACACACACACACGCACGCACACACACACACACACACACACACACGCACGTGCACGTGCACGCGCACACACGCGCACGCACACGCACACACGCACACGCACGCGCGCACGCACAGACATTAGCGTTGTGCGCGTTTGATTCAAGGGTGTGTGTGTTTATGCGTGAATGTGTCATCTGTTCGCGCTCATATTAGTAGTAAGTTGTAGCTAGTGCGGAAAAAGGTGCAGCCTCCTAATATTGGTTCATAAGTTGCCAGGTTCGCGCGTGGTGTAATACAAAATCACGTGTAAGCGCAAACGAGGAGGGCACCACTCGCAACTAACTTTATATTCTAAACAAAACATCAGCATGCGTAGCCATGGTAAACATACGTAAACCACTTGGCCTCACACGCAGCTGTAAATATACTAAACAAAGGCAACGTTAAAAAACTGTCTAAATTAGAAAAAAGAACACAAAAATAGTGACTGTATTTCAAAACTATAGAAGTGTCATTTGCATTCATTTTTTAATAAAATACAAAGAAAACAGGACATCCGTCTGCGAGTATATTGATGGATAAATGTATTGGATGCTCAACTATACAATTTGTAATGTAGAACGTAGGTATGTTAAAATGCCATGAGTGCCTTGACTAGAAAAAACCTTTATACGTGAATACTAATAATATTAGCCGTAAAATTTTCTTGTATTTTGATGCCCGAATCCAAGATAAGATTACGACGGACGCCGTAGTAGAGGGCGACAGAAACTTCTACTATCTGGTGTGTTTTGACCCGCTTTGAGATCGCAAAGTACGCAGGAGTATGTGATTCTTTTTCCATCAATGTGTGACTAGCGTGGGTGGGGTAGAGCACGCGACATTTGGGGAAGCCAGCTGAGTACCATAACAACGTTGGTGGACTATAGCAAGACTGTTTGTGGGTACGATGAACATGAAATAATATTCATGTGGTCTTCACAACTCATTGTGTGTATTTTTCCTTCAAAAAAGAAAAGTACTTCAAACGAGGAAAAGCCTTCTTCAAGTGGTGATTACTTGTGTCGATTGATTTTCAGTTCCTGTACCTGTCTACTACAAAGAAAAGTCATCCGCTGCCCAGTAGCAACGGGTGCGGTCACACTGCAGTGAGGAATCGTTCGTTGACAGATAATATAGTGAAGCCTGACAATGGGTAAGCCCAGCTAAAAGCATAATTCAATTGGCCATTTAACTACTAATGATAGCTTAGCACGGTTATGTACTTTTATATATGGTTGCGAAAACTTGGAAAACACTGACCAGAGAGAGGTAGTAGGAGGGAGTAGAAAGGTCCCTGCTACTTCTTTACTCTGGTTGGTGTTTTTCAAGTTTGCGCTACTCTGTGCCCCATCGACGTTAAACAACCCACCCAATAAGAAGTCTCAATAAAGATTTGTAATGCAGTCGAGGAGAACCTTGCAACGTGGTTTGCCAGCCTGAATAGGCAGGATGAGTTAGTACAGTTGAAATCAGCATATTGTGCAAGATTCTTGACCGACGATAGACTGCACGTGGCTATTCCGAAAATATGTTTTTGAGATGGTCGCTTTGCATAAGAATGTTGTGGTGCCTTTAGATTATTATTATTTATTTGTGGGGTTTAACATCCCAAAACCATCATATGATTATGAGAGACGCCGTAGTGGAGGGCTCCGGAAATTTTGACCACCTGGGGCTCTTTAACGTGCACCCAAATCTGAGCACATCGGCCTACAACATTTCTGCCTCCATCAGAAATGCAGCCGCCGCAGCCGGGATTCGAACCCGCGACGTGCGGGTCCGCAGCCGAGTACTTTAGCCACTAGACCACTACGGCGGGGTGCCTTTGGAGGATGTGGTTAACGTTTGGTGCTGATGTTGATTGCGTTAATATGAGGTTTGTAGATGGTCGCTGTTGAGCAGGCTTGTTGGAGTGGAGGAGCTCGCTACTGTCCATTTCATTAGCACGTTTAATGGCATCGTCAATTATCTGAGGCGGGCACTTTTGTCTTCTTAGCGCATCACTGAGCTTGTCACAATTATCCCTGAAGTAAGATTGTGCGGAGCATAACCTTTTAAAACGGAGCGCCTGGCTGTACGGTATGCTTGTCTTGTTGTGTCTTATGTGGCTACTTTCAAAGTGAAGGTAGCGGTGTCTATCCGTCAACTTTCTGTAAAACTTTGTCGTTAGTTTATCACCTGATATTCATACCGTGACGTCCAGAAAGTTCATGTTTGATGCTGAGTAGACGAGCGAGAAAGAGATTGATGGATGAAATTTGTTAAAGCTTGCCACAAAAGACAAAAGTTCAGTTTTCCTGTAATGCCGCATCAAAAATTTATCGTCAATAAAGCACCTATAGAAAAACGGTTTTAGGGCGCACGTGGCAAGAAACCTGTCCTCCAATTCGCCCATGAATATATTGGCGTAATTTGGTCCTATCTTCGTGCCCATCGAGGTGCCCTCGTCCTTACATAGTGGGTTGGATTAAATTCGAAGTTATTTAGTTGCAGAATTAGTTTTAAAAGGGAGGCTAGAGTTGAGCTGTCAATAGGTTTGTCTAGTGAACATTCGTCATATGCACGTATTACGTACGGAATGCCGTCTTCATGCGGGATATTCGTGTATAGAGAAGCCATGTCTAGAGTGACTAGTAGCGCTTTGACGGGGACGTCAAGATCAGCATTGTCACTCAAGAAATAGTTAGTGTCTCGAAGATACGAGAGAAAGGAAGTGGGAATTTCTCTGATAAGAGCGTTAATGTAGCCGGAAAGAGGTTCAGTAACCGTACCAAAAGCCGAAACTATTGGACGACCGGGGTTATTTGGTTTGTGTAGCTTCGGTAATAAATAAAACCTTCCTGCAACAGGACTAAGCATTATTAGAGATTCAATCGTCTTTTTACTCATGCCTCGTTTTTGTAAAAGTTCCCCAAGAGCCTCGGCACAAATGTGTTTAAGGTCCTCAGTTGGGTCGTCACCGAGCTGCCTATAGTATGCAGTGTCGCCTAACTGTCTCAAAAGCTTCAGTGATATAGTCGGAGGTATTCATTGCCACTACTGCACCGCCGTTGTGCGCGAACTCAATAACAATATCTGCACGGTTCTGCAATGTCTTTATGGCCTTCCTTTCATTTGAGGTCAAGTTGTGTTTGAAAGAATTTTTCTGGTTATATGCTTCAAGAAAATCGCGTTGGAGAGCTGAAATGTACATATCAAGGCACTTGTCATAATTACCATATTATTCTATGATGTCTCGCAAAAATAGAAAAAAAACACATTTGTGTCATATTCCTGACCTTCAATGAAAGTTACGCATGCATATGGCCATTTTATGCAATAATGTCATTTTGTGTATCATCTTACTCGTTATAATAACAGAATGTAAAAACACTGACTTTCATAAAAAAAAGAATGACAGATACCACGCACCTTAGGAATCAAGGCTATGCGAAATATAAGAAAGAAGAGCTGATCGTGTTGAAAATCTTTTATTCAGTGACACGTCATGAAGTAGCGCTAAATATATGTTTAAATATTGCACGCACAGATGTTTAAAAGTTGCTGATGTGTATTTAACTAATTGTTTGTGCTGAGAGAGTTGTGCAATCTTTGTGATAAGATCACTTGATCTATAAAACATGATAATTTTAATGCATCAGAGTGAATGATCTCATGAAACAATGACATCAATGCAATATCACGACGAGCAACTAGCAATGGTACTGATAGTTTGATTTAAATCTGCGGGACACTTAACATGTGGCTGTATTTCTGAACAATGAAACAGCTTGGAATCTTATGAATGTTTCATAATGCTTTTACAAGGTATTTGTGATGTGGCGACCAAATTGGAGACGCATATTGAAGCTGTGGTCGCACAACAGTTGCATATGCGAGTTTTCGCAAGGGGGTAGTGCCCTACGCATGTTTGACGCAAAAATTATAGTGATTTGGATGCATTGGTAGAGAGAAATATCAAGGAAATACCAAAAAAAATCAGACAAATTTCAAGTGGCATGCATGAAAATGACCCTACTCGTAATAAGCAAACACTGCCTTTAATCTCCTTCAGGGTAGCTATGTCTGAATAAAATACCAACCGCGCAGGTTGCTTAGCATATGGAAGTTACACCGGAGGTCAAGTATGACACCCCACGCATCTAGCGGATATTACCTCATATTACACGAAATTTACCACTCTCTATATTGATGAATGTTTGGCACCATATAACTAGAGCACTTATGTGAAAGCAGGTAAATAAAAGAGAACCAATACAATGGAAACAAAATTAAGTGTCAAGAAAAGTGTCCTGCAAAAAATGATGATGTGTGGGACGGGCATGCCCCGCCACGGTGGTCTAGTGGCTAAGATACTCGGCTGCCGATCCGCAGGTCGTGGTATCGAATTCCGGCTGCGGCGGCTGCATCTCCGAAAGAGGCGGAAATGTTGTAGGCCCGTGTGCTCAGATTTGGGTGCACGTTAAAGAACCCCAGGTGGTCAAACTTTCCGGAGCCCTCCACTTCGGCGTCTCTCATAATCATATGGTGGTTTTGGGACGTTAAACCCCACAAATAAATAATAAAAATCCAAAGGCACCACAACATTCTTATGCAAAGCGACCGTCTCAAAAACATATTTAATAGCCACGTGCAGTCTATCGTCGGTCAAGAAACTTGCACAATATGCTGACTTCATCTGTACTAACTTACCCTGCCTATTCAGACTGGAAAACCACGTTGCAAGGTTCGCGTACACATGACCACCTTTATTTAAGCCCAAAGATCGGCGTCAAAGTTTAGAATGAAAATTAAAGGTGATTACGATTGCGATACGAGTAACTGTCTGTACCTACTCGAGCGCTCAGTCTATAAGCTTCAGTACTTAGGCCAGACAGCGACACCATTCAGACTGCGGTTTAATAACCACAAGGCACATGTCACAACTTTTCCTAACCCACCCCTATCTAAGCATCTGAAGGTGACAGGACATTCACTCGGTAACCTAACAGCAACCATATTAAAATCTGGTTTTAAATCTTACCACATACGGGAAGCACGCGAATCATTTCTCATCTACAAATTTAAAGCAACGTCATTCGGCATTAACGAAAGTGCAGGAAAGCTGACGTTCCTGGGCGCACGTTCAGCAACGGGATCACTGTGTCACGACAAGACTAAATTCCATATCACATGTCTGCAACTTTCATGAGTTTTCAGCCTGTTACCTACAAATCTGTTATATTTCATTCTCATGAATGCCATGTATCCCACTTTTACCTAAGTGCTTTTTTGTATAAACTACCATTGCCACATAATTCCCCTACCTTTTCTTTATATTGCTGTTCTCGGTGCTTCACTTCTGTTTTTTGTTACTTCTTTCAACGCATTGTTGCTGGTTGTTTACCTATGTTTCTTGTTAGTTTATCGAGTTGTTTTAACGCAATGTTGTTAGATGCATTCGCTGTTCATAATCACCCATGTTATCATGTGGTTCCTTTCCGGGACTGTGAAAAATGCTGTTTAATGCTGCGCAGACTTCGCCGTATATTATCATTTCGTGATATAATCCTGTGATTGTCACATCCTGCTGTTTCGCACGTTGATTTGTGTGCCACTGTCATATATGTGACAATATTGAACAGACACGTGTTGGGAGCCCGCAATGTATATAAGCAGCACGTTGACGTTTGCAATGTATTCCCTGACGAAGGCCGGGCACCGCTGAAGCGTTGACTTAACAATAGTTTTCGTACGTTTGTGCACTCAAGCCAATTTCTATATATATATATATATATATATATATATATATATATATATATATATATTGTGGGCACTTGTTACATCGTCATCATCCCTGCATGATCACCATCACCATTATCAGCTTGTCTCTTTGTCCCCATTGCCACTCTGGGTCATCATCATCGTCATCGTCTGTGTACTGGCTCTGCCCGTTGGTTTTGCGATGTCTTTCCTCAAATAAACGCTGACGCAGCCAAGAGTACCAAAACTTCATACGTGGTGGAGGTGGATTTTCCGTCCTCTGACCTCCCGCAGCCCGCTATACCCCCTGGAGCTTCGTTCAGGCCGCCGGTTGCCCCGACAGTCAGGCAGCATGTCACAGACCGAGCCTGCCGGCACTGATGTCATCAACCACGCACCGCCGCAAGCTGCCCCTCCCACTGACATACACGGACATCAGCGGGAACCCCCGCTCTTCACCGGTCTTCGGGGAGAAGACGTAGAAGACTGGCTTGATGACTACGACCGCGTAAGTGCCGCTAATAGGTGGGACGAGGCCGCCAAACTGCTTTACGTGCCTTTTTATCTGATAGGAGTCGCCAAGACATAGTATTTTAACCACGTCGTTGACTTACCCGACTTGGCTACCTTCCAGCAGCAGCTGCGACACGTCTTCGAAACACCAGACATTCAATCCGCCGTCTCGAAGAGGACCCTCGATACTCGCTGAAAACATCCCGGTGAATCGTATACTTCATACATCGAGGATGTCATCGCACTCTGTCGGCGTGTCAATCAATCCATGCCTGAATCGGACAAAGTGCGCCATATATTGAAAGGCATTGGGTCTGTTGCCTTTAATGCCCTCACTGTGCAAAATTCAGCTACCATCGCTGAGGTCGTGATGACATGCCAGCGCCTTGATGCGCTGGACTCCGTTCGCCTTAAACCGGACATTAGGGACCACCACTCCACGTCAGATGGCCATCTGCGTGACCTCATCCGGGACGTTATACGCGAAGAATTGCGGTCCATGGGCTTCACACCTCCTACACCGCGACCTACACAGCCTTCAGGAATGTCCTTACGTGACATCATCAGAGAGGAACTTACATCCTTGACTGGCTCTGCGCCCGTTCAGCCACCTGCTTCTCGCCCTATATACACGTACCCTCAAGTTGCTGCCGTGCCTCCCAGCGACGCCTACGCGACATTGCCACGTCCCTTTTACGCGTCACTTGCTGCCGTTCCCCCGGTGAACTACCATTCCGTGCCCCCTGAACCTTCGGCCCACCTGACCGTGCTATCTCCAGGTGCCTCGAATGCCTTCTATTCCCCACCGTGGCGCTCGCCTCGCCCTGTATGCTATTACTATGGCTATCTCGGCCATATATCTCGTTTCTGTAAAAACCGCCAATACGATGAGCGTTGGAAAGACGGGCGTGAACGGGATTTTTACACCGCGGCGTCTTATCTAGGTCGGCGTTATTCGTCTCCCCCGCACAGGTCTCCATCTCCTCCTGCATCGACTGCACCACGAAACAGCCGAAACACGAGGCGCCGCTCGCCTTCGCCATCCGCCGTTCCACTTCTCCACTTCGGCCGGCCTCATGCACCTCTGATATTCATTCGGAAAACTACGTGATGCATTTTGTGAAGAAAAAACTGCATTAGGAATTAGAACTGAAATTCCTCCATCAGGCCCGTGTAACATTGTTTCTGTGGAAGTGAAAGGAGTGCGAGTCGATGCTTTGGTGGACACAGGTGCGACATTGTCTGTGATACGTGCTGATTTGTGTGAACATTTAAGGAAAGTAATGACGCCTTACGATGGCACCACGTTAGTTGCTGCCCAGGGGAACGTCATTCGCCCTTCCGCGTTTTGTACTGTGCGTGTTTTCATCGACAGCATCCGCCATCATGTCCAGTTTGCTGTCCTGTCCCGCTGCTCTCACCAACTAGTGTTAGGATGGGATTTTCTATCATCTGCTTCCGCGGCGATTTGTTGTGGACAACGCGCCGTTCACCTCGCTGACACCGACTACATGCTTGACGATGACACTCAGAAGCTACTTCGTCTGGTCGCTGCGAAAGACATCTAACTGCCGCCACTACAAGAGCACTTTGTCAGCCTTACGTCCAACGACATCTATCACGGGGACGTATTGGTCTCACCATCACCACTTTGCGTTCGCAAAGGTATAGTTCTTCCGTCCGGTGTCGTTCGTTTTTGCAATGGCTCGGCACTTGTCACCGCTGTCAATTCTACACCCCGGAGAAGATCTTACTCCCACAGGGCACTACTGTGGCCCGTTGTGCTGACTTCAAGCCTGTATTTGTCATGCCACCTCAGGCCATCGCATCCCAAGAACCTTGCCTCGGTGTGCATGTTTTTTCCTCCGCCTTTACCACCGTTATCAGCAGCAAATTGACATATTCACAGAGGCAGCAGCTGCTCACATCGTTACAGAAACATGCAAATTCTTCCGATATTTGCTCGTCTAAGCTGGGCCGCATTAATACTAGAGCACATCGAATTCAAACTGTTAGGACATCTAACATACAACGCCAACCCTACCGCGTGTCTCTAACTGAAAGAAAAATTATAGAAGAAAACGTTGCGGGCATGCTTAAACGGGAAGTCATCCGTCCCTCATCTAGCCCTTGGTCATCCCCTATTGTTTTGGTCCATAAAAAGAATGGCTCTGTGCGGTTTTGCTTGGACTACCGGGCGCTCAACAAGATCACACGCAAGGACGTGTACCCTCTGCCACGCATTGACGACGCCCTTGATTCCCTACAAGGCACGGAATTCTTCTCAAGCATCGACTTGCGTTCTGGGTACTGGCAGATCCCCATGCATGAAGACGATAACTAGAAAACGGCATTCGCAACCCCCGACGGGCTATATGAATTCAACGTGATGCCTTTCGGGCTCTGCAACGCACCCGCGAATTTTGAGCGCATGATAGATACCGTGCTGCGCGGCCTGAAATGGAAAAGTTGCCTTTGTTACCTGGACGACATTATTATCTTTTCGTCAACATTACCTGAGCACCTACAACGATTGGATCAAGTTTTGACGTCCTTGCGTGCGCCGGGCTTTAAATAAACACTAAGAAATGCTATTTCGCTAGCAAATCTATCAAGGTCTTAGGACACCTCGTTAGCAAAGATGGCATCCGGCCCGATCCTGACAAGATTTCTGCAGTCCTTCACTTTCCGTGTCCCGAAAAACCAAAAGAGCTTCGCAGTTTCCTCGGCCTCACCTCCTATTTTCGCCGGTTTATCCAGAACTTCGCTTCTATTGCTGCTCCATTATACCAACTACTTGCTTCCAACGTCCCCTTTCTGTGGTCTCAAGAATGTCAAACGGCATTCAACCTGTTGAAGTGGGCACTCACGTCTGAACCTCTGCTCTGCCACTTTAACGAAGCCGCACCGATTCTCCTCCATACCGACGCTAGCGGCCTTGGTATAGGAGCCGTTCTTCTACAACGCGACAAGTCTTCCCTAGAGCAAGTTGTTGCATATGCCAGTCGCGTACGGCCATCACTTCACAATCGTTATGGACCACCATGCCTTATGCTGGCTTTCTACACTGAAGAACTTGTCCGGATGCTTGGGTTAGTGCATGCTACGCTTGCAGAAGCACGACTTTGACATAACTTACAAGTCAGGCAGAAAACATGAAGACGCCGACGCTTTATCTTGTTGCCCGCTTCCAACTACCCATATCAGCGTTGGTGTGAACTCAACCACCACATCTACCAAAGTTCATACGCTTGAATCAATAAGGCAACCCTCTTCGGACGACGAGCAAACATTTATCTCCCACCAGCGGTCCGATTCATACTGCAGACGCATGATGGACCACCTTTCGGGAGTTTCTTATCCACCCAACGCGCGACGCCGTCGTCAACTCCTGCACTTTAAGGTGGACAATGGGGTTCTCTACCGCCACGTCTATCACCCTGATGGTCAGCGCTGGGTTCCTGTACTGCCACGCTCTCTTCGACTTTAGGTGCTCGAAGCCTTTCACGAAGACTTGACTGCTGGTCATCTTGGTTTTAAAAAACTTTTCACCACATTCGATGTCGTTATTACTGGCCTGGCCTTTCTTCTTGTGTAGCGCGGTACGTCGGCTCCTGCTACCCATACCAGCGTCGTAAACTCCCCACGTCTGCACCTGCTGGACCTCTATAGTCACTTCCGTGCCCTTCAATGCCGTTCGATGTTGTAGGTGTTGACCTTTACGGGCCTCTCCCCGTCACATCTGCTGGCAAACGATGAATAGTGACCGCCGTGAACCACCTGACACGCTACGTGAGACTTCCTCAGTCATTACAGGCTCAGCTGTGGAAGTTGCAGACTTTATTCTTCACGCAATAATACTGCGTCATGGGGCTCCTCGTGTACTGCTTAGTGACCGCGGCAAAGTGTTCCTGTAACAAATGGTAAATGAAGTACTTTGCGCTTCTGGAACTATTCACAAGACAGCTTCAAGCTACCACCCTCTGACAAATGGTCTCAGAGAAAGATTTCACCGAACCCTTGCTGACATGATAGCCGTTTACGTCCAACCTGACCACAAAAACTGGGATACTCTTTTACCGTTCCTGACATTCACGTACAACACCATCGTTCAGCGAACAACTTGCTACTCACCGTTTTACCTCGTGTACGGACGTAACCCGACTACCTTTCTCGACGTCTCCTTGTTTAACAGCCATGGGAATCCACGTCAGTCTTCTAGCGAAGAATACATTTCCCGCCTGGCCCAGTCGCGCCATCAGGCTCGCATCAATACTGTAGCGAGACAGCACGAGCGGAAGATGATCTATGATGAATCCCACCGCGTTGTGTCTTTCCAACCTAATGACGAGGTGCTGCTTTTGACACCTATTCGGACTCCTGGTCTTTGTGACCAATTCCAACCACGCTTCATCGGGCCATACATTGATTTAGGACAGACTTCACCAGTTAATGATCGTGTCACACCACTCGTCGCCCCAACAAACCACCGCTACCGCAGCACAGAGATTGCCCACATTTGTCGCATGAAACCTTTCACGCGACGTTCCCCGTTACTTTGACTTACGGCGGCCAGGGTGTCCGCTTCCAAGGGGGGGGGGGAACAGTGTGGGCATTTGTTACTTACATCTTTATCATCCCTGCATGATCCCAATCACCATCATCAGCTTGTCTCTTTGTCCTCGTTGCCATTCTCGGTCATCATCATCGTTATCGTCTGTGTACTGGCTCTGCCCGTTCGTTTTGCGATGTGTTTCCTCAAATAAACGCTGACGCAGCCAAGACTACCAAGACTTCATATAATATATATATATTGTCGCAGTGCAACGCGAACAAAAGATGACAGCAGCTTACGGCAGCGAAAAGAGCGTATTCAGGATCAGCTGTACAGCAAGATGCCTGCTTCGTTGTCGTCCCGATAAACCATCGGACCCACTAGCGGGAATCTACAAAACATTCCTATCACCGTTATTTTTCATATAAACACGTGTCACTTGCCCCTCCTTATAAGAGCATCGCCCCGATGCTGATTCAGACGCACAGTATTTTTTAACGTGCAGTCAATCACTCACATACGGCTTCATACGCACTACATGAACAAGTTCAGGCTGGTGCTGGCGACGCCTTGGACATTGGGGACTGTCGGAGACAACCTCGTAGGTGACGTCACTTAGCTGGCGCGATACTCGGTATGGCCCGAAATATCGCCTTAGCAGCTTCTCGGACAGTCCACGTTTTCGTACGGGTGTCCAAACCCACACTCTGTCACCGATTTTGTACGTTACAGTTCTATGGCGAGCGTTGTAGCGGCCTGCGTCGTAGTCTTGTGGCTGGTGGATCCGTAAGCGGGCGAGCTGTCTAGCTTCTTCCGCGCGTTCAGTGAACACGTCAGCGCCTGTGTCGGTAGCGTCCCATTCATGTGGCAACATCGCATCCAGCATAGTCCGTACCTCCCGTCCATGAACCAAGCTGAATGGAGTCATACGAGTCGTCTCTTGCTTAGCCGTATTGTATGCGAACGTGATATAGGGTAAGATCTCGTCCCAATTCTTATGTTGGACATCCACGTACATCGACAGCATGTCTTCAATTGTCTTGTTGAGGCGCTCCGTTAGTTCATTTGTTGGCGGGTGGTACGCAGTGGTCTTACGGTGAGTCGTTCCACTAAGCATCAGGACGTGGTCTAAAATGGCTGCCGTAAATGCTGTTCCGCGGTCTGTGATCACGATAGTCGGAGCACCGTGGCGTAGCACAATATTTTCTATGAAAAATCTCGCCACTTCCACGGCGGTGCTTTTATGGATAGCTTTTGTTTCGGCATACCTGGTTAGGTAGTCTGTTGCGACTATAACCCAGCGATTCCCTGCAGTAGAAGTAGGAAGGGGTCCTAAAATATCCATTCCTACCTGTTCAAACGGTGTACGTGGAACCTGAACTGGTTGCAGCTGACCGGCGGGTCTCTTTGGAGGTGACTTGCGTCGCTGGCAATCGATGCAAGTGTGAACGTGGTGCTTGACGGCTGTTGTGAGTCGTGGCCAGTAGTATCCCTGCTGTACTCTTGCCAATGTGCGAGTGTAGCCTAAATGGCCAGACGTCGGCTCATTGTGACATGCTTGGAGCACTTCAGTTCGAAGGGGTGCAGGAATAACGAGCAAATAGGGAGGTCCGACGGACGAAAAGTTTCTCTTGTAGAGGACGCCATTGCGTAAGCAAAACGACGATAATGTCCTTGCAAAGACTCTAGGTGCCCTCGAAGAACGTCCGTCCACGTAATTAATCAAATCAAGCAATTCAGGGTCACTTCGTTGTTGTTGAGCAATCGTGGACGCGTCGAGAACACCAAGGAAGGCCATATCGTCGTCGTCAGAAAGAGAAGCTGACTGTACTGGTGATCGAGACAGGCAGTCGGCGTCCGTATGGCGCTTCCCAGACTTGTGTATGACCGTCATATCAAACTCTTGTAACTTCAGACTCCACCGTGCTGATCGGCCTGTTGGATCTCTTAAATTAGTCAACCAACAGAGGAAATGATGGTCACTTATAACTTTGAAAGGGCGGCCATACAAGTACGGGCGAAATTTCATAACTGCCAAGACCACGGCGAGGCATTCTTTTTCAGTTGTTGAATAATTGGCCTCAGCGCGTGTTAGCGTCCTGCTTGCGTAGGCGATCACTCGTTCCGTGTCTTCTTGCCACTGCACAAGCACAGCTCCGAGGCCTACATTGCTTGCGTCAGTGTGAAGCATTGTTGGCGCTTGTTCGTCGAAGTGAGCAAGCACTGGAGGTGTTTGAAGACGTTGGCGGAGGTCATTAAACGCTGCTTGCTGTTCGTGATTCCACTCAAAGGTGGCGTCGTCTCTAGTGAGGCGAGTTAACGGCGACGCAATCCGTGCGAAGTCGGCGATGAAGCGGCGATAGTAGGCGCATTGGCCCAGAAAGCGCCTGACAGCTTTCTTATCGGACGGTACTGGGAACTGTGCCACGGCCGCAAGTTTTTCGGGATCAGGCCGAACGCCGGTACAGCTGACGACATGACCGAGAAACAGCAGTTCTTCAAAACAAAAGTGGCATTTCTCTGGTTTCAATGTGAGGCCTGCGGATCGTATGGCTCGTAAAACAACTTCTAGCCTCTTGAGATGCTCGTGAAATGTTGGGGAAAACACTATGACGTCGTCTAGATAAACTAAACAGGTCTTCCATTTTAACCCTGAAAGTACAGTGTCCATGAGCCTTTGAAAATTAGCGGGCGCTGAGCACAGACCGAACGGTAGAACTTTAAATTCATATAAACCATCCGGCGTCACAAAAGCGGTTTTTTCCCGATCTCTTGGGTCTACCTCGATCTGCCAATATCCACTTCTGAGGTCCATTGAAGAAAAGTAGCGAGCGTTTCGTAGCCTATCGAAGGAGTCATCAACACGTGGAAGCGGATACACATCTTTCTTACTCACTTGATTCAGCTTCCTGTAATCCACGCAAAAACGCATGGTACCGTCCTTTTTCTTAACTAATACTACAGGCGATGCCCACGGGCTCTGTGATGGCTGAATCACATCATCTTCCAGCATTTTAGCGACTTGTTGCTGTATCACTTCCCGTTCCTTTGAAGCCACACGATAAGGATTCTGGTGTATAGGCCTTGCTGCGTCGTGGGTAATTATTCGATGCTTTGTTAGCGGCGTTCGACCGACCCGTGATGTTGATGAAAAGCAGTCCTTGAGTTCGGCTAGCAGCTCAAGAAGTCTTGTTCGTTCGTCCCTTGACAACGTAGTACCAACGTCAAGATTAGGTAGTGATTCTTCTTGAGGTGCTTCGTCTAGGGCCGATTAACTGCCTTGGATTTCCGCAGTAGTGTCAAAGTAAGCGACGGCTGTACCCTTCGGGAGATGTCGTCGCTCAGTGCTGAAGTTAGTAAGCAGCACGTTTGTGCGTCCAGCAGTGACAGTGACGAGACCTCGAGCAACTGAAATACCGTGGCTAAATATCAGTGAGCTTATTTGGTCCGAAATGCCGTCGCCGTCAAACGGCTCATCCCCTGCCACCGAAACAAGCGTACACGATCGTGGCGGGACGACCACATCGTCATCCGTCAGACGCAAAGGCCCTGAACAAGACGTATGTCTCGGCTCTGAACAATCGACTTAAGTAGGGCTGTTGTTGTGAAATGTAATGACACTGTCAGGGATGTTGATCACGGCGCCATGTTCTCTCAAGAAATCCATACCGATAATCATGTCTTTACAGCATGAAGCGAGAACGACGAACGTCGCCACGAAAGTAGAGCCACCGATGTCGAGCCTTGCTGTGCACATTCCGACAGGCATCAGTAATTGGCCGCCTGCCGTCCTTAAGTGAGGTCCCGTCCACGCTGTCTTTACGTTCTTGAGGCGTACGGCAAGGTCATCACTGATAATAGAGAAGTCAGCCCCGGTGTCGACTAAAGCTTTGACTTGCTGTCCATCCACAAGAACGGTAAGGCCTGGGGTCACAGTTTCGTCGGTATTACGTCTTGTCGGCTTTACAGCGTCCTGAGGTGGGAGTAATGGGGGCTTTTTTTCTTCGTCTTGGCAGCCTGCAACCTTACCCCCTCAGGTCGCCGCCTTCAGTTTCCCCGGTGTGGGCTGGGTGACCTCGCTCCTCTGGTGTCGGCAAAAGTGCGGCGCTGCAACGAAGCTGACTGGGCAGGAGAAGGAGAGTGTGGTCGATGTCGGAAGACCGGCTCGTAATCAGTTATAGCCTCATCATCATTGTTACGGCGGCCGTCGAATGGGTGTCGGAGTACCGGAGGTCCTTGAGAACCGACATCTCCACGGCGGGATCCGTACTGGTTGGCATGTCGAATGTCATACCGTGGCCTCAAAGGGCGAGACGGATCGGCGCGGTGCCAGCAATAGCGGGCTATGTGGCCTACACCTCCGCAGTTGAAACAAAGTGGACGCCTGTCGGCAGTGCGCCAGGTGTCTGTTCGGCGAAGGTGTGGTTGCCGTGATGACTCCTCACGCGACGAAGGCCATGGCAAGCCAGAAGACGACTGGTCGTATGAGGGCTGGATGGATGGGCGCCACGGTGTCTCCCCCTGTGGTGGTGAACAAGGAACAGTTGCAGGTGGGGGGTAGTATGAAGGCGGAGCGGGTGGGGAGCTTCAAAGGGCGGCGGCGTACGTCATGGGACGTTGTTCGGGGGCAGGATCAGCTGTCGAGAATGCTTGGCGGATTTCGTCACGGACGACTTGAGCGACAGATGCCATGGGTGTGTCCACTACCGGAGTCCGCAGCCTTTGCAATTCTTCACGAACAATCTCTCTAATTATGTCACGTAAGGAGCTATGGCTGTCAAACGTCACAGCGGCGGCCTGAGTTTGGGGGCTGCTGCACAAGCGGTCATATTGTCGGCAGCGCTGGTGAAGGGTCCTCTCGATAGCCGAGGCTTCTTTGATGAAGTTCTCTACAGTGCTTGGCGGTTTGCGCAGAAGTCCGGCGAACAGCTGCTCTTTCACGCCACGCATGAGGTAGCGCAACTTCCTATCTTCAGTCATCTGCGGGTCAGCCCTCCGAAATAAACGTGTCATGTCTTCGGCGAACATGGCGACCGTTTCATTGGGTTTTTGGACCCTTAGCTCTAGTAGTTGGTGGGCGCGGTCACGTCTGTCAACATTGGCAAAAGTTTCAACCATCTTCTGGTGAAAGTCGGTCCATGTGGACAGGTTGCCTTCTCTGTTCTCGTACCAAGTACGAGCGCTGTCATCGAGATAGAAGTAGGCCCGGCCGAGCTTTTCCTGAGCAGACCAGTGGTTGATCTTCGCAACACGGTCATAGTGGTCTAACCAGTCTTCTACATCTTCGTGTGCGCCACCACCAAAGCGTTTAGGCTCCAGTGATTGAAAAAACGTTACCGGGGATGGAGCGGGAGGACTGGTGCCGAGAAGTACAGGCTGGGGCTGGTGTTAGCCATTTCTAGATGTCCGGTAGAGGTTTTCTGCGAGGGGTTGCAGTCTGGAGGAATACCTCGTAGCCGACGACTGAATCGATGGACAGGGGTTGCAGTAGGCACGTCCGGGCTGGATGAACGGCTCCCACTAGGAGTGTGAAGCATCGGGTAGTGTCACGGCCCAGCTCCTCCACCAGTGTCGCCGTGCAACGCGAACAAAAGATGACAGCAGCTTACGGCAGCGAAAAGAGCGTATTCAGGATCAGCTGTACAGCAAGATGCCTGCTTCGTTGTCGTCCCGATAAACCATCGGACCCACTAGCGGGAATCTACAAAACATTCCTATCACCGTTATTTTTCATATAAACACGTGTCAATATATATATATATATATATATATATATAATATATGACGACTCGGTTGTAGCGAGGTTTATTGGCCGTGAACTCAGGAACGAACAAGCGCAACGGACCCGACAAAGAAGCGCTCGTGCCAAGCAGATGATGATTGTCAGCCAGAAGATATGATGATGATTGACTGCTGTTCAGATGAGGATGAAGCGCATAATAGATGCCTACACTGATTCCCCCCCCTCCCCCGTGGAAGCGGCCAGCCTGGCCGCTGCGGGCGGGTAGTCAAGGTGACGAGGAACGTCGTGTGAAAAGCTTCATGCGGGAAACGTGTACAATTTCGGTGCTGCGGTAACGGCGGTCAGTTGGCACGACAAGAGGCGTCACACGATAGTTGACACGTGAAGTCTGCTCTAAAACAACATATGGGCCGATGAATCGAGGCTGGAACTTGTCGCAGAGACCAGGTGTGCGAATTGGTGTCAATAGCAGCACCTCGTCACCCGGTCTGAATGATACCACACGATGAGAGGTGTCGTAGACGGCCTTCCTTGCTTGTTGCGTAGCTTCCGTGTTCATACGAGCGCGCTGGCGGCACTGGGCAAGGCGAGAAATATATTCTTCGCAAGAAGATGGTGATGTAGGGCCATTGCTGGTGAAGAAGGAAACATCGATAAAGAAAGTAGGTGAACGTCCGTAAACGAGATAAAACGGTGAGTAGCCTGTTGTGCGCTGAACAGCGGTGTTGTAGGCGAAAGTGAGGAACGGTAGAAGTTTATCCCAGTTTCTGTGATCCGGTTGAATGTATATGGCGATCATGTCGGCAAGGGTTCGATGAAATCTCTCGGTCAGACCATTTGTTTGAGGATGGTAGCTAGACGCCATCTTGTGTGTGGTACCAGAAACGTGAAGAACTTCACCTAAAAGCTGTGATAAGAACACCTTTCCACGGTCACTCAGAAGTACACGAGGTGCACCATGACGTAGTATTATGGCCTGAAGGACGAAGTCGGCTACTTCCGATGCTGAACCAGTAGCTACTGAAGTTGTCTCGGCGTAGCGTGTCATATGGTCTACGGCGGTGACTATCCATCTATTTCCAGCACCAGTAACAGGAAGGGGTCCATAAAGATCGACACCGACGAACTCGAAAGGTGTTGTAGGGCACGTCATTGGCTGTAACTGACCAGCTGGGGGAGATGTCGGAAGTTTGCGAAGTTGGCATGGAGAGCAGGAACCCACGTACTTTGCTACGCTGGTAGAAATCCCAGGCCAATAAAAGCGGCTTCGAATGCGGTCGTAGGTTTTTTGAAAGCCTAGGTGGCCAGCAGTCAAATCGTCATGAAAGGCGTTAAGTACATGATGTTGAAGAGCGCGTGGCAGAACAGGTACCCAGCGTGTGCCGTCAGGATGATATATGTGACGATAATGCACACCGTCCTGAAACTTGAAGTGCTCGAGTTGTCGATGAAGGCGTGCATTGGGTGGACGCGTAGCTCCTGAAAGGTGGTCTATAATGCACCGACAATACGGGTCAGCCTGCTGGTGAGAACTGAAGGGTTGTTCATCGTCTATTGGCGGTTGGTACAGCGAGGCGAGCAAGGCAACAGAAGTGGGAGTCACGTCCGCACTGGTATCGTTGGGGGTGGGAGCTGGAGTGTCGAACGACGCTGTAGGTAGTGGGCAACGAGAAAGAGCGTCGGCGTCTTGATGTTTTTTGCCCGATTTATAAATATTCTCAAACTGATACTCCTGCAGGCGCAAAATCCAACGACCCAAGCGTCCGGACAAGTTCTTCATTGTAGAAAGCCAGCATAAGGCGTGGTGGTCCGTTACGATGGTGAATTGACGGCCGTACACATAAGGACGGAACTTTTATATGGACCAAACCACAGCGAGGCACTCCTGCTCAGTGATGGTATAGTTTTTTTCGGTAGAAGTTAGCACTCGGCTAGCATATGCGATGACCCTTTCCCGTCCAGAGTTATCGCGTTGGAGGAGAACAGCACCTATACCGCAGCCGCTGGCGTCGGTATGCAGGAGTGTTGGGGCGGTGTCATCAAAATGGCAGAGTACTGTCTCTGACGTGAAAGCTTTTTTCAATAGGTGGAACGCTGCCTGACATTCCTCGGAGCACACAAAGGGTGCATTAGATGCAAGTAGTTTGTGAAGTGGCGCAGCTATTGAAGCGAAATTTTGTATGAAGCGACGAAAATATGATGCGAGGCCAAGAAAACTTCGCAAATCCTTAAGTCTTGTGGGGCATGGAAATCGAAGGACGGCAGCGATCTTTTCGGGGTCAGGGCGAATACCGTCCTTGCTGACGACATGACCGAGAACCTTGATGGATTTGGTGGCGAAACGGCACTTCTTAGTGTTGAGCTGCAGACCCGCACCGGCGAGGCATGTTAGGACGTCATCCAAGCGGCTCAGGTGCTGAGAAAACGTTGATGAAAAGATGATAATGTCATCAAGGAAGCAGAGACACGTCTTCCATTTCAGACCACGCAGGACGGTGTCGATCATGCGTTCAAACGTCGCGGGCGCATTGCAGAGCCCGAAAGGCATCACGTTAAATTTGTATAGGCCATCGGGGGTTGCAAACGCCGTTTTTTCTTTGTCGTCATCGTGCATGGGAATTTGCCAATATCCCGAACGCAAATCAAGGCTTGAAAATTATTCGGCGCCTTGCAGTGAATGAAAGGCGTCGTCGATGCGTGGCATGGGGTATACGTCCTTGCGTGTGATGTTGTTAAGTGCCCGGTAATCAACGCAAAAGCTAACGGAGCCATCTTTTTTTCCGTACCAAAACAATAGAGGATGACCAAGGGCTTGTTGATGGACGAATTATTTCTCGTTGGAGCATGTCAGCGACGTTTTCCTCGATGATTTTTCGCTCAGCGAGAGACACGCGGTACGGGCGGCGATGTAGAATAGATGTTCCCTCCGTCTGAATGCGATGCGCTGCAGTGGTAGTTCGGCCCAACGTTGAGGAGCAGGTGTCGAAAGAATCGGCGTGTTTCGTTAATAACGCAAGCAACTGCTGCGCCTGCATAGCTGTTAAGTCATCACTGATAAGAGCTGTGAAGGGAGAGGATGAGGCAGGCTTACTCATAGAACGGTTGTTGGTAGAGGCAGGGTTAAGTCGCGTGACGCTGACAGGCTCAGCATCCACAACACAGGCTAATGCAGTGCCCTCTGGCAGGAGAACTTTCTCTGGCGTTTCATTCGTAGCAATGACGAGCGCGGAGCCATGGTGAAAGCGTACGACACCTGATGCAAGGGCTATGCCTTTTGCGACGCAAGTCGACGAAGGGGACACCAAGACGTCACCGTGGTCGATGTCCTTAGAAATCAGGGTCACAATTCGTTCTTGGTGTGGTGGTAGTTCGAGATCTTCGTGAGCGAACAGGCGTAGAGGCTTGTAGACGCCTTCGGCGAACATGGAGTCCGTATTAGTTAGGTGCAGAATCCGTTCACCACAACATATAGCGGCTGAAGAAGAAGGTAGGAAGTCCCACCCTAGAATTAGCTGGTGAGAGCACCGGGTAAGCACAGTGAACTCGATGTAATGCAAAATGTCATCAATAAACACACGAGCAGTACAAAGAGCAAAAGGGCGGATAGCGTTCCCCTGGGCTTCGACTAGATTGGGTCCATTATAAGGTGTCATTACTTTCTTCAGGCGTTTGCACAAATCATACCTAATCACAGAAACTGTAGCACCGGTGTCCACCAAAGCGTCCACGAGAACTCCTTCCACCGTAACAGAAACCAGGTTGAACGGGCGTGCTGGAGGAATATGAGTCCTACTGTTACATGTAGTTTCTCCTCCGAAAACTGCATCATTTAGTTTTCCGACCGGTTATCAGTAGTAAACGAGGCTGGCCGAAGAGGAGAGGAGGAGCGACGGAAGGGCGAAGGCGATCGGCGTCGGCTTGAACGGTAAGTGTTCCGCGTCTCAGTCGACGCGGGCGGAGATGGAGACCGCTGCTGTCCAGATGAATACCTCCGAGCGTAAGAGTCCCCTCTGGAAAAGTCCCGTTCGCGCATGTCGTACCTGCGACGCTCGTCCTGCTGGCGCTTGCGGCAGAAGCGCAATATATGGCCACGATATCCACAGTAAAAGCATGTTGGGCGAGACGGGCGCCAAGGCGGGTAGTAGAGGGCGTTCGGCACACCGGGAGATAGCGCACTCAAGTGGACTGACAGAGGTTCGGGTGGGATTGGCCGGAAGTGGACCGGTGGTGCAGCAGCAACCGGCGTGAATGATGGCAGCGGTGAAGTAGAGTTTACGTTGCGAGGAGGCGTGGCCGCAACTTGCGCGTACGTTGGAGGGCTAGACGGAGGTGGCTGGACGTAGGCTGGACCGGTGAATGATGTTAGTTCCTCCCTTACGATGTCACGGAGGGCCATGCTTGAAGGCTGTGTGACAGATGGAGAAGGTTGTGAGATACCCATTGATTGAAGTTCTTCTCGTATGATCTCCCGTATCATGTCACGCAGGTCCCGGTCTGCGGTACGGTGTTCACTATTGCCCGACTGAAGGCGAACAGAATCAAGTTCGTCGAGACGCTGACACGTAGAGACGACGTCCGTGACAGTAGAAGGATTCTGGGCAACAAGGGCATTGTAGGCAATGCTTCCGATGCCCTTCAGGATGTGGCGCAGTTTGCCCGACTCGGACATCGAAGAATTGACGCGCCGGCAAAGCGCAAGGACATCCTCGATATAAGATGTGTATGACTCGCCGGGATGTTGTTGGCGAGTATCTAGGGCCCTCCTCGCTAGAGCGGATCGAACGGCTGGCGTGCCGAATACTTGGCGAAGCTGCTGCTTGAAGGCAGGCCAGTCGGTGAGGTCGATCTCATGGTTCAAGAACCATGTCTTGGCAACGCTCGTGAGATAAAGCGATACTCGGCGGAGCTTGTTAGAGTCGTCCCAGTGATTAGTTGCGCTTACCCGCTCGTAGTTATCGAGCCAGTCCTCCACATCTTCGCCGCGGAGACCAGCGAATATCGGAGGGTCACGCTGGTGGTTTACGATGTAAAGAGGAGGGGCTTGCGGCGCAGTGACGGCTTGCGGCGCAGAGACGGGAGCCGAAAGGGCATCCACCCACTCACTCTGAGACATGTTGGCGGCCTGATGGTC
The DNA here is from genome assembly GCF_043290135.1 of Rhipicephalus microplus. Classification (NCBI taxonomy): domain Eukaryota; kingdom Metazoa; phylum Arthropoda; class Arachnida; order Ixodida; family Ixodidae; genus Rhipicephalus; species Rhipicephalus microplus. The sequence continues at coordinate 132,896,310 of NC_134707.1, forward strand.
CAAGCGGCGGCCTGAACGGAGCTCCAGCGAGTAGGCGTTGTAAGTAGATGTACTGGGAACGTCAATCTACCTCGACCACGTATGACGACTCGGTTGTAGCGAGGTTTATTGGCCGTGAACTCAGGAACGAACAAGCGCAACGGACCCGACAAAGAAGCGCTCGTGCCAAGCAGATGATGATTGTCAGCCAGAAGATATGATGATGATTGACTGCTGTTCAGATGAGGATGAAGCGCATAATAGATGCCTACAATATATATATATATATATATATATATATATATATATATATATATATATATAAAGTGCCGCGATGTAGTTGCCGCATTCACACTGAGCGCCTTTCATCGTGCCGCACAGAGACCGAAGTAGCAGGAGCACCTGGCCAGACCCAACCCACAGGCGTCACGCGCTCGGGTTTCTGATGAAAAAAAGAAAGAAGTTCTCTGGTATTTCTGTGTGGTTCGACGCACTCGCACTTTTCTAACAGTTGCCTTAACTTGTGGGAACAAGTTCGCAATAAATGGGTTTGTTTTACAAGCCTGTGTGCTTTAGCGTTTCGACTATTCTGGTGGCGGAGCCGCGGGTTTAATCAAAGTCCCACGTACGCAAGACGGCGTACCCCGACCATCAGTAAGTTGATTCTGTGTAGCTGACACCTGTGCACTAGAGGGCCAGCCGTCATCTTCTAAGTGACTCGCCCGAGCTTAGCCCTTTTCACTTCACGCCAAGAGAAACTCAGACAATGGATGCCGCTACCATGAGCACTGAAGTAACACCGGCGCACCTGGTGATCAATCAGCCTCACCAGCCGCCGATGTTTCATGGCGACTCGTACGAAGACGTCGATGATTGGCTGGACCTCTTCGAGCAAGTGGCAAGTTTGAATGATTGGGACGATAGAGAGAAGCCCCGCCGTGTACACTTTGCTTTTTCTGGCTTTGCAAAGACAGGGTTTGAAAACCACGAGACCACTTTGCGTACCTGGAACGACTTTCGTCGACAAGTGCTAGCTATTTATGCCAGCCCCGATCGCAAAGCAAAGGCGCAGGCTGCTTTGGAAACCAGAAACCAGCTCACCAACAAAAGTGTCGTGATGTACATCGAAGACCTGATCCACCTGTTGAAGTATACTGATTTCGATATGACTGATGATATGAAGCTGCGTCATTTCATGTGTGGCGTGAAGCAAGACCTATTCGCTGCTCTCATCCGCAACCCACCACGCACAGTTGTGGACTTTCCTTCCGAAGAGACAGCCATCGAGAAGACTTTTCAACAGCCGGCCCGGCAATACAATCGTGACGTAAACTGTGGCCCTGCCAATGCCTTCGCTGGAGGTCGGTAGAATGACATGGGAGCCCTGCGAGAACTCATCAGATTGGTGATCAGGCAATAGCTCAACAAGCTGCAAGCTCCTCACGCCACAGCGGCACTGTCTGTCATCGACGTAATGCGAGTCGAACTGAGGCAGGTCATACGGGAGCCGGAACGTGAGCCACAGCCATTGCGACCCATATCTACGTATTCAAAGTAACTCAGGCAACCTGCGGCACACAGCAATGCAGCTGCGGCGATGGCGGCTCTTTACCCAGTGCGCAGCGCTCCTCATCCACCGGAACGGACAGCTACCTATTTGCTACCAGTGCTTTGCGTAGCTCGCTACGTGAATCAAAGGCCCCCAAAAAGCGACATCTGGCGTGAAAAGACAGTGGCTGTCATTCATTGCCTGACACCAACAGAAAAGAATTGTTACGCCACTTTTTGGGTTTATATGCGTACTATAGGAGATTTCTAGAAAACTTTTCCAGTATTGCCAAAGCTCTTACATATCTAACAAGAGATTACATGCCCTTTAAGTGGGAAAGCGAACAGAAAGCCTTTGACGAGCTAAAAAATGTCTGCAAGCTTCTTCAAACTTCGCCCATTTTGATGAGACAACCGACACTGAAGTTTATAGTGATGCGAGCAATGCCGGCCTCGGCGCCATCCAAGTTCAGTGGCACAACAGCCAAGAGAAAGTGTTAGCCTACGCCAGCCGCAAACTCTAGAAAGCTTAAGCGAATTATTCTGCAACATAAAACGAGTATCTCGCCGTCATCTGGGCAATAAGTAAATTTCGACCCTACCTCTGCGGCAGAGAATTCAAAGCAGTCAGCGATCACCATTCCCTCTGCTGGCTGGCAAACCTGAAGGATCTGTCAGGCCGACTAGCAAGATGGAGCCTTAGGCTGCAAGAGTATATTACAGTGGTCTACAAATCCAGCGGAAAGCACACTGATGCCGACTGCCTGTCGCGCGCACCTGTCGGTGCAAGTGGGTCAGAGGAAGAAGACTTGGCGTTGTTAGGCATTGTCAACGCATCGAAAATTGCTCAACTACGACGAGATGACCCGGAATTTCTGCTGCTTATACAACCGCTGCAAGGACTCAATGTTTAAATACCGCTAGTTTTTTCAGAAGATTCCCTTTGTTCTGCCTTCGGGGAAATGTACTTCACAAGAAGAACGTCGAGCCCAATGGCGAAAAGTGTTTACTAGTTGCACCCCATTCATGCGAGAAGAAATTTCTCAAGCATGTCACGATGATCCGACATCTGGGCAACTGGGTGTGAGCCGTACGTTCGCCAGAATTCGGATGAGGTACTACTTGCCTAAGTTGCTATCATCAGTGCCGCACTATGTGAAAACTTGCCGAGCATGTAAAAGACGAAAAACTCTATCCGTAAAACCAGCAGGTCTATTCCAGCCAATAGACCCGCCGAATTCCCCATTCTAACTAGTTGGGATAAAACTCTTAGGATCATTCTCGTCCTCATGTACAGTAAAGAAATGGACAGTTTCGACAGTTTCGGCCACAGTCAGGCCTTCGTCAGGAATGAGAGTATGCTCTGTTTGCTTTGACAGTTATAATATTTTGAGGAAGAAATAAGAAGAAAACAACAGTTAAAGCTGAAAAAATAATGAAAGAAAGAAGACAAATAGAGAAAAAATAAATTACAAAAATGCCACACCGTATCCATGGAGTGAATGAGGATGAGTACGGTGAGGCGTTCATCCACCCATCCATCCGTGTGTCTGTCCGCCTGTGCATGCGTCTGATCACGTTCGAGAACACAGACGGTGCGCGGGCAGCACTGGCAAGGCGCAAGCCAAAGAAGCCGAGCGCAAGTGTCTTCAACGCGCCCGCCACTCTGCTTCTTCCATGCTCTACCAACGATCCACCACGTACGGCGACGACCGGGGACACTGAGAGAGGACCTCGTTCTCCACGAACTTGGGCAAAGCCCGTGCAGCAGCCAATGGAAGAGTAGCGGCCGAGTAACGCCATCTTGAAAATGAGACGAGAAATGATGATCCATTGCTTTGGCCTTCTTTTTCGTCGCTTCTTCTCTCGGTTACGCGTTACCAGCGACAAAGTTGCACCAAAAGTTTCTTAGCCCCTAATTGTTCTAGGGTTCACTGCAATATGCGAGCGGCATCGTGAGTGTGTATATTTAGAAGCATTGCATTCAGTGTAGTTCGGTAGTGGTCCCTTTAGTGCACATGGTGGCTGGCTAAGGTCTTGCGTGTCGCAGAAGCTCTTTCTTTTTTGACCGACCGCCACTAATCAGGCGTGGATGGTCCGGGCAGCGGTGGTGGGACTGCCAGTTGTCGCCTTTCTATCGCGTGAGACAGCGTCCCAAGGCTTTAGCGAGGTGGCCTGAAAGAAAGCGTTTGTTAAGGAGCTGTCTCACTTTGAAGGGGAATCAGGCAGTGTTGCCAAAAAATGGAAATAAGCGTTCAAAGTGTATATGATTTTGTTCTTAGTATTCGCGTTCGGAGGCTTTCAGTTGTGTATGCGGTGGCTGGTCCACATGTCAGGCTCACGACCATTGATCGGCTAGTAAGAGAGATAGAAACGAACAACAGTACTGCATTGGAAAGGGTGCATCACTCTAACAACGTTTATGGTATCTCAATAGCGTAGCTTCCCAATTTTTTAACGTAATTCTAAGGAACTTGCCTAGCATTTGTCGCTAGGTGAAGACTAACTTTCAGCTCCTTGCTTGAAAACTATTGAATGACCTCTGAAAGTATGTTCTGTTTATGTATTTAGTAATAGTCCTTTGCTACATGCACGTACTTCAGAAGATTTTGTTCTTTGGCTAGTTAGTGCTTGCTGAAAATGGTCATATAAGCGCTTGTTGTGTGTGGTTCTTTGTGTGCGTAGTGTCTCTTCTGTGCTACATTATAAATATTACGCATGTGCTTGTTTCTTTTACAGAGGAGAGTGCACTTGCATCTAATATCACAAATGCTCCTGAGCAGGGTTCTTCAACTTCGTGTAAGTACTCCCCTTTTAACGCAGGACGCTTTTCATCTGGAAGTACAATTTGGTTATGTAGAGTAATTGGTAATAATGAAATCGCTGTAAAAGACAAGCTCTCTCAGCACTCGTGAGTGTTGACGACCCTTTTAGCCGTTAATCAGCTAATGTAGCGAAATTCCTAAATTTATTAGAAATAGGAGCAAATAATTTGCATCATCCAATCACCAAAAGATAGCTGAGACAACTGCGATCATAATTTAGGAATTAAATGTAACCTAGATGACATCCCACTAGTAATGAAAGAAGAAGTCAGAAAATCCTTAGAGGGAATGCAGAGACAGAGCTGCTGGTGGGGTTCAGGTAAGATGTGATCTGCTCTGACGCAGAGGACAGATTGTGTTAAAAAGCGGAGCACCCTGTCTGCGAAACGTCTCCTGACGAGGAGGTTACCAAAATCTTTGAAGAATGCTAACATAATTTCAATCCATGAGAAAGATTGAAAAAATACAGTCCAATCAGCTCCTTCTCGGTCGTATACATGCTTTTAACAAAGGTAATCGCTAACAGAACTAAGACATTAGATTTCACTCAAGTAAAGAAACAAGCTAGATTTCCAACAGGCTACTCAACAACTACCCACATTCATACCATTCATCCGGTGGCTGAGAAATATTCATATTACACCCAATCACTCTACATAGCCATCATAGAGTACGAAAAGGGATTTCTATCAGAGGAGATATCAGCAGTGATGCATACGATGCGGAATCACGGCGTCGGCGAAACATAATGTTTTGTGAAGGCACGCGGGAAACTACGCGTTGTAAGGTATGCTTACTCAGCACCGAAGCGTAAACCAAGATGGAGAATAAGAGTACACCCCACACCAAAATCACGACGTCTTGTTTGCGCCTCTCTTGCTCCTTCAGTGTGACATTCGCTTATGCCGTATCCATCGGGTGCTGAAGCACTATCTCGGGGTTTTTTATGATGTTGCCGAGTGGTAGATTATAAGGTGGGATACAAGAAAAATGCCTGTAGACAGCAAAACGGAGGCGGATGAAAATTCAAGCTGGACTTTCTCGCAGATAACGTCTGTCACCTGATAGAATACGCGGTGAGGTCCCGAGTACCAAGAAAGCAGCTTTTCAGTAAGTCCAACGAACCTAGTAAGAGTTCAATATAGAACAAAAAAAACCCAGCCGGAGTAAAGTAATCTTGGCGATTATGTGAGTTGTAACGCTGCCGCTAATCTTGCCTTCATAAAAAACGCTGACGGGCAACTTCTCGTACTGTGCGAGCTGTAGTTATCATAAAACGAGCATATTAAGTCATCAAATCGACGGTCCTGGCAAGGTGGTGTCATCTCGCCCAAACACAAATATAAAGGCGAAAAAACAGCTGTATCGCGGCGTGACGAATTGTAGGGAAATGTTACGAAGAGCAACTGAACGACCTAGACCTGGAGGTTGGATGATACGTTCATTAAGGGCATATCAGCTAAAGTCTGGTTGAATCCTTTAGTCAGTCCATTTGTTTGCTGGTGGCAGGGCCTCGTAAATAAATCTCTTGTTTCGAGGAACAAAGCAGTTTCTCCATAACTCGGGAAAAGAAATTGCGCCCACACTCTGTGATGAGTTTGCGAGGAGCACTGTGAAGAGCATTATTCATGCCGGAGAAAACCAGCAATGTCCGCGCCACAGCTGGTTGGTAGGCCCATGTCATAGCGTACCAGATTGTGTGATTTGTCACGACCGCTATCCACTTGTTTCCAAAAGTAGACGTAGGGGAAGGGCCCAGGAGGTCAAGACCAGTTATAAAGAAGGTATTATAGAAATTATAAAGTGGCTCAGGGAAGTTGTTAGGACTCATAAAAGATTTTCCGGTGTTGACATGGGTCGCATGAGGCGACGTAGCTGTAGAGCTAGCGATAGACTGGGCCATAAACATCGACGCTCCAAATGGTCATACGTCTGAGACAGTCCAAGGTGAACGGCAGTGGGAGCAAGATGAAGCTGTCTGATCACGCACGCACGTAAGTGGGAAGGTACCACAAATAGCAGTTTATGTTCATTAGGGCAGACTTTGCAGCGGTATAGTGTGCCGTCCTTAGACACAACCAGAAGTATACAGATCGGGTGCTGCAGATTGAAGTTTCTCGATGATGTTGCTTAAGACAGAATCTCGGCACTGCTCCTCACGGACATTGGGGAGAGAGACAGCACATAAAGCACTTTATTGAACAGCTCATTTGGGTCCACTGAAATTCGAAAGAAGCAGTCAGCGCACTGTGTAAAGGAACATATTTCTAGGACACTGAGTAGTTATATTCTTGAAGCCTTAGTGCCCATAGACCGAGGCGTTCCGTGGGGTTCTTGAAAGACGAGAGCCAGCAAAGTGCGTGATGATCGCTTCTGATGGTAAATTGTGGACTATGTAAATAGGGCCAAAATTTTCCTACCACCCAAACGAGAGGAAGGTGTTCAATTTTGGTGATTAAGTAGTTCTTTTCCGCTGCGGAGGGGAGACGACTGGCACAGGCGATAATGCGGGCGTACTCGCTTTTACTCTTTACAAAAACAGCACAAATATTGGGGCCGCTGGCGTTGATGACAACATCTGTTGGCGCGGCAACGTCCAAGTGGGCCAGAACAGGTGGTGTTATTAGCAACGTGTAGGTTGTAGAGAACGCATTAGCATGCGCAGTGCCCAAGCGAACTTTGCATCTTTTCTCAGTAAGTCGGTGAGAGGACGCGAGACTTGCGCAAAGTTGTTCACAAAACCTCAAAAGTACGAGCACACAACTGGAAAGCTGCGAAGTTCCTTAGTGCAGGTCAGAACGGGAAAGTTCCACACGTCTCGAAACTTATCTAAATCAGGGCGTACAGGACATACGCGTACACCAGAGGACTCCACAAGGTTGCCCAACATGATTAGTTGCTGGCATGGCACTTTGACAAGTTCAGTTGAAAATCGGCATAGCGACAAACAGCCAGGATTGAGAAAAGGTAGTCCAGTTGGGTCTCAAAGGTAGGAGAATATGCGATAACATCGTCAAGGTAACGTAGACAAATTTATCAATTGAACTCACCGAAAAAAAAGATTCTATCAATCTCTCGAAGGTGGCCGGAGAGTTGCATATCCTGAAGGGCATGACGGTAAACTGGTAAACAACATAGGAGTGACAAAAAGGCTTTTTGTGTGGTTTATTTCTTTGACAGCACTTTACCATTGCCCTGATCTTAGGTCCATGAAGGAAGAACACTTAGTGACGTAAAAACAATCCAGGACATCGTCTATGCACGGTAGTGAGTAGGCATATTTTTTATTTATCTTGTTCAGAAGTCGGTAGCCAACACAGAATCGCCAAGTGTTGCTAATCTTCTTGAAGGGAACTACAGGGAAAGCCCATGGACTACATGATGGGTCAACTATGTCTTTGGCGGGTATCTTGTCGACTTCCGCTTGAGTTACGGAGCGCTTCGGTGGAGATACGTGGTATGGACGTCGATGTAAAGGCATCGCCGGGGTCAATGCGGTGCTTTACAGCATTGGTTTGACATAGTGGACGATCACAAATGTCTATAGCACAGCGCTTGTGGTGGCCAGCCGGCTAATGAAAATGATGACGAGCACCGGTGGCTCGTTGCATGCGGAGTCTAGAATGTTCGTAAGCTTCTAGCTGGCTGGACGCCACGGCCGCTGCTCTACTTCGGCAGCTTGCTTCCTCCTGTACGTCTTACGTCCTTTGATAAAACCTGCGACGACAGCCCGTCTACGTCGGACGCCGTCCCATCGCTACAACTTGGTGACCGCGGACACACGGACAAGCGACCGACGCTGCACAACTGCTGCCGAGCTCCGTGGCCATGTTCCAGTCAGTGCAGGCCTGGCAGCCCCAATTCGACCCGCCACTGCCACCGTTCCGGAACTCTCGCCTAGAGGCGTGGTTCGGGGAGTTTGCGGCAGCCTTGTATCACAACGACATCTGAATCCAAGAGTTCATGTATGAGGTATTGGAATACCATCTTCCACATGACCTCAAATGCCGCCTCACATACTTCGCCGGGAGCCCTCGCCCGTACGATGAATTGCGAGATGCCGTGCTCAAGTTTTACGGCCTCAAACGTGCTCCTTCTCCCACAACTGACACAACTGCATCTCGCTCAATGCTTTTCAGGACACTTCCTGCACCACAGCCAGTCCGAACTGTTCCTCTACCGACAACAACTGGCCAAACAGGTAACAGATGCCAACCTTCCGCGCCAATCGACCCGTTGTTCGAGAGATTCACAACGCCGTAGTTCACGAATCCTGCCTCTGATGTGCCGATGCTGCCAACAAAGGCATGACCACTTCTCTCTATCGCAAATTCGACACCGGCTGCTGCCCCGTGCACCATCAGATTCACTGCAAAGACCTGGTCAGCTGAACTGTCTGCCCCCGGCAATTCTATGGCCTAAGCTGGGCCAGCTGACCTACCTGGAGACTCCCTCCTGTCCCGGCATCTGTGGAGGCTGACGACACCACTCACACTATTGACCCAGAGCCCGCTGTGACACTGCACGCCATCAGTTTCCCCGGCACACCAGTGCCTGCTGCTGAAAACCTCGTGAACTTCCAGCTCCTACTAACATCATCCTCGATGTATCCCACGGAAGTTGGAACCCCTAAGCATGTGTGGCTGAACGCGCATGATGCTGCAACAATATCAGTAAATGCCGAGGACCGCACGCCTGGCTCACTAAAGGTGGAGCACACTGTGCATGCTCCAACAGACGTGCAGGTAAACCATCTACCTACCACTCCGTACGCGTGTTCGAGCATTTTAACGTCGTCGACGGCCCCTGACAACTGTGGCGCCACAGACCCGCGGCTCGATCTCGCGCCACCAAACATCGGCTCTCGCTCGAGCAACGCGACGGCTCATCGGCGTACGCCTACGCGTTACACGTCGTCAAAGGCCGGAAAAAATCATCTATCAGTGCCCTCTGAGCCGGCTCGTCATCACGCTAAGGCATGTCGCACTTCGTCGGTCCAGAGCGCACGACTTCCAACTTGTCTGCATCTTACTCGGCCGACCAGGTGGCTTCCACAGCCGTTAATGTGTCATCGAAACAGACGGTACTAGCACCATCAACACACTACCAGGGTTGATCGCACTCCCTGTCGACGTTCCAACCACCACCAGCAAAGACGTACAACTACACTCACTGGACTGGCCGTACTATGCGCATGCTACAATCCATCTTTTAAGCATCAGCGCCCGATTGCGCGTGACAACCGACCGCACCAAAACGGCCCATGTGTGCTCTAATCCCTTAACCATTTTTCATCCTGTCGTTGGTACTCGCTATCGCCGAAAGAGCCCCTTCATCCCGAACCTCTCCCACTCCTTCCAACAGCGTACCTGCATCGCCACCCTCGTCCGCTGTGCCATTCCCAGTGTCGCCAGCCAGACACCCACTGATAGCCGATAGTCCCTTCCACTGACGACCAGGACTGCTCACGGACACGTCAATTCGCGGCCCGGACACTCTTCTATATTTGTTCGTTTTTTTAGTCTTTACCACGCTAGGCGGCAGCCCTTGTAGCGTAGCGCTAGGGGCGGCCAAGCTTCTAATAAAACGATGACGAGCGCTGGTGGCTCGTGGAACACGGAGCCTAGAATGTTCGTAGGCTTTTAGCTGGTTGCACGCCACGGCCGATGTTCCACTTCGGCAGCTCGCTTCCTCCTGTACCTCTCTCGTCCTTGCGAAAAACCTACGTCGACAGCACGTCTACGTCGGACGCCGTCACGTCACTACAATTCAAATTCGTCTCAGTATGACTCAAGCACTCGAAGGAGTGCTTAAGCTTGAATCGGCAAAAGATCTGGCGCAATACGTTTTATTACGTCAGGATACCGGCTTGCTTACAAAGATAGATTCGATTTTACGGCCTAGCTCCGCCGTGGTGTTCTAGTGGGTAAGGTACTCGTCTGCTGACCCTCAGGTCACGGGATCGAATCCCGGCTGCACTCGCGCATTTTCGATGGAGGCGAAAATGTTTCAGCCCCGTGTGCTCAGATTTGGGTGCACGTTAAAAAAACCCAGGTGGTCGAAATTTCGGAAGTCCTCCACTACGGCATCTGTCATATTCATATGGTGGTTTTGGGACGTTAAACCCCCTTTGTTAAGCTTCTAAGATGACGCATTATTATGTAAAAGCAATTTCTTAGAGCTTTTATATGTTATCTCGCGTCAACTTTAAATAAATGCGACGATACTTTTCATCTAAGGTCCATGTATTTCAACTATACTGAGAAATCTTTTTCTCGGCCGTCACGATGTTGTTCTGTCCGACAAGCTCGCTCAGACAAAGGTGCGCAAGGCCTTTCAGTATGTTGACAATATCTTGCTTTTCTACAAGTGTGGTCCTGTCAACATTTAGCGCCAGCTTGCAAAAATTCTGCCAATATTTAGTAGTGTATTGTACCACTTTAAGTGACGTATTGAATACCGCAAGAAGGCGCAATCCGCTTTCTAGACCTTCGTCTCTGTTTGTTTTAGCATACTTGTTGGGGCTACGAACAGTGGTAAGAAAAGCCTGTCTTAAACTATACTTAGGCACATTCGAAGCTCATAAAAGGAGGTAGACCTAGGCTGGATTTTGAAAAAACCCTGATATAGTCATGCCATCACACTACGACCGCTGGTTTTGCAGGACAGAGCAAACGATTATCCTTGGCAGTCTATGCAGTGTTAGTGCAGGCACAGCCGCTGGGTAAAAAAATTGGCCCCGTAGCTGCATCTTAATCTGTTAATGTCGTCGCAAGACTATCGTCTTGCGTCGGGAGAGAGTGAACAAAACGTTTATTTGATGTTCTGCGCAAGAATATTGGTCCATGGTATTCTGGAGGCGCTGCGATAGAGTGCAGCGGAAGCGAAATAGCGCGTCAAGCCACGTACCACGTGGGACATGAGCGCTATCTGGCAGTTATCTTGGAAAACGGAGCTTAGGGCCCTGATACGGGCGTGCAGGCCTGTGTCACAGGTGATGAGGCGTAGAACTCAAGGTGATGGGGAGGTGGCACCATCCTGTCGTCTTAGCAAAGCATTGAAAACACTTGCCTTTTCGTGCAAGCATTGCATGGTCAGCGCAGCGTGATAAACGCTTCGACCCTAAGAATTACGTATGTATGCCTTTTCTCATAAAAGACGCACATACAGATTATGTACGCGTTGATAAGGTGCCTCAAATATGCGCGAAAATTGCCTTTTGTTTGACAATCACACAAGTATGAACGCTGAAGCTTGAGCAACATTGGTGGGCGCTGCGGATGAGATCTGCCATTCAAAGTATCGGCTGGTGGCATTTAGAGGATGGGGTATCGTTAAGGCTGGAAAAATTGACAAATGCACAGAGAGACTAAAATTTTTGCGCCGAAGGTCCCCAAGAAAGACTATCGTCTTAAAAAAAAGTGTGGCCTGCTGCGCGGCGGGATGGACCTAGTTCTCCTCGCGCTTGCTCTGGCCCCACCGCTCCTCCTAGAAGAAACGCTTTCACACGTATTTTTGGGGCGAAGCTCTTTAAAGCGGTACCCGTTCGTTCCTCGTAGTAGACGTAGTCATAGTGTGTAACCTGTGTTACTTATTGACCTGCAAGGTGGTGCCGCTGGGGATTTATTTCTCTTGTGCGTTGTTGAACAATAAAAAATTCGCAGCGTGCGCGTTACCTAAATGCCGAATTCTCCTGTCTCTTATTCCCCATTAGCAGCCATTGGCATGTACATTGAGCACTATCTGACAAGAAAGGGTTGCTACGTTATACTCGCTGGGCGTAACCACCTTGGTGTTAGACACGTTCAGCGAGTGATGAACCGCAGTGCCATGAATACAGTGAACTAGTTTATACCATGAACTCGAGGTGGTTAAAGGTGGGAAGTAGACACGAAGCGCAAGCCATAAGACAGTAAAAGCCGAAGCTCCTTTCTCTCCTTCCCCATTAGCAACCTTTTTGTACATTGAGCACTATCTGACAAGAAAGGGTTGCTACGTTATACGCGCTGGGGGTAACCTCCTTGGTTTCAGAAAGACTTAGCGAGCGTGGGGTCACAGTGCCATAAATTCAGCGAACTAGTATATACCGTGAACTCGAGGTGATTAAAGGTAGGAAGTACACGCGAAGGGCAAGCCGTAAGAAAGTGTGTGTGTGCTACCTCTCGTTTTGTCCTTGGAATGTCAGCTGGATGGCGGTGCTTCTAAATGGGATATATGATGAAAAGATGCGAGATGGTGTTACTTGCAGTGTTGAATAGAGGGACGAACGGACACACAGATAGATGCATGGGCGGACGCATGGATGGCTGCACGGACGGATCGATGCATGAACGGACGCAGGGGCGGATGTATGGACAAACGCAGGGACGGACGCACGGATGAACGTGTGGACGCACGAACAGACGCACGCACGGGCGGGCGTACGGATCCACGCACGGTCACATATATTGACGCATATATGATGAAAAGATGTGAGGTGGTGGTACTGGGAATGTTGACTAGATGGACGAACGGACACAGAGACAGCAAGGACGGATGAAATCGAGAACGAATGGACAGATGGATGCTCCGCCCTACTTTCCGTCATTCCCTCAGTTGATATGCTGCCATTTTTGTACGGGGAAGTGGGCCGTAAATAACTCGTTTCGGAGCAGCCCATCACATGTTTGATTTTGACTCATAATGAGGAGTAGCTATGGTACCAAATATGTGAATGGTTTGCCCTAGGAGGATCAATAATTTGTACAACATGGGACTCGACGAATGCTGTCTGCGTTACCAGAACTGTAAATAAGTGTTCTATAGCGAAAACATTTGTTAGTAAATTTACTTCTTTCTTCAAAACGAAGCAGTTAATTATGCAAGCACTGAGGAGAGTGGCCAAAGGTCCCGGACGTGCTTTATTCTAAAAGTTGATTCTGTGTCTGTGTTACAGGCGATATCGTAACTATGGCTGGTTGGGTAGGTTAGCATATATGACACAGTTGACAAATCAGTTGCGCGCAAATTGCGTTGTTTATCTTGTCATTAGCTGGATCCATTCGTCGGCGTTTCCGGCGCTCGGTGTTGTTCTTCCGCTGGCAGTGCAGATGACTGCGAATCTTAGTAGGGACCGCCGTAGGATGCTAAGGGCTAATCTTCTGTTATAGTCATTCTCTGTAAAATATAAAAAAATGGCAGCCTATTGACGGAGTGAATGATCGAGAGTGGGGTGAAGCATCCGTCCGTCCATTCGTTCGTGATTCCGTTCGTCCATGCGTCCGTCTGTGTGACCGTCCGTGCGTCCATTCTCCCGTCCGTGCGTGCGTCTGTTCAAACATCCGCACGTCCACCTGTGCGTCCGTCCCTGCGTTCGTCCATGCGTCCATCCGTAGGTGCAGTCATCCGTGATTCCATCCATGCATCTGTCTGTGTGTCCGTTCGTCCATCTATTCAACACTCCAAGTACCACCATCTCGCATCTTTTAATCATATATTCCGCATATGCACCACCATCCAGCGGACATTCCAAGCACTAAAGAAGAGGTGGCACACGCACATTTCTTACGTCTTGCGCTTCGTGTCTACTTCCCACGTTTAACCACCTCGAGTTCATGCTAGTTCACTGTATTCGTGGCACTGTAGCCCAACGCTCGCTAAACCTTTCTAAAACCAAGGAGGTTATTCCCAGCGAGTATAACGTAGCAACCCTTTCTTGTCAGATAATGCTCAATGTACGTGCCAATGGTTGCTAAGGGGAATGAGAGACAGAAGAATTTGGCTTTTAGTTACGCGCACGCTGCGAATTTTTGATTGTTCAACAACGCACAGAAGAAATCTCTCACCGGCACCACCTTGGAGGTCAAAATGTAAGACTGGTTACATACTACAACTACTACTACGACAACAAGGGTCGAACGGCGGTCGCTATATGGAGCTTCGTCCCTAAACGCATACGACCGATCATTCGCTCGGCTTCCACATGCTTCTGCTTCCTGATGGCTCTTGCCGAGAGATATTCTTCAGTCATGCATCCTGACACTGTAGATCAAATGGGAAGTCACGGTACTGCGAGGTAACGTCCCTTTCGGCGTTCGATTTGCATAGCGGCACACAACAGCTTCATGAAATCACACCGCTTGAAAACACCATCTGCTACAAACGCGCACGCTCTAAACACCGCTCTGTAGCACAGAAAACGTGTGTCGAGTTGCCCACAAACACCATCACACAATGCAGTGGCCGTGCATACACAAACCACACGACAAAGCACACAAACGCTCATAAATTGGGTGGCGACCCCATTGCTGCACGCGTCGTCGTCTATTTTTCGCGCAGTAGCAATGACGTTCTCCCGCTCCCTGACGTTCCATGGTCAAAGTTATTCTAGGGGAATTCGTGGTCCTGCAAGCTACAGCGTCTCTTCTCGCGTTTGAATTGCACAACGGCACACACAGTGGCACAACAGACTCGTTGCATCCCACCGCTAAAAATGAAACATTGCACATGCTCGCACCATAAAAACTGTCCTCAAACACAGGAAACATGACGCAAACTGCCCCCACACATGATCGAATACAAAGAAAAAACAGCACGAGAAAGCATACGGCCACGCACAAATCCTCACGCACCCGTATTGAAACATGAAATGCCGTACGCTTTGGCGGGTGGAGTGTCACCGCCCTTCTCAAAAAAGCGACCGAAACTGTGAACTCTGGCCAGACGCGCTCACCCATTGAGGGTCGCACTTTGTTTTGTTTTTTTTATCCAGCGGCACTGGTTAAAATCTCGGTAGCTGAGTCCCTTTTGCATGGTTCACGTATGCGGGGGCGGCTGCAAAACAATGATGAGCCTGATGCTAGGAGAACCAGTGTTATGCCGTGTGTACATACTTTCACACCATTTTATTAAGGTAGTCTTAAAAGGAAATGTACGCGTAGTGTTATCTGCTCCAGAAAAACTATGTCGAATATGTAAGCTTACGAATCCTCAGAAAGAGGTGCGACTCACCGGTGAAAAAAAGCACGCAGATAAGCTTGTTGAATGTTTGCTACCTGTCGTCTACATGTCACTTTTTTCGTGTTAGGTAGGTGTGTTAATGGCCGTTTGCGCGAAGACTCTTGCGATGTCAAAAAGCAAAATTTCTCAAGGTAGTTTCTTGGCTATGCACCGTAAGATGTGTGCATGCACTCCATTCTTTGAACAATGTGTCATCTCGCGCCGCAGCCGTAACCACACTTGACGAGAGAAATTATTGAAGCGAGCGGTATCGCAATATGCCTATATTTATCAGAAGAAAAGCTCAATCTTTGGGGCATGTTTGGTGACATGCTGATACAGGAATGTAAGTTGATGTTATTTACAACTAGATTGTTTGATAACGTGTGCGGCTCCACACATTTACTGTTTTACCATGCTTGCGGCTTCGCATGTGCAACAAGGTAAGCTACATAATGTGCTGTAGAGTCTCGAGCGTGCAAACAATATGCCTCGAGCGTGCAAACAGATCAAAACGCAGCTCGGTAATCCCAAGTGAAACGTCCCAGCCTGAAATTTGACGGCCAGCAATTCTGCTTGAAAACATTGAGCTGAAAGGTAACTTTGTGAGAGTGATCTTAGTTAAGTATTCAAGTTTAAAAAAAATGCCAGGCGCCACGTACAATGGGAATCCATGATATGCGAAGCACAAATGAGAAAGGTTGATATGTCACTTTAAAATCAGGAAAACGTTACGAGTTGGAGGTAAATAATGCTGTACATGACTTACGTGTCATGATTATCATGTTTGGGTGTGTCGTTTACCTTCGTCGTCTATTCACGTCACGTAACACCAAATTTGGCATAAGTGGAGGTGGCAAAATGACCGCGAGCGCATCATGAAGGGCCCAATATACTGCAATTTAGGGTTGACGCGCGCGCACGCTGGGCACAGCCACGCTACGTTAGCATAACACGAGACCTTTATTGTCTGAAGACAGGCGTGACTAGCGTTCGTCGGCACGGCCCGACGGCAACCGGCGCAAAATGCGACATGCTCCATTTCGCGCTGATGCCTTACCCAGACAGCACAGCGTCTGCCTGTTTTCGTAACGGAGGGATGTTGGACGTGCTGAAGCGCACATTCGTCAAAGGAATGCAGTTGCGGCCCGTATGCCTTTGAGTATATGGCAGGACTGGCGCCTGGCATGGCAAAGCCGGTGTGACGCGACGAAATGAACGCCGGCGAGCACGCTGTTATAACCGGCCCTAGGGAACCAAGCAAGAGGAGTTGCGGGGGAACCGGTTCTTGACCGACTGTGTCGTCGACCCCCACCTCCCCATTCAGGCTCCTCCTCTCGCCGGGAGAATTCCGGTATCTGCTGTGCGTTCGTGACCATGTTTGGGCATGTTTTGGGCGCCGTGACCATATATGGACATTGTGTTAGGTTGTGCCACTCCATGTGTTGTGAGGTGTGTTTCCCCCTCCCTCATGGCCGAAGTGCCGGGGACACCGCATTGGCTGACGATGCGGAGAAGGCGCCCAGTGTCGGCAACGCGGCGCTATAAAATGCCGAAGACGTTTTGTATCTCTCTCTCTTCTCTCTTTGGATCAGTTGACCACTTCTCCACATGTAAATAAATCTCTGTCGTTCGACCATCCGCAGTCGAACTCGATAGAAAAACTTCACTCCGTGATGAAGCGAGTGTTGAGAGCCTTATGTTTTGAACGAAAAACTGACTGGGAAATGTGATTACCTGCAACGATGTTTGCACTAAGAACTGCACCACATGAGACAACAGGGTTTACGCCAGCGGAACTTGTTTACGGCCGCAGACTGCGGTCTCCTCTTCGTATGCTGAGAGAGTCGTGGGAAGGTCAGGGTGATGATCCTGTAGTAGTGGAATATGTCCACACCTTATTGGATCATCTAACAAAAGCCCAAGAACTGACCGAGAGTGCGATGACCAAAGCACAGCAGAAGGCTAAGCTTTACTACGATCGGACAGCTAAAGCGCGACACTTTGTTGTAGGAGACAGGGTCATGTTGTTGAGGCCTTCCCAAACAAATAAGCTTGAAGTGCAATGGGTCGGCCCGGCCGAAATTACTCGAAAATTGTCTGACACCAACCATGTGGTAAAATTACCAGGAAGTCGTAAGGTACACCAGGTGTATCATAGCAACTTACTCAAACCCTATAAAGAGTACTCAAACCCTATAAAGAGAGGGAAGCCACGTGAACATGACTTTAAATGTTCCGGAAGAGGTTCCGGCAGAAATTCCTGAATTAGCTCCCGAATCGGATGAAGTCCCGATCGAGAAAACAGTTGAAGATTCAGTATCAAAGTCACAGCTGAAAATGAAGCAAAAGCAGGAATTGCGTGGTCTTTTGACCGAGTTTCAGGACAGATTTGTAAGCGAGCCAGGCCGGACATCCGTCCTCACTCATGACATAGAGCTTACCTCGTCGGAACCGGCAAGATCTAAGACGTATCGGGTGTCACCTCGCCGGCTTGAGCTAATAAAAGCAGAGGTTAACAGGATGCTGGAATTGGGCGTGATTGAGCCATGTGAAAGTGATTACACTTCCCCGTTAATTCTTGTGGAGGTACCCGGCAAAGATCCGCGTCCTTGCGTAGACTATCGTAAGTCAAGTCTCATCACCAAGGATCAGACATACCCAATTCCCCACATTGAGGAACGCGTCGAGAGGGTAAGCAGCGCGGAATTTATCTCAACGCTAGACCTAGTGAGAGGTTACTGGCAGGTGCCACTCACTGAGAGGGCGAGCCGGTATGCTGCATTTATTTCACCATTGGGGACATTCCGCCCTAAAGTGTTGAGTTTCGGCCTAAAGAACGCGCCTTACTGTTTTTCAAACTTAATGGATAAGGTTTTGCGGGGTCAAGAGGACTTCGCATTGCCTTACTTGGACTACGTCACCGTGTTTTCCTCGTCCTGGCCAGAACACTTGGCGCATTTGAGAGCAGTACTGACACGCCTACGCGAAGCAGGTTTAACGGTAAAGGCGCCCAAGTGTCAGCTAGCACAAGCAGAGGTACTCTATTTCGGGCATGTTATCGGTCGAGGGCACCGCCATCCCTCTGAAATGAAAGTGGCAGCTATCCGAGACTTTCCCCAGCCCCGAACGAAAACCGATATTCGGGCTTTTCTTGGAATAGCTGGTCACTATCGTAAGTACATCCCTAGATATTCCGACATTGCCAGCACTCTTACTGACGCGTTGCGCAAGACCGAGCCCCAAATGGTCGACTGGGATGAGGAGAAAGAAAAGGCTTTCCGCGTTTTGAAAGCGGCCTTGTCGAGCCAACCTTTACTTATTTCACCGGACTACTCGAGGTCTTTCATAGTCCAATGCGACACTAGTGATAGAGGCATGGGGGCAGTTCTTAGTCAAAGGGATGAGGGGGATGAAGAGCATCCCGTCCTCTATGTTAGCCAGAAACTCACCCTTCGCGAGCAGGTTTACAGCGCTAGCGAAAAGGAATGTGCGTGCTTGGTTTGGGATGTCCAGAAACTGGCTTGTTGTATTGCCGTAAGCAAGTTCATTGTGGAAGTGGACCATTGTCCTCTCACCTGGCTACAGACCATGTCCTCTAAGAATGGCCGCCTGCTGCGTTGGAGCCTCGTTTTGCAACAATATACGTTTGAAATACGCTACAAAAAGGGTGTACTCCATGGCAACGCTGATGGCTTAAGTCGATGCCCCTGACGCGAGAGGATGTCTCGAGAACTCTGGCATTTTTTTTCCTGACCTAGACAAGGGCTAGTGATTGTTTTTTTTTTACTCTTTTAGGTGTACTTGTTTGAAAACGTTGAAGACACGGCTATCCAGGGTTTCGGGTTCGGTGTGCTTCCAGTGTTGTTGTTTTGTGTCACCTTAACGTATGAGTAACATTTTGAATAAATTGCGTATTTCCTTTAATATCAGTTAAAGGGGAAAATTGCCTGGTGGAGTTTGGCGGAATTGTCCGGCGCTCACCGGCAGTGTAGTTGTGTTTTCATGTGCGTATGTGATGTCTGTTGAGCCCATAATGAAGCAGGTGGTGCCCTCTACTTCATCAAAGACGGTCGTCACCAAACCAACTGCCGGCGCTGATCTCTCCGGACAGTGGCTGCAAACCTCAGCTCATCGAGATCTTTACCCCCCCCCCCGCGCGAGAGACTGTTATGACCGGCCCTAGGGAACCAAGCAAGAGGAGTTGCGGGGGAACCGGTTCTTGACCGACTGTGTCGTCGACCCCCCCTCCCCATTCAGGCTCCTCCTCTCGCCAGGAGAATTCCGGAATCTGCTGTGCGTTCGTGGCCATGTTTGGGCATTTTTTGGGCGCCGTGACCATATATGGGCATCGTGTTAGGTTGTGCCACTCCATGTGTTGTGAGGTGTGTTTCCCCCTCCCTCGTGGCCGAAGTGCCGGGGACACCGTATTGGCTGACGATGCGGACAAGGCGCCCAGTGTCGGCAACGCGGCGCTATAAAATGCCGAAGACGTTTTGTATCTCTCTCTCTTCTCTCTTTGGATCAGTTGACCACTTCTCCACATGTAAATAAATCTCTGTCGTTCGTTCGGGGGCTTCTTCTCGCTGAATTGTTTGACGATGGATCCTGCGACGGGGCCAGCTACCGAAAACGAGACCGGCAGGACCCGGAGTCCCAACAACGCGTACCACGTCACGTAGAAATGTATTGGCACCTTGACTGTGGCATGTAGTCATGTTTTCCCATGACGCGCATCTCGTAATTATCATGTACCAGTCACACACCTTCGTCATACATTGGCTTTAAGTAATACCAAATTTGGCATATGAGAAGCTAGCGAAACGGCCACGAGCGCATGATCAGTGTGGCATGCAGTAATGTTGTTACATGACACGCATGTCGTGATTATTATGTTTGGATGTGTCATTTACCTATGTCGTCTGTTCGAGTCACGCAATACCGAGTTTGGTACTTGTGAAGCTAGCGAAACCGCCGCAAGCGTATCTTGAGCGTAGCATGTAGCCATGTTTTTACAAGACACGCATCTCATGATTATCACGTTTGCACCCGTCACATATTTTGTCATCCATTCATGTACCATAATACCAAATTTGGTATATGTGACGCTCGCAAAACGGCCGTGAGCACATCATAAGCGTGGCTTATAGTCATGTTGTTGCGTGACACGCGTCTCATGTTAATCATGTTTGCACCAAAATCATACCTTCGTCATTCATTCACGTGCCATAATACCAAATTTATTATAAGTTCAGCTAGCAAAACGGCCGCCAGTGCATCATGAGCGTGGCTTGGAAACATGTTGGTACATGACACGCATATCATGATTATCATGTTTGCACCAGTCACATACTTTCGTAATTCATTCACGTATTATAATACACAACATGGTATCTACATGTGACGCTGGCGTAACGGCCGCGAGCGTATATTGAGCGTGGCATGTAGTCATGTTGTTACACGACACGCATAACTTGATTTTCATGTTAATGTTGGTCTCTTGGTCTCTTGTGTTCGCCATGCAATCATGCCATACCATACCAGTTTCGCAACATACCACCTGAGCGTAACCACCGCAAGAAGTGCAGGGCCATGAAATTTAAATCATGACAATCATGACATACATTTCATTATTTTCATGTTATGACTAGTCCTATATGTTCTTCATAGAATCATGTAATGCGATATCAAGTTTGGTATCGATAGCACTATCGAAACGGCCCGGAGAGCTAAAGGTCGTAGGCGGCTATATAAAGAGATAAGGTCAAATTTGCCGAAGTTCGCTAAGAAATGCTTCGCATTTAAAATCTCTGGTCACGTAACCACCCTTGAAGTGTTACGGTGTTAAGCAAACGTTAGGCGGCAGTAAATTACTTGAATGCAACCTTGAAAGTGGTTATGTTTTGATAGTTCTTTCACGTGACGTCCCAACAAACACCATATAAACGGCCCAAACAGGCTTAGCATAGATGCATGAAAACACGCGTATTCAAGCATTTTTACTAAAAACTGTGGCAACGTTCTTGCCGCAAAACGTTTTTTCGCCTTTTGAAAATTTTACGCACAATAAGCTAAAGATGTTTTAAGCGTCTATAATGAAACATATATTGAGCGAAATTCATGCGAAATTAACAAAAATTCAATTTCCGGGGAGATTCTATTGTAAATTAGGCATCAAGGCTGTCGTGCTAAAAACTCATGAGATGATTCAATTTGTTCTCTATGGCTTTTTTATTGATGTGGAAAATTTTATTGTATATTTTGTCAAAAAGGAAAAATAAATTTTGTTATGCATAACCAACGTCCACAGTGCGCTTATGGTAAGACGATTTGTGAATACCACAAGGAACACTATCTTCGTCAATAAGCTTCAAAAATTGCTTCAAAGCTGTGTTCGAACACAGTTGTTCGACATACAAAACGCTGTTGCGTGTCGAGAGTCGCCACAGCGGTATTTGCAGATGCTTATACTTCTTTTGACCATGTTTGAGGAAGTCGAATATGTGAAGGATGTAGGCGTATGTTATGTATTGATCAATGAATGTGTAACCTGAACAAGAGGTCGATGCGCAGCCCACATGAAGTGAGTGCGCCGCTGGAGGATGAGCTGCTGAAACAGAGGAAAAGCTTTAGAGGTAGATATTGGTAGTGAACAGAAACTGGAGCAGCATGGGCGACAGAAGTGGTTAAAAGAAACTGGGCGAGAAATATCAAACAGGGCGCTTACATTGCTAGAAATCGGCCAATCGATCATATATCTACCTGTGACATATGCGAGGGCTATGGCCTTGTTTTCAGTATTTACGTGGCCTTGATGCGAGACCTCACATGAAAATTTTTCAAAGAGGAAGTACAGAAAAATTACTATAGTATCGCACTTTGGCCCCGCAGTCTTGTGCTCTTGGGCAAACCAGGCATTTCTTCGACGCACCGGAAAGTTCGCCAAGCCTTGAAGTCCAAGACTTGAAATGGAATTCTGGGCACGCTAGACAAAAAAAAAACAACAACATGGCTACTCAATCAGCGAAGAATCAAAGTCATCAGTATTTTACGTGTATGATACGGTGACATATGGCGTCCCAGAAAAAATGACACGTTTAATACTCGACATGCACAAATTATAAAATAGGATCTTTGTTTTAAAGTGCGTGTTCTCCAAACTTGCCTCTCTGCGTCCGGGCCACTGTATCCTGGCTGGTGCGAGTTGCATGCACACAGCATGCGTGTGCATTAGCCACAAAACCTAAGGTATCGCTTGATGTCCGTTGCCTAAATTAAGCAAGTGAACAGCTCTTGGCTACTTATATATGCGTGCTTAATAATGAAGACTGTATGTTTAGCAACTTCGCATCCCGTCATGGCACAACTTATGCAATTATTCTGCTTAGCAAATACTCACCAGTATTTCCGAGAGCAGAGACATGTCCAGGAATCGATAAACGAAGTTCACTGCTCACTCAAAACTGTTCTTCTCATGCAAGAATTTTCTAGGGGTTTGCAGACATGAACAATCAGCTCAATACGCATCCTTTCGGTAGCAAGCAGCAGTCCAGGTGCTTCGTAGAAATTAGATCATGTTTAAGTCCCCAAAAGGCTGTTGTGGTGATGAATTCTACCAGAAATCACACTTTTATAATTCAAAAGGCGCCTCAGTCATACCACTGGGTGAATGCATAGTCGCCAGAGCACCCTGTAATTGTCTACTTTATTGACCAACAATGCACCCGTGGAGGTGCTTGTGTGCGATGTTTCGACAATATTTTAGATTGTCCGGAGCATGACACGTTCGCCATACACGCATTTTAGTGCGAAGTGCAGGAGAAAGTGAAACGAAATTTGCCACAAGCGGAGCTACCTATAAATAATAAAAGAAAAAGAACAGTTTAAACCTTTGCTACCACGAGCAGGACTATGACTTTTCGGCAGAGTGTAATTTTGCAGCTTCACATGGCAAAAGTGCATGCGCTGATGTCGGTGGCACAATAAAACGTTTTGCAGCACAAGCAAGCTTACAGAGGCCATGCAGTAATCGGATTCAGCCACTACACAAGTTACTTCTGTGGGCTAAAAGCAACGTAAAGGGAAAAAAGTGATATGGGTGCCTCATTCAACAATTCAAGGAATAATAATCAAGCTCACTTTAAGATTCGTCATGGTGCTATTTGTGAGAGGAACTCGACAACTGCACTATTACAGACCACGGACTTTTTCTGCCCCCCCCCCCCCCATGTTGCCTTTACATCACTCTCAAAAACTCGTGGAACTCAACTGAGAAAGCCGGTCTGACTGGCAAGGTAGCATATTTTCATGCTAACGATCGTGGTCTCAACAGAGGGCGACACTTCACAAAGAAAAAAAGGTGAACGATATGAAACTTTTACGTAACGAAAGCCTTAATTTTCTTTTCAATAATAATAAAACATGAAGCACCCTTTTCTCTCGATATAAAATACCTAAAAACAACGAATCATTTCATTTACAGATCAGCGAGAGGTAAAGTGAAACAGATTCAGCAAATGAATACTGTTGCTCATGTTTTATTCATCGGCATCACTTTCCCTAGTACCAAGAAAGCCAGTTTTGATGAGAAACAAGCTAAAAATTCCAATATATGTACACTGATGCCGAGCGACGTAGCCAGAACTGGCTTGAACTACTGATGTGGTCCAGATGCAAGGCCAAAGAAGTGCAAAGAACGAGCACGTGTTTTACAGGGAAGACAGACATCGCTACTGCCTACCCTTGACGTTGGTTGTGCACATAACTTTTTTTGTTTTAAAGAAAACTTACAGGAATAATATTTTTCACATAAGAAAGACCTTGTAGTATATAACAAACAATTTCATGTATTTTTAGCTTAATCTCCTCGACGTCTAACTTACGAATGAATCTTCTCGAAAAGTAACTTTTTGTTTATTTCGCGAGATCCTTTCTCAACAATTGTTTGTTTGTAGACATATAAACATTTTTAGCAGCTTGTAGGTTAATTGGAAAAGAAGAAGTTTTGCGGCTGAAACGTTTCTGCAGTTTTTACAAAAACTGCCTGAATTGGCGTGATTTCTTGCTTCTTTGCTAAGCCTATTTATAGCTTGGAAGTGGTATATGGCTATATTTAAGCGGTCACGTGAAAGAATATTAAAAACCTATTGCTTTGAAAGCAAATGTTTTGCAATACCCATTTTGATGGTTGCATACGGATAATTTATTTCCGACTAAACTTTCTTTCCGCTGGAACATTTAAAGGGTAGTCACGTGCTCACACAAATTTTTTGAACAAAGATAATTCAAGAAAATATCTCTCATATCGTCACCTTCCACCTAATGTTTTGTTTTCAGTAGAATCACTGGTGGTCAATTTTTGGGCTCAGACGTTTCACTTGAAATGACCCCGTGGGCATTTTTCTGATGATTGATTGAGGTTCGAAAGCTTTGCAGGCTCGACATTTCTGATTTCGTAGGCATCGTATTCTTTGTCGTGTGTGATACACACGCAATGCATGAAGGTAGCGTGCCCGTTGATAGTGGCTAATTGTATGCTGTTTGTGTTCCTGCAGAGTACAAGAGATTGTTTTATGTTTTTATGGGCGTTTATGATGCTGATGGCATGGATGTTTTCACCGAAGGCACAATCTCGGTCTTTGGCGCAGATTTTGCGCACCACGATGCGCTTTTCGCAACGCTCATTGATTCGTCTTAGTGGTTTTAACGGAGTTTTTTTCCGCCGTTGTCTATGTTGATGTATACGTTGCAGTTCCTTCGTTTTGTCGAATTGCTTGTGCTGGTCTCGCTAATATTGCTGCGGACATTGCTTATTACGCATTTTTTCCTGAGCATGAACATCGTTTGCGTCACGTGCTGATGTAAATTCAATGAGTAGCTGGTGCAGAAAGGTCAAGGTAGGTTGGGCATTGATCGTGGTATGACAGGACTGTTAGCAACTTCTTCACAAGCTTCCATGAAGTCATCCAATTCAAGTGTTTCCGTCGCAAGTCAATGTGCGAGGTTCCGTGTTTCTGTACATTCTGTATGTATAAACCATTCATCATAGGTGGTTTCCTCAATAGAACTTGTGTTGTCAGAAGTTGCACATGCTACTTTGTTTTTATTGCTCTCAGTGGTGCTGTATGCTGACATAACATCTCCTCAACTTCACACTTATCGAACGCTATATGATTCTGTCCAAGGTGTTGCTTTACGAGATTCTGATTGCGACTTCATCTGTCATTGTAAAACTGCTCAGCTGAATACCTTCATTGAATGACATTTCTTGGAACAATTGTGGTCTGGTTTTGTTTCAGGCTGATTTATCAGCTTGCGTTGCGCAAATTCACCAATAGTGAGAGACACGCCATGAGTTTTATCAACAATGCATACGTAAGCTGATACTAAGCCATGTATGCTACGCAAATAATCACGTAATTCAGGTGGTTCTGTAAATCCAGAGAACAGAGAATAATACAGAGAACAGGTGTAAAGTGCCAATCTCATTGCATAAGACGAACTTGGTAAGTAAGGTGTCTTCGGAAAATGAGTTTGATGAATTTCATTCAGAGTAAGCTCTACTTTGGTTCTTGGGAGCGGTACGTTTGTATTCGATGTTCGAACGCGCGCGTTATGTTTGAAAGATTCTCAAGATGGGTCAGTCAACTACTTTCTCAAAAGATGTATTGTTCGATACCTGTGCTTGCTGCGTAAAGGTTTTCGCCACAGTGTCGAGCAAGATAAAATGACTCCAGCTGCAGGCTTACGCTGCAGTCATCATTGTATTCTCTAAATTGAATTATTATTTATTCTTTATTTTTTTCAAGAATCCTCATTTTGTACCACGTAACCAGATAAAACATACTTCACCGGAGATGTAGTCAGCATTGTTCTAGACAATCTCGCATTGCGGCCATGACGCAGCGGTAGCGTAGCCCTCAAAGAGGTTTAAGAAGTCCCCCACGGGCCGATCATCCTCTGATCCTGTGTACGTCAGGATGTCGAGATATCTCAGTGATACTCTGCTGGTGCTACTCACTGTGTACAGTGAAGAATCGCTTCTGCAGTCCACATACGCTCAAGGCATCGCACTGAGCGCTTCAATGAAGATGCATGGCTGGGGAAGTGGCTGCCAGGTCTTATTGTCGACTTCTGTGATGCTAGTTGTTAGAGACGTGGCGTGGCTCGTACAGATGCTTTTATTACAGTCTGACTTCTTCTTCTTTGGCTTCTACCAATTGATTCATTGATTGATTGATTGATTGATTGATTGATTGATATGTGGGGTTTAACGTCTCAAAACCACTATATGATTATGAGAGACGCCGTAATGGAGGGCTCCGGAAATTTAGACCACCTGGGGTTCTTTAACGTGCACCAAAATCAGAGCACACGGGCCTACAACATTTCCTCCTCCATCGGAAATGCAGCCGTCGCAGCCGGGATTCAAACCCACGCCCTGCGGGTCAGCAGCCGAGTACCTTAGTCACTAGACCACCGCGGCGGGGCGGCTTCCACCAACCATCGCTACCTTCTTACGTCTCACATATATATTTCAAGCATATTCTAAGCACTTCATTGTTCTCCATTGTACATACCCATCATCCTCGTTCTTTTTCATTGGTCCCCGCAGGGGCGCCTGCGCAAGTAGGCGTTAGGTGTGTAGCGACACCACGGACCCGAGCTAACGGGGGAGTTTCTACTCCCTCCCACGCCTAGCCGTGCGTGGCTTTGCCGTGTCCTGGGAAAAGGGGATCCTGGGGGTTGAGCTGACGCTGGGTGATTGGACCTTTAAGGCCCCCCAGCAGAGGCAACACACCCCTTTGGCCCCGGCTTCACGTAGACGGCACCCCTGGGCTGACCCACCCAGGGGAAATCGGCAGTCGCCTTTTCCTACCTCTCTCTCCCCCACATCCTCGCCTTTTCTCCTCTTTAAATCTATCCTGTCTTCTAATTTCTTCTGTTACTACTCATTCTCATGGGCGGCTTAGGTTAACCTTGTGCAACTAGCCAACCTTGGCCTACGCGCATTAGGTTATCGTAGCGGTGTACGGCTAGCGTCTGCGTGTTTCTCGTTTCATGAACCTTGTTGCGTCCCCTCGTTGGGCTCCGTGGTGGGTGGCCGCCATCGTTACTGAATTACATTCCTCTACCATGCAGAGAAGTTTTCCACTCCTCAATGATTGTGCCGCTTCAAAGCGCGTACGCACTGAAGAATTTTCCTTTTTCAGCCGACCCAAAGAAGTATTCCCTCGTTATCATGTTGTACACAGTGAAAAGCCCAACAAAACAGCCAGAACATTGTCCCCGTTCATAGTATTGCGGTCCCTGACAGCCACATTAGGTGATGGCTACAAAGTTACAAAAATGCTAGTGGTGACCTTCTTTTGGAACTCCGTGACAAAACACAATTTGACAAACTAAAGAACCTTGCAATATTCGGTGACATCCCCATCAGCTTAACACCTCATCGATCCATGATGCACGTGGAGTTGTTTCTGACACAGACCTCCTTGACCTGACGGAGGCTGAACTCCTCGAGGGCTGGAAAGAACAGAATGTGACCAATGTGAAGCGAATCGTCATCTGAAGAACAATCAGGAAACCCCCACGAACCACTTGGTACAGACCTTTGCCACCAGTAAACTACCACAAACAATAAAAACTGGCTATACAAAGACACCGATCAGACCCTACATACCAAACCCCCACTGATGTTACCAGTGTCAAAGGTTCGGCCATGGCTCTCAGAGCTGTCGTGGTCGACCTGCTTGTGCCAAATGTGGTGCCCAAGGCCACATGTCTGACAATTGTAATGAAAGCCTACATTGTGTAAACTGCGACGGAGACCACGCATCATATTCACGTTCTTGGGCCCAGTGGAAAAAAGAAAAAGACATTATTACACTGAAGATTCGCGAAAATATCTCCTTCAAGGAAGCACGCCGAAGGTGTTCGGCTTTTCACGGCACAACTTACGCTGATGCGGCGCGTCAGGGGGCAGCGTCGCATCACCCTCCGCCACTACCTAGGCCCACGCAAAGTGATCCATCGGGTGTGGTGGCCGCCCCCATAGTGGAAGCAGCCAAGCCTGCTCCACCTACCAAGCCAGAGACTCAGGTGACTCCAGGGTCGTCGGGTCGACCGACCACGTCTCACCAGGCGAGGTCGCAAATACGCAACAGCAGCTCGCGTACGCGGGCGTCAAGTGCTTCATGTGAGGCAATGGACACAAACACGGTACCTCAGGTGCCGGAAACGCGGCGTGGCTCCATAGAGCGCGCTAAAAGAACCAAGAAACCAACAACAGGGCCCGACAACGGCCCTGCTACTTGAGTTACAACTTCCCACTTGAACAGCCACTTCATTTTCGTACACACAGCACCACTTTCCATCAAATATGGAAACACAGATTCTACAATGGAATGTCAGAGGCCTTCTCACAAACCTCGACGATGTCCAAGAACTTCTACACATTCACTCACCAAAAGTGCTGTGCGTACAGGAAACACGCTTAAAATCTAAACACACCAACTTTCTACGCAGTTACATTATTTTCTGAAAGGACCGTGATGATGCTGTGGCATCATCTGGAGGTGTAGCTGTTATAGTTAAGCAAGGTTTAGCATGTAAACACTTGAAACTCCAAACGTCTCTTGAGGCAGTGGCTGTTCGAGTGGTGCTTCTAGGCAGACTTGTCACCGTTTGCTCTATATACATACCTCCACATATTCAACTACGCAAACATGAAATCCAGTCTCTGATGGATGAACTTCCCGAACCCTACCTTGTTTTAGGAGACTTTAATGCACATAACAGGCTATGGGGCGACTCTCGTTGTGACGCCCGAGGTCGACTGATTGAACAGTTTCTTCTCTCTTCAAGCGCGTGTCTCCTGAATCGGAAAGAACCAACCTATTATAACCTCGCTAACAATACCTATTCCTCAATAGACCTGAGCATAGTATCTTCATCGCTTGTGCCTCTACTTCACTGAATAGTCATCACTAATCCCTACAGAAATGACCATTTTTCCGTAGCTTTGAGCACACCTACATCAACTCAATGCCCGCCCCAGGTTCCAAAATGGCTATTAAGCAAAGCCAACTGAGAACAGTTTTATATCTTCACACATATAAATTGGCGCGACATATGCACTTTAGACATTAAAGCGGCTGTCGACTACTTCACAGCATCTCTGATCGATGCAGCAACAAAAAGCATACCACAAACGAATGGACATCATCGAAAACTACGTGTGCCATGGTGGAACTCAGAGTGCCAAAACGCACGCAGGCAGCAAAACAAAGCATTGGGGTGCTTTGTAGCTCACCGACAGCCGAAAATCCTGCCACTTTTAAGAAAATGAAGTCTCAGGCCAGGAGAACGCGTCGGCAGGCCAGAAGAGAAAGCTGGCACAAGTTTTTATCGGGGATTAATTCATATACCCAAGAGGCTAAAGTCTGGAATAAGGTTGGCAGAGTAGCAGGAATACAAGTGCATTCACTCCCACTCGTAAACACACAGGGTGACAGCCTGAAAGATCAGGCGAACTTCCTCGGTGCACACTTCGAGCACGTCTCTAGCTCGTCACACTATACTGAAGCTTTTCAAAGATATAAAGCAAAAATCGAAAAGCAGAAACTGGAATACAAGTGTACAAAATACGAGGCATACAACCAACCTTTCAACTTAGCTGAGCTACAAACATCACTAAATTCTTGCAGTAATTCTGCCCCAGGCCACGACCATGTCATGTATCAAATGTTGAAAAACCTGCCGCTTGAAACGCGAAAAACTTTACTCTCCCTATACAATGCTATCTGGCTTCCTGCCACCATACCTACTTCCTGGAAAGAAGCCATTGTTATCCCTATTTTGAAACAGCGCAAGGACCCTTCCTCTGTTTCAAGTTATAGGCCAATTGCACTAATCAGCTGCCTTTGTAAACTTTTTGAAAAAATGATAAACCGCCGACTTTTATATTTCCTTGAAACACACAATCTGCTTGACCAATACCAATGTGGGTTTCGAGAGGGTAGATTCACCACCGACCATCTGGTGCGTATCGAGGCACAGATCCGAGACGCTTTCGTCCACAAACAACACTTTCTTTCTGTGTTTCTTGATATCAAAAAAGCTTACGACACAACATGGCGTTTTGGCATATTAAGAGACTTGTCTCACCTGGGTGTGCGCGGTAGAATGCTTTCCATAATTGAGAGTTACTTCTCCAATCGGACATTCCGTGTGCGTGTGGAAGTGTTCTCTCCCAATTATTTGTTCAAAAAACGGGAGTACCGCAAGGCGGTTTCCTTAGTTGTACACCTTTTATTATTGAAATGAATTCCTTGCACCTTTCCATCCCCCGCAATATGTTCTATTGTACATATGTCGATGACGTCCAGCTTGGCTTTAAGTTATGCAACCTGGCAATGTGTGAACCGCAGGTTCAGCTAGCTTTGTACAAGGTCTCTAAATGGGCAGAAGAAAATGGATTCCGACTGAACCCACAAAAAAGCACATGTGTCTTGTTCTCCCGAAAGAGAGGTATGCACTCAGAACCTGCCATTCAATTGAATGGTCAACGTCTCTCTGTTAGTGCAGAGCATAAATTCTTAGGCCTAATTTTGGACGTCAAGTTGACCTTCGTACCGCAAATTAAGTATCTAAAAACAAAATGTATAAAAGCCATGAGTGTTCTGAAAGTGTTGTCACGTACTACGTGGGGTAGCGACAGGCAATGTCTATTGAATTTGTATAGGAGCCTTATTCGCACATGCTTAGATTATGGGGCCGTTGTTTATCAGTCTGCGACTCAAAGTGCTTTAATATGCTGGATCCCGTGCACCATTTGGGCATCCGCCTTTCTATGGGTGCTTTTCACACCAGTCCTGTTGAAAGCCTTTACGTTGAGTCAAATGAATGGTCGCTTCATCTACAAAGAACTTACATGTCCTTTGTATATTTTCTTAAGGTGAAAGCAGACAACAAGCACCCTTCCTACTCCACTATTAATGATTTGTCAAGCTCTGTTCTGTTTCAAAACAAGCCTTTGATGAGGCAGCCCTTCTCAGTTCGCCTGAAGGGTCTAGCTGAGGACACTGGAGTGTCACTTCAACACAGTTTAATGCCTCCTGTAGCATACCCGCCACCGTGGCAGTGGCAGACTATAGATTGCGATGTGTCTTTCCTAGAAGTTACTAAACATGCGCCTATTGCCCATATTCGAACATACTTCCTGGAACTTCAACACAAATACACACGTCCTGAGTTCTTTACAGATGTCTCTAAGTCCTACTCCCTTGTATCCTACGCTGCTGTTGGCTCTTCCTTTTCGGATGCTGGCCCTCTACATCCAGGCACAAGTATCTTCACAGCGGAAGCTTACGCGATACTTGTGGCAGCTAAACACATCAAACAATTACAAATAAAAAAAGCAGTAATTTATACAGACTCCCTAAGTATGGTAGCGGCTCTGCACAGTCTTAAAAAACAAAAAAAAAACCCCTGTCCTCGTCTCACTTTACTCCATTTTATGCACACTCTACACACTCAACCAACATGTTGTAGTGTGCTAGGTGCCAGGGCACCGTGAGATTCAAGGCAACGTGATGGCGGATCAGCTTGCTGCATCCGTCCACGAGAGCACCGCCACTACACCCATATCAATTCCAGCCCTTGATCTTAAGCCGTCTCTCAAACGAAAGCTCAGGGACTACTGGCAGAGCAAGTGGGACAGACACACACAAAACAAGCTACACGTTATCAAGCCACACCTTGGCCGTTGGCCAACAGTATCAAAATCACGTCTAACAGAGGTAACACTAACAAGACTCAGGATAGGATACACTTACACGACACACACACATGTTTTGTCCGGTGGCGATCCACCATTGTGTGATAAATGTGGTGAGGCATTAACAGTTCTTCACGTTTTAATTCAATGTAAACAATTAGACACTCTTAGAAGACAACACTTTCTATTACCCTACCGACAACATATACTTTTACACCCTGCGATGTTCGTCGGTAGGGAACCGCTTTTTAGTCATAAATCATTTTTAGAATTTTTAAGAGAAATTCATAGTTTTCATATCATATACCCGGGCATTCCGTAGCACGACCTCTGCAGAGAGGTTTTCGCTGCGGTGGCTACACAACAAAGCACTTGCCTCACGGCCCTTAGACGCAAGGGTATGAATGAGTGAGGCACTTGTGCTAATGCCATACATGTCCACCATTGTTTTTATTATCACCAACTTTTGTCATCTATTCGCACCACACACACCTTTCACGGCATGGTCATGATTTTATTACTTGTATGTTCTTACCCGCCTTACCACGAGGAATTTTATGGCCCTTATACAGCCGCTAATCACATTGATTGTCCACATTCCTTGTCCCATGAACTGGCGCTCTTTGGCCATCAAATGGCCCTTGCGCCAAAAAACACACCATATATCATCATCGTCATTCTTTTTTATTGGTGTTCTGATCCGAAAGAAACATCATGAAATAAACGCTTTTGCTCGCCCTGTTTAGTGAAATCTCTCTGCGCCTTAAAGAGCCAATTTGGAAATGAACATAGCCACCTTTATTGTTAACTAAAATGACTGGAGATACCCAGAAACTTGAAGAAGGCCGCACTATATTTCGCGATAGCATCTAGTTCACTCATTTTTTAATAATTTCTCCCTCTGACTGCGAAGCCCGATATGGCCAACGTGGTATCACACGAGAACTGACGGTTTCGATACAGTGCGGAGCCGCGGAAGCCAGACTCAATGTTGTGGCACAGCTCTCAAAGCAGGCTTTGTGCTTAGCTTAAAGGCCCAATATAGCTTCACACTGTTCCGGTGTGAGGTCTGAACGAACGACTACTCGAAAAGAGAAAGAACGTGATCTTGAAGCATTTACTCGTGACGAAGAGAGGCAGCATGCCGCGATGGAGGCCAGCAAAGAGGTGTCAATCTTTGCCAGTGTCTGTCCCTTGGGCTTCAGCATAGATTCCGTAGTTGTGTCACACACATGTACAAAAGCGCGGCCACAGGAAAACCGTAGGTGGCAAGAGGTGACGGGATATCCTTGGGATGTGCAGTGAAAACAAGGAGCCACAGTGCATCACCGTCAGTTGCTTGGGTAGATGAAACAGCTATCACGTGTTCGTGACCAGCGCGCAGGACGCAGTATTCAACAATGACGAAGTTGGAGATCGAGAGTGACAAAACTGGAATGAGTGCATTCATTCCATCCGTGATGATAATGACGTTCTCTTTAAAGGGTATAGCAGCGGAAGCAGAATGCAGAAGGTCCCAACCAAAGGTAATTTCATGAATGCACATGGGCAACACATCTCGACGTAATCACGTATGCTATCGATAGAAACGCGAGTCGTACACTTTATGTCAGGTTGAATGAGCACGTTATTTGCGCCACGCAACGCAGGTCTCACATAGCGCACTCTGACTTTACGCAGCCGGGAGCACAAGTCACTACGCAAAACAGAAGTGGTCGATGCCATGCACCGTATAATATACGCATCCATATTTTTAAAAACGTAACACATAAAAAAATCCAGAAAAAAAAACGCCGGTATGTGGAATCAAACGTGGGAGATCGCCATCGTGAATGCAAGGCGTTAAAAATCGAGCCACTGAGCGATACCTTCCTCAACATTTAAACGGCAAGCTATTTATAACTACCAATTACCGCTGTTGACGGGCGTCTCGTGGGGTGGGGGGACTATCATGTTTTCCGAATTATCAGCAAGATGGCGCAGTCAGCGTGCAGTGGCTCTCACTTTTCACGTGTACTTTGGCCCGTGAAGATCAGGGAAGTGGACGATGTCTTTGTGCCATTATCTCCCGGTGGCGAGGATCTTACGTTTTGGCTGGCGTTGGGCGTGCATGGTACGATTATGTTGTTGCCACGAGGCGCACTAAGATCACTGCAATACTTGCACAGCCTTTATTTGCGAAAAGAGTGCGCTTTTTATACACAGCAAAGTGACAACTTGGATGCTTATTCGCGTTGATCTGTACCTGTGAGTGCGTTCCGTGCGTCACTTCTGCGTGAGAAACGCGGGAAATGTTTTAATCTGCTTGTCATTCGACGCGTGAACTTCCGATCTGTTGCTATCACGTTCACTGATTCACCTTTGCGGCAAAGCTGTGACTTCTTTTTTTCGAAGATCGTTCAACAGGACCGGAGATGATAGGAGGAAGCGGCGATGCGGAGCAGCAGTCAGTCCATGAAGAGCGTTGTCTGGAGGAGCGGCATTCATGATGTTGAAGAGGGGACACAGGAGGAGACGGGGAGCGGTACTGCGTAAACGGTTTGGAGTCTGGAGCATAAAAATCTGGTCTTCAGAACTGTTCTCGTTGGAACTCAGCGAAGCTTCGTCGTTCTTCTTGCTGGCAGCGACGGCAGTAACGAGAAGTGGGGCCTTGTATACCGCAGTAAAAGGAGACAGGGCGGGATTGACGACAATTAGGATACGAGGGTGCAGCAGCCATTCCACCACGCACAGTAGCCAAATGGTGACAAGCAATGTCAGTAGAACTAGATGTCTCGGGAGCAAGCGGAATCACAGTAATCTCAGCATATGTGAGCATCACAGTCTGAGCAACCGATGCTCTATGTTTCAACCTGGGTGTCACATCAGCGTATGTTGGCATCGGGCGTGCTGGTTAACAAGATTCCGCAGGTCGAACGGTGGGGACGCAGTGGAGGCGACACTGGAACGCTGCTGTTCGAGGTCTCAAAGTTCTTCTGAGATAATGGTGCGGATAAGGGTTTTAGTTTCGAGGCAGGCATTGAACGACGATTGCTGTCTTGTTGAAGCCGGAAGGACTGCAATTGGTCAAGGCGTTCGCATGTCGAAATCATGTCTTCAACCGTAAAGAGATTGCCAACAGCCAAGGCGTTCAATTCAATTGGGCCGATTCCTTTGAGGATGTGGCGAGCGCACTCGTCTTCCATCATATCACTGTTTGCACGGACACAGAGGGCCAGAACATCCTCGATATACAAAGTTAAAGTTGAAGACACACAGCCAGCTTCTCATTAGTTTCAGGACGACCCGATCACCATCCGAAGATTTGTCGCAGTTTGTTGGCAAAGGTCGACCAATCTACGAAGTCAGCTTCGTGATTGAACTACCAGATTTTCGCTACGTTGATCAAGTAGAAAGAGAGGTAGCTCTATTTCATCGCTTCGGTCCGTCGATTGGCTGAACCCACACTATTGGAAAGGCCGAGCCATTCTTCGACGTCGTCACTACAGAGATTCGCGAACATGGGCGTTTCGGACTGAGGGCTGGTGACAGTGGATGAAGAGTGGGCAGCTGCCAGCATACGGGCTGTAGCGTTAGAGCTATGTGTCAGGTGGGATGTCTGCATACCTGTGTGGGTGGCCAGTTGCAAACAGCAACCAGATTGGAGGTAAACTTGGGAAATGAACGTAGGAAGACGTCGCGATCTCGATCAACTCACACCACGCTGAAAGACGCAGGCAGACTTCATCCGGCAGGACGAGTTTATTCCGCGATGTCTCCATTAACTCTGAACACCAACGAGAGGGAACAATGTTGATGGGTATGTAGAAGTGAGAACGATGAAGTGCGGGGAATGTGCTTATAATATATACAAAAGGTCTGCTTCTTGTTCCTGAATTTGAAAACTTTGCCTTAAGAGAGCCAATTGATGTCCTGCTGAGCCATGTCTGAACCTATAAGCATACGTGGAAGCTAATTACTAGTGCCATTTAGCTGAAATCAATTGTCATGGTGCATCTTGAGATAATCCGAGAGTCAGGCTTGGGTTTTTGGTTTGTGGTTGCAACAGAAGAGACTGCGGGTGAAACGTTTACATAAAACACGAGACGACAAGGAATTGCCGGAACGCAACTTTGAAATGTAGCGGGCATGTTGTTCTTGGGCTTATTGCTGAATCATACTGTAGCTTTTAAGGGCACGATAAAGGTGGGAAAAGCCTGTCTCGTCTTAATATATCTGTGCTTTTCCGTGAGCTATAAAACTACCTAAGACGGCTACTACTTTGCCAACATGTTTGCACATAATTACAGTTAATGTAAAAAGTATCAGTGAAGGCAAATAGCATAATCAATACTACTACGCCTTTTCAGCTTCCTCACCCCCCGAAAAAAATGTTCTTTCGAAAGTTTAAGCGTAAAACATATGACGATCTGTTTCAACTTCCCACAAGTAAAATCCCTTATGAGTGAGCGCCATGCCTTTCCTTGTAGTGTTGGATTCCATAAAAAAAAAGGTTTGTGATGTTGACTCCTTTGGCACCTAAAATTGAACATACACAGTAGCGGCACAAACACGTTTTGCGATAAAATTTCTTGCGAAACTGTCGAGGAGCTACGTGCTGACCCAGGTACATGCAGTAGCTCTGCTCACCTTTTATTTTGACAGTGGTGTTTTCGTGAGACGGAGATGTTGCCTAATTATTTAGATTACTTATATCTGAGATTCAATATCCAAAAACGAAGATATGTATATGAGACACGCCATAGTGGAATACCCTCTACGTTTTTACCACCTAGCGTTGTTTAACATGCACTGACATTGCACAGCACATGACCTCTACCATCTCGCCTACATCATAGTGCTGCCGCCGTTGCCGGGTTAGCACCCACGACGTTCGAATCATCGTCCGAGAACCGTAACCGGTGCACCATTGCTAGGGACCACCAACTATGCTAGAGCCTCAAGATAGAAGCACGAAATTATAGATGAAGAAATGCATATTTATCATTAGTTATATGTGATTTGATTAGCGGAATGACCAGCATCAAAACACAATCTTGGGTGGTAGCAGGTGTGCTTGTTTGATGCTTTGGGTGATTGGTAAAGAACTATTTTGAAGCAATGGCTAATTAAGCGTGTCATAACAGACAGCTGAGTTGTTTTCATATGGCACCATAAGTTCGACTGCTCAGATGGTGTTTTTTTACTCATTTCAGCTTCACGACAACCCGAGTTGTAAGTTATTTTTTCGAAAGCATGATTTTGCTTTTTTTTACTTTAACATACACAAAATACCCGTGGGATCACTCGCAAAAAAGAGACAAAGCTGCAAATGCAATAGCACGCATAGTTCTGCATACATTTGCAACGTTCTGTGTGATACGTTCACTTAAAAATTGTTGGAGCTACTCTGTACAGCTAGCAGAAAGTAAAGAGTGGTACAGCCATACAGCATGCCGGGGCGAATGCAATTCACTTACCTTAGGTTGGGATAACTCAAACAACGTTGCTCAACAACAGCCAAAAAGTTGCAAGTGCCAGGAACCTACTTCAGTAGGCATATGTGTTTTAAATTCTTCTCGTCTTTTCGACCATGATCTGTCTGCCACAACATTGTAAACTGTCAAGCCAGGTATAATTAACGTAACCACTTTTCGATGTACTCTACAAAAACTCGCACATAACAACTTTATAAAGGACCTATCGAGGCGCTCAACTATACAGATGTAGTGTGTGCCAGTTTTTCCCTGCTGTTTTGTCGGAAGGAGAATGTAGAATACAGCGTAAGCAGAATGTGCAAAGTCCCAATCGAGGCCAAGTTCTTAAAAGCACGCGGGCAACACAACCATCTCATTGTGGCGACGTGTGCCATCGATAGAAATTTGAGCTGTAGACTGCTCATAAGGATGAGCAAGCACGATATTTGCGCCACTCAACACACGTTTCAAATAGAGCGTTCTTATTTATGGATCCGCGAGCACAAATCACCACGCAAATCAGAAGTGGTTGAACCAGTGTCAACCAGAGCTTGCCCAGCAATACTTTTAAAAGTCACTGACAACATATTGGCTGTACGAGCAGGAGGTATTTCTGACGGTCGACGAGACGTAGTTTTCTCTCAAAAACTGCAATCCTGAGTTTTCAAAGGATGCTCAACAGGACGGGAGGTGATGGGATGAATCGGTGATGCGGAGCGGCAGCAGGGTGAGGAAGAGCGTTGTCTGGAGGAGCGGTAGTCGTGATGTGTTCGAGAGGACACTGAAGGAGACGAAGACTGGTACTGCGTGAACAGGTAGGTGTCTGGAGCGTGAAGATGTGGTCTTGGGAACCGGTCTAGCTTCAACTTTGCATAGCGTTGTCATTCCTCCTGTTGGCGGCAATGCAGCAACAAGAAATGTGGCCTCGGATGCCGCAGTAAAAGTTGACGGTACGGGATGGACGCCACTTAGGATGCGAGTGTGCAGCAGCCATGCTACCGTGCACTTCAGCCAAATTGCCACAAGTAGTCGCAGTAGTTACTTGACGTATGTATGTGGGAAGACACCCTGATGTCACTGAATGAGGCAGAATCGCAACGAACCCCACAGACGTGGGCATCAAATATGAATCCACCGATAATGCTGGTGTCGTCCTCGACGCCACATTAGCGTATGTGGGTGTCGGGTGTGCTGGTGGAGGGACCGGAGCTGTCGGTGTCGTCATTGCCGGAAACTCCTATTTGAAGATATTCCACAGGTCGATAGGTGGGGACGGAATGAAAGGTGAACGTAGACCACTGCTGTGGGAGTTCTTGAACTTTTTTCCGAATAATGGTGCGAATAAAGGCTTTTATTTCAGAGGTAGGAATAAAGCGAGGATCTCCATCTTGTTGAATGCGGAGGGACTTCTACTGTTCATGGCGCTTGCATGTCGAAATGATGTCTTCAATTGTAGTGGGACTGCCAACTGCCAAGGCGTTGAATGCAATCCGGCTGGCTCCTTTAGGGATCGCATTTCGTACGGCGACTGAGAGTCAGAACATCCTCGATATACGAAGTGTAGGACTCATGTGCACGTTGACGACGAAGAGCCAATTTCTGTTTCCTAGTTTCGGAACGACATGAGGAGTATCCCAAGTTTTGTTGCCGTTTGTTGTCTGAGGTCGACCGATCAACAACTTCAGCTTCTTTATACAAATACCAGTAATAGGCAACACTGTACAAGTAAGGGAGGAGGTAGTTCAAATTTTTTTCCTTCAGTCCATCGATTGATTGAACATACGCAGTTCTAAAGGTTGACCCAGTCCTGAACGTCGTCACCGCGGAAAGCCGCGAACCTGCGTGGTTCGCGTTGGGGGCTGGTAAAAGTGGATGAAGAGCGGGTAGCTGCTGGCATTGGGGCTGTTCTGTTAGGACTATGTGTTAGGTTTTATGTCTGCATACCTGGGGGGGGGGATGGCTGTGGTGTTGTGGTCACGATATTGGAGCTCGAGGACGGAAACAAACGTAGGAAGACTTTGAAATCTTACCCCACACCTCCACCATTTTGGAAGACGCAGGAATACTTCACCAAGTGGGACCAGCAGAAGCGTGTATTCCACGATGTCTGCCTCGGCTCAGAAGAGCAACGAGAAGGAATGATATTGATGGTAATGTACGAGTGAGAACGAAGAAGTTCTTGGAATGCGCTTGTAACATAATGATCACGACAATGCTGACTTAGTGGTGAAATTTTCCGCGATTCTTGGCTCGAAAGACGCGCGTCCAATACTGACTCGGTGGACATGTTTGCAATAGAGACCCGTCTGATATGTGATTTCACTGACTGTTTCAAATTTTCAGATGACCGATGTTATACGCAACCTTCTGCGACATATCCGAAAGCATAAATTCATTTGGGACGTTACACACCATAATGCACTCCCCGAAATGATCATGTCTGTGAAGAACACGATACTGCACTAATCCTTGATAAATAAATTATTTCATAGAACTATAGTGCAATATCGTTCCAATTAATCTGGTCTGAAGCTGCGTAGATCGTCCACATATCACCGAGAGTGCGAATAAATCATTCTGTGAGGCCATTCGTCTGCGGGTGTTGTGCTGTCGTCATGCGATGAACCATGCTGCACTGAGCGAGCAACGCTTGAATGGCGTCAGACAAGAAAACACGCTCCCGGTCGCTCAAACGTTCGCGGGGAGCACCATGGCGAAGAACAAAGTTGCGCAAGATGAAAAACGCAACTTCCCGCGCGGTTGCTGCGGGTAGTGCTGCCGTCTCCGCATAACGCGTGAGGTGGTGCACGCCGACAATTATCCACCGATTTCCAGAAGACGACGTGGGAAGTGGTCCGTATAGGTCGATACCGACGTGGTCAAACGGACGCGCTGGACAAGGCAGAGGCTGAAGTGTATCAGCAGGGCGTTGAGGTCGGTCTTTACGACGCTGGCATGCAGTACAAGCACGTACGTACTTGCGGACAAATGTGTACATGCCGCGCCAGTAGTACCGCTGACCTAGACGGTTGTACGTTTTGAGAGCGCAAGCGTGAGCGCTTTGCGGGTCGTTGTGGAAAGCAGTACAGATTTTCGAGCGCAAGTGGTTGGGTATTACTAACAGCCACCTCCGACCTTCAGAAGCGTAATTACGCCGATAGAGTAGATCGTCTCGAATAGCGAAATGTGTGGCTTGACAGCGGATAGTTCTTGAGACCAAATTAGCTAGCGTATCAGTCAGAAAGGCGAGGAGTTGGGAAATCTACACATCTTTGCGTTGTTCCGATGCCATGTCTGTGAAGTCGATTGGTGTTATGACAGCTGAAGAAGGTGACGAGGAGGTTGGGTCAGCCGGTAGCGGCGAGCGGGATAGCGCATCAGCGTCGGAGTGCTTGCGGCCGGATCGGTATACAACACGAAAGTCGTATTCCTGTAGGCGAAGCGCCCAACGACCAAGGCGCCTCGACGGGTCTTTGAGCGATGATAGCCATAGAGCGTGGTGGTCCGTGACGGCTTCGAAAGGGCGGCCATAAAGGTATGGGCGGAACTTCGTCAAAGCCCAGACAATTTTGAGACACTCTTTCTCCGTGACGGAATAATTACACTCGGTTTTCTTGAGGGTTCGACTCGCGTAAGCGACCACGTATTCTTGGAACCCTGGTTTTCGTTGAGCCAATACAGCACCAAGACCGACACCACTGGCGTCGGTGTGGACCTCCGTAGGCGCATAAGGGTCAAAAGGACGTAGTATTGGAGGTGATAGTAATAACCGCCGAGGCACGGTGAAGGATTCGTCGCACTCTTTTGACCAAGCAGAAATGCCTTTGGAAGTTGCCAACAGGTTGGTAAGAGGCGCGATGATGGAAGAGAAGTTGCGCACAAATCGACGAAGGTGTGAGCACAGGCCGATAAAACTTCGAAGCGTCTCGATGGAATTGGGCTTCGGATAGTCGGCCACGGCGCGGAGTTTCGCCGGATCCGGGAGAACACCCTCTTTGCAGACGACGTCACCCAGTATAGTGAGCTGACGAGCGGCAAAATGGCACTTCTTGATGTTAAGTTGAAGGCCAGCAGAGGTGAGACACGTGAGAATAGCACGAAGACGAACAAGGTGAGTCAAAAAGTCGCGAGAAAAAATGACTATGTCGTCTAGGTAGCAAAGGCACGTGTTCCACTTGTAGCCGAGAAGGATGGTGTCCATCATCCGTTCGAAGGTAGCTGGGGCGTTGCAGAGTCCAAACGACATGACGTTAATCTCATACAGCCCCTCAGGTGTTACAAATGCAGTCTTCGATCGGTCAAAATCAGCTATTGGAACTTGCCACTATCCTGAGCGTAAATCTAAAGAGGAGAAATATTCTGCCCCTTGCAAGCAATCGAGAGCGTCGTCGATGCGTGGCAACGGGTACACATCCTTCCTAGTTATCTTATTGAGCCGGTGGTAGTCGACACAGAATCGAATAGACCCATCGTTTTTGCGCAGAAGTACAACAGGGGACGACCAAGGGCTCTGCGATGGCTGTATGACACCACGCTTGAGCATATTGTCGACTTGTTCGTTGATAATACGGTGCTCTTCCGCTGAAACTCGATATGGTCGTTGGCGTAAGGGAGCATGAGTACCGGTGTCAATGTGGTGCGTGATGTTCGCTGTGCGACCCAAAGATGGTTGAGCGCAATCGAAGGCAGAACGGAACTCTCGAAGAAGGGAGAAGAGTTCCCTTCTTTTTTTCGGCCATAGCTCTGCGGCAACAGAGGGCTGGAATGAGTCTGGCGCGGGCAACGTGGCCACAGGTGGCGTCATAGCATTGAGCTGGAGGTGAGGTGCGTGTTCGGTGAACTCCAGAGGGCGCAAGAGGTCAACGTCTTGTATGTCACCCAAACATTCTCCGCGAAGTAAGGTAACTGGCGACAATAGCGAATTCGCGACGAGCATGGCGGTAGCACCGGATTCCACGGTGAGTACGGCAAAGGGCAGGTGTAGGCTACGGCGGCGGGTAAA
Source organism: Rhipicephalus microplus (assembly GCF_043290135.1). Taxonomy (NCBI): domain Eukaryota; kingdom Metazoa; phylum Arthropoda; class Arachnida; order Ixodida; family Ixodidae; genus Rhipicephalus; species Rhipicephalus microplus. The sequence goes on from NC_134707.1 coordinate 132,938,877, forward strand.
TACGTCAGACGGAGTGAACAAAACAGTTCCGCTAGGAGCGGCCGTACAGGTCAGGGCTACAAGGGTGGATGTTCTCGGTGCTATTTTCGTGTCTGCAACAACGACAAGTTTGTAAGCTTCAGAAAGAGAATCCACCAAACAAGAGCTTGGCAGCGGTGTAAGGGCAACTTCTGCACGTGAGCAATCTATGATGGCCCGATGACGCGAAAGAAAGTCCCATCCAAGAATGACTTCGTGGGAGCAGGATGCCAGTACAAAAAATTCAATGGCGTAAAGTTCACCTTGGATAATGACACGTGCAGTGCATACAGCTGTAGGTTCTATGCACTGCGAGTTGGCCGTGTGGAGCATCAGGCCCAAAAGAGGCGTCATCACCTTTTTCAACTTGCGGCATAAGGTCTCACAGACTATTGAAACGGCAGCCCCTGTGTCGATAAGCGCTTGTACGGCGGTCCCCTCAGCATTGACGTCAATAACGTTTTGCGGCGAGAAAGATGGAGGCCTTAAGCAGTTCGAATTGTACGCAGCTGTTGCCTCTGGAGCTGCAGCGATCAGTTTCCCTCTTCCGTAGCAGGTCCGCGACGCATAGGTGACAGGGAGCGTCGTCGGGGCGATGGTGACCGATGGTTTGCGTAGGATCGAGGACCGTCAGTGGTGTACCTTGATGGCGTCCTAGACGACGACGCCATTGGCCTGCCCACGGTGTCGACTGGAGGGGGATCTCGGCGACAGTGGTGGGCGACGTGTCCAGTGATACCACAGGCGAAACAGGTGGGCCTATTATCCGGCGTCCTCCAAGTGTCTGAGCGACGTTAAAAATGGAGATGAAGATCTCGCGTAGGGATACGGCGCAGCAATTGCGGTTGTAGGCACGACATAGGGTGGCGTGGCAGGTGGAGCATATTGCATACGCTGTTGCGTAGGCCGAGCAGCGACGGCGGCGTACGTGAGAGGCGTAGTGACTGGGGGTTGCTGATGCACCGGCGGAAGGGCTTCAGCGACTTGGGTCCGAATGACGTGTTGAAGGTGCGGTGCCAAAGCTTGCGTGGGCTCATGTGTCAGTGGCAGCAGTGACAGCTGGCGCGCTACCTCTTCGCGGACGAAGTCCTTGATTGTCGAAAGCAGCGGCTGTTGATCGGTAGGATGGGCAGCTAGGTGCAAGCTTGCGAGCGTGTCAGGCGTCGTGAGGGCTTGACGAGCAATTGCGCGCTGTCTACGCAATTCATCGAAGCTTTGACAGAGAGAAACTAGGACAGCAATTGTGGGGGGGATTTCTCGCGAGCAACATTTGAAAGGCGCCGTCGTCAATGCCTTTCAATATGTGCCTGATGTTTTCTTCCTCAGGCATGGTAGAGTTGATGCGGTTGCATAGATGCAACGCATCTTCAATGTAGCCCGTGTAGGTCTCGCCTGGTTGCTGCGCACGGTGACGTAAACGGTGGTAGGCTTGAAGTTTGCGTGCCGCAAGTCGTCTAAAGACGTCCGTAATAGCCGTCTCGAATGCAGACCACGTAGTAATGTCAGCTGCGTGGTTATTAAACCACAGTTGCGCGGTGTCCGCAAGGTAGAATGTGACGTAGCCCAGCTTACTTGGGTCGTCCCATTTGTTACTTGCACCGACTTTGTCGTACCTCGCCAACCAATCTTCGACGTCCGACTCAGTGTAGCCCGTGAAGATAGGAGGGTGTCGTGGAGGATACACGGCACCGCAAGTGACATGGACGGTCGAAGTCCCACCTGGAGAGGCGTCTCGGTGGCCATGTTCGTGTCACGTAGAGGGGAAGCATAGGGGAGCGAAGTTCCAGGTTTGTACCGGAGTCCAAACACCTCCACCAGCTGTCACGCAGTTTATTCACGTACAGACCTACTGGAAGGCCGAGGAACGCCAGAAGAGGGAGGAACGCCAACAGGCCCAAAATACAAAACAAACGCAAGCTCGGGTCGCGTGCGTGCACCAACGCTGTGGCTTGCCGTTTCATGCTGCTTCGTCGTCGTTCGCATAGTTCCCTACACTAATAACAAGTACCACAGTGATAATGATAATTATGATAATAAATATAACAACAATAATATTCATACAGATATTGATAATAGGTGGACTAATTATCTTTCGGATTTGGCACACCTAAATGACTCTGAATATTGGGAACGATGTAGCGAAGAACTCTACATATTTTCTTAACTTGAACGTAGTGCTGTTATGCGCATGATTGGAGTGGTAGGTGCACTTGTCTGGGCTGATTTCTTACAGGCACTGAACACACGATGTGATGTCACTGTTCCCTACTGAGAAATCCAATTTACCTCTTAGAGCATAGTTTTAGGAGCTCAAAGCATTTACGTTCCGTTCGGTCTCAGCGGCATACAGCATCGTTGCCTCTGGATTTTCTGCAAGTCGCATTTATATGCAATTGGTCTCCTTCGAGTATACGTGAGATGTTTATTTCGCCGTATCAGCTGAGGCAACCTAAATATGCTTTTTTTTATTTTTACCACAATTGACATGAGAGTGGTGTTTCTTGCTGAGTAAAGAATGTTTATCCCATGAAGAAAGTGCGAGGTAACAACTTGTGCTGCGGATTGTCACTCCGGAATGGGAATTCCTCCGGAAAAATGGAACGTTTCTTGACCCTGGAAAGTAATGAAGACAAAGCTTGGTTGAATAATATGAGAACAGAAATCAGCACCTCTTGCGCGGAATACAATGGGAAAGTACGTTTCGCCTGCGCGTTGTTTTTCACTTGTCAGTGGTAAGTGATGCCCTGAAGTTTAGCAATAAATTACTAAAATACCACGGCTCAGCTGACGCTTTATTCAAGCAACAGCAAGATGGTTCCGATGAAAAAGAAGAACGATGCGAAGACTGATGATGGTTCTTGACAGATGAGGAAGATGAAGTTCATTGAATTCGTACACTAATTTCCCCCATCGTTGGAAGTGACCTGCCTGGCCGCGAATTACTCTGTGGAACGCGTACGATGGGGCTTGAGAAGCAAAACGTACACAATCTCTGTCCCGCGGCAGCGTTGGTCAGTGGGGCATGAACAGGTGTGACACGGTAGTTCATCGGTCAGGTCTTTTCGACAATTTTGTAGGGACCAAGATAGCATGACTCAAGCTTCTCGTATAAGCCAGGCGTTCGTGCAGGAGCCCACAGAAGTACGTCGTCACCAGGTTGGTAGAGAACGGCGCGGTGAGTGGCATTGTAACAATGTTTGCGATCTTCTTGGCTAGCTTCGGTGCTTACACGGGCAAGACGACGGCATTGAGCAACTTGGGACAGAAATTAGTCGCAAAGTAATGGTAAAGAGTTGACGGGGCCTGAAAAGGATGAAACGTCGAGTGGTGATGTCGGTTGGCGTCCGTATACTAGGAAAAAAAGAATAGCCTGTGGTTTGTTGAACTGAGGTAATATATGCATGCGTGACAAAGGAAAGAATGACATCCCTATTGCGATGGTCTGATCGGATACACATGGACAGCGTGTCTCACAGCACGCGATGAAATCTTTCCGTTAAGCCATTGGTTTGTGGGTGGTAGCAAGATGTTGTTTTATGAACTGTTTTTAATGCTTGAAGAACTTCGCTAAACGTGCTTGCAAAAAATGCCTTGCCCAGGTCATTCAAAAGAACACGAGATGCTCCGTGACGTGGGTAAGATGCATTCAAGAAGAAAGTGGCTACTTCGGAAGCAGTGCCTGAAGTGATCGAGGCCGTCTCAGCGTACCAGGTCAAGTGATCAACCGCGGTGACGATCCATCTCTTGCCGTCTGATTTAGTTGGGAAGGGCCTGAAGAGGTCGATTCCGACGAGAGAGAACGGCTCTTCTAGGCAAAGAAGTGGTTGTAGGGTTCCGACTGGAGCAGTATAGGGCCGCTTGCAGTATTGGCAAAGTGCGCACGAGGCAATATACTTAGATACCGTCTTTGAAAGACCAGGCCAGAAGAATCGACTGCGGATGCGCTCGTAGGTTTTGTAGTAATTCAAGTGACCTGACGTCGGATCGTCGTGTGAAGCACGAAGGACTTCAGTGTGTAGTGGGCTTGGTACAGCGGGAACCGATTGATGGCCTTCAGGGTGGAAAATGTATCTGTAGAGCACATTATCCTCCAACTTGATTAGTCAGAGTTGTTTCCGGAGCATGCAGTTTGGGGATGATGAAACACCTATAGGCCAACCGATGAGGTTCGTTCAATAAGAATCGGCTCCCTGGTGAGTGGTAAGTACTGAAGGACGGGTGGATGAAAATAGGGAAAAAATGGATGACATCGACGAGGCGTTCTTCACATAGCCAACTTGAGAAGATAATGTAACGTGCGCGAAGACTGCGGCAAAGGGAATCCTGACAAAGCGTCGGCATCTTGGCGGTGTTTTCCGGTCTAGTAGATGACATCAAAGTCATATGATTGTAACCGCAAAATCCAGCGGCCAAGTCTTCCGGACAAGCTTTTGATGGTCGACAACCAGCAAAGAGCATAATGGACTGTCACTACAGTAAAATGTCGACCATGTGGATACGGACAAAATTTTTGGATGGACCAGACAACAGCCAAGCACTCTTGTTCGGTTATCGAGTACCTCTTCTTTGCAGAGGTAAGAGTGCGGCTTGCACACGGTGGAGAAATATTCGCCGCCTTGCAATCAGTCAAGTGCATCATCTATACGGTGCATCGGATATACATCCTTTCGGGTAATCTTGTTGAGCGCGCGGTAATCAACACAACATTGTACCGATCTATGCTTCTTTTGTACCAACACTTTGGGGGATGACCAACGACTGGTAGAGGGTCGTATGAAGATTCTTTTTAGCATATTGGTCACGTTCTCCTCGATGAGTTTGCGCTCGGCCAAGGAGACTCGGAAGGGATGACGGCGTAAAACAGTCTGCCCTTCAGAGTAGATGCGATGATGTGCAACTGTGGCCTGTTCTAGTGCCGAAGCACTGACGTCGAAGGAGGCCCGTAGTTTCGTTAGCAAATTTAGCAACGCGCCTCACGTTTAGACACAGAAAGGTAAGGATTTATCCCGGTAGCAAAGGAGGAAGAAGTAACAGGCTGGCCCTGCTGTGGATGAGCTGGAAAGGCGTCAAGAGAGACCGAAGACACAGGTTGGGTATCCACATAAAGCGACACTGCAGAACCATGGGGTAGGAGGACAGGCTCTGGAGTAGGGCTCACACCAAGAATTATCGCAGCACTGTCTTCGAACCACACCAAGCTGGAGGGAAGTACAACGTCACGAGCTATACAGTGGCTGGAAGAGGTGATAAGGACGTCACCATTGGCCATATTTAAAGAAGGGATGGTGATGGGTTGCTCCTGACCCGGTAGCAGTACAAAATCGGAAGCTGTAAAAAACCGCAGTGGTTTCTCGTCGACGCGTTGACTGCAGTGATCGGTCTCGGTCATCTGGATTACACTTTGACGGCAAGAAATTAATGCACATGTCGACGAAAGTCCCAACCTAAAATTAGTTTATGATCCCACAAAATTGAGACAGCGAAGGTGATGTAATGACGAATACCATCAATGAAGACACGCGCTGCACATTGGGCCGATGGTCAAATTATGGCTCCATTGGCCCTAATCAAAGATGATCTAAGGTAGGGCGTCTTCACTTTCCGCAAACGAGAACACTAATCGGCACGCATAACTGTAATAGTTGCTCCCGTGTCCAACAACGCCATCATCCGCACATCTTCACAGTCACCCATAACATATTTGGCGGTCATTGACGAGAACTTGGGTCATTTCGCTGCGATGCAGTTTTCCCTCCAAAAACTACACTGTTCAGTTTTCTGATCACTGGGCAGATAGTTGAGAGACAATCCAAGGTGGTTAAAGAGAGCGTCGAAGTGGTGAATGGGAGCGTGGTCGGGAGCCACGTGTAATGTTGGTCGTGTTGGAATTGTGCACAGGAGACGGGATTCAGTGGTTGCAAGGACTGTCAGCATAGCGGTAGTGACCTCGAGCGTATGTGCCATCACGTTCAGAAGCGGCATAAATCCGACGTTCATTTTGCTGCCGACGTCTGCAGAACCGGGAAATGTGTCCTGGACTTCGATAGTAGCAAATAAGCCGTGGGGCCCGCCGGGAAGAACGGTAAGTAGGGTTCGATGGACGGGCGACTACAGGTAGGAGGTGGTCGTGATCAGGCACAGGTCGTGGTACTTGAGACGGCGATGGTTGCATTGAACTTGCGTACGAAGTGGGTTGGGTAAGAGTGGAACATGGTGGGTACTTTGAAATGCTGACATTTCTTCTCTAACAATACCACGCAGATCGCTAGACAGGGGTTGAGCAGAAACTTTTTTAGAACGAGGTACATTGTAGGCTTGCAATTTTTCACGACTTGTGGCTCGAATGATGGATCAGAGCTCCATGCTGTTTGCCAGGGGGTTCTCAGAGAAGTCGGGTCACAGGTGGATTGACTGCAAGGTTTCAAGCCACCGGCACACAGAGACGACGTGGGAAACCGCCGAAGGGTTGTGCGTGGCGCGAGGGTTGAAAGCGATACGTCTGATACCCTTGAAAAGGTGTCGGACACGATCAGCTTCTGGCATGGTGGCGTAGGTACGGCGGCAAAGTGCAAGCACATCCTTGATATAAGAAGTGTAGGATCACTGCAATGTTGAACGCGTTCAGCCAGTTTCTTCCTAGTGACTTCTGAACGGATGGTCGGTATGCCGAAAATACGTCGGAGCTTGTCTTTGAATGAAGACCAATCGCGGAAGTCACTCTCATGATTTAGGAACCACGTCTTGGCAACCTGAGAGACGTAAACCTGAACGTGTGCTAATTTCGATGTCTCGTTCCAGTAGTTTTATACACCTACGGGGTAATAGTCTTGGAGCCAGTCTTCGAAACCTTCGCTAGGCAGACCGGGGAAGATTGGAGGCTCCCGAAAAGGTTATTGACCGGGCTGGGGTTGGCGGCGGGTGATTGGGCTGAAGGGTGATTCGGTTGGGCTTGCTCTTGCGTATTGGTGCTCTGCTGACGTAAGCGAAGGCCCGACTGAAGCTGCTGGAGCTGGCTTTGGCCGAAAAGAGGTCAAAGAAATCCGGAAGCACCCTCCGACACTTGAAGTACCACAGTTAAGCTGACGCATTATTCAAGCAACACAAGAATGGCGCCCATGAAGAAGAGGAACTACGCGAAGACATATGATGGTTATTAACCGATAAAGAAGATGAAGTCCAATTATTTTTACAGTACTAATTTTAAAATTGTTTGACTGATAACCACCACAGCACTCTTATAAGCAACACCTACTTAAGAATGCCGCGAGACATCTAATCTAACACGGGAGGCTCAGCGTTTGTTTAGTCTCGTCCTGAGAGATGGTCAGCCAGCACTCCTTCGGGGTGGTATCATTATTGTAGTTATATTTTTCCTTTTTATGTTTTCTTCGCTCTTCGATGCGACTCAGCACACATCTTTGTTCGTATCCCCCAGCAAAATGGGCATTGAGGAAGCTTGCATTTTGTTAAAATATTGTTTCCTACTGCTTTACTACTATGCCTGAATTAGTCATGTAATCCTGAGTACATGCTTCTTTCAAGTCGAAGGTCACAATCAATTTATAGATCTTCATTCAGATAGCTAGTGACAAGAAATGCGTTGTGCAAAAGTGAAAACGACCAACCATTGTTAAACGAGAAGCTGAGACATATGGTAATGCACAAACCTCTGTTGTCCTGCAAGATATTGAAAGGGAAAAAATTACCATGCACGTTGGTTCTCAATTGTACCGCTGCACAAGAGATTCGAATACTCTATGGAGAGCCTAATCTTTATCTCGTCCCTTGTTCAGTACCAGAGACACGCAGATAATCTTTGCGAGAATGAATACCTTGTATACCTGCGTTCAGGCGAATAAAGAAAGCTATCTTTACCTAACCTATGCCTGCGAGGCGCGTTTCGAGAACATCAGAGCGGACGAGCAGTGCACTCCAGTGTTTTGTATTTGATGGCAAGGAACAAGGTGCTCGAGTGGTGCATTGTTCAAACTAATACCAGCAGATCTAAATGGTTTCGTTTTCAATTAACCAAGTCTTAGCTTTCTCGATATTCATGTCTCATCCAGATGCGTAGGAAAGGTGCTTAGTATTTTGAATATTGTTTCTTGAGTATTACTTGAACATACCGTCATCTTATCTTTCACACGTTTAAGCTTGATCAGTATTAAAACAGCCCCATTCCTTCGAATATACTGCCTATGCAAACACGAATTGTAGAGGGCAACGGCCATTTTGTACGTTAGTAGGGTGGTTGTACTGCATAAAATAAGTTACTTAGCTATCCGCTGACATTGGTAACAGGTTTTGTGTATATTTGCCGTTATTAGTGTGTCTCTTGACATCGTCTTCATGAGGCGTTCATTTATAACTTATAAACTATCAAGAGGCATTTGTACCAGTGAGAAATTTGAGAGATGAAACTAAAATGCCCGGCCATTGCCAGAGTAAAAATGAGCTTTTTTATCTCAAATAAACTGACATAAACTCTAATATTCAAGTTTAAAATTTGAGTGCAATGTAGGAGCCCATTTCGCAGCACTGGAAACAACATTGCATATAGCATTCGGTCGCGTGGTCGATACGCATACAAGAAAGTTTGAAATTGTGTGAAGAGAATATACACTAAAACCAGAATTGGTTTGTGCGTTCCTAAAAGAGCAGATTACAATTTAATAGTTGATTATGTCCTTTCCATGAATTAATGTATGGCACATTCTATGTTTCAACAGGTACGAAAACTCAATCGCAGTTTTTTCAATAAAATAACAAAAAAACTTCTGTGCAGTCATTCCGAATCCAGGGAAATCATCCTGGCAGTCATCATGTGCGTCTGCCTGGTTGCCTTGCTGGGCCTTGTAGGTAGCTTCTTCCTTGGCCCCAGCGATGATGGTGAGAACTTTTTTTTCAGCGTGCTAAAGGGGTTCCTGGGCCACAATTTCAGTATGGTTGGAGAATTTGACTTCTTCGTAGTCGTTACTAAGTACACGCAGACAAAGGTTATAGTGCAACACAAGGCCTGGAATTTGAAATTGTGGAAGTTATCTGGAAGCAAAAAATCATTGCCTATACTGTCCATAAATAATGCTACAGACGCAAATCACCCTACCAGAAGCTTAAAATTTGTGGATATTGTATTATTACAGCATAGTGAGGTGCATAGTTACCGTGGGCGCCTCGGAATGACGGCACGTGCCTCCGAGCATCACACTGAAGGTACGACGGGCGCTAAAAAAATGTCCTCAAGGCAATGAATGACGCATGCTGACGAAGGGACGCATGTGTAGCCCCTTGTGATGTGTCTCCCTTCTTAGCACTCAGCACGCTAGGTGGTGCGAAAGAAGATAGAATGCGCCTGATGCGCGCGAAGAATTAGTGCGCCTAAATTGTACCGGACATCTTTAAAACGCTAGCGGTGCTTGATCTGTGATGAAAAAACTGTCTGTAATGAAGGCACTTCATGCTTGCATAGCAATTTTTACATGGCCTTTTCGAACACATAGTTTTTAGAAGGAAACAAAACCAGAAGACAAGAGACGTCTTGCTCTGCCTTAGTCTTCGGGTGTTTTTTCTCGCTAAAGAAAAAAATACGTATCGGTTCTCACTTAGTAGCCGGCCAACGCATCGTGTTGAGCCCTTTTCAGCAAAGTTCATATAGAGGACAATGCAGCCTGGTCGCGGTGGTCTAGTGGCTAAGGTACTGGGCTGCTGACACGCAGGTCATGGGTTCGATTAACGGCTGTGGCAGCTGCATTTCCAGAGGGGGCGGAAATGTTGTAGGACCGTGTGCTCAGATTTGGGTGCGCGTCAAAGAACTCCAGATGGACGAAATTTCGGGAGCCCTTCACTACGGCGTCTCTCATAATCATATGTGGCTTTGGGACGTTAAACCACACATATGAATCAGTCAATAAATAGAGGACAATGCAGTAGAAAACATGGAGATTCTTAGTGTAATCATCGACAGCTGTAAGCCACTGTTCATCATCCGGGCCTTTTATAACATCGTCGTTCTAACATAACTTACAAAAATGGCCCCAAGAAAGCATAACAGCCATCTTTTCTCCATTATTATATGCAGTGTAGTATTTGTGACAAAAATGTAAACCAATGTTAAATTGGCTAAAATCTCCGTGTCACCAGTGGGTACAAATTTTATAACCCTGAAATCAAGTTATGCCTCTGATTCTCTATGAGATTGCGAGAGCTGCAATCGTTCTCCCCTGCACTTTGAGTGGCATTTCTTCTCTTGCGTCCGAGAATGGTTGGCAGTGCTATTTATAGCGAGGTTTCCTAATTTTGAGTGTTCCAAGTCTTTGTTTTACTAGTTGCAATCACGCAGCGCGTGGGTTATTCAGAATCAAGCGGCTGTCGAATGCATGATGCTCAAGGAGATTCCTTGAGCCGGGAGATACCTTCGTTGAGAAAGGACGAAAGGATTAGAATGAATTAGGAACCTCATTTTTATCGCTACTATTTTACAAAAGAAACGAATTATGAAGCGAAGTAGGGTGGCCTTCATTTGTGGTTTTTACTTATTTTTAGCACACCAGTGATCAGGTAAAATGAGCAAAGTGCTTTTGTAGCTTACTTTGTGGAGATCCGAGTGCACTAGTTGGCAGGTAAAGAGTGACAGCGCATAAAAGGGAGACTCAGATTAGGCTAGGCGCACACCGGCTTGGACATTCCCTAAAACACTTAGCCGCCTACGAGCAGTTGAGGAGCAGTTATTTTGTACGTTTATGGCTAAAGTTGTTGAACTTTTCAGTGTTTCTGCATCTGCATCGCATCACCTGCGATTTTTGTGCAGATTCACCAGCACGTGCGCCCCAAAAAAGGGTGATTACAATAAGATGCGTAAAACCTCGTTATTTAACTGAAGACATTACAGTCTGGCTAAGACATGTGTTAGCAGTTATTTTGTCCAAATTGGGCTATGTCTGAATGGTAGGCTCCGGGAGAATCGTTACAATACGTCATAGACTGGAGTTTTTATTCGCAAAAAAGTGCGCACCATTATGAGTCTCTGTGATCCGGTTTGAAGTAATTATTCGCTTTTGAGCCGAAGTAAAAAACTGTTGACACGCGAGATCACTAAGGAGAAGTTACTCAATAGCTCGACCAAAGCATGCGTTTCAAGACTGTGAATTTATTTATTTTGTTTGAATAAGAGATGTTTATTGCTTCAGAATAGTCATATAAATTTCATATTAGTATTATTTTTGAGTGTCATTGTTCCAACAAAGGAATAGCTCAGATAGCCGATGCGTGATGAGCCTTGTGTTTTTAGCCATGTATGTAGCTGCTTGGTTAGAAATGAAATATTAGAAATGAAATACTTATGAGCCAGCGCTCATCAGAGTCAGGCCTCATATTTGTCGTCTTCCTATGAGCTGCCGCTTCGTATCATGCCAAGCCCACAAGCCTGAACACTTACCAAACTCACTCGTTGTTTGGGGATTTGGGCGTCAACAGAGGTGAGCTGGTTCTTTATCCATTTTACCTGGTATTTTTTAGGTGTTCTTAGTTGTTTCACGGTATCACTCATCAAACTAGAATCGAAGTGTTTGCGGCAGGTGAGCTATTGCTGCGTGTTGTGTGCAGTTGACAGTGGTCCGGATGTCCCCGCCTCTAATGATCTCGGTGGGGCAAATCAAGGCACAGGTTCAGCAGCTGCTCCAAAAGCCGAAGGACCTGCTCCAACGACACCTCATATGGGAGGCAGCCCAAGAGTCACGGTAATGCCGGTGACGGCAGCATCCTCCGGTAAGGGCTCTTTTACCGCTATTCGTTGGTGACAATTCAGTGACATAAAGAATTATTCTGTCATGTTGAATACAACGATGTGCAATGACTTCCGCGCCTATTACGAGGCAATTACCCAATACAGAACCCAGTAAGTAGTATCCATGTTAGCAAACTTCCATCAAGATGGCTGAAATGAAATACCAGCAAAAGACTAACATATTTCACCATCCTACAAGAAGCCTGGCGCGAGTTAACATGGCATAGAAAAAGAAGCCATGTTCATTCCACAATGAATTTGGTTATATACTGTATGGGCAACCTAACATAGTCTTCACATGTTCTATCGCTGTGCTTCTACGCGATATCTAGCAAAATATAACTAGCTAATAAGTACCACAGTTAAAAGATGCAATAATTACAAAAATGTCACACTGTCACTTTAATGACGAATAACTCAATGGAAAAGCAAGAAGTTAACTCTCACGCGAAGAATAGCTAGTAGATCAAAATGTGCAGCGCACTCCTGATGCGCTAATTACACACGAAAATAACGCTCACCGGTCGAGAGTTAAGAAATGACGTTCCCTGCTCTACACCTAATGTGCCTACACGTTCTCACCACAACACTAAACGACATATGAAAAGTAGTCACAGGTAGACAGGGTGAGGACAAATTAAAAATTGTTACAGTTGATACTTACAAAACGCGTTATTTTCGCAAACAAAAACAATGCAGCGAGCGAAGCGGCCTTCGTGCGCATAATAACTAGAACGCCATCAATACCGTCGAAAGTCAAACAATTACATTTAAATCATTTCCGTGGTCCTACATGCTAAGTTCTTTTCATCGAACTCTGTACCCCTCCTACTGGCGCTTCCTTGGCTACGTACTGAATGTATACCTCTATACTTGAAAATTATCTACCCTACAGGGTGTACTTTCTATCCCCCACTCCACCCCTTCCTATTCAGAGAATGTACTGCTCAGCTTACACCAGCAGAAACAGCAACAGTTGGTCCAGAGGACTCACAGGGTCGCGCAAGGCAATGAAGCCCTGGACTGGGGGCCCCACCCAACAAAGGCTCTCCGTCACAAGTATAAGCTTATTTTCTTTCTATCCTCACCACGAAATATGCGATCTGGCTTATACTATGGTGATTAGGAATTGATAGGCGCACTTATCGAAGCACAGTACGCGTGGGAGGTGAGTAACTGCACGCGCACGTTGTGGCGGGTGGGTCGCGTCATGCTAAGCTGAGCGCGTTCTTTGCGCCATTTCGCATTCTAGGGTGAGGCTGGAAGTACGCTATTTCTTGTGAGATTGGTATAGCGCCAGCGTTAAGATATGTATATAGATAGGTCACCCTTTGAATCTCTAAGACCATGCCCTTCCGTAGCTCAGCGGGTACCACCACGTGCTGTGCAGTGCGAGGTACCTCGTTCAATTCCGCGCCTCGGAAACATTTTTCAAAATGATTGATCTTTCTGATTTTTAGAGATATATAGATACTTATACAAAAATAAGGAATGACGGTGAAGAAGACGACAAAAACCAGCTGAGAGTGTTCAGATTACGTCTATCCTCACACACAGAAAAAGCGTTAGCTTATTGAAAGGACAGTATTAACGAACCCATACCGATCCTGTGCACAGTAGTACGCAGTCGCTGGAGTTTGTGCACGTCAGTTCCCAATGTATGTTTCCAAAATATTTGAAATTATCAAATGAAGGACTTTTTAGGCCGAACGTATAAAAGTTATTTGTAATGTCGTATCACGCATTTATATACGCAAGGCAGGTGATTGCTCATTTTCCAAGATTCATCGGTGAAAATACACCATTGAAGTGGCGTGATAGCAACTGTCGCCATAGAGAAACTCTGTTTTGTCACCGCTAAATATGAACATCACTCCATTTGGCAAGTAGCTGTGCCGCTAGTTGAAAGGCTGCGGAGACAACTGCGCGAATTGCGTGCTAAACGTTTGGCAAGTAGTCAGAAGTAAGTCGATGGCCTAGATGACGAAGGCAAGGGAGCAGAAGGAGAAGCAACCGGAAGAGGCACGACCTTATGCATGTGTTAGCGCAAGGCTCAATGTGCGTAACACGAGTCGTAATGAAAGACAGCAGTGTAATGAGCTGACACTGCTTGCGTGACTACGAGAGAAGATTGCATCAACAGCTACGCTCTAACGACGGGTGAAGCGGACGTTTGGATACAAAGGCCGTGACGCTGGCACTCCAGGGCGTAGCCGTTGATCTCGACGATGTTCGGGAAGGCCCCTGAGAAGCGCTGCAGCATTTTTCGGCTTTTGAACGCACGTGCCGCAGCCCCACTGAGAACGTCAACCAGCAACATTAACCAACGCATCACGACTTCGAGACAAGGCCGTAATAGTGTCACGGGGGTGAGAGAATGTGTGAAATAAATATATTCACAAAATATACAGTGAGAGTCTAAGGCAGCTGCAGCCACGATGGAGGTAACACAAGCAACAACACGAGCACGGTCGCTTTCATCGACTTCGTCGTCTATAATGCTCTTTCGTTGCTGTTGTCGTGTAACATATAACTCCCAGCCACTGGCAGCGCCGGCTCGGCACCTAAAGGAGAGTGCGTCATATGAGGATACATATAGTTTCAGGCGGGTCACGTGGACCACGTAAGTAGCGGGTGCGGACGACGACGACTGACTGTTTAATGGAGCAATCTCGTATGTGGCCTCGGTAAGCCAGCGTAAAACCTTGTAAGGCCCCGAGTGGCGAGACAGGAGCTTCGAAGAGAGGCCAACGTGGCGGTATGGTGTCCAGAGGAGGACCAATGAACTTGGAGAGTAGGAAACTACTCTGTGATGGCTATCGTAGTGGGCCTTCTGAGAGAGCTGCGAGCCAAGAAGACGTTCCCGTGCGATTTGGAGGGCCACTTGAGCCCGAGCGGTGGCATTCCAGGCATACTCTGTAACTATTTGCGTAATTGATTGAAGAAGAGTCTCGAAGGGTAACGCTGGATGGTGGCTGAACAATAAATAGAAGGGAGAGAAGCCAGTGGTGTCGTGGCGTGACAAATTGTACGCGAATGTCACATAAGGCAAAGTACTATCCCAATCAAGGTGATCTTTGGAAACGTACATGGAGAGCATTGTGGTCGAGGTTCGATTTAGGCACTCGGTAAGACCATTTGTTTGTGGGTGATAGGCTGTAGTGAGCTTGTGACACGTCGAACACGAGCGAAGGATGTCACTTATTAGTTTTGAAAGAAATGAGCGACCACTGTCATTCAGCAGCTGTCGAGAAAGACCATGGTGAATAATTACGTCATGAAGCCGTCTGCGACGTCAGTGGCACAGCTTGTCGGTAGCGCTCGTGGGATAGCTTATCTTGGGGCGTAATCAGTGACTACGGCTATCCACTTGTTTCCAGTGAGAGAAGTAGCAAATGGTCCAACGAGATATAATGGTCCAATGATGTTACATGACATTGGCAACGAACGCCGAATTGGCAGCATCTATAGAAGAAACTTTTGCCAAAGTCATACCATCCGGGATAACTTGAGCGGACCAGCTGAAGTTTAGGATCGAAAAAGATGCTGTATTTCCCGTGACTCTCAAAAGTGTGTGAGGCACGGCAACATTTTTGGCTAACAGAACGTCAGCAATAGGTGTCAACATGTAGTCACCATCGGGAACAGGAGAGACAGATCTCAGGTTAGCGTAAGTAATGACTTGAGGGGCTAGGCGAACGTGATCTGCAGAACACAGACGGGGTTGAGCTGGGGTTGGGTCGTCAGGTAACACGGTAAATCAAGTTGAAGCATGCCAGTTCCACAATCAATAAGGGCAGAGTGGGCGGATAAAAAGTCCATGCTGAGGATAAGTTCATGGGAACATTTCTCGAGCACAGCAAATAGCAGTGTCGTAGAGCGATCAGCCATACTTATACGCGCGGAGCACATTCTAAGCACAGGAAACGTGCTGCTGTCGGCCACCTGGATGAGTGGCACTGTGGGTGGCGTTAAAACTTTCTCAAGGCGTTAACGAAGTTCTAAATTCACCGCTGATATGTGAGCCCCTGTGTCCACAAGTGCAACAACGGATGTGTCATCTACTTCAATGTCAAAAAGGTTGCGTAGAGTCAGCAGTATGGTCACAGATTTTGGCGGGCAAGTGGTCGATGCAGCATCACCTCCGGGAGCTGGATCATCTAGTTTTCCCGCGGGAGGTGGTCAGCTGGCTACGATGGTCGGCAAAATTGGGACAAGCGAGACGACGGGCGACGGGAGAGCGGTGAATGGGACTGGTGAGCATGCGGAGATGGAGAGTGACGACGATATGATGGCGTAGAAGGAACGTCTTCACTGGTGGCCTGAGGTGACTCCCGGTAAGTTTGAAAGCGTCCATGATCCCTCTCTGGCCAATGGGTGTACCTATAGGATGCCTGATGCCAATACCACCGAGTGTTACAATGGCGGGGACGTGTCCGATACGGTGGCAGTTGAAACAAATCGGGCGATCGTCAGCAGTCCTCCACTCGGCTGGATTGCGAGGGCGCGCTGGTAGGTATTGGCTTTGGGCACATGAAACAGGGGGTCGACGACGGTCCATCAGCTGAGAGGGAGCTGTAGTGCACTCGGAGGCCAGTCCAGCATAGGAAAGCTCTTGTCGCACAATGGCATGTACCAGTGGCACCATCTGAGTGCTAGAGTCACAGGCATGAGAGCACGTGGACGCAGGAGACAGAGCTTCAAGTTCACGTCTGATGATCTTGGTCGCGTGCTCTGCAGTTAACAGTGTCTGTAGTGCATGCCCGTCTTCGCACGACCAAGTTGCTGCTGTGTTTGGTAGTCTAGTGAAATTATGCGCGATACGTCGACTTTTTGCGGCCTCAAAACACTGGCACTCCTTGATGATGGCATCGACCGCGTTACAGTCCTTGCATATGAGAAGGTTGAATGCATCATCTGCAATGCCTTTCAATATGTGAGCTACTTTTTCAATCTCTTTCTTACCATTGTCTGCTTTTCGGCAAAGGGCAAGCACGTCCTGTATGTAAGTCACGTACAACTCTGATGACGTTTGCGCACGAGATGCCAACTCCTTCTTGGCCACTGCCTTTCTAACCACAGACTTGCCGAAAAGGGCGCGCATCTTTTCTTTGCACGCATCCCAGCTTCCAATTTCATCTTCGTGGTTCTCGAACCCCACTTTTGCTGTTTCTTTTAAGTAGAACAGGATATTGGCTAACATAAGAGTTTCATCCCAGCGGTAATTATTACTTGTACATTCGTACAACGGCAACCATTCTTCGATGTCGACATCATCCAGGCCACAGAACGTGCCGTGATTTTTTAGCACCGGAAGGACAACAGTTGTTATTGTAGTCGCCTCGGCGGGAGAGGGTCCCACCGAGGCGACTACAATAACACGAAAGAGACAAAATAACATGAAAAGACGTTTATCCCTTACCGAGAATCGACGATGCCCTTGATGCTTCTAAGGTGCGGAGTACTTCTCTTTTATTGACCTAAGGAGTGGCTACTGGCAAGTCTCTCTGGCACCTGAAGATCAGCCTAAGACGGCTTTTGTCACACCTGATGGCCTTTACGAATTCTGTGTCATGCCTTTTGGTCTTTGCAACGCGCCCGCACATTTGAGCGGATGATAAATAATCTTTTGCGTGGCCTGAAGTGGAAAACATGCTTGTGCTACTTGGATGACGTAGTTATATTTTCACCAGATTTTCCAACGCATATCCACAGGCTAGATGAAGTATTGCAGTGCCTAACTGACGCCGGCCTTCAGCTCAACCTGAAGAAATGCCGCTTTGGCGGAAATCAGCTCACCATCCTCGGCCATGTTGTCTCTAAAGACGGTATTCTTCCTGACACCACCAAGCTTCGGGCAGTTGCAGAGTTTCCTAAACCTGCGTCGCTGAAGGATCTGCGCAGCTTTCTTGGCCTATGCTTCAATTTCCGCCGCTTTATTCGGAATTTTGCGATGATCAGCGCCCCCTTGACTGAACTTCTGCGCAGTGACTCGAAAAGTTACGCTTGGTCACCCGCCCGTGACGATGCTTTCGAAAAGTTGCGCTGCCTGTTAACCTCGCCGCCAATCTTGCGTCACTTTGACCCGACTTCTCCGACTGAGGTACACACCGATGCCAGCGGTGTTGGACTTGGCGCAGTGCTCGCGCAGCGCAAATCAGGATTACAGGAGTACGTAGTCGCATACGCAAGCCGTACCCTCACCAAAGCGGAAAAGAACTATTCTGTGACAGAGAAGCAGTGTCTGGTAATTATATGGGCTCTAGGTAAATTTAGACCATACCTATATGGTCACACTTTTGACGTAGTCACCGATCACCATGTGCATTGCTGGTTATCCACATTGAAAGACCCCTCCGGCCGTTTAGCTCACTGGGCTTTGCGGTTGCAAGAGTTCGACATGCGTGTTGTCTACAGGTCTGGTTGACGTCACACTGATGCTGACGCCCTATCACGTTCACTTGTGTCCTCCGAAAGCTCTGCATGTCTATCTGCCGTGGACGAAATGGTTGCGTTCCCAGAAAACTGTGACCTGGCGTCTGAGCAACGTAAGGATTACTAAATCAGCACTCTTCTGCAATTCCTTTCGGACCCGTCGACTTCTTCATCTTCTCGAACGTTGCGCCGTCAAGCGGCTCACTTTGAGGTCCGAGATGGCCTCCTTTATCGCAGGAACTACAAGTCCGACGGCCGAAAGTGGTTAC
This sequence comes from Rhipicephalus microplus, assembly GCF_043290135.1. Lineage (NCBI taxonomy): Eukaryota > Metazoa > Arthropoda > Arachnida > Ixodida > Ixodidae > Rhipicephalus > Rhipicephalus microplus. The sequence continues at coordinate 132,957,381 of NC_134707.1, forward strand.
TCGTCATTCCACGCCATTTTCGTGCTGCAATATGTTCAGCTTTCCACGCTGACCCTCAGTGCGCACATGCAGGCATCTTCAAAACATACGCTCGGCTTTCCTCCCGGTTCTATTGGCGAGGCATGTACACCTTTTTGCGCAAGTAAATTCAGTCATGCCCACAGTGCCAATGACGGAAAGCTCTGTCTCATCATACTTCTGGTCCGATCCAGCCAATCCCTTGCCCAGCCAGGCATTTTGACCGCATTGGGATCGACCTGTACGGGCCTCGTCCATTCACGGCTTCTGCAAACCGTTGGATTGTTGTCGCTGTCGACTATTTGACGCGATACGCAGAAACAGCCACTTTGCCTGCTGCCACAGCACGCGACGTATCCTCTTTTCTCCTGCGGCACTTCATTCTCCGTCACGGCGCACCGCGCAAACTTCTCAGCGACACAGGACGTTTGTTCCTCTCTGAAGTCGTCAACGGACTCTTTGCCGAATGCCATATCATTCACCGGACTACCACCGCCTACCTTCCGCAGACGAATGGATTGACGGAAAGATTCAACCGTACCCTAGGGGATATGATATCAAAGTATGTTGCCTCAGACCACTCCGACTGGGACCTCATTCTTCCTTTTGCGACATAGGCCTACAATACTGCTCCACAGGCGACTACGGGCTTTTCACCATTTTTCCTGTTATATTGCCGAGACCCTTCCACCACACTAGATACCATTCTGCCCTACCACCACAATTCCTCCGAGTCTACGCCCATCTCTGAAGCTGCCAGCCGCGCTGAGGAATGCCGTGAGCTCTCCCAGCCGTTCACAACCATCGACCAATGAAGACAAAACTCTCGGCGTGACGATAACCACCCGTACCCTAAGTTTGTTCCGGACACTCTTGTGTGGCTTTGGGTTCCCGCTGTGCCTACATGCCTTTCCTCGAAGTTTTTTTGAAAATACCAGGGACCCTACCGCATTGTCTCGCAGACTTCACCACTTCACTACATCGTCGAACCCGTTACGCCATCCACAGACCAGCGTTTTCTAGGACGTGAAAATGTTCACGTAGAGCGACTGAAACCTTGTTACGACCCGCTCCTACTCTGTTCACCGTGAGTCGCCAGGATGGCTCTTTTTATGACGGGGGACGTAGTGTAGTGATGAGAAATGCCCACTACTGCAGCGCCATCAACACGTTGGCGCGAGGCACGAGCTAAGACTGCGTGGTTGCTGCTGCGACGCTGCCCGTACAGCCGGCCAGCTCTTGCTGCTTTTGTACAGACACTGATAGCGCTTTTCACCTTGCATTTACATTTACCAAGTCAAACCCTTTCCTGCAGTCACGTGTGACAAATACCCGCATACCTCAGGCCATTATTAAGAAGAACCGAAATTGGCAGCGTTCACCCGACGAATGCGAAGAATTTCAGAGTTACAGGAGCACTCAAACCAAGGCATTCTGCGTGGCAATAAAGTATTCTACTATAGAGCCACACCAGGTCTCGGTGCTGCTTTGGGACAGACCCTATGAAGGTTTAATGTTGGTGAAGTCTCAATCATACTTGTAGTGCTGCCTGTCTAATTCTATATATATTATTCACGGCGTCCCAATTACCATGCAGCACGATTTAAAAAAACATTAACAGCGTAACGCAGACCACATCATAGGCATAATGTTTCCAGCGTGCTGTACCAGCCATTAATATTTTTGTTTATAATTGCGAAATAATTGTTTATTCATAGTTATATCTGTAACTGAAAAACTAGTCGCCTACTTATCGAAACGTCGACTATGCAGATGTTCGCATGCTGAAATGACATTAGTCTGTGCTTGTTCAACAACGTCCTAATTACGTTCTCACTTTTTTCTGTCCGCTGCGGTGGTCTAGTAGGTAAGGTACCCGGCTGCTGATCCACGGGTCGCGGAATCTAATCCAAGCTGTGGTGGCTGCAAGTTATATGGAAGCGAAATTGATGTAGGCTTGTGAGCTCAAATTTAGGTGCACGTTAAATATTCCCAAGTGGTCGAAATTTTCGGAGTCCTTCATTATGGCGTCTCTCAAATTAAAATTGTGGTTTCGGGGCGTTAAACGCCACATATAAATCAAATTATTCTCTTTATCTGCTAATAAAAAAGCCGGCAAAAATGAAGAATAGCATTTGACTACTGCTGCGGGCATCAAGAAGTAACGCCTAAACGAGCTTTTCTTTGTGAGGTAGTAAGTATGACTGAAAGAAATGTAGAAACAAAAAATACTGGCCGAACCATCTGCCAATTCTCGTGCGGGTAAACGCGCTGCTTTGATCTTACAGTCAGGCTGCATTCACAACAGTGCTCTGGTGGCTTAACCAATCAGAACAATTGGCCATGGGATGTAGATAGTGATAGTGACAGACAATGAAGGGGAAGGAATCCTTGCATTCAAGTGTCAATTTTTATACTTCACGGGCTTTCTTTATTAAGAGAAAAAATTGAGCACGCAATTACTACATTGCTCAAAGTAGCACAGACATATGTCGTTCCAACGTGCGCACATCTGCCTCCTAGACATCTTTATAATTAAACGGTGTATACTTATATTTAAAAGAGCGATGCCTGATTATTAATTAGTAATTATTAAAAATGTGTTGCGCTACTGCAGTAAACTGAGGACAATATGCTGTAGGTTAGCTGCGCAACACGTCCTTAATTTGTTGGTAAATAGCCCTGCGTGATGATTCGGACACCCTGTTTATGTCTTCCAATTATATAGGCGTTATGACGGTTCCCATAAACTGTCGTTAAGCGCCAAGTTGGTAAACGTAGCACTACCAAGAGCTACCATCCTCATAGACCCAAGCACTACATTTGAATCTATCGTTTCTGGTGTTGATAAAATTTATTTTGCTTCTGGTATTGTTACAAAACTGTAAATAGCTGGTCACATGAAAGGTGTACAACTGTGTACACACATACCTGCGCGTGGAAAACCTCTACATATGTTTCGTATTATTCCATTACATTTCGCTTACCTAAAAATTACTCCCACCGCTTGCTTTGCACGACAACGACTCTTATGGTCCCAAAACGTTTATCACTTTGTTTTTATATGGAAATTGAAGGAGTCACCAATGCCGAATGTAGAAACATTCACAAGTGTCCGTGTCGGTACTATTGCAATAAAAGCAATATTGCGTGCTAATGTCAAGGCGTTGAAACGTTAGGAACATTTTTTTCCAAATCCTTCTAAACGCATCCCAAGCCTGAAGGGAAGGTTTTGGATTCTAGAACACTTTCATCTTTATATGGATATCTATATTCAAACATATTGCTCAATGCTAAGTGTTCTATGTATGTCGCCAAGCTTGTGCGACATGATGCTTTATTTTTATTAAAAAATTTACGCTATACAGCTGTGGCTCTCAGTGGTTTAAGATGCGCACGTTCTTGCCGGCTGTCTGTGCTGTTTAGTTCGACATTTTGAGACCCCAGAGTTATTTCTCGCCTTTCGTGGAGTAAGTTGTAGCTCTCCAGGAAATGTAGCGAAGTATAGGTCTAAACATACACATCAACGCAGGTTATTGATCAATAATCGAAGAATAGCCCTGCTGTTGAGCTGTTAAAATTTTGTAGAGACACAAAACAAGCTAGAAAAAGGCATTGTTCGTCGGGCACAAAGTAGGTTTATGTGGCTTCATAAAAAGCCCCTGGCTATGTGCCTAGTAAATTTTCGCCATACTTCATGCTTATTTTTTTTCAATAAGATCGCATTAAGACATTTGAAGAAATTTAGTCTAACTATATTTTTTGCATCCCTCAGGTAAGTAAGAAGTGATAACGTTTCTTGTAAAAAAAATATTCTGTTGGAAGTGCTGCATGCTATTATTTCGCCGGAGGAACAGCTCGTTTAATCAGATTGATTTAAAAACAGCCGCAACTTTTTTGCACCTTGCGAAATAATTGGTAAACAAATCTGCGAAAAATAGACCAAATTAGTATTTTTATCATACTGCACCCTACACTTATAAACATATGGTACTCACAGAGATTAAATGTACAGTTTGTTTTCCTCACCACTCAGCTCATTCGACACTGGCGAAAAAGAGTATCATCAATGTTTTTCTTGTTAACAGTCTTAGAGGTCATGCACGCACTCAATACAACGCAGTTTCAAAGCACAGGTCGAGTGCCTCTTAGGCGCTGGTTACACAAATGCCCTGATTTTCTCTGTTGCGGAATATCCTTCGAAGCAAATCAAAAATCAAGGAGCGCAATCACAGCCTCCCAATTCTTCCGTTACAAAGAGCTGTATTGCAGTCCCTTATATGCACAACGCTTGGCATAGGCTGAAGAAAATCAGGATACGAGCTTGTATCACTGTTTCATTTTCCTCCCCGGAAAAGCTGTGAAGGCTTTGTAGGTAATGATTCATACAGCTACAAATAGAGTAAAATGCTCTGTGAAACAGAGAATGCGCTTCGTGCCTTGCGTTATTTTTGTCGTATATCTTATTGCGCGATCCTGTAGTATGCTATACATTGGGCACACCGGAATGTGCATGGTTGACCGTTTAAGAGACCACAATATAACGTGCACAACGCGGTCTAAGAACAGCTCGGAATCCACTGTCGAGACTGCGGCTGCATGCCCCTCTTTGAGCGTTGCGAGGTAGCAGGCAAGCACCATTCAGAGGCCATGCGCGAGATAGGTCAAATTTATTACATAATTAAGTTTGACGGTACATGTGTAATTTCCCCGTTAGTTGCACTATTGCTGCAAAATATTGCGTATCTCGATCATTTTAAGCTATATGTTTGCTCAAAGAACAAGAGGCAAGACTTTTGTTGACAATGTTTCACAGTGATTGTAAACTGCACCCCTTACGCATGTCCGTTTTCTTCTTTTCTCGCCTATATAGGTTCACCACTCCGCTATTGAGTTATTGTTGAAAGTCTGCGCTCTTTTCTCTCTTCGTGTGTTTGCTTCCGTTCTTACACTGTAACTACTTTTAAGTTGCGCTGTTCGTATATTTATTTACGTGCTAATGTCTTACTCATGATGAAACAAGCGTACGCACAATTTTATGAGGGCGGCTTTGATGAATGAGATTGTTTCAATGAATGAGAGTGTTTCTACGCAGATCAAGCGCTTGAAGGAAGCTGGTTACCAAAATGATTGTATCCTTTTGGCCTGTGAGAGGAATTGTCGGGAAGTGCAAAATGCAATAATTGGCACACGCAAAGAGAGAAGACAAGTTGAGGGTAAAAAGAGCGGACAGTGGTTTTTCCGTACCTGCACAATATTTCACATCTGTTGAAAAAAGTTGCAATAAGGTATGGCGTGCGGGTTGTTTTTCAGCTGGCAGCAAATTATCAAAGATTTGCCTAGCAGTAGAAACGCTAGTCAACAAGAAAGGAACTGAACAATCCAACAGATGTAGCATAAAACATGTAAGGAGGTACGTTGAGTGCAAAAAAGATGTTTACGGAACTCCTTTCACATGTGGAAAGAAATACGTTGGTCAGATGGGTCGGTGCCTTATTGTGTGCCTTCGTGCACATGAGAGTTCACTAAAGAGGGCCCCTTACTCACATTTAGCGATGCACTGCAAAGAGTGCACCTGCCAACCGAAATTTTCAGACACACGAATAATTGACAGAAACGAGAAGCGGATCACGAGAGAAATAATGGCAGCGTTTAGAATAAGAAAAGGGGGGGCAGTAGCGTCAGTCAAGCGTTCTACTAACAAGTTCTACTAACAAATGTAGAATATGCTTTTTTGGAGGTCACATAACCCAGTGCTTTTCCCTGTTTTACGTTTTTACAGTTTTTTGCTGTTATTTTTTCTCTTATTTTTTCTGTCTTACGTTTTTTTTCTTGGTTCTTGACACGTGTTTGTTTCCGGTTGTGTGCCATTGATAATGGGAGTGCATATTTTGTTATTCACGTTGTTGATGCTGACAGGGAAAGTTGGGAATGACGTACGTGCTTCTGACGTATTTATTAGTGTTCGCTTCAAAATGAAATTCTCATTTGCTAGTAGGCGCTTGTCCATGTCCTTTCTGAGTGTGTGTATATTTTAGCGCTTGTTTCATCATGCACCTCTACCAAAACGCCCAAGTGGCAGTCATCCTAAATGTCTTCCTGAAGTATAGGGAAATGTAGCTTATGTTGTAAACTCATCCCCAATACTTGCGGTTATGAAAGTAAGCAAAAACTTTGTTGACATGCGCTGTGAGGTATTATGTATTGTAATTTATTTATATTTCTTGCAGCAACCCCGCCTCCTGCTACAACTCCTCCAACGACGTTTACTACAACACCGACAAGGACTACGACAACAAGCACCGTGCCAACTGAGACATCACCCCCGGCGATGACGACTACAAACACCCCGGCGATGATGACTACAACAACCCCAGCGATGACGACTACAACAACTACGGCGATGACGACTACAACTACGACAGAGAAGACGACCATGACAACAATTACGCTGAAAATGACTACGACGATGAAGATGCCAGGCTCAGGTAAACGCGCGTATGCGAAGGCCCCCTCGCAACTAATTTCACATTAACAAAGTGATGCCGTCTGTCTGTTCTATAGAAAGCTGTACGCAGCGGCCTAAGAGTTCGTGGAAAAAATTGAGCTGCAGTGTAGTTCTTCTGATGGCTTATTACAGCATTTATTGGATGTTTATCAAAGATTGAACAAAACTAGCCAAGTTTCGCCAAATAAACAGGCGAGTGTACGAATAAAACAAGGAACCTATTCAGTCGCTACGAAGAAGGAAATCTTGCCGCCGATTCAAATCCCGGCTGTGGCGCCTGAATTACCGGTGAAGGCAGAAACGTAGGCCTGGGTGCTCAGATCTGGGTGCACGTTCAAGAACCCCAGGTGGTCGAAGTTTCCGGAGCCCCCAACTACGGCGTCTCTCATATTCATATGCTGGCTTTGAGACGTTAAGCCCCACATATCGATCAAGAAGTAAATTTTAAATAAATTGCCTCTTTTGATACATAGTTCATATCATGCAGGGAGTGCCAGTTATCTGAGCCATTCCTAAAAAAATATGTTGACCCGCTCCATCACGATGCGACCAAATACTTGTGTCATACTATTGCCTGGAGTAATGCTAGTTTTGGTTTTCAGCTTAATTACATACTCCACCTTGAATATATAGGTAACTGTTGAAGCAACGAAAATAGCCAGAAATGTATCGAGAAAAACTGCGCATCACTTCGCCAGACCTTTTATCAGACAGACTCGGACTTCATATATGTTTTTTGCCTTTGTCAGCTTCTTGAAAACTTAACGAAATAAAAAAATGGCACGTTACACACTCGCTTCGATGCCATTGTGCAGTTAGAAAAACGTGCGTCACTGTGCAGCCCCCACCATCTCGCCGCCCTGGCAACGCAGAACACCCGGCCGGATGCTGTGGCCTTTCCGCTCGGAACGTTTAAGAGTGATGCAATAAGGCGCACCATTGAGCATGTCCCGTGGTAATGTTTTTGTATTCCATAGAATTCTTATTAGGCCAAAAAACAGACAAAATTAGAAGGCCCAGTTGTACGTTTTGAAAACCGGTCTACAGATTTTCATCAATTATTGTTTGTTGGAACAGTTACATTAATATTCATGGGTAATGAATCAGGTAGGTCGTAAAAAACACTCTTGTGGCTTACACAGGATGATAGCAAGCATCATGCATGTGTCGACATATTCTTCAACCCTGGCTAAAGAAACCTGGCGCTGTCTGTTGAAGTTAGCGTGAAAGTTTATGAGTCTCCCTAATGATCAAATGTGTTTTAAGGTAGTAAAACGCTCGGACTGACAATAATGTATCTATTATTGGTAAATCGTTCGATGTTCTGAACTCTGAGTCCGTATGATCGAGGCTGACTTTTCCACTTCCGGTAGTCTAAATAAAGCAATCATTGCGTCCATTTACGAATCCTCATTTTTATCTATTCCACATTTTTCTACATAATTTAGCTGCTTCACTCATCATTGTCATTGCTGAAAATAAGCAAGTTGTTCCGGTTGGTAACATCAATATTAATTTAATGAGTACAGATAACAGTAGCATAGCATATAGTGATTGTTTCTTTGCTTTGGGCTTGAGTCGTAAACTCATCTCCTACTCGATTCTAACCCATTGTAACTAATACTCTCATTCAACACGCATTAGGTAATATATAACCAGCGCCAACCGCAGGAGTTATTGATAAGCCAATCACTGATCGTCTTCTCATGTTTGTAACTCTCACTGTCAATCTTCTTCGCCATAATGCGTGTCACTTCACTTCAACCTTCAATCGGAAAAACTTTATCAAGTCAATTCAGGGAACTGACTAGATTTTCATTGTTATCTCGCAAAATCCAAAAAAAGCACTAGACAACATCCGCTCCCTATTTCCTAAAGCTGTGTATGCAAATACAAAAACAGTTCAATGCAAAAAAAAATATTTAATCTTCACCGCAATCCCTGGGTAACTCAAGTGTTCTTAACGAGAATGCAAAAAAAGATACTCTCTAAATAAAGAATGAAAAACAGCCATTACATATGAATATTGAATATAGGTATAAAAGTATAGTAACATGTTTATTAACCTTCCAAACAATCAAAACTATGAAAAAAAACAATCAACACTATGAAAAAAAAGTCGTAAGACAAAAAACGACCCAAAAAATGGAATTTTTCAATACCTTTCTGAACGGACCTCAGGTTATTTATTTATTTATTTATACAAATACCCTAAGGGCCCAAAGAGGGCATTACATAGGGGGGGATGCAAGTGAGTTTACAAAAACGAGGTGTGTACATATAATGGTAAAAAATGCACACAAAAACCATGAAATACTTTAGGTGACATTATAAAAATAGAGCACAATGCGAAGCGGTAACGAGGAAGTTTGGGACAAAAATACACAAGGCAAATACAACAGTAGTGACAAGTTCACAAGATATGCGAATATATTGGGCTAAGGAGGGTTTCCATCGAAAAACACTGTTAGGGCAGCTTGAAATAGAGTTGATTCTGTAAGCGACACTAGAGATGAGGGCAAGGAATTCCATTCTGTAATTGATAACACTAGCGGCGAATTTTGATACAAGTTCGTTCGTGCGAATATTGGTTTTATTTTATGAACATGGTCTCGCCGAGTAGATACATTGGGAGCAGGCAGAAGGTTAGCTCGAGCAAATGTGGAGTTTCCATGATGAAGATTATGAAAAAACACCAGACGTGCAAATTTTCTGCGTGAGCCAAGACTGACAAGATTTAGCCTTTTCTTCAAGGCAGATACACTTACGTAGTGAGAATATGAAGACATGATAAATCGGGCTGCTTTATTTTGAACTGATTCGAGTAGATTGGACAAGTAAGCGTGATGAGGGTGCCAAATTATAGAGGCATATTCCAAAGAAGGCCTTATGAGTGAGATATACGCACGAAGCCTCGTATCAGTGTTTGCGACATGTAGGCGTCGTTTAAGGTATCCTAGTTTTTTGCATGCTTTGGAGGTGACGTGTTCAATGTGCGCATTCCAGTTTAAGTTTGACGTAAAAAGTACACCAAGGTATTTAATCGAGGATACTGAGCCAATGTTAGCACCACGTATTTTATATTGATTAGCGTTCTGGCGAATAGTTGAAGCGAATTGCACGTGTTTAGTCTTTGAAATATTGATTTCCATTTGCCATATGTTGCACCATTCTGTTAGCCTATTTAGGTCTAATTGTAGAGAAATGACGTCACTGTTGCTGGTTATGGGTTTGTAAATGACGCAATCGTCTGCGAAAAGGCGTATTTGAGATGCGAGATTAACGGCTATGTCATTTATGTATATCAAAAATAATAATGGGCCAAGGACGGAGCCTTGGGGAACTCCCGAGATGACGTCAGCACGGGTAGAAAAGCAATCTTGCAAACTGATTACCTGAAATCTATTACTAAGGAATTCTTCAATCCATCGCGTACAGTTGTAATCAAGTTGTAAATTTCTGATTTTAAGTTTGAGGCGATTGTGAGGCACGCGATCAAATGCTTTAGAAAAGTCAATGAAGATGGCGTCTATGTAAAGTTGATTATGTATTGAAGTGTGAATATCTGTGACGAGTTCGAACAGTTGAGTTTGACATGAGCGATGTTGACGGAATCCATGTTGGTTGTCAAGAAGCAAGTTGTTTTGGTTGAGGTAAGTTATAATGTGGGTATACAAAACATGCTCAAGCAGTTTGCAGGAGATGCATGTTAGAGAAATTGGTCTGTAGTTGGTGGGATCTGTGGAGTCACCTGATTTAAAAACTGGAATCACTAAGGCAGATTTCCAATCTTCTGGTACGCATCCTGTATCCAGCGATTGTTGAAATATTAAAGATAGCAATAAAGACGAGTAATGGGACGTAAATTTTAGAAGTTTGGCGCTTATACCATCCGGACCGGGGCTGGTTTTATTAGGGAGCCTGTCAATGGCACGAGATATGCCATTTTGTGATATTACGATGGGCAAGAAAGGGTACTGGATGAGCGGTTGATGAGATATATGAGCATCATGAAGTGCGTGTTCCCTAGTAAAAACGTCGGAAAAACATTTACGAAACTTGTTTGCGCTATCTATAATGCTCAAAGTCACGCCATTTTCAGTAAGTAAGGGAGCTGCATGATTATGTTTGGGGTTTACAACTTGCCAAAACTTTTTTGGGTCAGTTTTCAGCATATTTGGAAGGATAGAGTTGAAGAATTCGTTTTTGGCGTTAGCAATAGCTGTTTCTGTAAGACGTGATATGTTCTTGTAGTTTTCCCAGTCTGCTTGAGTCTTTGTCCGAGAAAACTTTCTGAAAGCTCTTTTTTTCTTGTTTATGCATTTTTTTACATCGTGGTTAAACCAGGGGTCGTTCGGCCTTGAGGTGATGGTTATCTTTGGTATACAGTTAGCTTCAACTTCCTTCAGTCTGTCTCGAAACAAACACCAATTGTCATTTGCAGATCTATTTTGGAATTCATTTGAAAAGTCTGCGGCAAATGGTGCTAAAATGGCCATCATTTTTTCAGTATTAGCGCGAGCGTAACTGAGAATACACTTCTTCATTTTCTTTTGTACGGTGGATTTCAGTGCAAACGAGCAGTGTACGACATTATGGTCACTTATTGGATCAAGCACTCGGACTTCACTGAATTCAGGATGATTTGTCAAGATTAAGTCTAAGATATGATTGCCTCGTGTTGGTTTTTGTACAACTTGAGATAAATGATGAAAATGCAGAGTATGCAAGAAATTAACACATTCAGATCTATTGCTGTTTTCTTTCAGAGAAGAGTTTGACCAGTCGATATAAGGGTAGTTAAAGTCTCCCCCTACTATCAAAATGCATTTCGGATATTGAGAAAAAATATGTTCAATGGCGGTATTAAATAAGTGTACAAAGTCTGACCGATTGTCAGGCGGGCGATAGCATGCAACAATCACACACTGCGCATGACCAATACGCGCGGTAATCGCAACTAGTTCTAGGGGAGTATCGACAATCAAAAGTGATGGATTATAATCTCCTCTGATAGCAATGATAACTCCGCCTCCTCGAGAATTTTCCCTGTCTTTGCGAAATATCTTAAAAGACGGGTGCAGAGCTAGTTCACTGTCCGCGACGTCGCTGGATAGCCAGGTTTCAGTACCAATTATAACATCAGCAGAGCAAGTATGCATCAGTGCCTTTAAACTGTCTAGTTTGTGGTACAGGCTGCGGAAGTTGGCCAAAAGTAACGAGACAGTATTTGAAGATACAGCTTTGGATTTTTCTGCAAGTTTTTGTCAAGTACGCGATGACTGGTTGCGTGTAGGAACTTCTACGATGTTATCTTTGACAGGGTCATATCGGTAGATGGAGCCTTTCAAGTGCAGAGAGTTATAACGTATAGAAAATGGTTCTGTTCCTTCACGATTACTCCTGGCATATTCACGCAATTTTCTGCGAGCCAACTGAACTTTGGGAGAAAAATCTTCTTCTATCCATACCTTCGGGAAATCGAGGTTTTTCAGTTTGGGGGCGTTCCGTAAAACTTCTGTTTTGGTTTTGAAATTGAGGAACTTAATGATGATAGGCCTATGAAAGCCAGGACGGCGCTGACCAATACGATGAGCGCGTTCGATGTCGCCAACGTTAATCTTCAAGTGGGTAGAACAGAAATCTTTCACGATGGCTTCGGATTCGGCATATCCCTCCTGACCGTTTTCAGGTATGTCTTTAATTATTAGGTTGTTACGCCTCATTCTGTTACTGATATCGTCTACGACATCAATGAGCTCATCATTAGTTTTTCTTATGTTAGCCTTAACTTCATGAACGGATGTCCTGACTGCGTCAAAGTGATCCTGTATTTCTTGTACACTACTAATTTTGCTTTCAATAGCGGTGATCCGGGTGTTTAGATTAGCAACTTGTTCTTTCACATCGTTTATGTCTGTCGCGACTTCTTCACGAAACTCCCTAAGGAAGACTAGGACGTCGTCAATCTTGGGACCTGGATTGGTTTCAACGTCTCCCGCTTGGAGCAGTAGCAAGGCGAAGCATACTGATAGTAATCCTAGCGAAGGTCTAGGGCAAAGAGCGAGGATGAAGTGCGAACTGTCACTGAAGGGAACGACACTGCTGTACCGGGGCTTATGGCGCACAGAGAACAGACCAATGCGTGCCCGGTGAGTGCACAGATCAACACCCATTTGAACAACAATCAAAGTACAGGAAGGGGGATAAGCAGCCACAAACAATTGCACTTAGCTAAGTCACAATAACAAGCACAAAATTCCTACCTATGATAGAAAAGTGCACAACTTAGCACATGCTGCGTGTGGCCGCAAATCCCGATGAATTCCCGTTGAGGCGATGCTTTTATAGGCGTAGGTGGCACTGTTTCTGATGGCGCAGGCGCAGACTCCGTGAGGTTATCTCCGCAGTCAGCAGGTTCTTTACGTCATGCAGATGCGCGGAAGAAGTTGATGACGGACGGCCAGGCAGCGTACAGCGGCAAGCACGAGTCAACCTATGATAGAAAAGTGCACAACTTAGCACATGCTGCGTGTGGCCGCAAATCCCGATGAATTCCCGTTGAGGCGATGCTTTTATAGGCGTAGGTGGCACTGTTTCTGATGGCGCAGGCGCAGACTCCGTGAGGTTATCTCCGCAGTCAGCAGGTTCTTTACGTCATGCAGATGCGCGGAAGAAGTTGATGACGGACGGCCAGGCAGCGTACAGCGGCAAGCACGAGTCAACCTATGATAGAAAAGTGCACAACTTAGCACATGCTGCGTGTGGCCGCAAATCCCCTATTAGGGGATTTGCGGCCACACGCAGCATAGGTTAGTATTAATATTAAAGAAATTGGGTAGAACGAGAAACTCTGTACTGAGTCAACTGGCTTAGTGGAGTCTTTTAGTGATAATTTGTATGAAACCTACAAGGTCAGGCCCACACCATGTTCGTACCCCCTTATCCGCTGTACCCATTCATTTTTCTTTCTTTCTGTAAACACTAATGAAGCCTATTCTAGATCCTCAGTGTAAGAAACTGTAGTGCTGGGCTATACAACATATCAGCGTTTCATTGAAAGCTTGCGGCTCAAGATATTTCAGAAGTGTTTAGTGATAAAATAAAGTCATTTCCAAAGTTGGCACATTTCTAAGCTCACTAAAACAAGCTAAGTTATTACCAGTACACGAACAAGGAGAAACGAATGATCTCCGCAATTATCACTCCATTTCTATTTTGTCCTCCATCAGGACGCTTATTGAAAGGTATTTTTCTAACGTATTAGCAAGTACCTTGACAAAGTTTAGTTGCTAAAGCCTTCTCAATTTGATTTTCGTGCTGGTAGCTCCACAAAAATAACATTGCTATCGTATAACGATTTCTTGAAATCTTCCATCTTCAACGGTAGCTTCGTATGGTCAGTTTTTCTCGATTTCACGGAAACCTTTGACACAATCAGTCATAATATATTGTTTAGCAAATTATAATTCTTAGGTATTACTGGCCCATCTTTACCATTCATAATACCTACTTGAACGAGAACAATCACTTTGCATAAAAAACGTCCATTCTAGTGTTAAAATAACAAATCACCGGGCTCTATTTTTAGCTCTTACTCTTTTTGTATTTATATCATGATTTGCCTGTCTTAAAGACTCTATCAGTATCCTTTACGCTGATGATATGACAATTTCCTAGTCGCATAAATCATGAACTGCTCTGATGAATAAGCAGGACAACGAAATCACAAATGTTATGAAATGATGTATGAAAAACGTATTTTGAAACCCTCCTAGTGTTAATGATTTCTAAAAAGATCTAAAAAAATGATTCTTTTCATAGTGCAAGTATCTAGTGATCACCACTTCATTCGTGCATCTGACTGTGTGTTTTCTGAGTATATAGTTTTACCCTTACCTGAAGTTCAATAATCATATACTCTACGTTAAACGAAAAACACCATGTTGTATAAGATCACTCAATAAATCACGTCCATACAATCATTTTTTCTTGAATACTCATTGTCTTTACACTGTGCCTTCATAATAGTCTCATGCTATGGCACTACTTTATGGGGTAATACCTATAACACTCATCTTTCGTCCATACAACACATTCAAAATCTGACCATTCACAGTAATAACAGCCGTTTATTTTATTAGAATGTTGCCCCACTCCTTCGGGCTAACAGCATTCTTGCTATGTCTGGCTCGTTTCATTTTTCCTTCCTACTAATATTGATTAAAGAACTGAACAAACAGCTTGTGTTTAGTTTATTGATGCTAAATTACTCACTAACACCAGCAGCACTAGGTTAGACCATAATCAATTTTTTTCACCTCAATTCAATGCGAACTATGGGTAAATGACATTCTCCTTCACGGTGAATAAGTTTTGGAAGGATTCGCCCTACTCAATAAAATCATTGTTATCGTTACATACATTCAAACATGAACCTAAAATTTTCAACTTGTATAAATAGGCTGACAACAATATTAATTTATAAGGGTAAAGTGTGAGTAATTAGAAATTGTAGACTGGGGTTTCTTCTATGGCCTGCTTATTTCCCTTGTATAACTCGTTAGTATGTACTTCTGTTGCTTTGAGCGTGTTTTTGTTATGTTACTTACCCATTGTAGTTTTCTGGTACTATCACTGTTCCTTTCCGCTTAAGTTGGGTAATATAACATGCTGTTAAAGATAAACCCTTTACTCTTACTAATAACCGATGGTCCCACTGCATTCAACCGACTTTGGGACCAGGGACCCTCATCTGCATACTTTCAACTGAAAGCCTTTTATTTTGAACAATTAAAACTGTTGGAAACTTGTTGGTCTATGTGGCAGGCCAATCGGGTGACGTCAAGCTGCCCAGAAAAAACTCGTGTGCCGACTGCAGACCTGCACCGAGTCATACTTGACATATAATAGAATGTGTTTGTTCCCTGGCGCAAGGTTGACGACAACATGCCAGAACCTGATAAGGTCGCAGGCATCTTCAAGGGGATCGCAGATAACGTTTTTACTCAGTTATATAAGGAACTCATCGACAGTCCACGGCATCATTAGCAAATTTTGGCGCTATAAAGAAGTGAAATGTCCTCGCTTGCTCCACACTTTTCACACCTTCCCAGCTCAGCGGCAAGTCTACTTGCGAGGATCAATTCGTCGCCTGCTCCTTCTGCATGCGAGAACATCGTGACGCCTCATCTATCGTGAAATTAAAGAAGCAGCTCTACTCTCGCAAGGTCGTTGCCTCGACGACTCCCACATGATTTTCTTGATACAGACAATCGTACGCCAGGAACTCGCTAACGCTAGACTTCAGACGCTCTGCCCCATGAATAAACCAGACTACCACCCACTGTCCTCCTATCTGCCTCGAAACTCGCATGCTCGACCTCTGTGACGGAACCCGGCTAAATGATGAATCCCTGATGACAGGCCGATTTGCTTCGGTTGTGGACACGTAAGTCATATTTCCCACCACTACCGTAGTCCCGGGAAGTCAAGGCCCTGGCCTAACTATTACAACAATAAGCGTTTTCCTGCTAGTTCCCGACCGCCCACCCGCGAAGACGATGCTGCTACGCCATCGACGCCTCCACGACTACGCCACTCTCCTTCACGGTCGTCACCTGTCTGGGCTGTCAGCGTCTTCGCTCTCGTTCCCCTTCTCCTCCCACCATTTCTCGAAAAGCTAACGACCGCACATCCTAGAGGCGAGCTTCCCGTGACGACTCGACTAGAAATTCATGTGCTTACACTACCTGGACACAACAATTTCATCAAAGTAGATGTCGACGGTGCACATTTCGAAGAGCTCGTCGCTAACAGAACTCACGTGTCAGTCATGAATTTTAACATCTGTGCATGACTACAGAAAGTTCTCACTATAGCTCCAATCTGTGTACTGCGCGTAGCCGATGGTGCGACTCCAGTTGTCACTGAGATGTGTACTTCTGAAGTCGCTGTTACCGGATGATATATTTCTGTTTTGTTTTATGCATTCGAGCCCTGCCCGCTTAAACTCATTTTAGGACGTGATTTACTATCCTCCCATTCATCCCTCATACGTTCGCGTACCCTCTCTGGCCGTTCTGTATATTGTGGTCTCTCCTGGTTTAGTCGTGCCTGACGGTGATTACGTCATGTCACCCTACCCTGCCATCCTCTGCCAGCAAATCGTCACGTTCCTGCACAAGGTCTTCAGTACAAAAGCCATGCCACATGTCTCCCTCTTTTCAGTTTTGGACCATGCTCACAGTTCCGCCCCAGGGTATCTACCTTGCGTTCCTTGCCTCGGCCTGTGACTACCATATTTCCACCTTAACAGGGGATAAACCATGACCCACTATTCTTGATTTAGGCCTAATTTTGAAAGCAAGACAATAATGATTGCATAAGGCCTCCCGGCTGAACATGTGCATGCTCTTCGTGCTATTCTCACTTCATACCAAGGTATATTTGATAATGACCGACCACTTATACAGACCACCATTGTGAAGCGTCCGATCAAAACCGACGACGCTAATGCGATACACCGGTGACGATATCGTGTTTCTTACACTGAGCGTGAGATCATTACAAGAAGTCGACGAAATGCTTTCCCGGGATATCAATAACTTTATTTAGGCATTTGGTCTTCCCCTCTCATGCTTGTCAGAAAGGACAACAGCTGGCACTTTTGTGTCGATTACCGAAACATGAACAAGGTAACAAAAAAGACGTGTACCTCTTACCACGTATAGATGAGGCTCTTGACTGTATAAGTGGTACGGCATATTCTTTTCGATAGGCCTCCATTCGGCGCCCTGGAAGAGTGCAGTCGATGAGATGTACCATGAAAACACTGACTTTATTACACCTGGAGGCCTTTATCAGTTTAAAGTGATGACATTTAGATTATGCACCGTCCCAGCTACGTCACAATGAATGTTGTATGCTCTACTGCATATTATTCAAGTGATTAGTATGCTTATGCTATCTTGACGACGTCATTGTCTTTTCGACAACTTTTGCGACACACCTCAAGCACGCGGCTTCAGCTCAACTCATCACAGTGTGCCTTTGGCCGTCGGAAGCTTACTGTCCTCGGCCACCTTGTCGACTCTTTTGGTGTTCGTCTCCGTCCCGACAAAATGGGCACAGTCAAGGATTTCCCTGTGCCCACCTGCGCGAATATTGTTTGAATGTTTGTGGACCTCTGCTCCTAGTGTAGAGGATTTGTGCGCAATTTCGCTGATATTGCGCGCCCTCTAAGAGACGTTCTGAAGCTGAATGTGGTTTTTCTCTCGAGTCCTTAAGAAGCCAGTGCATTCGCTGAACTGGCCATGCACCTCATGTCGCCTGCGATTTTTGGCCACTTCAATGTATCTGCTTCAGCGGAAGTGTGCATCAATGCCAGCGGCCAAGGCATTGACTCTGTTGTGGCTCAACAACAGCATGGTTGTGACCGTGTCATTTCGTATGCTAGCCGTCCTCTACCACCACCGGAGCGAAATTATTCCATCACCGAATGCGAATGTCTCGGCACATTTGGGTCGTGGGCAAAGGTTGTTCATGTGTGAATGGGTAATCATTCACCGTTGTCACTGACCACCCTGCTTCGTGCTAGCTGTCATTGCTGATTGATCCGACCGGACTGCTGGGTTGGTTGAACTTGTGGCTGCAGAAATACTCATTCACCGTCGTCTATAAGACAGGCTGCCAATACGAGTACGCTGATTGCTTGTCTCGTCACCCAGTAGAGCTACCACATTTTCCTGAGAACGGAAACTCCATGTGTGTTGGAGCTTTCAGCATTGGCAAACGCCATAACTGAGCAACGACGTGGACCTCACTTAAGAGGAGCCATCAAACGGTTGAGTTACTCCACTAATTTTCCTTGGCTGTTTATTTTCGGGCTTCACGATGGCGTTATATAGCGTTACAACAAGCATCCCAATGGTCCTGACTTGCTGCTGGTCATACCTACTCACATGTGTCAGACTGTTCTCCCGCAGTTGCATAGCATTCCTACCAATGGTCACCAGGGCGTCTCAAGGACTACGACTGCCTTCGACGCCGCTTCTTTTGAACCGGTATTTACCGCTCTGCTCGTCGTAGCGTAGCTTCGTGCAAATCATGTAATCAACGTAAAACACCGTGCAACCTTCCGACAGGATGCCTTCTACCGATAAAGATACTATCTCAACCATTTTTCAGAGTCGTTTTTGACCTTCTGGGCCCCTTTCCTCTATTCGTTAAAAAAAACAAGTGGATAGTTGTCTCCACCGACTACACGACTCAATATGCGATCGCACGGGTTATCCTTACTAGTTGTGCAACAGACGTCACTGACTTTCTCATCGAGAACGTCTTACTTCGCCATGGCGCTCCTCGACAGCTCATTCTGGACGGGGGTTGATACTGCCCATCAAAAGGGTCTAAAATATCCTGAACTGTTACGCTACAATTACCAGTTCGCCACTGCGTGTCACCCGCAGACCAACGACCTAACATAGTGATTCAAACAGAACGCTCTCTGTCTTGCACGTCATGTAGGTTTTGCCAGATCATCGTGACTGGGACGAAGCTTTGACATTCGCAAGATTCGCCTACAGTACGTCTCGGCATGAATGTACAGGTTTCTCTCCCTTTTTTTTCTTGTACAGACAAGAACCCATGCTTCCTTTCGACACGCTTCTTTCGCCCATTCTCGCTAATTACGACATCCAATACGCTCATGATGCCATCGCTAGAGCTGAAGAGGCACGCGAAGCAGCCGCCTTTCGTCTGATCACTTCGCAAGAAAAGCGATGATGAATTTTTTATGTTCGTCACCGGGCTGTCCACTCCGATCCTGGTGACACGGTCCTTTTTTGTACACCGCCACAGTGAGTTGGTCTTTGCGAGAAGTTTACTTCTTCTTACTCTGGTTCACACTGAGCCTTGCGCCAAGTCACCGGCGTCACGTACAAGGTCGAACTCCTGAAGAGTACAACACCACAATCAACTGATATCGTTCATGTCACGCGACTAAAGGCGTTGCAATCCAACCAGTCCAGCACGAGGTCGGTGCATTCGCCGCCTGGTGCCATGCTACGAAGCGTTGTCAGATCTGAAGAGAAAGAGAGCAAGGAAGACGATGGCGCTCAGTAATTTTTGCTTGTAATTGGCTGTGCTTTGTAAGTCTGGCATACCTTGTGCTCTGTGACACCTTTATTCCTGTAACAATTCATAAAGATGAATTATTGCAATGAAGCGGTCAAGCGACCACACACAGTTGCGAGCACAGTCCGCAAGCGTGATCGTCTTCTGCACAGTTGATGCCCTTTAGCCAATCTAGTGGCTATTCATACCAATAGGCCCCCAGAGAAAAAAGAGCCAATCTGGCGACTCAGCCATGCTGTCGATCCTCAATACGGTTTGAGCCATCAAACCTTGACGACCTCATGGTTCCGACGACGCAAATCAGGAACTGGTGTGAGATGCTCAACTAGGTAGTTTACTGGAGAAGTTTTCACGACAACGCGCTAAAACCAACCATTCATCGAAAAAAATCAAAAAGAGAGTTCTGGTGAGCGATAAAGCACTGACAGCCACACGAGGGCATCGGACAGAAAAGTGGAAATCACGTTGTTCGCATCATGGGGGGCTTTTTGGCAGTTCTGTTCGTCTGAAATAAACAGGTGGGCCAGCTTGTGACAGTGTGTATTGGCATCCAAGACAGGCGGGCACTCAGAGGCGTCTGGGGTCAGAATGGTGTCAATCATGTGTGAAGTGTAATGGCCGTAAAAGAGGTAAACAGGAAAACAGCCGGTTGTAACTTGCGCCGTGGTATTATAAGCGAAGGATACGAACGGAAGGATCAGGTATTTTTTAGAGTGATCAGGTGTGACATACTTAGCAGGCATATCACCAAGAGTTTGAATCAATGATTTGGCGATGGTAAGCAGTGCATATGCGATGAAGAATAGTGCTGTCTGCTTGCAATTTTCAAAAACCACGCATAAGAAGGCGTGTTTTTGGCCGCCGAGCAGTTCTTGAAGATCTCCATGACGCAGCTCAAAATGGTATGAAAGGGGTGACCTCTTGTGCTGTAAGAGTCTGGAGAGCAGCAGTCTCGGCATAGCTTGTTAAGTGGCCTACTGTCTCTATAATCTACCGGTTTCCGAGAGGAGTAGATAACGATACCTACAAATTTGAATTGTATAGCCGGGCATAGCAACGGTTGTATATCGCCAGCTAAAATGTGCGAGGGAGATCGGCGGCACTGGCATTCGTGGCACGAGCAGACAATATTGCGAATGAAGGTATACTTCTGACGCCGATTGTATCGGTGTCAAATCATTCGATACGTCTTGAAGACTTCTCTGTGACCACAATCTGGGTGAATAAATAAAGAAGAGCAGATCTGTGACCTCATGGCTCGCGCTACGACAAACAACCATTTTTGACCCTCTGGAGCATAAATGCGACAATAGAGCAGCTTGTCTCTAATCGCAATGAGTCGCTTGGCGCTTGAGGGTTTGCGAAGGAGGGACTTTTAGAGGTATCCATGAGGAGGTCAAGATAAAATGCTGCCCAGGAATCACTGCATTGTTCCGTAGCAATAATGTCCAACTCAGGAGAGGACAATGTGCACTCACACGGAGGGTCATCGGGCGATTTCAGTGCGAGGGGTGAAATGGAAGTGCGTCAGCGTCAGAGTGTTTCTTCCTTGAACAATTAACCACCCACACGTTGTACTCTTGAATTTTAAAGACCCCGCGTGCAGGTGGCCAGATAGATCTTTCAACGTCTAAATCCAACAGAATGCCTGTTGATCGGTGACAACGTGAAAACAACGGCCATAAAAATATTGGCCAAACTTCCCAAGCGGCGACACAAATGCCAAAAGTTCCTTTTCTGTAATGCTCTACTTGTTCTCAGCCTGGGTACAGTGTACTAAAAGAGGGCAGTGGGCTCACTCTCCGGCGGCAGCTGTGTGTCTTCGCCTGGGCAGCGGCGCTGCCATCGTCAATAAAGGGACGTAATTTCGGATGAATGAGTCGGCCAGATCCTCCAGAGCATCAGTTGTCAAGCCACGTTTCATTACGGCAGACGTTGTAGTGCGAAGTTCTTTAATATTTTATTTTTGTCACCACTATGCCGTATCAAGCATGTATCAATCACTGTGCCTTTTTGCACCTGATTAACGTTGGAACATCAGAGAATCTACTACCATGTGTCTAAGCGCGAAACAGAGTACATGTATGTGAAGAGCGAGTTGAAGCTGACGTTTCTTGGCATTCCTAAAAGTCAGAACAGGTGTAATTATTTCGAAAAGAATGTTTCTGAGCGACAAGCCTTTTGAAGACACATGCGAAGTGCATGAGCTTCATTTAGAGATGTGTAATTCGCTGAGAGGATACGTGCACATTATTGGTGAAAAAGAAGGGTGGATACCTCGAAAGAGGCCTAATCTTCACGGCAAAGCTGTGCCGCAATACTAACCGTTCTGCCTGCGCATCTTTTAAAGAGCTGACGCAATAAGGAACAATATTTAAGATGCAGAGTTTGGTAATTTCACACGTAAAATCTTAAACGGGCGCAAGGTTCTACATCAGTGGAAAGGGGTGCAAATGTTCATTGCAGCACTCACTCCTTCTCTTTTAGCGAATGATGGCTAAGAATAGCCCCCTGAAAACTACTATCTTTTGCGCAACAACCTAAGTGGGCAAAATAACTAAGTTAGAATAATTTATTCTAGCATACAGAAGGCCCAAACCCAGCTAGCATGCATGCATGTTTTAACCTCGTAAAGAAGCGGATGTGCTCTGTTATTGTGAATCCGGTCTGGAAGGCGAATTATAATTAGTCTTGATAGGAAAGTTTAGGCCTACATGACATGTACCGCATATTTTGGAAGATACTACATCTTTCTTGTCCACGAGGTGTCATATAAAAAATATACGATGTGGTCTAAAAATAGTGAATATGCGATATCCTCAAGCGCCCCAAAATAACAAGCATTTACTGTGCAGCACTAAAAAAGAAAACGGGGCCTGGGGTAATAAATTATTTGTAGGGTTTAACGTCCCGAAACCACCATATCATTATGCGAGACGCCGTAGTGGAGGACGCCGGAAATTTTGACCACCTGGAGTTCTTTAACGTGCACCCAAATCTGAGCACACGGGCCTATAAGAGAGGCTAGGGTTGCGTTGGCTGTCATTGGGTGGACTTTCCGCAAATTCTTTCGTGAAAGAAAATGAAAAAAGACAACTCGATGGTAACAAACGCTCTCAGTACTGTAGGTTGCCAAATAACACAAGCGAAATAATTTTACATTTAAGGAACCACACGTTGCAACTCCGGTGCGCACAGCGGCTAGCAGATTGTACAAGTGAAGCTTCTTTTTTGTAGCACGGGGTGCCACCTATTGTATGCAACGCCAACGGCGTCAGAGAAGCGGCGGTGTAAGACCATTGCCTTCTTCTAGTACAGGGTAGCCTAGGTAAGCGCTACTCGCGTAGGCTATGCCGTATTCCTTGTGACTATGTTGAAGCTGTGAGAGGGCTGCACCTAGGCATACGCCGCATTCGTCGATGTTGACCTCAGAGGGACCTCACGGTTCGAAATGGTGAAGAATGGGTGGTGTCTTCAGAAAGACATTGCAATGCGATGAGAGCTTCGTCACAGGTTGGGGACCACGATGGAAGATCTTGAGTGCCACCTTGGGTTTGCGCGAGAGGCGATATAATTGACGCAAAGTTTCAAAAAAATTGCCAGAAATAGGAACCTGGGCTAATAAAACTGCAAAATTCTTATATGTTGGTATATAGTGAGAGCTGTGGTATAACCACATATAGGTATAGCGGTGGTGTTCGGCTAGCATTGGCAGACTTGTTATCGCATATTTTCTGTCGCGTCTCCTTGTTCGGTCGGTTGTGGGCGGGTGGCACCACCCCCGAAATAGAAACATGTACTATGCTTAATGCATCCTTTTTCCAACTCGGTTGTACTCTGAAAAGAGTACACGTCGGAGCACCCCTGATATTTTTTTTGCGAGGCATTCGAACATTTCTCTAAATATCGCGCTGTGCACAGAAAGCAATTCAACAGAAAAGCCAGAATCATTTGACCGTTTTTGATGACAAAAAGCCTTCCTTAATATTAGGAACAGGCTACAATGAGACTAAGATCACCAAAAGCGATCTGCTCCTTGAATTCTGTCACGGGATCAAATCCCGGCTGCGGCTGCTGCAGTTCCGATTGAGGCGAAAATGTTGTAGGCCCGTATGCTCAGATTTGGGTGCACGTTAAAGAACACCAGGTGGTCAAAATTTGCGGAGCCCTCAACTACGGCGTCTGCTATAATCATCTGGTAGTTTGGGGACGTTAAAGCCGAAAAATCAATCAATCAATCCTTGAGCTCTAAGACAGAACGAAGTATGAAACCCTCTCCAACCTGACATCATTCGAGAGCATTCCTGTCACAGTCACCCCACATAGGTTCATGAACACTGTTCCTGGGGTCGTCTCAGATGAAGATCTTCTAAACCTCTCTGAACATGAGCTACTTGATGGATGGAAACAGCAAAATGTCATCAACGTACAGCAATCAAAATAAGAAGGGGCAACTCATAAAAGGCAACCAAGCACATAATATTAAATTCGAATCAAGTGAACTGCCATAAATCATTAAGACAGGTTAGAGTTTGGTGCTTTGTACCAAACCCACGCAAGTGCTTTAGGCTCCAGAGGTACGGCCACAGTTCTTATATTTGTAAAGTTTAGTCCACTTGTGGGTGATGTGCCGTCAGAGATAACATATCTTTTAAGGAAGCCAGAGAACGAGTTGCACAGTCCTATGGCACCACTTATGTGGATTCAGCGTGTCAGGGGGTAGTGGCGCACCAGCCTCTGCCCGCAGCCCGACCTGCGGCTAGCGTGCCGTCGGCTGTGGTGCCTGCCTCCAAGGCGGCAGTAGTTCAGTCTTCTCAACCAACACAGCAAAACGCGGCGACTCCGGAGTGGTCTGGTTACAAGGCCTGTGTCACCTAATGAGGTCTGAAACTAGAATGACCAGCCTGCATACGCAGAAATGCAGTGGCTTCCAGGAGGTAATTGACACTAGTCCAGTGCCTTCGGCAACGAAACAGCAGTGCCAATCTACAGGCCGCAATAAAAAAGGAAAGGAGAAAATCACGGGTCTTCCCCTTGAGCAATTACTTCTAGTACTCTCACACAGAACACCTTTATCTTTGCTAATATGCTAACACAATACTGTTATCAAGTATCAGGGGCCTCGCTTGCAACCCTGCTGACCTAAATGAGTTGTTATGCTTCAACCAGCCCAAGGTTTTCTGCGTCAAGAAGACACATTTGAACTCGAAATGCACAAATTTCCTCCGGTGTTATGCCATCTAGAGGAAGGATCGTGAAGAAACTCTTCTTTTATCAGGAAGTGTGGCAATAACTGTCGACACGTCTGTGCCTTGCCATCATGTAGTCCTCCAAACGCCTCTTGAAGTAATTGCAAACCATGATATTTTCTTCAGTAAGATGGTTACCATCTGTTCGATTTACTTATCATCTAGCTGCACCTTCACTAAAGTGAAATTTCACAACTTAATTAACCAGCTTCCCGGTCCTTGTATTATCGTTGGGGATTTCAACAAACATAACATATTATAGGGGCAGACGAAGAAAGTTCTTATCAGCGCAAACGACAGGAGTGGATATAAGAGATGATCCCCTCCTGTATTTTGCGCTGAGCCCTTTCTTCCTTTACCATGCAGCACCAACCAGCCAAATCAAGCACTTTATTAAAAAGAAAGACTTGCGCTGTGATGCAAGAGGTCGCCTTCTGAAGAACAATCTCGCAACCTCCAATGTATTCCTCTTCAAAAAAAGGAACCAACATATAACAGTATATCACACAATTCATACTCATCTATTCACCTAGCGACTGGTGCAGAAGTTCTCGCCTATCTTGATTGTAATGTTCTAAAAACATATTTGCGAGCGACCACTTTCCAATAAGGCTGCAGTTAACCGAGCAAGATAATTTTCCGTCCCATAGCCCTAAATTTAAACTAGACTTTATTCACAGGGAATGTTAAAACATTCCACATATCTGTCACGAGATTTGATCGGTTACCTTACGTCGCATATTTTACCGCTCCTATTTTAGGCGTATCTGAGAAAGCGATTCCACAATGAAATGGTCACTCCATCAGACGACGACTGCAAGCAAGCGCGAAGAAAGCAAAATAAGGCATGAGGCACCTGTCAGACCGCCAATAACCTGGTACAGTTTAAACTGATCAAATCACAGGAAAAGCGCACACAGAGGCAGGCCAGACGGACAAGCTGGGATAAGTTGTTTAAAGAAATTTATTCTCACAGGCAGTGAACATCAATTACAATCCAACAGAACATTGCGACAGAACACAACATCCACAGACACACCTAAAGTTGTTACAAAGGGATATGTGTACATATGTTAACGGAACACAACATACACAACTTACCCAACTAACCAGGAATTGTTACAAAAACAATGTCTACAAATGCACAATACATGGTAAACGAAGAACACACAAATGAAATGTAGAGATCAATATTTCAGATATATACATAGTATTTACAAGGTATTTGTATGAGTACTAAACAAAGATTAACCTACCAATACCAGGCAGGCCTGAAAACAAGCCTTACACGTCTCTCACAGATGAACACAAAACGGCACAAGACCAGTGTCGAAGGAATTCCTCCTCACCCAGAAAGAAGAGTTCCTCCGACAACACAGATAGCATTTCTTTGTACAGTCGCTCCAAAATCGGGAAGAGAGCACGGCGGCGACGACCTGCTGCAACAGCTTAACAACGGTTATGCCAAAGACTGTAGGCATCAGCAACAATAAGAAGGCAGGCAAAGCGGCCTCGAGAACAACGTCCAGAACAAACAAAGCGGTTTACTCCGAGGCCACGAAATCCTGCATGCACAGCCCTCCAGAAAACACGAGCAACGACACATTGCCTTAACACATGCTGATTTGTTTCCCGTAGGGAGCAGTTCGGACATGTTGATGACTGGACCAATCTCCACCTTTCTAGGTGGTCAAGGGTAGGAAGAACGCCCCACCCAAGCCGCCACATGAAGTCCCGGAGGTGGCCAGGTAAAAATGATGCCGTCAGCGTGCTCCAAGACACACGACTAGAGCGGGTGCGGCGTGCTGGAGGAACTAACGGGAGCAACAACGCGGCTGTTGTGTCACGATAGAATTGTCTAACACATCTAAATCAGGGCAAGTCGACTGGATATGACAAAAAAACGTGACAGCTGTTGCATAAAACGAAGGAAGTACTAATGATTGTGGGCCTCGATTAAGGCGCACATTAGGCAATAAATACCGAAGGTGAGTGCCTAGAAAATAATATGCCAGAGTTCGCGCGGGGGATTCCTCTCCTTTACGAGGCGCAAAAGGAAGCGCAGGGCCAATAGCCGGCAGCGTATTGATACCGAAGGGAAAGCAAAACCTGCCTGGGAACACTGCTGTCCTAACGCCGCACGAGAAACCAACTCAGTGCCGCCAGACTAAAAGAAGGAGCACAAGGCAGACTGTAATGACCTCACGATGCGTAAAGGCGGCTGTTCCACGTGAGAAAGGTACCAAATGCGACCGCAGAACACAGTCTGCGCAAGGTACCTCCACTCAAGAAGCGGGAAGTCGAATTCACGGGCGTTCTAAATTTCTTGTTTTACTTCATCGAGGGCGTTTGACCAAACAGAGTTACAAATGCCGTAGTGGTTGTATAGAATTCCTAAAATGCGAAGAGACGCAGCCGGCTGAAGAAGAGAGGTGGACCTAAGTGTGGAGTTGGGATAGCAGATGAACACATACCGGGATTTAGAGAGGTTTAGCGCGGCACCTGAAATGTCCTCATACTGGGAGAATTAACGCAGGCTTTGAGAAAGACTATCTTCATCTGAAAGGTACAGGGTTATGTCGTCAGCAAAAGCTGTGACATTTACGGTACTGCTGCCGGGAAGCGCAACACCCCGGACATGCGAATCTCCTTCTAGAGCACACAAAAATGGCTCAAGGCTGAGGACAAATAGAACAGGAGACAAGGGGATCCTTGACGGACCCCGCGTGTAATGGAAAAGGCAGCACTCTCCCAACCATCTAGAACTAGTGTGCTTTCTATACAAGAGTAGGTATGTCTAATTAATTCAACGAAAGTACCAGGAAAACCAAGGGCTGTGAGCACTTTAAAGATATACGTGTGCTCTAGTCGGTCAAATGCTTTTTCTTGGTCTAAAGACACAAGGAGACCACGCGCAGATGGCGACAGAGTATAGGCTATGATATCCTTGCTGGTAAAGGACAAACTGCGTATTTCCCGTCCAGGCATACATGAAGCCTTGTGATCACCCACCAGGGTGTTCAACAGAGCCATCAAACGTTGAACGATCACCGTCGCGAATATCTTATAGTCAACGTTAAGAAGCGTGATAGGTCTCCAATCTTCAGGATTAACAGAAGAAGCATCACCTTTTGGAATAAGCACAATGCGTCCATCTCGAAAACTTGATAGAAAGACACCATCCTCGAAACATCGTCGGATAACCGCGGTGAATGCAGTACCAAGCTCATTCCAAAATGATATGTAAAATTCAACTGGAAAACCGCCTGGCCCAGGGGCTGTCCCCCGTTTCATAGATTGTAGTGCTGCCTTTACCTCTTCGACTGATGGAGGGACGTGCAGAGAATCAGCAGCTTGTCGAGGAACGCGAGGCAAACCTCTAAGCATAGGCGGTATTATATCACAGTTTGTCCGCATGCCCGAACGTGACATCTTTTCAAAATGCGCCAGAGAGATCGATCACGCTTAGGAAGCGGCTGTGTAGGTGGTGTCTGCATGGTCGTAAAAACAGGTGATTGTGACTGCCCAAAACACGAATGCCTGGCATAGCGTAACACCTCGGGGTGGGCACAAGGGTTGTGCCTACAACGCCATGCAGTCGCCGCCAGAGACGAGGCGGCAACCAAATGCCGGAAGCGTTCACGTAATTCATGTTGCCAAGCTCGCATCAAGGGAGACGGCGTTTCAGCGCGCAATGCGATGCGTAACTTCGCTTCAGTATCGGCCAGCTCCTCAGAAACGCGACGATGAAGGGAACGCCCTTCAACTGAGCAGTGCAGGCGCCACTGCGTTTTAAGCGCATCTCAATCAAATAAATCAGACGCAGCGAGTGACACGCGTATTGCACGGGACAAATTTGAGCGAGAGCGCGCGTCCTGGAGGACGCGAAAATCAAGACGCCATGGTTTCTCCAAAAAGAAAATGGAATTTTTAGTTCTAATAGAATCGGACGATGGTCAGAGACGTACACAGGCGAAGGTGGGATGGGCGGAACACGTAAGTCGAAAACAAACGTCTCTAAAGCATGTTGAATATAAGCCCGGTCGAGTCTGCTGGAGGAGTGTCCGCGGCGCCATGTCCAAACAAAAGTATTCCCGTGTATGACATTATGCGCATCCAGCAATGAAAAATGCTGGACAAGGCGTCGCAGCTCACGTGAATTCCAAGCAGACCAACCCCAGCCAGGACTTTGTACATCGCATCGCGTATTTAGCACACAGTTAAAGTCTCCAATTAGAATTACATGACGACCGTCGAGGAAAAACATTCAAATTTCGTAAAAAAATCATGAGACTGTCCGGTTTGTGCAGGCTCATACACACATAGTATCCTAATTTGAAAAGAAAAGTAGGTACAATCTAGAGCAATAATTCTACCAACGCCGTCATAAACAACGTGGTGACCTCTCAATAAAGCCCGATTTAATATAATGATGCCTACTCCCGTAAAACGAGTTGTAGCGAAAGAAAAATAGCAGTCTAAGTTAAACTTTTTTTAAAAGCCCTAACGTCGGATAGTGAACAAAAATTAGTTTCCTGCAGGCATAAAACATCACAATTTGCAGCACGGGCTACACTAATCACCTCGGCCTGCTTTACCGGACTGCGAAAACCTTTTACGTTGAAGGAAATAATATTCAATGCGGTAGCCCTCGTAAACAATAAAGACAAATTTGGATACTAGACTCACAGTTCCGTCAGACGCGGAGCGCGTGCCCCGCAAGCAGCTCAATCACTTCTTACGACCAGGCGACCCACCGGAATCGCGGGGCTTGCGGGGCCGCATCGAAGTCCGCAGGGGACTTCTGTCTCTGCTGGGGGCCTCTGAGTCGCTGCTGGATATTCGGTGGCGCTTGGTGCCGAGGCTCTTGAGTGGAGATGGCACAAATTTGTCAAAACTACCCTGACTGATCTCGCTTGGAGTGCTGTCGGTGTCTATCTGCAGGGCCGTGTCGCTCCTAGTACTGCTCGTGTCCTCGTTGATGGAAACCTCGTCGCCTTTGGACAAAGTCTCTTCAATGATAGGAGGACTAACAGACGACTGGGCAGCCATGGGGTGAGCAACAGATATCACGACAGCATCTGCGACGCGCTCGCCGAGTGGCGCCTCCTCTGATGAGGGCTCGACCTGTGGTTCTGTGGGAACCACCAGTGGTCGTGGGCCGCTAGATGAATCATCCGCACCTTGAGGGGCTGCCTGGTCGGGGCTGGCTGGAGACGCTGTGGGCGTTTGGTGTGGCGTCTGGTGTGGCATTGTGATGCACCCAACTTCGTCCTGGCGAACATCCGGGCTTAGCGTCAATGATACGACGTCCTTATTCTTGCCTGATTGAAGTGGCGGGTAATTGTTGGAGGCTGCCTCGGAATACGACGGCCTGATGGTGCAGGTGACGGTGGCATGCAGGTCACCACAACGGCGACACGGCAGCGAGCAGCCCTTCCCGTCGTGGCCGTAAACGCCGCACCTTCCACAAAACGGAGCTGTGCAATTCATGCGGAAGTGCCCGCTGTCTCAACATCGACGGCACACTCGCTGGATCCCTTTATAGTCACAGGTCACTCGATGGCCAGCGACCTTGAGGTAGTTGGGCACCCGCGACGATGTCTTCATTTACATCCGGACGAATCGCGTCCCAGTGGTCACGGTTGGGCGCGATCCCATGAGTCCTCTGCTGATGTGCAGCACCTTCCCATAGGGAGACAATGCTTGCGCGAGGACCTCGCTGGGGACGCGGCACGGCAGAACAATAACGGTGACTTGAGTGACTTGGGGTCCCAAGGGTACGACAGCAACGCGCTCTCCTCTGATGATCAGGTGGGACGCGTCGACGATTTGAGCCAGAGCGGCCTCACTGTTAACGGTGACTTGGTAATTCTGGCCCCCAAAGTGCTGTACACAGTAGACCTCTTCGATTCCTACTATTGAAGACGTCGCGTCAACGACGTCTTCAGGACTTGTCCCCTCGGGGACGACTACGTCAAAGGCTAGCGCCTTCTTCGGGGGCTGGCTTGTCATTACGGGCGTCCGCCAGCCCAAGGACGCCCTGAGACGCTAACGACTAAAACGAGGGAACACGAGCACAGAACGAAGCTCCTTACAGCGGCACGCGTTCGTCCCTGTTGTCAGTGAACGCACACAACCGAGAATCTACAGTATGGATTAACCTGGGGAGAAAGAAGAAGCAACAAACCCAATCACTGCATCTTGTAATGATTTATATGTGGGGTTGAACGTTTCAAAACCACCATATTATTATGAGCGGCGCCGTAGTGAAGGGCTCTGCAAATATCGACCACCTGGGGTTTTTTAACGTGCACCCAATACTGAGCACACGAGTTTACAACGATTCCGCCTCCATCGGAAATGCAGCCGCCGTAGTCGGGATTTGATCCCATGGCCTGCGGGTCAGCAGGCCGGTACCTTAGGCACTAGACAAACGCGGCGGGGCCACTGTCTCTTGTAATTGACAGAATTGTATATGACATAATTAGGCACCTACACCCGGACACACAAAGGACACTGCTCGCAATTTACAACATATGTGCTGATGAACACACTCCAGACACGTGGAAACAAGGGATAGCAGTTTTCATATTGAAGCAGGCCAAAGACCCCTCTTTGGTCACAAGCTACCGTCCTATTGCACCAGCGAGCTGCCTCAAGAAGGTGTTCGGAACCTAGGTAAACAACTTCCTGTTGTATCATCTTGAATCAAACAACCTTCTAGACCCATGTAAACGTGACTTTAAAGAGGGCAGGTCAACAACTGACCACCTTGTGCGTGTAGAAACTAACATTCATAAGGCATGTGTCCGTAAACAATACTTCCTCTCAGTTTTTCTTGACATAGAAAAAAACGTTCGATATTACGTGGCACTAAGGAATCCTTCATGATTTGTCCACAATGGGTGTTGGCGGTACCAAGGTTAGAAATATTGAGAGTTACTTATCAAACTGTATGTTCCGTGTCAGGATTGGTACCACGCTTTCGAGATCGTTCATTCAAGAAATTGGGTACCGCAAGGTGGCGTACTGAGCTGCACTTTTTTATTGTGAAAATGATTTCTTTGCGATACTCAAATCGAAAAGACGTGTTCTACTCCGCGTATGTCGAAGATGTGCAAGTAGGATTCAGATCCTGTAAACTATCTGTGAGCTACACGTAAAAGGTAGCCTAAACAAAATATCAGAATAAGCCGATGAGACTGGCTTTAAACATGAAGTGCAGAAAAGCTTCATTGTCCTTGTTACTAGGTAAAGAAATTTCGTCTCATATCCAGCTATTGAACTTCACGGACAATGCTTAGCGCTGCATGTAGAGCAAACATTCCTGGGGTTATA
This sequence comes from Rhipicephalus microplus, assembly GCF_043290135.1. Classification (NCBI taxonomy): domain Eukaryota; kingdom Metazoa; phylum Arthropoda; class Arachnida; order Ixodida; family Ixodidae; genus Rhipicephalus; species Rhipicephalus microplus. Next base: position 132,989,634 of record NC_134707.1, read on the forward strand.
CTTGACTTCAAGTTTACTTTTATTTTCCGCATAAAATTCCTGAACGCCTGACGCCTAAAAATATGAATATACTGAACATATTGTCACACGCCTCATGGGGTAGTGACAGAAAATGCCTGTTAAGTCTTTAAAGAAGCCTTGTTTGATCATGGAAAGACTAGGGCGCTGTAGTTTATCAATCGAATAGACCACGCGCTTTGAAGATGTGGGATCCTATTCATAATTTAGGCATACGTCCCGCCACTGATGCTTTCAGAAGAAGCCCAATCCAAAGTCTATATGTCGAGTCAAATGAGTGTTCACTGGACCTACAAACTTCTTACTGTGTTTTTAATTATTTCCTGAATGTATATTCTAACAAACACTACGCTTGCTATCCTACAATCAATGATACCTCATCTGCACTACTTTTCACAACAAACTCATAGTAAAGGAGCCATTTTACCTTCGAGTTTGGAGGCTGTGTGATGATATCTTCAATATTGCTTAATCTGAATCGTTCCCGCCGTAGTTGTGGAAAATTGTCGACTACGACACGTCATTTACCAAAGTGACTAGGCATGCTCTAGACGCCCTTACACGCATTTTCTTAGCTGCAGACCGAAAATTGGCCCAGCATCAGCATGTAATTTGCAAATTTCGTCCACGACGATAGTCTTGCGTGTGGAGACAATGAACAAACATTTATTTGATGCTCTGCGCAAAAAAGTTGATGAACCGTATTCTGGAGGCGCTGCGTTAAAGTGCCTCGAGTGTGCAGCTGAGGTGAACGAGCGCATCAAGTCACGTCCCAAGCGATACATGAGTGCCATCTTGCAGTTTTCTTGGAAAACGAAGTGCGTGGCTCTGAGACGGGTGTGCGTGCCCGTTTCATAGGTGATAAAGGTGTACAAAGCAAGACGACGGGTTGGTGCCATCACCCTCTCGTCTTAGCAAAGCGTTGGAAACACGCGCTTTTTCGTACAAGCGTTGCATGAACAGCGCAGCGTGAGAAGCGCTACGGTCCTTAAAATTGGTTATGTATGCCTTTTCTAGTAAAAGATGCCCATGCAAATATATACGCATTGATATGGTACGCCAGACATGCGCAATATTTGCTTTTTAATTGACAATTTCCCAAGTATGAATGCTGAATCTTAAGCAACAATGGTGGGCGCTGCGGATGGGGGCGACCGTTTCAAGTGCCTGGTGCCGTTGGAAGCGGACAAACAGACAGGCCAAGATTTTTCCATCTGTAATGATGAATGTAGTGGGTAATGCATAGCTCGGAAAACACACTGTCAGTGCTAAGCACGAGACGCTTGCGCCGGACATTAACGCTGCTTTCGCTGGCTAGGCCTACGCTCCTACCTAGTTTCAAATAACAGTTCTGACTGTCACAGTTCCTTATTATATTTGGTGCAGTTTGCTTGGTCTCCTCGCCATCCTGGAGTTGCGAAGCCGGAGTCGACCTGCCGCTATGACCACTGCATCTGCCACAAGCCCTCCACCTATGGCTCCCCAGGCCATCGTGTGCTCTGGCGCGGTCCGTCAGCGGGACCCTCCCATATTCAGTGGCACGGATGATCACGACGTCGACGACTGGCCGGCTACCTACGAACTTGTGAGTGTCTTGAGCAAATGGGACGAAGCCTCTAGACTGGTCACCACCGGCATTTACCTCAGTGGCATTGCCCACTTGTGGATTCGGAACCATGAAACCGTCGTTCCAACTTGGACAAAATTCAAGACAAAGAACAGCGAAGTCTTTGGTCGTCCTGCTGTTCGCAAACTTCGTGCGGAGCAGCGCCTTCAGTCAAGATCTTAACTGCCTGGTGAGAAGTTCACCAGTTACGTAGAAGACATCATTGACTTGTGCAAAGGCGTCGATGCGAACATGACAGAGGTGGATCGCATCAAGCATATTTTCAAGGGTATCGACGAGGACGCATTCCAAATGCTCGTATCAAAAAGCTCGGCTACTGTCGCTCAAGTTGCCGAGCTCTGCCAAAGGTATGATGAGCTGCGGCGGCGACGTCTCGTCACCCGCTGTACTGTCACACATCAGGAATCGATGTCCAGCTTGACTCTCTCGCGTGATCCCATCCTCTCGCAGATAAAAAATTTTGTTCGTGAAGAAGTTGCCCGCCAACTGTCGCTCATCTCTGGCCTACCGGAGTGCAGTGCACCGCTCAGCCCTACACGGCGGACTATTATACAAGACCAAGTGTCTGAAGCCTTTCCTCCACAGCTGGTGCCACCAGTCAATGCGCCATCGACATATGCCGAAGCAGCAGCACGACCACGACCACACACGTTCCGAGCGCCGCCTCCCCTGTCTGCTCCTGTTTATACCACCCAGCCGCCACTACCTCCAGTCCTCCGAGCCCCTAATCCATGGCGCACTGCCGACAACCGACCAATCTGCTTTTCGTTTGGTCTAGCCGGACACGTCGCACGTCTTTGCCGCAGCCACCTGCTCCATTCACCTGAAAACGCGTGTTCATATGAGTACGACCACACGTTTCCCTAAACTCCAGACCCCGAATTGCAACCTCCTCGACCAAGCCAACGACCACCTTCTCATCGCCGATCTCCTTCTCCACGTCGTCGCTCACCCTCCCAGATGCGCCTACGCCCCCTACAATCGATGCAGAAAACTAAATGACGCAGTTCCCGAGGCAATAACTGTGCCCTCATCGCAAAGCACAAGCCCTCTTCAGTCGCCGCCGAATGTGATTAATGCCGTTCTTGAAAGTGTACCTGTACTTGCTCTTATTGATACTGGTGCCGCCATTTCTGTTTTTTCCGAGAAAGTTTTTCCTGAAATTCGAAACGTAACAACGCCTTACTTGGGTTCGTTTCATCATACTGCCGCTGCAAAGCCTGTGCAGCCTATGGCGGGGTGTACCGCGAGACTAGTATTTCAAGGAGTGCCTTACACAGCGCAGTTCGAAGTACTCCAACACTGTTCTCACGACATCATTTTAGGTTGGGCTTTTCTCTCCCATCACCAAGCCGTCATTGATTTTTCCTGTGCCGAAGTTGTCTTTTGTCCTCTTGGTGATGCTCTACCAGCGGATTATCGCTCTTCCTGCGCGAAGTTGGTCATTAGTGACGACACTCGGATCCCTCCGCGCGCTACTGTCTTCGCACCTGTATCTTGTTCCGCCGTCGTCGACGCTACCGCATTCTTTACGCCTTCTGCTGCTTTCGTTCATCGCCACCTATCACCGCTCCCAACCGCTCTCGTCACTCTTCAAGGTGGTGCGACTGACGTGCCTGTGGGGAATCCTTTGCCATTCACGATTATGCTGCTTCGGGGCGAATGTATCGGCTCCAATTATTAATCCAATTATTCGAAACTATCGCAACACTTGACGTTCCTGATGGATAATCGGAAGTCAGCGCCGTCTCCTGTAGTTCCAGGAATGGCCCTTCCACTGCCGACATTCTCAACCGTGTAATCAACGAAGGCCTAAACCCACAACAGAGGTGTGAGCTTTTGAGCCTCCTCGACAAGTTTCGGTCATCTTTTGACAGTCCCAGCGCTACCTTAGGTCGAACATCTACCGTATGCCACCAGATCGACACAAGTATTTATCCACTACTACGGCAGCGACCATACCGTGTTTCGCCGACTGAACGCCATGTCATCGATGAACAAGTAGGTGACAGGCTAAAGCGCGGCATCGTTCAACTAACAAACAGTCCTTGGGCGTCGCCGGTTGTTTTAGGTAAAAAGAAGGATGGCACAATACGCTTTTGGGTAGATTATTGTCACATAAACAAAATAAAACGAAAGGTTCTTTATCCTTTGCCTCGGATCGATGACGCCCTCGACTCTTTACAAGGCGCAGAGTTCTTTTCCTCTCTTGATCTACGCTCTGGGTATTGGCAAGTGCCCATGAATCCGGAAGATAGACCAAAAACTGCCTTTGTTACATCAGATGGCTTACACGAATTTAACGTGATGTCATTCGGCGTATGCGATGCGCCGGCAACACTTGAGTGCATGATGGACACTATCTTACAAGGCCTCAAATGAAGCTCGTGTTTGTGCTACTTAGATGATGTGGTGGTATTCTCGCCCGATTTTTCCTCGCACCTGAGTCACTTGGAACAGGTTCTACGCCACCTTTCTGCGGCTGGCCTCCAACTAAACTTGAAGAAGTGTCACTTCGGAGCACGCCAGCTGATCATTCTCGGACACGTCGTGTCGAAGGATGGCGTTCTCCCTGATTTCGCTAAGCTACGTGCTGTTAGCGAATTCCCGAGGCCCGCGTCTCTCAAGGAGCTGCGTAGTGTCATTCGGCTTTTCTCACATTTCCGCCGCTTTTTCCGGGATTTCGCTTCGATCATAGCACCTCTGACAGACCTACTTAAGGGAGACCGCAATCTATCTGCGTGTTCTCCAGCATGTGACAGTGCGTTTGCGAAGCTCTGTGAACCGCTAACAACACCACCCATACTGTGATATTTCGATTCAAGCGCTCCCACAGAAATCCGCACGGATGACAGCGGTGTCAGTCTTGGCGCCGTACTCGTCCAACGATAGCCTGGTTACCAAGAATATGTTGTTGATTACGCGAGCCGCACTCCTACAAGAACAGAAGCAAATTATTTGTTAACTGAGAAAGAATGCCTAGTGATCATCTGGGCCATTACCAAATTTCTGTCTTACTTGTACAGCCACCCTTTCTATGTAGTTACTGGTCACCACGCGCTCAGCTGGTTATCCTCCCTCAAGGATCCTTCCGGACGCTTGGCACGGTGGGCTTTATGGCTCCAAGAGTACAACATTCGTGTCATTTATCGCTCAGGCCAAAAGCATGCCGATGTTGATGCTCTTTCGCGTTCGCCTGTTTCTGCTGATATTGCGAGTGTCTCCATCCAAGAGAACTTACTTCCGCTATCAGGACCCATCGACATGGCTGCGGAGCAGTGCAAAGATTCGTGGATTGCGTCTCTAATGGATTACCTATCTTAAACACTCGCCCACCCACCTTCTCGAGCGCTACACCAACAAGCCTCTCACTTCGCCATCCGTGATGGAATAATTTATCGCCGCAACTACCACACTGACGGCCACAAATGGCTACTCGTCATACCCAGGCATCTCCGTGCCAGCATATGTGCTGCTTTCTATACCGATCCGCAGTGTGCACACGCAGGTTTATTTAAAACCTACGCCTGGCTACGTTTTCGGTTTTACAGGCGCTCAAGTGTCTTTACAAGTGTCTTTACAGTGGAGGCACATGCCTAACGTTCTGCTGTGAAACACATCGAACAATTTAAACAGGCTAAGGCAGTTATATACACAGACTCACTAAATGTGGTTGAAGCTTTAATGTCATGCCGGAAACTCAGAAACCTCGTAGTCGCGGACTTATATTCAGCACTATTCTCTGTCTACACCTCTAGCCAGCATATAACAGTGTGCTGGGCGCCTGGAGACAGAGGTATCGATGGAAATGTACTGGCGGACCAAATCGCAAATTCACTTCACGCAGATGCAAAGAAAACATCTATATCTTTGCCTGCACGAGATCTAAAACCAAACCTGCCAGAAACTACGAACTCACTGGGAACATGACTGGGACTCTCAATATTTAAACAAACTCTACATAGTTAAGTCATAGTTAGGACATTGGCCATCATTAACCAAATTAAGACGAAGTGATATCTTATTTTGTCACCTAAGAATAGGACACATGGTACGCAGAGTTTTTTATTGACTGGTGAGGAACACCCCCTGTGCGATATGTGTGATGAAAGGCTTAGAGTTCAGCAATGGACTGTGATGAAGCAGAAAATGAAAGGGTAATACACTTTCCTTTAGTGAAAAAAACAATGCACACCTTTTCACTTGTCTCTTTTTCAAAGCAGAGAACCATCATTTAGTGCGAAATCTGTTTCAGCTTTCTTGAGCAATGTCTGCATGCTTAATATCATCTGCACTAGCAATCGCAACACTGCCTCCCCCGAGAAGCAGTAGTTTACGATGTTTCTTCGTAATGTCGAATGCCTCCTGGATCTTTGAGAGGCTGATGTGCTCCTTTGTGCTTCATCTATTAAGAATTAATATAATTCTTTAGGTTGGGATCTTCTGCTCATAGCATTCACCCCGCAACAGCAGCCACCATAATTTTAAATTCCAGCCATTTTAATGCGCATACAGTTTTGAATCTAAGGCTTCTCTACAGCCAATTTATGAACCATATAGCCATACAATTCCATAACCGTAGTTTTGACGCTCTTTGGCAAACCATGACCCTTACGTCGCTAAAGGTCATGCAAAAAAGTTTTGAACATTTTCCGGTATGTAGGCGACAAATGGTATTCTACTCGATAACTTTGCCAGGTCACGAACAGGATGCTCCGTCAATCTCAGATGTCGTCCAGGATGAGCTCCAATCTCTTGAGGCCACATACGAGCTCCCTGAAAGTGACACCACCAAATTTCTAGACTTGACGCTGTTTTTTATACCTGATTGTGGTATGAGCATCATCATAGCTGATAGCGGTATGAGTCTGAAGGGCAAAAGCCATTGCTCCCCTTCTCGTCGTGTCATTCGAAACTAGTGAAAAAGGCAATCACACACTCAGCCTTGCAGAAGGCCTTGAACAAGTTTTGTTTTCACGAGGAGGATGACGCTTTTGGAGCAAGTGACCTCCTTAAGGTCACAGGGTTCACGCTGGACAGGGTGCTGTCTGTGACAGAAGGCTTGCTTACAGAAGTCAGAGATCCCCGAAGAGAGGTGGAGCACAGAGTGAGATCAAGCATGCACGATAAAAAGAAGACAGCTGTGGTTTCATACGTGCACGACGTTTTGCACAGACTTAAGGAGATTGGAAAATGCGCATTGGTTGGTGTGGTTCTATCGGCCTCAGAGAAGCTTTCTGGGATGTGCAGCTCGACTTCTCAGATGAGAGAGAAAAGAGCCTGCACCACACACCATCAGTGAAAGTTCGTTCTATGCAATAAAAGTCTTTTATACGTCATTCCTCTTAGGTGTGCTAGAAATTATGTGGGTACGACGGGACGCTATCTGCAAGACAGACTTCGTGAGCAGTACTATAGCGTTCACACTACAGTATCAGGGCACCTGGGCATCTTTTTGCTGGACTTCGAATGTAGCCATTTTTTTTTAAAAAACTGCGGTGCTTGCTCGCAATTACGACCAAAGGAAAGAGAGAGAGACATAACTGAGGTTGAGTAAATCAAATGGCCTTGGAAGCATGTGTGAGCATGCATTCCTTGCACCTTTCCGACAACGAGCTTTTGGTTTGGCGAGTCCCGGAAAGGGGATGGTGTTAGTTCTCGTGTACTACTTACGGGCTCTTTATATTTCACTTTTATTTTTGTTCTTTTTGGTTCTCATCTTTTCTTGTTTTGCCTGTATATATATACGAGTGCCCTTATCTAACGAACTATAGTTGGAAGAGTTCGTTGTGTCCTCTTTCTCTCGCTCGTTTGTTGCCGGTTTTCGCGCTGCACTACGACTGAGTAGTTCCAACTCGCCCAACAAGAAACGTTGCTAACTTGTAGAACAATAAGATTGGGGTGGAGCATACTCTGCAAGCATTGCCAAATCATGAATGGTAATTGGCTACTATCCTTCAAGAGGCAGGTATCTAAAAACTGAATCTTACCATATTTACCTGTGGAGAAGAATCCTTGAGGATTACAAAGAAGGTTAATGTCAAGTTGAGAAAGATGCAGCGAGCAATCGAAATAAAAGTGATAAGTGTAATCCTCCTTGGACAAGAAGAGAGCAGAATATATCAGAAAATATACGGGTACTAAGGACATAACTGTGGAAATTGAAAATAAATGGCCATCGGTAGGGCACGTAGCACATAGGCAATATAACGATTGGTCACTAAGGATTACCGACATGATTCCAAGAGAAGACAAGCGGTGAAAGGGGAGTCAGAAACATGGGTGTGCAGGTGAGATTAGGATGTTTGCGGGTATAAAGTGGCAGTTGCAAGCGAAACATTGAGTAGGTGGGCGTTACTTGGGAGAATGCTTTGCTTTGCAGTGGGTGAAGCCATGGTATGATGATGATGATACTCTGAAATATACCCTTGATGTGACTAATAATGCTACATTGAGTGTGTGCGTGCGTTTTTTTGTCGTTTCAGCCGTAACTGAAGAAAGCTTAGGTCAGTAAAAGTACAATAACTGAAAAAGTGTTTCGTAAAATACCCATTCTGTCTTTTTTCTCTTTCACATGCAGTCAAGACAATTATTTGCACTGTAAGCGATACAACTACCTCTGAAGACATGTACCCACCAGACAACTGCGACTATCTCTTCTATAGCGACGTGTACCCATCCAATGGCCGAGTCTTCGCAAAACAAAACTTCGCCACCTGGCTCCTTTTCCAGCGGATAGCCAGTAGACGTCGCAATATGGAGTTTGGAATGTCATTCGACTTTCGGTAAGTCAGATGTAAATATTTCTGAAACTTGCACTAAGAGCAAATGAGAGTTTACCCCACAGCGAAAGCTCACTATATGGTAGCACCTAAAACAGCAACGTTATCATCAACAGTGAATTATCTGTTACAAACATCGAGCATTCTCGACCACGCCGTCTTTTGTAAACTGAACGGTGCCAATGTGTTGACGGAAAAAACCTCCTTCAACTAAGCACTCGGCAACGGCACGTCACCCCTACACCTGCAGCGAAGTGCGAACGTAGGCGTTCCGGGAAAATGACCAAGGGGGAAGCGTACAACATGAAATGATTCGATTGCATCGGCAGTTGATGTTCGACCAGCGAGAAGCTTGGTTGGCGGGTGCGCGAGTCTCGTGTAGGCGAAAACCATGGAGTGTCCTCCGCAACTTATTCAGACGGGTGCAACACCAGGCACACCCGTCGCCTATTAAAGTGGCGAGATCATCAGCGGCACTCCGTCAACTTCTCTATATGCTCCACAAGCTGGGCTGGTCCATATAGATCTTTTAATTGCGAATTTTCAACTGGTATTCTATTAAACCCAGCTTGTAAATAATGTTTTAGCGTACGCTGCATCAAATCAGAAGCTTAGAAGCGCGAACACAAACTTTATGCAATTGTTCTTTGTGCCTTTGTGGTTTTCACCAGTTCCAGTTATTTTATTAGCATTCTACTTTGTGTATATTTGTACTTTTTAAGCACAGTTTGCTTTTGTAGCTGTTCTTTTCAACCCCTATTTTGTTGTCTCCTCTTGCTTAGTAGTTGCTAACTCTTGCCTTCGGCCCTTTTGTAATTGAAAGCTTTCTTTTTGTTTCAACGAAACCTCCATGTCTGTTCTATAAGTGCATCAGTCAGACTTAAACTTGACTACAGGTGGAGGTGGTAACCCGCACGGGCTGACTGACCCACACAAATTTGAAATGTACCAATTCGAGCTCTTAATGTGTCGTAGGCCTAAATGTAAAGTAGAAGCCTGAGAGTATGCTGCACGTCACTGATAGACTGGCGGGGCGTCATCCGAAGTGTGTGACGCTCAGCAAGAAAAAAACGAAATGTATCACACAAAGTGCGATACATAAGGCTTACATTATTACACGAGTGCGACTTAGATTGCGACATGAGTGGGACAACTACAAAACGAACCCGAAGACTTTCAGAAACAGATGATTATGACAGTATAACTGTTGAGCTTTTACGTCCTATAAATTCGATATTATTTTAAGGCAGGTCATAGTTAGGAGGTCAGGAGACAGTGCCATCTTGTGTTTTTTGACGTCAAGCTCAGCTACAGAGGACTGGCCGAAACAATGTCACCTGCATCAAAAAATCTAATCAAATCATCCGAAATCGAAAGTATAATAACCTAAATTACTAGATATCAGACAGGAGAAAAAGAATACACTGTATTGGGCGAAGAATTGTGGCGTCCAATTTGTGTTTGAAGTCTAATGAAATGTGTAAAAATGTTTGATATTGACATCACACCCAAGAAACAGTGTTCAAGTCTTTATTTTTACTTTCACTCAGCTTGTAACATTTCCCTATTATTACACACAACAGTGGTGGGCAAACCTTCGAGTTGCACGAAGTCGAGACAAGAGGGAGGGGGTTTTGCTGAGAAAGAGAAAAAATGTTTGATTTGAGAGTAATGTACAAAACTTGAATACAAATCATGATCAGGTATTGTTGGAGATCAGCAGACGATGACGAAGAAGGATTATTCGTGGGGTTCTGTCTCCCCAGTAAGGGCCAAGAAGTGCATGTGGCATCATTATTATGATGAAGTGTTCAGTATTGCATTGTCGCCCATAAACACATTTCGTTGGTTGTCTAGTAACTCCGTCTTCTTGAAGGTGCTCTACTTATCGAACGCCGGTGTTCCGCAACAAATATTGCCGAAACACGGGGCATATAGTGCCTCCCAACAGCGTGAACAACGAGCGATGGCAACTAGCAGGTTCAACTAGAACTGCAGCTGGAGCAATACGAACCACATCGGTATAGCTTACAGGAAAGCAACGAGTGAAACAAGCTCCAAGGACTAAGCCGTGATATTATCGAGACGCAAACCACCTGAAAATTAAACGCACCGAGAGATTATCGCAATCACGAGGATCATAAATTAGGTGATGACGCAGTTTGCGAGTGACAGCAACAACTTAACAGCGTTCAGGAAAGTCTAATACAACCTCGCCGCAAGTGTTGACGAGCTTCGGAACTTACGTAACACTTCTTTTGGGCGGAGTGGGTTCATAATAAAAGAGGTGTTTTCGCAATGCATATAGAGACACACCAAAAAGAAAGAGACAACACACACAAGCGCTGACCATCCAGTGACTTTGTTTCGGGAAATATCAATGCATGTATACATCCAAGGCAGCCTTGCCTCAAATGTTCCACGCAATCGACAAAAACCAGACACACAAAAGTGTAATCGGAGTTCAAAATGAACCAATGTGTTACATAAGCGTTGAAATTAACTCAGATAGGTGCAGGGAGAGATATATGTCACCTATGCAAAGATAAGCTTTGTTTCTGATATGAGAGGTTTATAAAGCCAGAGCGCATGCTCATTGCTGCTCTTATCGAAGATCCACGGCCCTTGAAATCGTGCCTCACGTTTGCAGCAAGCGCTATTATGAGGCACAAGATGGGCTTCTTTATCTGCTTTTTTGTTAATCTTTTGTGAGTGTTCTCTGAGCCGCTCGTTAATGCACCTATCAGCTTTGCCGAAATAGGTCGTACCACACGAGAGCGGGATGGCAAAATACACGCCGTGTCGGATTTTGTACTCTCCTCTGCTCATACCGCAGACATGGAAACATAGCTTGGAAAGCCTGTTTGTGGCACGCGCCATAGTTTCATCATGTGTGTCTGCCACTTTTTTGAGCTGATAGGAGATACGATGCATACTTTGACCACCACAGGCCTCACTTTGTCCTGTACGGCGCCCGCCCACTTGGTGGATTTCTTTTTCTGAATGAGTGATTCCGCCACTGCAGGCAAGAGTGACTTGGGGAACCTAGCAGACAAAAGTCAGTCTATCGGATTTCTCAAGCTATCTTGCATCTTGTGAGTGCATAATTTTATAAGAGCTGCTTCCATCGCCGACACCGCATTTCCTCTTGTCACAATTCTCTAATGTGCAGACTTAAACCGTAACAGGTTGTCATTTAGCTGTAGATGGTAGGACCAACACACATGATGCTCACAAAACTCAAACCTTATGCTAAAAAATGTCAAATGTCTTTCTGTGGAAGCTCAGTTGTAAAAAAAGTATGTCATCTATGTCGGTTAAAATCATACAAAATTATTATCACCAAGTCCTGGTAGAAAGAGTCTAGAGATAATAAAACCAAAAATTAACGCCGTACCTGAAAATCTTTACAATTTTTCTCGCACTAAAACTTTACTAAAAAGCTGTCTATATTTGCTAAAAAATACCAGCAAGTAAAGGCGCTAGACAACACGCAGTACAAATGACATTGTGTCGCAGATATGGCTGGTCAATAAAAACAATAAAAGTTACCTTATGACAAAACTCTGAATGGCTCAAGAAATGGCTGGAAGAAACATAAACCAAATTATGGAAAGGCGCAGCCGCATGACCCTCAATGCAGTCGCACTAAAGCCGTAAGCAGACGTTGGCGTAACAAATAAAGCAAATCTTAGATGTCAACTGAAACATTATAAGTTAATTTCCTCGTGCTCGACTAGCTTCCACACTAGCTAAGGAAATAAAGTGTTGAGGTTCGGAATGTGTGCTCTTCGTTGACACAAGTGCTCGGTGGCCCCGCGAAGGAAGAGTTGTAGTCCGGGGAAGAGATAGGGTGCAGCACTCAGACATACTGCCCGAGTCGAACCCTGAACCTCCGCTCTCTATTTCACATTCAAACATCCTCTTTTCAGCCCTCGGTTGAACAAGGGGTCCTCACACGAGTCAATCACACGTGTTGCTCACATCTCCACAACTAATTGCAAAAACACTTCCATAAAACACACTGCATTGTTAAAAATCATGGTACGAAAAAAAATGGCAGATGCTACGTACGGTGGTAATCGACTATACGCGAACCACAAATGAGAAAAGTTAATATGTCACTTTAAAATCTGCGCAATGTTACGAGGTTGAGGTAAATGATGGCGGACATGATTGGCGTGTAATGTTTACCATTTTTATCATCATCTTCATCATCATCATCAGCAGCCTGACTACGTCCACTGCAGGACGAAGGCCTCTCCCATGTTTCACCAGTGAACATGTTCCTGTGCTTGCTGCTGCCAATTTGTACCCGCGAACTTCTTAATCTCATCTGCCACCTAACCTTCTGTCTCCTCCTAACCCGCTTACCTTCTCTAAAAATCCAGTTAGTCACCCTTAATGACCAGCGGTTATCCTGTCTACGCGCTACATGCCCGGCCCATGTCCATTTCCTCTTCTTGATTTCAGCTATGATACTCTAAACCCCCGTTTGTTCCTTAATCCACTCTGCTCTCTTCTTGTCTCTTAAGGTTACACCTACCATTTTCTTTCCATTGCTCGCTGCGTCGTACTCAATTGAAGCTGAACCCTCTTTGCAAGTCTCCAGGTTTCTGCTCCATAGCTAAGTATTGGCAAGATACAGCTGTTATATACCTTCCTCTTGAGGGATAGTGGCAATCTACCAGTCATAATGTGAGAGTGCTTGCCAATTGTGCTCCACCCCATTCTTATTTTTCTAGTTACTTCAATCTCGTGGTTTGGCTCCGCGGTTATTACCTGTCCTAAGTAGACATAGTCTTTTACAACTTTAGGGGCACTATTACCTATATCGAAGCGCTGCTATTTTCTGAAGTTGTTGTACATTACTTTCTTTTTCTGCAGATTGATTTTAAGACCCACCTTTCTGCTCTTCTTGTCTAACTCCGTAATCATGAGTTGCAATTCGTCCCCTGAGTTACTCAGCAATGCAATGCCATCGGCGAAGCGCAGGTTACTAAGGTACTCTCCATTAGCTCTTATCCCTAACTGTTCCCAATCTAGGCTTCTGAAAACCTCCTGTAAGCACGCTGTAAATAGCATTGGGGAGATTGTGTTCCCCTGCTATACACCCTTCTTGATCGGTATTCTGCTGCTTTTTTTATGAAGCAATATGGTAGCAGTTGATCCCCTGTAGATTTCTTCAAGGATGTTTATATATACTTCACCGACGCCCTGATTTCGCAGTGTCTGCATGACGGCTGATATTTCTACTGAATCAAACGCCTTCTCATAATCTATGAAGGCTATGTATAGTGGTTGGTTATATTCTGAGCATTTATCTACTATTTGATTGATAGTATGATTGCGCTCGATTATTGAGTAGCCTGTTCGAAATCTTGCGTGTTACATTTGTTGATTGAATTCTAATGTTTTCTTTACTCTGCTAGCAATTACCTCTGTAAATAGCTTGTATACTACCGAGAGCAAGCTGATCAGCCTGTAATTCTTCAAGTCCTTGTCATCTCCTTTCTTATGTATTAGGATGGTGTTAGCGTTCTTCCAGGACTCTGGTACTCTTCCCGTCAGAAGACACCTCGCAAAAAGGGTGGCTAGTTTTTCTAACATAATCTGTCCTCCATCTTTAAGCAGATCTAATGTTACTTATCCTCACCAGCAGCTTTGCCTCTTTGCATGCTCTTCACAGCTTTTCTGACTTCTTCTATCATTACTGGTGGGGTGTCATCTGGGTTACTGCTAGTTCTTATAGCATTAAAGTAGTGGTCGTCCCGGCTACTGTACAGATCTCTACAAAACTCTTCCGCTTTTTTGACTATTGCATCCATATTGGTAGTTATTTTGCCTTCTTTGTCCCTTAGCGCATACGTCACAGTTTTGCCTATCCCAAGTTTCCTCTTTACTGCTTTGACGCTTCCTCCATTCTTCAGAGCGTGTTCGATTCTCTCCATGTTATACCTTCTTACATCGTATATCTTACGCCTATTAATCAACTTTGAAAGCTCTGCCAGTTCTATTTTGTCTGTTGTACTTGAGACTTTCATGATTTGACGCTTCTTAATGAGCTTCTTCGTTTTCTGGGAAAGCTTGCCCGTGTCCTGTCTAACCACCCTGCCTCCAACTTCCACTGCACACTCCGTAATATTACTCGTCAGATTATCATTCATTGTATCTATGCTAAGGTTGGTTTGCGTGCGTCTTCGTCACTAGAAGCCACAGAAGACGAGGGTGCGGCAGACAAGGTTTATTAGTAAGGAGGCGTACTTGTGCCTCACGCTTAGGACACAAAAGGGAAACTAACAGCATCGGAGCGGCGTGCCTATGCACAGTTGCCGTTCCACCAAAAGAACAACCCCCAGCTTATGCGCTGCCAGTTATTCAAGCGCTGAAAAGACAACACAGAACATGCGCACATCTATCATCAGATACTGCCCTGTCTGATACGATGGGCCCATCGGAAGTTCATCGCAGTCCGCTCTAGCCTATCTAAATGACGCGACGGCTGTCGCTCTATAGTGGCAGCTGCGCAGAACGGCATGGCACGTGGCATTGCTCTCCCCTTCAAAAAACATCGCCTCGATGTTGAAAGCAAGCACTGAAGTCATGAGGCACTGAAGTTTTCACAAAAAATAGAGGAACAAGAACACATGTCGGCTAGCGCGCATATTAGGGTTTCAAACGCACGACGTGAACAATTTGAGACCGCACACGTCGACGCTGGGAGTCTGTCACACCATCCGGGACGATTTCATAGATCAGTGGCCCTACGCGACGAACATGTTTGTAAGGGCCAAAATAACGCCGCAGAAGCTTTTCGCTGAGGCCTCGTCGGCGCACTGGTGCCCATAGCTAAACTTGTTCGCCGGGTGTGTATTCCTGATGGCGGTGTCGCAGGTTGTATTGTCGGGCATCCGTCGCTTGCTTGGTTGCCGTTCGCAGTCGAGCCAGCTGCCTGGCCTCTTCAGCGCGTTGTTGAAATATCGCTATGTCCGGGTTCGGGTCGCCTTCGTTTAGGTGCGGCAACATTGCGTCCAGAGTCGTTGTCACTTCCCGTCCGTAAACAAGAGCGAATGGTGTCTGCCCGGTTGTCTCCTGGGCGGCCGTATTATATGCGAAGGTGACATATGGGAGAACTTCATCCCATATTTTATGTTCGACATCGACGTACATCAACATCATGTCCGCCAGGGTCTTGTTGAGCCATTCTGTGAGACCGTTAGTTTGCGGGTGGTATGCGGTAGTTCGGTAATGAGTGGTGTGGCTGTACCGCAAAATGGCTTGCATCAGTTCGCAACAGAAGGCTGTCCCTCTGTCAGTGACAAGGACCTTAGGTGCACCGTGGTGCAGGACAATTTGGTGAACCAAGAATCTGGCGGCTTCTTCAGCAGTGGCTCGAGCAAGGGCACGGATTTCTGCGTAGCGAGTCAGGTAATCTGTCGCCACAATGATCCACTTATTTCCTGCGGTAGACGTCGGGAAGGGTCCCAGAAAGTCCATTCCGATTTGTTCGAAGGGCCTTGTTGAGGGTTGAAGTGGCTGGAGTAGTCCAGCGGGTTTTGTTGGCGGTCTCTTGCGGCGTTGACACTCTCAGCACGTCTGTACGTAATGCTTGACGTCTTCTAGAATGCGCGGCCAGTAGTAACGCTCACAAATCCGCGAAAGCGTTCGTGTACACCCAAGATGCCCGGAGGTTGGTTCGTCATGTGACGCCTGCAAGATTTCCTCACGCAATGACGACGGCACAACGAGAAGGTAGGTGCTCTTCCTACGGTCGAAGTTCTTTTTCACAAGGACACCGTCTTTTAAGCAGAATATGTGAAGAGCACGCCTGAAAGTTTTGGGTAACTCCATACGTTTTCCTTCAAGATGTTCAATGAGACAGTTCAGTTCAGGGTCGGCCCGTTGTTGGGCGGCTAAGTCGGAAGCGGTGATCATGCCCAGAAAACTGGCATCGTCGTCTGCACCCGGTGGTGGTTGCTCAACCGGGGCTCGTGACAGACGATTTGCATCGGAATGCTTTCTTCCATTCTTGTGCACTACCGATATGTCGAACTCCTGGAGCCGCAAGCTGCACCGTGCGAGACGTCCGGATGGATCCTTTAGGTTCGCAAGCCAGCATAAAGCATGGTGGTCAGTAATGACGGTAAAAGGCCTGCCATACAAATATGGGCGGAATTTGGAAGTTGCCCACACAATTGCCAAGCATTCCTTTTCTGTCGTGGAATAATTGTACTCTGCCTTAGACAAAGATCGACTGGCGTAGGCGATGACGTGTTCTTGTCCATCCCGCCTTTGAACAGGAACGGCACCGAGGCCGACACTGCTGGCGTCGGTGTGGATTTCTGTTGCCGCGTTCTCGTCAAAGTGGGCCAAAATGGGGGGGGGGCGCTTGAAGACGTCTTTTGAGCTCCCGAAACGCTTCTTCTTGGGGTTCCTCCCACACAAACGAGCTGTCTTCTTTCGTTAGACGTGTCAGGGGCTCGGAGACCTGCGAGAAGTCCTTGACAAAGCGCCTATAGTACGTGCAAAGTCCGAGGAAGCTTCGGAGGCTCTTGTTTTCGTGGAGCTGCGGGAAGTCTCGAACTGCAGCTGTCTTCTCTGGGTCTGGTAGAACGCCGGCAGAACTGACGACGTGACCAAGGAACTTCAGCTACTCGTAGGCAAAACGGCATTTTTCGGGCCTTAAGTGCATCAAGTACCACTTTTAACCTGCTGATGTGTTCCTCGAAAGATGGAGCGAAGACTATGACGTCGTCCAAATACACCAAATACGTTTGCCATTTCAGGCCAGCCAATACGGTGTCCATTACCCTGTGGAAAGTTGCCGGGGCAGTGCAAAGTCCAAATGGCATGACTTTAAACTGGTATAGTCCATCTGGTGTAATAAACGCCGTCTTTTCGCGATCCCTTTCCTCAACTTCCACCTGCCAGTAGCCAGTCCTTAGATCCATAGATGAAAAGTATCTGGCATTGCAGAGACGATCGAGGGCGTCATCGATTCGAGGGAGCGGATAAACGTCCTTTCTCGTCACCTTATTGAGTCGGCGATAGTCGACGCAGAATCTTAGAGTGCCGTCCCGTTTTTTCAGGATCACTACAGGGGAAGCCCAGCTTTGGGAGGGCTCAATGATGTTGTCATGAAGCATTTCTTGTACCTGTTTCCGGATGGCCTCGCGCTCTTTCATGGACACACGGTACGGCGATTGATGACTTGGTTGCACATTTTCATCAGTTATGATGCGATGTTTTACAAGCGTTGCCTGGCGGATCTTGGGTGACGTGGCGAAACAATCCTGGTAGCTATAGAGCAGTTTCCGCAGCCTTTCATGTCTTTCCAAGAGTGACTTGGGGAACCTAGCAGACAAAAGTCAGTCTATCGGATTTCTCAAGCTATCTTGCATCTTGTGAGTGCATAATTTTATAAGAGCTGCTTCCATCGCCGACACCGCATTTCCTCTTGTCACAATTCTCTAATGTGCAGACTTAAACCGTAACAGGTTGTCATTTAGCTGTAGATGGTAGGACCAACACACATGATGCTCACAAAACTCAAACCTTATGCTAAAAAATGTCAAATGTCTTTCTGTGGAAGCTCAGTTGTAAAAAAAGTATGTCATCTATGTCGGTTAAAATCATACAAAATTATTATCACCAAGTCCTGGTAGAAAGAGTCTAGAGATAATAAAACCAAAAATTAACGCCGTACCTGAAAATCTTTACAATTTTTCTCGCACTAAAACTTTACTAAAAAGCTGTCTATATTTGCTAAAAAATACCAGCAAGTAAAGGCGCTAGACAACACGCAGTACAAATGACATTGTGTCGCAGATATGGCTGGTCAATAAAAACAATAAAAGTTACCTTATGACAAAACTCTGAATGGCTCAAGAAATGGCTGGAAGAAACATAAACGAAATTATGGAAAGGCGCAGCCGCATGACCCTCAATGCAGTCGCACTAAAGCCGTAAGCAGACGTTGGCGTAACAAATAAAGCAAATCTTAGATGTCAACTGAAACATTATAAGTTAATTTCCTCGTGCTCGACTAGCTTCCACACTAGCTAAGGAAATAAAGTGTTGAGGTTCGGAATGTGTGCTCTTCGTTGACAGAAGTGCTCGGTGGCCGCGCGAAGGAAGAGTTGTAGTCCGGGGAAGAGATAGGGTGCAGCACTCAGACATACTGCCCGAGTCGAACCCTGAACCTCCGCTCTCTATTTCACATTCAAACATCCTCTTTTCAGCCCTCGGTTGAACAAGGGGTCCTCACACGAGTCAATCACACGTGTTGCTCACATCTCCACAACTAATTGCAAAAACACTTCCATAAAACACACTGCATTGTTAAAAATCATGGTACGAAAAAAAATGGCAGATGCTACGTACGGTGGTAATCGACTATACGCGAACCACAAATGAGAAAAGTTAATATGTCACTTTAAAATCTGCGCAATGTTAGGAGGTTGAGGTAAATGATGGCGGACATGATTGGCGTGTAATGTTTACCATTTTTATCATCATCTTCATCATCATCATCAGCAGCCTGACTACGTCCACTGCAGGACGAAGGCCTCTCCCATGTTTCACCAGTGAACATGTTCCTGTGCTTGCTGCTGCCAATTTGTACCCGCGAACTTCTTAATCTCATCTGCCACCTAACCTTCTGTCTCCTCCTAACCCGCTTACCTTCTCTAAAAATCCAGTTAGTCACCCTTAATGACCAGCGGTTATCCTGTCTACGCGCTACATGCCCGGCCCATGTCCATTTCCTCTTCTTGATTTCAGCTATGATACTCTAAACCCCCGTTTGTTCCTTAATCCACTCTGCTCTCTTCTTGTCTCTTAAGGTTACACCTACCATTTTCTTTCCATTGCTCGCTGCGTCGTACTCAATTGAAGCTGAACCCTCTTTGCAAGTCTCCAGGTTTCTGCTCCATAGCTAAGTATTGGCAAGATACAGCTGTTATATACCTTCCTCTTGAGGGATAGTGGCAATCTACCAGTCATAATGTGAGAGTGCTTGCCAATTGTGCTCCACCCCATTCTTATTTTTCTAGTTACTTCAATCTCGTGGTTTGGCTCCGCGGTTATTACCTGTCCTAAGTAGACATAGTCTTTTACAACTTTAGGGGCACTATTACCTATATCGAAGCGCTGCTATTTTCTGAAGTTGTTGTACATTACTTTCTTTTTCTGCAGATTGATTTTAAGACCCACCTTTCTGCTCTTCTTGTCTAACTCCGTAATCATGAGTTGCAATTCGTCCCCTGAGTTACTCAGCAATGCAATGCCATCGGCGAAGCGCAGGTTACTAAGGTACTCTCCATTAGCTCTTATCCCTAACTGTTCCCAATCTAGGCTTCTGAAAACCTCCTGTAAGCACGCTGTAAATAGCATTGGGGAGATTGTGTTCCCCTGCTATACACCCTTCTTGATCGGTATTCTGCTGCTTTTTTTATGAAGCAATATGGTAGCAGTTGATCCCCTGTAGATTTCTTCAAGGATGTTTATATATACTTCACCGACGCCCTGATTTCGCAGTGTCTGCATGACGGCTGATATTTCTACTGAATCAAACGCCTTCTCATAATCTATGAAGGCTATGTATAGTGGTTGGTTATATTCTGAGCATTTATCTACTATTTGATTGATAGTATGATTGCGCTCGATTATTGAGTAGCCTGTTCGAAATCTTGCGTGTTACTTTTGTTGATTGAATTCTAATGTTTTCTTTACTCTGCTAGCAATTACCTCTGTAAATAGCTTGTATACTACCGAGAGCAAGCTGATCAGCCTGTAATTCTTCAAGTCCTTGTCATCTCCTTTCTTATGTATTAGGATGGTGTTAGCGTTCTTCCAGGACTCTGGTACTCTTCCCGTCAGAAGACACCTCGCAAAAAGGGTGGCTAGTTTTTCTAACATAATCTGTCCTCCATCTTTAAGCAGATCTAATGTTACTTATCCTCACCAGCAGCTTTGCCTCTTTGCATGCTCTTCACAGCTTTTCTGACTTCTTCTATCATTACTGGTGGGGTGTCATCTGGGTTACTGCTAGTTCTTATAGCATTAAAGTAGTGGTCGTCCCGGCTACTGTACAGATCTCTACAAAACTCTTCCGCTTTTTTGACTATTGCATCCATATTGGTAGTTATTTTGCCTTCTTTGTCCCTTAGCGCATACGTCACAGTTTTGCCTATCCCAAGTTTCCTCTTTACTGCTTTGACGCTTCCTCCATTCTTCAGAGCGTGTTCGATTCTCTCCATGTTATACCTTCTTACATCGTATATCTTACGCCTATTAATCAACTTTGAAAGCTCTGCCAGTTCTATTTTGTCTGTTGTACTTGAGACTTTCATGATTTGACGCTTCTTAATGAGCTTCTTCGTTTTCTGGGAAAGCTTGCCCGTGTCCTGTCTAACCACCCTGCCTCCAACTTCCACTGCACACTCCGTAATATTACTCGTCAGATTATCATTCATTGTATCTATGCTAAGGTTGGTTTGCGTGCGTCTTCGTCACTAGAAGCCACAGAAGACGAGGGTGCGGCAGACAAGGTTTATTAGTAAGGAGGCGTACTTGTGCCTCACGCTTAGGACACAAAAGGAAAACTAACAGCATCGGAGCGGCGTGCCTATGCACAGTTGCCGTTCCACCAAAAGAACAACCCCCAGCTTATGCGCTGCCAGTTATTCAAGCGCTGAAAAGACAACACAGAACATGCGCACATCTATCATCAGATACTGCCCTGTCTGATACGATGGGCCCATCGGAAGTTCATCGCAGTCCGCTCTAGCCTATCTAAATGACGCGACGGCTGTCGCTCTATAGTGGCAGCTGCGCAGAACGGCATGGCACGTGGCATTGCTCTCCCCTTCAAAAAACATCGCCTCGATGTTGAAAGCAAGCACTGAAGTCATGAGGCACTGAAGTTTTCACAAAAAATAGAGGAACAAGAACACATGTCGGCTAGCGCGCATATTAGGGTTTCAAACGCACGACGTGAACAATTTGAGACCGCACACGTCGACGCTGGGAGTCTGTCACACCATCCGGGACGATTTCATAGATCAGTGGCCCTACGCGACGAACATGTTTGTAAGGGCCAAAATAACGCCGCAGAAGCTTTTCGCTGAGGCCTCGTCGGCGCACTGGTGCCCATAGCTAAACTTGTTCGCCGGGTGTGTATTCCTGATGGCGGTGTCGCAGGTTGTATTGTCGGGCATCCGTCGCTTGCTTGGTTGCCGTTCGCAGTCGAGCCAGCTGCCTGGCCTCTTCAGCGCGTTGTTGAAATATCGCTATGTCCGGGTTCGGGTCGCCTTCGTTTAGGTGCGGCAACATTGCGTCCAGAGTCGTTGTCACTTCCCGTCCGTAAACAAGAGCGAATGGTGTCTGCCCGGTTGTCTCCTGGGCGGCCGTATTATATGCGAAGGTGACATATGGGAGAACTTCATCCCATATTTTATGTTCGACATCGACGTACATCAACATCATGTCCGCCAGGGTCTTGTTGAGCCATTCTGTGAGACCGTTAGTTTGCGGGTGGTATGCGGTAGTTCGGTAATGAGTGGTGTGGCTGTACCGCAAAATGGCTTGCATCAGTTCGCAACAGAAGGCTGTCCCTCTGTCAGTGACAAGGACCTTAGGTGCACCGTGGTGCAGGACAATTTGGTGAACCAAGAATCTGGCGGCTTCTTCAGCAGTGGCTCGAGCAAGGGCACGGATTTCTGCGTAGCGAGTCAGGTAATCTGTCGCCACAATGATCCACTTATTTCCTGCGGTAGACGTCGGGAAGGGTCCCAGAAAGTCCATTCCGATTTGTTCGAAGGGCCTTGTTGAGGGTTGAAGTGGCTGGAGTAGTCCAGCGGGTTTTGTTGGCGGTCTCTTGCGGCGTTGACACTCTCAGCACGTCTGTACGTAATGCTTGACGTCTTCTAGAATGCGCGGCCAGTAGTAACGCTCACAAATCCGCGAAAGCGTTCGTGTACACCCAAGATGCCCGGAGGTTGGTTCGTCATGTGACGCCTGCAAGATTTCCTCACGCAATGACGACGGCACAACGAGAAGGTAGGTGCTCTTCCTACGGTCGAAGTTCTTTTTCACAAGGACACCGTCTTTTAAGCAGAATATGTGAAGAGCACGCCTGAAAGTTTTGGGTAACTCCATACGTTTTCCTTCAAGATGTTCAATGAGACAGTTCAGTTCAGGGTCGGCCCGTTGTTGGGCGGCTAAGTCGGAAGCGGTGATCATGCCCAGAAAACTGGCATCGTCGTCTGCACCCGGTGGTGGTTGCTCAACCGGGGCTCGTGACAGACGATTTGCATCGGAATGCTTTCTTCCATTCTTGTGCACTACCGATATGTCGAACTCCTGGAGCCGCAAGCTGCACCGTGCGAGACGTCCGGATGGATCCTTTAGGTTCGCAAGCCAGCATAAAGCATGGTGGTCAGTAATGACGGTAAAAGGCCTGCCATACAAATATGGGCGGAATTTGGAAGTTGCCCACACAATTGCCAAGCATTCCTTTTCGGTCGTGGAATAATTGTACTCTGCCTTAGACAAAGATCGACTGGCGTAGGCGATGACGTGTTCTTGTCCATCCCGCCTTTGAACAGGAACGGCACCGAGGCCGACACTGCTGGCGTCGGTGTGGATTTCTGTTGCCGCGTTCTCGTCAAAGTGGGCCAAAATGGGGGGGGGGGCGCTTGAAGACGTCTTTTGAGCTCCCGAAACGCTTCTTCTTGGGGTTCCTCCCACACAAACGAGCTGTCTTCTTTCGTTAGACGTGTCAGGGGCTCGGAGACCTGCGAGAAGTCCTTGACAAAGCGCCTATAGTACGTGCAAAGTCCGAGGAAGCTTCGGAGGCTCTTGTTTTCGTGGAGCTGCGGGAAGTCTCGAACTGCAGCTGTCTTCTCTGGGTCTGGTAGAACGCCGGCAGAAATGACGACGTGACCAAGGAACTTCAGCTACTCGTAGGCAAAACGGCATTTTTCGGGCCTTAAGTGCATCAAGTACCACTTTTAACCTGCTGATGTGTTCCTCGAAAGATGGAGCGAAGACTATGACGTCGTCCAAATACACCAAATACGTTTGCCATTTCAGGCCAGCCAATACGGTGTCCATTACCCTGTGGAAAGTTGCCGGGGCAGTGCAAAGTCCAAATGGCATGACTTTAAACTGGTATAGTCCATCTGGTGTAATAAACGCCGTCTTTTCGCGATCCCTTTCCTCAACTTCCACCTGCCAGTAGCCAGTCCTTAGATCCATAGATGAAAAGTATCTGGCATTGCAGAGACGATCGAGGGCGTCATCGATTCGAGGGAGCGGATAAACGTCCTTTCTCATCACCTTATTGAGTCGGCGATAGTCGACGCAGAATCTTAGAGTGCCGTCCCGTTTTTTCAGGATCACTACAGGGGAAGCCCACGAGCTTTGGGAGGGCTCAATGATGTTGTCATGAAGCATTTCTTGTAGCTGTTTCCGGATGGCCTCGCGCTCTTTCATGGACACACGGTACGGCGATTGATGACTTGGTTGCACATTTTCATCAGTTATGATGCGATGTTTTACAAGCGTTGCCTGGCGGATCTTGGGTGACGTGGCGAAACAATCCTGGTAGCTATAGAGCAGTTTCCGCAGCCTTTCATGTCTTTCCAGGGGCAACGCCGGATTCACATTAAAGAACACGTCGTGTGTACGAGGATGGAGTGTGTCGTCGATCGTGAGTACATCGCTTATGTCCGGGATGGTCTCGAATAGTGCCACAGTGGTGCCCTTTGCAAGGTGACAATATTCCGAGCAGAAATTAGTGATTCGTACAATGTGAACGATTCCTCTGGCGATAGCCAAACCTTTTTCAAAGAGCAAACTCTGGTTGGCCTCGACCAAACCTTCCGCGCAGATGCAGCAGTCAGCGCCCACGGGAATGACAGCACTCGAGCGTGGTGGCATAGTGACGTGCTCGTCGAGAATCATTAGCGCCGCTGATAATGCAGGACTTGTATTTCGCGTGACGCCCGTATCTGGTGACAGGGTGATTGTTTGCGCTTGAAGATCTATGATTGCTTTGTTTGCCGAAAGAAAGTCCGCACCGAGAATGACATTCCGAGAGCACTGGTCCAGGACGACTAAAACAGTAGGGTACGTATGCCCTTCCACATCCACACGAGCTGTGCATCTTCCCTTTGGTGTTATGACGTGACCGCCTGCTGTTCGTACCTGCGGGCCTTCCCACGAAGTCAGCACCTTCTTCAACTGGTCGGCAAACACCGCACTCATGACGGAGAAGTCAGCACTGGTATCAACCAAAGCAATTACGTCCCGGTTGTCGATTTTCACTGCCAGATTGGTCGATTTTACCTTGGCGTTGCAGGTCTGTCGTGGTGTACTGTTGCGGCTTGAACGGAACTTAGTGCTGATATCTCGCTCGTGTTTCTCACATCCTGCAGGTAGTGTTGCTCCACTGGGACTTTCGGGCGGGGGAGGTTCTTCAGGGGTGCGCCGGGCAGCAACCACACCTCCATTGGTTGCCGTCTTTAGTTTCCCAAATGAGGGCTAGGGGATCTTCCCCGTGATGCTCCTGTGTTGGCAGGGTGTGGCGATGGGTAACGACGAGACGAAGGCGACGGTGACCTGCGGCGGCCCGCTGGCAAACTTTGTCGCTGCAAATAGTCTTCAATCTCAGCTGGCCTTTGACCAGGTTGCGGACGTGAAGCGCCGACGTGAAATCCACATAATCCGAGGTTCCTATAGAAACAGTTACTGTACAAGTGGCCAGGTTCACCGCAGTGGAAGCACAGCGGGCGATGGTCGTCAGTCCTCCACACGTCGGACTTTCTAGCGACGGCTCTCTCGGCAGGAGGTCGGTAGACATTTGGTTGTGGGCGTGGTGGTGGAGAGTACGTCGGTTGGGCGGGGCGCACCGGGTTGCGCGCGGCAGCGGCGTACGACATGATTTGTGGTCCTCGTGGAGCCCACTCAGGCTCCTGGCTTGGTGGAACTAATGGTCTGGTTCCCAGCGCCTGTTGAACTCCTTGTCTGACGACATCGCTCAAGGTCGCCACTTGAGGACAAGAACTCGGGAACATCTTCCGTAGTTCCCCTTGCACAACAGCCTTTATGGTGTCCCGAAGGTCGCTGACGGTTACAGCATTAAGCTCGACTGGCGACGTACCGCCTACCGGAGCAGGGCGTCCATACTGTCTCCGCCACACATGGAGAATCTTTTCCATGGCGGCTGCTTCCGTTACAAATTGGGAGACAGTTTGCGGTGGATTGCGCATTAATCCAGCAAAAAGTTCTTCCTTCACTCCTCTGATAAGGAATCCAAGTTTTTTTTCCTCTGGCATTTCCGGATCTGCTCGACCAAACAGATGCTTCATTTCTTCGACGAAGACAGCGACGCTCTTGTTAGGCAGCTGGAAGCGTGAATGCAGCTGCCTCTCCGCCCGTTCCTTGCGAGCGACGCTTGAAAACGTCCGAAGAAGGCTGCCTTTGAAGTCCTCCCACGTCCTAAGCACGGATTCGTGGTTGATAAACCAGGAACGCGCAGACTCTTCCAGTGTGAAGTAGACCCACTGCAACTTCGCTTCGTCATTCCACTTGTTGATGGCCGCCACGTGCTCGAACTGTTCCAGCCAGTCCTCGGGGTTGTCGCACTGCGTTCCGCGGAATTTAGGGGGTTCACGGGGTTGCTGCAATACGACGGCTGTTGGCAACTGGGCTTCACTCATCTTGACAGGCCTGGCTTCTTTGGTGGTGGGTAGTTTTTCTGGAAGGAGGCCGTGCTCCGGGGGAAGTCCTAGCTGTCGGCGGCTTCTTCTCTGGTCGTCTTCCTTTGCTTGGTTAGGACTGGTGTCACGGCTGCACGAGGGGTTATTGAACATACCCAGCACCTCCACCAGGTGTCATGTGCGTCTTCGTCACTAGAAGCCACAGACGACGAGGGTGCGGCAGACAAGGTTTATTAGTAAGGAGGCGTACTTGTGCCTCACGCTTAGGACACAAAAGGAAAACTAACAGGATCGGAGCGGCATGCCTATGCACAGTTGCCGTTCCACCAAAAGAACAACCCCAAGCTTATGCGCTGCCAGTTATTTAAGCGCTGAAAAGACAACACAGAACATGCGCACATCTATCATCAGATACTGCACTGTCTAATACGATGGGCCCATCGGAAGGTAATCGCAGTCCGCTCTAGCCTATCTAAATGACGCGACGGCTGTCGCTCTATAGTGGCAGCTGCGCAGAACGGCATGGCACGTGGCAATAACAAATGTGCTTTATACCAAACAAAAATAAATCTCCATGTGCTAGCACAGAATAAAATTCAGCATAACAGTAGATTCTCTGTTAGTAGTAATCTGGTGAAGATTACTATTATTCATGTTTAGATGTGTCATTTACCTTCGTCATCTATTCACGTCACGTTATACCAAATTTTTTATATGTGGAGCAATGGCGAAACGACCGCGAGCACGCTATGAGCGTGCCAATTCGTCATGTTCTTATAGATCACGCTTGTCAGGATTATCATGTTTGCACACTCATACAGTTTTGTCATGCATTGACATCTCGTAACACCAAATTTGATATATGTAGAGCTAGCAAAACAGCCGCGAGCGCTTCATGAAAGGCCAAATATACTGCAATTTACCGTTGACGCTTGCGCACGCTGAGCACACTGAAGTTGCGTTGGCAAAACGTGAGCACTCACTTGTCTGACGCCAGGCTCGACTGGCGCGACCATGCAGTGTCCCTCGGCGCGGACCGACGGCAACCGACGCAAAATGCGACATGCAGCATTTCGCACCGATGCGTTACCCAGCAACACTGCGTCTCCCTCTTTTCGTGACGGAGGGACGCCAGACGCGATGAAAAGTACATGCGTCAAACCAACGCAGCGCAAAGCGCGCCTGTGAGTATACGGTAGGACCAGCCCCTGGCGTGGCAACGCCGGCATGCTGCGACAAAATGAACACCAGCGAGCACGCCCACCACGTCGCGTCAAAATTTATCGGCGCCTTGACTGTGACATGTAGCCATTTTCTCACATGATATACATTACATCATTATCATGTTTGCA
Organism: Rhipicephalus microplus; assembly: GCF_043290135.1. Taxonomy (NCBI): domain Eukaryota; kingdom Metazoa; phylum Arthropoda; class Arachnida; order Ixodida; family Ixodidae; genus Rhipicephalus; species Rhipicephalus microplus. The sequence continues at coordinate 133,017,139 of NC_134707.1, forward strand.
CGAGTCACATACCTTAGCCATTCATTGACGTCACGTAGTAACAAATTTGGCATATGTGAAGCTGCTGAAAAGGCCGCAAGCGCATTATGAAAGTGACATGTAGTCATGTTGTTACATGACACGCATGTCGTGGATATCATGTTTAGATGTGTCGTTTACCTATATCGCTCTTTCGCCTCGCGTAATACTGTGTTTTGTTAATATGAAGCTAGCGAAACATCCTCGAGCGCATCGTAGCATGTAGTCATGTTGTAACATGACACGTATCCCATGTTTATCATGTTTGTACCCGTATCGTACCTTCGTCACCAATTCACGTCCCATAATACCAAATTTGGTATAAGTGAAGCTAGCGAAATGGCCGCCAGCGCATCATGAGCATGGCATGTAGTCATGTTGTTACATGACACGCCTCTCGTGATTATCCTATTTGCACCAGTCACATACCTTCTTCATTTATTCACGTACCGTAATACATTATTTGTTGTATGTGGCGCTCGCAAAACGCCCGTGAGTGCCAGCGAGCGCATCATGAGCGTGGCATGTAGTTATATTGTTACATAACATGCATCTATGATTTTCATGTTAGGGTCTGTCGCTTGTGTTCGCCATACGATCAAGCCTACCCTACCACTTTTGCAATATGCCTTGTGAACGAAACCACTGCAAGAGCTGCCGGACCATGAAATATAAATCATGACAGTAATGACATACATGCCATCACTTTCTTGTTATGACAAATCTAATGATTTCTTGACACAATCATAATATAACATACCAAGTTTCAATTCAATTCAATTCAATTCAGTTTATTCCGACATCACAGGAGACATTACAAAAGTCACAACAGTGATGCTGTGGGGCGAAAGCAAAAAGCCATTAAGGCTTGACGAAGGCTTTCGCACCATTTGACAACATAGCAACAGCAACAGCAGCATGAGATCATCAGTTATTATACAATATCAAAACATGTACTTCAAGGTCATGCCGATTTGCATTTTATTAACACGTTGAAAAACATTTACAGAACGGAGCAGTATAAATGGTTTATTGTAAGAAACTGTTTAAGGTTAGTGGCAGTAAGTAGCTCATCATCTGGCGACCATAGTTAGTACGTGTGTAAGGAATTTTCCAGTCATCGGTAGCTCGTGTGCTATAGGGGCAGGTATAGGGTGTCAAACGCGCTAAATCAGTAAGAAAAGAGTCGTGATTCTTTAAGGAAGTACGATATCGCTTCATTAAAATTGTATTGTATATCTCAGGCATTGGTTGTAAATTAAGGGCTTCGAAAATGGGTTTGGAATGTTCATCGCGAGGAACACCTGTAATTATGCGCACAGCCTTTTTCTGTAATCTATATATTCGGCCTAAGTTCTTTTCCGATGTGGTGCCCCATACTAGATAGCAATAGCTTAATGTAGATAAAAATAGCGAATTATATAGTAAGAGTTTAATTTTTTGTGGCAAGAGAAAACGTAAGCGCGATAAGATACCTACAGTACGAGAAAGTTTAGCATGGACAAACTCAGCCTGATCCTTCCATAGCATGTTTTCGTGGAAAAAAACTCCCAGAGTTTTCACTATCGGTTCAATCCTTATAGATAAGTTTGGTATCGATATCTTTATCGAAACGGCCAGGAGAGTTAAAAGTCATAGATAGATAGATAGATAGATAGATAGATAGATAGATAGATAGATAGATAGATAGATAGATAGATAGATAGATAGATAGATAGATAGATAGATAGATAGATAGATAGATAGATAGATTAAAGGTCGCCAAAGTTGGCTAAGAAATGCTTCCGATTCATTACAACACGAGAGGGGATAGGTTCTCCGTGTGTCACGCTCTCCCATGCTAGGCCGTGTATCGGCCGACTTCCGTCAGTAGCTGTTCTCACGTTCGAGCTTTATCAGCTTTCTCCTTGAGCGTTGCTTTGTAGAAACCTCTGTAAGCGTAGATAGTACGCCGTCAGGCCATAGGCGCAAAATAGGTGTGCATGTGAAGGCGAGGCGCACCACCATCCTAACACTCGGATATGATATATAGCGGTGGAGGATAAGCTAGTCTGCGTGTCACGAACATGTCTCGGTTAGCACAGAGGTGACGTCCCTGCAGCATTCTCAATGGCGCACATGCACACTAACACTGACCTAAACTCAACGACAGCGCTTGACGGGATTCTTGAAGACGCGCCTCCGAGTAAGCCTTCCCCTTCTAGCCGCAAGTGGGGGCGGCCTTGATGGCTCCGCTCGTGAACCGCGTGAACGAAGGAGAGAGAGAAATAACTTTATTGGGTTGAAAAAAGGGGTTTAGGACCGAGATGGGTGAACCCATGTCCAAGGCTCCATTGGCTTGAGTCGCCTGCCGGACGTGGTCCAGGAGTGCTAGTTGCACCTCCGAGTCCGAGCTAGCGAGGAGCGCCTCTCACATCCGGGCACTTTGATAACATGGCGTTTTCTTTCACTGCCACGGTTTATCGTCTCGCCTGTGCGGCAGCTGTGGCCGAGCAGAGATGGCGACGCAAGGTAAAAGGTCCATTAGCGCCTGTGCCGTGTGTCCTCTTCTTGTGTCCCCGTTTCTTAGCGCTATTTTCAGTCGCCATTTCAAGAGTTCAGCAGAGAGTTCCAGCAATGTTTTTGTCCTTTCAAACTAACAGTGCGTAGCTCGTGTGACAAACTTGACCCTATCATCGGATGCCAGTGAGCCAGTGGCCTTTCCACAGAGAGGAAGGTGTTGTGCGCGCTGCGATTTTCCACCTCCTATAGCTTCCAGAGGAGCATTGGTCGCGAGGAGCACATCGGCATGTCTCAGCCGGCGGTGAGCAACACCATCTACGAGGTGACGGAGACCATAATCACCGTGGCTGGTAGAAAAAAGGTAGTGGACTTCCCACTGACAACAACTGCCAGGGATGAGGCAAAGGTGGAGTTTGCGCGACGCGGTTGCATCCCGTCGTGCTGACGCGTGTTGACGGCACGTTGGTCGCCATTCGCAAGCCAGAGATACAGCCTGGCCGCCACGGCGAGGATGTTCAGAAAGGACTATTATGCCCTGAACTTCATGATCGTAAGTACCATCAGGATCCTTTCTTACTCGCCCATCAGAGCAATTGTCAGTCTTGACACCCAAGCTGATAAAGCAATAATTCAACGAATGAAAGAGAACCTGCGGGGAACTTGGTGCGAGTTAGTTGGTGGCTCGCATGGCCTAGGTTATCATAGGTGGCAAGTGTTTGTGTGCGTAAGCCAGTTGCCGTTTTTGTGTTCTCTTTCTGGCGTGCATGCGCAATATAGTTGTGCATTTTTGAGGTATTCAGTAATATGGGTCGTATTTGTAGCAGAAGTATATACACGATAGGGCAGTATTTCAAACACGAAAGTACTTACAACCAGAATTGCATGGGCTAGCTTTGGTATGTACGAGTATTCATTCCCAATAGCATGGCGTAGGTTTTCACTTATCGATCATTCAGTGGAAGTCGTAGCCATGTGTATAGTAGAGGAAGGGTCATTGCCCCCCTCCTCAGTTGCTACACCTTGTCTCTGTGTTCCCCTCTAGGTGAAGCTTCTTGTACCAATGACTGTACTAGAATGCATTGTTTCCGGCATATGCGTTGCAAAAAAAAGATTTTTTGGAGCATAAGTACAGTCCTATTTTGTATCTCTCCTCGCAGATGTGCACAGCGTGACTGCGCATCCTTGCCGTGGACCCACGATTTCCAGGTTCCTGCCACGAGTCCTGGGTGTGGGAACACAAACCACTCCGTGCACGCCTAGCTGCGCAGCTGCAGCCTGGTGAATATCTGCTTGGTAAGCAAAAATGTGTACTAACTGGGGCAGAGCACACAGCCGTCATTTTTCTATTGCAGCAGACGCAGGGTACTCCCTCGAGCGGTGGCTCCTAATTCCAAACCCTGGCAGTCACTCCGGAAACACTTCCGAAGGCCGATACAACATGGAGCACGCATTCACGCGCAATGTTGTTGAAAGATTTATCGAAGTGTTGAAGAGCAAGTTGCGCTGCTTGCACCACATTCGAACCATGCTCTTCAACCCGCCATCGAGCAGCGCGAATCATTTATGCTTGCATTTATCGCCACAACATTGCGTTGGACGCAGGCGGCTGGACCTTAGATGAGTATGTTGGGGACATGCCACCAGCTGAGGATGAGGACGGAGAGCCAGGGAAGAGCTATGTTCTCCCAACGCGCAACGTGCTGTTCAGAAGCCAGCAGCAGCGCTGTCGTAGGCCTTTTTTGAAGTACACAGGAACGGTAAGTTTTCAGATCACACACATAATTTATTCATACCAACTCCAGTGCACCTAGGCATGACACGGCTATGTTTGTCACTTTGAATACACAAGGTACTTACCCGTGCTTCAACATAAAGCTTGACGGGAATGTGGACATGCTGCATTATCTTTAAATGTCACATGAAATAGGCAACGGAAATACCCTTTTTCATATCTGTGATCACAATCATAACAGTCTAGATTGGAGCAAGCACATATGAGCAGGACTCTGCGCTGATTGTTCCATCATAAAATTGTGAGAACAATGTAGCAACGTCACACAATCCACTTTCACCAGAATGCGTAAAACTTGCAGTTCCATTAGCAACGTGTTGCGAGAACGCATGATACATAGGTCTGTCTCTTCTCATAGTCATTGACTGGAAGCAATCAATTGTACAGGCCAGGCTTGCCAAGCACAATGGTGTGCTGACTTTTTGTTAAATATCCTCAACATTTTAAAATAATTGAAATTGTATTTGATTTGACTTGAATTCTTGACTTCAGTTATACTGCAATGCAAAAGATACGTAAATCAACGCAGCAAATAACATAACAGTTGTGTTGATGACATACAGCATAAATAATGGGCTCAACAACCTCGTAGTTCCCAAACCATGCCACGTTCGAAATACATTCCTGCAGTGAGTCGTTTAAAGTGAAAACTAGATGAAATCAATTGCTTGCATGTTGTTGTGATGATGACCATTTTCATTTGTGAAACTGTGCGACATGACCACTTAGTAGCTTAGTGCTCTCAAAAAGGACTCAGATTGTCGTTGTTGTACCTTAGCCTCATTATGCTGAAATGAAAATATCCCAGTATAAGCAATTTTCGGCAGGTAAACATGCTCCATAAAAAAATGCAGTGAGCCCCGCCGCGGTGGTCTAGTGGCTAAGGTACTCGGCTGCTGACCCGCAGGGCGTGGGTTCAAATCCCGGCTGCGGCGGCTGCATTTCCGATGGAGGCGGAAATGTTGTAGGCCCGTGTACTCAGATTTGGGTGCACGTTAAAGAACCCCAGGTGGTCTAAATTTCCGGAGCCCTCCACTACGGCGTCTTTCATAATCATATAGTGGTTTTGGGACGTTAAACCCCACATATCAATCAAAAAATGCAGTGAGATGTGAAACAGCGTGAGGCCAAAAGATATTGCAGTCCAACACTGTGCAGTAATGCTCCATCAAAAGCGCAGTGAGCTAAAAAACAGTGAAGCATTACAAATATCACAGTGCTAAAACAGTTACAAAAAATGTCAACTATACACTGGCGGTGTCCATGTGGATGACTAGACACCTTCAAAATGGGGAGAAAAAAACGGTGCCACTGGAGAAGCTCAAACCTAAATTGAGAAACGCATATATTGAGCGCAAAAACAGATGAAAGGCATCCGAAAAAAATGCAGTACTTTGTGTACAAAGGAAATGCTAATCTAAAGCTAATAATATATAACAAGTGCAAACAAAGAACGTATAAAATAGAACATGAACAGCAACACGTAAACATATCAAAACCAACAAACCAATAATGAATGATAAAAATTTAAAACAATGGAAATATGACAAAAAGTAAACTGCGTCCCTCTCTCACAGCGTGTAAATTGATCATGAACCGCAACACCTAAGCATATTCAAACCGAAAAACCATTATTAAATACTGCAAGTAAAAAGCAATAAAAATGCGGCAAAATTAAAATAAATACGTACTCCTTTCCCGCAGAGGGCCTTCAGCCATGATCCGTGCTAAGGACTGGACCGCCCGCAGGACGCCCTCCTGCGCCGCTGCCGCTCTCTCCTGAGCCGCGGAAACGATACGGGTGGCTGATGTTTCGATCCTCCACAGCACCTGCGATGAATCATCGTGGTGGAAACGTCTGCGTGAGCTGCTGATAAACTCTCTACCATCTTGTGGCTGAAAGCTGCTGCCGGCAAGAATTGCAACTTGCACGACAATTTCCCCACAGTTGAAGATCCACTGGCCTGAAGGCATGCTTCGAAAGTGGAAAGCTTCGTGTACAAGCTATGAACTCTTTCTTTGGTTCAACAAACATTTGCTGGAACTACTCTAAATTTATCTCCTCAAATGCATCCCTTACCATCAAACTACCCTTTTCAGGGTTAACGAGCCTTTTTTCCGGCAGTTTATTATTGCGGAATCAGATACCGCGCCCTCAATGCAATCCATGGTTCTTATTCACAACCCAAGTTGGTTTCACTCACCATATCAGAGCATGAAGAATGTTTACGCCCTGTATGTCAAATCTAAACAAAACGTCTACTCACCTCCAGCAACTCGTTGTATGCTCAAGGCTCCGGTCACACTGGGAGTACATGCGCATCAGGATGTCGGCACGCCATGGCCTCGGTCGGCAGCGAGGCCTCAGAAAAGGTTGAGACGCTGGAAACATGCAGCGTTTTGTATAGTTTCCCCGCATGCTGTGGTACCCTTAAATGGTATAGCCAAGTTGTGGCTTGTTGGGCTACTTGAATACCATACCCGAGGTTATTTTTTCTAGACAATTTGAGGGTCAATAATTTACCTAGTGCATCGGGCAGCCTTTCAGCAAGACCTGGGGTTTCTGTGGAGTAAAGATTAAAAGTTCACGAACTGTACATACGTCCCGTCATCATTAAAGCATTAAGTTCTCAGATGTTTACGTGTCACTGTGTCACTGCCACATGCAGCCGCTTCAGTAGGCTCCACCTCAACGGCAGCAATGGGAACACCCGCCTACTTGAAAGTATCGCAAGCGTGACCCTTCAGAAAGTGGCTAATCGTTACTCTGGCTATTTTACAACTTTACGTAATAAACGTCTGTGAATATTTTCTGCAGCTATTGAGTGGTCAATGACACCATGTATTACCATTTTAGTGCATTGACTTGCCCGCAGGCATTGCGTGTCTGTTATGTTTATGCAACTTCACGGCAGTTAATAGCGCTGGCAAATTCCTTTGTCTGTAATGACGTAATTTCTAAGGCAACCCGCCTAACTGCAGAGACTGCGACACTACTTGATATATGTTTGACGAACACACTCCCAACGTCTTGCGTTGCTGGATCGCTGGCAGTAGATATAAGCGATCATCTACCGATCTTTTGCATCATTCCTTCTTCCAATGGTACTTGCAAAAGCAATAAAAAAGTACGGTCTCGTCAGATCAACGCTGACACGCTTGGAATCTTCGGGTATCGTGTTATTGCAACAGACTGGAACCACGTGATACAAGAAAGGGATGCTAACTTGGCATACAAGCTATTCAATAATAACCTGATAAAATGTTATGATGAAGCTTTCCCGGTGTCTGTGAAAAACGCAAAACGCCAGAAAATTAGAAAACCTTGGATAAGTATTGCGCTATTTAAAAAAAATTACGAAGAAGAACAACATGTACCATGCGTTTATAAAGACACGAGATATCAAATTACTCAGTGAGTTCAAAAAATACAGAAACCATCTAAATGGTGAAATAAGGCGCGCTCAATTCAGGTATAATGAGAATTTATTTATTAGAATAAGTGATCACCGAGCAAAATTGGGAGCGAGGTTAGAAATCTTTCTGGTCAAATAAAACAAAGCCACATTCCTAGGGTTTTGGAAAACTCTAGTGGCCTTGGTAACCGAGAGGTGGCAACAGCAATGAATAAATACTTCATAAAAAGTTGTGATTTCAATAATGCGGGGTATGACGAGGATACACAACTGCCTGTAAATGACCGTCGCTTATCTAACTCTATAGTTCTGCACACTATCTCATGTCATGAAACCGAAGAATTAATAACAAAGATAAAAAACAATTGTGCAGCAGGTTACGATGATATTAAAGCTATACCAATAAAATACGTCGCTGATGTTATATCATCTGCGTTGTCACATATTATTAATTTAACTCTTGTTACCGGCGTATTTCCCGATGAATTAAAAATAGCTCGCGTATGTCCGGTTTTCAAGGGTGGTAATGACCAAGAGATTGGAAACTACCGACCGATATCGGTACTTCCGATTCTGTCAAAAGTTTGTGAAAGCGCTAATAATATTGGATTACAAAAATTTTTTGCTAACTACAATGTAATAAGTGATGCCCAATTTGGCTTTCAAAAATGTAAATCCACCGAGCTTGCATCACTCAATATTAAAAACGAGATACTAACCAATTTTGAGAAAAAGCTATATTCTCTTGGTCTTTTTGTTGACCTCCGCAAAGCATTCGAGACCGTGCACCACAGTGTTCTTTTAGAAAAACTTAATAACTACGGTGTCCGTGGCGTTGCCAATAGGTTAATTCAAAATTACTTAACAGACCGCTATCAGTATGTCGCTATTAATCAAGAGACATCTCCCCGTGCGAGGTTCAACAAAGGTGTCCCACAAGGATCGATACTTGGTCCTCTTTTGTTTATAGTTTATGTAAATAACTTGTGTAGCATTCCGGATTCTCCTAAGTTAATCATGTATGCTGACGACACCAATATATTTTTTGCTGGTTCATTGATCTCTCAACTTGAAAAGTCTGTAAACACATATCTAAATAAGTTGTCTTCCTGGATTCCCCTAAACAAGTTGCGGCTAAACGCGAGTAAAACTAAATATATATTGTTTGCACCCATTAATAAGCCATGGAATATAAGTCTAAGTGTCTCCTTTGAGAGTCAGACTTTAGAACAAGTCAAGGTACAGAAATTCTTGGGTGTGTGGTTCCAGGAAGAGCTTTCCTGGAATGAACATATAAATAAATTGGCAGCAGATCTAAGCAGAAGCGTTGGATGTATGTACAAACTATGTCCGTTATTACCACTTTGGCTAAAGAAAGCGTTATATTATACACTAGTATATTCCAGGTTAAGTTATTGTGTCTTATGTTGGGGAACAACGACGGCTCAAAACTATAAAACATTACTTACACTACAAAAGAAGGTACTAAGACAGTTCGAGGGATATTACGGTATGCCACAAGGTCTTAGCGCACGTCCGTTATTCCCTAAATATCTCATATTACAAGCAAACCAAATATATTATTATTAGTTATTATTGTATATCCAAAATAATAAACTATACCCCATGTACGATTCTTCTCGATGTGCTGAGTACTATCTCCGTACACATAGTATAAGAACACCGAAAACTAGAACAACCTATGGTCAACAACATATTGATTATCAAATACCGAGTCTCCTCAACAAACTGGGTGACGTACTTGACCTAAATAAGAAAACTTCCAAAAATAAGTTCAAGGAATTTCTCCTGTATAACTGTATTTAATACACTTAATACAGAAATTTGGATTATTTATTACTTTCTGTGTCCCAATTGCTTAGAGTACACTATTTGTGTCCTTTTGTTGTTGTTTTTTTGCTTATTGTTTGTTCAAGGTGCGTAGGAACGTATGTGTCTCCAGATGCTTTCCTTACCTCACTTATTGAATATATTGCGATGTTTTTTTAGGTATTTTATTACTATTTACTGTCCTGTTCTTTCTTTATATTTGTGATGGTTACATGTGTGATCAGAATTTGCAAATTGTATCTGTATATAATGATGTTCTCTAATTGCGGCTAACTTGTGTATGACATGTTATTTTTAGTTTTTATTTTATTTTATTTTGCCAGACTGTATTTCGGAGCAAAGGCCTCCGTCAGGCTATGTAGCCTTTTGCTTTTGCTTCGTTTTTTCTGTTGCACGTACAGAAAAATAAATATCAAATTGAAAAAAAATACACCTTTTACAGCAAGGGCTCCTACATAAAATTTTACTTGATGAACCTACCTGCTTTCGAATTCTTTCTTCTGCTCGACTTTCCTATTCAACAAGGTTTCACTAAAGATACCACTTACAGATAAGGGCAAACTCTTTGTTGGCACCGCTCAATAATTCGTGATACTGCGGCACCAGAGTGCTTACCTCTTAATAGTAGAGGCCAGAGATGCCACTGAAGCCTGACGTGCCTGTCAGTTGTAGTTTTCGGCCGCGGAAACTCGGCAGTCGAACCCCTTTAGTGCCCCTGGAAATGTTCACCAATGTCAAAGAACGAACCGTCCGTGCCATTTGAAGGTCACTCACGTTTGTGCCCTTTTGATGGCGGCGTCATTGCGGCGAGCCTCGTGCCTTTGCCTGTGCCACCAGGCCTGTCACTCTTCCGGGTTTTTTCGGGCAGGCCCTTCATTGTACAGCTCGTCGCTGTGCTCCTGCCACAGCCGCCGCCAGTCGGCGACGGTGACGCGATGTTGCAGCTCGATGGCTTTCGCCGCGAGCTGGGAATGCTCTTTCATAAAGGCGAGCACCAGCGCACGCTGTGCTTGCGAAACGCGGATGAGCCGCTACTGTTGGCTACCGCTTGCATTGCCCTCCATCATGATCGCGCTCGACTGAGCCGACGACTTGATAAGTTGCGCCGTTTGAATTGAAATAGTAGTGGAGACAAAAGAAGTGTAACTGCTTGAAACGGGGTTGTACCAAGCACCGCCACTAAACGTCCCGTTAAATTTAGCCTTGTTTCAAAACAATTACGAAAAAAATAAGCTTGGGTTGTGCCGTATTTCTTATGCAACGTTTGAAAACTAGTCCCAACACATTTTATTAGTGAGAAATATTAGTTGAGCATTTCTCAACATGTTAGAAACACTTTTCACTATGTTCTACGGTCTCCCAGCCGACGTCAAAATGATGACGCAGGCCTCCGTTTCCCTCATTGGCTGTTTGCTTCCCTCGTCCTCGCGACCGCTGCAGATCACCCACTTTTGACGTCACGGACGGAACGCCTCCGTGCACATTTGGAACTTGTATTTAATTGCACCACAGAGCGCATGAGATTCCAGTATAAGAATGGAAGCTTGAGCTTGTTGGTATGGGTTCATCTTGGTTCAACAGCTCACACGGGACGAGGATGGAAGAGAAGAACACAGACAAGCACTGACCCGCAGCTAATAGTTATTTGGCGAAAAACAGATGATACGCAGGTGAAGTGTCACTTAACAGAAAATGCATAAAACGCTAAACAGCAAAAACAACCCAACTCGCTGCAAGCAAGGGAAAAAGATTTTAATATTTGTATCATCCTATGCATGTGCTAGACAGATAGATTAATTTTGCATCGCTGAGCGCAATTGATGGTTTCTTTCCCATATAAACTTTAGTTGCGAGCCAGAGCTTGTATGTGTTCTTTTCTTCCGTCCTCGTCCCGTGCGCGCTGTTCAGGGAAGATGAGTTTCCAGTGTGCGCATGGTTTTTGTTTTGTTTTTTTTTTTGTACTAGCAAGAGTCATCGCCAAAGTCTTCTGGCAGAACTGAAGAAAAGCATTTTTTGTTACTGCATTTGTTTTGGACTAATTTACGATGAAAAGCATGACAACGGTTGCATTTTCATGATAGGCAATTGGAAAGAGGTATCAAGTCACCTGTAGCAGTATTAATTGTTTTGTCATTAAGGTGCGTTTTAGCTCGGCGCTTAATACGTTGATTTGACAAATAATGGAGACCTTCAAGCATTTTGCGTTAGTGGAGCCGAGGAAAAAGTGGGCTAATTATTGTCGTTGAATCGTATTTCTCTACAATCCTGTCTCTTAATTTTACTGTTATATCATGTACGGATTTTGTGAGGTGTTCTAGCGAAGTGCAGAGACGCTCTAAATAACTAAGTGCCCTGTTCATGTCATTGAAGTAAGGTGAGTGAGAAGTAGTTTTGCCGGAATATTGTGAAAGGCTTTGATTAGGCGACCTATATTCCCTCCCCACGTTTTAAGAGGTGAAGTTCTTGAATCGTGATCGTCTCCTTTTTCGTCATTCGAACTTTTATTAAGTTTTAGTAGCACAATAGTAATACCCATACTCTCCACTGCATCCAAATCAATGTGTGGAACATGTAGCGTAATGGCGTCTTTCTAATGAAAACTAAGTATTTGTCGTGATAAACTACAAAAAAACGAAAAGTGCAAATTGTCACTGCTCTGTAAAACACTATTGTTTCATTCCAGGTACACTAAACTCTGAACGCGTGTTGCGTACTCCTTGAACAAGCAAAGCATTTTGATGTTCGTTCTTACATTGCCCAAAGTGTCCATTGAACACCGTAAATTTCCAAGTGCAAATGGGTGACCATAGGTGACCAAAACAGACCATGTTCGTCACTGAACCAGTGACATTCACTCTAGACATAGTCTGGACGCATCGCGACTACCTGCACCCTCCTTGCTGCATTCTGCTTCGACAGCTAGACGGGAGGATGCTTTGAACTGCGTTTTACAGAAAAGCAGTGCTGATTCCATGAAAGAAAAAAAAAGAGCCCTTTCATTCAAGTGCAACTCGTGGGAATAGAACGTGGCATTTTTTGGACTTTGTTTGTTCAGCGGGCTGTCAAATATTTTTTTTGCCAGTGCCCTCCCTATTATACAACCTGCAAACTTCGATGTAGCACGTTTACAGCACACCCAGATCTCTTGCAGAGGCATCGCAATTACAAGCGCTCTAATATGGGAGCCGCAAATTTATGGTCAAAGGAAGGCGAAATGAGAATTTATACTCTCAAGCAATGACTTCGCCCGACCTTGGCCCGACATTCTCAAATGAGTGCGAAGTTATATAAGAGCTCCAAACCATTATTTTCTCGCCACATGCAATCTTTGCCAACAGCGGCTCATGAAGGACCAAATTAAGGAGCGTCGTGGTGCATATAAAAGAGCGGGCCACGCCCACCTCTGGAAACATGCTCTCAGCCTACGATTGGAACAGCCGGAGATAAACCCGCTGCGCGCCCGCCATCTCGGGGGCCATGTGTGTACTAAGCAGGATCATCGCTCTAACGAGTGCCGGTGGAGACAGGTGCGTGAACCATGCAAATGCAGGCATGCTTCAACGACGTGTGACGCAGATTATCACGCGAAACGTCGCGAGAAGTGTACCATCATCGTCTCTGAAGCACCGTTAGAAGTTGTCGATTGGACGTAGCCGTCAAAGTACAGATCTTCCGTTCTGGGATCGCTTGGTTGAATGAGAGGCTTTATGTCAGTGGTGTCATCGATGCAGGCAGTCAACACACATTCATTAGACGACCTCGTGACGCACCTGGGGCTGGAAATGATTATGCCGACGTGCCTATCAGTGAACACACTTGCTCCAGGTGCTCCTTCTCCTCTGAGAACATTCAATGTCGTTAAGGTTCACCGGCGGAACCAGTTTGAAAACGACGAGCCCCAGTATGAAGGCACCGTCATGCCAGTAAATTATAGTGACATCCCAGCGACGGGTATGGAATGCTCCTTCGCAGCCAAATTACATAAGCTAAATTATCGACTGACAGACAATCAAACTGTACCTCAAGCGTGAGTTCAGAAAAGCATAAGCCTGCCGATCAGCTCTGATCAGCTATGGCAAATAGTGAGCGGCAACTTGATAAGCAGCAGGAAAGTGGAAGGATTGGTCTTGCTCAAGACCACTTTTGGTTGGACGCTAGCAACGTCCTTTCACAAAAACGAATGTCATTATGGGATCAACTGGAGTGTTTGCCAGCGTCCTGCGAGTGAATGATCAAGAAGGTAAAGAATTAGAGCAAAATATTCAAGATTCCTTTTTGATTTTATGTGCTATCAGAATTGCATTAATGAAAGCAACTCCCAGGCACACTGATGCATTGTCTATTTTTAACAGTAAAGTTGCAAAAATTTTAAACGCAACTATTGAGCCCTGACACTTAAAGACAAAAACGTCGAGCTCCTTCAAGACAACTGCAGCGTCGCAGTTACACCGCCAAATATTTAGTTAAGCCGAGGAAATTATACTAAAGCTTCTTGAGTGGCAGACCCGCAAGCCCGCCCATGTTCGTCGCCAATCGGCAGTGTCAACAAATACGCTTGTATATCACCTATCCTTGCTGCCTTTTTGCTCCAGATCGCTGCTTCTGCACAGCTGCGCTTCACACTGGAATCGTCGTAGATGATCGCACGTGCATACGTGATGAGCTGGCTCTAGCAAACTGCGACCAGGACGTGGTACCGTCAGCTTTGTTTGGCGGCACTACAGCGCCACGGGACAGCGGAGACATCCATAATTTATTTATTTATTTTATTTACAGGTTACTACTAGCCTGGGTGCCAGTCTTTGAGCAGGTGTGGGCGATACAAAAGAAGAAAACAGGATAACATACAAGCGTAACAATACACTTCTAAGGGTACACTTTAAACCGGAAAAAAAAACGGAACCGGAATATACTGTACGAGTGCAATCAGTAGGATAACAACTACTATTGAAGACTAAATCATGCCAAATTCAACAGGGCACGAAGAAAGGATGAGACATCAGAACATTGCACAACATTAGCAGGTAACAGATTCCACTCATGGCACGTACGGGGAAAAAGGAGTTTTTGAAGACGTTTGTTTTACACGAAAATTCAGTGACTTTCATTGGGCAATTGGATCGTGTTGGGCGGAAAATGCTCGGCTGGATGTATGCTTTCTTGTTAATTTGAAGTCTATCGTTATTGTTACAAGCTGCCACTCTAGCGTCGCCAGCGCGAAGTCGGCGACGGGAATGACAGCAGGTTGGTTCGTTCCGTACGCAAGCAGAGACAGTGAAGAGATCAGAGACGTGAGAAAACAAAACAACTTTACTCTAGTGATATTGCAGCACATGGGATCTAATACAACACTTCAATACAACTAACAAAATACATCGACACTTGATACAACTAAAGAAATATATAACAGAAACAATAAATCAGCTTACGAGAGAGAACTATTACAAACTACACAAACTAACAAGAATAGAACGACGGAGGAGAAAGTTCGAAGATATAAACAGGTGAAGGCATACGTGTGATGACCGGCAGCGTTGTGTCCCCGACGATCGGATGCGAGAAGTCGAAGAGAGTTCTGGCACGACTGCGATGTCGGCGGTGTTGCAACGCTGGTGGCTCCGGGAGGCTAGTGCTTGCAGGTGACTTCGAGCAGGTTGAGCTAACTCGAGGCGAAGTCCCGATGTCTACGTTGCAGACGTTATTATCGCGTCACAACTAGACGAACGGCTAAGTTTAGGTGGCCAGCCGATACAGAGCCACACTAAAAACTTCTAGAAGAGATGCTTGTTGATCTGTTTCTACACCATCTTGGTCAGCGACTAGTCTGCCTAGCAGGGCAAAATCCTGCGCTTAAATCCCCCCTCGTGTCTCCTCGCTCTCTTCCTTGGGGACAAGAGACCTCTACATGGGTCCAATCATGCGCGTTTAATTGATGAAAACACCGCCCCAAAAAATATTTTGACCCCACCCCTTTTTAATTAGGAGAGGGCCCGCAACTAGCGAGAGTGACAACCTGGCGGGTTGTTGTCATACGGCTTGGCCACCAGAGCGGATCCCACGCTTTTCCCCGTGGGAACGGTCAAACGTTTGGCTCTCAGACGGTGTGTCTCATAGTCTTATCCTTGTTCGGGGTATACCGCGGCCTTCTACGACCTTGCAGACGTCGCCACAGTTACAAAAGGATTAACTGTCGGCGGCGACGTTCTAAGGAGAGCACCCCATTTTGCACTTATTGGTTCCCTTTCATGTGCCGCCGTTTCTCACGGTCAGTCGGGGAGTACGGCGCCCGTTAATTGCCGTGACGCGGTGTCACCGAAAATAGCCGTCCGTGACATTGCCCCCCCACTTTCAAAATGTTATTCATAACATTCGTTCACACGGAGGGGAATTTTTTCGACAACAAGGAACAAAACACCACCAACAAGGGAGACATGAGGACTGTCCCTCTCATACACAACATACATAGGCAGAGTGCATCAAAGTAACAACAAAAGAAAAAACAAACAATTGTTAGAGTACCAGCTTCATTTACACGCAACAATATCAATGCGTCATGCAAACAACAAGAGGAAATAGCCGTGTACGGCAGCCATCAATCCAGAATACACTGCACGAATGTATACTACGAAACAAAACGGAACAGGTGCGCTCCTGTACTGTCTTTTTCTCCTCTACTGTAGTGCACTCCTTCAATGTGCATTAAAACAAGTAAAAACAACCAATGCACCAAGCAAAAAGAAAATGAAATATGCACATACAAACAGAAAACAACCGACGAAATGAAAAAAAAAACAACATGCTCATAGACCTCAACTATATCCGGCTCAAGCTGAGAAAAAGTTTACTGTTTTGCTTATATGATCACTTGATCAATCGTCTTCAAAGAAAACCAACAACACTTGCACTAGTTTCTTAATCTTAATCAATTTACGAAATCAGTCGGTTTATGCTAACATCTTCCTCACATGCTCATTCATGCCACATCCCCATGGCAGTGAAGGCATACGATGCCACACTAAACCTTTGAAAGAACTAGAAAAATGACACTTTTTCTCGGTTTTTACCTTCTGCAAATTTTCGCACTCATGATTAAACTAATTCGATGCTAACTTTCAGCCTTTGGCTCGGCGGTTTTTCTTCTGAACAATTCACACCGCATCACGTAACTTGCAAAAATTATGACCGAAGTGTGCGTCTGCAAAGCAACCCTACGTAACCATACTTAGCACGCACGTGCAACAATTCTTCAAACTGACCGCCCCCTTTCTCAATTAGATTCGCTTGAATCGCACACGATGGGGTCGCCTTCCCGGCGGCTTTCGAGCACGCCAGAGGTTACAAAAAGCACGAACGCCAGGCTGTGTCCCGCTGTCATGCCTCATGCTGCATTTCGGCCGGCTCCCCTCAGGAATGTGCAAGGGACGCCAGAAACAGGGGGGAAGTCTAGGTAATAGTGTCTTTGTGGTCGCCCCCACGCAGTACTTAGCCGTTGTGCCTTTTCGACTTTGAACCTTCGGGCAAGGCCGCTTTCCCGAAGTCGTCGAAATGAACCGCGTCTTTCGTTCGGGTGACGCACCTCCTTTTCCCCCTCTACACCTGGCTCGCCGCTTGTGTCTCCATGAACGCCACCATTGACGTTTCTTGAAACGGATTAACGGCCTAGCCTTTCGTCTCTGTCGGGACGGAGTGGGACCAGCCCT
The DNA here is from genome assembly GCF_043290135.1 of Rhipicephalus microplus. Lineage (NCBI taxonomy): Eukaryota > Metazoa > Arthropoda > Arachnida > Ixodida > Ixodidae > Rhipicephalus > Rhipicephalus microplus. The sequence goes on from NC_134707.1 coordinate 133,034,418, forward strand.
AGGCTCACGCAGTGTGGTACGCTTCCTTTTCTTTTTTTTTTCGGCGATGTTTGCGTACCTCCTTTCCCTCGATGTCATCATCATGTCGCTTTGGGACCTCAAAAGTTGGGAAGCTCGTTGGAGCTGGTGCTAGGTCTTCCCTCCCGATGACGCTTTTTGAACTCTGCGTCACGACGGACTGTCGGGCCAAATTGGCTTTGTCAACACTGATGAAGCCATTAACTGGGCCCTCTCGGATGGCGTCGCTGCATTCCTGAAGCGCCGCGTCCTCGCTCTGATTCGCCACTGCGCTAATCATGCCTACATTTGACGATGTCGAAACGTACTCTTGAGGCACGAAAGAGGTTTCCAGCATCTTACTGGGCCCATTAGGGCTGCTGGCACTCCCCACTTCCACGCAAGGCGCGTCTTTCGACATCGTCTCTACCCCCAGACCGGCCAAGTCCTCGTTCTCAGCATACTCTACCTTGATGCATTCTAGAATACGCGGGCCCTTTTCTGGCGCGATCTCTGGTTCTAGCGCTTCCTGCCACACTTTAACGTCCAGCACTTTCCGACGCCCCTCCCTTTCAGACTGTGGTCTTTCTGTTTCGCGCTTTCTTTCAGACTCTTGTCTGAGCTGCTCTTCTTTTGTCCAGACAGAAGTTCCAAACATCCAAAACCTATCTGCCTTAACTACCTCGTTGTTCGCGTTCTGCTGACTGAGTCGCGCAACAGCTTCATTTGCCTCGCAAGGCAGAACCGTGAGTAGCCCTTGACACCATGTGTCTCGCTCAAATGACAGTTTCTCGTCGGCATCGCCGTGCTCGCTGCTGGATCGGCTCAACCTGCTACCCTCACTGAGGCGAATCTTTAATTGCAGTAACTGCACTTCCCGTTCTCCGGCTTCCCTTGCCGCTTCTCGTTCTTTCGCCCTTTCTTGGCGCTCTCTCTCCCTTTCTTTTTCCCTTTTCTCCCGGGCCCGTGCCCGCTCTTCTCTGGCTAACGTCTGCGCCTGTTCCTGCTGCTCCTTAACACATTGTCTTAGTTCGGCGCCCTCAAGGCCGAACTGTTTACCGTACGCGATCCACTTATCAAATGCCATACACTCCACACTGCAACTGTCACTATAATGCCACTATAAAAACAGCGCAATCATTACAGGATGCAACCGCTTCAACTGTGCGGCTCTATCACCACGCTGTCCGCACGGTTCTCGTTCACTCCTCACTGTCTTACTCTTGTACGGAACATCCTGTCTTGCACACGCCAGTTTTGTTACAAGCTGCCACTCTAGCGTCGCCAGCGCAAAGTCGGCGACGGGAATGACAGCAGGTTGGTTCGTTCCGTACGCAAGCAGAAACAGTGAAGAGATCAGAGACGTGAGAAAACAAAACAACTTTACTGTAGTGATATTGCAGCACATGGGATCTAATACAACACTTCAATACAACTAACAAAATACATCGACACTTGATACAACTAATGAAATATATAACAGAAACAATAAATCAGCTTACGAGAGAGAACTATTACAAACTACACAAACTAACAAAAATAGAACGACGGAGGAGAAAGTTCGAAGATATAAACAGGTGAAGGCATACGTGTGATGACCGGCAGCGTTGTGTCCCCGACGATTGGATGCGAGAAGTCGAAGAGAGTTCTGGCACGACTGCGATGTCGGCGGTGTTGCAACGCTGGTGGCTCCGGGAGGCTAGTGCTTGCAGGTGACTTCGAGCAGGTTGAGCTAACTCGAGGCGAAGTCCCGATGTCTACGTTGCAGACGTTATTATCGCGTCACAACTAGACGAACGGCTAAGTTTAGGTGGCCAGCTGATACAGAGCCACACTAAAAACTTCTAGAAGAGATGCTTGTTGATCTGTTTCTACACCATCTTGGTCAGCGACTAGTCTGCCTAGCAGGGCAAAATCCTGCGCTTAAATCCCCCCTCGTGTCTCCTCGCTCTCTTCCTTGGGAACAAGAGACCTCTACATGGGTCCAATCATGCGCGTTTAATTGATGGAAACTCCGCCCCAAAAAATATTTTGACCCCACCCCTTTTTAATTGGGAGAGGGCCCGCAACTAGCGAGAGTGACAACCTGTCGGGTTGTTGTCATACGGCTTGGCCACCAGAGCGGTTCCCACGCTTTTCCCCGTGGGAACGGTCAAACGTTTGGCTCTCAGACGGTGTGTCTCGTAATCTAATCCTTGTTCGGGGTATACCGCGGCCTTCTACGACCTTGCAGACGTCGCCACAGTTACAAAAGGATTAACTGTCGCCGGCGACGTTCTAAGGAGAGCACCCCATTTTGCACTTATCGGTTCCCTTTCATGTGCCGCCGTTTCTCACGGTCAGTCGGGTAGTACGGCGCCCGTTAATTGCCGTGACGCGGTGTCGCCAAAAATAGCCGTCCGTGACAGTTATACATCAAATAAAAAAATTTTAGCCGATCTTGATAACGTCTTACCGCAAGGCTTTCCAAACTGGCCCTGCGGAGAAGACTCGTAGGAGACGTTTTCCAGCTGTATGAACTGTAAACAAATCGCGCGGCTTTTTTTTTTGTATGCTCTCAAGCTTATTGGTATTAACTAGAGTGTATGGGTCCCAGATAATTGAAGCATATTCTAATAGTGGTCCGATGTAAGTTTTGTAAGCTAGCAGTTTGGTATCCTGAGAAGCTTTCGGTAACATTCTCCTTAAGTATCCCAGTTTTCGCATTGCCTTTTTCTGAATGTACGTGACGTGCTTGTTCCATTTCAGATTGGATGTGATTAAAACTCCTAAATATTTGAAGCATGATACTTCAGCTAGACTATGATTGTTTATTTGGTACGTGTGCTTCAACGGGGCCTTTTTGTGTGTAATGGTCATTGAAACAGTTTTTTTGTAATTAAGAGTCATCTGCCACCTAGTACACCATGTTTGTATTTTTTTAAGTGACGCGTTTAAGACGGCCTTATCGTTATGGTTGCAGATTTCATTGTAAAAAACGCAATCATCTGGGAAAAGTTTAATTTTTATTGGTATGTCATGTACAATATCGTTAATAAAAACGAGAAAGAAAAGTGGCCCGAGAACAGAGCCCTGTGGGACGCCCGAAAGTACTGGCGAGGCCACAGAACATGCGCCGTTAACGGCTACGCTGTGTTGCCTGTAGGAAAGGTATGATTTAATCCATGCCACTAAAGTTTCATTTTTCAAAATGGTCGTCAATTTACTCAGCAATTTTGAGTGCGACACATGGTCAAACGCCTTCTCAAAATCTAAGAATATGACGTCCACTTGCCCCCGTTTGTATAGTGTTGCAGCGAAGTCGTGAACCGTTTCCACAAGCTGAGTTACAGTGGACCGTCCCCGGCGGAAGCCATGCTGTCGGGCGTCCACAATGCAATTGCTCTCAAGAAATTGTGAAATGTGCTTAAATATGATATGTTCGAGCGTTTTGACACATGTTGAGAGAATAGAAATCGGTCTGTATGACGATAAGTGAGAAGGGTTTTCGTTACCTTTCGGTATTGGAGTGATTTTAGCATACACCCAATCCTCGGGAAGTTCAGAGCACTCGAGAGATTTGTAAAATAGTAAACACAAGTACTTCGCGCGCCACTCAGCATATCTCACAAGAAAAGCGTTGGGTATGCCATCAATACCTGGGGACTTTTTAACATTTAGATAGAGCAGAAGGGAAAAGACACCTTCTTCATTGACACACACGTCACTGATAGGAGGCACTTCAATGAAAGAAGGAAATTGCGGGATGTTTCCATCGTCATCAGTAAACACTGAACAGAAATACCGGTTCAAAGCATCTGCAACATCTAGGCTGTCGTAAACAGGCTCATCGTCTACGTAAAGGCTGATAATAGTGTTCTTTTTCGATGCGAGATAACGCCAGAACTTCTCTGGAGACGAAATCATGAATTCTTTTAACGACACTTGCTGATAATGCTCTTTTGCTGTCTTAATTTTGTTTTTCAGTTGCATTCGCAAGTCGTGCATTCTATCAGAGGCAGCTGTTGATGGGCGCTGCTTACATTGCTTTCTTTGCTTTTTTAGTTTTCGTCCCATGCGTACGATTTCTTTATTCATCCACGGATTATCCTGCCTCAGTACTTTCCTCCGGAAGGGTACAAATTTATTCATTGTGTCAAACACTACACTTTTAAAGAAACCCCAGATGTGGTAAATCCAATATTCTTTTGATCCGCACATAGAAACAAATTCAGGAAACGAGCTGTCAAGCACATCAAGTATGTCTACATCACTAGCACGTGTGAAATTGGGTATTAGACGTTGTTCTTTTGTAGCTTGAAGCGGAGCGTTTATTTGCATAGTGAGGCAGGTGATTTTATGGTCCGATATACCCCGAAAAACCTCAACTTGGGGATTTCGTCGCATAATGCCGTTATTTACAAGGAACAGGTCTAAAACGGACTCAGCTTCATTTTGCACACGGGTGGGTGTAGTAACCAGTTGTGTTAAACCATGAAGCACGACGCAGTCAACAAACGGCTCCGAACCAGCACTAAGGGCTTCAGGTACGTCATTTTGCCAGTCTACGGAAGGGAAATTAAAGTCACCCGCCAGGAGCATATTAGAGCAATGTTTGCAATAGGAGCACAAGAACTCGTTGAATATTTCGACAAACGTGTCGCAGCTAGGAGGGCGATAAAAGGCGCCAATAATGATGTGAAGTTCTTCAAATATTGCTTTAACGACGACACATTCTAGTCCATCCATATCGGGTAATCTAACTACACGTAAAGATTCTAAAAACAGAATAGCAACACCTCCCCCTCGAGAGCCTCTGTCCTTGCGGTATACCTTGAATCCGGGGGGTGTTATTTCAGAATCGCCAATATCACAGTGTAGCCAAGTTTCAGTTATTATCAAAATATGTGGTTTATACGTGATAATAAGGCTTTCTAAGCCCGCGGTTTGGTTTATTATGCTGCGAGCATTTAAATTCATGCAACGGAGTATCTTCTTTTTACGCTTTTTCGTAGTTCATTGTGCCGAGTCTGTTCTGGTATTGCGCCGAGAGATAGGAATTCTTCTCGCTTGGGCATTGTCCCATTCAAACATGTCATCGTCAATTTTGATTTAGTTGTGCATGAGCTTTACCTTCTGGCCCGCTTTTTTGGCTTCTTTTGCGCTATTCCAAATCTGCTTTCTTATTTGCCGGGTAGTGGCCGAAAAGTCCTCTGATACGGATATGCCCCCCCCCCCCCCCTTTTAGTTTAGGGCAGTTTTTCAACACGGCTAGTTTTTCGCGGTGATCCATGAACCTCATTATAACCGGGCGTGGCCGGTGAGCAGTTTTGCGTCCCAACCTGTGCATTCTTTCAATTTAACATACCGTGACGTTTAATGTTTTCTGAAAGAAGTCTTCGATTACACTTTTAGCGAGCCCTTCTGCTGTCTCGTTCACGACTTCTGGAAGGCCGAACAGTATCAAATTATTGCGCCTACTTCTGTCCTCCAGGTCTACCATCTACATAATAGTCTACGTCGTCGGCGGAATGCTTTCACTTGGCATTGACGACGAACGCGCTTTGATTTGGCCAAATCCTTGCTGCCGGTTAATGCAGGTTCGTGGTTGAACTGTGGTTAATGATTGCAGGTAAAAACTGCAGGTTAATGGTTGAACATTTTAGCTTTTTTTTCTCTTTTTTTTGTCGTCACTGCTAAGCTTGTGAAATTTTTGACTTTCTTTTTTTGTAACGGACGCGTAAGCGCACACTAATTTTGTCGAACAATGGCAAAGGAACTGTTAAAGCTTAAAGAAGAACTACGAGCGGAATTAAAAGAAGAGCTTGCAAAGTATCAAGACATGATAGAACGGGATCTCCGAACGAATATTTGAGAAATAAGAACTGAGCAGCGGAATATGACTAACAACATTGTATTTGCTCATCAAACAATTGAGGGACTGAAGCAAAAGCTGCCCCGCCGCGGTGGTATAGTGGCTAAGGTACTCGGCTACTGACCCGCAGGTCGCGGGTTCGAATCCCGGCTGCGACGGCTGCATTTCCGATGGAGGCGGAAATGTTGTAGGCCCGTGTGCTCAGATTTGGGTGCACGTTAAAGAACCCCAGGTGGTAGAAATTTTCGGAGTCCTCTACTACGGCGTCTCTCATAATCATATGGTAGTTTTGGGACGTTAAACTCCCCATATCAGTCAATATTATTGAAGCAAAAGCTGAGCACTTCGGTCTCAGTACAAGTTGAACAAGTGAAACAGAATAAGCTTCTTCGGGCAAAGTACACAGCTTTGGAGTCTAGAAGTGCTGACATGAAAACGCGGCTTCTGTTTGCCGAGCAGTACTCTCGCAATGTCAACCTAGAAGTTCAAGGCGTTTACAGACAAGAAAATGAAATTGTGCCGCCTATTCTGCTATTAATGAGCCAATCAGAGAAGCCGAATTATAATGTTGTCACAGAGTGCCTACGTGTAACCCTGAGTGATCCAACATTGTTGCACAATTCAAATCAAGAACGAAGCGCGATGCAACTCTGAGGAAAGCAATGAAGGTTCTACTAACAAACGAAAACGTGAGACAAGATATCTCGACACCGTTTAACATCAATGGGCACCTTTGCCCGACTTTGAAACGACTACTTAGAATGGCAATAGGACAAAACATAAATGCAACTGGAAATCTGTGTGGACAGCGAATGACAAGATTTTCGCGAGAGAGAGCGAGCAATCAGCGGTAAATCAAATTCATGATGAAAGCTTTTTATCTCAGATAACTTCTAGTTCGTGAAGGCTTACTGTTTGTTCCAAGAAAGATGGAACCACGAGTTCCTTTTGCCTCATTTGCTTAGTGCGCAAAACAGATTCCATTCAACTGTGTTGCATTTAAATGCTTGATCTGCAGAGTTAAGGAGTGACACCTTACACTACATTCTCAATGATTTCCAGTTCAAGTTTGAGGTCATCATGATGGCTGAATTATGGTATGACGGTGCAAGCTGCCAGGAGAAGTTTGATGGATATGAGGCATTTTTCATTGACCTTCGTAACAGGCGTGGTAGAAGCATTGCAATTCACGTAGACGGTCGCTGGAAGTATTTCTAGTATTGGATTTCTGTGTTAGGTGCGAGGACTACAAAGTGTTGGAATCCAGGCACAATTCAGACATGATAGACGCTGTGTATTGTTTTCCAGGGGATATATTTTGAGCTTTCAAAGTTTTTTGCTAAGTTTCTGCATTGCGTATCGTCCAATAATTTCAAACTGGTATGTGGTGAAGATTTCAATAGCAATATTGTCACAGTGTAACGCGAACAAAGGATGACAGCAGCTTACGGCAGCGAAAAGAGCGTGTTCAGGATCAGCTGTACAGCAAGACGCCTGCTTCTTTGTCGTCCCTGAAACTGGCTGTCCCACTAGCTGGAATCTACAAAACATTCCTATCGTAATTATTTTTCATATACACACCTGTCACTTGCCTCTCCTTATAGGAGCATCGCCCCGATGCTGATTCAGGTCTACCGCATTTTTTTTCAACGTGCAGTCAGTCGCTCAAAAGCGGCTTTATACGCACTACATGCACAAGTTCAGGCTAGTGCTGTCGACGCCTTGGGCAGTGGGGATTGTCGGAGACGACCTTGTAGGTCGCGATACTTGATATGGCCCAAAATATCACCTTAGCAGCTTCTAGGGCAGTCCACGTTTTCGTACGGGTGCCCAAACCCCCACACTGTTACCGATTTTGAACGTTACTGTTCTAAGGCGAGCATTGTAGTGGCCGTCGTCGTAGTCTTGTCGCTAGCAGATCCGTTGGCAGGCGAGCTGCCTAGCTTCTGCCGTGCGTTCAGTGAACACGTCAGCGCCTGTGTCAGTAGCGTCCCCTTTACATGGCAACATCGCATTCAGCATTGCCCGTACCTCCTAAGCGTGAACCAAGCGGAATGGAGTCATGCGAGTCGTTCATTGTTTAGCCGTATTGTATGCGAACGTGATATAGGGTAAAAGTTTGTCCCAATTCTTATGTTGGACATCCATGTACTTTGACAGCATGCCTTCAATTGTCTTTAGGTGCTCCGTTAGTCCATTCGTTTGCGGGTGGTACGCAGTGGTCTTACGGTGAGTCGTTCCACTGAGCATCAGGACGTGGTCTAAAAGAGCTCCCGTAAATGCTGTTCCGTGGTCTGTTATCACAATAGTCGGGGCACCATGGCGTAGCACAAAATCTCGCCAATTCTGCTGCGGTGCTCTTTTGGATAGCCTTTGTTTCGCCATACCTGGTTAGGTAGTTTGTTGCGACTATAACCCAGCGATTCCCCGCAGTAGAAGTAAGAAGGAGCCCCAAAATATTCATTCCTATCTGAACGAATGGTGTACGTGGAACCTGAACTGGTTGCAGGTGACCGGTGGGTCTCTTTGGAGATGACTTGCGTCGCTGGCAATCGAGGCAAGTGTGAATGTGGTGCTTCACGGCTGTTGTGAGTCGTGGCCAGTAATATCCCTGCTGGGCTCTTGCAAATGTGCGAGTGTAGCCTAAATGGCCAGACGTCGGCTCATTGTGACATGCTTGGAGCACTTCAGTTCGAAGGGGTGCAGGAATAACGAGCAAATAGGGAGGTCCGACGGACGAAAAGTTTCTCTTGTAGAGGACGCCATTGCGTAAGCAAAACGACGATAATGTCCTTGCAAAGACTCTAGGTGCCCTCGAAGAACGTCCGTCCACGTAATTAATCAAATCAAGCAATTCAGGGTGACTTCATTGTTGTTGGGCAATCGTGGACGCGTCAAAAACACCAAGGAAGGAATTATCGTCGTCGTCAGAAAAAGAGGCTGACTATACTGCTGATCGAGACAGGCAGTCTGCGTCCGTATGTCGCTTCCCAGACTTGTGTATGACCGTCAAATCGAAGTCTTGTAACTTCAGACTCCACCACGTAAATCGGCTTTAATCTCTTAAATTAGTCAGCCAACAGAGTGAATAATGGTCACTAATAACTTTGAAGTCGCGGCCATACAAATACGGCCAAAATTTTATAACTGCTCTGACCACGGTGAGGCATTCTTTCTCAGTTCTTGAATAATTGGCCTCAGCGCATGTTAGCGTCCTGCTTGCGTAGACGATCACTCCTTCCGTGTCTTCCTGCCACTGTACAAGCACAGCTCTGAGGCCTACATTGCTTGCGTCAGTGTGAAGCATTATTGGTGCTTGCTCGTCGAAGTGGTCAAGAACTGGAGGTGTTTGAAGACGTTGGCGGAGGTAATTAAACGCTGCTTGCTGTTGGTCGTTCCACTCAAAAGTGGCGTCGTCTCTAGTGAGACGAGTACACTGCGACGCAATCCGTGCAAAGTCGGCGATAAACCGGTGATAGTAGGCACATAGGCCCAGAAAGCGCCTGACAGCTTTCTTATCAGACGGTACTGGGAACTGTGCCACGGCCGTAAGTATTTCAGGATCAGGCCGAACGCTGGTGCAGCTGACGACATGACCAAGAAACAGCAGTTCTTGAAAACAAAAGGGGCATTTCTCTGGTGTCAATGTGAGGCCCACGGAGCGTATGGCTCGTAAAACAACTTCTAGCCTTTTGAGTTGCTCGTCCAAAGTTGGGAAAAACACTATGACATTGTCTAGATAAACTTAACAGGCGTTCCATTTTAACCCTGAAAGTACAGTGTCCATGAGCCTTTAAAAAGTAGCAGGCGCTCAGCAGAGACCTAAGGGCAGAACATTAAATTCATATAAACAATCCGGCGTCACAAAAGCGGTTTTTTCTCGATCTCTTGTGTCTACCTCGATCACCCAATATCCGGTTCTGAGGTCCATTGAAAAAAAGTAGCGAGCGTTTGGAAGCCTATCGAGGGATTCATCAATACGTGCAAGCGGATACACATCTTTCTTAGTCACTTGATTCAGCTTCCTGTAGTCCGCGCGAAAACGCATGGTACCATCCTTCTTAACTAAAACTATAGGCGATGCCCACGGGCTCTGTGATGGCTGAATCACATCACTTTCAAGCATTTTATCGACTTGTTGCTGCATCACTTCCCGTTCCTTTGGAGCCACACGATAAGGATTTTGGTGTATAGGCGTTGCTGCATCGTGGGTAATTATTCGAAGCTCTTTAGCAGGGTTCCACCGACCCATGATGTTGGTGAAAAGCAGTCCTGGAACTCAGCTAGCAGCTCAGGAAGTCTCGTTCGCTCGTCCCTTGACAACGTAGTGACAATGTCAATATTAGGTACTGATTCTTTTTGAGGTGCTTTGTCTGGTGCCGTTAAACTGCCTTGGATTTCTGCAGTATTGTCAAAGTAAGCGACGGCTGTACCCTTCGGGAGGTGTCAACACTCAGCAATGAAGTTAGTGAGCAGCAATATTGTGCATCCCGCCGTGACAGTGAAGGGACCTCGAGCACTTGAATTACCGTGGCTAAAGATCAGCGAGCCTATTCGGTCAGCAATACCGTCACCGTCGAACGGCTCGTTCCCTGCCACCGAAACAAGTGTGCATGATCGGGGCGGGTCAACCACATCGCATCCGTCACACGTAAAGGGTTATGTCTCGGCTCTGAGCAATCGACTAAAGCAGGGCTGTTGTTACGAAACGTAATGACACTATCAAAGACGTTGATGACGGCGCCATGTTCTCTCAAAAAATCCATTCCAATAATCAGGTCTTTACAGTATGAAGCGAGAACGACGAATGTCGCCACGAATGTAGAGTCAGCGATGTCGAGCCTTGCTGTGCACTTTCTGACAGGACAATAATTGGCCGCCTGCCGTCCTTAGGTGAGATCCCCTCCACGCTGTCATTGCTTTCTTGAGGCATACTGCAAGGTCATCCCTAATAATAGAGAAGTCGGCCCAGGTGTAGACTTAAGCTCTTACTTGCTGTCTGCCCACAAGAACTAAGGCCTGCGGTCACAGTTTCGTCGGTATTACGTCTTGTCGGCTTTACAGCGTTCTGAGGTGGGAGTGATGGGGGCTTTTTTTCTTCATCTTGACAGCCTAAAACCTTACCCCCTCAAGTCGTCGCCTTCAGTTTCCCCGGTGTGGCTAGGGTGTCCTCGTTCCTCTGGTGTCGGCAAAAGTTCGGCACTGCAATGAAGGCGAGTGGGCAGGAGAAGAAGAGCGTGGTGGATGTTAGAAGCCTGGTTTGTAATCAGTTATGATCTCGTCATCATTGTTAGGCGGCCAAACCGTGGCCTTGATAGGGCGAAATGAATCTGCGCGGTGCCATCAATAGCGGGCTGTGTGGCCCACACCTCCGCAGTTGAAACAGAGTGGACGCCTGGCGACAGTGCGCCAGGCGTCTGTTCGGTGAAGCTGTGGATGCCGTGACGACTCCTCACGTGACGAAGGCCATGGCAGGCAAGAAGACTACTGGTCGTATGGCGGCTAGATGGTTGGGCGCCACGTCTGTGGTTGTGAGCAAGGAACGGTTGCAGGTGGCGGGTAGTATAAAAGCGGAACGGGTGGGAAGCTTCGAAGCGCGGCGGCATACGTCATCGGACGTTGCTTGGGGGCAGAATGAGCTGTCGAGAATGCTTGGAAGAGTTCGTCACGGACGACTTGAGTGATAGATGCCATAGGTGTATTCACTACCAGAGTTTGCAACCTCTGCAGTTCTTCATGAACAATCTCTCCAGTCATGCCACGCAAGGAGCTATGATTGCCGAACGTCACAATGGCAGCCTGAATTTGGGGGCTGCTGCACAAGCGGTCATATTGTCAAGCGTTGGTGAAGTGCCCTCTCGATAGTCAACGCTTCTTTGTTGAAGTTCTCTAGAGTGCTTGGCGGGTTGCATAGAAGTCCAGTGAACAGCTTCTCTTTAACGCCGCACATGACAAGTATTCCAATACAACTACAGAATCGCTTTCCTCTGATAGTTCACATACATGACGTCCTTGGTAAGGCCAGTGGGAACAGCAAGGGCTAACGTTGGCTGGAAGTGATCCCATTCCCTAACTGGTCCTTGCCAACCGTCCCTACACTAAGTCTTGCCGTGGCTACCCCGAACCACATAAGCCTGTGTAAATGTATGTCTTTAGTGCAACGTCCTATCTTCGGTCATCTGCGTGTCAGCCTTTCGAAATAAACGTGTCATTTCTTCGGTGAACAAGGCGACAGTTTCATTGGGTTTTTGCACCCTTATCTGTAGTAGTCGAAGGGCGCAGTCATGTTTGTCGACATTGACAAAGGTTTCAACCATCTGCTGGTAAAAATTGGTCCATGTAGACAGGCTGCCTTCTCTGTTCTCGTACCAAGTGCGAGCGCTGTCTTTTAGATAGAGGTAGGCCCGGGGGAGCTTTTCCTGAGCAGGCCACTGGTTGATTCTCGCAACATGGTCATAGCGAGCTAACCAGTCTTCTACATCATCGTGGGCGCTACCACCAAAGTGTTCAGGCTCAAGCGATTGAAAAAAAAACGTTACCTTTTATGGAGTGGGGGGACCGGTGCCGAGAAGTACGGGCTGGGGGCAGTTGTTAACCATTTCTAGATGTCTTGTAGGTGGCTTCTGCAAGGGGTTGATTTCCGGAGGAAGGCCTCGTAGCCGACAAATGAATCGATAGACAGGGGTTGCAATAGGCACACCCGGGCTGGATGAACGGCTCCCATTAGGGGTGTGAAGCATCAGGCAGCATCGCGGCCCAGCTCCTCCCTCAGTGTTGCAGTGCAACGCGAACAAAGTATGACAGCAGCTTTAGGCAGTGAGATGAGCGTGTTCAGGATCAGCTGTACAGCAAGACGCCTGCTTCGTTTTTGTCCAAAAAACCGCCTGTCCCACTAGCTTAAATCTACAAAACATTCATATCGTCATTCTTTTTCATATACACACGTGTCAATATTTGAGTGATAATCTTATTACCACGGATTCTTTAACATACTTCAATGTGCCAGATTTAGGAACATCATTTCCACAGCAACAAGTGTTACTTAATTATCTGTCTTGTGCCTTGACTTACTAATAACATATATAGAAGCCAGTGTATTTCAGTGTGGAACAGTTTCATCACATATAGGTGATCATTGCCCGGAATTTATGTGTTATTTCCACAAGCAGAATATTAAAGAGATGTATCTTGAACCGTACATAATGCAGACTGTAACAAACCACAATTTGGAATCTTTTAAGACGGCTACTAGTGAACATGAATGGTCTTTTGTTTTTTAGTTAACTTGTCCAGACGAAGCCTATCAAAAGTTTCTCGCTTTCTTTGTACATATATACGCAGAACACTTCCCAATCAAGCTAGTTAAACTCTCGAGAAAAGTACGTAAAGCATGGGTGACCCCCTCTCTTGCTTGTATGATAAGACCTAAGAATAAGCTTTACAACTTATTCTTCAAATCAAGAGTACTGACAGATTTGGCAGAGTTTAAAAAAACACGTAACAAGCGGATTCAGGAGCTTAAGTGAGCTAAGATAACTTGCTACGAGAAAATCTTTGCTGATGCGCCCAGAAATCACCTGACGTTGTTTGGCGCTTAATTGAGGATATGCTTGGTTGCGGTAAGTAGGACTCCGCACCAGCTAACATTACTGTTGACAATGTCACGCTCGCTGGTAAAGAACTTTCGGACCACTCGAATAATCATTTTGTCGATGTGGGTGTATCAGCAAACGTGCCTTTTCGGGCAGACTCTTTCAGGGCTACAACAGGAAATAAACGAGCCGACAATATTTTTCTAGCACCAACGAATGAACGAGAAATTACCACGACATTCATGAACCTAAAGATTAGTAAGGCACTAGACATTGACAACATTCAAATAAAACCTACAAAATACGTCTTAGATTGCAATACTCCTGCGCTCAGCCACATTTTTAGTTTATACCTAAGTCGGTTGTTTTTCGAAAAGATATGAAAAGAAGTAGAGTGACTGTGTTGTTCAAGGATGGTGACAGTATCCTGGTGATTAATTATAGGCCTATATCTAATATTTCCATGTTTTAAGGGATTAGAAAAATAATCTATATGCTTATATCTGCCTTCTTCTGCTCCAGAAATATAATCACTGACTTTCAGTTTCGTTTTAGGGAAGGAAGGTCAATGAAGACGGCCCTATGAACACTTAAGTAAATGATACTGCAAAAAATTGAAGAAAGGTTTTCTCATGGTAGCAGTATTTCTTGATTTCAGCAAGGCTTTCGATTGCATTAATCATACCATTTCACTGCTTAAGGTAGAATCATACGAAATGCGTGGCACGTCACTTAAGTTGATAGTCATACTTGCAAAATAGACAGCAATGCGTTCAATTAAGCACTGATACGTCATCACATTTACGTGTTTTAAATGGTGTGCCCCAGAGAAGCGTACTGGGGTTCCTATTTTTTAATGCTTACATAAATGACATCGTGAATATTGATCCCAGTGTGAGCTTTGTTATATATCCTGATGACACAAACCTGTCTTTTTTCAAGCCCTGACACGAAGTAGCTAATTATCCGGCGTAATAAGCTATTGAACAGGCTTTTCTTGTGGTCTAGCAAACATTTATTTAAAATACTTTATTGAAAACAAAAGCCATCATATTCTGAGCTAAAAACGAAATATTTTCATCAGCACAAGCGTTAACACACACAGGTGAAGAGATTCGCTTTGTAGATGAACTTAAACTTCTTGGGACCACGTTTTCATCAAACCTCATCTAGAACCAACACGTCATTGCATCTGCAAAAAGCTTCTAGTGTAGTCAGTGTGCAAGCTCGCTGTAGACATATCCTACCCGCAAAGCTAAACTGTAAATATACCATGGTCTTTTTCTTTCGCACATAAATTACTGCAGTTTGTTGCGACCAACCACGACAAAAACCAACATAATGAAAATTGAGATCATGCAAAAAAGTTATTAGACGTCTCGCTAATTTAAAATATTTGTCATCAACACAACTTGTGTGTCGGGACTATGGTAATAATAAAGTGGAATGTATGCATATCTTTCACATTCTGCGATCCCGTCATTTCTCTTCCATTTCGTTTAAACAATTCATTAAAAATACCGCATGTCTAACAGCAAAAATGTTTTGTTATGGATAAGAAGCAGTGATCTTTGGATTGTTCCGAGGATTCGCGACACTTAGAAATACAAAACATTGAAATACACTCTACCATTGATTCTCAAGGAATACAGTCACGTAAACAGTTTCTCACTAAAAGAAATACAATCCTTTTCTGTAAATATATGCTAACTTTTTCACGATGTAAAATGTGCTGTCTGTACGATAGTACTATTTCAATTTTCTTTTAGTGTGTGCATTCAAGCTGTGCAGGTCATATGAATAAAAACGCATAGCAAATATAGTGTCTGTATAATTTTGTTCGACACGTGATGTACATTGTATGATGCAGGACATACACAAGGAGCACATTTGTATATATCTGCCCTGATATTTTGTCATTATTTTACTTTTATCAATTGATTTTTGGCAACACTAGTGTTATGGTTGCTGGAATTTTATTTTGTGTCTTTCATTGTTTTTCACTTTTTGCTCGCGTTCATGTTATCTTCTGTGCAATGCTCGTACCAGGATGTTTTGTAGTGATGTCTATATATATATATATATATATATATATATATATATATATATATATATATATATATATATATATATATATATATATATATAGAGAGAGAGAGAGAGAGAGAGAGAGAGATAAATAGATAGATATATAGATAGATAGATAGATAGATAGACACACATTTGTGTGTGTGTGTTCTCCTTACATCGTATTTATCATTGTAATGTTAGCTCATGGTCTTTACTGTTTTACACACCTTTGTGATTGTGCCACCTGCCTTGTATATGGTTCAGTGGCCTCGTCAAGCTTTCCATAAACAGCTTTTAGCCAGTGAACCTCTCCAGAACCTGTGTGTTTCTGGGTACTCCTTTTTTTGTAAAGAATTGTTTCTGGGTAAAGATTGGTACTCAGACACCTTGATTCGCAAGTTACCTTACCGCAAAGGTAGCAAATGAGGAGATGAAGCGAAAGTATTGCAGCGTTCGTGCAAACTGTCTATATTATGCGGGGTCTTTTTATTATGATCTTTTCACGGACCTGTCTGAGAAAATTCTTGATATCCGGAAAAATAATCCAAGGAAAACTTCGTATCCTCCATGCGACATTATGGTATGGTTCACTAGCTGCTCAACGAAATTCCTAGAAGCCTCAAATATTTAAAGGCTCCTTTTGCGCTAGTACGATGTATATATGTTCTTTCCAGCTGTTGTACCTCATTCGCTCAACCATTCATTTTTTTTGCTGTACCACTCCTTTGAGATAGGGGAAGGCGATATCTTGGCAGCTTCGTCAATGACAGATGCTTTAGGCGAAAGGGTTTTTTTTTTTTTGAAGGAAATGAAGTGTTTCAGAACACTTCATTTCCTTGTCTCTTACATGAAGACAGGCGTGTCACAACATCACAAATTTCGGCATTTGGAGGGCTCATCCTCATGCAAATATAAGAAACTCGAAACCGCTGAAATTGGGAGTCGGTAGTGCTATACACTTCCTTTTTTTTCCAAACAAAAAGCGCTCTTTTTTAGGAAGTCCACTCACGTAATGACTTTACTAGGTGCGCAAATGCCGCAAAGGACGCAAACGAGGTAGTTATGTTACATCGTACTGTTATTTACGCCTGTCGTATTCTAATTTACCCTGTCGTATTGAAGCAACATTCTTCAGTGTTTACAGAACACACTACATATTTGGGAATACCTCAATTTCTACACCCGAACTGTTTCTCAAAGCAGTGGTACAGACATTAGCACATTAAACTGCGGGGCGTGGAACTGTGCAACTGGTGTCCCTCACGCTGGTGTTCTCAAGACCTCTGAGGCGTTGGCACTCTCATGACCTCACGCTGGCATTCTCAAGACCACTGCTGCAAATAGATGGTTCATAATCAGCAAAAACCACCTTACGCGTTATGCAGAAACGGCAGCGTTGCCCACAGCAATGTCAAGAGAAGTTGCGTTTTTCATCTCTCGCAACTTCGTCCTGCGCCACGATGCACTCCGCGAGCTTCTGAGCCACAGAAGACATATTAGGGGCGAAGCTCCCTAAAGCAGCTGTGGGAATTTAGTATACACATCCTCTTCACCGGTACATTATCATCATTATCATGTGTGGCTCATGCATCCTCATCGTTGTCGCGTAGCATCATCATCTTGGCTTATTCATCGTAGCTGTCGGCTGCCGGTTCCTCGGGCCTAATAAAAGGTAATCCAAACCAAGACTTCATACGTGGTGGAGGTGCTGTTAGATCCCCCGCCATCCTCTCGACCACTCTACCCCCTGAAGCTACGTTCAGGTCGCCACTTGGGCCAGGTGTCTGGAAATATGTCGCACCAAGATGAGGCCGGTGCTGCAGCCATTCCCACTTAACCACCGCGTGCCGCGCCTTCTCAACGTCATCAACAGCCTCCAGCGTGAGCCCCATCCTTTCGCTGGTATGCGCGGGGAAGAAGTGGAAGAATGGCTGGACGGTTTCGAACGTGTCGGCGCTGCTAACCGGTGGGATAACACCTACAAACTCGCTCACGTGTCATTCTACCTCACTGGTGTCGCGAAGACGTGGTTCCTCAACCACTTCATCGACATCCCCGACTGGTCAGCCTTCAAAGATCAGCTTCGCCATGTCTTTCGCACACCGGCTGTTCGTTCAGCTCTCACAAAGAAAGCTCTCGCGAGTCGGAAACAGCACATCGGGGAGTCGTACACATCCTACATCGAGGATGTTCTTTCACTTTGCCGCCGGGTGGACACACCAATGACAGAATCAGACAAGGTGCACCAGCTTCTTAAAGTTATTGCACCCGTCGCATTCAATGCCCTTGCAATTCAGAATCCGGCTACCGTTGCTGACGTTGCGACAACCTGTCAGCGCCTCGAAGAACTTGAGTCTATGCGCCTACAACCAGACAGTGACGCGGCCCGTATTACGACTGATTCAAACCTGTGAGACACGATACGGGCGATTATACGTGAAGAATTAGAATCAATGGAATTCACACTACCTTCAGTGTGTCCCATTCAGTCTTCTTCAACGTCATTGCGGGATGTCATCAGGAAAGAGCTTACGTCCATGACCCACATGGCCAACCTGCAGCCCATTGTTTCTCGTACTCTGCCATCGTTCCCACACACCGTCGCCGCACCACCAGGCACCGTCAGCTCGACGTCCCCGCCACGAACGTACGCGTTGGTTGCTGCCGCACCTCCCACAATCTTTCCCACGAGCTTTTCATCACCACCGCGTGAGCCGTCACCTCTCCCTCTGACTTCTCTCTCTCCTGGTGCAGTTAGCGCAAGCTACTACCCTCTTCATCGATCGACTCGGCCTACGTGCTATTATTGCGGCTATCGTGGTCACATTGCACGCTTTTGTCGCAAGCGCCAGCAAGACGAGCGCCGAGGGTATAACATACGCGAACGGGACTATACCACAGGAGCCTTGTACCAGGGCTGCCGCTATTCGTCACCACCGCGTCGGTCTCCATCTCCGCCAGCATCGGGTGAACTGCGCAGTAGTCGCCGATCAACACGACGCCGTTCACCGTCGCCCTACCGGCGCTCTTCTCCCCTTCAGCCTGCTTCCCTTACTTCTGATCGGCGTCCGGAAAACTAAGCGATGCAGTTTTTGGAGGACAAACCGCATTCCAACACAGGACTCCAATTCCTCCAGCGCGCCCCTACAATATGATTGCGGTCACAGTTGAGGGAGTGGACGTTGTGGCTTTGGTGGACACTGGGGCTGCGTTTTCTGTTATTCGTGCTGATTTGCGTGCCCGTCTTCGAAAAGTCACGACGCCTTATGATGGACCGACACTAGTTACAGGCCAGGGAACAATGATTCTCCCTTCCACTCTCTGTACTGCCCTTCTACTAATCGACGAAATTCTTCGTCATATAGAATTTGCTGTGCTATCCCCGTGCTGCCATGAACTCATCTTAGGCTGGGACTTTCTTTCCTCTGCTTCTGCGGCTATTTGCTGTGCACAACGTGTCGTCCATCTTACTGACACGGACCACTTGCTCAACGATAAAACCTACAGGCCACTTCGACTCATCGATGCATTAGACATCGAGTTACCACCGAATGAACATCAATTAGTTACAGTTTTGTCCAATGACGTCGACTCTGGTGACATTTTGGTCACTCCGTCACCGTGCTTCCTTAATAAAGGCATAGCTCTGGAATCAGGTGTGGCTCGCTTCAACAATAGATGAACTGTCCTCGCTGCTACCAACACCACACAAGATAAAATTTTACTGCCACGGGGCACTACTGTCGCCTGCGTTGCCGATCTGCAGCCTGTGTGCGTTGTGCCTCTTACCCCTGTCTCCTCTGAAGGCCATCCTGCAGATCACGCTGTTTCCTCGGCCTTTAAAGCAGCCATCAACAAAGATTTCAGTGACTCACAGAAACAGCAGCTGCTTGATTTGTTGGAAAAGCATGCAAACTCCTTTGACGTTCATTCATCCTCCCTGGGCCAGACAACTGCTACAGCACATCGTATTTTGACCGACGGAACATCCATTGTGCACCACCGTCCGTACCGCGTCTCTCTAGCCGAACGAAAAATCATTGAAGAAAACGTAGACGATATGCTCCAACGGGAGATAATCCGACCCTCAACCAGTCCTTGGTCGTCGCCCATCGTTCTGGTACGTAAAAAAGATAGTTCCGCACGATTTTGTGTCGATTACCGAGCACTCAATAAGATCACAAGGAAGGACGTATACCCCATGCCACGCATTGACGACGCCCTAGATTCCTTACAGGGTGCTGAATACTTTTCGAGCCTCGACTTGCGTTCCGGCTATTGGCAAATCCCCATGCACGAAGATGATAAAGAAAAAACTGCGTTTGCAACCCCGGACGGCCTATACGAATTCAATGTTATGCCGTTTGGTCTATGCAATGCGCCCGCAACTTTTGAGCGCATGATTGACACCGTGCTGCGTGGCCTGAAATGGAAGACTTGCCTATGTTACCTCGATGACATTGTTGTCTTTTCATCGACATTTCCTCAACATCGGCAGCGCTTGGACGAGGTCCTGATTTGTCTTGTGGACGCTGGTCTTCAAGTTAACATTAGAAAGTGCCATTTCGCCAGCAGATTTATCAAGGTACAAGGTCATGTTGTGAGCAAAGACGGAATTCGTCCAGACCCTGATAACACTGCTGTAGTGCTCCGCTTCCCTCGCCCTGACAAGCCGAAAGATTTGCGAAGTTTCCTTGGTCTCGCCTCTTACTTTCGGTGATTCATACAAAACTTTGCGTCCATAGCCGCACCACTTCATAAGCTACTTGCTTCCGGTATGCCTTTTCAGTGGTCTCAGGAATGTGAATCGGCTTTTGACAGGTTGAAGAGTGCCCTCACGACCGACCCTGTACTTGCTCATTTTCACGATGATGCACCGACCTTCCTGCACACAGACGCTAGCGGCCACGGTTTAGGAGCCGTGCTCCTGCAACGCGACAACTCTTTGCGAGAGAGAGTCATTGCATACGCCAGCCGCGTCATCTCCGCAGCCGAGAGGAACTACACGATCACCGAGCAGGAGTGCCTCGCCATTGTGTGATCAGTACAGAAATTTCGTCCATATCTGCATGGCTGCCATTTCACCATTGTGACCGACCACCATGCTTTATGTTGGCTTTCGACACACAAGAACTTGTCGGGATGCCTCGGACGCTGGATTCTACGCCTCGAAGAATATGATTTTGAGATCGTGTACAAGTGTGGAATGAAGCTTAGTGACGCCGATGCTATTTCTCGCTGCCCACTCCCAGCAACTCCTTTCGGGGTTTCCGCCATCAATTTGCACAACACGCCCTCGCAGTCCACGTATACGGCGATTTCCTCTCTCGCCTTTATGGACCAGCTGCCTTCGGACGACCCGCACAATTTTCCTACTCGACAGTTGGCTGACCCATACTGTCGACGTATTATAGGCTACCTCACTGGCAGTTCCCGTCCACCTAATGCAAGGCTCCGTCGCCAACTCTAGCAATTTAAGCGTGACAACTCGGTGCTGTACCGCAAAATTTACCATCCTGACGGTCAGCGCTGGGTTCTCGTTCTACCCCAATTGCTTCGGTCCGAAGTACTCAGGGCACTTCATGACAATCCGACTGCTGGTCACCTTGGTTACCATAAAACCTACGATCGCCTTCGAAGTCGGTTTTATTGGCCAGGCATTACGACTAGTGTAGCTCGGTACGTCGGGTCCTGCACTACCTGCCAATGTAGAAACTACCAACATGTGCTCCCGCCGGTACACTACAGCCTCTTCCGTGCCCAGCCACACCATTCTAAGTTGTAGGCGTCGATCTTTATGGCCCCCTCCCAGTCAGTGCTGCTGGAAACCGGTGGATAGTAACAACCATTGACCAATTGACGCGCTACGCCGAGACGGCATCCGTTACTACTGGTTCAGCTTCTGAGATTGCCGATTTCATCCTCCGAGTCGTTATACTGCGTCACGGTGCTCCACGTGTGTTGCTCAGTGACCGTGGAAGGGCCTTTCATTCACAACTAGTGAACGAACTTCTTCACGCCTCCGGCACAACTCACAAGACTGCCTCTAGTTATCATCCCCACACTAACGGCCTCACTGAGCGATCCCACCACACTCTTGCTGACATGATCGCCGCCTATTTTCAACCAGACCACAAAAACTGGGACGTTGTTCTACCATTCGTCACTTTCATCTACAATACGGCCATTGAGTGAACAACCGGCTACTCACCATTTTACCTAGTTTATGGACACTCCCCTACTTCTTTCCTGGACGTCTCTTTTTTTACCAGCTAAGCGAATTCATCTCCATCCTCTTCAGAGGAATACGTTTCACGACTCGCACAGCGCCACCAACGAGCTTGTATAAACACTGAAGCCCGCCAGCAAGACAGAAAGCTAGTTTATAATGAATCGCATCGTGCTGTATCCTTCCAACCTGGAGACGAAGTGCTCCTTTTGACGCCTGTTCGCACACCTGGTTCGTGACAAATTTCAGCCTCGGTTTATCGGGCCGTACACAGTTCTTGAAGAGACTTTACCAGTGAATTATCGCGTGACGCCACTTGTAGCCCCAGCAGATCGCCGTTATCGAACTAGAGAGGTTGTCCATGTCTCCCGTATGAAGCCCTTCATGCGACGTTCTTTGTCTCCTTCACTTGCCGCGGCGAGGCTGGCCGCTTTCACGTGGGGGGAATTGATGTGGGCATTTAGTATACGCATCCTCTTCACCGGTACATTATCATCATTATCATGTGTGGCTCATGCATCCTCATCGTTGTCGCATAGCATCATCATCTTGGCTCATTCATCGTAGCAGTCGGCTGCCGGTTCCTCAGGCCTAATGAATGGTAATCCAAATTAAGACTTCATACGGCACGCGTTCATCCCTCGTCGTAGTCGTAGTGCGTAACCAGTCTTACGTCTTGACCTGCGGAGTTGTGCTGGTGGGAGATTTTTCCTTTGCGTTGTTGAACAATAGAAATTATGCAGCTTGCGCGTTAACTAAAAGCCGAATTCTCCTGTCTGTGATTCCCAATTAGCAGCCATTGCCATTTACATTCAGCACTTTAAGACAAGAAAGGTTTTCTAGGTCATACTCACTGGGCGTACGCTCCTTGGTTTTAGAAAGGTTTAGCAAGCGTTGGGCCACAGCGCTATGAATACAGTGAACTAGTATATACCATGAACACGAGGTGGTTGAAGGTGTTAGGTCGACAGAAGCGCAAGCCATAAGAAAGCATGCGTGTGCCACCTCTCGTTTAGTCCTTGGAATGTCCGCTCGATAGTGGTGCTTCTATATGCGGAGTATATGATGAAAAGATGCGAGATGGCGGTACTTAGAGTGTTGACTAGGTGGACGAAGGGACACACAGGCAGATGCATTGACGGACGCATGGATGGCTGCATGGCGGATGGACGCATGAACGAACGCTGGGGCGGATGCATGGACGAAAGCAGAGACGGACGCACAAACAGACGCACGCACGGATGGGCGGATGGACGCACAAATGGTCACACAGACGGACGCACGGACGGATGGAAACACGGACGAATGGACAGACGGATGCTTCGCCCCACTCTTCAAGATTCACCTCGTGGATATGCTGCCGCTTTTTTCTATCTTGGCCGTCGAAGCATTGCTCGTTCACTGTATCATCGTTTACCGCAAGACGACCGCATGCATATCATTCGCAAACCATTGGCCTACTCAAACAATTTAACCGCACTCTTCTCTGTTTCTTCGCACTATGCTGACGATGTACACCGCATCTGACCAGCAAACTGGGACGCCGTTTCTCCTTTTGTCACATATGCGTACAATACTGCAATGCAAGCGACCATAGAATTCACATCATTATTTCTTTTAATTGGGCGTGAGCCATCATACCTGCAGATACCATGCTTTCTTACACACATGAAACCTGCAAGTGCCGTCGCATTTCCGACATTGCAAGGTACGCAGAAGATTGTCTACAGTTGGCTCGTTCCTTTAAGAGTGAGGACAAAGGTCGCCAGAAGCTTAAGCGTGACGACGACTGATCTGATGCTACTTTCCAAGCAGCTTACCTAGTTTTGCTCTGGGTGCCACCGAATACTCCTGGCCTGTTCTCCAAGTTTGAGGCTCGCTCTCACGGCCCCTACTACATTCTTGCTCAGATTTTTCCCGGCAATCACGAAGTCCAGCCCTTCAAACCATTTGATGAGTTTTGTCTTCGTGGCCGAGAAATCGTCCAGGTCCCTCGCATCAAGCCCTATTATGGCCCGGCTATACAACCAACGCCTTAAGTCATCAGGATGGCTCCTCTATTCCCTCAGGGCAAATGCAGTGAAAGAAAGACGACGACTCAAGACACGAGCTAGTAAACACCAGCGTCAATAGCAGCAACAGACTTGAGCTTGCGCTTGCCCGGATTTCGGCCGTTTGACGCCATCTGCTCCTCAACTGCTTCACGTTTAACGTTTGTCGAGGCTTCCTGACGTTTAGCGTGAATAAATCACGTCACACTTGGAACATGATGGCACCCCACGGTAAAATACGTAAAGACGGAGTCTTGGGCATGGGGGACGAGGTCGTGACTTGAAATATGTAAAAGTACAAGGTGCTTGAAGGCTTTACATATCACCGACTCACTACAGACTCTGCAAATGAGGGCTCTATACCCCTGAATGGTTGTTACGAAAGAATCCAGGGGTACTGCAGTGGAAATAGGCAGCTGCATTCACACCCACATAGCGAGCTCAGTGCTGCGAGGGCGACCGCGCTAAGATGCTCCATTAACAAAAAAGTATGTTTGTAGAGTGTGCAACTTAAGTGGTGTACAGATACGGCATACCTATCCTATGCGGACGCGATTATATTGATCAGATGAGCAGACCGAAACTGCCTCCATGGTATTCTGCCCTTGACCTACTTCGCCATGCACTGCCAGGAAGGCGGGTGCACTGCAGATTTTTCGAGAACGAGAGTTCTGTTCCGCAACTGCAACCAGCTGACTGAGGGAGATACTTGAAGTCCACAGAATTCGAAAGATAGAGCCAAACTGCGTCAGAGAACCGTTAATTGCTCTGTATGATAACAAAACTTCGTTTTAAAGTAATACTTGTAACATTAATAGGACAACATGCCTCATGTCTAGCCAGAAGCGATTTTTTATTTTTTAGTTTTTTGCCTTGATAGAGCATTGGCGAATAAATGTGTATGTTTGGTGTTTCTTCATAAAATCTCTTTTGAAAGGAAGTTCTCTTCTTGTGTCCTTTCTTTACTCTTTCTTTTTGTTGCGTTGTTTGCCTTGACCAGCTTTCAATTGTTACCAACTTGCCTAGTTTCTATACCACTTACATAAATCTGCACTGTTTCCACTAATCCACCCACGGCGTATAGAGACATGAGACATAAGTCAATAGTGTACAACCACCGCAACGCTCTTTTACATCACAAGGAGGTGTGCAGAGCATGGCAAAAAGCACGGCACAAAATGGCTTATGGAATGATGGGGGGCGCTCGTTTATGGTCCAGCCAATGGGATCACCTACGACTGATTCACAGAGCTGAACAGAGAGCTCGTGTTAGTGGGGTCCTTGAAATGGGGCGCCACCCTGCCAGACAAACTACGATCTTCACTCTGTATATTTCCTACAGGGAACTGGAGTTCTACGCTGTCTGGTTTATGTATATAATAAAGTTTTTTCTTACTACTACAACTACTACTACTACAGCGGGACTATCTAATCCACAGGAGTTGATTTCGTGACCTTTCTTGATGATCTTATGAAACATGGGAGAAAAGATTGCTTGGTTGCAGATGTTTTCCCTTTTGTTGATACATAAAGGTGTTAGGCGAACAAGCCATTCATAGTTCAGGTCAACTTCAGGTACTTCATTTAAGCTGGATGAAATCACTTCTGGGCACCTTCAGGAGTATCCTCAAGTTCGGCTCTCATTCTACAGTGATTCAAGCCTGTGCTTTCGATTTGCGCACCTGGTTCTTTCCCTTGTTCTATTAACTGCATTGAAGGACATCTTGTAGACGAGTTATTAGTATTCACCTAATTATCTAACCAGTAATTATCTAACCGTCGCCTAATACCTAAAGTATTAGGAGACGCCTCTTTTAAACAGGGGAACATGCCATCGCCCGGGTGGGTCGGGTTTTTGAGAGGCTGGTACCAGAGAAACGAACTATCAGCGTCAAATGAATCCGGAACAGCGTCGAGCGTTTGTGATAGTAAACTGCGCACTGTCCACTTGTCCCCATGAACAGGCACGCATATATGCGCAGAGCTGACACACCGAACAGACACACAAGCACGCCTGTGTTATATATATATATATATATATATATATATATATATATATATATATATATATATATATATATATATATATGGGTGGGCCTGCCTTCACACGTTTGTCGACCTCTTTTTATACTATATATATATATATATATATATATATATATATATATTGTCAAGGTACTAAAGTTAGTGCAAGTAACAGTGTAGCAAACAGCGGAACAGCTTCGACCGAGCAGCGCGATTTCGTCGTCGTCTTTCTGCCGACTAAATCCTTCACACGAACAAGCAATGATGACAATGGCCACGCAACAGCTAGAAACCCACTACATGCTTGTGTCATTACTCCTCCTCTCGAAAAGCGTCGACTTGATCCTTTCGAATATATAAAGGCAGCAAGTCTTCAGCGTGAGTAATACGGCTTCATCCTAGCCACGTGGATGATGTCCGGATGGGCACCACGGCAGGAGGACTGCACGCTGGGCTCGGCGATACCTTCGTAATTTACACCGCTGAGGCGCTGAAGAAACCGGTAAGGACCGGAATAAGGACGCAAGAGCTTCTCAGAGCGTCCACGTTGGCGTACGGGACTTCAGAGCCATAATTTTTCTCCGGGGTGGTAGGTGAATTTACTGTGCCGAAGTTTGTACCTATGAGCATTGTGTTGTTGCTGAGAGCAAATGCGTAAGCGAGCCAGTTGTCGAGCTTCTTCGGCGCGCTGCGCATGCTGGTCTGCATTTTCGGTGGTGGTCGTAAATGCGTGAGGTAACAGCATGACGTTTAAAATCCTAGTAACCTCGCGGCCGTGAAGCAGGCGGAAAGTTGTATATTCTGTAGTTTCTTGCATGGCGGTGTTATATGCGAAAGTTACGAAAGTGAGGACACTGTCCTAGTTTCTATTGTCTACGTCGACATACATGGAAATCATGTCTGTGATGGTTTTACTGAGCCGTTCTGTTAATCTGTTAGCATGCGGATGGTAAGCTGTCGTTCGTAGATGTATGGTGCTGCTGAGTGTCATCACTTCTTCCAGTAGTTGGGCAGTGAAGGCCGTGCCTCTGTCTGTTAAAATCACGGCCAGTGCACCATGGCAGAGGACGACAGCATGAATGAAGAAATTCGTGACATCGCTTACCGTACCGCACTGGAGTGCTCGTGTTTCACAAAAACAGGTTAAATAGTCAGTCCATTATTATCCAGCGATTCCCCACTGAAGATTTCGGAAATGGACCTAGCAAGTCCATGCCAACTTTTGGAAATGGTTCTCGGGGTGGCTCCACAGGGTGTAGAAGACCAGCAGGCTTCATGGGTGGAGTTTTGTGACGCTGACAGTCTCGGCAGGTTTTGACGTTGTGCTTGACGGTACGGACAGTTTGGGCCAGTAGTACGTGTGGCGAATACGTGTCAGAGTACGCGAGCATCCTAAATGCCCGGAAGATGGTTCATCATGGAACGCCTTAAGGATGTCGTCTGGCATCACAGAAGGTATGCGGTTCGAGCGTTGGCACCAAAGTTCCGCTTGTAGAGGACTTTGTCACGAAGGAAAAATGATGAAATCGTGCGCCTATATGTTCGTGGTGGCTGTTAAATTTTGTGCTCGAGGTAGTCAATAATCGGGCGAAGTTATGTGCTGCCACGCTGTTTTTGAGCCAAGTCGGAGGCTGTGATAGCTATGAGGAAACTCTAGTCGTCAGTTTGGTCAGGAGGAATCGACTCGACTGGGGTGCGTTATAGGTAGTCAGCATCTGTGTGCTAGCTTCCTGCCTTTTAAACTGCCGTAATGTCAAATCATTGTAAGCGGAGACTTCATCAAGCTAGGCGGCCTGAGGGGTCTTTGAGGCCAGCAAACCAGCACAAGGAAAGGTGGTCGGTGACTACTTTGAACGGTCGCCCGTAAAAATACGGTCGAAACGTGGCTATGGCCCACACGACAGCTAGGCATTCCTTTTCTGTGGCGGAATAGTTCTTTTCAGCCGATGATAACGTATGACAAGCATAGGCGATCACTCGCTCGATACCTTCCTGCCATTGCACAATGATGGCTCTGAGTCTAAAACTACTTGCATCTGTATGCACTTCAGTGTTGGCATTTTCGTCGAAATGACCCAAGATTGGAGGAATCTCGAGGTGTCGTCGTACCTCGCGAAAAGCTTCGTGTTGTTCTGGGGCCCACACAAAATCATCGTTGTCTGTTGTAGTGTTGGTTTAAAGGTTCTGCTATTTTGAACAAGTTCAGAACGAAGCGACAATAGTGCGCACAAAGGCCCAGAAAACGGCGTACGTCGAGTTTGTTTGTCGGATTTGGGAAGGCAGCGACAGCCAGTGTTTTCTCGGGGTCTGGGCGAATTCCTTCACTGTTGACGAAATGGCCGAGAAACCTGAGCTTCTCCTAGCCGAAGTGGCATTCTTCGGGCTTGAGCGACAGGCCAGCTGTTTGTAGCGCCTTAAGTACTGCACGAAGACGCTGAAGGTGCTGCTCGAAAGCCGATGAAAAAACGCCGACATCTTCCAATTAGACAAGACACAATTGCCACCAGAGACCAGACAAAAGTGTGCCCATCATTCGTTGGAATGTCGCGGGAGCAGAGCACAGTCCAAAAGGAAGCACCCTGAATTCAAAGAGAATGAAGGAAGTATTTTCGCGGTCACGCTCATCGACCTCGATTTGCCAATAACTACTGCGTAGACCCTTGGATGAAAAGTATTGGGTGTTTCTAAGGTGGTCGAGTGAGCCGTCTATGCGAGGAAACGAATAAACATCTCTCTTTGTAACGGTGTTCAATTTACAATAATCAACACAGAAACGCAATGGGCCGTCTTTATTTTTCACCAACACAACCGGTGATGCCCATGGGCATGTAGATGGCTGAATGATGTCCGTAAGCATTTGTTGTACTTGGTCGTGGACGACGTCTTGTTTTTATTGGGAAACTCGATAAGCATGTTGTCGAATAGGCCTTTCGCTGGGCTCTATTAAGATTCTGTGCTTTGCGAAGGTTGTCTGCTTGATTTTGGACGTCGTGGCAAAGCGATCACTGAAGGAAAAAAGGAGGGAGCGAAGAATCTCTTGCTGTGAAGTTGACAGTGCTTAGTTCACATCAAGCTTAACCGGAGACTGTTTGTCATCGCGAGGACCGGAAGAGAGTTGCGCGAGTGAGAAGGCGGCTTTCGATTCTCCGATTTCTTCGAAGTAAGAGATGACACACTGCCCTATGAGGTGCTGGTATTCATGAGTGATGTTTGTTTGTAGAATTTTCGCAGGCTCTTGTGTCAATTCTATGAAAGCATGGGTGACGCATACTTGACGAGGCAAGACCACGGGCACATTACCTTCCACAACTCCGAGAGCCATTCGGTTGATGTCACTCGGCACGTTAACCAGAACAATGGAACGGGGCGGTACTGTCACTGAATAGTCGGATACACGCAACGTGATCTTCCGCGATTTACAATCATTGGAATGTTTGTTACGTGAAAACGACCAGCAATTCTCTGAGATTTATAATAGTTCCATATTCTCGAAGGAAGTCTAATCCCAAGATCACCTGCCTAGAGCATTCTTGAGTAGGACAAAAGTCCCCATGAAGGTCGAAGCGCCAATATGTACTGGAGCAGTGCACATCCCAACCGGCGTCACTAGATGATAAACCGTGGTACGGAGCTGCGGACCGTTCCATGGCATCACCACTTTTCGGAGAGCAGCCACTAAGTCACCACTCATAACGGAATAATCGGCATCGGTATCCACGAGTGCAATGGTCGAGTGATTGTCGACGGTTATAGAAATATCGGCGGAATTTGCTGCTTCACCTTCAAAACATTTCATGATAGAAATATTGGTGTCGTGAACGTGTCGTGGCGTAGGATGTTTGTCAGTTCAGTGAACATCGGCCCTGCCGCCAGAGGCCGCTGGCCTCAGTTTTCCTGGCGTGGGCCAGGACTTTAGGACCTGTTTCGTACACCAGAGAACGTGGCGTAACGACTAGGTGAGCCGAGGCGTCGAGAATAAGGTGAGTGTGGCCGGTGGCTTTGTGCAGAAGGAAACAGCTGCTGCGCTGCTAGGTATTGCTGAATCTCGCGAGGCCGCTCACCATTGCTGGGTCGAAACCTGTTAGGGTGAAACTCCTGAAGGTCAATCCTGCGATACGCACACTGACGGTACAGATGACCTGCTTCACCGCAGTGATAGCAAAGAGGCCTGTGGTCAGAGGTGCGTTATACGTCAGATTTACGGGTGACTTCACACGCAACATCATACAGGAAAGTGCTCTCGTAGTTACTTGCAGGTGCGAATGAACGGGGCGATGGTGAGAAAGTAGGGGGTGGCTGGCGTCCGGTACAAAGTGGAAAACTCCTGAATGCTTCGGCGTAAGACAGACCAGGAGCTTCCGCACGCATTGAAAGCAATTCTTGGGTCACACTCCTGAGTTCATTGCGAATAATGTCTCCCAGAATCGTCGCAATAGAATGAGCAGAAGTGGGACGGACTTTTTCAAGCTTCTCGTCAAAAATAACTATTTTCTCAGAAACAACTATCTCTTTATTAGTGAACAACATGCGCTGGTTTTCTCAATTGTAAAGAGTGCGCGCGTTTACTTATACCTACATCTTGTACTAGCGTTACGACTCGTTACACTACTACGACGGGAACGAACGGGTGCCGCTATAAAGAGCTTCGCCCACAAAATTGGCACCCGCATCTTCCCAGGGGCAAAACTCAAGTAAATGCATCGTACAGTGGCATGGGGGGGGGGGGGTGTATCGCGTGAATGTTGTGTAATTCGGTATGGTTTGGGAATACTTAATTGTTCATCATCATCGTCATCATGTTCAGCCTGACTACTCCTACTGCTGGGATAAGGCCTCTCCCATGATCCGCCAATCAAACCGATCTTGTGTTTCTGCTGCCACGTTATGCCTGCGAACTTTTTACTGACTTTCTGTCCCTCCTTCGTGCGTTTGCCTTATCTGAGAATCTAGTCAGTTACCTTTACTGACCAGTGGGTAACCTGCTTACATGCTACTTGCCCGGCCAACACCGACTAAATACAAAATAAAAGAGGCCCAGTTCTTTTACTGAGCATGCTCAGTATTATTGTATCCCCACATCTTTTATTCGGGCCAATCTAGCCGCAGCAGCTGCGATAGCCGGAGCGTTGCGTCTCCTAAATCGTGAACAAAACTCTGGCTTCCGCTGCCTTCACGGCGCAACTGGGCCCCCACCCTCTGTCATCATTGCGGCAGCCCTTCGGCCTTGAAGTTTATTCGGTGTTAGCGCGACCCACGTCCTTCTTATTTCGCCTTTATGAATCTTCTTCATTCAATGAAGGAAAATTGTTGCCTTCAGCGTCAAGTGAAAGCCAAGATGCCCTTGACTGAATTCCGAACGCGCGAACTAGAGTGCGAGCAGTTGTTTTTTTAATTGCAGACGCTGCCTGCGTCGGCATTGCAAGGCGAGGCAGGGTGAGGGGAGTGACATTTTTGTGGCTGTCTTCCTGGGTCGGCACGAGACGTGAGCCGCACTTGTCGCTGAAGAGTGACATCGTGCGACTAAGGAATGCTCAACATTCAGAACGCGCTTTAGCTGGTTTTGGCAGGAAAACACCAGGCTGGGTAGTGTTACATAAAGCTGTTGTGTTGATTTCTCGGTGAGCAACTGTCCCAAACGTACACTGCGTTTTCGCTCTCAAAACAAGGTTTTCCACCCCACCCATCTTCTGCGAAAAAATGCCATCGCTTTGCCATAGATCTGCGAAAGCGAGCGACCGTACTGTATGAAAGGAGGTTATACTACCTTTACTTGATGTTCCCTAAGGATGTGTTACTCGACGTCTCCATGTGACCACCTTGGATCTTTGAAGATGTTATGCCTTAAAGCAAAAACAGATTAAGAGCTTTCCAAATAACTGTCAAGACACCGAAGTTAACCAAGCTGCGGTATCTTTGGCGCTCCCCATCCCGCAGTGCGCAGTGTGTCGAGTGTACGAAGTGCGATCCCTCGCCGGGACCGGAAGCTGCAGAGTGGGTGGCTGGTGCGTGAAGGCCTCGGTGTAATCACGGAAGTGAAGTGTGTCTGTCTGTGGTCGAAATGTCGAAAAGGAGAGGGCAATGGCTGGAGCACCCAAGTGATTGCAAACAGTGGACCCTTCCGGCATTGACACTTTGAGCAAGAACGTACGCATTGGCAAACTAATCGGCACATTACACGCCAATATACCCTATAGCCGGAGGCGTGCACACGTATTTATAACGCCAGGGTGGCCTTTTTGGGGGTCTGCATGGAACGGGGCGCAGATAATGTAGGCACGTAGTTTGTGATGAGTCATCAACCACCACTTGAGCCAATGTGCCGATGTGCAAGTTGCGGCAGTGAATTAGCCCAAACACTCGCACCCTAAAAACCTCCAATTTGACTCCTGCGATCGACCCACACCTCTTACACCTCTGGAACGCTCGCCGCGGGCTTTAAAGCGCTGGAAACGTAACAAACTCTCTCTAAAACTTCGCGCTCGCATTGAGGCGCTCACTGCATAGGTTCTGGAATACTGTGCGATGCTTGCCGATTCAAATCGAACTGATACCTGCACAAAGCCGGCGAACCAGATGAGCTTTATGGGGACCTGGCGGCTATTTTTTAGCCTTCTGGGTCCCTCCAGCACTCGGGAAAAAACAAAACGCTAGCTCCACTGTGCTCTGCATGCCTATCTTGGCACTACAGACCAACTCGCGCGGAAATTGTGCAACCAATAAATCTGTCGCACAACTGATCCCTTAGGCCCAGAATATATGTATTTCGACATCCCTAGTTCGATGCGCCATACAGGCTTTTAAATTTACGGGCAGCACTGGTGAAAATGTGACAGGACATGGTCCCTGGGTGGGATGGCATCAAAGTGTCACTTCTGGCAAACATTCTTGACGAGGCACACCTCTCACTACTCCACCTCATAATCTTGATATGGGGTGGCTCCCTGCTCCCATCGGAATGGACAACATCACTGGTCACATTCATACCCAAATCGGGCAAACTGGTCCGCATCGACGCATTCAGACCCATATCACTAAATTCCTGTGCCAGAAATCTATTGCAAACCATGGTCCACGAACGACTTTCCGTCTACGTCGAGGCCAGGAGACTTTTTCTGACACGTTCTTTGTCTTTCACCCACATCTATCTGTGTAGAACATCCTGCTCCAGCTTCAACACGAGTTTATAAAACCGTCCACTATGCGCTGTAATGATAAAGCCGTGCTCGCTCTCGATATTAGAGGAGCGTTTGATAACACCAAACACAGCATTATTCTTTCTAGCCTCTCTACCACAAACTGCGGTCAGAAGAATTTCATTTGCATTCGAGCTTACTATCTCATCGTGCCGGTTTCATCCGCCTTGATTCTATCGAACATGGCGTGTACCTATTAAGCACACTGGGTACATCCCAAGGTGCAATCCTGTCGCTTCTACTCTTTTACCTGGCCGTAAAGAACCTTCGCTTTTTTCTGTGTGAGGTCGAGGGAATATACAACGCACCATATTCCGACGATCTTACAATTTGGACCAACACTGGCTCCCCAGCACAAATCGAAGCGTACCTACAAAAGGCTGCCCTTCTGGCTAATGCCTACACTGCTTCGTGCAGCCTAGAGTGATATCTAGCTAAGTGGGCTATTCCCTCGATGTCCCATTTACCATCACCTCAGGTTTTGCTTTTACCTGGTCCTGCTTCATCATTCGAGAAAATTCGAGCTTTTGGGCTTCACATCACAATATCTCTAGATCCCAAGGACGCACTACCAAGCCTCTGACGCACCAGCGAACAATTGAGCCATAAGATACGGCTGGTATCTACCAAACGCGGGGCCTCCATGGGACCCAGTACATGTGGTTGAGCCATGCGTTTGTGACCAGGCGCGTCCTGTACGCCTCACCTTACTTTCACCTAGGTCGTCACCACAAGCACCAGCTTGACGTCCTCGTTCGTTCACTATACAAACGTGCACTCGACCTTCCCATTGCCACGTCCACGAGCCGATTCATGGCACTGGGGGTACATAACTCTTTTGCAGAGCAGCGGGAAGCTCATTGTGTTAACCAAATTAATCGTCTGTCGCAGATGCCCTCAGGGCGACGTCTACTACACAGGCTCGGCCTCATTACGATCGCTCATTAAGACATTCCGACGTCAATACAGGAACTTAGGCGGAGAAAACTATGCGTGGAACCATTACCCCGCAAGGTAAACCCCGAGCTAGATTCCGGCCTGAAACTAGCACTTTCTGCGGCCGTTCAGGTGCGACACTTCGACCACCTTGGCGTTTTCTACGTACACGTCTCAGGCCCCTCCCCCTCGGGTCACTTCACGGCCACCGTGACCACAGAGGAAAAACACGTTGAGGGCCTCTCCTTTAGAGCTAGCACTGTGACGCAAACAAAGGAGGTTGTAATTGCTATGGCCACCTCGCATCCCACCTCACGCATCCTCCTGATGGACTCGCGCTTGCCCTGTTGCCTTCAGGGCTCCATCGCCCCGCTGGCACCTCACTTACATTGGGCAGCCTCTTGGTGTTTTCACCCTTACACCATCCATATAGTGTGGACCCGCGGCCACTCGGGCCTGCCCGGCAACGAGGTGGCGAATGCTGCTGCCAGCGTTTCTTTCATCCAGGCCGTTGCCCCTCCAGGTCCAGAGTCGAAATCGGGCAATACGAACCTGATGCGAAGGAACACCTATCTCAGTCAGGCGGTCACCAGGCATATTTTGCCGGAAATAAGTGCACACGCTCGACCTGTCATGTCCTTGCCGACACCTAACACGTCATTGCCTCGTGCCCCACTAACCCCCTTCCTTCTTAACCCTCTTTCCCCATCCCAACTAGAGAGGCTTGGGAGAAGTACCTGCTTGGCTGCTGAACCTTGGATGCTCAACGCTCCTTGGTGAGGCGCGCTGGAGCAACAGCCAACACCATTGGCATCCCGTAATAGCGTCTTGCCACTCAAGCATGCAATATGATGCCACCCTCTGGTATAATTTTTGTAATAAAGTGTTTGTACCACTACCATCGTGCATGTTAAAATGGCGCGCTCTGCGATGAAGCGAGTGACTGGTGGTATTCAATGATAACTTGAATAGGAACTGCATTAAAAACACTATTCGAAGGTTTTGGCGCTGCACAGAAGCATTTCCGCATGTGTGAGAGACGCAGAACCGTATGTCCAATCCAAACAGGCGCACTTGCGCAGTTACAGGGAAGTGAAGACTGAGAGAAAGCGTCGGTGCCTGAGTGTCTGTGGCCTAAACTGTAGACGACGTGGATGTCGTTGTCTCACAGACGCAATGACCAACGGGCTGGACGACCAGAGGGGTCATTTTAGGACGACAATCAGCAGAGGGTGGGATGATCAGTCACGATATGAAATGGGCGGCCATATATAGGTAGGTTCTAAATTTAGCGATTGCGCAAATGATGGGTGGACAATCATTTTCTGTCACCGAATAATTTTATTGAGTTCTCATGAGTAGTGCAACTCACGTAAGAAACGAGTTACTCGTCGAAGTGAGAGTTTCGCCGAGCAAGGTTAGCGCTAAGGCCGGCTCCACTAGGGTGCGTGTGGATTGTGTAAGGGTCGTCTGGGTCGAAGTGATAGTGTGTAGGCGGCAATGTCAGAAGATAACGTAATTTCGTGAATGTGTCGTCGCAGGCGGGTGACCATTGCGAAATACCTTGGCTGTCAGCAAGTAGACGTGTTAAAAGGGGCAATATAGAAGCCGAATCAAGAATAAATTGCCGAAAATGCGAGCATAGTCCTACAAAGCTCTAGAGTTGAGTTTCGACGGCTTAGGAAACTTGCTGACGGCGTGAAGCTTGCCTGGGTGGGGTGGAACGCCGTCCTTGCTCACAGCGTGGCCTAAGGTGGTGAGATTTCGGGCGGCCAAATGACATTTTTTTAGTTTAGTTGTAGCCCGTCCTGTGTGAGAGGCATTCCGGACACTTGCGAGGCGCCAGAGAGGGGTATAGAAGTCTATCGAAAAAACCACGACATTGTTCAGATACGAAGGTAAATGTGCCACTTGAGACCTCGACGTATGTTCATAAGACGCTCAAAGGTGGCAGGGGCACCAGAAAGGCCGAACCGCATCGCATTGAACTCATACAAGCCGCCAAGAGCTACTAACGGAGTTTTGGGGTGGTCGGCTTTTGTCACACAAATCGGGTGAGGCCCTACCAATCTAACATCGACGTGCAGCTGGCTCGCAATCTTCCACTTTACACTTCTGCCTGCGACGCGTGAAAGGCCTCACCCGAAGTGTGTGACATCATCCGGCGCCCACGACAGGATTGGCCCACCACATGATTATGTTTGGGAGACTGACGTAACTCTGAGGGTTCAGTATGTAGCCGTCCTGTTACTGCTTTGTTGGTCGGCAACTGTTTGTAGCAATGAACGACACGGAGTTAGACAGGCTTATCGAGCAGGGCAAGATGTTTGGTTTTGTAGGCAAGGAGCTGTATAATTTTGTCCAAACAGAATAAAATAGACCTAAAAAGGAGCGCGATGCCGAACGCCTTAGGTACAAGCAACACCTGGAATTTTTTATAGAGCAGCAGAGAGTAAAATTCAGACTTAAAATTCAGAGGGAGAAAGAACGCTTGGGACTCTGTACGACTCGGATGGATCGCAGCTGAGCCTCTAGAATTCCCGGTCTTGTCGTAGACGCCAGATGATGTCACACACTTAGGGTGAGGCCCCGCTGATCCAACAATCGACGTGCGGTAGACTCACAGGTTTCCACTTTACTCCTTGGCCTGCGACACCTGAAATGCCTCGAAATGACACACCTCAAACTTATTAGCAGGTTGGTCGACCCGTGCGGGTTCGCACGTGTGATGATGTATGAGCCTGACTGACGCACTCATAGAGAAGACACGAAGATTTCCTTAAACACAACTATTATTTAATTATATTTAAGGCAGTAAGCAGGATATTACAACAAAAAACAAAGGAAAACGTCATTATGCGAAGAAAATAACAACAAGGCAAACTATGCTCTAAAAGAACACTAAAATAGGTACAAGTCACCACAACGCGGCATGCTTATAAAATCACAACATAGAATTCAAAACGAAATACAAAGAAGTAATTACGACAGGATCATGCTCGTTCTTCTGAACATCTATGAGCGTCGAAGCGCATAGAGCTATACTTTTGGGAGATGATTTAGACACCAACCAAAAGTATTGAAAAAATCCGAAGTTCTGAAACCGACTTGGTTCCTTCCTTAAGGTTGACTGCGGAGCTACGTAGCAGCGGCGTCTTCCAAGCACTCGCAGGATGGATAATGACCCATCTCTCTCTCGTTTTTCTATGGAAAGCAAGAAAGAGATGAAGTATAAGGTATATCATTTGATAAATTCAAAAATAGGCGTGAACCCTCAAACCGGGTGCCGCCCTTGCGAAAAAAGCAGATGCAAAGTATGCAAACACAGGCAGACAACGACAGTGGCGGAAAGCAGCCATTCAGATTTTAAGCACAAGGTTAGAGGTGCACTGGACTGTGACTCAGATAACGTCATACACCTTCTGGAATGTGGGGTATGTAACCTTCAATACGTGGGCCATACAGTCACACCGTTTAGAATTAGATTCAACAACTATCGGTCACATGTACGTTCCTTGCCAGGCCTTCTACTTTCGAAACACAGTACATTAAAAGACCACAGTTTTGATGACATCAGAGTTACACTATTGGAAAGCAATTTTCGAACAATCAGAGAGCGGGAACAACGGGAATCTCTATTTACCTACAAATTCAACACAATAAAAAATGATATAGATGAGCACCCAGGCACTCTCTCAGTGTTACGATCACTAAAAGACGCAAACATCCCTCTTTAATCAGTTTTCTGCCCCTAGCCTTCCATTACAATAATAATATTGCCCCCTAAAAAAGCTTTCAGCCTACACATCTGCCAATAGAGAAATGGTTTGTCAATTCAAGCACAGCCGGAACGCACAGATAAGTGGTCCTGGATGTCGTACAGTTCCCCTTTTTTTCTTCTTGCTTTCATTTTTTTTCTTCTTTTTTTTCACTGACAGGAGCCAATGCATAGCATGAATATTGATAGCGGTGCCACAATTACCGGATTTTTCATATCTTCCAACGCCACCAACATGCACTTGAAGCACTCAAGCTCTCCCCGCCGATTTGTCGTAAACTTCAAAGGAGGGATAGCCGCCAGCGGACTGCACCGTAGGGTGAAATACAAAAACGGTGGTCAGAATGTCCTTTTGTTTGAAGGGTGGTTGCTTGAAGGGTGGTTGCTTGGAAGGTATTGTTGACAAAGATGGCATAGCTCTTTTACGTTCGTCGTAATTGGTTGAGTTCCTGTTCCTCCCTAATCCCATCATGTCCCTCTTGCTTCTTTCTAAACGTTTCGTTCTCCTTTTTTTTCTTTTTTTTCTTTTTTGTTTATATATATATATATATATATATATATATATATCATAATACATAACTAATCTGCAGTGTGTTATGCCAACACAAACTCTGATTTAAGTGCTTCGCACATGCGAACATGACACCAGTGCAGGCTGCCCGTAACGCTGCCAGCGCAGTTTTCAACAAGTCTTCAAAGTATAACTATTTGTTCACCGCCAATAAATGTCAAATGACGCAATTGTTGAGCTTTCTATCTTGCGTGCAGTTCAAACATAAGAACGTTTGCGTGAGCACAGGTAGCAGCGACCTTATCATGCGTAACAGTAATTTATTTTATCGTTTACATTGTTCTAACATACCTCTAATTGGATGGAGCTTGTACAAATTCAATTTTATGAACTATTGCAGGTCCGTTACACTGTACGAATTGGAGGATGCGGCTCCTTTTCTGGGTGCACTGCGGACTGCAGGAGGCATCAAGCACTACGGACTCCTGACTATGGTTACGGATCAAGGCGAATACAGTTCGGCCATTTCAGACATGCAATCCGTTATTGCTGTATGTAATAGAGGCATGCCAAAGTATGGAGGGGTGTTCAGTTTTCAGTACAATGAATCCTGAAAGGCGCGAAACGTTTTAACATAAGAACGAGGCAACGAACACGCACTTGCCCAAAGGAACTTGAAGAGGTACTATAATTGAAGCTCTACATGTTCAGGAGTAGGAAAGGTATGGCGGTTAGTGAGCCTACTGCACTTCTAATGAATCTCTAATGCAAGCACGGTTCAACTGATAGGGTCTACATTCTCCCGATAGTTTCACCACTGGTTATATATAATTGCTAGGGGTTATTCAACCTGCCCCTTGTATTTCTCGCTGTTAAATCATTTTCTGTGTTCTCAACAACCTCTATTCGATTGCCACTAAACGCAAGGTTTCAAGCAGGCATCTAATAGAGGTGTTGCAATAGACACCGAATGATACAACAAAAGACTTATATTCCTTAGCGCATAAATACTGGTGGCACGATCCAGCCTTTCGCGTCGATTAGCTGTTGGGAATGCGCGGAAGGTTATTTTGATTTTGCAAGCAACTTATTCATGAACTTAACACGACCACTAACAAGCGCGACAACGCGAATTACGTTAGCTTATTATTATCGCACTATCCTCACATGCGGGTTTGTTAAAGCTTTGGAAGCGCATGAGTGCTTAAAGTGGTCAAAATAAGCACCACCGTTTTCCCGAAATTTCATTTTTTTGCTTCATAAAGGCCCTTTTATGATACCTTCAGGAACGTTGCCCACCGCCACAATTATTTAGCCTCACTATCAGAGTAAAAAAATGGTCATGCTCCTCAGCATTAACTTGTAACAAAGGCGTAAACACTAAACAGTGAAATCAACGATTGCCATTGGTGGCTACTTTTTGCCAATCTTGCCATTTTTCAACCTATTTCTGCGGACAATTATTCAGACGGGTTTTATAGCAACTTTCAAGATGCATTGAACTTTAATTCTTGCTCTCTTACTGGCATATTTTGTTGTAAAACTTCAAGCTAGAACAGCCACAGAGCTTAAATATTCGCCGTCGTTTGGAAGCTTTTCTGCACTGCTGGCCTTTGCCTGCACATGTTTTTTTTGTCGGCAAGGGGCCTATGCGTATCGCGGCACGCAACCAGTGTGCCTCCGTGTGAAGAGACAGAAACGTGTGCACGTAAGAAAACGCATGTCCTTATTGCACACTGCAGATGTCAGGGTGTAACACTGAAACACAGCGCATCCCCAAGAAATATCCGAAAATCAGTGACACCCAACTGCCCATCTTCGTTCACATTCCGCTGTCTGAAGCTATCGTAGTTCTATTGTAGCTTTGTACCAAATTCAGCGTAAGGAGGCAATCAAAAAAACCTGCTTCATAACTGTGTGTTCTTGTCGGTTAGATGGGACAATGGAAAAAAAATTGCTTTTGCAAGAATTTCCCTATTTTATACAAACTGCACGCTCACGTACTGAAAGTAAAATAACTCTTTTGTTAATTTGCAACTTATCTGCAGTTTGTAGACCAACCGACAGTGACAAATATTGTGCTACTTATACTCAATTTTTGCTTATTAAAATTGTAGTATTTCCTGTTGAATACTAGCAAGTATGTATTGAGCATCATCTTTTGATATATTCAGCTGCAAATTTGGCGCTAAAAATGCAGGATGTGGGTATTTTGGCTATGTTGAATATTATTCCGAAAGAGCGGTGAAGACGAAAAGGACCAGAGCGTGTTCCCGAGCACGCGCCCGCAGTCTATTTTTTTCTTAGTTTTGAACCAAACGTCTAATAAAGAATACGTACTCTACTGCTCTTCTTTCTGGTTTTCATCAATTTAGTGCTATGAACAAAATGAAAGGATCAGTCGAAGCCTGCTAACAATAAAGTGAGTTTTCTGAATATGACGGCTGATCGACAGCATCAACGCGGGGAGGCAGGCTCACAAGCGAACAGTACGCGTCATTACGAGACCTTCGATTTCCGATAAGACGACTTGGAAAAGCTACGATGAAAACGCACCATGGTTTGAGCAGGGATACCAGAATTATCATCGAGATGGTGACTCGTATGCACTCCGAACCAGTGCCAACCAGTGAGCTAAGCGATCATCTTAAGCTGTTGAAGTCAAAGAAAACCATGCTAACGAATTTTGACAGCCTAATAGAATAGGATGTTGCTGAGCATAACCTTGAGGATGAGACTCGAAGTGTCGGGCAATACTAAGAACATATCGTCGCAGCGAAGTGTCTCGCCGAACGTATAATATCATCACCTCGAGCAAATCGTAGCTAGACACGCATCTCATGATGACTCTCCTCCAGCCCTTGCACAGATTGGGCTTTCTAAGCTTGATATACTGAAGATTCACGATGGCGAGAGTAAATAGCCTGAATTTTTGGATCAATTTAAAACCACTATTCACCTAAACGGACACCTTCATGACCTATACAAACTGAAATATCTCTATGAACGTGGAAACTTGGGCAAATTGCTAGGATATAACTGACTGTACGAACAGTGCAATCTACAAGTAGTTACAGCGCATTTACGGAAGTGAATTTCGTTTCCGCAGTTACGCTGTAACTACTTCTAGGTGGCTCTATTCGTATAATCTGACATATGTCCGCAGCTAGCTGTCGCGCAAAGCAGAGGTGTCATCAGCGGCTTGCCTACGAGCTACTAAGGTTATAGCTCAGCTACAGATATTCGGTAAGAAATATTTGGCTAGAAATCACTGATGGAGAATGACCACATGCACTGCCTTTTCTACATAAGTGAACTCCCATCATGCCATGATTTCGAAGGGCTTCAAAGTCTGTATAGAGAGGTGCAAACCTGCGTGAAATTCCTTCCTAACCACGGTATCGAACAGAAAAAAGTATGTAGTTTCGCTCACAATTGTAACAAAAGCGAATGTCCCTCAAGAAATGTAACTTCGTTATAGTCAGCGCACCTTGTCTCCAAAAATACAAGCGGTACTAAAGGCGAAATAGATGAATTCTCTATTCTTCTAGATTTCTTGGCCAGGAGGTCAGAAGGTGGGAACAGGCGTTGCTGATCACAGTTAATCGCCGAGAATGAGCACTAACCGCCAAACGAAAATCTAATAAAGGTAACAGAGGTAGAGCGTCTATGTTAACCGTGAAACTTTAACCAGAGAATTATTTGTGCTGGGATGACAAATAACTCGATAGATTGCTGCCCTGCTGAGTTAACGCTAGACGAGAAAAAAGGGAAACTGCTCCAGTTTGGGTGTTGCTTCCGATGCACTCGACCACGGAGCGAAAAATTGCAGAAGATGGAAGGGGTTGCGCAAAAAGTAAACGGTGCACATCACCTCTGTGCCACCTAAAATAAAAAAATAACGAAACGAAGGCCACTGTTTCCACTTCCTCTACTTTTAATGTTTTTTTCAAGGACACAATACTTCTGCAGACAGCGAAAATTCAGGCTTAAAGCACCAGAAGAAAACACTTCGTTACAATGGCGATTGATGGGGGCAGCGAACGCACCTTCATAAAGGAATACTTGTCTAGGAAGCAGCAAGCCACTATGGCAGTCAAAATGCAGCTCACCATCCTTGGATTAGGATACATTTCAGGACCTCTTTAATGTTATGGCAGAGAACGAGTCCCACTTCATAGTCAGTAAAATTCAGTCACTTGAATTAGAGGCCGTTGAAGTTCCATAAATATGTAAGACAGCGAGAAGAAAAGGTGAGAGGCAAGGATTTGCATTTGGCTGATGTTACTGTGGTTTACGTCTTGCCTGAGCACCTGATTCTGAAATAGGTGCGCTCATATCAGCAGAATATTACTGGCAAGTTATCATTTCAAATATTAAGCGACTAGGTGACTCCTCGATTGTCATCAAAACAAGGATTATAAGAACACTATACGGGAATACAAGTTCGCCCAACTTCCACAAGAAAGATACCGTAAGGATCTTCAACCTATGCCTAAGAAAAACTAACGTTTGTCAGCAGTTAAGCTATTATTGGGAAGTGGAACGTATCAGACCGGCCAATGAATACACATTATCAAAATTTGAAAAATGCAGTACTATTGAATTAACTCTTGGAAAAAATGATCACTGTCAAGTCGAACTGCCTCGGCACAACTGTTCCGACATTGAATACAACCTCAGCACAGGTTTCAACAGGTTGGGTTTTTTGCAATGAAGTCTACTTCCAGAACCAAAGTACCTGAAGAAGAACGAACATGCCAGTCCACCAAGAGCTACGACTGAAATGACTTCACTAAAAAGGACACTGCGGACCGTGAGAGCGAACATATCGTGTACAGTGAGACACAAACAGATGTATTGAGATGACACAAAACTACGACGAGAGTTAGAGTGATGTTCGGTACCTATTTACGAACAGTGCATACGAAACAACCAGTGAGCAAATCAACATGAAAAGAATGTGATGAGTTAGAGTCCTTACGTGAAATGCTACAGCAAAGTGAAAAATTCAGAGAGGTGCGAAGTAATAGGCTACTGTTGTTGATAAAAGTACATCCAGGAAGCTCACTCGGCTCACATTCACAAGGCAAAAATGACAGATGCATTGAAGATAAAATTCATCCATGTAACTGAATTCAACTGGACAAGGGAAGTGTGCCGAATGGGCAAGTCACTGAAGTACCTACGGGTAGTGACGGCAAAGTTTCTCCGTGCGAAGCTCGCATGTCCGACGGTACGACGTGGCAGCTCCCCGCATAAATTTTGTATCACCTGCAATCGGCAAATTGTTCGGCTGGTTAAATATTGTTTAAGAAAAGTGTTGATGACAAACAAAAGGACTAAAACGTGCTCCCAAGCACGCACCCGCCTTCCATTTTCTTTTAGTTTTAACGCAGCGTCGAATAAACAAGACGTTTTCTACTTCTACTGCGCTTCCTGGTTTTCACCAAGAGATTACTCTTAGCTTCAGTTTTAACCTTTTTAAAGTGTACCCAAAAGCAACCCTGGTGAAATCCAGCATTCAATGTCGACTGAGCACCCGAGAGTGCAAGTATTGGTCAAGGTCTCCATACATTGGGATACCCCAACATGTCATTTGAGTTGTGAAGAGGGATAGAAACGGAAGCCGTGCTCGTAGTGAGCATGACCTTGCAACTAACTGTCGGGGCTAAGAATAGCAGCAACACTGCAAAGTGGTGTCTACAAAGGAAAATAATGGTTGAATAAACTCTCCTAGGCAGCGGTATTTTTTAAACCAATTTAGAATTTGTCAATTTCATTTAGAAGGATTGGCGTCACCATAAATACAGCCCCAGTGTGTTTCAGTTCTAATTGGGCGTGACCATTTGTCTTCTTTCCTAATAGTTCCAACTCAGTGTCGCGTGTGTGTATTGAAATAAAAGCGTACTCACTCTTCCTGCAAAGACATACGGCTTCTTATATCTACAGAAAAGCTGTTTCAATAAATCAAGTGTAAAAGCTAGATATATATTACACCTGTATGCGACTGCTTCCTCAACACTAGCACTCTGATTTATTCACTGTTAGGCACTCTGTATGTATGAGACCCGGTTCACAGTGTGTTACGCCTCAACATTTGGTGGTGTTGGCTGACGTTTCTGTTCTCATGGTGTTGCAGAAATTAAAGGAGATGCAAGGCTCGGAACCACGAGCGAAGACCGTCCTCGCTTTTGGTCTTTACGCTTATAGCGCGGATTTTATACCCACCATCAAAGCGGAATTCAAAAACGTGGTGAAGTAAGTAAAATCAACTTCGCGCACCCTTTCGTCCGATTCAAAGTTGGTCTTTATTGTTTTGCTCAAGCAACTGGACGAGAAAGTGTAGAGGCCGACTAGGATGTGACGCGTACAAGAGAAGTTGGATGGCAGAAGACATGCTGTTTTCGTAGTAACACTTGAAAGAAAATCTGATAAAAGCTCAGAGAAAGGGCATAGAAATTAAGCGGCTATAGGCGGAACCTATTGTTGTAGCTATTCCAGAAAGGCTTGGAGGTTCGTTAGGAATAATATTTCTATAATTAATAACACGGACGGAGCAGTACTAACACAAACAAAAGTTGATAAAGAACGAAAAGTATTATTCTGCAGAAATTTCAGAGCGTACGCAAAGACTTCAGCATGGAAGACAATCATGGTTTGGCTTAGAGCTCAGGTATTGAGAA
Organism: Rhipicephalus microplus; assembly: GCF_043290135.1. Classification (NCBI taxonomy): domain Eukaryota; kingdom Metazoa; phylum Arthropoda; class Arachnida; order Ixodida; family Ixodidae; genus Rhipicephalus; species Rhipicephalus microplus. The sequence goes on from NC_134707.1 coordinate 133,079,340, forward strand.
AAAGGCAATAAAACATATATGTAAACCCCGGCTAGCGCAACAGCCCATGCATGAGAAAACAAAAAAGTTCACATACATCACCGAAACAGAAGAAATTATCACTAATATAAATACAAGTACTACTTGCAGAAGGAATTAAGGAGAGTGAAAACTTAATTGTCGCCTGAAAAAAGGTAATTCTTCTTCATTAAGCACATTGTCTCTTACGCTAGAGATAAACTTCCGATTAAAACCTTCCAAATGTCACCATGTCATTCCTGTTTTCTCACGTGCTAGCGATGTCGGCTTACTTGATGCTTTAGATGATGAGTTTTCTAAGTTTGTAAGGCTTTCGGAATCACACGATGCATTCATTAATAGAATATAACGCTTCTTTAAAAAAATTGTTCATGAGTGTATCGACAATTTTATGCCCAAAAAACGAAAAATTGTGTAAGAAAGGAATCCTTAGATGACACGAGACCTGTTGCGCCTTAGTCGAAAATTGAAAAAAAGCAAGGAAGAAGCACAAAGCTCGGCCATCAAAGGCCAACTTCGATAAGCTAAGAAACTCGCGCCAATAGTTCAGAATTGGCATATCTAAAGCAAAAGATCACTACCAAAATGTTTCACTCCAAAACTCTCTTCTGTCATCCCTGGATAAATTCTGGTGATACTTATCGCCAAAACAGACCCGCGTGTCTGATATTTGTGTTGACGGCACCGTACCAACCAACAATATTTTAATTGCGAATGCTTTGAACGAATACATCTGCTCTGTATTCACAAATGACAGTTGCGAGAATCCACCCATACCTATTCTTGATGAGATTCCACTCATAGGTCCTGTCGATTTGAATGAAGTGGGAGTGCTGTGCCTGCTTCTTGACGTCGGTTTAAAAAAATCGCAAGGTGTTGATGAAATACCGAATGCCTTCCTCCCAAGATACGCCGAATGGTCCGCAAAATATATTTTCATTATCTTCAAAAAATTGTTTCCACGTGCAGAAATACCTCAAGACTGGAAGCGTGTGAAAATGATACTTATCTCAAAATCAACAAATCATTCACTTCTTGCCTATTACCGTCCTATTTCGTTACTTTGTACGTCATCAAAACTCATAGAACACATTGTCTAAGCACATTTCAGGCTTTATTGAAAATATTGGCCTCTGTGATACTTGGCAACACGGATTCCGCCGCAGAAAAATGAACTGTAATCTAACTACTGGAAACTGTACACAAAATTGTGGCAACACTGGACAGCCAAGGTTAGGTTAGATAATAATCTTACATTTCGAGAAGGCCTTCGACCGCGTATCCTATCAAAAGTTGTTATCAAAATAAAATCTATTCTAGAAAATGACTGCCATTCGATCTGTGGTCTGCTGTACCACCCCCTCTATATTTTCTACTGTTTAATAACGACACAGTAAAAGAACATATAAGTTAAAATTTACTGTTTCCAGACGACTGTATTGATCAGGTAGATCAGGTAGATAGGTAGATCAGGCTCTGCTGAATTCACCTTTATCCCTAATAGCTACATGGTGCTTAGAATGTCAGATGAACGCAAAAAAATTACACTTTGTATACAGCATCGGCGCTCATAACTTATCGTTTGTTACTGAATAGAAGTATCTTGGCATAGTGATCACGTCAGACATTAGGTGGAATAGTCACATAGCTTACAGTAAGAATGAAGCCATGAAAAAGCTTGGATATCTGAGAAGAACCTTGTCTAAACGCACGATAAACATAACCTTATTGGCTTAAAAGACATACATTAGGCCCCTGTCAGAATATGCTGCTCCTGTCTGGGGTCCCTACAACCATTCGATCACAAGTGAAATCGAGAGAATACAATGAGAACCAGTCAGATACATTTTCGATTCCTATCATCGTCACACATCCCTAAGTGCTTTACTACAAGACACGAATCTTGAACCTCTAGAGACACGACGCCATCGAGAAACACTTAAAATGTTCTACCCAATTCACCACGAGCACGTTAAAATAGACAAGGATTTGTACATCAAACCATGTGGCCGGCGCCCTACTTGCTCATCTCATTCGCTCAAATTAGGTCAATATCCCTGACGAAGCAACATCTTCAAACAGTCTTTTTTTTTCTCGTGCCATGCATGAATGAAATGCATTGCCTGAATATGTAGTGCAGAGCCCAACCATATTGTCTTTTGGTCTTGCTCTTGCCAGTCTATGACACAGGGTGTTTCAACACAAAGATATTCTTATTGTTGCTGAGCTGAGTGCTCAGTAATCAAGTGCTGTTTTGCGCATTCTTGTCACGTTTTCTTTTTTTTCAATCCTCTGTTGTTACTTTTTTTAGCTACGTTTTTTTTCCTGTTTTGTTGTTTTTATACTTGTATTTTTTGCTGGCATTCCCACCTGCAATACTTTGCGTTTTTTTATATCATACTGTTTTCAGTATTTCACACGCTGTAAATACAGTTCAATACAAATTTCTTGATAATTTTTTTTCTTTTTCCCACAGTGTGCATCGAGAGTTCATTACGTTTGTTTCTTTTAGCTTTTTTTGTATATTCCACTTCTGCTTATGGCTTTTAAAGCAAGTCAGCGGAAATAAATGAATAAAAAATAAATAAATTTGATGGCTGGTTTACCTGCGCAAAATTAATGTGATCAGCTGCAGTCATTTCGGAGGTTATCTGCATACTTCATCTTCAATTATAAACTAAGCTGTGAGTTTGCGCTTGTCTTCTGTGATCGAACTCTTGTTCATTGTGTGCGGGCCAGACAATCTCCAGAGTGCTATCATACTAACTTGCTACAGCTTTACAAGTAAATTTATTATAAGACCCGAGATGCATAGGACACATTGATGCTGCAGGTTTTATCACTTTAGGAAGTTCTGTGTAGCTTTGGAAAACATCTTAGGCTATGGCAATCAGGTAACCATGCAGGGTGCCTACTGCTTATACGACGTCTACCGTTTGTTCAATGCATAAAAAAATACAATTTTGAAGTTGGAATCAAAGTGTATGCTAGAATGAACCATACCGCAAAACTGTGTGACGATATTCAATTATGTCTTCAGGGAATTAATTGCTGTTCTGACGTCTGCGCCATGCGCAGACGTCAGAACAGCAATTAACAGCAACAACAGCATTAACATTAACAGCAATTAACAGCAACATCGGCCACATTGTCCGCTGTTTCAGACGGTCGTGTACGTCGCACGAATGGTTTTATGCGCGACACGGGAACAACCTCCGTACCACGATAACGGCCATCGGAAGGCATAACAGGGTTTACTCGGTAGTTAAAAGGAGACGTCTGCTCGACTATAGCGTAGGGGCCGATGAAACGTGAATGAAACATATCACACAGGCCGGGAACCCGTGCTGGGGTCCACAACAGTACTTCGTCTCCAGTATTGAAGTGAAGTACGAGGTGGATGCCATCGTAGCGATTTTTCCGCTCTTGTTGGCTTGCCTCTGTAATGACGCGGGCACGTCGGTGCCAATCAGCCAGGCGAGAGAATAATTCCTCACTCAAAGACAATGACAAGTTCACAGGGACGTCCAAAAACGAGATGTCGAGCGGAGATGTCCGATGACGGCCATAGACGAAAAAGAATGGGGAATAGCCCGTGGTGCGCCAAGTAGTGGTATTGTACGCAAAAGACAAATGGCAGGATGGTATCCCAGTTGGTGTGGTCGGCGTTGATATACATAGATATCATGTCGGTCAAAGTTCAATGCAAGCGCTGTGTTAGGCCGTTAGTCCGTGGATGGTAGCTGGAAGTCGTCTTACGAATCGTATTACATGTGGGGAGGACTTGTTGAAGTAGTTTAGAGAGAAACGCCTTGCCGCGGTCGCTCAATAGGATGCGTGGTGCACCATGTCTTGGAAAGATTGCCCCCGGAAAAAATGTGGCAATGTCCTCTGCTGATCCTGCAGGAAGTCCAGCTGTTTCGGCGTACCTTGTTAATGAGTACACTGCTGTGACAATACAGCGCTTGCCACAAGCTGATAGTGGTAGTGGTGCGTAGAGGTCAATGTCAATGACATGGAAGGGAGTGTCAGGACACGGGAGAGGTTGTAGAAGACCGGCCGGGGAGGAAGTGGGTCGATTGCGGCGTTAGTACAGCGAGCATGACGCAACATATCACGCTACGCAGGTGGAAAGCCCAGGCCAGGCAAAACAACTTCGGATACATTCATAGGTTTTTTGGAAACCGAGATGAACAGGCTTGGTTTCATCGTGAAACGCCCCCAAAATCTGCGCTCTTAGGGAGCGAGGAGTGATAGGAACCCAGCGCTGTCCTTTGGGGTGGAAGGCAAAGCAGTAAAGAGTTGAGTTTTCAGTCTTAAAATTCCGCAGCTGTCGATGGGTGCAAGTGTTGGGAGGACGAGAGGAGCCTTGAAGGCACTGCATTAGAGAGTGACAGTAGGTATCGCTGTATTGGTGGGATGCAAACGTCTCGTTTCCGAAGGCAGATAGAAAGTCGACAGCGGCGAGTGAATGAACTGACGGAGACGCTTTGATGGGTTCACTCACAGTTGGCGACAGGCCAGGAGTGCCTGATGAGGATGGTAAAGTACAGCGGCCAAGGGCATCGGCATCGTTCTGTTTCTTGCTGCATTTGTAGCTAACGTCAAACTCGTATTCTTGGAGACGAAGTATCTAGCGACCGAGACGTCCAGACAAATTCTTCAATGTCGACAACCAGCACAAAGCGTGGTGGTCAGTGACGACGGTAAAGTGGCGGCCCCGAAAATATGGTCGAAACTTCTGCATGACCCAGACAACCGCAAGACACTCCTGCTCGGTGATGGTGTAGTCTTTTTCTGCTGCTATGAGGGTACGACTAGCGTATGCGATCACACGTTGGCCATAACGCTCTGTTCATTGCAAAAAGACAGCACCGAGACCATGTCTGCTGACATCAGTATAGAGGAGAGTGGGTGCGGCGTTATGAAAATGACAAAGCACTGGTCCGGACGTGAGGGCACGTTTCAAAGTGTGAAAGGTCATTTGGCAATCGTCCGACCATACGTATGACGCTCTCGAAGAAAGAGTTGATGAAGTGGCGCTGCAATGTTGGCGAAGTCTCGTATAAAGCGCCGGAGGTACGATGCGAGGCCAAGAAATCTTCGGAGCTCTTTGGCGCTTTGAGGCACGGGGAAGTAAAGAGAACGGTGGTGATCTTGTCGGGATCACGCAGGATTTCATGTTTTCTGACGACATGCCCGAGTACTTTTATACTTTTGCTTGCGAAGTGGCACTTTTTGGTGTTGAGAGCTGAAAGCTAGCAGATGCGAGACACGTGAGAAGTTCATCTAGGCGCTGCAAGTAATGTTCGAATGTTTAAGAACATTTGACGATGACGTCAACGTAACATAAGCATGTTTTCTACTTAAGGCCGCGCAATACAGCGTCTATCATTTGCTCAAAAGTTGCTGGCGCACTGCAGAGGCCGAAAGTCATGACATTAAATTCGTAAAGTCCATCAAGTGTGGCAAAGGCAGTTTTTTTCTTGTCATCATCCTGCATTAGAATTTGTCAATAACCGGGGCGCAGGTAAAGGCTACGAATTATTCTGCTGCTTGTAAGGAATTTAAGGCATCATCAATGCGAGGCAAGGGATATACATCTTTTTTGGTTACTTTTTCTATTGCGCGGAAGTCAATGGAGAATCGCACTCAACCATCTTTTCTTCGCACAAGAACGACAGGTGACGACCAATGGCTTGAGTAGGCGCGGTGATGTTTTGCCTGAGCACATCGGCAACGTGCTTGGCGATGATCTCGCGTTCGCCTGAAGAGACATGGTATAGTCGACGACGGACAATAGAATTTTTGTCGGTGTGTATGCGATGAGTCACCGCAGAAGTCTGGCTTAGAGCAGTGGAATGTACGTCGAAAGAAAATTTATGCTTAGACAACAACGCCAGTAGTTCGTCTGCTTGCGGGGGAGTGAGATCCGTTCTGATGGCATTGACGAGGGCCGTAGTAGGTGGAGTATCTGTTGGTATTGAACGTGATTCCACCAAACTTGTATCCGAAGCCACTCCAGAGATAGGTTGTGTGTCCACGCTAGAAACTACAACAGTGCCCTTGGTCAGCAGAATCGGTTCATTGGTGATATTCAGTACAGCGAGAAATGCGGTGCCATTGGAGAAGCGGACAAAATTTGATGAAAGTGCAATCCGTCTGGATAGATAACGGGCTGATGGACTGACTAGGAGGTCACCGTGGTCAATGGAGTCAGACATAACCGTGATAACGTGCTCATGGTCAGGTGGCACAAGAAAGCCATTGGCTGTTTGTAGCCGGTCACGTGATGATTTCGGGAATATATCATCTCTCGCATATGTATGAGTCATTGTTGACAAGAGATAAAAAAAGCAGCATCAGAAAGAAAGTCCCACCTTAAAATAGACAAAAAAGCCCAATAAGCCAGCATGGCGAACTGAATATGACGCCAGATCCAATTAATGAAAACTCTAACGGAGCACTGTGCTGATGGCCGTATCTGTGAGCCATTTTTGCTTCGTAAGAGAGAGCCAGTATAAGGTGGGGTAACCTTACGCAGGCGAGAACACAAATCCGCATGGATAACAGAAACAGCAGCCCCCGTATCCACCAATGCTTGAACTGGTACCCCTTCAGCATACACTAATAACAAGTTGGCTGGGCCCTCTGGAGGTCTTGGTGTTTTTTCGACGGTGCAGCGTTCCCTCCAAAGACTGCACCAGCTAGTTTTTCGAGTAGTAGTCAAAAGTAGGTGCAGCCGGTCTCAGAGGAGATGTTGAGCGTCGCAGAGGTCTAGGGGACCTGTGGAGTCCGGGATAGCAGGGGCGACGTTCGGCGAGTGGAGAAGTCAGAGAGAAGGAACGTGTCGTGGGGCGGTGCTGGTACTGGTTCGGGAATGGCTCAGAATCCCTTTCGTAAACGTCGTAGCCACGGCGTTCATCCTGCTGCCGCTTGCGGCAAAATTGTGAAATATGTCCCCGAATGCCACAATAGTAACATATTGGGCGAGGCGAGCGCCAGGGGGCGTCGAGTGCTGGAGCTGTCACAGGTGCTGGTACTGGCGCTGGGACAGGCGAGTGTGGTTCAAATGCTGCTACGTTGAACTGCGCAGGAGCAGGATGCGCATGCTGAACCAAGGCAGGTGGCAAGGCAGCGACTTGCGCATACATCATGAGTGGCGTTGGTGGTGCCGGAGTATTCGATGAGAGAGCGCCAACCATGGATTAGAGCTCCTCTTTGATGATGTCGCGCAGACCAGCAGATGGATAGTGAGGCCGACGGGCGTGTGCACATGAGAACCTTTGCGCTTGATGTTCCTCGCGAATCAGAGTGCAAATCAGCGTGCATTAATCCGCATCTGAAGAGGCCGGCTGTCACTGGCGTCTGGGTAGTCTGGATGCCATCGAATGGCTTAGAGTTTATCAAGATGTTGATATGTGGTGATGACGTCCCCAACGGTGGTGGGGTTTTTCACAGCCAAAGCGTTAAACGCCACAATGCCTATCCCTTTGATGATGGGTCGAACACGATCAGCTTCTGTCATCATCGAGTTCACGCGGTAGCGAAGGGCAAGGACTTCTTTATTGTAGGAGGGTACGTCTCTCCGAGATGTTGGGCATGCCCATCGATTTTACGTTTCGAGATTTTGGAATAGATGTTCAGTTTCCCCCTAATCCTACGGTCTTGTTGAGCAAAAGTAAGCCAATCCGGGAAGCTGCTCTCGTGGTTAAAAAACCACGGTATCGTGACGTCAGACAGATAGAAGGAGACGTGACGAAGTTTTTGAGGCTCATTCCATTGGTTATAAACACTGGTCATGTCGTATTCTTTCAGCCATACCTCGACGTCGTCGCGTGGAAGACCAGAGAAGATGAGTGGGTCACGCTGCCGGACGTTAACGATCCACGCATGAATAGTTTGTTGGTCAAGGATGCTGGATGTTTCGGGCAGTGGTTCTTGAGCCATGACCGTGGAAGGGGGAAGCAAGCGGCGACCCGAGCGAAGCTCCAGGAGAACGTGACGTCGGGGATTTAAGCAGCCTCCACCACTCTGTAAGACAGTAGCAGCGTTTGGGTCTCGACGGGGTTTATTGGGCCGAATAGCCTGATCAACGCTTCGAACGAAGATGACGATTTTTGTGATGGCGGTTATATACAGATGAAGAAGATGAACGTCAAACGCTATGAATATTGTGCTTACAGTATTAAAAATAAATATCATCAAAATATTCAAAACTTTCACCATGAGGTATACTACATGCCACCATCTCGATGGCAGTTGTCTTATGTAGTGAAATCGAGGTGGCCTGCAGGAAAAGCCTGCCAAGTTAAAAATACCTTGGTCACACCCGCTAAAAATGTATCTTTTGCTTTGCGATTATTCATACTCAGACTCACCGCAGACCTTCAACGTCCCCAAGCTTCCTTTTTCTGCCTTTCTTGCACTGCGAAGCACAAAAGGTTCCTCTGCGGAGCTTTCACAGGCTTGGACTCACCCAAGGTCTTACCAACGGGTCTGACGCGTGTTGAAGAGCACCGGTGTTTCGATGATGGTGACTCATTCATATTCAAACTCTAGGGTCGGTTGAAGTCTGTGTGAATGTGAACAAATAGGTTCGATAAAACGCTTCAGGAATCATCTCACGTGATGGGTTGTCGATAGAGGAACCGGTGAGATCATCCATTTAGAATAAGAATAGGGCATTAACTGATTGAATCAAAAGGACATCTCCCACGTAGGATTTGGATCTGAATAGAAACCAGAACATTAATGAATAAACCTGTATAATAATAATAATCATCATCATCACCATCATCACTCATTTGACGCCACGCTGGCCCTTTCGCGATGCTAGGGCCCATAGATCTAAGCGCGTGATAGAAAAAGAACGAGTCCGCGTGGCGGCACGCAGACAGCCGAGCCAGCTCCGCATTGACCTTCAGCAATAAGGGGGTGAGATCTGCACGGCCACGTCGGCCGAGGTAATCTCGGCGAGTGGTACCAACCAACCCACAGCCCTGCTTTGACCATCACTCCTCTCCCCTAGTACCTCACCTCCAACCACACGTACGGCCACCAGGGCAACGAGTTTTTCGCCTGACCCCCCCCCCAACGATGTTTTGGACCTTCCTGCTGCCATCGATCTTTCCGCCACGAGGAGCATTTCTTTGACGTCATCGGCCGATGGTGCTTCAGGCATGCTCGTCACCCACGCGTCTCCGATGTCCACAGCCCATGAACGTTTTGGATATGTCAGGCTTCATGACGACTACATCACCGGACAATCTGGAGTTAGCCATGACCACGGACATCGTCACGCCCGCTATTGGCCCTCTGATCGCGGTATCTTCGGCATCGATGTCTGAATGGAACTCAATTTTGATATTGGCCTCTACACTGCGCATCTTGCTGCCAATGACAGCCATCGTCTTCGATGCCACCTCGCGGAGAGGTTCGAGCCCCTAACCATTTATGGCTGAACGACGACCGAAAATCCCAAGGAAGACTCATCTGGCTCACCACAGTAAGAGCAGACCATGTATGCTCTACCAGACATGCGGGCAGACCACCCACCTTCCACCCCACACGTGTGATCGTGAATTTCAACGCCCTCGACGACCACGGAACACTGTGACTCCACAGACCCGTCGCTCCGTCTCGCGTCGCCTAACATCGGTTCTCGCCCTTACACAGCGTCAACTAATCAGCGTGTAGCGCCTTCGTCATCATCCTTATCATCGCTCATTAGTCACTGCGCTGCGCTCCTCGCGCTACTCGAGCTCGAGGTGCGTACTAAATTAGAACAAGTTGTCGCGCCTGGCGGTTTGGACGCAGACCACCATCGCTGCTCCACTTTGACCTTCAAAAGAAACGGGCGAAATCCCAGACGTTTGACCTGCCTTTCGCTACAAGTGGTGACCCGGACGTGCTCCTGTTACGCACAAAGAAGACCAGGATGTACACAGCAGATGGGGCCCTTTATCAGGTTGTGAAGGTGATGACTGCAGCGTCCTCGTTTTCTCTTTTGCTGCAGTTTGGAGCTGCCAGCTCGTTCACCCTTCTTTGTTTTGTTTTTTCGTATGCTCAACACTCCTCTTCTCGCACACGAAACCCGCCGGGCGAGTTATCGATCCACCTTGGTCGGTAGAAGTTGAGTCGAGCGACATGCACTGCTTGGGTTTTAGCAGCTCTTTTCCCATTTAAATTGAGGCGAGCTATTGTTTACGTTTTTTCCGTGATTTTGTTCAGAACAAGAACGCTCCGTCGTATGTGGCCAAGAAATTTGGTTATAACTGACGGCTTCATACAGGGAGTACAGAGCAACGCCAAGTCGACTGAACGGAAAGCTAGAGGCTGGTGGCGGATGTCATAGCCTGCGTTCTATTTGTCTTGTGATGCCAAAGTGCGTGAACGAGCGATATGACGTGCCTTTGCTGCAAGGCAGAGCCGGCAACAGATGTTTTTCTGCGTTCAGAATGGCAAAACTTTGTCGAGTGATTGCCGCGGCGATCGCGCGGACATAAAAAAGAGACTATAGGCGTTGTGTTGTCCTTAGCATTGTCGATTGTGTACGTTTTAGATGGTAGCACGTCATCCCAGTTCTTGTAGTGGGATGCCATTTACATAGAGAGCATGTTTAATATTGCTTGCTTGCTGTGCTTCGTCAGCCCATTCGCTTACGGGTGGTATGGCGACGGGTGACGTAGGTGGGACTTACGCAATCGAAGCATCTCTTCTTTTATATCTGCCGCAAATAGTCATCCACGGTCTTTGTGACCACATGAGGGGAGCCATGTATGATGATAACGTGCTGCAGCAGGAACACAGAGACGTCGCTGGCAGTTGGGGTTGGTAAGGCCACCGTCTCGCAGTAGCGTGTGAGGTGATCGACGCATCCCGCGTTGGTCCTTCAGCTCTTATGAAAAAGGGCCCACGAGGTCAATGCCCACTTGTTAAAAAGGTGTGCTTGAAGGTGGCAGGGACTGAATAAGGTTAGCTGGAGCAGTCGGTGGGCGTTTGTAGCGCTGGCACTGTGTGCAGCTGGCCAAGCACACATTGACGGACTGTCGCATTCCAAGCGAAAGAAAACGTTCCTTAGCATGGTAGAGTGTCTGCGCAGAACCTATATGTTCGGATGGAGGGTCGTCGGCCGTAGCACTTACAATCGCTGGTCGAGAGCTTTCCAGCATCACCGGGAGGAAACGTGCGTCAATGCTGGAAAAGTTCTTATACGGGACAGGAGTCTGTCGTGTGCGTAGATATGGCAAGCTTTAGGAGCTGTGAAGAGCGATGGCAGTTTGGTGTCCTTTCGCCGATATTTTTTTGGAAGTGCCGAGGTCGGGGAATTTTGGTGATACAGAAGCTACGAGGTGGTGGAAGAAATCAGCATCACCCTCTATGGTGCCCAGTGGCATACGTGAAAACCGATGTGTGTTGGCGCGTCGTTAATCACCTTTAAACAAGATTGTGAAGGCATACTCTTAGAGCTGAAGCGCTCAGTGTGCTAGACGGCGGCAAAGACTCCGAAGGTTGACAAGCGAACACAATGAGTGGTGGTCGAAGGCAACTGTGAATGAGTGTCCGCATAGGTAAGACCGAAACCGCTGAATCGCAATTACTACCACAAGGCATTTTCGTTCTGTGACAGTGCAATTCTACTCCGGCCTCTTGAAGCAGTGACTTGCGTATGCGATCACGTGTTCATGGTTACCGTAGCGTTCAACTATGGTGGCACCAATTCCTATGTCACTGACATCCGTGTGCAGTTCTGTTGAATCTGATGGGTTGAAGTGTTCAAGAACAGGCGATGACGTCAGGAGGATCTTAAGTTAACGAAGAGAAGAGTCGCACTCCGGAGTGCACTTGAAGGGATTGTTCTTCCGTAGCAGACATGCCAGAAAACACGCCGCATGGTAGAATTTAGGTGTAAGCGACGAAAATAGGAGCGAAGCCCGAGAAAACTCCCGAGCTGCATCATCGTTACTTATTAGCCACCGTGCCGTGCCTCTCATGCTGCTCGTGCTCAGAGTTAAAAGCATGTGCCAGAACAAAGCGAACCTTCGTGCCTGGTGGTACGGATGCAGGCAGCTGCCACCATTGTGCTTTGATCGTTTTGAAATAAAGTGGCAAAATCTGCACGCCCGCGTCGTCTGATGTCACGTTGTCTCTCTGCCTCTCGCTACAAACCCATGTTTGTGGTGAAAGTAGCTTAGTGAAGCTTCGATCACATGATTTCTCTCTTCGCTGAATTTGATGATACAACCTTTAGGTTAGGATTAATGACTACATTCAAAATTAACTGTTGTGAAACGCTACAGTTGTACCTCAAACAGCATAATAAGTGATTTGAAACGTTGTGTTACTATGTTTATAACGCCACGTGTGCCTCAAAATCACTGAAAGCAACTTATCATCCCGTTGACACCAATGTCATAATTTACAGTGTGGCACATTCATTTCGCAGCGAGCGGATGTGGCAACGAATACACTTGCAGGTTTGTTCTACAGTGTCAGCATATCCTAAGAAGTTAGGCACTTCTGGGGATATACTGCTGTTTACAGTAGATCATATTGAAGCGATGCTTCTTCTGATGCTTCTGCCTTTTCGTGCCCATTCATTCCATAAAAGAACTTTGAATGCAGGTAAATGTCGCTGTCCGCATGTGCTGGTTTTATTCAGGTTTGAGTGTTTATTGAGAGTGTGGAGGTCACGTTGTATATGAAGTTATTATTTACAACCTTCATTTTCTATTTGCAGCACATTCAAAGTGGACTTTGTCATCGCCATCACTTCGAGAGGATGGCCGACTCTCGATGGATCCTGCAGCGCTGTACCACCCAACTCATTCTACACTGATAACCGAGGCTATAGCGCACTTGTGAGTTTAATTAGCACTACGTATATTGAAGGCCACAGACACCAAATTAAAAGCAAAGGAGACACACTCAGTAGTGTTGCGCTGAATGACAGTAAATATACCATTGATTGAGACAAAAGATGGCGTAAAAAGAAGCATGTAGCCGTGAATAAGAACTCCTTGCACTCACTCCTAAAACTGGAAGGTTGTATTCTTACACAATCTCACGTTCATTATTGAGACGACACGCAACGATTTACATTGGAGTCCCAGAGATGCAACGGCTTCAAACACAAGCAAACTCCTCCAAAAAGAACTGAAACACTCGCTAAAATTTTTATATGAAGGCACAATGACTACCGGATAGACGGAATAAGTCCACACTTCACAAGAGACATCGCCTCAACGACGTCATGCATTAGTGGCGCTGAAACTCCAAATACCGCTGCACTTACTTCAAGTGAATGGCACACATTTATCCTACTGCAAGCCAACTCTCGATGGATCCTGCAGCACTTTACCACCCAACTCAGTGAACACCGATAAGTCATGCTACCGTGACCTCTACGTTACGCGAGAGGTACCAAACAATTGGTGGAAATTGCCGCCGCTGAGTGTCACTCTTTCACCCAACTCAGTCAACACCGATAGGCCGTGCTAGCGCGACCTCTACGTCACGAAAGAGAAATACCAGACAATTGGTGGAAATAGCCACCACCGAGTTTCGCGACGCTTGCGAAAGAGGTATTGGCGTTAATAATTTGACTTAGAGAGAAATACCTCTTGGCACAGAAGTAATTCGAACAGAGCGAAAGGCAGCAAGAAGTGTTGCACCATGTGTGTGTTTTTTTTTTACATGGATGCACTCCATAAAAGCCCATGCATGCTCGCTATATTAAGGAGAACACGTGTCAGCAGATTTCCGCCTGCTTTGACCGGTTCACTTTGCACGTGGCTACGTCTTCGAACTTCACCTCACTTGTGAAAGACTGCTTAATATTGAAGCCACGAGTGCATCTGTGAGGTTCTCTGCGAATATCCCTGTGCGCTAGACCCAAGTTTAACAGTAAGCTTTGTTTGCGTATTCTTTATGGCTACATCGTAAAAAACAGAGGATGTGCACTGGGCAAGAAGGAGGACAGAACATTCCGCTGCAAAGTCCCGTCACCTTCTTTTTTCTGTGCGCCCACGCTATTTTTTACGATGAAGTCCTGCCAACATGGTGAAGTTTCTAAATTTGATCGCAAATTTCAGGAATCGCACTGGTTTGCGGTGTCTGCGACAGAATCGCTCTCAAACCCGTCGGTAATTACTGGCCTATCCTTCGAGTTGTCCACTCTAGAGTACGGCATGGTGGAGGAACCGACATCACTGAATGCTAGCGTCTTTCAGCCATGCTTGTCTGTAATGAAGAAAGGACGCGAATCGGTGGGTGCCTCTGAAATTATGTATATTCTCGTTTTGCAACCGTGTGAGAACAGCCAAAATTGGTGGTGACCTTAACTCATGGCTTTGGTGCGTCGCAGTGAAACTTGCACTCATATTGTTCGTGTCAAGTTGCTTTGCGTGCGGCCGAAGAGCGTCTCAGAGGCGCCTTGCAAAGACGCGCTTGGCTGAGGTGTGCTTCGCCAGGTGCCACCACGACCACGGATGGTCACATTTTATCAATAATCTTACCTATTTATAATATTTTTAACGGTTTTTGGCTCTAATGAATCATGAATAAGTATCATGTCTGCCTTATATATCCGTCAACTTATCGCGACCTTTATATTTTATTTAAAAAAGCATGTACTTCGAAAAACAAAGTGCTGCTAAAAAATTGTTATGATTCAAGTGAAGAGCGATCCCCGATAGGTCTGCTATTTTAAAGTTAGGTTATTTAGCATATGAGTAAATAAATGTCTGGGTAATTATGCAAATAAAGTGGATTAGTATACACTCAAAAACCATATGGTTGCCCTGAGACCGAACTTATATTTGCGACACTTGTCGTAATAGATCTCAACCAGGCATGCTTTTCGACGCGGTTTCTGTTATTCACAGCGGAAGGGATGCAAAAAAGAACGCTCACTGACAGAACCCACGACGCCACACAACTTTCGAAAGATGAGTGCCGATACCAGGAGGCTGTGTCGAAGAGTGCGCTCACCTGTTCTCAGAGAAAAAATGACTTTAACTCTATGCGTAGTTGTTGTTCGCTAAGGAATAGAGTGAGAATCGATGTCTACAGTGGAATATAAAAATGTCTAACCGTAGTGTGGCACACGATTTGTCGTCAGACAAAACAGAAGCCGCATTGCCCGCTAATCGTTGTACGTATTTTATTTTTTTATGTTCTATGGTGCCTTGGAGATGTTAGCATGCTTTTTTTACCTCTTCCAGCTCTGCAAGCGCAATAATTTTACTGGTGGCCCCGAGAACTACCTTGGCGATCCTATATACGCGTATGGCACTTCCGCTGTTGCGTCGAAAGTGCTTACATTGAGCGAGTACAACAACACTTTGTCTACAAAGGTCAGTAGATGGAGTTGAACATCTTTCTGCATAGCCGTGTACATGGTGAAATGCTGTGGAAACCCGTAATAATTATTAGGTAGCGATGAAATATGGAAAGCATGAAGAAAAGTATGAATGAATACCTCTATAAAGTGTGTGCCACGTACTTATCTGGCAAAATCTCTTAGTAGGCAGATGGACTGAATGATCTTTCATTAGCTTCCAAATGTCAAGTGACGCTTGCTCACCTAATTAAGCATAAAACTGTGGCAAGTATACTGCGAACGACTAGGAGAGCTGATTCTGGTGGTTGTGGGGACGGTACTGTTGAAATACATTTGAGGAGACAATTGAATACATGATTCTTCCCAAAGCAGAAAAAAAATTCTGTGACGGGCTGATTCTGGTGGTTGTGGGAACGCTACTATTGAAGTACATTTGAGGTGATAACTGAATACATCATTCTTCGCAAAGTAGAAAGAAAAAATTCTTTGACTTGACCAGTAGAGCTCCTCATAAGGCACATTTGTTCTCCTGAAGCCATGAAGGACCTTTCGCAGTTTCATGATGATGCACTTATGAGAGGACAGTTATGAGCCCAAAACGTTGTGGGGAAGTTTCAATTAGGGGCATTTTTAAACCACTGTTACTCAAGTTTGCTATTCTTGCTGTTGTAAAGGAAAAAAATGACCCAGCAACGCGTGAAAAAATTTTTCGACACGTGCCTTGTCTTCTCGAAAAGGAAAACTAGTGATGCGTTGTTGTAGTTCTCACACAAATTGATCGAAAGTCGAGGTCGCGAGCGGAACAGGAAGTATGTAACCGAGATGTCACAAAAGATGTTTCATCAGACAAAAGAACAGTCGCATGGCCTGTTTAGCGCTTAAGTCAAAAGCTGTTTTCAAAGTTGGATGTTGTCCCAGAAACCACGCTTAAAATACTCAGTGTGGTGGTTGAAACATACAAAGCGCGCAGGACAGCAAATGCTGAAGGAGAAACATATAAAAGACAGTAATGAACAGCAAATGCACAAACTTCAGATTCATACGCAAGAAAGTATTGGCAAAGAATGGACTTTTTTCTCACTTGGGACGTGCTGCGCACGTGCGACTTACCTCAACTTTAGCTGTCACTCAGGGTGTACCCACACCCTGAATGACGTCATAGGTATTGGAGGGGGCATCCACACTCGAGGGTGCGCCCCTAGATTGACAGCGCCATAGGTCACCCGCAAATTAAAATTGTTTAGCCGAACGTAGCGCCAAGTGTTGATTTCATAAGAGAAAGCACAGGAATTGGTGGAATCGTCCCACTCGTCACCGCAGAATCACTAACAGTGAAACAAGGTTATAATATGGACAGAAAAAAGTAGACCCAGCGCTCAACTCGCAACTGACATCCACTGTTTGAGAATCCACCAAGTAGCATAACTCGTTATTCTATTGCAGCATCTTTATCATGCATGGGTTTTCTAAGTAGCCTTTTTTTTGCCAATATTAGGCAGACACCGATCATCACTGCATCGTCAAATCAATAAAGTTGCTTGGATCTTCATGGGATCGTGATGCACATCGTGTTTTCATTGATACCCATTGTTGCAGCTCCTTATTTTTCTAAGACGTCTGCATTCAAGACAAGGGTACCTCTTAGGCTACTACAATGCAGACGGTAGTAGGAATCTCACTTACTTATGGGTAGATACACATTTTACAATTCTTATGTATGTGTGAGTTTCCGTCCAAGGTAGTATGACGGCAAGAAGACGAGTATCAAGTGTGCATATGTAAATAATAATTGTAATTGTGCAATGACAATAAGTGGGTACTGGGTGTGCGAGATGTGCGATATGCAGCGTTGTATTTTCATGCCTTCATTTTATCGCACGAAATCTACTCTACAATAGTAGCATTATCATCATTGCAGGCGTCATCGCAGACTTTCATACACCATGTAAATAGACTTCACGAATTCCCCAAGTTGTACATGGTGGTAAAAGCGTGCAAGGGCAGTGTAGAGTGCACAACGAAAAAAAATTGGCCCGAATCTGCATGTTACACTGCAAATGTTGTCAAACGACGAGTCTTGCGTCTGGAGAGAGTGAACAAAACGTTTATTTGATGTTCTGCGCAAAAAAATCGGCGAATTGATCCTGGAGGCGCTGAGTCGTAGTGCCTCGAGCATGTAGCAGAGGCGAATGAGCGCATCGAGGCACGTTAGACACGAGTGCCATCTGGCAGTTATCTTCGAAAACGAAGGCGTGCGTGCCCACGGAGAAAAACGCGTGCCAGGCTCGGAGGTGATAAGGTTTAGAACGCAAACCGATGGGCAGGTGCCACCACAGTGTCGTCGTAGCGAAGTGCTGGAAACACTTACCTTTTTGAGCATCGCGTTGCAATGTTAGTGCAGCGTGATAAACGCTACAGTCCTTAGAGTTACTTGTGTGTGCCTCTTCTAGTATAAAGGCAGACATAGAAATCATCGACGTGTTGTTATGGCATCTCTGATATGCGCAATAATAGATTTTTAATTGACAATCGCAAAACTGTGAACGCCAAAGGTTGAGAAATATTGGTGGGCGTTGCGGATAGGGTTGGCCGTTTGGTGCCATTTGAGGTATCGTTAAGCGCGAAAAAACAGACCAATGTACAGACAGATAGGCAAACAGACAGACCAAACTTTTTCCGTCGAAGATGCGTAAGAAAGACTATCGTCTTTAAAAGAAAAAAAGCGCACTTTCTTCGTGCAAAGGACTCCTTGGAGGGATCCCAGAGGAGTGAGTGCGTCGCGGCGGCACCAACTACAAAATTTTGTCTCCCCGTCACGTTCGCACGCTTCTCAATAACATCGATCGGCGGGTGGTTAACTCCTCGTTACGTACTGACTGCTCACCAAGATAGTAGCCAGATTGTTCAAGCAGTGACGCTGCTTAATATCGATGGCTTGTAAAACGTCACACGAAATAGCGGTGGGCCTGCGCCACGGCAATCGAACAAGCTGCAGTATTGGAGCATATGCATTTGTCATGGTGCGTGTTCATCCAAAAAAAGTTTCGCGCATCAAGCGAGAACACTCGTTTGTGAACTGAAGCAAGTGAAATGCCCAAAAGAGGGAGATTAAAGGAATAGAAAAAAAAGAACGGGAATAAAAGCGATGTAAAGAAAGGATAAAATGGCGACAAACGAAAGGAATACTCGCATAAATAGGTAGAGACATAGCAATAAAAAAAGACGTGAAAAAGTGACTCGAAAAAATAATAAAAAAGTTGCATAGAAACGCAAAAATAGATGACGGACAGAAATAGAAACAAAAAAAAGAGGGACGGACCTGAACAGCGCAGAAAGTTGGAAGAGGAGGCAATCAAAAGTGATCAAAATAGAGAATGGGAAGCGATAATCTGGCAGATCCTTCAACTAGGAATCCCTATAACACGAAAGTGAAACGTATCCGCACATATGTACATGAGCGTTTATGTGCGTTGTTTCAGCAACAGCAATAAATGTGCAAAGTTCCGCGAAGAACGGCTGTAGCTCGAAACTTGCAGCGCGCACTTCAAGCAGAAAGCAGCATGAAATTAGCATACACAGAACAAGCGCGGACGGACGAATGTCACAGTTTGACACTTGAAGTGCTCTGTGCACAAAAAAAAGAAAGACGCACGACACGAGCACGCAAGTATACACAGGACAAGCGCGAGCAACGGTCACCATTTTCACATGATCACACCTCCAACAGCGCGCACCATTCATAAAACATTCACTGCAGTGAATGAACCGATTTTTGTGCTCTACCGAATTACGAGTCTGTTAGGCGCGCGCGCACGAGAGACCACGCTGTGTAAAGGCGTGGTCTCTCCTGCGACTTTAGAGCACGCCCAACATTAGAGTTCCTGTATATGCTACCTTTAGGTAGCATATACAAAAACTGTATTTGCTACCTAAAGGTAGCAAATACAGTAACTCTATCTAAGGTCAGCCCGTCATGCGACCTCTCGACTGATAACGAGAACGCACTAAAAAGTCACGCTTAGAGGGCCACCATACGGTATATGGTTTATGTATGTGACTTTGCGTTAGAACCTTGACGACGTTCGCTCCGTCGCATATTGGTTAGTGGTGCGCTCTGCGGGTCAGTAGGTTGCCTGTCGACGCTCCATCAGAGAACCTTACTGCTCGTTCTTTTTTTTTGTAATCTTATAGTGTATATTTTACAACGCCATATCTGTGGTGGAAATACGTCCGCGGAGCCATGGTGGATCACGGCATAAAACACTTCCGCGCAAAAAAAGGGCTAAATAAAAAGTAAAACAGACATAGATAAAAAGAAGTACGCGGGAATAGGGACACAAAAGAGGCATAAAAAACAGATAAAAAGAGAAACAAGCACGGCAGAAGAAAATGAAATTGCGGAAAATTTCTCATATACAAAAGGGTATTCGGCGAAAGCCTGTGGCTAATGAGGTCATTATTTTATAACTTTCTGTTTTATTTTGTTTTGTTTATGTATGCAAAGCGTTCGATACAGCATTTGTTATGGGGTGAGGAGGAGGACACCAATTTTATTTTCCTCAAGAAGGAAATCTCCGGCGTTGCAGGCAGCAAAAGAGCCTACTTGGCGTAGGTCTCCGCTACCCTTTGAGCCCAATCCAGGATCTGGTCCTGTGCTTCAGGCAGGATGCTGCACATGGCAGCCTTCCAATGCTTCCACTAGCTGCTTCTTACTATAATGTTTAATTTCAATTGCAGATCGGGATCAAGTATTTGTGCTCTCACTGAAGCAATGCTATTCGAATATCAGATTGGGAGCGTGAATGGTGTGTTCCAATGACAGATTGAGAAAAAAACGTGATTACAGATGGCTCGGTAGAGCAAGGATTCTCGCTCTTCCGGCGTATTTTACCGGAAGTTCGCGTGATGCAGTCTGTAAGCCCACATTTAACCCCATCATAGCCTCGTGTTTGAAGTCGTGGGCAGCTTTGAATGAGTATAAAGACGCTTCACTCATCTCTCCCGATGCCCCCTCAAAATATTTCTGTGTATCGTCTGCTCCCGTCGAGGCGTACGCTTTGCAATCACTGATTTTGTGATAGCAATACCACTCGGTTCTATACTCTTCTTTCGCTATCCACTGAGCACGTGCAATATGCCATAGCAATGCCACTCTAATATATAAAGATTAAGGTGCCTGGTTCTGAGTACAACCCAACATAATCTGCTCCAGATTAGCTTTTCTTGGCAGAAACTGCAAAAGGATGGGGGTATATAAGATGATGTAAAAATGGAGTAGCAAACGCACTCCTGTATAACTGGTGCCATAGTATTTTGTGGCAGCGAGTAGCTCCATGGTATAAAAGGGGCCGGGTATAGGGTACACTGTAGGTGATAGTTATTCCCTGTGTCGTGGAAGGCCAATTGACAATCTCTCACGCTTGAACGGGCTGCGTAGTTTGAAGCACCATCAGAGGCTTCTACTCTGCCTGTCATTCCTCAAGCACCGGCATAAGCCGCCTCATCGCCACTGAACTCCTCATGTGCGGGTGTCCATATAAGAGCAACTTCTTGCGTGGGAGGATGTATATAAAGAATTCAGAATATGAAATGCGAATATGAAATGCGATCTGCACTAAAGTTACGTATGTCCACGTTGTAGTCGCTAAAAATATTGATATTATACTGATCAAGCGATAGCAGCCTCCTGTGCCTCCTCCTCAAAGTTAACTTTGATAGAGGGCGTTGTGAGCACTTTACCGTTAGAATTGACCGCTCAGAGGCCATATGTAGATGGGTAACCTGGCGCATAAACAAAGAGCACATTGGCTCAACAATTTTTCTTCATTTTTTTAACAGTTGTGTAAGCTCGCTTCCGCTCAAACACCAAGTACTTTGCCTGCGAATGTAAGTGCTACGCAGATTTTCAAGTAAAGCTTCATTGTTATACATAAATATATCATGTTTCGCTAAGCAGCAATGCCAGAATAATGAACGAAATTCACTTCAATGTTCAAGCATTTGAAATAAAAGCAGCGAGACAATTTTGGATCTGTAGAATTACTGGTCCAAGACATCTAGGCTCGATTGATGGAGAGGCATAAACAAGACGCAATAAAGACTGGCATACACGCTTATTTTTCGAGAGCACAATGGGAATATTGATTTTTCTTTACTGCTGTTTTAAAACTCATTGGCGAGGAAAAAAAATCTTGCTTCTCGTGCCAAATAATACCCGCTTTTGTTCCAACTTAGTGCTTCTCGTGCTTTGTTTTGTCTTTGTTCCTTTCAGAGATTCGTAATCCGTGATAGTATTGCACTGCTGTAAGTTGCATCGCGTCTATTCTCTCTTTTTTTGACGTGCCACTGAAGTGATTATGTTATAAAAGACAGCTGTACTCACTTGAAGTGATGCTACTAGTTTGTAATAACCTTCCCTGTCTCAACAGATTCCAGGCAGGAGGGGTGCTTACTGCTCTGCCATATAGAGTACCAGGTACTCTAAACCATGCAGCAGTTGTTGCAAGCGAACAAAAAAAAAACGGTAGATTTCACGTACAGTGGAATTTGATGATATGCGAAGCACGAATGAGGAAAGCCGAATCGTCAAATTCAAACCAGCACAACATTAGGAGGCTGACGTAAATTGGGCCATGCTTCACTTCCATTCCATGATTATTATATTTGCTCCCGGAAGCTCGTCGTGCATTACTTCCCGTAATACAAATTTGGTTTGTGTGAAGTTACGAAAACGGCCACGAGCGCAATAAGAGCGTAGAATGTATTCATGTTTTACATGCAGCTCCTGTTAGGATTATCTTGTTTGGACGTGTCATTAACCTCTGTAATCCGTTCACGTCAGTTATTACCAAAATATGCTTATGTAAAGCGAGGAAAACGGCCGCAAGCGCATCATAAACGTGGCATGTAGTCACGTTTATACTTGACACGCATGTCATAATTATCATGTTTGCAAAAGTCTTTCATTCACGTCACATAACACCAAAATCGGTATATCTGAAGCTAGCGAAATGGCCCTCAGCGCACTATTAGCGTGGCATGTAGTCATGTTCTTAGTTGACACGCATGTCATGATTATCAAGTTTGTACCAGTTGTACGTATACCTTTGTCACCCGTTCACATCACGTAATACCAAATTTGATTTATGTGAAGCTAGCGAAACGACCATGAGCGCATCATGAGCGTGGCCTGTAGTCATGCTCTTAGATGACACGCATATCGTGATTTGCAAGTAAGAGCCTGTCATTCATGTCCGCCATGCAGCCATGTCAAACCATACCAGAGTTATTCAACCATACGAGCTGTGAAACTCCCCATAGGCTCCATGTGTCAAAATCCAAACACGACATTGGCTGAAATGGCAGAAGTGAGTAAAGAGTAGCGCGATCGCTTGACGGCAAAACTAACTAAAAAACGCAATATTTTGTGTTTTGGAATTTAGCAAGATTGTGAGCGCTGCCCCATTCTGCCTATCAAACAGCAAGACAGCGCCTGTTTTTGTTCTTAGGAAAGTTGGTGCCTAAGGGATTTGAACATGTTACCTTGTCGCAGTGCTTTAGACGTTTTAAAGGACAGAAGAACTGCTTGTTCTCTTGGTGATTTGTCTTTTTTTATGTTTCCCGCATTGCGCTAGAAGTACCGTGGCCATAAGCGACATGTTCGTGTGGTATGTACACAGCTAGCACAGCGTAATGGACGGTGCAGCCAAGTCGGTAGTTTATCAGATTCATGTGGCGAGCCCACGATGTTTACATTTCGGCAAAATAGTGAGCGACAAGCCGTGATGCAAGCGGGATGCAGCGTTGATCCGGGTGGATCGAACCTGTGAGTCTGCCGACGGCATCAGACGACATTTCCCGAGCAGCAAATGCCGGTGCCGGTTGGAAAGACTCCACGAACATAGCTCCAGAAGAGAAAAGAACGCTTGCAGTGCTAGTTGCAACCAAATAGCAATGTTGAAGTTTTCACTTTCTTGCCATCGGGCTTTCATAAGTATGTAGTATCCCAGCCGGTGTCTCATTAATTTCGCGATTAGTCGAATTCGACCACTGCGTGCACGACAACGTGGCCAATTCACCGTAAGTACTGATCGGTACTGTTGTGCTTTGCTTTGCACTCTACCGTATCTGTGTTTTGTTTGTGCGGCCATCGCTCCCGTCGTGTTACTGAGACACATAGTGAACCGCAGAGTGGAACAGTTAAAAGGATTCGTCAAACTTCCCGTGAGCGATCGATCTCAAGCGCACATTTTCAAACGAGCAAGCGAGGAGTACTAGAAATAATTAGGGCACGGCGTTAAAACCATAGTAGCACGAAATTGCAAGCACCACCTTTGACAAAATAAACCTTGACGCTTTGACCCGGCTTTGATTACGTCTTTTCAGAGCGAAAACAGCTGACAGCGGCGGTGGGCGCCGTGCAAGCTAAGGCCATGTATTGAGGTGACAAGCCAGTGTTGCGTGCGGCGTTGAGCTGCGAAAAAGTAAAGCCCACGCACAAGTGGCGATACGGTGTTTTGTATTGTCGCTCCCAGATGGCGCGACGATCGGCTCACTCCCGCTAGGTCGGCCAATGGAGTATTCGGGTTTCAGAACGCAGTTTCGCAAGTCATGTCATTGATTAACTCTAAAACCATACATGTTGCGATATGTCATATGAACGAAACCACCACAGGAGCAGCAACACTATGAAATGTAAACGATTAAACTCTTGACGTACACATCATGATTTTCATGTTACGAGTAGTCACCTAGCCTTGTCATAGAGTGATGTTTTGCCATGCAATTCTGGTATAGACCCTATTATATTATGTAGGTGGCTAGATAGATAGATAGATAGATAGATAGATAGATAGATAGATAGATAGATAGATAGATATATAGATAGATAGATAGATAGATAGATAGATAGATACTCTCAAAGTCGCGGCAGTTAGCGAAAAAATGCTTCGCATTTAATTAAGGGAAATCGAGAAGGCTTCCCAGCTGTGCTCTTCCTGTAGGCTTGACATCACTGGTGAGAGACTAATACTGCAAGTTAATTTTTCTTTTATTTTTGTTTTAGGAGCTTGCTCTTTATGTTGGGAGGTTGTCTCTCGTCTTTGGCCTGGTGGATACGCTAGCGCTCATGGCTCCCACTAGAGGCGCAGCTGAGCTGTACTCTTCATTTCATGAGCACTCACTAGAGGGCGCGCCGCCCCTCAGGCAACGCCCCTCAGTGAAAGTGGGAAGGAGACAAGATGAGCAACTACAGGAAAATTTTTATCCAGAAAGGCAAATTGAAATAGCCACTAAACAAATTGAGAAAGTAATCACGGAGGATAATAAGACAGTGTGGACATACACGAATCTAATTAGACTCTTTGAGATAGAGCTTGCTAAGACGCGTGACAAGTCGCCCCGGAAAAGAAGACACAAACCCAAAAGTTGGTGGGATGAGGAAGTTAAGAGAGCCATAGCAAAACGTCAGGAAGCCTCTAGGGAACACAGACATGCTAAGCAGCGGGGTGAACCGACAGATGATGTGGAAAGAAAATGGGCAACCTTTCTAAGCTGTAGAAGGGATGCATCCCTTCTGATCAATGAAAAGATTAGAAGGAAGGGAGCTCAGTGGCTGGCAGAAGTACATAAAAAAGATAGAAAGGCAGCTGCGAAATTTTGGAACCATCTAAACTCCCTAAGAGATGAGACGAGCCTAGAGCAGAACTTTATAACTACAGCCCAAGGTGCTAGGCTAGAAGGGGACGAAGCTATTGAATATATAAGAACAAGGGTGACAGAAAAATTTCAACAAAGAAGTACTTTATGCACCACAATAGACAAAGACGAATCAAGTGGTGCAATGGCTCCATTTTCACAACAAGAGTGGGAAAGGGCTGAGAAAAGGGTTCCTAGTAGTACATCAACAGGCCCAGATGGCATTCCAATTAGGCTGATAAAAACATTAGGTCCGAAGTCTAAGCAGGCTTTGAGAGAGGCAGTGAGTACAATAATAATCGATGGTGAAGTTCCCGATGGATGGAAACTTAGCAGGATGAGCATGATCTATAAAGGAAAGGGGGACAAAGCTGACATAAACAACTACCGTCCTATAACAGTGACATCAGTGGTCTACAGGCTGGCGATGCAGATTATAAAGGAAAGACTGCAGGCGTGGATAGAGGATGAGGGGGTGCTGGGGGAACTGCAGAATGGGTTTCGGAAACACAGGAGGTTGGAAGACAATCTGTTCTCACTGACGCAGTGCATCGAAATAGCAGAAAAAGAACACAGGCCCCTGTGGCTAGCATTTTTGGATATCAAGGGAGCGTACGATAGCGTGGTTCAAGAGGAATTGTGGGGAATACTGGACACACTAGGCGTGGAACATGTAGTCACTAATCTTTTAAAGGGTGTCTATAAAGGTAACAAGGTAGTTATAAAGTGGGAAAAACAGGTATCCAAGCCTGCAGAGGTAAAACGGGGGCTTAGGCAGGGGTGCCCCCTGTCACCCTTATTATTCATGATGTACCTACAAGGATTAGAGGCAAAATTAGAGGGAAGTGGACTTGGCTTCAACCTCTCTTTAGTCAAACAAGAAAAATTTATTGATCAGGCACTACCGGCATTAATGTACGCAGATGATATAGTGCTAATGGCCAACAACAAGGAAGATTTGCAGAGATTGATGGACATCTGCGGTAATGAGGGAGATAGGTTAGATTTTAGATTCAGTAGGGAAAAATCAGCAGTCATGATTTTCAATGACAACGAAGGTAGTGAGCTTAGAATACAGGAGGTCACGCTAGAGATGACAGATAAATACAAATATCTGGGCATATGGATAAGCAATGGGACCGAGTATCTGAGGGAACACGAAATATACGTGACGACTAAGGTAACAGGAATGCAGCAGTCATGAAAAATAGGGCACTGTGGAATTACAATAGGTATGATGTTGTGAGAGGAATATGGAAAGGGGTCATGGTTCCTGGGCTGACGTTCAGCAATGCGGTCTTGTGCATGAGATCAGAAGTTCAAGCAAGATTAGAAATTAAGCAACGTGGAATAGGTAGGCTTGCTTTAGGAGCTCACGGGAAAACACCAAATCAGGGAGTACAAGGTGATATGGGATGGACATCATTTGAGGGCAGGGAGGCTAGCAGCAAGATAAAATTTGAGAAGCGATTGAGAGAAATGGGGGAAGAGCGTTGGACTAGGAAGGTTTTCAGCTACTTGTACATGAAGAATGTCGATACAAAATGGAGGAAGCGAACCAGGAAGTTGACTGGTAAATACTTAGAAAACAGCAGGTGGCCAAACCAAAAAGAACTATCAGTTAAGAAAAAAGTGAAGGAAACGGAGACTGACATGTGGAGAATGGGCATGATTAAGAAGTCCGCACTAGAGATCTATCGAACTTTTAAGCAGGAAATTGCCAAGGAAAGGATCTATGATAATACTCGGGGTAGTTCTCTACTTTTTGAGGCCAGGACGGGAGTACTGCGAACCAAGACATATCGGGCCAAATACGAAGGGGTCGACACAATATGCAGTGCGTGTGGAGAGGAAGAAGAAACTGCCGAACACTTGATAATGTTCTGTAAAGGGCTTCACCCTATAGTTCAGGATGATGGCGCAGAGTTTTTCAAAGCACTGGGATTTAGGGACAGCGAGGGCAAAATAGACTTTAAGCGGGTAGACTTAACTAGAAGGAGGTTATCTGATTGGTGGCTAAAGTCAAGGCACGAGTGAAAATTAAACCCTTCACTGCGAAGTACGAATGCTCAACTTAATTATTTAAAGGAAAAAAAGATAAATGTAATGGTTAGCTCACTAAGTATTACGGCTAGGTGGCGTTAGCCGCCGCCCGATCTAAAGGGTACAGCCACATCCATCCATCCATCCATCCATCCAACGCTCGCTCCACTTTCTGCGCGTGCTCTAGTTTGGTAGGACACCGCTAGGTGGCCGCGCCTATATAAAGCGTTCGCTCTCGGCGCGCTTCCTTTCTATTTCACCGGTCATCACTCAGTGCGTGTCCATACCGGTACCCACTAAGAACTCCGCAGTTGCCAAGGTGGCGGCGCGAAGGGCTAGCAATGTGGTTGCAGTGCGGGCTTGCCGTGAGGACCCTTCCTGAACTTTTCACTACATTCTAATATTTAGGATCTTCAGGCTTTGTACTTTACTGATCATAAAGTCATTACACTAAAAAAACTTTCCTCCATGCTTATTTGATCCGTAAATAAGCTCTTGGACAAAATGTATATACTGGTTCAGTATGTAAATATCCCTATAAAGGACGTTGATGTGTAAGTTATAAACATTTTGTATGAAACGGGTATATACAACTACACCACAACAACTGTCATGTCACGTCTTTATATGATGATAATTGAGCATATGTGCACAGGATTCACGGTTTACCGGATTTAACCTGTAGAGTAAGCTACTTTATCATCATTTACTTCCTAAACGTGCGGGAATTTTTTTCGAGGGGAGGAGTTGGTATTCGTGATGCATTTTCTGCGGTCTGTTGTATATTTTTGCGCGAGTTTTTGTGTGCGTGTCACTATATATACATACAAAATTGAAAATTTTCAAAGGAATAAGCTCTCTTGATTTTTTTTTCAATTCGACAACCCTGCTCGCAGCGAGTTTATTAATAATCACAAACAGAATGGTGAAAAAATAGCCGACTGCCTATTGAGAAAGACGTATGAGTTGGTTGTCATCGCGTTTAGTGCTGCACTTTTCGGGCCAAACAAGTTCTCAAATCCACATGAACGTTTCACGCTAACATTTTACATAAAAGCTCCAATCACGAGACCGAATTTATCACTAGTAAAGGCTGCCAGCAAATTGAAAGCACATTTGATTACTTGAGGGTGTCGGAAGCATGGAAAACACCGCAGCCTTCAAGGCTAAGTGTTCACTGCACTTTCACGATTGTTTCCTATGAGTCTTAGGAAATGAAATGCAGAAAGCGCTTCTCATTACATCTGTATAAGCTGCATTGCTTGTTTTTATTATTACTTGAGGGTGTCGGAAGCATGGAAAACATCGCAGCCTTCAAGGCTAAGTGTTCACTGCACTTTCACGATTGTTTCCTATTAGTCTTAGGAAATGAAATGCAGAAAGCGCTTCTTATTACGTCTGTATAAGCTGCATTGCTTGTTTTTATTATTTTCTTTGTGAAACGCCTATATTTAAGCCATAGGCCCTAGAAAATGTTCTCTTACGCACCTGTTCTTTCAGGTCATTTGATGTGTACTTACACAAACCAAATAATGGCCAAAATATCTAGCATATTTGCACATGATATCGTGCCTGTAAGCTTCTGCGTTATTCAAGCAGTTGTGCTGAGCCAATCTTTTATTGTGCGGAGGAATAATACACGAAACATGATTTTACCATGCGCAGTTCCTTAAGGCCGTGGGTGACTTCGGACAGTTGCGTGGACGCACAGCGTGGCTCCTTTACAATTTTCACAGCGAGGGTCCCGGCAACGAGTGCAACGGACCTCCGTTCACCGTTCTGAAAAGCTTCAGGACGGCGCTAGATCAGACAGGATAACAAGTGTACTGCTGACAAAGCTGATGTTCGTGCGCCTGTTGTTGCACTGTTAGTTAGGCCTTTATCATTTATCTAGTTTGCTTTATTCAAAGAAGCACATTTCAAATATAAACACTCTGCAAAACACTGCTTGATGACTTGCATTTATGTTGTTGAGGACTTTTCATGTAGCATTTTACAAAAGAAATGCACCTTGGTAAATCATACGCACTACGGGGATCAATCATATATAAGATAGCCTGTGAGAAAATGTAGATGCCGCAATGTATGGCTTCGGAAGTTAATTGCGTACGTAAATGTATACCGTGGCCCTGCTGACACCAACGGCACTATGTACCTGACGGTCAGCTGAGGTCTTGTATAACGCCGGCACTGGAGTGCAAGTACTGCCGTCGATGTTATCGAGCAGAGGTATAAACGCGGCACGCTGACGCACGAATCACATGAGCAGCTTTGCGAAAGTGGTGAAGCCTCGAAAGCCGAGCTCGGTAATGAATACTTTCAAATGTTTTCACGATCCGCATGGCAATCATCTACTGATTTTATTACCTTGTGTCTTTACAATAGGCAAAAACGCGCTTTGGGTAATTAGGATTTACCCATATTTGCCAAAAGTAGCCTCGAATGGTCGACACGGGAAGTACGTCGGACTTGTACAGTGCTTGTAAACAAGTGGCGAGCGCAGTAAAGCTCTAACATGCAGCTTCACAGTGTGAACAATGTAATTTAGGTTATTGGCGCAGGCAAACGAAAATATAATATGTTGTACCTTGGGAATTGTGTGCATAAAAAAGGATCGTGAGCGAATACGTGATGGCTTCTTCACACCGAATGCTGTTATTGGACCACAACAAGGGTGCCACAGTTGTTCACCGCGACGCTTCCCGTGTCTGTACCGCTCTCGTTCGAATCACAAAACATACCCTAAACACCAAAAAGACAACAAAATGGAAGGAAGGAAAATAGAGGGAAAAGAAAGGCAAGGAGGTTAACCAGCCTATAGCAGCCGGCTTGCTACCCTGCGCATGGGAGAGGGATGGGGGAGATGAAAGAGAGCAGAGAGGGAAGATAAAAACAGCACATTCGGCAGCACAGGCGCGCACACTCAGTCATAGTCCAGTCTTGTCTTTCGTGGTGTGTGACATTGCTGTTACAGTCGCTTGTTCAAGTCGGTGTCGCGTAGGAATTTCAACAGAACTTTCGTCGCCTTCTGTTGCAGTGTCTTCTCTCGGGCACTTGACAGAATAGTGTCCACAGACATTTGGCTGTTGTCGATGCGCGCAAAAGCAGACGCCAGTGACTGTCTCTGGATTTCATACAATGGACAGTCACACAGGGTGTGGTGTAGCGTCTCTTCGCAATGACAGGCATCGCAGAGAGCGTTGTCGGCCATTCCTATGACAAAGGAGTAAGATTTTGTAAATGCCACTCCTAGCCATAAGCGATGAAGTAGGGTGGCTTCTCTTCGGTCGAGTCCAGTGGACATGCGAAGAGCCATCAAAGAGGACAGGTGGTGTTGACGATTCGTATCGATGCTTGGTGGGCACCATAGAGAAAACGTGATTTCACGCGCAAGTCGTCGAAGGTTACTGGCAGCATCAGTCCTCGAAAGTGGTATGGCTTCTTCTCGTGTTCCTTCAAGGGCTGCCCGCGCGGCAGTATCGGCATGTTCGTTCCCTATGATGCCGCAATGACTTGGCAGCTATTGAAGCGTCACATGATGCCCTTTCTCGAGTAAAGTGTGGAGAAGGCATCGAATTTTGAAAACAAGCTGTTAGTACGGGCTGCGACGCAGTGCTGAGAGCACAGATTGTAGGGCAGCCCTTGAGTCGCTGAAAATTGACCATTGTTGCGGTGGTTCCCGATTGACCACACAAAGTGCAGCGCGCAAAGCAGCTAGTTCCGCTGCTGTAGATGCCATGGAGTGGTCAGTCCTAAAGCTGATGGTAACACCTCTTGCTGGAATAACTACTGCCCCTGACGAACACTGGTGGTTCGTGGAACCATCAGTGTATACATGTATGCTGTCTGAATATTTCTCGTGCAAAAGAAGAAGAGACAGTTGTTTCAGCACGGGCGACGAAAACTCAGATCCCTGGTACACTAAGATGCACTGTGGGTCGAATAAGACACCAAGGTGGTATGGATGGTTTAGATGCATGAGTGAAGCCCGAGGGAAGTTTATCGTTGTATTTCACGATAATTTTGGCGAATGATGCTTGGCGCCTCTCTGAAGGCAACAGTCCAAGGTGATGGCCGGGGGCCCGTGCGAAGTGTCGGATGTGCGTTCTCAGGACTTCTACAACAATGTGAGTTTGTATCGGATAGTCACCAGCAATTGCAATTGTTGCTTCTGTTGACGTACATCTGGGCAGACCGAGGCACACTCTCAGCGATTCGGCTTGTACTGCCTGAAAAACACGAACATTGGTCTTGCAGGTATTGCTAAGCACGGGCAAGCTATATCTGAGGAAACCGATAAACAGGGCCCTGTAGAGCTCCATCATTGCGTCTACTGACATCCCCCACGTCTTTCCTGCCAGGAACTTGAACAGTTGAGAAATAGCGGTCAGGTGCTTCTTCATATAGGTCACATGCGGACTCCAACAGAGGTCCCTATCAATAATGATGCCCAGGAACCGGTGGGTTTTGGCGTAAAAAATCGGTCGCCCGCAGACTGAGATGACATAAGGGGTCATTGCTTTGCGAGTGAAAGCCACCAGCGCGCATTTTTCTGGTGATATGCTGAGACCTTTTTGAACAAGTAGTTGGCAATCATAGTTGCTGCTTTTTTAAGCCGGGAACGTATCTGAGGACGTGTGACTGCCGATGTCCAGACACAGATGCCGGCTTGCGAGGGTCTAGTGACTGGCAAAACGTTGTCCATCGTTCCGATGCTAATCTATCCATGCGACGCCGAATCTTCTTTTGCATCCTCCTGGCTGCCCTAAGATCGTGAATTGATTTTGTACGCCGATACCGACGCTCCGCGCGGCGTCGCAGTGCTCGGAGTCGCTCCAACTCTATATCAAAGTCGTTTCGTGTAGAAGATATCGTCACCGTGCGAGTGGCGTTTTGCATTGTGCTTTTAATTGTTTCCTCTAACCCAGATCGTAGGCCATCGATGCAAGCTTCTTCCATGTCAGATTTGAAGTTGGTCCATTGGACTGCTCGAATGGTCGTCCGTGGACCATAACTAGACAAGCCTTTGATGTTAAGGTAGATTGGAATGTGATCACTTCCTCGTGTCTCAACATCTGGAAACCGCTTGACGTATCTCGCGAGGGAGTTGGAGACAAAAGCAAGGTCGAGACAGCTGCCGTATGTCACCCCTCGAAGAAAAGTGGGGCTGCCGTCGTTCAGGAGAGTAAGGCCATAGTTGTAGGCGATGTTTGCTAACCTGTGCCCTCTTGCATTTGTCCGCGTACTTCCCCATGCGTGATTGTGCGCATTGAAATCACCTATGAGGACCCATGGTGCAGGACACACTCTCAAAATATCCGCTAATCTCCTGGAATCTAGATTACTTGACGGCGATATATAAACGCCTATGAGAGTAAACATGAGTTGGTTCTTTTTCACAGTGATGCAGACATACTGATTGTCATTGTGAGGTGCAATTAGTTGCACAACATACGTCAGTTCACGACGAACAAAGACGATGATTTTACTGCGCGCACCGTTTGTTGAAGACATGACAGCTTCGTACCCCGATAGTCTCATTGGTGTCGACAAACTGGGTTCACAAATGACGATGATTGGAAACACGTTGGTAAACACAAACTGACGAAAATCTGAAAGGCGTGAATTTAGTCCTCTGGCGTTCCATTGGATGACGGATGCAGCCTTGACTTCTTTAAGAAATGTTGAGGTGTGAGTAGCCATCTTCCTAGTTGAGAGATTCAAGCACTGGGCTTAGGGCGTCCAATAGTCCAAGTGCGCTTCTAGCAGATGGTGTCTTCATGTCGACTAATATCGCTCAGATGGCTACTATAAGGGAACGCAGCACCGAGATCACTTAACGATCAGTTTTAGGCAAATCTTCCATGGTTGGAGACGGCTCTTGTGTGGCCACAACCTGCAGAGGTTCCTTGGCAGAAGAGCGCGTCGGGAGCGTGGGCCATTCCTCCAGAGAAGGAGGCTTCTCTGTTTCTTTCGTAGAAGTGGTGGGCCCTTTCGCAGCGCTACTGGAGAGAACCGCTAAAGAGTGGGAAGGAGCGTCTCGGGAATGTGCTTTCTTTGAAGACTTTCGATGATGCCGACGTCGACGCCGACGCCGGACTACTTCGGCTGCCTCCCTGTGTGTTGAGTTGTCTCGGGTCATTTGTCTGAGAACCGCGCGCTCCTTTTGGATTCGAGGACAGTCTTTCGACGAGGCAGCATGAGGACCACTGCAGTTGGCGCACTTCAGAGTAGTCGCCCGACAGGCGTCTTCAGCATGAGATTCAGCGCAGCGGGGACACAGTCGTAAGTTGGGGCATACGCCCTTGACGTGTCCTAGCCTGAAGCACTGATGACATTGAAGTGGCTTTTGGATGAATGGTCGAAGCGGATGTCGAAAATGTCCAACTTTAACGTGAGACGGTATGCAATCTCCCTTAAAAAACACTTTTACGCAGCGCGTATTTCCAAGGCGCCGCACTTGCGTAATGACAGTTCCCTCGTTTGCAGGCTTGATGAGGGTAGGCAAGTCAGCATTAGGAATGGCAGTGTCGATGTCATAAATTACACTGGCAATTGATTTGTCATCCATTGGGATAAAGGGGCGCATTTTAATGCCACCTAGCTCAGTCATTTGCTGCAGCTGTCCTAGCGCACTCACATCGTGCACGTCTATGGCGAGAATGTTCTTCCTTGGGTTTACTCGTACGTCCATAATTTGATGTGGCACCGCACATTCGAGAGCAACCGAAAGGGCTTGCCTGTTCAGGAGCCGTAGGATGCTTGATGGATCTTCGGGCATGAAGATGATGACGTGCGGCCAGCGCGCAGGCCTTGAATGCACAGTCGCTGTGCTTGCAGGAGCTGATGCTGCTGTATTCGCCGTCCTTCTCTTTGCCCTCTTACCCCGGACAGGTATAAAGCTGCCATCAGATGTGTCGTCTTCCGACATAGAATAGAGATCGGTGTCCTCACTGTCACTGGGAGAGCCAGCTCGCTTCCTTGTGGTTGACGGGTTTGAGGACCTGTGACCAGGCGGGCCTCTGTCATTCTCCCCGGCCATCGCCGCAAGACGGGTAGGCGAGGCACCTCAAAAGACTGATGATTTCACTAAAAAAATACAAAGCGCCGAAGCAGACCCGACAACAAAATGGAATGTGCTTTGAACCCAGGTCCTCTCTGTGGCAGTCATGTGTTCTCCGAATGAGCTACGCCAGTGCTTCAAACTATGTGACAAGCTGGCCCAATGCAGGATTCATGGTAAAGGAATCGCATTATCATGCGTAATAAGGCATTTTAGAACAGCAAAGCGAGAACCAGGCGTCACGTGATGCGAATTGCCTAACCAGGGGATCGTTGATTGCTTCAACCCATCACAACAAGCTCAGACATATATCTTCATTATCACCGCCAACAGCATCAGCAAAGTGTATGAAACGCCTTAGGCGTGTGTACGCTAAAATACGCCGCCTGCTACTGATATGTTATTGAGAGAAAGAAAGTGGCCAAACGTTGAGGTGACGGTACTGTAGCTAGAATGGTACTAATAAAGTCAATTCTGCCAACGAAGTGGATTTCAAGCTGAAATCACAAGGGTCCTTTAAGCTTCTATTCATTAGATTTTGAATAAACCAGAGTTTTCCCACGCACTTTCTTCACTCTTGAGTAGTACGAACCAATATGCTATACGCTAGCCTACAACTCTGCAGCAAACTCCAAATGCTACGTCTATGCATAACAATAAAGACAAATTAGGAGTGCTGGTAGTTGAAGTGAAGCAAAATACAGGGTGGCTTCAAGCGATGGAAAAATTTTTTAAGAAGCGGTGTCGATGCAGTGAGCTTCGCAACATGTGGCCTTGTCGTCTTCAACCTTTACGTCAAGGCTTTTCTGCGCTTCTGACATTTTCGACCAGCTACGAAGGTGGGTTACAAAAGCCAAGTGGGACAACTATAAAGTAGGGTAAAAGGAAACACACGGGTGAACATTTTGAGATAAGCTGGCCTTTCGAATCGGTTGAATAAAGCGGAAATGCATGAATAAAAAAAATAAAACATGGAAAAGGGTGGCACTCGCTCTGCATCACAATTAAGTGCAGAGATCTTCAGGGAACAGGGCTGTCCTAATATTATCGTCCCTTGTGGAAACGCAGAAAAATCTATGTATACAATAGCTGTCTCTCGCACTTTCATCATGCGCTCAAGCTAGACATTTCTCCTTGCTCTTGTTCTTGACGTGCCCTCATTATACTGTTGCAAACAGAAAGCCTCCTCATTGGAAATATGGAATACAGGGCGACTTTGTTCCCAGAGCACCGTCGCATAAAGCGTTCATTGTCGGCCGTTCCAAATCTCTCCAGTAACGCACCGCAAGCTCCGCGTGCTAGTCCCGTCATCGTCCACATCTTCTTTTGGTACTGAACACGTTCTGGGGCCTTAGGCGGCGGTCTTTAAGGCTACAGGTTTTATATAGACCAGAACAGCGGAGAGCCATTTCATATTTTCACTTCACACGATTTAACCATACTATTTTTAAGAGTGACACCTGACAATGGTGGACTCTAATGCACAGGGTACTAACATGTTGTTTGTTGACGGGAACTTGTACCATGTCTAGGCGAACAGTGTGGAATGATACGGGTTTTCTCCTGCGCTGCTCTTCAATTGGTGCTTGTGACGTTTGTGCCACGCTCGTGCTTCTGAACGTGTCGTCTTCAGGGAACGCGAGCTTTCATCGATCGTTCTCTTTTTCCGCAAAATTCGTTACGCCGCCTCTTCCATGGTGTTCTCTCGCGGTCCTTTTTGAAGAGTTTCTTGGTTTTCTTGACTTGCTTCGCTCAACCTAAAAGCCGCAGCATTCTCATTCTGTCGCGGTCTGGGCTGTCTCATTTGCGATGGTGATTTTGTCTTGGCATCCTTCGGTGTCATCCTGCAGTCGCTGTGCAAGACAAAGTGGTAGGCGCCGCAATGGGCCTCCTGTCACGCCTTCCTTCAGGTGTGTCGTGAACAAAAGACTCGTGCTGCGCGCTTGTCTTTTAATTCTACCTTAAGCCGCAGGTGTTCCAAGAGCTCGTCTGGCTTCGTTTTTTGACGAACGAGTCTCGCTGAGCTTTTCTGGTGAAATCTGTCGCTTATAGTGTTCATCTACGATCTCGATGGGGGTCACCTTGATCAAAATGTTGAGAAGCATCACGGCGTATGAAACTTCCGCTCGTCCAAGTGCCTTGAGACCTCTCACGTTTTTTGTCACCTAATGTAGAAGATTCGTCATGACGGTTATGTCAGTGAAGCTTAGCAAGGGCTCTAATGTTCTAAGGTTCTCCAAGTACTTCTGCTCGATGATTCCCGTGTTTCCTAACCGGTTGGTCAGGATATCGATGACATCTCCATATGAAGAATCCGTCACCTGAATTCCCTCAATCGCTTTGGTCACTGGTCCAACTATAAGAAATATCAGGTAAAGAACTCTTTGGACGTTCGTCAGTCTGGCATTTGTATGAACGGCACGTTTCAACACGTCCCAGAACGGTTGCCATTGACGTACTGCTTTGTTAAAGTGAACTATGTCAAGCTTCGGTAGCCTTGAAATCATCAATGAAACGGCTTAACGAAGCCGTACATGGTGTCGCGTCATCGTTGGATATTGGTAGGCCTCGGTTCATCATCATTCAAGGCGGAAGTGGCTCGGTGTGATATGATAGAAAGGACAGCGTTGCTGCTGCGTGGACTTCATACTCAAAGACCGATAGGTAATCCTCAGCTGCTTGCTCGTTCGTGAGCAGTCCTCCCAGTTGTTCATTGGGTGCACGTCGTCCGTCATTGCAGTTCTGCTGTCTGTCATGCAGAAATCGGAGCGTCGGAGCGCTAAACTGGCTTCATGCGATGAGTTGGCTTGTCTCGTTAGAAGATGCGTAAATAGAGCTCGCTGGGTCGTTTGTTTGCCCTTGATCTGATCCATCTTCATTAAAGTGGAAGTCCCTTTCGTTGCCGAGTTGCTTGGGTCGGAAATTCCCGGTTTTCCCAGCACCATAAAATGGAAAATAAAGGAAGCTTCCCCGTTGGAAATATGGAAAACAGGGCGAGTTTATTACTTCGAGCACTATTTTAATATTGCGTTCAGTGGGAGCCATTTCAAATCACACGAGACTAAAAAACCACCAAAACAGTGTCCAATGTTAGCAGCAAAGAACTATTTATGATGGCCACCCTGTGTTATCACGAAAAACTAGAGTACAGTGGCTGGAATAGAACAGTGTGATGAGCGGCGAGCGGCGCCTACGGAGTGCACTGAAGCCTCTGAGGAGGAGCCACGTGTTGGCGCGCGCAATCGTTTATACGTTTATACGCAATCATTTATACGTATAGAGTTCAGTTCGGACTAAGATGGTGAATGAACGTGTTTTTGAGCGTTCGTGATCTACTGCGCAGATAAGTTGTTTTGCATGTTTTGAGCTCGCTTTTTGATAAGAAGGCAGCGCTTAAAATATTTGGAGCTGTTATTGCATTGGACGGCTTTTCCTGGTAGTCAGTCACCAGGCATTTACTAGTTTGTGCGTGGGTGTGTGGGTTTGTTTCTTTTAGCTTTTTTTTTCTCTTTCCACCTCATTGGGGAGGTGGACGTACATTGAACACGGAAAATTTAGCAATAGAGCTTAGATTTTCCATTTTTCGTAAGGCAGGGTTCGTGTTTTGTAATTATCGCGTGACACAAGTCATAAAGACAATTTATGTCATTAAGACATGGTTAAAAAGCTGTAAAGTGTTCTGGATGCGGGGTGAGTTCGAAAACAGACCCAACTGCAGAATCGAATGGAGAGGAGGCTGACGTGAAGTGTAGGCAATGTGAGGTCGAGGAAAAATTGGAAAAAACAATGGTTGCCCAGAGTGGACTGCTGATGAGAATCACCGAGCTGGAGACTGCGTTGGCGACAGAGCAAGAAAAAATGATGCCAATGTGAGAAAGGCTCAAGTCCGCCAAGGAAGCACTAGCCAAGGTGAACAAAGGAGCGGCCGACAGAGAAAACAGTAGGGCACCGGCTACCAGAGCAGCGGAGAAGAAAGAGCAAGCAAGTTTGAAAAAACAGGTTTAGCCGGTTCAGTTGTCCCAAGGCCCAGTTCAACGAAATAGTGGTGGGGCTGGGAGGGGACAAAGGAGCCGACGTCACAGGTGCAAGTAACCGCCAGGTGCAGGACGCTCCAACTGAAAAGTCACGGCATGTGGTAATCGCCGGGGATGCGAATTTAAATCGATGCGCAGAAGCAATCAAACAGAGGGTAAGAGGTGACAAGAGGGTTGCAGTAGGGACAATCTCAGGACGCAAGCTGGAAGCAGTCATGAGGCAAGAGAGCGCGAAACTCAAAACTGCAGCTGGTAGACGAAACTTCGTGATAATTTCAGGCGGTTTAAACGAAGTCCTAAATGAAGATACGGCTGGACTAGTGACCACACTTGCGAAAGGGGTCAATGACAGGTGCGCCACTTCTCAGGTGCAGATAGTGATATGCACGATACCGGAAATACCCGTGCGTGACGGCAACCTGCAAAGAGCGGTTGTCAACGCAAACCAAGAGATATGGCGGATGAGTCGAGAGAAAGCCTTTTAGGGGGTGGAAATAAAACAGAGAGGTGCATAGGTGGGGTGGTTTTCAACGAGGCAGAATTCACTTCGAAGGGCGGCTAGGTCATGAGGCGGGTTGGTGACTTGCAGGACGCGCAGCAGCCTTTCATGGGGGCATGCGGGCGCTTCGGCGTGCAGGATAGCTAGTAACGAGGAAAATAACTAGGGAGACTCTTTGACAGGTGTTATGCAGAGATACGATTCCGAACTGGCACTAGTATCTAAGATAGGTAGAGTCCGGGGCAGAAATAGACGTAGGCACGAGCGCCGAGCCAATTCAGACATGAGGTATATAACATGCAGGGTTGCAGGAACAGGCTTAAGCGAAAAGAGATAGAAGAACAGCTAAGGGAGGAGAGGCCGATGGTATACGCTTTTGTAGAAACACCTCTTAGGGACATGGAACAGCCTTCTAACAATCCTGACTACGCGTTGGAATATTGTAATAGAACAGAACGCAGCAAAAAGGGGGTGGTATTGGGGTATAGCACTCTGAAACGCGGTTCCGAAAAGACAGTGCGGTTTTTTAATGCATCTCCGCCATTGTTCCAATTACTTCTTTTTCTCTCTCCAGCAGACTACCCACTACTAGCTTATGTCCCAACTGTGTCGTGCCAGAAGAAGAAAAGTATGCCACAGATAGGCCCCCTTGAAGACAAGTGGCTGTGGGCACTTGAATAAAAAAATGATCAGACGGAGCTTGTCAGAATGAATGCCGGCTTGATCCTTTCAATGCTGACTGTGTCTTCATGCCCATTAGGCAGGATTGTAAAATGATGTTCAGAACGCTTGATGTCTGAGAAAAAACCGTCATAACGAGGCTGAAGAGCACGGCGAGACGCATCGACACTAACAAAAACGTGTGAAGATGTCTGTAGGTTTGTCAGCAGAAAAATGTCGTTCTTAGTGTGAGCTGAAATTGGTGATGAGCGCAAGTTTTGCAGAAGATCCGCAGACGCTGGACGAAAGAAGGTGTATCCAAAACATTCTGCGTAGTAACGGGGCTCACGAGGTCACCAGGCAAAAGGAGAGTGCAGCCATAAACCATCTCGGCTACAGAGCAGGGAAGTTCTGGCCGTAGTGTTGAACGCAGGCCGAGAAGCACGATGGGGAGGTGTGGTACCCAATCTTCGGCGTGAGGTTGCGAGGCGAGTGCTGCTTTTAGATGACGGTGGAGTCTCTCCACTAAGCCTATTGATGCTGCATGATACGCAGCTGTGTGAATTAGCGCACAACCCAGTAGAGATGTGACAGAGGTGAAAAGCGCACACTCAAACTGTCTGCCTCGATCAGTAGTCACCGTTGATGGTACACCAAAACGGCTAATTCAGGTAGCAAGAAAGGAACGAGCAACTGTTTCTGCCGTGATGTCATGCATTGGAGCTGCTTCAGGCCACCTAGGGTACCTGTCAATACACGTAACAAATACGTATTTCCCCGACATGGAGGTAATGGCCCGACAATGTCGAAATGAATGGTGTCGAAACGTGCATCAGGGAGAGGGAATTTTCCTTATGGAGGCTTGGTGTGCCATTGCATCTTGATACGCTGACATGCTCTGCAAGTGCGAACCCAGTCACGAATGTTTGCACGTATGCGCGGCCAGACATAGCGTTCAGTGACCAGATGTTGCATCGATCTTACGCCTGGATGGCGGATAGAGTGGAGGTTGTCAGAAACAGCACGACGAAGCTGTGAAGGAACATAGGTACGAGTGCAGTTGTGTGAAACATCGAACCAGAGCGTAACGTCATGGTCGCGAAAGTGGACTTGTTTCAGTCGGAGGGAAGTAGAGGATCAGAGTCGTGGAAGTTCATCGTCTAATGCCTGTGCCTCCGCGAGCGAGGACAATGAAAGGTCGGTGGTGTCTGTCGTGGCATTGATGGTAATACGACTGAGAGCGTCCGCTGCACTGTTAAAGCTGCCTTTTACATAAAGTATATCTGTGGTGAATTCGGCAATGAAAGCAAGGTGTTCAAGTTCTCTAGGAGTGTGCGTCGCACTGCAGGAATGTAAAGCCGAAACAAGGGGCTTGTGGTCGGTAAGAATGGCAGATTGTCGCCCTTCAAGCAAGTATTTGAAATGCTTCACCGCAAGGTAGGCCGCGAGTCGCTCCCATCCGAAAGTACCATATCGGTGCTCAGTGTCACGTAACTTGCGGGAAAAGAAGGAAATCGGAGCCCATGCACTATTGATCTATTGATGAAGAGCGGCCCCAACTGCTTCTGAAGAAGCGTCCATCATGAGGCTAGTGGGAGCCGTTGGTGAAGGGTGGTGCAGGAGGGTGGCCTGGGCGAGCTTGATATTAACGGCGCCAAAAGCTTGATCCGCGACCGTGTCCCAGGAAAGTGCGGCTGACTCGGCTTGCGAAGTCGAGAGTAGTGCTTCCAGAGGCTGCAGCAGTGTAGAGCATGTAGGGATGAAGTGGCAATAAAAATTGACGAGTCTGAGAAAACGTCGTAGACTGCGTATGGACGTGGGAGGCGGGTACTTGAGGATAGCTTGAACTTTGTCAGGTGGAGGAGTGATGCCATCTTTAGTGATCTCTGTGTGAGGAATGCTATCTCTGAGACTCCAAACTGACACTTTTCTACACTGATGACAAAGTCGTAATGACGCTGTCGAGTGAAAAGCTAACGTAGATGTTCCTTGTGCGTTTCAGCGTCCTTGCTGGCAACGAGAAGATCGTCGATATAGGCGAAACGAAACGGCAAGCCACTTGTGACTTCGTCTATAAAACACTGAAATGTCTGAGCTGCGTTTCTCAAACCGAAAGGCATTCCTAAATGCTCATAGAGCCCAAATGGGGTAATAATTGCAGTTTTGGGAATGTCAGAAGGCTCAACGGGGATCTGGTGATAAGCTTTCACAAGATCAATCTTCGAGTATACAGTTGTGCTGGTTAAAAAGGCAGCACAGTCCTGAATATTGGGTAACGGGTATAGATCTGGAACGGTGACTGCATTGAGAGCCCGGTAATTACCACAGGGTAGCCAGTCATTGTTCCTCTTGGAAACCATGTGTATCGCCGACGACCACGAGCTTGATGACGGACGAATGATTTGCAACTGTAACATATGCTCAAACTCGTTGCGAGCAATTCTAAGTTTATCAGGGCCAAATTGACGAGAATGGCAGTGAACCGGTGGGTCTGTGGTAACGATGCAGTGGGTCACAGTGTGCTTGGGGGTCTTATCCATGGGAGACTGCGTTGTAATCTCCGGAAACTCGTTGAGCCGAGCTGTATATGGTGGCGTGGGCGGTTTCACGAAAGTTGGGTTTAGGGCCATAGCGCGTAACAGAAAACCATTGACTGATAAGGCGGTATAGCTATCCACCAGGCGACTGTGGTTCATACCCACGAGCAGATGAAAATGCCTTAAGGTGCCTAAGATTGCATAGCGTACGTCTGTTATCCAAAATGGCCACTGCAGTTTCCTCTTAAGACCGAGATATAGGGTCAGAGACTTCTTTTCGTAATTTGCGATGACCGAAGAATTGATTGCTCTTAAAGGAGTTGACTCCTCGCAAAGACACCGGTCAGTTTTGGACGCCGGAATTATGCTGACGTCTGCTCCAGTGTCTACCAGCAAGCGCTGACCTGTGGTTCTGTCGGTGATGTGGAAGAGGCGGCTTGATGCTTGGCCTTGATCGCCCACCGCTGTTATTGATAATCGGCTGGAGCGTTTCCCATGCGCCATGAGCAAGGTGGCACACATTTGTGAGCCGCGGTACAAAAACGCCGGTGAAAATAGCATGCGTTCTGCGGTGAAAAGCAGTGCTCTGGCTGATGGGAGGGGCTGCTGCGGAGCAGCCGACGTGAAAGATGGTCGATGTGGACGAGGCTGGTCATTTTAGTTGCGAACGCTCAGCAATTGCAAAATCAAGTTGGCGACTTCAGCTGTGAGATCTTTTACCGTTTCTCGAAGGGAATCTGCTTCGGAAATAGGAGAGGTGTGGGCAGCGTTTATGACTGCCGGAGCAACATCCATCATGTGATCGGCTATTTCTGCCAGCTCCCGTAGCAGCTTATCTTGAGCTGTAACAAGAGCCTTCACATGGTAGGTGGAAGACGCTGTAGAAACAACTCACGTAGTATGGATGTTTCCGAGCCGTCCGGCTGGTCCCCAAGCAGGTGCTGCAGGTGACGTAGAAACTGTTTGGGACGGCGGTTCCCGAGCTCTTCAATGCACAGAAGTTGCTGAATTCGGCGATACTTAGACGGAACGAGTCAGTGAAGAAGAGCCTGTTCGACTGTCGTATATGGAGTGTCACCAGGCGGGCCCACGAGGATGTCGCGTATTTCGGCCATTGCCTGTGGCGGCAACGCTTCAACGAGGAGCTCATGCTTGCAAACTTCTGACGTGATGCGATGAATGCGGAACTTGTTCTGACTTAAATGAACCATAAGGAGAGATCGGCAAGCCACACCTGTGGTGGCCTCATGGTAATAGTACCTCCAACAACAACCGAAGAGTGTACATGGCCGTGTGCAGTGGTAGCGGTACCAGGGCTGAGGTTGTCGAGATGCTCACGCTGCTCCATGGACGGTCGCGTTCGTAGTCCGGGTCACCTATAAATATAGCACTCTGAAACACGGTTCCAAAAACACAGCGCTGTTTATAATGCATCTCCGCCATTGTTTGTTTGTTTGTTTGTTTGTATTCTCTAATCCATGGCTCGTACCCACTCTGGGGGACTGGCCAAGAGAACATATAGTCTCATACAGACGATAACTGCATTATTGCTTAAACGAAAAAAAAGGTGGGGGAGTTGTATAGTGAAGACAGTATGTTAAATAAAGAAAGAAACAAAAAATTTAGATAGTGAGAAAAAAGAATCAACAACAAAGTAGTCACTAATAGCTATAACTAGATTTGGGAGCCGACCAGACAGCTGGTTCTGCCAAACCCGAATTATTTGGTATGTCATGAATCTATCCAGACTTGAAAATTGCTTTTCGACCCGTTTTTTTTTTGTTCCAACTACTTCTTTTTTTCTCTTCAGCAGACTACCCACTAATAGCTTATGTCCCAAGTGTGTCATGCTAGAAGAAGAAGAAAAGTATGCCACAGGGGCATTCATTCATAAAAGTAAAACCTGGCAAATGGTCAAGCAAGAGTGCAAGGAACATTTATGGCTAAAAGGGAAAGTGGCAGGGCAAATGACACTCTTTGGTTTGGTGTACTTGTGGATGGGAGCGAAGGCCAGAGAGGAAAACCAGGCAATGGTAGAGTGTATATCAAAAGACATTGAGAAGTTAGGAGGAGAGTGTGAGATAATTATACCAGGAGATATGAATGCGCACATAGAAGATATAGATGAGTATACCGACCCAACAGGCGAAATGATCATGGATATATGTGAAACGCTGGATTTGATCATTTGAAACAGTACCGAGAAGTGTGAAGGGCAAATCACATGGGAGGTAGGAAGGCTGCAGTCGACGCTGGATTACGAACTGATGTCACAAAAGGATGTATGATAAGCTCTGGGGAATGCAAACAAAAGAAGGTGGCTGCAGAAGTCTGGGTAGTAATCACTAACTTATCAAACCAAGTCTTGGAAGAGCAGTGAAAGTAGGACGGAGACAAGATGAGCAACTACAGGAAAATTTTTATTCAGACAGGCAAATAGAAATAGCTACTAAACAAATCGAGAAAGTAATCACTAAAATTACTAAAACAGTGTGGACATACACGAATCTAGTTAGACTGTTTGAGCTAGAGTTTGCTAAGGCACGTGACAAGTCACCCCGGAGAAGAAGACATAACCCTAACGTTGGTGGTACGAGGAAGTTAAGAGAGCTATAGCAAAACGTAAGGAAGCCTCTAGCGAACACAGACATGCTAAGTAGCGGGGTGAGCCGACAGATGATGTTGAAAGAAAACGGAAAACCTTTCTAAGCTGTTGAAGGGAGGCATTCCTACTGATCGATAAAAAGATTAGAAGAAATGGAGCTCAGTGGCTGGCAGAAGTGCATAAAAAATGGAAAGGCAGCTGTGAAATTTGGGAACAATCTAAACTCTCTAAGAAATGAGACGAGCCTAGAGCAGAGGTTTATAACTGCAGCTGAAGGTGCTAGGATAGAAGGGGATGAAGCTTTTGAATAAATAAGAGAAAGGGTGACAGAAACATTTCAACAAAGTGCTTTATGTACCACAATAGACAAGGATGAA
Organism: Rhipicephalus microplus; assembly: GCF_043290135.1. Taxonomy (NCBI): domain Eukaryota; kingdom Metazoa; phylum Arthropoda; class Arachnida; order Ixodida; family Ixodidae; genus Rhipicephalus; species Rhipicephalus microplus. The sequence goes on from NC_134707.1 coordinate 133,124,218, forward strand.
TTAAGTGACACAATGGCTTCATTTTTACAACGAGAGTGGGAAAGGGCTGAGAAGAGGGTTCTTGGTAGTACATCAAGAGGCCTAGTTGGCATTCCAATCATGCTGGTAAAGACATTAGGTCCGAAGTATGAGCAGGCTCTGAGAGTGGCAGTAGGCAAAATAGTAATCGATGGAGAAGTCCCCGATGGATGTAAACTTAGCAGGATGAGCATGCTCCATGAAGGGAAAGGGGACAAAGCTGACATAAACAACTACCATCCTATAACAGTGACATCAATGGTCTACAGGCTGGCGATGCAGATTATAAAGGAAAGACTGCAGGCATGGATAGAGGATGAGGGGGTGCTGGGGGAACTGCAGAATGGGTTTCGGAAACACAGGACGTTGGAAGAAAATCTGTTCACACTGAGGCTGTGCATCGAAATAGTAGAAAAGAAACACGGGCCCCTGTGGCAAGCATTTTCGGATATCAAGAGAGCGTACGATAGCGTGGTTGAAGAGCACTTGTTGGGAATACTGGACCCACTAGGTGTGAAAGATGGAGTAACTAATCTTTTAAATGATATCTATAAAAGTAACAAGGCCGCTATAAAGTGGGAAAATCAGGTATCCAAGCCTGAAGAAGTAAAACGGGAGCTTAGGCATGGGCGTCCTCTGTCACCCTTGTTATTCATGATGTACCTACAAGGATTAGAAGCCAAATTAAAGATAAGTGGACTGGGCTTCAACCACTCTTTCGTCAAACAAGGAAAACTCATTGAAAAGGCACTACCAGTATTGATGTACGCAGATGATATAGTGCTAAAGCCGACAACAAGGAAGATTTGCTGAGATTGATTGACATCTGTGGTAATGAGGGAGATAGGTTAGATTTCAGATTCAGTAAGAAAAATTAGCAGTCATGATTTCTAATGATAATGAAGGTAGTGAGCTTAGAATACAGGAGGTCACGCTAGAGATAACAGATGAATACAATTATCTGGGCGTAGGGATAATAATGGGGCCGAGTACCTAAGGGAACACGAATTATACGTGACGAATAAAGGTAGAAGAAATGCAAAGGTGATGAAGAACAAGGCACTGTGGAATTACAATAAGTATGATATTGTGAGAGGAATATGGAAAGGATTCATGGTTCCTAGTCTAATGCTCGGCAATGCGGTCTTGTGCATCAGATCAGAAGTTCAAGCAAGATTCGAAATTAAGCAACGTGGTATAGGTAGGCTTGCCTTAGGAGCCCACGGGAATGGGCCAAATCAGGGAGTACAAGGGGATATGGGTTGGACATCGTTTAAGGGTAGGGAAGCTAGCAGCAAGATAAAATTTGAGAAGCGATTGACAGAAATGGGGGAGAAGCTTTGGGCTATGAAGGTATTCAGCTACTTGTGCATGAAGAATTTGAATACAAAATGGAGGAAGCGAACCAGAAAATTGACTGGTAATTACTTAGGAAACCACAGGGGGACATACCAAAAAGAATTATCGGCTAAGAGGAAGGTGAAGAGAGCTGAGATCATAATGTGGAAAATTTACATGATTAAGAAGTCTGCACTAGAGATCTATCGAAATTTTAAGCAGGAAAGTGCCAAGAAAAAGATCCATGATAATACTCGGGGTAGTTCTTTACTGTTTGAGGCCAGAACGGGAATATTGTTGACCAAGACATATTCGGCCGAATAGGAAGGGGTAGACATGGTATGCAGTGCGTGTGGAGAAGAAGAGGAAACTGTCGAACACTTGATGATGTTCTGTAAAGGGCTTCACCCTATAGTTCAGAATGATCCCGCAGAGTTTTTCGAAGCACTGGGGTTTAGGGATAGGGAGCACAAAATAGACTATAAGCGGGTAATAATAACAAGAAAAAGGTCATCTGATTAGTAGCTTAAGGTAAGGCACGAGTGCAAATTAAACCTTTGACTGCAAAGTACGAATCCTCCACCTCACTATTTAAACGGAAAAAAATATACAAGCTTTTGGTCCACTGAGTATTACGGCTTGGTGGCGCTAGCCACCGCCCGATCTAAAGGTTACAGCCATATTAATCAATTCATCCATCATTATTTGCACATTTCCGACAGTTGCGTCAGGCGCGTTCATCCTCGTTTTTTATATTTGAGGTGGTATTCTGACACCAGTGCTTCTGTATGCACTCTCATGGCAAGAAACCAAAGTCATTTCTTCGTCCCGGGGTGCACTACAGGCTACAAGTCAGCAAAAAAGAATCATGCGTTTTTTGGCGTTCCGAAAGACGAAGCTGTGTTAGCACAGTGGCGGAGAGCGATCCCGAGCGCTGAAGTGCTTCGAGAAAACTCGGCTCTGTGGAAGCTGCACTTCGGCGAAAGGTACATCTCCAAGCACTTCGAGCACACGTTGATTGGCGAAATTTTTCGCATTGAAAGGGGTATAATATTATGGGCGTGCTTGCCGTTCGGAGGGGGAGCGGCAGGTTCATTGCAGGGCGCCTCTTCCCTAATAAATCAGCGTATGAGGCAGATTTTATGCCCCCCCCCCTTTTAGATGACTAAGACAGTGCCCCACTGTCTATTCATTGCATAGAACAGATTTAGCACCCCCTCCCAGGTGGCCAGCCCTTTCTTCCCCCCTCGTGTGGACGCCTATGAGTAGGCCTTTAGTAGAAGCTCTTCGCATTTGTAGACGGCTTCGAAATCACTTTTTCAAAGTGGTTTAGCTACAACGAGCTTCACAGTGACAGCTTGGAAAAGCGTGTTTCTTTCTTGAAAAAAAAAACAGATGTCACGCCGGCTGCTCACAACATGGTCCGAGCCTCACTAAAGAAGTACACAAGTTTTTAATGCTCTCAAATTTCTACTTTTACACAAAGTTACTCCACAAAGAGCGAGCTTCTTCCCGTGGAAAGAAGTAGCACCTGAAGTTCGGGCGCATCACCTAGGCTTGCAGCGCAATGTTTTGGGAGGAGCTTGTGAACTATAAAACATTTTTCTTGGGGACAAAAAGGGGCGTGCGACACGTTATTAGGAATGCATTGTTGTAAACAGATAGTGAGTCACTACTCGGAAGCTCTGTGCAGAAAACAAAGGTTTTCATTGAAATACCACTCCTAATTCTCGTCTCTGAGTATGAAGTTTTGAATGATGGGGCTTTATTTTCAGATTAGTGCTTGAGGAAATCATGGTTAGTCGTGGAAAGTTCTGCAAGCTATGGCTCACAACTAAGTTCATTGTTCCACTTTTCTACCACTTCACATCGATAAAATTTTCAGTGTCGTCACACGTTCACTTTTGGCATCCTGTCGCCCTCATGCTATTTCAGTTCAGTCGCGCACCCGCGTAGGCATCCTGTTTTCCAGAAGCTAATTTACATAATTTCTTGGTCGCCAGTTGAGGCCGTGCACGAGCAAAAAATATATTTTAAATGTTTCACATAGCCCGCGCGCGTGGTTGATTGCCGTCTCTGCGCAGTGAATCGCCGCCTAGGGTCACGTACAAGCATGTGCCAGCGCCATCTGGCGGTTTCCTCCCAAGGCGTTACGCCCTAGTCGGCGCGTTCATCAAACTTTCCTATTCTAGCCACTGTAACTAGAGTGTACTAGAAGTGTTGAGTGGTGTGACCATGCCTCGCCACCTGATTTCTTCCGCTTTGCTTGCAGCGGCGGCGATGCAGTCGAATAGTACTGACAAAGCTGCGCACCGCGTGCTGAAACTGCTATGCGCTTCGGCTCCTCCGTCACGATTTCTTGATGCAGATTTTTTCGCACCTTCCCATCAATCCTGTCTAGCACCTGATGCCATGGCCTTTGAAATATGACACATCCATCTACTGAATTTGAGCTCCATAAAAGCCGTTGTGAGAGATAGAAAATAATTCAGACTGAATGTGCCTTATACTGATTTCTTCTCTCTTAACCCTTACTTCGTTGTTTAGGCGTCGACAATATTCAGGATAACTGAGCCGAATTATTGGAAGTTAGCTGTGTTCAGAAAGCTGTGATACCAAAAAACAAATACTGTGTCACACGCAAGCAGAACTAAAAAAGCCACAAGGAAAGAAGGAAGAGGAAGGGAATCTGAACCCCCTACACCATGAAATGTTTTGGTAATTTAACTTTTGAGGGTATAGTAAAATAGTTACAGGCATTCACAGCGACCACCAAATTCCAAAGTTTGGCGTTCTGCTGCACACCACACACCCTAAAGAAACAAAGAAATCCTGGGTAGCTTTGCGCCAATTGTTTACATTTGGCGAAGCCGAACATAGCGTGTCTCTACAAATGCACACTGTAGATTTCACCTTCTCAAATATGAGGTCTCAAAACTAGTTCAAGTCTAACTTAGTCGGACGAGAAATGCACCACCTAAGAATAGTAGCTGTGCTAAGAGGTAATAAATATATATAAATATATATATATATATATAAATATATATATATATATATATATATATATATATGTTTGTGTATATATGTGTTTGTGTGTGTGTGTGTTTACTGTGTACTGTACCACTGCCTGCCTACACTTCTGACGGCTAATATTATAACTACGCTTTTAATACAAAGCGTCGTCGTAAACTTGCTCGCTTGCAATGGGGTTACGCCAAGAGAATACTTGGAAAACAGCACAATTTAAGCTGTCAATACAAAACGTGAACTGGTAACAATAAATTTACGCAAATTAATAGACGGTCGATATATACAACTGGAACTTTTTAATATGTTTGAGTGTTGTTTTTAATAGGTTTAATATTTAGTAAGCCTTTCGGAAAGCAATAATTATTATCTTTCACAAAAATGGCATGATAAAAAAGAGTCGTCACCAATTAATGTTGTGGCAACGTTACTTACACTCGAGGTTCTCGTGAAACAATGGAGCGCATGTAGGCTCATATGAGTAACGCTGTGCACTGGAATTTCGTAGAGACTGCTCACAAAAAGAGCACATGATTAAAACCTAGTTTTAATACTTCTCCTCTTTTTGTGGTTCACCAATGGCCACCTATGATGTAACACAGCTCAAAGTGCTGATTGAGTAAGGAGCTAGGCGGATCCGTGCAAATTTCGATTAACATTTTTTTTGGGTCGGCAGGTTCTTGAAACAGTGAATGTATCGACGCATTTTCGGCCTGCCTGCATATTTACTCGTGCAACATAGCGCGTAACACGTACATCTACTGATAAAGGCTAGTAACGCATTAAACGTGCTGAAAACGAGCAATTACACGCTTTCACAGGCTCGGGCGCGCGCGCTCCCAATGCAGATGCTCCCGCGATGTTCAGTACCATGAAACTACAGCGCCACCGCTACTGTCACCCGCCGGAGAATCAGCCGAGATGCGGCACAGCCGCCTCGTTCACTCCACTGCCTCCTTCTAGTACACTGTAGCAAAAGTAGCGCCTTGGAGTACCCAGAAATTCTCTAGTTCGAGTGCTACGGCAACATTGCTATGGTTACGAGGTAGTTATTGGCGGTGTTGGTCGATTCTAGTGCATCGAAGTATGTGAGGACGCGAGGAAAATGGTTTTGTCCACAGCACACTCGATGCCCTATCCCCCGGAGGAGCGACAAATCAAGGAACAAGCCGCCAAGCGCCTGTTGTGTTTATTTTGTGTGTGTGTGTGCTGTGTCACCTCGTATGTTTTGATGAATCAGCAGCCCGAATTTCTACAGTCACGGTCAGCTCAGATGAATCGTGTTGCCCATTGGTCAACTGTCGTATGTGATTGGTTGGTATTCCATTGTATGTGTTTGTTTTAACCTTAATTGTAGCAGCAAGCTCAAGAGTTCCGATTCTTTGTGAGCCACTCGTAGTCATGTAGCACATTCCCTGAGCGTTCAACATTTATACAACTTAATTCGGGGCTTCATGTAAGTTGTGTTTCAAATTACAAAAAGTAGTCGTCACTGTTTTTGAATAAAGCGCGCTTTAACTAGCGTTTACGTGGTAAATCACAGAAATAAATTGACATCTGCAATTACCTGGTGCAATGTTATAGCGCATTTACGAACTGTTATTTTACTTCTTGTAAATAGATTTAGAAGAGCAATGTCAGAAATAGCTTGATCTAAAGGGCTGCTAATTAAACACCTCCGTGATCGTTCGGTCTCTGGATGAGGATGACACTTGCGCTTGTTTAGTAATAAACTATATGCCCATCGCTTGTGGAGTTCAGCTGTGGTGCACCGCACAATTGCACTGCGGTGAAGCAAATTGATTGTGCAGTGTTTTCAGGAAATTGAAGTAAGTGCTGGTTGGTTACATACGAGCAATTTGATTTTTATATTAGAGCGTTCCAAGTGATTTCGGCTTCGCGCTGCCGTAGCCCCACCTCTAAGCTCACTTGTATTCCTCAGAATAAATTTTTTGTTGACCGGTCGACAACAGCGATCGAACCCGGTACCTCTCACATAAAAAGTTCACCTCCAATCGTGTCACCACCCCCGCCGTATTGAAGTAACTGTGACGGCCTACGAAACAAACTCAGAAGACACTATGTGTGCTGACTAAATTTCTTTTTTATTATTGGTAATATTGCACGTGACATTACTCAGAAACAAGAACAGTCAAATCATGACCCACTTAAGATTGCGGTGGCATCTTTTTTATTTGTGATTAAAAACTGTTCTTGTCTAGCCGACGAAGGGCCTTCTAAAACATAATTTTCTCTTTGCCTACACGCATTGAAGTCATACTTTTATATGCATTGCATGTGCTTGCACTATCAACCACGTTAACTTAATGGTGTCAGCCTTAAGTTCTACATGCACAAAAACCTGATGAGATACCACAGTCTCCATAAAGAAGATTCATATTACTCGCCAGGTTCTGGCGAAGATAGTCCTTGTGTGCCTTAGGACGAGCATTAAAGCATCAGAGCGTCCAGCCTCTATAAGTTTTCAAGTTAATTCACAATTGATGAGAAAGCACGCACAATTCACAAAAAAGATATTGGATGTTTCAGAATGAAATCTACATATTAGGGCATCCTATATATAGGAAGAACTTTATTCATGAACCTGTATTGAGAGTCTTTGTTTCTTTCTGTGCATATAGTGTTTGCTGCAAATGCTGAACAAGCAGCATCACAAACTAGCCCAAATGCAAACCATTCCAATCTCTCTCTATAGGTTTGACTGTGTGGTCTTGCTCATGAAGGAATAATTATTATTCTTAGTTTATTACAAGAAAGTTTAGAGTTAGCATATGCCAATAGAGCCTTATTTGAGCTACTGAAAGTTCTGTATGTGGCCCATTTAATAAAATGCTCTCGTACTGATCGATTTTCAACAAGCATTCGATAAGTATTTCCCAGACTGTCACCTAAAAAGTTATGTTTCTTGGTGATAGGAATCTATTAAAATGAATAGGGGCATATTTTGAAGTAGACAACAGCTTGTCGAATAAATAACGTTTGCAGTACCCATAAATATGTCCCATCAGGCATGTCACGAATGTCAACTGTAGGCCCTTTACTTTTTTTTCTAACTACATCGGGCATGTGGGTGCGGGTTTTCCTCAGCAAATATAAAACATTACACAGAGGACATCACTGCGAATGTGAAGATAAGCTGCACTAACAGTCAGCTTGAACTTAATAGTTATTTACAAAAAATTAGTTATTGCTGCTACGAATGGCAAATGAACAAGAATGCGTGGAACCTCTTTTCATGCGTAAGATACATAAAAAACACCCGTTATCTCAATTTTAGAGCTATAAAAGTGCAGTCCTAGCTGAAGTAAAGAGTGTTGAATATCTTAGTATTCATCTCGCACTCAACTTACACAAAGCTGGCATAGATTTCTTGCACTATATGCATGTTCAGTTACCATGTTCAGTTTTGTATATATGCTTGCAGTTTCCATATTAATATTAGTGTCAATATTTTTCTTTTTTGGAATGTGGGTTTGTTTATTTTGTTACTTGTTATTTGAGTGTGTACTGCTGAAAGTTTGCCCTTGCTGTAATATTAAAAGGTGGCGGTGTGCTCTCTTTTTGAGAGCAGCTTTTACCTGTATCTCTCCTTCATCAAATACGTTGATGAGAAGTAAACAACACTAATATTATTATCATAACTTCAACTGGTCAATGCATGTTGACAAGGTTTGCACTAAAGCTATGTGTAAACTGTGGTTGTTACGATGAAAGCTACACGACGCCACCCTAGAGGCTAAACCTAAGGTAAAGAAAAACAAAGTTCTTTCAGTACTGGCCTACCCAAGTCATCTATGGGAACCCTACACTGAAAGAACTGCAATAATATGTGAGTGTATACAAAACGAATCCTTACGATTCATTTTCAACGCCTATTCTGGATTTTAGTCTGTCGGTGAGCTTAGTGACAAAGCCAGTCTAATGCCGGCGGAATGAAAAACGCAACTTAAAGGACCCCTATTCGCGAAAGTTTGTTTATGACTTTTTTTGCAATAATTTGTTTATTTGCATCTGGTAATGCCAAAATAAAAGTATAAATGCTGTAATGCACTGTATTAATAATACTAGCATTATTAATTGTGAACGATTTTACGTTAGTTTGAAATGTCCACCTAAATACCGTGGCAAACTAGCGTACCACAGTGGGGTAGCCCTCGAGGCCACCTGCACTCAAGCTTCAGTGATTCTGAATGTGCTGTTTTCAAATGAGGGGACCCCCCAGTGGTGAAGATCGAAACTAACAGGGTGCTTTCAGCATATCCCCCTCAGAAGGGTGACATGCTCAAAACAAGAAGAGTGACGAACAATAGTCCCTGCCATGTGCGAGTCGTAGTATTTTGCGCACCTCACAAATCTTCTGTGACGCCGATAATACTTGCTTGGCCTTTATAACGTCATGAGGAAGCCACTGCTTCTTTAGACTACAGAAAACGTCGATTGAACCTGAATACTGAAATGAGCATACACCCTTACTGTAAAAACAAATTAAAATGTCTCATAGGCAACGTTCGTCACAAATGATGTGTCATAACTTAGAAGTGGCCCTGAATGCAGGATAATCACTAACGCAAGAATCTTTCGTTTTCATACTTGGTGTCAGGGGTCTTTTATTCAATGTATATTCTGTTTTGAAATACTGTATGGAGAGTACAGGTTTTACCTAAGAGAGCACATCTTACTCGTGAAATTTACCACATTAAAACAAAACACCCGAGGCATATTACACCACTTTGCTTCAGAACAGATGTATTCAAGTATTCTTTTTGTTTCGAAGTGTTGATAACTGGAACTAATTACATCAATACTTAATCGAAAGTTGCATAATACAAAGTTTTGAAAAGGATTTGTTAAAATATTTGTCAAGAAATCGCATTGCTTGATTTGTGGGGTTTAACGTCCCAAAACCACCATATGATTATGAGAGACGCAAAGAAATCGCATTGCTTTCTCATATGTTTATCTTTCAATTGTTTTGTTGTAAGTTGCTTGTAGCTTGATTATGTTCTATGCATGTTTAAATCTTTTTTTTCGTGGTGTAAACAGGATGTATTCAAACACAACAGTTTTTTTAATCAATAAAGCGCTCTTACAAAATGTAATGCTGTTCGTGAAGATGGTACATATACTTTCATACGAGTATTCTTCCATGAAGTGGAAATATTTCAGTGCGGTAAAAGCGCTTTTTGAGCAACATAAAAGAAGTAGTCAGCTGTAGCACAAAGATTAGCGCATGCAGCGGTGTGCTCAGAGGTGTTATTGCTGATGATGGTGTCAAACAAGGAGATTGACATTGTTTGAAGTGCAATTAATAGATAGACAGATACCTCGTGAATTAAAAAGAATGAACGATATGGCTTATCAGATAATGAAGAAGGAAGATAATTGTGCTGTTGTGAAAGTCCTTGAATCACAAGAACAAAAACTGCTGGAAGGCACTATGCTCCATGGTGTCTACTGCTGCAGCAGCAGGCTGTATCTTCGAAAAAGCCAAGCAATCACTGGCGCAAATAAGTCAGCTGTTCTGTTTGTAGATGCATATGTACTGTATTTTATTATTGTATTTTTTGTAAAGGATGTTATCACGGTAGATGGCATTTTAAAATCACATAGTTTACAGTTCTCTTAAGTGCTTCATTTTTTATTTACTGTTTGAAGGTTTTTTCTTCTGCTTACTGACCATAAAATTTGCTTCGATTCATCAAGAAAAACTTGATAAAAATCAGAGAATTTAGAAAAAATCAGTTGGTAGACAACCTGGTTTGTGATTTATGAAGTTATGAATTCTATTAGTCTGTTGTAAAATCTTTACTGGCGCCTCACACGTTTCAACTGTAGTAACGGTTCTATTCTGGGGTCGTAACAAAAGAAAAGTCTAGGTTCTACGCAGCTCAGCCCCACAAATACTGGGTGGATATATTTTCATGACGGAATTAGTGACAATCGAACGTGCTTGATTGAACTCAAGTCAATGTTTTCTTCACCCCAGGAAGAGAATGAGGTGACATGAAGAGAAAACTAAGTAAAGCTAATGCTCTGCTAACGATTCTAGTGACTTGTTCTACATGGTGTATCTCTCAGTGCCATGTCTGAGGCCTTCTGCTCATAAGCTTCTTTACCACAACATGAATGTGCCAAGTGCTCTGCGTGATAAGCTGATGACTGTTCTGCTGAATTTTCAGCAACCAAGCACTGCCCTATATCTCTTCAGTACCAAGTACCTCATGTCATGTCCTCAGTGTGATGTGCTTTTTTTGTCCATCAACTTTGCTCCAAGTACTCGTACGAATTGCTTTCCAACTTCCAAGTGCTCTCCTCACACAGCCCAATGCTGTGTTTTTCTGCATTGTGCCAGAGATATGGTGTACAGTTTTGAATTCATTTTTAGTATGTAAACAGGGAAGCTGCATAAACCAGCCATGATGTGTCCCATGCGAACAAAAAAGGTCTGGCTAGTATGCATCACAGCAATTTATTTATTTATTTATTTACAGGTACCTCAAAGACCCCAATGAGTGGGGTTTTACATGAGGGGTGTTGAAGCACGAAAATTACACAACTCATCAACAAACACAAAAAAAGAAAACAAAAACTGCACGAGCGTATCACGAAAGGGTATCAAGCACGCTCTGTTAATAAAAAGCATACAATGCCAACCAACGAAGCATACCAACGAAGCATAAAAAGCATACAATGCCAACCAGCGAAGCAGGAGGCAACGCTGGTCAGCCTACAAATTAGCAGCCGCATCTTACACCAAGGCCCTTCAAACAGCAAAACGTACCTTTTTTCAGTCAACTCTACCGTTATTGTTAAAGACAAATCCTAAGCGTTTCTGGAGCATAATGAAGCCTAAAAACGACACCATAATAAGCCTGGTTGATAATCGCGGTGTACCAGTTTCTAGCCATCTGTGCGCATCGCTGTTAAATAATAGCTTCGCCAGGTCTTTTTGTAACCCGGTTGTAGATAATTTTCCAGATCTTCAGTGTGTAAATTTTTTCCCAATGGACCCTATAGTTTTCGATCCAACTGGAATTTCTGGCGTCATCAGCAACCTGAAACTGTCTTTTTCATGTGGCCCTGACGGTATTAATTCAAAATTTCTGAAGAATACTAAAGAGTATATGTCGATTATATTATAATGCCTTTACACTAAATGTTTCGATGACGGTTACTTGCCTAAAGATTGGAAAACAGGCCGGTTGGTACCCCTTCACAAATCAGGCGACGCACATAACCCCTCAAATTCCCGACCCATCTCACTTGCTTCAGTTCCTTGCAAAATTCTTGGGCACATAATTTTTTCCAACCTTGTTAAGCATTTAGAATCAAACAAGTTCTTCCATTACTCGCAGCACGGTTTCCGGAAATTATTTTCGTGTGAAACACAAGTAGTCACGTTTACTAACGATCTGCGTGTATATCTTGATTCAGGTTTTGTGACTGACTGTATATTTCTAGATTTTTCAAAAGCATTCGATAAAGTAAATCACCAGCTACTATTACATAAACTCAGCCATTTGAAAATTGATCCACAAGTACTACAGTTTATCCAAATCTTTCCTGCTAACCGCATGCAGTTTGTATTTATTAACGAAACTGACTCTCCCGAGGTGGCGGTACATTCAGGAGTACCTCAGGGTTCTGTGCTGGGGCCTTTACTGTTTCTAATATACATTAACGACCTGCCTTCTAACATTTGTTCTCCAGTTTGCCTTTTTGCCGATGACTGTGTGCTTTACCGTAAAATTTTTAACGATACTGATATTGCCTGTCTACAATCCAACCTTAACAACGTTATTTCTTGGTGTAACCTCTGGCACATGGATCTTAACGTTTCTAAATGTAAATCAATGAGAATTTCGCGTAACAAACTGCCTAGCCCTGATTACTTTCTTAAAGATACTTTACTAGAGTCAGTTGAATCTTACAAATATCTCGGTGTGCACATAACCAATAACCTATCCTGGGCGCGCCAAATTGAATATGTAACATCTAATGCAAACCGCATGCTAGGCTACTTGAAAAGAAATTTCTCGCTGTCCCCGTCTTCCTTAAAAAAGCAGCTATATATAACCTACTCGCGCCCTAGGCTTGAATATGCTTCCTCAGTTTGGGACCCTGGCTATGTAACACTATCTAATAAAATTGAAGCTGTGCAAAACCGCTCCGCGAGGTTCATACTTTCTAACTATCACCGCACTTCCAGTGTTACTAACATGAAATCCAGCCTTGACCTTGCTACTCTTGCTACTCGCCGGAAACTTTCTCGCCTTTGTGTGCTGCATAAAGCGTATCACCATAACCCCATACTTAAATCACGTTGGCTCAACCCTCCTTTTTTCCTATCTGAATGCCTCGACCATCATTACAACGTTCATATTCCGCGCCGAAACACCGTAACATACTCCCATTCTTTTTTACCAAAAACATGCCATGATTGGAACAACCTGCCTGCGTCACTAGTCACGATTACTAATCATGAACGCTTTCGGGCGGCACTCGAAAATTTTATGCATTGATGTGCTCAACGCATTTTCTTTTTCCCTGGTTTTGTTTGCTGCTATTCGGTTACCGTTCATTTGTGTATCGCAAATACGTTGTGCCATGTTGTAATTTTTTTTTCGCGGTGCTTCCTTGTTTGATTTTTGATTCTTTGTTTGATTTTTCGTGGTGCTTCCTGTTGTCACGGTGCTTCATTTACACGTTGTTCTCAAGTGTTGTACGCATGTACTGAATGTGATTTGTTTTTCACGTTTCAATTGTATTTTTTGTCTTCTAAACCCACTCCCCTCTATAATGCTGTATGCCCTGAGGGTACAAGAAATAAATAAATAAATAAATAACACCACTAAGGATAATCGCATACATGACACAAAAATAATCAGTACAGAAGTTTTTCAACGGCAGCTTTGAACTGAGTCGGGTTTGTTTTGGTGACGACACTTTCAGGAAGGCTGTTCCATTCGATGGCTGTCATAACAGGAAATGAATTTAGATAGGTGGTCGTGCGTGCACGAGGTGGGTATACTGCTTTTGAGTGGTAGAGGTGATTCGATGGGTGGTGAGCAGTTTTTATGTGGAGGCTTTCGCATGATAACGAGTTGTAGAATTGGTGGAAGAGGCAAAATCGTGCTACTGTACGCTGTGTTTTGAGACTTGGCAATTTAGCTTTACGTTTAAGAAGTCTTACGCTTGTGTGGTATGAATAATCAGAAAAGATGAATCTGGCCGCACGGTTCTGAACGGATTCAAGGATGGCACTTGAGTTAGCTTGGGTAAGTCCCAGACTGCACACGCGAATTCCAGATTAGGCAATTATAGAAATCAAGATCAGCAGGTGCACACTATAAACAAAAATGAACTCATTAACAAGAAAGAAATAAAAAGATAAGAAAGAAAGAGAGAATACAGGGAACCGATGTGAAAAAAAAAACAGAGAGAAATAAAGCGAATAAAAAATAAATATATACAGAGAGAGAGAAAGAGATAAGTTTTGGCCCAAGAAAGAGAAAAAAAATAGAACAAAATATAAAGCCAACAAAAAGGAAAGATAACACAGCGAAACATAGAAAGTGATACTAAAGAATAGCGAAATAGAAGCTTACTAAAAGGAGGCAGAAAAAAATACAGAGAAAAAAGAGGAAAAAAAGAATCAAGGAAAGTCTTCAAAATCTACCCTTCTTTCAAGCTTTGCACTGCTACTATAATATTTGAAGTACACTGCCATTTGAGACGCTCATTGGCGATCGTCAGTGATCTTTCTACTCACAATTCTGAGTTTTACATAGGCTGTATGCTCAATACGGCATGTGGCTCTCTCTGAAGTTCAACTATCTTTACGAAAATGACAACACATATTTCACTACAATGAATTTGAATATACTTGTTTTCTATATTCTACAAGTTTTTGCAACGCAATAATGTGGCAACGTAAGTTTTTTATGTTGCGACATGCATCCAGTGAAACATAGAATTCCAGAACATACATAATAAGGAATTTAGTATTTCGTTCAATTTAAAATGGTTTGTGATTTGTGGATTGTGGATATTCTTTGTAATAAAAATTGACAAGGTTACCCTTCCCGACTACTTGTGACAATACATTATTGTTCGTTTTGTTCTTAGTTTTGTGAAAGGTTATCATAAAGTCATGTCTGAGTTCTGCAAGAAAGTTTCGCTGTGAAACCAAAGTTTCAATGCTAACATCATTTTTGCTCAAAATGTTCCAGGTTAACGTATGCCACACTGTGTATATTACGTGCTTTAGTGCATTTTGTCTAAAAATAAACGTCCAAACATTGTATGTGGCATTGATATCTATGCAACGTAGTTTAAGCCTAAAAACGTTTAAAAGCACACCTGCCATTTTCCTAATATGGCAGCACAAGTCGGCTTCGCCGCTGAGCTTTGTGGTGTGATGGTGGAGCACGATTGCGGCATTCATACTTGTCAGCTCACAAAGAGCAATAGTAACAACTTTTCGGTAAATATTGCGTAATATTCTAGAGCTGAGTGCCATGGCTCTTCTACTATAAGGCCAGCAAACGCGCAGAAAATATAAAGTACGGGTATTCATTTACGTAACTTAAAACTACAGCTGCTACCTTCATAACTGCGCGTAAGTCAATACAAAGTAAACCCCTTTCCAAAGAAAGCGGCAAGTGTTAACCTTTACACACATGTTAGACGAAGAAATTGAGCCTTACGTGGCAGTTTTGGTTAAACCCAACGTTACGAACATTACGAGTAATGTAGTGTAACTTAAGTTGGGCCACACCGTTTTGAAAGCCACTGTGAAACGCGCGTAGCATTGGTAGAGCTAGAGACACGTGACTAAAGGCTAGCGACATCTCGCCCAGAATTTTCTAGGGACAGCACCGAAAAGAAGTCTGGCAATTTAAGCGTGTTTTGGTGGCGTTTTAGTCGCTCTATTTGAAATCAGTCCAGTCACGCACCGTACGCTCCATGCACTAGTCCCATCATCGTTTTTCTCTTGTTCTAATATTTAACAGTTATAAGTGGGGAGCGTTTTTGGGGACCGGGCTGTTGTTTGCTGTCGTCGCTGGGCGTAACGCAGACAACACTACACTTCGATGTTCACAAGCAAAGAACAAAAGCTGAAAATTGAAAAAGACAAAATAAAAATAGAAAGAAGTATAACTACACATAGAAAAACAAACTGGCAAAACAAAAACAAAAAGCCAAATAAACGAAAGAGAAAAGTGAAGAAAAGTGCCAGGCCTACGCGCAACGCACAGCACAGTCACAGCGAAAGGGGAAGAGTGGCCTTTCAGAGCTTTTTCTAAACACTATTTGGTAACTGCTACAAGCACACATTCCGGGTATCAACTACGCCATTTTTAATTATAATTTATGGGTAGTAGGCTGCCATTCACAATGATTTCCGTTGTCAATCTTCGGAGGAGTGTGGTATCCGCTGAACACTTGCAAGAAATTTTGTGCCAGTTGTTCATGCAGGAGTTGACGACAATGAGCAGTTATGCTTATAAAGTGGGTGTGCGCCACAGCTAATAGTAGATCAAGAACAAGCTGTTGTTATGGGTTGGAATTGGACGACACGTTTGTTGCGCTATTCGCATTTTGTGATGGCTGGTTGTTCCTTTGCTGTTCTAAAACCATTTATTACTGATATTAACGCGATTATTTTCCCGACGTCAAGCCTGAGCAAGGTTAGTTTGTGAACGAGTACCAAGAACCAGCGTGCCTCAGTGGTAGAGTACTGCGTGGCAGGCGGTGGACCCGGGTTCCAGCCCAACTGTGTCCTCAGTGTTTTAGTGAGTTTTTTTATTACGTGTGTTTTTTATTACGCCGCAGGCACATCTTCTTATGTGTCTTCGGCGAGCAGCATCATCAACGTCCAGCTCTCTCGGCTCGTGCTTCGGCTCGCTGCTGTGCTGATCTCTGCTGGGCGGTTTTTCACGCTGTCTTGCCATTGTCGTTATCGACTAATAAACCTTGTCGCATTTGGTGGTAGGTGCTGTTTATCCCCGTCGCTGCACCCTGGAGCTGCGAAGCCGCACGCTACCGCCCGTCATGACTGACAACGCCAACCCATCGGCCTCGTCGCCCCAGTTCAACTGCCTGGGCCATCCTAGGCTACGGGACCCGAAGGTCTTGAGCGGTGTGGAAGGGACCAACGTGGAAGACTGGCTCGAGCACTACGAGCTGGTGAGCGCCAATAACAAGAGGGATTGAGCCTACAAGCTGGGCCACGTCATAGTTTACCTCACTGGCGTCGTAGAATTGTGGTTTAACAGCCACAAACACAACATTCCCACATGGAGCGTCTTCAAGAAGTCATGTGCTGAAGTGTTCGGTCCGCTGGCTGTCCCCAAGCAGCGGGCTGAACAGCGCTTGCGCGTCCGCTCTAAGCAGACTGGAGAAAATTTTACCAGCTATATTGAGGATGTCGTCGACCTTTGTCGACGCGCGAATGACACCATGCCCGAGTCGGACAAGGTCCAACACATCCTGAAGGGCATCGACGATGGCACATTTCAAATGCTCTTGGCTAGAAATCCAACCACAGTTTCTGAAGTCGTCAGCTTGTGTCAGAGCTACGACGTGTTGAAGAAGCAACACTCTCTGACTCGACAACCTCAGCGTGGTGGCGAGTCGCTTTCCAGTTTTGACACCATGCCTGACAATTCACCTTTGCTTCAGCAAGTCCGAGCCTTTGTCCGTAAGGAAGTCGCCCGCCAACTTTCTCTAGTGGCTTTTACTCACGAGACCACCACCCGTCTACCCGCTCCGCTTCGCACTGCTATATCGGAAGAGGTTGCACAAGCTGTTCCCCTTGCGCACAACGAGCTGCCTCTATCTAGCCGTGTCCACTGCCCGCGTGTCGCACAGCCGGTAGATGTCCCTGTCGCCTATCCGCCAGTAATTCAGCCTGTGGCCACGCCCCTAACGTATGCAGCGCAGCCTGTGGCTCCTCCTGTCGCCTCTTCGCAAGAGATGCAGCCCGTAGCCGCCCCGCTCACATATGCAGACGCTGTTCGTAGGCTTGCGCAAGCGCCCTACACCACGCGCTTATAGCCCGCACATAGGCTGCTTATAATACACCTTAGGTGGCACCATCAGTCGCCAATTCATGGAGAACGCCCGATAACCGACCGAATGCTACGCCTGCTTCACTCCCGGACACGTTGCCCGCTACTGCTACCGGCGACCTCAGACGTTTGGCAACTATGCCCGGTCGTCGCAACCCGGCATCCAACCCTTCGACCAATACGGGCCGGTCTCGTCACCTCACTATGCCCCTAGTGACACCTTGACTTCCAGCCGCAGCGCGCACCGTCTCCTCGTCGGCGATCGCCCTCCCCCATGCGTCACCGGCCCGGACCTTCCGAACAGGAAAACTAAGCACCGCAGTTTAAGAGGCAAGAACTTTGCCGTTTTCGAACTGTCTAAGCCCTCGCCCCTCTCCTGCTAACGTGGTTGCAGTAACTGTTGAAGGTTATTGTACTTTCGCCTTTGTGGACACCGGCGCAGCTATTTCTGTTATTGCCGCTAATCTCTGCTGTTTATTGCGCAAAGTCACGACGCCGCTTTCGGGACTGTGGCTTCACACCGCAAGCGCACAGCCAGTAACGCCTCTCGCAGCCTGCACTGCATGAGTGTCCATCGAAGGCATTCTTTACATCGTGGAATTTATTGTTCTCGCTGTCTGTTCGCATGACGTCATCCTCGGGTGGAACTTCCTATCCCACCATAATGCCGTCATCAACTGCGCTCGCACTGAAGTTGAGTTTTCACCCTTGTGTGATGTTCCATTACTTGACGCTCTTCATCAGCTGCCGAAGTTGTTCGTTCATGAAGATACCGATAATCCACCTGGAAATTTCGCCCTTCTTCCCGTTTCATGCAACGCCTACACTGACGCTACATGCCTTTTTATGCCTTCCGATATTTTAAAGAGTTGTCGAGCTCTGCCGCTGCCTTTCGCAACAATTGACCTTGCCGCCGGAAAAAAGCAATATGTTCGTAAGCAATCCGCTTTCTACACCTGTCACTTTGCTTGCGGGGGAATGTCTCGGCCGCGTGCAGAATCTCGACCCTTTGGCTTTGGTTGATGTCCCGGATGACTACTACGACCACCCAAAAGCATAGTCTCAACTCGGGGAGTCGTCCATCGATACGTTTTCCAGCGCCATCGCCGACACTCTCACTCCTACCGAAGATGCCAACCTGCTGGATCTTCTGCAAGAGTTCGGGAGTTGTTTCGATGTGGCACAGCCTCAACTGTGCCGCACGTCACAAGACAAACATCATGTTGACACCAGCCTACACCAGCCACTGCGTCAAAGACTATACCGTGTCTCCGCTGAAGAGCGCCGCGTCATCAACGTTCAAGTCGAAGATATGCTTCGTGGAGACGTCATTTGACCATCTCACTGTCCCAGGGCATCTGCTGTCATCCTCGTGCGTAAGGAAGACGGTTATATCCGATTTTGCGTGGACTAGCGTGGTTTGAATAAGATAACCCGCAAGGACGTCTACCCTTTGCCGCGCATTGATGACGCCATCAACACCCTTCACGGAGCGGAATTTCTCTCGTCGCTAGATTTGCGGTCTGGCTACTGGCAAATCCCAATGGCTGAAGCTGATTGCCAAAAAACGAAATTTATTACACCAGATGGACTATACGAGTTTACCGTCATGCCTTTTTGGCTTCATAACGTGCCGGTCACGTTCGAATGACTAATGGATAATACGCTACGTGCCTCAAGTGGAATATGAGCCTCTGTTACCTCGACGATGTCGTGGTTTTCTCCCATGACTTTCCTACGCACCTCCTTCTCCTCAGGCACGCTTTGACTTGTCTGACCAACGCTGGTTTGCAGCTTAACCTGCAAAAATGCCGCTTTGCTGCACGTGAGCTCGTCATACTAGGCCACATCGTCTCCAAGCACGGCGTATTACCTGACCCAGCAAAACTTCGAGCAGTCACAGAATTTCCCAAGCAGACGACCATGAAAGAACTTCGCATTTTTGTAGGCCTATGCTCGTATTTCCGGCGCTTTGTTCGCAATTTTGCAGCTATCATGTCACCATTAACCCAGTTTCTTCGCGGTGACGTAAACCTCTCCTCCTGGTCCCCTGCATGTGACGTCGCCTTCACTACTCTACGCCGTTTGCTCACCTCCCCGCCTATTCTTCGCCACGTCGACCCGACGGCTCCTACCGAAGTACACACCGACGCCAGCGGCGTCGGGCTAGGCGCTGTCCTCACTCATCGAAAGCCCGGCTATTCAGAATACGTTGTAGCCTACGCTAGTTGCACTCTGACGAAAGCCGAAACTAATTACAGCGTGACAGAAAAAGAGTGTTTGGCTCCAGTTTGGGCGCTTAAAATTCCGGCCATACTTCTACGGCCGCCCATTCGATCTAGTAACTGATCACCACGCGCTTTTCTGGCTCTCCACTTTGAAAGACCTTTCTGGCCGCCTTGCGCGATGGGCACTCCGCATCCAGGAGTATGACATTCGCGTCGTATACCGCTGCGGACGCAAACACTCTGACGCTGATGCCCTGTCTCGCTCACCTTTATCACCAGATCCGACGTGCGGAAACACTCGCCTCGAGACCTTGTGATCGCTAAATCTCGACTTGATTGCCACCGAACAACGTTGTGACCCGTGGATCACATCTCTTATCGAATATCTATCTGGCACGTCTAACCTTCCAGTATCTCGATCCCTCCGACGTCAACCTTTCGATTTCGCCATACGCGATCAACTTCTTCATAGACGCAACTACGCTCCCGATGGCCGCCGATGGCTGCTGGTCATTCCACGCAGTTTACGATCACAAGCATGTGCCTCTCTTCAAGATGATCTGCACTGTGGCCACGCCGGGGTGTTCAAAACATATGAACGCATTCGCCATCGCTATTACTGGCGCGGCATGTACAATTTTGTACGCAAATTCGTGCAGTGCTGTCCTGACAGCCAGCGACGCAAATCAACAGCGCCACGTGCGACTGGCACATTGCAGCCACTTCCATGCCCTGCCAAGCCATTTCATCGTGTCGGCCTTTACCTCTACGGCCCCCTTCCACTGATATCAGATGGTAATCGGTGGCTTATAGTGGCAGTTGACCACCTGACACCCTACGCCGAAACAGCCGCTTTGCCGAGCGCTACAGCTCAGGATATCGCCTCTTTCATTTTACGTCGCTTTATTCTTCGACAAGGGGCACCTCGAGAGCTCCTTAGTGACAGAGGCCACGCTTTCCTCTCCGAGGTCGTCGAAACTCTGCTTTCCGAATGCCACGTCATTCATCGGAAAACGACAGCATACCACCCGCAGGCTAACGGGCTAACGGAACGGCTTAACCGCACGCTGGGTGATATGCTCTCAATGTACGTGGCATCTGATCTTAGCAACTGGGACCGTGTTCTTCCATACGTCACATTCGCATGTAACACCACAGTACAAACCACCACGGGATTCTCACCTTTCTTTCCTCTTTACGGACGCGAGCCTTCCCATACAGTTGACACCCTACTACCCTACCATCCTGATGCTTCCGAGTGCCCACCTGTCTCCGATGCTGCTCGACAAGCCGAAGAGTGCCGCCAGATCGCCCATGCGTTCACCTCAAAAGAGCAGCAACGCCAGAAAGAACACCGTAGCACAGCCCTTTCAGATCCCAGCTATGCCCCAGGGTCTCTTGCGTGGCTCGCCATTCCACACCAAACACCGGGAATCTCCTCGAAACTTGTCCCCCGGTACAAGGGGCCTTACACCGTTTTGAAGAAAACCTCTCCGATTAATTTCCCAATTCAGCCAGTTTCCCGGTTGGACGACATGCGCCGGCGCGCACGTGACATCATCTAAGTTGACAGACTGAAACCATACCATGAGCCTCTGCCTGAAACTTCTTAGGTTGCCAGGATGGCTCCTTTTTCAGCGGGAGAGATTGTGAAGAAGAAGATGTGCTTTCGGCGAGAAGCATCGCCAACGTCCGGCTCTCTCGGCTCGTGCTTCGGCTCGCTGCTGTGGTGGTCTCTGCTGGACGGTTCTTCACGCTGTCTTGCCGTTGTCGTTATCGACTAATAAACCTCGTCACACGTGCGATTGTTGTTATGGACATCAGCGGCGGCGGCGGCTGCGGACAACTACAACGCCATGCATTACCTGTGTTCTGATCTCACAACAGCTTTCGCGTTAAGTGGGAAGGTTGCCAAGCTCCACACTTCCTTCAAGCTTGAGATCGCCAGTGCAAAGCTGTCTAAATTTTTTCTACCTCTAGAGTGTACAACGCCGAGTGCATTCCGCTTAGTCACGAATGTCAAAAGCGATGCACGCATTTACAACATCAGCAGTTGCAGAAAATTTACCAATCCTGATTTGAACAAGCAGCTAGGCCGTAGCGAAAGCTGGAAGAGTCTACAGCGGGTTCTACAAAGGGAGGTTTGTAGATCCCGCTGTAGACTCTGTGAGGGTAACCAACGGAAGCACGCACGGAGGGTGTGCACTCTTCCATAAATAATCGCAAGATTTTATGATGTATGAAAATCACTAGTATAATTTTAGCTACGATGCTTATAGCCAACTGATCTTCGTTGTGTACCAAACACATATTGTTTAATCGAATGGATCCTATGATATAATTAACCTATGAGCTGGAGTGTACCAATCGTGCAGGATAGGATATTGCTCTATGTATGCGACGTTTGCAATGTGTGCGACGACTAAGTATGTGACGTTTGAGCTCTAAGAAATAGTGACTTGCCTCTCTGAAGTGTACGCCACTGCTGTCTGTAATTTCTTCGACGGAATAATGGGATGCCTGTTTGATTGAAAACATTGGGCTCTACAGTTAGAGTTACAACGGTCGCAATTGGCAGCTTCCTTCTTACCCTTCGCATAACTAGGAATGATTTTATACATCAATTTACCAATTCGTCTGATTGTATGAATTATTTTATTGTGCCTCTTTCACATGCATGGCTTTTCTAGATGTCGTGTGAGATAAGCAGTATGCGTAATGAATATATTATAATGTAATATTTATATGTAAAATTATATGTAAAATAAATAACTTTATTGGTAGGCATTATAATTTTTTAAATTACATATATTTATGTGACATATTTGGTTCAGTGGGTGCGATCTCCACTTTGAATCTTCAATTTTTCAATTAAAATAGCACAAAAGCAAGCATCAACACTAAAGTGTGTCATGCCGGGGTTTACAAGGCATTGGTTAGCCATGCAGTTGGCGCCTATGTCAGGAGGTAATTTGCAAAGAAAATGTGTCTTGGTTACCGGCTTAATGAGCCTGAAAAGCTTATGATTATTTTACAGATACAAATAACGTTGTTGATATGGAGTCACGTCAAACTATTTCCGCTCTTGTCGTGTCGCTTTTCAGCCACTGTGAAATGCACTACTTAATTGAAGCACTGCAGAAACTTTTATGCTTAGCATGCGAATGAGATAATCTTAGAGTCCCTTGCTTAAATATTTTTTCTTTCCTGCCAGGTATATACTGTTATGTAAAAATAATTTTAGTGAATGATAATTGAAGCAAGTATATACATCTTATTCATCATATTTGCGCAAGAGCTAAAAACGAATATGCCCACCTCCTACAAATGACAAAGTCTCAGATGAAACACTGGATACTTCAGCTAGGGCATATCCATGACTTTGTTGATGCGACATATTCAATGCTACTAAAATTCAATGTCGGAATTAGTTTCGACAAGATTTTATTCCTTTCCGGTCCAGTCCAATAAGCTCTGCTCTTAACAAAGATTGTGCCGCAGGAGAACGTCACAACAACTTTAGAAGGATGAACAAAGACTGAAACGTCTCGCACCTCTGTCGGGAACACCTCAACTCTCTCGACGCACAGCACGACGTAGGCGAAGTTCAGGAGCAGATTCACCCTCATGATGAGCATGGTGAGTGGCAGCGACAGACCAAAGGCCACCAGTGTAGCGTGGGAGGCGACAGCCAAGCCGTCGTTGACATGAGGTGAACGACAGTGAACAGGTGGCCGTAGTACTTCACCAGGAAGTAAGCGACTGCCATCGCCGGCGCATTTCCAACCACCACGTCCCACTTGGCAACCTTGTAATCACGGATCACCGTCTTCTTGTCGGTCGCCGGGCCGCCGTAGTACACGAAGAACAACGTGAACCTGCAACACACGCATTTAGGTAGCTCAAAAAAAATGAACCGACTATTGGCGAAAATGGTGTAAATTCCCTAGTGCAAACTTTTGCTTCAAGGAATGATGACGTGAGAGGAATAAATTGATCTCTTGAATGATATTATGTTGATACACTGCATGCTCCAACAGACTCCCATTTATTGTTTATAAAGAAACATGTAGAATTCAAGAACCCCGAAACCCTTGCAGCTTTGTCATGCAAAAAATGATGTCTCTGATCTTTTCCTTACAACATAAGATGCACCACGAAAGCGAACCGTGATAGTTTATCGTATATTGGACATTGATAACAAAGAGCTTGCACAATGTCGATTGTTGTTTGGTAGCAATGGTAACAATTTTAAAGGATGCAGTCACTTAATGAATAATGGCATATATATATATATATATATATATATATATATATATATATATATATATATATATATAGACGACAATTGTTACTGGACATGACTAAATGTTACTGCCTGCTGAAGAATAGCGTACACGTGCACTCAGTGTATGGGTAGTACAAGACAGCATTGGGCTGCAGAGGTAGCACACCAACTCAATATGTATCATACAATTAAGTATTCAGGTCGAGGCGCGAAACGCCTTGGCGTTTTCGCTTTGAACGCTAGGCAAATCATGTTGCGCGTCACAATTGAACTGAACGAGAACGTATGCCGAACTACACGCACCGCGCATTTTTCTCTGTTATTGCACTGAAAGTCGGTGCAGCCACAAAACAACCAAAGGGAAGCTAATATCAGTTAGGGTCATGATGCACAATTTCAAACCACCGCTTCAGATGGCGAAACCACCACGGTGAGCCAAGAGTATTGCTAGAAGCATGAGATGTGCGTGAGAGAGAGAGAGAGAGAAAAAGATGTATGAAAGAAGAAAAGCGTGCATATGAAGGCTTATGCAATCTATTCAGGTACGTAGCCAGGATATTGTTTTTTTTTTCGAGTTGGGGGTGGGGGCAATTTGTTTTACATACCGTCTTTTCATGGCAAACGTAAACATTGTTACCCGAGTATAAAGAATGAGCTTATCTTTATAAGGAAATTAGAAAAAGTGGAATGCAGCCCCAGAGGGGGGTTATTCAGCGATGGAAAGTAAATTTCGACACTGCAGTAAACGAAGTGTGCCTTCACCAGAAAGAATGTTTTCCTACCTAATAACCTCGACAAGAAAGGCCACACAGAGTCGGTACAGGGAAACAAGTGTGAAAAAGAAAAAAAAGGAAACTTTGGTGGTCACTTATGCATGTGCGGCAAAAAAAAAAAATCTGACGCTTTTTCTGTCGAACTTGTCCCACTCCATCCTAACAACGGGCCTGTGAGAAAAACAGAGAGCCATTTATGGCAGAAATTCTTAAACAAGGTACAGACACATGCGAGAAAACAATTTTATTGTCTACAGGCAAATAAAGCAAAGATTCTTTCCTAACAAGAAGGAGGCGGAACGTTAACATTCATTTTAGCAAGCAACTTTAAAGAATGGCGTTGCCAATGGTTACTCAAATAATGAAGGTTTCTATAAAAAAAACGAACATGTGGAATGTCTGAAGAGAGCGCTTCACAATGCGTTTTTCATGCATTGCGGTTTTCATATAAACGCAGTGCTAACTTCGTGGACACTGACTTGCAGCCGCTGAATGGACATTAGGGCAAACCTGTTTTCTCGACCAGAGAAGACATGTTTGAAGATGCAGTGCGGTCCGTCGGACTGTTGAGCAGCATCACTAGATGACGCCGTGAGAGCAGTGACTGGCTTTAAAGAGCGTGGATGAGGAGGCTTCATACTGCGAATGAGAACTAACCGTCAGAGTGACTGTCTAGGCGGAGTGAATCGTCAAGCCGATAAATATGAAAGGACCTTCGCGCACACCCATTTAAGAAGACTCATATATGCGGCGGAGCTCGTGCTGAAAGTCTGAATTGTTTTGGTTACCAATCCGATGCCTAAATCACTGCTGCGCGAAATGCCCTTGCATGGCGGTCGAACTGAGTCAACTCATTTTCAGCCTACGCTAACTTTCGCCATATACCGGTGTCAACATGATCGAGTGCATACAACGAGCGCCGATGCGGCAGATGAAACGCTTTAGAACAATTGATGCCTTCGCTCGCAGAATGTCAGAGTGACACGTCTGCCTCAATGCTGGGCGCAGATACATTGCTTCCACCACTTGGTACTTGCCATTGACCACCGGTTAACGTGGATTCTTGCGGTTAAGGCAGCCACTTCGAAAGTAAACCGAGTGCAAAGAGGCGTCAGAAGGTTACATGAGCGCGGTAGTAACTTCTCTACCAAGTAGGTGCGCCGACTCTACCAAGCCGCATCTACGTTCATGCTTCCGTATGCCCTCCTAGTAGTAACTCTCCCACCATCCAGGAGGGAGCAGCTAGAGACGGAATAAAGACGTAGTCATAAATATAGTGGGCCTTTAAAGCACTCACCGCTCGCTGCAACGCCGTCAGAGGTTAGAGAATGGTCGCTTTATTTAGCATGCTCGAACAATCACTGGGGCACATTGACCACCTTCACAGTGTTCTGACTGAAAGAGCCCTGCTGGCCAGACTCCGCAGCCAGCCATTCTCTCAAACAGGAGGTCAATGTGAGATGTATGAGCACATGATAATGGAACCGCCCGTGCCAGTCACCATGCCTCCATCACACAACCATCCTGCATACGTTCACCTGTTTCTCGGTAATCCGACCAAACAGCACACGCCGGCTGCCGAACTGCAACACGCACGAGCAGCTGGAAGGAAGATTCGTGGTGTTGACGTATGGATTGACCCCTGCGGCACCGCAGCCTGCAGCAATCTGGCTAGGGTTGTGGGCAAAAATTGCCGGCTACCTTTTGCGGCAAACTCTACCACGGCAGATCTAGCAGGTCTTCACCTACCATTGGTGTCCTGGGCTGATGACCCTCCTGAGCAACCAGTGGCAGTCCTTCACGACTCCAAGCCGGTGCTTCTGTGCATCGTGAACCACTGACCATTTGGGTTTACAACATTTTTGCTGTGGTTCATGTTCTCCCTTATGCCTGCTGTTGTTTACATTTCAATTCATAGGATGCCAGCACACATTCAAATTGCCCAAAATTAGGAAGTCTGTAACCTTGCCACATTCGACCACTAACTGGGTTTGTTGTGCTGCTTACACGAGCAGTCTCTGCCTATGGTTTTTCAAGACAGTGGTTGAATATATCACAACCCTCCATCCAGGTGTGAGAGTAGCATTGTCCAAGCCTCTCCCAGACGGCGGCCTCTCTAAGCTGAAGCGCGTGACTATCTTTCGCCTGAGCACGCGTTGTGTGAACAGTGTAGTGAATGTAGGCCAAGGGTGGCTTTTCTTCACCAGACTGCGAACGTTGCAGCGACGCTGACACACTTGAACGCCTTGTCTGTGCTTGTTCAGAGTTGGCGCAGTAAGGCTTACCGGTTACCACTGCCTACAAGCAACAGAGCCTCCCTGCGACCCCCCCCACGGCTTCCTGTTCCCTTCATCTCCTAGCCACTGGAATCTCCGCTGCCTGTTGTAGTTTCTGGAGGCGACTGAAATCTCTCCCCGCCATTAGGCACCCGCAAATTGCTAGAAACTTGCTCTCCCTAAGACATCGCTCTTATTGGTCGAAACCTCGGCCATGCTGATTTTTCTTTTGTCTTTCCATTATCTCTGTTCAACTTTCTTCTTTATTTTCCCTTCGCTGATGCTGTGCCGTACTCCCTATTGGGCTGCAGAAATAAACGCTATTTCTGCAAACAACAACAACACTACAACTACTGCAACTACTAAGACATTGCGGTAAATGGGTAAAATCGTTTGGCGGGCGTGTTTCTCAAAGTTCTGAGCACCCCACATCATTGCAATCATTGGGCGACTTATGAAGCAGGCACTTAGGCTGTGCCCCACACCTCAAAATACGTTCAGTCGGCGGATAACACCAAAGTATCGAGAGTATAGAGGCAGATGCACAAGTTGTGGTGTTCATATTCGAAGGGATGGTGACCCTGAAATTTGTGCAATGCGTGTTTTTTGCAGTAAGTGTTTTGTTCAGTTCCAGGAAGCATAATTCACGCACTCAAATTCGTGTATTTTCGCTAAATAGTTTAATATTGCTCTACTGATGTGGACCATTTTTTGTTTAGGTTTCGCGTCACCAAATTAGACAGTGACTTCGATGCATAGGTGGCTTGGCCACGTGATCACACAGAGCTGTGACGCACATCGTGCTGAGTTTCATGCGCTCTTACACGCACGTGCACAGAAGCGTCAGCAAAACAAACGCGTTAACAGTCGCCATGGCCAGCTGCAGTAGCATCCAGGCAGTTGCAAAACAAATGGCGGTCAGAAGGAGAGAAAGCATTTATATTTACAACGTATGTACAAAATATGGACGAAGGCGCCGCCCGATGCTAGATGCGCAAGCCTTTTATAGGCGCCGATACGCTGAAGGAGCAAGGGGCAGCTCCGCTGTTGGAGGTGCGTGGCGTCTCTGATGTACAAGGACGCGTCGAGTGTCTCTTCTAAAGCACCCAGTGTCATTGACGGACGCCCTCAGTTTCTCTGCAAGAGACGCCAGCACACTCGTCACTACAGATCTGGTGTGACATCACGCCAACTGCCGTTGCTTCTCCTATTCTCAAACGTCAATGTTTCTGCTCAAGCGATGGGTCTAGATCGTGAGAGTGCGCATTCAGCAAAACTTTTAAAAGTGAAACAAAACATATTCTAGGCGTTTGTTTTGTTCTACCGTTCGTGTGGAGAACCCTTGCATAAAGAGGAAACCCAACACAGGCTTAGGATAGCCTCAAATTTTGGTAGCACCGCCCCTTTAAATTAATGAAACGCAAACGCTGAATAAACTAAACGCAAACACAAACACTGAAACGCAATTAAATAAAACACAAACGCACTCACCATTAGCAGAAACCGAGGAAACTTTAGTCTGAAAGCACGCTAACTCAAGCAGAGAAACATGGCGTCCGGCCCGTGAGTCATTGCTGCACCAGAAAGGTCACTCTGTCAAATCTCTGAGGTGTAAGCGAAACATTGCCCACACCGGAAAAAAATTAGGGTACCCTTAAGCTTCGCCTTTAAGAATTGAAAGCGATAGCGAAATGCAACCCCTAGTGCGCCCGTCAAACGCTCGCGCGCACAAATGGTACATACAAATTTTTTATCTAAAACATGAGTTGCATGACCTGCAATATACACGCTGCGCGCTCGCTATTTCGGAAGACAGAAGGAGTCTGACAACGCCCCACAGATCGCAGCACATTATCAAGCGTTTGCTGTTTGCTTGATCAACGCCTCTGGAAAGGCATGATATCTTTCCCACTAGATAAACATAATTGTGTATTTTTAGAGCTGTTTGGAAGTTCCTGTGTGTTTTTAGCGGTGTTGGCTGCATTATACTGGCCTTTTCCGACGTAGTTTGAGGCCTTCTGAATGCGCCTACAAATCACCAAATTGGCTAGTTTTTGCAGTGATACCTATCGAACATAATCCGTTAAAAGAACCCTCAATCACTTTTTCAAGTAACCATGAAATGAATTCACTAGAAGAGCCTATTGCGTCACAAGTTCGATGCTGCAAAAATTTAGGAATTCGTCCACTCCGAGTGGAGCTACAAAGGTTTGTCGCATGCTGCAATTGTATTTTCTCATCTCTCATCCTGACAGAAGCGCGTGAAGCTAAGCAGGGAAGGGTGGCAGGGGCAAAGAACCTACGTCACCCATGCCTCGTGACCTTGAGCACGTCTTTTTTTTTATTGCTTCGAATGCACGCCTTTTTCAGTGTGATCGCGCGTGCTCGCGTGGACAAGTAGCGGCCTCCATCTGCAATCTCTGGAACGAGCTTTTTCGCCCACAGACGATTTTCGCTCAACCCCAATGGGGCCGACGCTGACGGCGGATTTTCTGCGACACGAGCTCTCTAACGCTATTGCGTTAAATATATCGACAATCTTACTGATGGGAACCATGATAGAATGAGAAGCAGCAGTGGTGTGCACGCCGTTGACCCGGCTGAAACGGGCGTCGACGCTGGTGCTGGATAGACGGTTTTGACGCATAACTCAGTGTAACATTTACTCGAGTAAATGGTTCTATGAAACGCGAAGCCAAAGGAGGCGGGTTGAGTTTCGTGTAGTTAGTTTCATTGCACATAAACCGATTGAAAGAGTGCTCCCGCTCCACGTGTGGTCGAGCGTTGCGGGCGGTGGCGAGCGCGAAGCGAGAGAGAAATGTCTTGCGAACATGTGAAGGAACAACATGGGAGAAGTCGACAGCTGCCGTGGGTTAGGGAAAAAGTAGCGTAAGCACACAACTGCCACTAGACTTACTTGGCATTGTTTCAGCAATTGCGGCGGGGGAAACGTGGTTTGGCGCGTCAATATGGAGACCAGGAGAGACAGAGTTACACAAGCTAGTCGAAGAGCTGCTTCGCATCTAATAAGACACTCGAGTGACTCACATGCCTAAGATTACAAGCTGGTGGCGTTCATATTGCCAAATACCTTTCACCGAGAGAGACAGCCCAAGCCACTCTATACACGGAGAGCCCGAAAAACAGAACTTCAGTAAAGAATAAAACGGCTTCGACGACCCGTGAACACGTTTAACCTCACTTGCATCTATGTAACTCCAATATTCTTTGTCGACTGCCTCCGTCCTTGAAAGGCGTCTCAAAGGCGGGAAAAACTAACAGTGTAAACAATTTGCTACAATTGGGACACCCGCAGGTTGAATGAGTGTTTATGCAGCACTCCAGTTATTCGTACATTGCTCGCCGACGCAAACGCCATGGTTGATGAACTTGCTCATCAGCCTCGGCAAATCAAGCGGACGACCACTTTTAATATTTACGTTGTATTATCTTTCGTACCGCGTGGTTCTTTTATCCGTTTCCTTTAGAAAATTGTTGTGTTCATTGTACGTGTGGTGGCCGAAACTTCAAGGGATATCTGTCATAATATATGATGCGCGCGGGTTGAAATGTGCAGAAACAAAACAGTATGCCGTGCGGTGGCGACTTGTGTGGCCTTTTGAATGTGTGCGCCGTGTGGGGGCGAATCGCGTATGTGCCGCGCGGTGGCGAAGAGGATGGCGATCGCGTGCGTGGTGTGTCTCGAGACAGCGTGGGTCGTGCACGAGTCGGAATTGCAAGGCTAGGCTCTCCTTCGCTGGGCGTCCGGTCCATGGGAGAACCCGGAGCCCTACCTCCTGCTGCCTCGACTTAGAGCACTGCCGTCTGCTCCGCTACGAGGAGATCGGGCCAGGGAACGTGCACGAGGCCGGGCCAAGGGCTCTACGCTGTGGGCAGACGGACAGACTCAGCGTTCGGCCCACGAGCACGCACAGGCCGAGGGCGTCCACCGTGGAGCGGGTCCCTTGGGCGCAGAGTCCCGGCATAAGGAGCCACAGAGTGGACCTTCTTGACTTCACGCGGCCAGACCGAACACCGAGCTACGGCATCGGACAGATGGTCTACGCACGGCGCCTTCAACTCGGCAACTTCATCGGCTCCAACAACAAACTGTACGCTACTGCTTGACTATTTCGCGTAACAGCCCTCATGTCAAATTTAATTGCTTTTCTCTATTCGTTGAGTCCTGTCGTGTCTGTAAAAGTGTCTTACGCGTGTTTGTCCACCTGCGTGCTGCGTTATTCGTTCTGGAGCCACGTTAACATTACGTCCTGAATCCACGTTAACATTACAATATCTCATTATTGCACAGCAGTGGGGTGCTCAATACCTCAACAAACTTGTCCGTAACACGTTTTTACTCACTTACCTCAAGGCCTTAGTAGCAGTAGTAGTAGTGTTTCATCGAGGAAGCTCTGCACGCGGTGGGTTGTTGCCTTCTCTGTAGTAGTAGCAGTGGGGCTATTTGATTTCAGGCCTCTGGCAGCTCTCTGGCAGCCATAGCTAGCAAGAGGTAGCCAGAGGGTCAGTCAGCTAGTTCCGGTCTGACAGGAAACTGCGTCATGGTCACGTGTGTGGGAAACTCGAGACAACCCGAAGCTTCCCAAAGATCACAAATCGAATGCTGGGTGAGCAGGCGTAACCAAACTCTATCTTCATGGCAGCGAACGAAACAATGCGTCACGTGTATGTTGGTTTTTTATGCATTATCCGCTTGGAAATAGCTAAGCTCGCCAGAAAGCTGAAATAATATTGTCGAGCGTAAGCATTTGAGGTACGACTTCGTACGCTCGCATAGGTCACTCGCCGCGTCCGTGAACGAAACAGCCAGCTGGCGCACGCTGCCTCGAGAACAATACAAGGTGAGCCGCCGCGACGCTGACGGCTTATCAAGCTCACGTCTCTTTGGTACACGTATCAGTCACTGCACAACACGACGCGAAGTCACGCGAGAGTGATCGGGCCCCCAAAAGAGCTCCAGGATATATATTTGCTCAGCTATCGCGTATTATACGTCACAAACACACGTTGACCAACTTACGCTTTCGTCTAACGTTTAAGATATGCGCAGGTATCGGGACCACGAGTACGCGTCATATATATATTAAATAAACATTTGCATGGCACGTTCTCGACCCATTTTAGAACTTGCCTTGGCCTCTTTTTCAGTCCTACGCAGTACGTAACAAATGTAATGTATATCAGCGTTGATTCCACTTAGCAGGTCATAGTACATACTGCACGGCATTATTATGAAGAGGTAAAAAAGACAAAACCAACGATGAAATGGGCGACGAAAGGATGTATACATTTCTGAATCCATTCATTGTTTTTTTTATCGCGTTGTATCGTAAGATATCATACCACATATGCAAGCTCATAGGTTTAAATGGGTGCGCACACCGTTCGCGACCAGCGAGCACCACCAACAGTCATGATCTAGGGTGTTCTATCACCATCGAAGATCAATCGAGCAGTCATGACAGAGGTTCTAAGAGGTTCACGTACGCAAACATACGACGGAGCGAGCTAGTTTGAGCACAATCGTCTTCGCTACGTGCACAAAAAACAGGCACAGCTCCACAAACGACTACTGCGAAAAATATTTGACTCTAAAGTTGTCTCTGTGCGTGCGTACGAACGTGTAGTACGTACATAAGTTTTAAGGCATGTGCACGAAGCAGTCAACAGGCAACCGTTCACCGCGTTGTTCGCAGGAGGAAGCTTCACGGGAAGCATAACAGAGGCGATGAACAGTAGCTTCAAACATCGCCGCCACTCGTAATCGCCTCATCTCGCAAGGCGGAACAGGCTTTAGAAGAGAACGCCACGCGTAATGTCAAGCGAAGGCGCAGTCCTTAAGCTCCCACATTGCAATCCATTGAGTCCTCACAAAGATGGCACAGAGCGCGCATCGTACGTTTTCGGCGCCTGCTAGCCCGAAATCTGCCCATAACCTTTCAGAAAGCTTCGATGACTAAATTGTCCTGGAAGCGTCTGGCGACCATCGGGCTCCCCGCGGGTCGCCAGAACCATCCAACCCGAAAAAAACGAACGCCAACCGGAAGTGCGCCGCGGGGGGGGGGGGGGGACGGAGCAGCCCGAGAAAAACGAGCGCGCTCTGGCTGGCTCTGGCAGCCCGTGGGTAGCCAGAAGCGGAAAATCGAAGAGCTCCTGTGTGTAGCCACATGTAGCTTATCAGTTGCTCAGTAGTGACGTTTTGTGTATATGCCTTTGAAAATGATATAACTAGAAGTTTTAGTAGTTTTCGTAGAATATCCACAAAGCAAATGATGATGAGTGGCACGAAGCGTCCGTCCGTCAATCCATGTGTTCATTCATCCGTGCTTTCGTTCGTTCGGCGATCCATGAGTCCGTCCGTGCGTCCATTCATGCTTTAATTCGTCTGTCTCTTTGTCCGTGCGGCCGTGCTTTCGCCCGTTCGAGCTTTCATCCGTTCGTCTGTCCGTTAATCCGCCCATGCGTCCGTGCATGCCTCTGTCCAAACGTCCGGAAGCACTGACGGATGCTCGGGTGGATGGACACATAGATGGACGAGTGGACGCCTCGCCCCACTCATCATCATTCACTCCGTCGATATGCTGTGAGTTTTTTACTGTTGAAGTGACGCTTACCTTGGCAGCCAAGTAGGGAGCACGGCGCAGCGTCCAGAAAGGGGAAATAATGGAGAAATCAGAACAGAGATATTGGAAAGATAAAAGGATAATCAGCCGCGGAGTCTCAACAAATCATAAGGGATACCAAAAAGGAAATAAATGTCCAGCCATTCGCAGGTGTCTAGCGGTAGCTAGTGATTCCAGTAGTCTCCAGAAACTCTAAGAGAAAACGTAGAGCCCTTAGGTTAAGAGGCGAAGGGAATAGGAAGTCGCCGGGGTAGTCTCAGGGAGGCCCTGTTGCCTCCCTGAGACTACCCCGTGGTGAGCGGTACGCGTTACTGCGCAACTCTAAGCAAGCGCAGAGAAGGTGTTAAAATTTTTCAAGGTCGCTGCAAGGTTCGCGGGATGGTGAATAAAAGCGACCCTTGGCATACATTTACTCCGCTGTTCACACAATCCGCGCTGAGGCGAAAAATAGCCTCACGCTCCCGCGTAGAAAGGCCGCCGTGTGGGAGCGGCTTGGATCAATGCTGCTCTGGCATCTGGATGCAGGTTTGTGATTTATTCAACCACTGTCTCAAAAAATCAGAGGCAGAAACTGCACGTAGAAGCGACACACTAAGCGTAGTTAGTGGGCGAATGAGTCAAGGTTGCCGACTTGCTAAGTTCGGGCAATTTCAATGTGTGCTGGCATCCCGTGAAGTCAAATGAAAACCCCCACAGCAGTCAATGGGGCAAGCATGTATGTGAGCAAGAATGTCGTAAGCCTGGATGGTCGGTGGTTGGCAAGGCTCTGAAGCGCTGGCTTCGAGTTTCAAAGACTGCATTGGTTGCACTGGAGGGTTCTCAGCCTAGGACGACCACGGTAGGTGAAGACCTGCTAGCTCTGCCATAGTAGAGGTCACCGTGAAAAGGACCTGGCATTGTCGGCTCACCACCCTAGCCGGAATATTGCAGACTGCAAAGGCGGAGCCCTCAATCGAGACGTAAATACCACGATATTTCCTTCCAACAGCTCGTGCGTGTTGCAGTCCGGCAGCCACTGTCTGCTGTTTGGTCAGATTGCCTAGCGACGGGTGGACGTACGCAGGACGGTGGTGTGGTGAAGGCGTGACAACTGCCGTGGGAAAAAGGGGGGGTCCTTTATCATCTGCTCATGCACCTGGCAAACGCATCCTGTTTGATTGACAGGGCGGCTGACTGCGGATTATCTCTGGCAGGGCTCTTCCCTCCGGAGCACGTTGAAGGCTGTAAATGTGACCGAGGGATTGTTCGAGCATGCTGGAAGAAGGCGGCCGTTCTCCAACCACTGACAGCGTTGCAGCGACTTGTGAGTGTTTTCAAAGAGCAGGTATATATTTATGATAGCGTCTTTATGCATAGTCTTTAGCTGCTCTCTCACAGATGGTGTGAGAGTTACTAATAGGAGGGCATACAGCAGCAAGAACGAAGGTGCGGCTCGGTTTAGTAGGAGCTCTCACTTGGCAGAGAAGCCACTACCACGCATCACGCAGCTTTCTGCCACCTCTCTGCAGTCGGCCCACCTTTAAAGTGGTTGCCTTGACCGAAGGAATCCGTTTGAGGCGGTGGTCTATGGGAAGTCCCTAACGACGCAAGCAGTGAATCTTCACCCTGCATTGGGGCAGACGGGCCACTCCGACATTGTGCGAGTCAATGCGTCACTCAAGCGTTAGTTCTGCGGCATCTGCGCTTGTTGGATGCACTCAATCATGTTGACACTGGTAAACGTTGAAAGTTATCATAGCGTGATAATATGTTGATTCAGTTCGACCACTGTGCAAAGGCTCTTCGCGCGACAATATTTGAGTTAAGAAAGAATAAGCAGTCATTTCGTATTGTGACTTGTTGGGCAAGTATGTTCATTTTTACGGTTCGTCTCTCGTGTTGACTTTGCGCCAAAAGCTACCGTTACAGTGATTTAAACGTCGGATTTTTAATCAAAACAATTCGGAATTTCACCACGATCTCCGCCTTATATATGAGACTTGGGTCTGGTCTCCAGAAGCTCTTTTCATAATCGCGGGCTACTGTCTGCTTAGACAGTAGCGCTAATGGTTAGCCCTCCTTCGCAGTAGGAGGTGATCACGCCTCCTCGTCGACGTTCTTCAACACCCGTCACTGATATCATGGCGTCATCTAATGATGCTGCTCAACAGTCGGACTGAGTGCACTGCATCTACAAATATGTTGTCTCTGGTCGAGCGAGCCGCCCTATTCATTGAGCAACAGACTATAATGTCCATCACCGGATACAAGTCATTGTCAAAAAAGTTAGCGCTGTGTTCAGAAGAAACCACCACGCATGAAAATTGCAGCCTGAAGCGCTCTTTGCGGCCAAGTTACATGTTTGTTTTTCTCTTTTGCATTGACCCTTATTATATGACATAGCCATCGGGAACCCTATTCTTTAAAATTGCTTGTTAAGTTAAAGTGATGTTAACGTTCTCACTTTTTTGTCAGGGAAGCATATTCGCTTGAATTTCCTGTGGCCAATAAAGTGGTTTTCGAATGTGTGTCTTCTTTGTTTAACGATTTCTGCCATAAATGGCTCCTATTCTTCTCGAAGGCACGTTGTTACGACAGAGTGTGGCAAGTTTGGCAGAAAAAGCGTTCAATATTTATTTTTATTTTTTTGCCGCACATGCGTAAGTGGACGACCAATTGCATTGCATTCCTCGACACAGCTGTTTTTTTTTTCTTTTTGTCACTCGTTTTCACATTATTCGGTCCACATGGCCTTTCTTGGTGAATAGTATTTAGTAGGAAAACATTCTTTTTGGTTCAGGCACACTACATTTACTGCAGTGCAAAAATTCGATTTCCTTCGCTGATTTACTCCCCTTTTGTGCTGGGTTCAACTTTGTTGAAACTTTGTTGAAAAAGTAAGCGCCTTCTGTATACCCAGGTATTGTTCTTTCTATTTGCCATGAAAAGATTGTCTTTCAAACAAATAAAACTTGCCTCCCCCGTCCCACTATAAAAAGTCTTGGCTACATGCCGGCCTTGAAGTTTCACCCATCACACACGCAAGCAACTTTGGAATTTTCTAATGTAAACGGACACGAATGACGTGAAGCGAATCGTACAGCGACCTAATTAACAACGATGGCCATCCGCTTACTTTTCTGAGAGTAATGAGAAAGTTCGCCAGCTACGGCGCATCCTTTGGCATGCAATATACGTGTAACTGGAGAGCCACACACGCACTCGACAGGTGGGTGTCCCAGTCATAACAAAGAGTTTAAACTATTTACTTTTTACGCCACGTGGGAGCTTGCCCAGAGATGGAGGCAGTCGACAAAGAATAATGGAGTTCGAATAGGCGCGAGTGGGGTTGAACGGGTTAATGAGTCGTCGAAGCCAAAGCCAACAAGTAACTCGGATGTCTCTCTTGTAGTACGGGCAATGGTGTCGCTTACGCCTGAGACATATGTCTGAGTGGGGTTTTCGTTGTAGTGTTGATTCACAGGCGGGTTGCTGTTTTTTCGGCTTGAGTCACCATGCTTTCAGAATAAAGGTTCTTTGATGGCTGTTCTTAGTGAACTTCCTAAATATCTTTACTCTTTTCATTTGTTCAAACGCGCCTGCCGCTGCTTGTACTTGTACTCTGGCGCTACTTATATTATGGCATTATTGGCCGAACTGAAGGAGTTTTAGGGGTTTGCCCGGGAGCCCCTGAGCCCCCCTCACCTACGTGCCTGCAACCGGCTTCTATCACCGCGGACCAAAACGCACATGATTAGGACTCTTAGGACATCGAAATCAATGAAACTTTTCTTTTAGTATTTTTTTTCTAATGTGTGTGTAAAATCTACTCACGTTACTTCCATTACAATAATGACGTCATCGAAGATTTTTTGGATGGCGGCACCGAGCGATTCGACGATATAACGTCTGTATGGCCTCCATAGCAAAGAAACGTGTTTTATAGCAACAAATTGGAGGGATACACAAAGCAAGCCAAGCAGCGAAATCATTTTGTTTTCTGGTCGCTAGTATGTCAACAAAACTGAGCGTATTGGGGCTGAATCAAGAAGTACAGCACTTTTCATTCTGTCTATTGTCTATTGTCTGTTGTAAGAGAGCATGAAAAGTACAGTACATGCATGGTCGACCACATCTATGGTAACCAGAAACAGCTTATTATTCATGCCACATGCATAACAAGATGCAGAACATGTAGTGTACTTCCCAAGGCATATATCCATTTTATGGTGAATTACATGGTTCATTCCCCATCTATAAGAAGCCGGTCGACTCAGCTCTGTGACAGTGGGCTCAACGACAGCATTGGCGGCAACATGCTTAGAAATCCGCTTTGCTTCGTTATCTAGGTTCTTGTCAGAACGTCGCAAACTGCGCATGATGCTTCCACGGCAGCGGTACTCACGAAATGCGTTCGTGGACTCGGCCCAGCCACATGGATGCTGACAGAAGACTGCGCTTGCCCCGGTGACTTTTGCGTAAATACACTCATCCAGATACCATCGACCATTGTGTCAAGCCATGTGGTCCACTTCCCGTCTATAAGAAGCCAGTCGACGCAGCTGTGTGACCGTAGCCTCATTGAAAGCACTGACGGCAACATGCCTAGAAATGAGCTTGCTTCGTTATCCAGGTTGGTGAGTGTCTGGGAGTTGTCACCAAAGCGATAAATGGTTGATGGAGCTGTTGCCTCGCCGACTCTGCATAAAATTATTTTAGGGGTGAAGCTCTTTGAGCGTGGGTCGTGCGTCCCCGATGTATGTAGTAGTAGTAGTAGTAGTAGTTGTAGCAATAGTAGTACTAGGTAGCCACCTCTAGTTTAGCCCCTGGAATGTCTGCTCGATTGCGGTACTTGTATATGTTGAATATATGATGAAATAATGCGAGGTGGTGGTTCTTGGAATGTTCACTAGATGGATGCACAGATGGAAAGATGGCTAGACTGAACGACGAACGCACGGACGGACGGACAAGCGGACATACAGGTAGACTGACGAAAAGACGGATGGGTGTACAGGCTCACGGACAGACGGGTATATTGACGTACTGACGTACGGACGGGCAGACTGATGGAAAGACAGACAGCCCTACAAATTGTCTAGTTTGGATGGTCGCATGGACGGAAAGATTGACGGACGGATGAACAGACAGACAGACAGACAGACAGACAGACAGACAGACAGACAGACAGACAGACAGACAGACAGACAGACAGACAGACAGACAGACAGACAGACAGACAGACAGACAGACTGACTGACTGACTGAAAAATGGACGCACGGATGGTCATATAGACAGGCAGGCAGTCGGACTCACGCACGAACGGACATACAGATGTGCGGATGTATGGACAGACAGACAGATGGACGCATTGATGGACGCAGGGGTAGATGGAAGCAAGGATGAACGGACGGATGCACAGTTGAACTGACGGGAGCTTCGCCCCAAACTTCATCATTCACTCCTTGAATATGCTGTGATTTTAAAGACGATAGTCTTTTTTGAAATACTTCAACGGAAAAATTTAGGCCTGTCGGTCTGTCGGTCTATTTGTCTGTATGTTTGCCCATTTGTGTGCCGAACGAAATGGCTCAAGTACGACCACATTCACAGTGCACACCAACATCGCCCAGGTTTCCGAGTTCAAACGTGTGCGACTCTTGACTAAAAAGCAAATATTGCGCATAGTTGAAGGAAAATGTCAACACGCTAATATTCTACGGTGTGTTAATACTAGAAAAGGCATATCAAGTTAGTCGAAGAACTGTAGCGTTCATTACGCTGCGCTGACAAAGCCAGGCTTTGCAGCAAAAGGCGAGTTTTCTACGCATTGCTAAAATGATACAGTGCTGCCACCTACATCGAAGTCTACAAAATATGGCCTCCTAGTTTCGATTACTGAGATGCGCATTCGAAATCTGATTTACCAACTTTTTCACACGAAACATCAAATAAACCCTTTCATCTATTCACTCTCTCCAGGTGGCTGCCTATCGCCCTTCGACAAATTTGCAGTCTAACGTGCAGACACGGGGCCAAGTTTTAAAATTTTGCTTTGCCTGCTGAGAGTGACCTGTGATGTTGTAGTGATATTGAGGCAATTGTTGGGCTCCCTGATAGGAAAATTTTATATGAAATAATTAAAGGGGAAAAACAATCAGTTGGGCAGTTGAGGGCACACAGAGTGCTCAGAAAGCGATAGAAGAGTACCTCCGTTACTAAACGTATTGATGATATCGATGAACAGCTAGAAAAACTGAATGGTGTAGCCTCGAAGGTTGAAAATATACAATCATCTGTTTCTGAATTTGAAGTACCAATATTGGTACCTCGAGATCATATAGATGACTTGAAAAACCGAGGTTATAGAAAGACTTTAGTTATGTATGGTCTGTCGTGCTGATGTAGTTGCCCTCACCGAAACCTGGTAACATTCTAACATTCATAACAGCGAAATATTCGGTAACTTTTCTTTCTTCAAAATTTACCGTTGTGATCGTACCCAACGCAAAGGGGGTAGTCTTTTGCTAGCAATTAAGAAGTCTATACCTTCCACTACCATTCATTTCAGAGTGAACTAGAAGCCGTGTGGTCATGCGTAGATTGGCCACCGCAAATTTGTATTTGGTGTGTGTTATCACCGGCCCTCCCATCCGTCTAGCTTTGTATCCGAGCTACATGTTGCACTTCAGGATGTCTCTACGCGACACCCAGCTGCACCTATTTTGCTCTCAGGCGATTTCAATTTCCCTAGTAAATGCTGGTCTCACGACTCTTCTTTATCTCTCGCTTATTCTTCTGACGGCAAGGAATTTCTTGATTTTTGTTTAATTTTTTCCTTGTCGTAGATGGTAACTCAACCAATAAAAATACTAATGATAGTGCTAACACTCTTGATCTTTTTCTAACTACTCATCCGGAGCTTGTGTCAAAGGTTTCTTACCTACCTGGCAAAGTGACCATAAGCTACTTTCGTTTGATATTACCATTACAGTATCAACAATATCAAAATCGGCAATACCACTAAGCTGAGTCGTGATTACAATAAAGCAAACTTCGACGTCATTAACAATGGACTGTCCAAATTTTTTAGCCTTTTCTTTAACAAATTCGATAACCGCACGGTCGATGTAAACTAGAATTTGTTGAAATCAACAATTCATGAACTGATAAACAAATACAACACTTTACGCAAGCTGTCTTCAAACCTTAACGCACCGTGGTTTAACATTAACCCTAAGAGACTGCCCAATCGCGAAAGAAAATGGCTCTACCGGGCAATGGAGCGTTTTCCCTCCGAAAATCATTACTTCATACATTAAGTTGCTAACTACCGTTACGTAGGTGCACTAAAAAGCGCTAAATTTTATTCCCTTCAGCACACTTTACCTTCCGTGCTAATCATTGACCCAAAAACATTTTGGCGTGTTGTCAGACTTACAAAAGATAATTCTATTTACCTAGTTGATAGTAATGGTTGTGTTGTCTCTAATGCCCAGTGTGCTCATGTGTTAAATGACATTTTCAACCAGAAATTTGACGCGCCTTTTGATTTTTCATTGCCCAGCGAAGCCTCCTATAACTATTTACCAATCTATCGAATTAAGATTTCTTCCGGCATTGCTAAAACTATTGAATCATTAAAACCTTCTTGTAGTCCCGCATGCGATCTTATCACTACCAAGTTTCTGAAGAGCACTCTCACTCATTCACCCATATTATTGTCTAAACTTTATCATTAGTCACTGTATACTCGTGAATTACCGTCCGACTGGAAGGTCTGGAAGGTGGTCGCTCTGCACAAATCTGGAAGCAGAGAGTCTTCTTTTAATTATCGCCCCATCTCATTGATAACTGTCTCGTGTAAAATTCTAGAACATGTATTGTTTTCTCATCTTGCAAGGTTTTTTTATTGTAACTCAATTTTTTCGTGCGCACAACACAGTTTTTGCAAAATATTTTCATGTGAGACACAGTAACTAACTTTTACCCATCAGCTTCATGTCATTTTGAATTGTCGTTCACGTGCCGGTTGCTTTTGTCTAGATTTCGCTAAAGCTTTCGATGAGGTAAGCCATAAACTACTACTTTTCAAGCTTAGCAAACAAAACCATGATCACAATCTTTTCGCCTGGTTAGAGCAATTTTTCCTTAACCGTTCACAGTTTGTAACGTGCAATGACCGTGAATCTTCCCTTAGTCCCGTTTTATC
The DNA here is from genome assembly GCF_043290135.1 of Rhipicephalus microplus. Lineage (NCBI taxonomy): Eukaryota > Metazoa > Arthropoda > Arachnida > Ixodida > Ixodidae > Rhipicephalus > Rhipicephalus microplus. The sequence continues at coordinate 133,166,099 of NC_134707.1, forward strand.
TTGTGTGCCCCAAAGTTCCGTTCTTGGTACTCCTTTTTTCTTATTTATAATAATGAATTGCCAGATTGTGTTTCCTATAACGTCCACTCATTCGCTGATGACTGTGCTATTTTTCGCGACATAAAGGATGTAATGATACTAACATATTGCAAAATGATATCCCTGCCATATCCGATTGGTGCTTGAAGTGGCAAATCGAACTTGATACTACTAAATGCAAGGTTTTGCATGTTTCGTGGTTCCCGCTTTCTTTCTCTGCTTACTATCTTAATAACACGCCACTCGAAAACGTTACATCAAATCGGTACTTAGGTGTCAATATTTGTGATAATGTAACCTGGGCTTTGCATGTTGAGAATTCATTTACAGCGCAAATCGCATGTTAGGCTACTTACGCCGCAACTTTCGTTCCACACCGGTCTCATTGAAAACACGGTTATATAAAACATTAGTTGGGGCAAAGCTAGAATACGCAGCTTTAATTTGGGACCTAGCTCTGAAGCTCTCAATAAATCATTAGAAGTAGTCCAGAACAACGCCGCTCGTTTCATTCTTAACAATTACAGCAGAAGAGATAGTGTTACATCCATGAAAGATTCCGTGCAATCATCTCATCTGGCCTCCCGTCGTAAATACAGTAGGCTTTCCTTCTTTCATAAAATTTATTACCGCAACTCTATTCTACGCACAGCTCTCATTTCCGCACCTTCGTATATGTCGTCTCGCACTGACCACGCTCATAAAGTAGGCATTATCATGTGCCTCACTAAAACTTGTTTTCAAGCATTCAATCCTCGTACATCGAACAAATGGAACCATCTTACCGGACAAATTGCTGGCATTCAAGGTAATGACCACTTCCGCACTGCATTATTAACAGTGTAACAGATGTTAAGTGTATATCTTTAGTTGTTGCTGCTGCTGTACTTTATTTCTTTGTTGTATTGCTCCCCCTACATGAACCCCCACTCTCCTTTGTAACGCCCTTGGCCTTGAGGGTAAAATAAATAAATAGACGAGCCAAGGGGAAAAGTCAGACGAGGACCTACCTGAACAGGTAAATTATAATTTTGTGAAACATTTCGACAGGAAGGTAGATGGCATAGAACGATGTCCCATATTAGAAAAAAAACAACAACAAAGCAAGTCACGTCCCATGATCATGAAAATTCTTCGCTATCGTGAAACAGTGTCTCTATTGAAATGAGCAAATATGTTGAAAGACACAGATCTTTCTTCATCTAAAGGCTTTTCAAAAGGGATTCGTGACGTAAGGAAGAAATTATAGAAGAGTGCGGCAGGAGAGAACAAAAATTGTGCGAAAATAAAACTAGTTTATGATAAGGTGAGCATAAATAATATTTTGTTCGGCTGGCATGAGGAGAGAAATTTCCCTTTCAGGTATCCAAGGTAGAGATTGGCTGACAACAATATTCGAACGTGCGATTTCTAAAGATAACCATCCTAATTTGTAGGAGCATCGTTAACAAGGTCGCTCAATTGGAGGCTCTCATCTTCTCACATGATCCCGCTAGTGCAGTTTTGACGAAGACGGACCTGAATGACTCAGTATATGACAGCGTGCTTGTTCCCTCTGGCTACAGAACGTTTTGGAAAAGATCAAGGCCGAGGAGGTGGAGGTGTCTGTATTGTTTTGAAGTCTACGTAAATACCCTTTTAATGCCGACTATACACAACACTCACAGTATTTTTTGTGCCGGCTATTTCAGTTGTAATAAATACATTATAAGAGCTATATACAGACCTCCAAATGCTCCACTTTCAATGTTTGAAGAACTTGAGAACTATACTTGCACAAAAATATAAGACCCAATGTTCGCATCACTCTTTCAGGAGACTTTAAATTACCAAATATACACCATCATACACACTAACAAAATATGATATCGGTGGAGTAGCAATTTTAAACATGACTACATGAGAGTTACATGCTGCATTGGCAGGATTCCGCTTACATGCTGCATTGGCAGGATTACGCGAGCAGAACTCTTTCACGTGCGGAAGAAAATTATTCCACCACAAAAAAAAGAGTGCCTTGCGGTAGTGTGGGCCGTTATAATGGTATAAAACTTGGCCCATATTTATATAGTCGTGCTTTTAATGTTGTCAGTGACCATCACTCCCTCTGCTGGCTGACAAATTCAAAAGACCCTTTAGGACAGTTGGCATGCTGAAGCCTGAAGCTTCAAGAATTTGATATGATGGTGGTCTACATATCAGGGAAGCGACATCCAGACGCTGATTGCCTTTCTTGTGCGCCATACGAACCTGCAATGGCAGAAGATTATGATACAGCCCTTGTCAGAGTTGTAAACACGGCTACTATCGCACAGCTGCAACGAGACGACCCGGAACTATAACTCATATCTCGTTTTTTGGAGGGTCACACTTTTGCTGTACCTCGACTGTTTGCGAGAGTGCTTTCGTCATTTTCTTTGCGCAACGAGTCCTGTATAAGATGGGCTTCACGTCACACGGAAACGACTACTTACTCGCCGTGCCAACGTCTCTAAGGAGGAAGTATTGCAGGCTTGCCACGTTGAACCAACATCCGGCCACTTGGGTTACACGCGTACGCTGTGCCGAGTGAGGCAAAAATACTACTGGCCAAGAATGACGGCGACCGTTCAACACTATGTTCGGACGTGCCTTGATCGCCAGTGCAAAAAAGTCCCACCCGTCAAACCAGCAGGCATCCTCCATCCTATTGGCATGCCTGTTACTCCATTCGCTCAAGTCGGGATGAATGTTGTGGGCCCATTTCCCACCTCATCGGCAGGTCGCAGATGGATTATAGTAGCCACCGACTACCTCACTCGTTACGCTGAAACCAAGGCTCTGGAGAAAGGCACGGCAAGTGAAACAGCCCAATTTTCGGTGAGGAATGTGGTGCTGTGGCATGGCGCTCCATCGGTGGTGATAACTGACAGGGGAACTGCATTCGCAGCCGAACTATTACAGACGGTTTTAAGACATAGTGGCACATACCACCGGCGAACAACGGCGTATAATCCGCAAGCGACTGGTCCTACGGAGTGTCTCAACAAAACACTTCCGAATACGGTATACATTTAGGTCGATGTGGAGAATAAGAAATGACAGCATAACCACGGAGTGAACTATAAAGAGTGGGGTGAAGCATCCGTCCGTCCATTCGTTCTTGCTTCTGTCCGTCCATGCGTCCCTCGGTGTGACCGTCCGTGCATCCATCCGCCCATTCGTGCATGCGTCTGTTCGTGCGTCCGCACGTCCATCTGTGCGTCTGTCCCTGCGTTCGTCCATGCAACCACCCCTGCGTCCGTCCAGGCTTCCATTCGTCCGTGCAGCCATCCGTGCGTTCGTCCATGCATATGTCTGTGTGCCCGTTCGTCCATCTATTCGACCCTCCAAGTACCACCATCTCGCATTTTTCATCATATATACCCCGTATATAAGCACCGCCATCCAGCGGACATTCCTAGGATTAACCGAGAGGTGCACACGCACACTTTCTTACGGCTTGCGCTTCGTGTCTACTTTCCACCTTCAACCACCTTAAGTTCATTGTATATACTAGCTCACTGTATTCATGGCTCTGCGGCCTAAAGCTCGCTAAACTATTCTAAAACCAAGGATGTCATGCCCAGCGAGTGTAACATAGCAACGCTTTCTTGTTAGATAGTGCTCAATGTATATGCCAATGGCTGCTAAAAGGGAATCAGAGACAGGAGCATTCAGCTTTTAGTTAACGCATACGCTGCAAATTTTTTATTGTTCAACAAAGCACAGGCGAAATCTCCCACCGGCAAGGCAGCACTTTGCACGTCAAAACGTAAGGCTGGTTACACACTACGACTAGGACTACGACTACTACGAGGGACGAACGGGTGCCGCTTTAAGGAGCTGCTCCCCTAAAAACTGGGACGAGATCTTGCCGTATGTCATGTTCGCCTATAACACGGCTCGTCAAGAAACAACGAGAACAACGCCATTCCGCTTTCTTCATGGTCTTGAAGTCACCACTTCATGGTCGTGTAGTCACCATGCTGGATGCTATGCTGCCGCACGCTTGCGAAAAACTTGATATGGATGCTAATTATATCACCCAGCTTGCCGAAAAGCCCGACAACTTGCACGCCTACGTATTAGTCGCCAGCAGGACTAAGATTCAAGACGGTACAACCTTCGTCACCGACTAGTCTCATACGGGCCAGGAGAGAAAGTTTGGATATGGACTCCTATTCGGTGCCGTGGCCTTTTAGAAAAACTGTTAAGACGGTACTTCGGGCCCTATAAAGCTCTACGACGTCTGAGGGACATTAATTATGAGGTTCTTCCTGATACTGCCCACTCTTTAAGGTATCGATGGTGTGCTACAGAAGTAGTGCACGTTGTTCGAATAACACTTTATTTCTCAGAATGAACTTATGCGTTTTCAACGAGTGCAAACCACTTTGATCATAAAGTAACGGGACGATGCTTCCTTGAATGGGAGGCTAATGTCACGGATAAAGCCCGGGCAAGAAGAGAGAGGACGACGAAGTGATGAGCGTGGATATCACCCACGGTTGCTTCAAAAAAGACGACGTTGATTGATTGATTGATTGATTGATTGATTTGTGTGGTTTAACGTCCCAAAACCACCATCTGATTATGAGAGACGCCGTAGTGAAGAGCTCTGGAAGTTTCGACCACCAGGGGTTCTTTAACGTGCACTGAAATATGCGCACACGGGCCTAGAGCATTTCCGCCTCCATCGAAAATGCAGCCGCCACAGCCGGGATTCGATGCCGCGACCTGCGGGTCAGCAGCCGAGTACCTTATCCACTGGACCACCGTGGCGGGGCAGAAAGACGACGTTGAAGCGGCTGCTCTTTTGTTCTGTTAATACAGACTTAATTTTTCTTGGTCACACCATCATCCTGCATCCTGCTAGTTTCACGTCGCGACAGTATTAGCCCCGCGGTGTGCGTCTCGGGTGTGTACGTTACAGCCGCGCAACGGCCTGTCTATAAACACACACGACACGTGTTGCGTTTCTCTTCCCGTTTCACAATGTTTCAGAAGAACGCATACGGAGTTACAGTATTCATTGAGTGCTTGTTGTTGCTATCTTTGTTTGGGATTCAACATAAGTTGTTCCCTGATATTAGTTCACAATTTCAGCTACCACAAAAGTAAAAACATGATTTGGGCCATTAGTCATCGGCGGGAGATGCACCGCTAGGCGTCAACGTACTTCAAGCCTCATGTAGTGGTGGTGCTATATCTGCCAAAGACCAAAAAACATTGTACTAGCTCTCATGTATCAATGCACTATAAACAACTAATTACTTTTCAAAAACACAATTAACCTTTGTGTTCTACCGATGTCTTTGACGGGGGGATCAGCCATATTTTTAACAGTGTTGTACATTATTTTGCTCAAATGTACATTGTTTTACTAAAACAGATGAAGTCAAAGTGTAATAAGCGAAGGCACAAAAAAAAAAGGATCCTGACATAGAAATTTCGAACAGAAGAGACTGCAATAAATGTGACACACGCAATAAAATTGACTGCACCAAACTCATTTACCTTGGTTTATCTGCGTGAATTGCTCAAAAACACGTGTTCATTTATGTATAACCCTTCTGTATTGAAATTTACAGTTACCGCTTTCGCACTGTCACAAAACTTCTGTATTGATGAAAGGTTTTGTACATTTCAAAAGACCTGGCAGTTCAATAGCTTTCATTCAGTCGCAATAGGTGATTGAGTTTTGTGCCAATATTGGTACTTTTTCATGAACGAGCACCATTGCTTTACACTTTTCAAGAAGCAAAGAGAACCGGCCTTTCATATCTTGATTCCCGATTCATCCAGATTGATCAAGAAATGAACCACATCCTAATTGCCTCTACTGAATAGGAGATATTTCCTTTTTATTCAGTGTTCATTGAGTTCTTAAAAGCTAAACATTTCTTCTAGTACAGTAGGCGCATTTCTATCTATCTATCTATCTATCTATCTATCTATCTATCTATCTATCTATCTATCTATCTATCTATCTATCTATCTATCTATCTGTCTATCTATCTATCTATCTATCTATCTATCTATCTATCTATCTATCTATCTATCTATCTATCTATCAATCTATCTAGCCGCATACGCTAAGGTGCTTTCTTGATCAACCCATCCACTTGGTGTAAACCAAAAAAAGCATGGGAAGGTACCATGGTTTAGCGATATGACTCACTGGTCATGGCATTATTATTGTCACAATTCCATCGCTTACGTCATCAAACCATTTTCGTCAGACCAGTGGCACATACCTGAGGGTGGCTATTATTGACAGTTATGCGGGTATGGGCCATAGGTGATTGACAGATTATATCTACAGAGAAACAGCAGCGCTAACCGACATGGCTAACAGTAACGCGTAAGTGTTAGGAAAAAGCTAACACCAGCAGTGTTGACTTGACTGTTCAAAAAAATAATTTTCAGGGCTTCAGCAACAAATGGACACCTGCACTATGCATTGTAATAAATTATGCTGCCACAGAGCCACTTCAAGTCTCGGAGATACTTTGAGAATACACCTCAGTGTTTGTGAATAGTCAATAGTTGGTGCAGGGCTGACTATGCAATTTTATAAACATATCAACTCCTATGCTGAAGCTTTCACGTTGGGTTGAAGTCAATAGTAGTTTGGTGCCTCCCTTGAAGTTCAATTTTGTAGCAGTGTCCAGGGCTACCAGTCTCGTGACGACCAGTAATTCATGAGAGTTTACAACATCTGATGTCTAATATCATGCAGCTGTGGGCAATGCTACCCAACTGTTAACAACTGGTTATATAAAAAACTTGTGGCTATTCAACGTGTGTTTGCACGAGCAATTGTATATATTCTTAGCACCCTTCATAACGTTATGCTCAATAAAAAAATTACAAAACAGTCACTTTCCATCCGCTTGCTTCGCACAGTATGTATTGGCAAGGTAAGTGTTTTTATTCCACGTCTCCTGTTTTCTTCTATTCTTCCATCTCTTCACAAGGTACGTGAGATATACCAAATTTTAAACTCACATAGATCAAAACTATATTAGTAGGGTAAAAGGGTTTGAAAACTTTAATGATCTGGCGACGACATGAATAACGTAGAAATGTCTTTTGTGGGAGCAGTTTATGTCGGCATGGCCATATAAGCAAGGCAAGTGTTATCACTCCTGATGCGCATTCAACTATCGAATTTCAATGTAAAACTTAGGTTAGGTTAATTTGGTTTTTATGGCGCAAAAGCAGCTAAGGCTATGCTGCGCCATCAATGTAAAATCTTTGTGTGATACATGGTGGGTTCGTATCACTAATCTCGGCACACACATATCTTTTACTGCGAACCTTTCAGTGGGAATTCACCTAATTAAACATACGTTGCAGCATTTTGAAACATACATCTTGTCTCTAATTGACCTTGTGATGCACCACCTATTGAAACCCATTGAACGTACTTGTATTTGCGTCCTTTTTGTGCTTATGTTTTTGTTTTTAGCTGCGTGCTGTTTCTTTGAAAATCACTGCTGAACCACTCAGTGAAATACCTACAGAGAGCTTCTTTACAACACCCCAGAGTGTATGATAAATCACTGACACTTGTCACTGAATTGTTCTCTTACTGTATGGCAAAAAATACTGTCCTTCTCCCGCAAAAAGCACATCGCGTCAAGTCGATGTATAATATCTGAGACAGAAAGGAATTAGTGAGCTGCTTTTTCAGACACACCAGAAAGAGCTTTCAAGTTAGTGTTATTTTTTTTTGCGAAATGTCAAAGCTCATTTGGAATGCTTGTAAAAACACATCCGCTTAGTGTAAAAAAACTAAAAATTGAGTGGCAATGCCTTGACTTTTCGACAGTCACTTAAAGTGCTCGCCCGTGATACCAGCAACCTCATGTTACTAACGTGCAGTTCTATGCACAAGCTTCCAATATAATGACAGCGCTACGTTATTCAATTTGCTTGGGCAGGGTAATGTCGCATGCATACGTTTTTGGCGTCACGTTGTACGTCAACTAGACTTGATGCCTTGAGGTGGTACGCGAGACAGGCAAAAGAGTATTCCACACTAGCCGTAATGGCAACAGGGGCACTGAGTGACGCTATTCCACGTTTAAATGCACATATATTGTCGCAGTACAACGCGAACAAAGCACAAGTACGCCTTGAGGCAGCAAAAGCAGCGTGTTTTCAACAGCTAAGCCGCAAGATTGTCTTCTTTGTTGTTGAGTCAAGCCAGAGGCCCACTACATGGTGTCTGCTAAATCCCCACATCATCGTTGTCGTTCACACGCAGTCTCGGGTCATTTGCCTCCCTCTCAAAGAGCATCGACCCGATGCGAAGTCAGTAATGCAGTTTTTCTTTAAAGAAAAGTCTCACGCAATCACTCGCTGACGTAAGGCTTCATGCACGCTACGTGAACGAGTTCAGGATGGGGCTGGCGACGATTGGTACTACACGAACTGTCGGGAACAACTTCGTAAGTAACCTCACTCAGTTGTCGCAGTACTCGGTAAGGCCCAAAGTATCTTCTTAAAAGCTTTTCGGAAAGTCCTCGTTTCCGTACGGGTGTCCAAACCCATACTTTGTCGCCAGTTTGATAGACGACTGTTCTGCGGTGAGCATCAGAGCGGCCTGGATCGTACTCTTGTTGCTGGCGGATCCGTAAACGTGCAAGTTGCCTAGCTTCTTCCGCGCGTTCCGTAAACGTGTTGGCGTATGGGTCGATGTCGTCTCCTTTAAGCGGTAGCATCGCATCTAACATAGTTCGTACTTCTCGTCCATGAACGAGGCTGAACGGGGTCAGGCGCGTCGTTTCTTGCTTTGCCGTATTGTACGCAAACGTTATGTACGGCAAGATTTCATCCCAATTTTCGTGTTCAACGTCTACGTACATCGAAAGCATGTCTTCAATGGTTTTGTTTAGACGCTCTGTCAGCCCATTCGTTTGTGGGTGGTAAGCGGTGGTCTTACGATGCGCTGTTCCACTCAGCACGAGGACGTGATCCAAAAGAGCTGCCATAAATGCGGCTCCTCTGTCTGTTATCACGACGGTTGGTGCACCATGCCTCAGTACAATGTTCTCGATGAAAAATCTTGCCACCTCTGCTGCTGTACCTCTCTGGATAGCCTTTGTCTCAGCATAACGGGTCAGATAATCCGTCGCGACGATAACCCAGTGGTTCCCTGCAGTAGAAGTATGCAGTGGGCCCAAAATGTCCATGCCGATCTGGTAGAATGGAGGTGTTGGGACCTGTACGGGTTGCAAGAGGCCAGCTGATTTACTCGGTAGTGACTTGCGTCGCTGGCAGTCGAGACAGGTACGAACGTGGTGCTTCACGGCTGTGGTTAGTCTCGGCCAGTAATACTTGTGCTGTATTCTGGCCAACGTTCTCGTGTAACCCAAATGGCCAGAGCTCACCTCGTTGTGGCATGCTTTTAGTACTTCGGTACGAAGGGTTGCTGGGATGACGAGCAGATAGGCGGATCCCGTCGGCGAAAAGTTTCTTTTGTAGGGTACTCCGTCCCGTAAACAAAATGATGACAACACTCTTGCGAAAACTCTTGGCGCCTTCTGGGATCTGCCATCCAAGTAGTTAATTAGGCCAAGCAACTCAGCGTCGTCACGTTGTTGCTGCGCAATGGCGGTCGTGTCGAGGACACCGAGAAATGCCATTTCCTCCTCTTCAGGTAGGGTTGCCGACTCAATGGGTGAACGGGACAGACAGTCGGCGTCCATAATGTCGCTTGCCTGACTTGTGTACGACTACAATATCGAATTCTTGCAGCCTGAGACTCCAACGCGCTAATCGCCCGGTAGGGTCTTTTAGACTTGTTAACCAGCACAATGAGTGGTGGTCGCTAATTACTTTGAAGGGGCGGCCATATAAATACGGGCGAAATTTTAAAACAGCCCATACCACGGCGAGACATTCCTTCTCAGTTGTAGAGTAATTAGCCTCAGCACGTCTTAACGTTCAGCTTGCGTAAGCGATTACCTTTTCTGTGCGCTCTTGCTGCTGCACAAGCACAGCTCCCAGACCAACATTGCTCGCGTCTGTGTGAAGCATCGTCGGGGCTTCTTCATCGAAGTGGGCAAGCATTGGGGGCGTTTGAAGACGTTGACGCAGGTCATTAAAGGCAGCCTTCTGTTCTTCGTTCCACTCAAAGGCAACGTCGTCTCTTGTGAGACGAGTTAGTGGCGACGCGATGCGGGCAAAGTCTGCGATAAATCAGCGATAATAGGCACAAAGGCCCAGGAAGCGTCTGACAGCCTTCTTATTGGAAGGTACTGGGAACCGTGCGACAGCGGCAATTTTTCGAGGATCGGGTCGAATGCCTGCGTTACTGACGACGTGACCAAAAAACTGAAGTTCGTGGAAACAGAAATGACACTTTTCCGGTTTCAATGTTAGGCCCGCAGACCGTATGGCACGTAAAACAACTTCCAGCCTTTGGAGATGCTCGTCAAAAGTCGTTGAAAATACTACAACGTCGTCCAGATAGACTAGGCACGTCTTCGACTTCAATCCCGAAAGTACCGTGTCCATAAGCCTTTGAAATGTCGTGGGCGCGGAGCACAAACCTAAAGGCAAGACTTTAAATTCGTATACACCATCTGGCGTCACAAAAGCGGTTTTCTCTCGGTCTCTTGGGTCTACCTCGATCTGCCAGTATCCACTCCTCAAGTCCATCGAAGAAAAGTATCGAGCTGCCGAAGTCTGTCAAGGGAGTCATCACTACGTGGGAGCGGGTACACATCTTTTTTGGTCACCCGATTCAGCTTCCTGTAGTCCACGCAAAAACACAGCGTGCCGTCCTTTTTCTTTACTTGCACTACAGGCGATGCCCAGGGGCTCTGTGACGGTTGAATTACATCATCTTCAAGCATTTTCGCGACTTGTTGTTGTATGGCTTCGCGTTCTTTTAAAGCTACACGATAAGGGTTCTGGTGAATAGGTCTCGCCGTGTCCTCGGTGATTATTCGATGCTTTGTCAAAAGTGTTCGACCAACTCGTGAGGTCGATGAAAAGCAGTCGTGGAATTCGGCTAGTAGCTGAAGAAGTCTCTGTCGGTCATCCTCTGACAGAGTGGGACTAACATCGAGAACGGGTTCTTGGTTCTTGATTAGGCACTTCGTCTAATACCGATAAACATAAACTGCCTCGCATGTCTTCGATATTGTCGTAAGAAGCGATAGCTGTGCCCTTCGGAAGGTGCCGGCGCTCAGTACTGCATTTGGTCAAAAGTAAATTCGTGCGCCCACCAGTGAGACGGACGATACCTCGTGCGACCGAAATGCCATGGCTAAATAGCAGCGAGCCAATTTGGTCGGCAATGCCTTCGCCATCAAACGCTTCGTGCCCTTCCACCGAAACAAGAGTGCATGACCGTGGCGGGACAACACATCATCATCAATTATACGTAAAGTGTTACGTATTGCGTCTGAACAGTCAACCAAACCAGGGCTGTTGCGGAACGTAATTGAACGGTCCGGGATGTTGATGACGGCACCATATTCCCTTAAGAAGTCCACCCCTATGATCAGGTCCTTGCAACATGAGCTGAGGATGACAAACGTCACCACGAAAGAAGAGCCGCCGATGCCGAGTCTCGCTGTACACCTTCCGACAGGCATCAACAGCTGGCCGCCTGCTGTCCTCAGGTGAGGTCCCGTCCACGTAGTTTTCACTTTCTTTAGGCGCACGGCAAGGTTTTCACTTATGATAGAAAAGTCGGCACCGGTGTCAACTAAGGCTGTTACTTGCTGTCCGTCTACAAAAACGGTGAGACCTGTGGTCACAGTTTTGTCAACGTTACAACTAGTCGGCTTTACGGCGTCCTGTGGTAAGAGCAACGGGGGCCTTTTTTCGTCGCCTTGGTGGCCTGCAACCTCACCCCCGGAGATCGCCGCCTTCAGTTTCCCCGGCGTGGACTTGGTGACCTCCTTCCGCTGGCGTCGGCTGTAGAGCAGTGGCGCGACGCAGGCGAATATGCCGGAGACGGAGAACGTGGTCGACGTCCCAAACCTGGCTGGTAATAAGGCTCACTGTCGTCATTGTTGGCACGGCGGTTGTCCAAATGGAACCGAGACAAGGAAGGTCGTTGAGAATCAGCGTCCCGGCGTGGTGGTAGTCGTCGTTTGGGCGTCGATCGTCAGACCATTGCTGAAGAGGTCGAAACGTGTCGACGCGGTGCCAGCAATGACGAGAAATGTGGCTGACACCTCCGCAGGTAAAACAAAGTGGACGTCTATCCACGGTGCGCCAGACGTCTGTTTTACGAAGCTGTGGACACCGCAACGGCTCATACTGTTGTAAATGCCGTGTCTCGTTGTGAGACGGCTCTTCGTACGGCAGCATTTCGTACGGTGGCACGACGGAAGGGTGCCGCGGTGTCTGTTCTTGCGGTGGCGACCAAGAAACGGCTGTCGAAGGCTGGCGGCACGACGGCGGAACGGGCGGCGGGCGGTGAAAAACGGCTGCGTAGCTCATGGGTCGCTGATCGTGAGTAGGATCAGCTGCCGAAAACGCTTGGCGTATTTCTTCGCGGACGACTTCAGCGACAGACGCCGTGGGTGGTTCCGTGACCAGAGTCCGCAGCTTCAGCAGCTCTTCGCGAACAATCTCTCGTATTAAATCGCGGAACGAGCTGTGATTATCAGATGTCGTAGCGGCGAGTTGAATGTGGGTGCTGCTGGACAAGCGATCGTATTGTCGGCATCGTAGGTGAAGCACCCGCTCGATAGCGGTAGCTTCTTTGATGAAGTCTGTCATGGTGCTTGGCGGGTTCCGCAAAAGTCCGGCGAACAATTGCTCTTTAACGCCACGCATGAGGTAGCGTAACTTTTTGTCGTCGGTCATGTGCGGGTCAGCTTTACGGAAGAGACGGGCCATGTCCTCAGCGAACATTGCGACCGTTTTATTGGGTTTCTGAACCCGTAGCTCGAGCATATGTTGCGCACGTTCGCGCCGGTCAACATCGGCAAATGTGTCAATCATCCCTCTTTTAAAGTCACTCCATGTTGACAAACTGCCTTCTCTGTTCTCGTACCAAGTACGAGCACTGTCGTCGAGATAGAAATAGGCGCGGGAAAGCCTTTGTTCAAGAGACCACTGGTTGGTGTTGGCGACACGTTCATAGTGATCAAGCCAGTCTTCGACGTCTTCGTGTGCTCCACCACCAAAGCGATCAGGCACCAGCGGTGAAAAAAAGGTTACCTGAGATGGGGTTGGTGGACTGCTGTCTCGTAGTAACTGTTGTGGACTGGCGGTTGCCATTGGTAGATGTGAGCGCTGCCTTGTAAAGTGTTCCTGCGAGGGGGTGAACTCTGGAGGGAGGCTTCCCAAGCGACGACTGAAGCGATGCACGGAAGTGTCGACAAGTGCTTCTGGACTGGATGAACAGCTCCCCGTGGGAGTGTGGAGCATCAGGTAGTGTCGCGGGCCAGCACCTCCACCAGTGTCGCAGTACAACGCGAACAAAGCACAAGTACGCCTTGAGGCAGCGAAAGCAGCGTGTTTTCAACAGCTAAGCCGCAAGATTGTCTTCTTTGTTGTTGAGTCAAGCCAGAGGCCCACTACATGGTGTCTGCTAAATCCCCACATCATCATTGTCGTTCACACGCAGTCTCGGGTCATTTGGGTCTCGGGTCGGTTCACACGCAGTCTCGGGTCTCGGGTGATGACCCGAGACTGCGTGTGAACGACAACGATGATGTGGGGATTTAGCAGACACCATGTAGTGGGCCTCTGGCTTGACTCCATCTTCCCAGACATCGTGCTGCTGCATATGCGCAATGAGCAGATTGGCTGACGCGTAGCGCATGGCGCAGAAAGCGCAGGCAAACCGTAGCAAATTGACGTCTTCCGCAGCAGTATGACTGGCGTCCAGATGTTGTCGTAGGGCCAAATGTGACGCAAACCGCAAAGGGCAGAGGAAGCACTGTAGGCCAAAGTTCTCCGTGCTCTGAAGAATGCTGCACGGCTTCACAGCTCGATCCGGCACGCGCAGGTCGCTCGGTGCGCGGCTCCAGGTGTGCACGCAAAGCAGAACATAGTGGCTGAAGACAGCCTCACAGGTGGGACAATATAACATAGAAACTGGACGTAAAGATAAGCGCTAGCATAGCTAAGTGGTAGAGCATCCTACCCGTTATTCTAACTTCGCAGGTTAGAATATTGCCGGTGGCAAGTTGTCTTTTCGCGCTCTTTCTTTTTTTAAAATTTACATTCTAACAACTTTTAAAAACTTCGCCTATATTTTCCCTGGCATGAATGTCCGCTAGTTTTTACTAGCGCTGAAAAAAGGAGTTGTGTTCGAGCCTTGAGGAAGATAAGTATGCTTGTCAAAACGTCAGCTCAATCCAACCTTTGTTTTCGAAGTGAAGTGATGGATCACGGCACTTACTAAGCACCGATGAGAAGAATTTTGAGTAAAAGCTGTTAAAACATTGATTTCTAGTTAGCACGCCGTCTCGTAGCTCCTGTTAGGCACGCCTCAACACTAACAAAGAAGTCTGGCTGTGCTGGCGTCGTAACATTGCTCGAGATGCAGTTGCAATGTTTGCCTTTTGCTTCGTATCAGCGTCTGATGGTTCGCTGTCGAAGTAATCAGCTTTCACATGCAGTATTGTAGCTTCCACATCGACCTATGGTGTCTTTCCGTCACCGGCTGCTTCTAGTGCGACAGAACGAACGCATACAACAGATGCAGTAAGCGCTACAAAAGGGAACTATGTCGGCGTGTCATTGTCGTGTCTTGGTAGAGCAACACTTGTGAGACGGACGTAGAATGTCTGGAAGTGCTCAAGGCTAAAGCAAGGATATCTGCCTCCGGTACTGGTGAAGCGCAGTGTGATAGTGTACGCAAATAACGTGCATAGATTGGTCTATAGTACTCGCGAGCGCACATGTCATATCTCTCTTTAGGTGATGATGTGATTGAGACGGAGTGTTACTGTCTATTATGTGCTTGTTAAGGCCATTTTAGCGCATCATGTATTGTTGTGTCCAGACTTACGCTAACAACTTAAGCTACCACAACGTGATCATGGGCGTTAGTCGTCACAATGCAGATGTGCCACTGCCGGTCTCAACAAAGTTGGGTTTCAACTCGGCGCATCCACGTCAAACTGTGCCATAGCTTTCAAACTGTAACAGACATTGTACAAGTTCTCACTTAGGCACGATATTTTTGAAGACAAGTTGCACCTTCGTTTTACACTAATATATTTGACGCAGGAAGCAGCCATGTTCTTGTTTTTATATTTTTTATTCGCTTTCGCTTTTTCTCTCCCTCTCTCTGTTCCTCAATCCTTCCGCCTTCGTAGTTCTCGTTCTCTCTCGGTGTGTGTGTGTGTGTACGTGTGTGTGTGTGTCTGCTTCTTTCCCTCACTGTCTAGGCGTTTCTATCTTGTTATCTATTTATGTCGTTACTCTCTATAATTTTCGGTTTATAATTTCCTCTTACTTTCTGTTTTCCTTTCTTCTTTTGCCTCTAAGTTTTAGGAGTTTCCGCGTCAAGTTGCGTATCCTCGCTCCTTGTTCGTTGTTGGTGGCGTGCAAGCTAGTTCTTATTGCTTCCACTAGCGGCGCCGCGGCCCTGTCACAGCTTCACTCGCAGCTAGGGTGCCTTGAAGCTCACGTGCCTTCGCTTCCATGGGTAGCGACACCTTTCAGGGGTGAAGCTCCTCTTAGTCTAACCTTTTTCTGCGTGTGGCCTAACCAAGAGAAGAAGAGGCAAGGTAGCGAGTAGAAAAGACGAGAAAAAAATGAAGACAGTACTTCTCAAACAGATGAATAAACGGCGCTGTCTCATAGAAGTGCATACAAGCTTCAGTTGAGTGAAAATATTCTAGATGGCGCTGTACCGCTACTCTCCGACTGGCTGTTGCGCGGGTAGTGCCTGGGTGTGCGAGCAATGAGTGACTCTTTGAGTCTCACGGATAGTCACCGTGCATGGTGGATCGTTGGTGGGGCATGCAGGAAGGAGAGTGGCGTGCGCGTTAAAGACGCTTGCGCTCGGCTTTCTTGGTTCGCGTCTTGTCCGTGTTACCCAAATGCCACCTGCATTCTCTAACGCGATCGGACGCATGGACACTTGCAACCGATCGCATGTGTTCATGTGTTTGTCCGTGCATGAACGGACAAACACATGAACGGATAGACAGACAAACGCACAGACAGACGGACGCACAGAGAGATAAAAGACAGATGCCTGGACGGACGGATGGATGGACCGAAAGGTAGACGCACAAATGGACGAATGGATGGACGCATGGGTGTACGCACGGATTACAAGGACGGACGGACGAACAGAAGCATGGATAGACGTATGGACGCTTCACACCACTCATAATCATTCACCTTGTCCATATGGTGTGATTTTTTAAAGATTCTGCGCCACCTGGCGGCAGTATTGGTTCAAAAGTGTCGGGCGGCGCGCAGAGGTTAGCGCGAAAAGGTGCTGCAATCATGTCGCTTTTGGCCCAATTGGATTCATTCTTTGGCCGCTATGACAAGTTACTGTGTACCACTGTGTCACACGTTTAAGGCTAGTAGATATTTTTTTCCCTCGATAATGCGAGGTAAAAATAAAGAAAGCACAAACGAAACGCGACTGCTGGTATCTGACCAACGAAACCAATATATGTGAGGTTAGTTGTTGATTTGTCCAGCATCTGTACTTTTAATTTGGTGGCACTAAACATGCTGTTAAATAATTCCTGGCTTGGCTGGCTATAGCTGCATGAGTAACCATCACGTGAAGCAGCTTTAGCAGAGTGGACGTTAAGCTTTGCGTAAAGCTGCACGGAGCAGATGATTTGGCTACCTTGCCGATAACCTTGCTTAACATTGCTCAGGACACGTTAGTCGCAGCTCATGCTAAATAAGCATAGTCAAGGCAATTATTAGTATCTATACAAATCAACATTATTTTATACTTCTTCATACTAATTGAGCCACCAGATTTCATCAGAGTAAGAAGGCTTGTTAGGCTAGCATTTGCTGCCTAATTAACTTTAGATAAACTAATTTACTGGAAGGGAATACCAATCTATATTGATAGATGCCTATCAAATGAGACTAGGCAAGATCAGTGCAAATAATGTGCGATCACGCTGAAGCAGTCCAAGATGAAGTGACATTGCTATTAGGTAGATTAGACCCGACCAAGCTATGTTCTTTCGGATTAAGCATGACTAAATAAATCTGCTTTAAGCTGATTGTAAATTGAGAATGACTAGCCATTTGGGTGACTGCATATGATCGCACTAAGCCTGTCCGATGAAATGCGATTAAACTGGACAACCGAAATCCGAATCTTGAGCCATTATATTTTGAAGAAAATGAAATTCCCTAGACAGTTGAATGACAGATCACGGTTACAATATTATAAGGTGTATTAAGCGAAACTGAGCTCATCTTCACAAGAATAGTCACGAGCAAGTGAATCGGACTCAGTTGAGATTGTATAGCCCGTGCCCGCCAGTATGTACACTTCTGCAGTCACCGCTCAAGCTCGCCTCTCCGGTGATTCCGGCCCCACCGCGGTGGTCTAGTGGCTAAGATACTCGGCTGCTGACCCGCAGGTCGCGGGTTCGCATCCCGGCTGCGGCGGCTGCATTTCCGATGGAGGCGGAAATGTTGTAGGGCCGTGTGCTCAGATTTGGGTGCACGTTAAAGAACCCCAGGTGGTCGAAATTTTCGGAGCCCTCCACTACGGCGTCTCTCATAATCATATGGTGGTTTTGGGACGTTAAACCCCACATATCAATCAATCAATAACCGGTGATTCCACCAATCCTAACTATAGATGGCGCAATGCCACACTAGTCCTCGGTTTCTGATGTCTCGCGTGCTCGCCTCCTCGTAGGGACTTCGAAAACAAGGAAATGAGAAAAAAAAAGTGTGGCGTCGTAACTGTGTCTTCCTTAAGATGTCACCTCAATAAGGCCACATAAAAAATAGAGCAGGGGAGAGACAAGAATGTGAAAGAGAAGAAAATAGGGGTGCGTCATTGGTTTGGGCTGGCGGCGCGCGCATGCGCGTTACTTGCCCGTCAGGAGAAGAGAAAAAATTGGCCCTAGTATCTGCATGTTAATCTGCAGATGTCGTCGAAAGAGAATAGTCTTGCTTGTGGAAAGAGTGAACAAAACATTTATTTGATGTTTTGCGCAAGAAATCGGTGAAATATAATCTGGAGGCTCTGCGTTAGATTGCCTGGAGCGTGCAGCGGAGGTGAACGAGCGCAATAAGAAATGTTACACGTGAGACATGAGCACTATCTGGCATTTTTCTTCGAAAACGAAGCGCGTGGCTCTGAGACAGGCATGCGCGCCAGTCTTCGAGGTGATCAGATGTAGAACGTAAGGTGATAGCTAGGTGCCACCACCGTGTCGTCTTAGCAAAGCGTTGGAAACACTCGCCTTTTCTTGCAAGCGTCGCATGGTGAGCGCAGCGTGATGAAAACTATGGTCTTCAGAATTACTTATGTATACCTTTTCTAGTCAGAGACGCACATACAGAATATATATACTTGTTGTTATGGTGGCTCAGATATGTGCAATGCTTGCTTTTCAATTGACAATCACCCAAGTATTAACGCTGGATCTTGAGCAACATTGGTGGGTGCTGCAGATGGGGTCGGCCATTTGGGGTATCAGCTGGTGCCGCTCAGAGTACCCGGTACCGGTAAGAGTGGACGAACAGACAAATAGAGAGACGGACTAAAACTTTTGCGTCGAAGGTCTCTTTCTTCGTCTTCAAAAAAATTGTCAAGCAGGCCGGCATAGTAAGAAAGATTCTTACGGCTATGCCCACATAGTTTTTATCACTTTGTAGTCACGACTGCGCGTCACAGGTTCCTACAATGGGTGTTACGCACAGGTACCTATATCTTCTCATACCCTCTCACCTGCCTGCTCTCAACCTCGTTGAATAATGCCCGATATCTCCACGTCTGCCATTTATGAACGTTAGGAATATGACTCACGGCAGCAGTCAGTATGGCTAAAAAGGCAGGTAGCTAACGTGCCGATGACTGTGCAGCGCTGGCCGCAGAATGTGTCCAACAACGCTCCCTTTGACGTACACATGATGCGCTGGTTCGTTAACAAGCCTTCCTATAGAATTGGTCTCGCCAAGAAACGCCCCGTGCACCTCAGAGCAAGCTCCTTTATCATCATCATTCACTTTGTGGTTAGAGCGGTGATTTTTTCAAGACGAAGCACAAGCGATCAGCATTTGAAACATTGATTGATTGATTGATTGATTGATTTGTGGGGTTTAACGTTCCAAAACCACCATATGATTATGAGAGACGCCGTAGTGGAGGGCTTCGGAAATTTCGACCACCTGGGGTTCTTAAACGTGCGCCCAAATCTGAGCACACGGGCCTACAACATTTCCGCCT
The DNA here is from genome assembly GCF_043290135.1 of Rhipicephalus microplus. Classification (NCBI taxonomy): domain Eukaryota; kingdom Metazoa; phylum Arthropoda; class Arachnida; order Ixodida; family Ixodidae; genus Rhipicephalus; species Rhipicephalus microplus. The sequence continues at coordinate 133,185,555 of NC_134707.1, forward strand.
CCATCGGAAATGCAGCCGCCGCAGCCGGGAATCGAACCCGCGACCTGCGGGTCAGCAGCCGAGTACCTTAGAGCAGTTGAAACAGCTTGGTTGGTAATAATGCGGAATTCGTAGTAGGTGGAGAAAGTAGCACTTCTACTGTATTGTAGGTCTAAAGCAATTACATTAAACTCATTTTGAACAGCTTTTCTGGCCAAAACCGCAGAAAAAAATTTTATTTTTCATGGTTCAATTAGTAAGCCGTTTGTTTGGCGAGTCGGGGACTATGAAAATTTGACAAAATCTCTGAAAGAGGTAGAACGCACTTCGTGTTTGTAGATGCTTTGTTGCGGTATTTTTTATTTATAGAGCACACAGTAAAATGTTCAGTGTGATGATTGCTGCAGATATGATGCGCCGATCTTCAATATAGAGTGCACTTAAAATTAGATACGCCACTTACAGGAGAACTACAGGGAGCTAGACAATGTCTTCAACGAGAACAGTATGATATATCAAACCTAGTACACGACTCCCACAAAGAAAAATATTTTCACTCTAGTTTAATGCAACATTGTTGGAAAACTTCAAACAGGTTAGTGATGCGTTTGCTTACATAATTGAGTTCGCAGTGTAATTTGCATGAATAATACCGCATTAAATTGAGCATGCCGAGCAAGGCAATTAAGAACAAAACATGTTTTTGAAAATTTCACGAATCATTCTTGGCACTACTGTCTTTTTTTTTTCTGAGTGCACTTTAAAGAGAGCAATTCCCCAATGCTTCGCCTCTTCCACAACTTCAAGCTTCTTAGAAACTTGCGTTGTCGAAATATTTTATGTGGATCCATATCATGGGATGAAGAAAACGTCTTTTGGTGTCTTTCCTTGACGACCTGTTTGCATGGGAATAGAAAACAAAACATGTCACCCTTGGAAGCACATAGACAACCTCAAACAAACTTTGCTTAGCTGGTGGCATCGGTAGAAAACAGGGCAACTGGTTAAAACTCAATTTCATTTTATGCAAACTACAAATCGAAAACAACATATTAATGAAGAAAAGTATAAGTGTAATGATAGAACATTAACAAACTTAGTAGTTAAACTGGTCTGGAGTAAAGAAATTACTATTTGTTAGAAATATTTACTTACACTATACGATGTCGCCTACACTCTTAGAAAAAAGGTGGTAGTACTTGCTAACTTTGGGGTAGTAATGGTTTGTCACATATGTTACAACCCTGGTAGTGCGGTTAGTAACGGCAAGGGTGGTAATAGTTAGTACCTCTGCTGTTACTACCAGGAGTTAGTAACTGTTACTGCCCTAGCTGTTACCACCTATGGGTAGTAACTTTGAAGGTTTCAAGAAAAAAAGTGGTAACTGATACTACGCAGTTCATTCCTTTTGGCATAATATTTCTCCACTGCTAATGTTGGCTAATCAATGACTTATAACTACATGACTGCGAAGAATACATAGACCAAACAAGTACATTATTTTTTACGGATACTTGTAGAAAGAAGTAAGCATGGGGGGGGGGTATATATAGCCCCTACTTCGCAGGGGCATATCTGGCACAGGGGAGCACTTCCGTTTCTGGATCAATTTAAAAAAATACAAATCGTTAGCACTATAATATACTACCTGGTTACGTTTGTTTGGTAACGTAGCACAAGACTTTTTGTGAGCCTCACTTAGAGCATATTATATGTCATATTTATTTATTATAAAATGGCCACAAAAAAGCATTATGTACAGTGGCCCGAGAAAGTACTGAATTATTTCTTAGTCCATTTGAATGCTTCACATGACTAATATATCAGCGTTTAAAAGGTAATAATCGTTTCGGGGGTTTGACGCGCCATAGCAATGATAATATTTGGAGACGCGCTGCAGTGGATTAACTGTGACTGTCCTTGAGGCTATATGTGAGTCTCTGGTTATTTTCACCAGCCGGTCTTGTTATTATGTGCTGTATTTACTAAGTTTGTTGTAATTGTCTATTACGATGCGTGTAGCACCTGCTTATAGTTCGTTAACTTGTACTTCTCCGTTTCGACAATATCAGAATGACGTTTACATATCTCGGTTGCATAATTTGAAACAAAATATATTTTTTTATCTACAAATACCTTCTGCGTCATTTTTCAGTTCAATGATAATACGTCGAGACAATTACTTTCATAAATTATCAAAATAGCATTCCCACACTATTTGGAATTATATAGTCAAAAGCCAGGTAGCAAAGAGGTAGTAAAGGGGCATGAAAGGTTATAACGGCTGCAGTTACTACCTCAGTTACTAACTGTTTATTAACGTAGGTAGTAAAGAGGTCGCAAAAAGTTAGTAATGGTGGTAGCCAGTAACTATTTACTAACGTAGGTAGTAAACAGGTAGCAAACGGGTAGTAACGGTCGAAGAAAAGTAGCAACTGCTGCAGTTACTACCTACTTGCTTGCAGTTACTACCTTTTTACTAACTTTTTAAGAGTGTAGCTTTTCCTTAGTACACACAGATATGTGTAATATTGTAACATCGTGTTTGATATTACGTGAAATCATTTGTCTCACTGGGAACCCACCTTGTGTGTGGAACATGTGTACATATGAACCTACTAGGCGTATCTGATCTGTCATGTGATGTGTACTGACTTTGTGTGTGAAAATTGTGTAGGTATGTACCTATTAGGCGTATCTGAGCTGTCATTCAATGCGTACTGACTGTGAGTGAAAGTTGTGTACATATGAGCCTATTAGGCGTATCTAAACTGTTAAGTGATGCGTACTGACTTTTTGTGTGAAAATTGTGGACATATGAACTTATTAGCCGCATCTGGAGCGTCATGTGGTGTAACGTTGTTGCGTAGTTTTCACATCGTATGCTCTACTGTCTTGTATTATGTGCCCTTATTGTGTTCTAAGGCATACTTTGTCTGCTAAGTGAGAAAGAGTAGTCAAAGCCATCATAATGGCAGCCTCTCCTATTTTTTCTTTAAAAAAGAATACACTGAGCTGTAAAAAAAAACACGAAGTAAAACGTAAATTTGGTCTTTGAAGCTTCACAAAGGAAGAATAGTTGTGAAGCCGCTGTTTGACTAGCCTATGTGACGCTGTATATACGTGTTTTCGTGCCAACGCGGCAGTTGTTGGAACGATGCCAAGTAGGTCAAGTCGAAGCTGCGCGTTTACATCACCCTTTCCCTCACCCACAGCAGCAGCCGCCTCCTCCCAAAACACCTTGCTGGTGTTGCTCCTCCGCCTGCTCGCAAGACAATTCTCTGTCTCTTTATCTCACCCTTCTCACGACCTGCAACACTTGGCCGCACGTCTAGTGGAAATACCAGAATCATTTAGTTGCACTTTCGCACCTGCCGTATGGAGGCGGCCTGCCATTCCAAATGACTAGCAGGCCGATTCCGTACGTCTGCTGCGGATGCGTGGATAAATCCATCTAGACTTTTAGCTCGTTTATCTGCAATGAAACTGGCACGAAACACAGCTAGCCACCTGTGTCTATGCGTATCAAACAAACGTTTACTCGAGTAAATGCTACAGTCACTTAAAACCGTTCTTCCACCATACGCGTCGACGTTCTTTTCAACCTAGTCAACGCCATGCGCACCACTGCTGCTTCGCATCCCATTACGGTTCTCTTTTTGTAATTGAATTGATTTCGTTCAAGCGCACAAAGTTACACGTAGGAAAGAAAGGGCTAAAAGCATTGGCCTTTGACGCTTTCTTTACACTGTGCTTTCTTCAGTTTTTCTGTAAACACCGAAAAAATTACAACGCTGCATGCTCGACAGAGAAAAAAGGTCAGTCATTTTGCCATTGGCGCTAGGTAACGTAACGAAACCTACTTGGCCACGCACTAAAGTTAATACCACAAGGTGCAGAGGCAATCTTCGTTTTTCATCCGTAACTTGCACATAAAAATACCCCAACGCACCTTACGTGGCGACAAACGTTCATTCAGTGTTCTCGATCAATTAACACCGTTCTTTATGCTTGGCTCTGCGTACGTGAAGCACCTTGTGCATATATTATCAATTTATTATAATATAAAAGCATATTTTTATTCTGAATGCCAGGCATAAAGTGAGTAATAAGCATGAAACAATTCTATTAATATTCCGATGTACTATTTATGACGCTCTGTAACCACATAAGCACAAATGTACACGCTACAAAAAAGCAGTGCTGCTAAGGTGGGAGCGAGCTTGCGCGGTGAGCAGATGCCACTTCTTTTATTGAACTGGGAAAGAGATTTCTGTGAAATTATTTGTGTGTAATAACATAGAAGACTGCCTTGAAATTGTTTCTTATGAAAGAAAGACATTTCGGGAGTAAACATCTACATGCAGCCTGCCTATTGAAGAACATTATGGAAAAATAGTTATGTTGTTTTTTCTTAAGCAGTTCAAAAGTTCTGACCTTATTACAAACCTTTCCTAGACGATCCGAAACTGAAACTTTGAGATACCTAAAGGACTTTCATATCAGCATATTTGTTCTCTATAGGTATAATACGTGGCACTAATTTGTCTCGTTATGCTTTAAAATTTGACTGACCTGATGCTTTAAATATATTTTAAAAATTTCACTACACTCGAGTATGTTTAAAAATTTCAGAGCTCTGATGTGTGTGATATAATTGAAAATTTCTACTACACTGCGGCAAGTGGCTCTTCGTCGTTTAGGTTACGTGTGCTTTCACTCAGCTCTTGTAGTTCTTTTGCACATCATTTAGAGCTACTGGACTTTGTTCTGTCTTTACAAAAACTTATATTACTTCAAAAAGTATGGCGAAGTATAGTACGAAAAAGAAATGTCAACACAACTTAGCAAACCAAATAACAAGTGTCTATGTGCAGCATGTAGATGTTAGTCTGGACGCAAAACGAGCTAGAAATAAAAGTGTGCTACAGCTCACTCAAAAGTAAGCTATATGTTGCTTTGAAAAAGTCCAACACTGTGGCCTCTTAAGCTTCAGGCGCATTGAGTGCTTTTTATTACAAGGTCACCAGATTCAAATCTTTTAGGCCATTTTTCTCAAAAAGGTTTTTTTATTCTGCATTTACATAAACAGGAAAAAGTTTGCTAAACTAAATTTTTCGCTTAGTAATGGGCCAACAATTTTATATGTTGAACTGTGCATTCGAGCAGAGTTATTTAAAACAAGTGGTAGCTTGTTTTATATAAGTCTGCTTTTAAATAACTAAATAATAATGGAAATTGGGGCGAAGCTTCCGTCTTTCCATTAGTTCTTGCCTCCATCCGTCCATACCTCCATGTGTGTGACCGTCCGTGCGTACATCCGCCCGTCCATCCATGCGTCTGTTCGTGCGTCTACACGTTCAACCGTGCGCCCGTCCCTGCGTTCGTTAATGCATTTGCCCCAGCGTCCATCCATGCATTCATTCGTCCGTGCAGCTATTCGTGCGTCCGTCCATGCACCTGTCTGTGTGTTCGTTCGTCCATCTAGTCAACACTCCAAGTACCACAATCTCGCATCTTTTGATCATATATTCGCCATATAGAAGTACCGCCTTCCAGCGGACATTCCAAGGACTAAACGAGGGGCGGCACACGCATACTTTCTTACAGCTTGCGTTTCGTGTCTATTTCCCACCTCTAACCACCTCGAGTTCATGGTATGTACTGGTTCACTGTATTCATGGCACTGCGGCCCAATGCTCGCTAAACCTTTCTGAAACCAAGGAGGTTACGCCCAACGAGTTAACGTAGCAATCCTTTCTTGTCAGATAGTGCTCAATGTACATGCCAATGGCTGCTATTGGGGAATGAGAGACAGGAGAATTCCACTTTTAGTTGACGCACACGCTGCGAATTTTTCATTGTTCAACAACGCACAAAAGAAATCTTCCACCGGCACCATCTTGCAGGTCAAAGCGTAAGACATGTTACGTACTACGACGAGGGACGAACGGGTGCCGTTTGAAAGAGCTTCACCCTAAAAAACGGGAGCACTCAGCATGCGTTCCGTCTTTTTGTTTACGATTAGTTGTGTATGCTCATACTATAGTGGTGAGCGAGGTATTGCTGTCGTGCCGTGCCCACGTAGTCTGCTTGCATTAGCGTACGAGTGTTATAGTGTTTGTGAATCGTTACTTTGGTGCGATTTGGAAGTAAATTCTGGTCCTACCATCGCTGAAATGCTCCAAACGCTAATACAAGGCCAACAAGCTATCAGGGTTGATTTAGCAGAACTTAAAAAATGGTTGAAAATAGCAGAGAAAAGTGTTCACTCTTTTTCAACCAGAATGATCAAATTAAAAACGAATGTGAAAGGAATAGCAAAGAAAGCAGATAATTTTGAAACTCTTAACAACTTTGTCGGAAAAATGCAGCGAACACTTTCCCTGCAGCAGAAAAAAATTGAAGAGCGGGAAGACACTAGTTGGATATGGAACCTTGTAGCGTTTGGCATACATGATCGAGCGAGTGAAAAGGAGGATGGTATACGGCGGACAATTATCAAGAAGGTGTTCGAGAATAAGCTGGGCGTGAAATTCTTGTCTCTTTCTAGAAAATATCGCTTGGAATGACGATCTGGGAAGCGACTTGCAATCTCGTTTTTTTTTTTCAAAATTATACGGTAAAACATATACTAAAAATTGCAAAAAGCTGAAGAGGACCGAAATTTCCGCGCAAAACGCTAAATAAACAAATAGTGCTGTGGCAAAATGCGAAAGCCGAAAAAGAGCAATCGAAGAAGGTTGTTCTGGTGCAAGAAAAGCTGCGTGTCGATTCACAGTTCTACGCAAGGGATAATGTTTCGAACACACGTGTCGTTGTTCAATCAGTGAAAGATTCCACACAAACAGCGTGGCCTTCACAGTCTGCACCTAAAAACCTGCGCGTGCTCTCTTTCGTGAAGAAAGTAGACAAATTAAAAGAACTTCTTTTGACTTACGCCCCTCATGTGGTTGTTATCACTGAGGCTTAGGGACAAGACGTACATGATGACAAAATTATCCCCCCTCCTCGGCTATCAGATGCACTGGCATGATCGAGGCACATGTGGCGGAGGAGTTACTTTTGTCTATGAACTCGGTATCGATGTATGTTTAATAAATCAGATTGCCGACCACGAAAGCCTGTTCCTAAACGTCACTATAAACGGTTCAATCTTTATGGTTTGCGCTGTTTATAAAGTCCCGGAATCACCAGAGTTCTTGAAAAACTTTACCACTATCTTCTTTCCAACCGTACGTGACACATTGTCATTACAGGTGAATCGAGGCTACCACCCAGGAAATGAAACAGTTTAGCTTATGGGCAATCTTAATCAAGTCATTTTATCTTAGATGCAATGTTAGCTTTGAACCTTGAAAAATGATCTGCGAACCTACGCAAAACAGTGCTGTAATAGACTTATTTTTTGTAAGCGATATCTTTTTAAATGGTACTGTTAATATTGAAAATGGAGTGTCAGCTTATTGTTTTTTCCTAGGCTTATCAAAGTACTGTAGTGCATTCGCGTACAAATGGAGAAAGCGTCAAAGATTTTGGTCATGCTGATGATAGATCAATCACAGATTACTTGGAGAGTGCACTAAGCTACTGCACGCATGATTGAGTGCATGTGTTGTGGACGCGATTTAAAAGTTCGGTCTCGTTCTCCATCCAACAGTTTGTCCCAATCCGTAAGGTACGCAAAAATTTTAAACATCCATGAAGAACTCGAGAGATTACCCACAATAAACAGAAGATCAAATGACTTAAAAAGAGTGAAAGTGACGTGGCCCTTGAGACCGTTAATGCTTTGAAAATAAATTTAGCAGCTACACTAAATGACGTTGGGACACATTACTATCAAGTCACTTTGCCTTCATTCATTACAGAAGATCTGGCTAAACTCTTGAGATCTCTTGCCCAAACCAACAAAACAATGAATAAAGTCAAGCTTAACAGAAAATACAAATCTGACTGCTTTTTAATATCGCAGGCTTTTAATAAATACTCTCACAGCGTCTTCACGCCTTCAAGCGCTTATATGACCTTACCAGCAGCTATACTTGAAGACGTGGACATTCATATTGTCACAAGCGAAGGTGTTTTGATTTTATTAAGAAAACTAAGCACTAAAAAAGTATAGGACCAGATCAAATTCCAAATACCTTTTTAAAGCACTATTCTGAACAAATGAGCTCTTTCTTCGCAGAGTTTTTTAATGAATCATTGCGAAGAATTGACGTTCCGGATGACTGGAAGATGGCTCGTGTTGTTCCCATCCACAAAAAGGAGATATATCAATAGCTTCTAATTACAAGCCGATCTCTTCAATTTCAGTAAGTTGCAAGCTACTAGAGCACATAGTGGCGCACAATATTCATTGCTTTTCAACAGATAATGACGTCTTCTTGCCCTGCCAACATGGAATCCGGAAGGAATTGTTCACGACAACGGAGTTGATAACAACTATGCGGGAACTTATCGCAGTACTTAATCGATCGGGGCAGACTGACATGCTACTACTTAATTTCTCTAAGGCGTTTGATAAAGTTTCGCATAGTATAATACTTCTGAAATAACATGATATAAGATTGCCAGTTTATCTTCATAAATTAGTTGGAGCTTATTTAACCGAGAGAAAGCAGTTCGTTGAAGTTAAATCCAGTGTATCTAGGATGTTTAATGTTACTTCTGGTGTGCCGCAGGAAAGTGTGTTGGGGCCTTTATTATTTCTTATATATGTAAATGATTCAGTGCAAAAGATTCCTCACTCAGTGTCTATCAAACTGTTCACAAATGACTGTATTGTATTTAAAGAAATAACCTGCTTAGAAGACTGTAAACTTTTACAGCAAACTCTTCTTGACATTGATTCTTGGTGAAAAACATGGGACATGGAATTAAACGTTGATACAATAATGCTAATGCAATAAGCGTGTAATGCTATTATCAGACCTAATTTGGAGCATGCATCTGTGGTATAGGATCCGTACACAAAAAAAGATATGCAGAGCTTAGAAGCGCTACGAAAGAAAGCCATAAGATTTATATTTATTGAATACAAAAGGCTAGATTTCCCAACTCAATTTATGAAAGCTTATAAATCCCCCTTCCCCAGCTGTCCACAGAAAAGTCAGTCGACTTAAGTTCTTGCGTAATATTTTAAACTGTGAGCCAGAACTACGCGCAACACTTAGAGACACACCCTTCAAAACATTTTTGCCAAAACAGGGGCATTTAAAAAGGGTTTGTTCCCGCAGTGTTTCGGGTTGGAATAGCCTGCCCGAGTTTGTTGGCGAGGCAGACAATTTTGATCAAGCCCTTGAACAACATCTCTCATTGAATCGCCGAGAATGATATATACCTTCTTGTGAGAGTGTTGTATTGTATTGGCGCTGTCTTTTATTTTTCTGTTTAAACAACACTTTATGGCAAAACTGATATATTTCATGTGGTGCTAGTATTGATAGTCAAATATTTCTGTACTGTTCTCCTTGATTTTGTAAACCCATTCCTGTCTTGGCCACGCTGGCCTGCAGTATCATAAAATAAATAAAAAATGTGAGTTTTGCGTGATTTGAAACTTATACAATCAATAGTTTTTATAATTTTAGCAATGGCTTCATGTTGAAGTTGATAATAGCGTAAGCTCTACAAGCCGAAACTAAACTTTTTGAGCTGTAACAGCCGTAAAGCTTTGTTTTAATGTGGCAAGAGAAATGTTTATTGCGACAAAAAGAATCTGAGAGGTCGGCCTCAATCTTAGTTTTTGCCTGCTACTAAGCGTTAAAAAATGCAAGGGGGCAAAAAAGGAAGAAGAGAATAGGTCTAGTTGATGACGATGAGAAAGGCAGTGCCGAAGTAAATCTTTAACTTACAAAACCACTCTCTCTTCTGAAGTCAAGTTCTATCTTGCGTAAGAACTTGTGCACCACTCTTGTAATATTGCGTTGACAACAAGCTGGTGGTCCAAAAAAATTTGTTTAGAAACTTGTCGCTTCGTACATTTCAACAAGACCATGGTAATTGCTTGCTTTTGCACGTTATATTATGTGCAGACGCGCAAGGTATGCTCACATTAATCAAGAATTCCACAAGCCTCGCGATTCGCACTGCCTGCACAACCGGTAAGGTATGGGTGCACTGGTGCACCATGCTTGTATTGCACATTTTTCATAATTGGCGGCATTCTAACGTGCATATCTGGAATAAATTCATAAAAGGGGTGGTAAAGGTGACGCGATAAAGACCAATATGGTGCAGCTGTTTCTCGAAGGGGAGTATACGCAACCGTGTTAGTATGAGGTCTTTTACTGTGGCCTTATCTTGTGCCATACTCGCCTTGGCATCGGCTTCCTCATTTCCATGCAGGCCGTGGTTTACAGAAATTTGCTTAAAGCTTATACGATGGCTAGTTTTCAGGTCTACATTAAAAATATGGCCATTTTTCCAGTATAAAAATGCTGACTCATTTTTATGCGCTGATTCTATGACATGAAGTGGTGGTTACGGTGCAATGGACAGTCAGGTTGCCAGGAGGCCACGTCGATTTTTAACGACATACCTTGCGGACGGCCACAATTTCTGCAGCGACTGATGTCGTGCGATGGTGTAGACGAAAGCGCTCGCTGGTGTTCAAACTTGATAAGACAAACACCACCGTTAAAAAGCGAGTAACACATGCTCGCCTGTAAAAACATGCTTGAAAGAGGCGTAATTTGTATATATACAATAATGTCACTTTTTTGAGGGCACGTCAGGGTATACGCAGTTTTTTATTTACTCCGGAGTTGTATACGCATGCCTCAGGTCTTGATAAAGTCTATCCCTTTATCTATGCAACCTCCGCCGGACCAACGCCTGAGGGAATTATGCCCTCATCGCATGAGAACGATGCTGCGAAGGTGTCTGGTTCGTGTGTGTGTGTGGTCAATACAGGACTACAATCATGCAACAGTTGGGGGTATTCTTTTCAATGTCTTCTTAAAGTATAGCTATCCGCGGCAGTTAATCGTGCTCCCGCAGCAACTCACATCGTTGAAGTACAGTGTGGCAGGCCAGGACAGAATTCATGAAGTCCGAGTGTGCAACACTAATAGTGTACATCGGAATGTGACACTGGCCATACTAGGCAAGCTTTTTAGCAGGTAGCTTACGAAAAGTGCCTCCTACCGTTAGAGAAACGACCTTTCTGATCAGCCTCAATTCGTACCTCTATACTAAGCTTGCGTACAAAGTGGCTTAGTTCGAGCCTAAGCATTGTCACATACTCCAAACAAAACAAGTGTCGGTCAAGCATGACTTCTAGGAATTGTAAAAAAAACACCACGTAAACGGCAGAAAACAAAAGCAGAGGACAGAATAACGCTCTGTTCTGTCTCTTCCTTTTGTTTTTTGCCTTTATCGCATGGTCTTTTTTACTTTTATGTGAACTAACTCAGTCAAGCTTTAATTCCAAGAATGAATTATTTGTTACGCATAATACTAAAGTGTCATAAGTCGTAATCTGGTTAAGGGGAATCACTTTTCCTGTGAACGCAAAGGCCTCTCACTTGGCCATCGCAAACTGCATACCTCGCCAACGCAATTGTTTAGATGTGACTGACGCTGCACGTTTTTAGTATTGCATGAAGCCGTGGCCTTGAAGCAACAGAAGCTCATATGCATATGTCATCTTCACAAAGGCTTATCCTGGTGGTCGTTGGCCCTTCAAGAGGAATTGTGATGGGAGTGACGAACATCGCGAAGGACTTCATGAAGACTCGTCTTTTCATCCGTTATCGCCATGAGTATTTTTTGACCCGTAAAGAAATTCATTATCGACAGAAGCATCCTGCCTCCAATGTCGTCTTTCTTAAGTGCGTCGAGGATGGGTCATGTAACATTTCATACGCGCTTCTTATTAAAAAAAATCTCCACGCATGTTCATGAAATGATTGATGATTAGTGTGTGAGGCAGTGGTATAACTCAGTCTGACACTAAAAACCCTTGAAATAAGTTCTCACGGCCGTAAATGAGTTACGAACTGCTGTGCATTTAAGTACAATGTGTATACACAATCCTATTTGTATACATATCTCACTAGAGCTATTTTTATGAAAAACTTCTCATGGAAGTCTTTGCTAGACAACATCAAGCCACTTCTTGCCTTACGTCACACGTCTAAATAATAAATCATCTCGCATACGTTTGATACAATCAATCACAGAATTCTTATATATAAACTTGAATCGTATGGTATAACCAGTCAACCAATTCGATTTATTTCAAGGTATTTATCTATCTGTAGCCAAGTTTTCAGACGAACGGTAAGGTTTCAGCTGCTAAGAAGGTAAATCAAAGTGTTCCTCAGGAATCGATCCTTAGTCCGTTGCTTTTTTGCTATTTATTAATGATCTACGTAAATTAGTTTGAGTACTGAAGACTCTACGTTGTAGCAGACGATTGTTTCAGGCCAATCTCTTGGCCTGAAACATTTTATTGTTCCAATCATTTCTGCTTGCAGAAATAACAGTGAAAACTTACAACCAAAACTTGATTTTATTTATATACATATTAGAAGTTCTTTGTATCAAAAGATTATATTATAAATGTTTCATTAAAAACAATTTCAAGGTCTTCTATTGCCCCCAACCATGCTTTCATAACCAATATCTGTATGTATACCTTAATAATAATGTCTAATCGCACAAACTTTCTAGCACGAGACCATGACCGGCGAATGAAGTTCAATCTTCATCCGCAATCACTCAACCAAAAAAATTACTTTCAGAGTACGTGCCATTATCAAAACTAATCAATATTTGCAGCCGCATATTGCCACGTTCCATTTCCCAAGTTTTTGTTATCGTCCCAAAACAACACACGATTCTCAGCGCAAACCGCGCCTGCAGTTTTCGAGAAGGTTCCGGACTGTAGTAGATCATTTCTATAAGATCACGCCCACTGTGCGAACGGTACAGATTGTTCTGGAACCTACGCCACCGCCAGCGATAACGCTAGAACATTCAATGGCAAGAGTATAAATGCCGACGTGCTTCGCCGCTTGTCAGTTGTTGATCGAAGGCCGACGCTCCGTTCGCCGCTATCAGTCCGAGACTGCTATCTGTGCGAGACTGCTGCTGTAATTGGACTATCCGTTTACCGGGCACAGGTTCGCCCAAATAAATAATTAAATCCCAACACGAAGTCTCCTGTCTTCGGCCACGTCACGACCCCGTGACATCTGCGTAGGTTCCAGAACAATCTGTACCGTTCGCACAGTGGGCGTGATCTTATCGAAATGATCTACTACAGTCCGGAACCTTCTCGAAAACAGCAGGCGCGGTTTGCGCTGAGAATCGTGTGGTGTTTTGGGACGATAACAAAAACTTGGGAAATGGAACGTGGCAATATTATCCGTTCTCTTTATCACGCACATAATCACAGCCATCGATCATATTGACTATGAGGCTGCAGCAACAAATATTTTACCCGCGAAAACTAACTTCAGGGCATGCCTAATCATTCACTTCGTCTCATGACTTTCAGCCTTTTCTTAACCAATGCAAAGCCTCTTTATCAAACTTAAATTTACATCCTCTTCATCAGCTATTTCGGCTGAAGTAATCCGCTGTGATGGCTTTTTTTTGGTATTGTATACACTGATAACTTTATTGTGAATAACCCTCTCAATAACACGCTACTAGGTTTCCTCAGCTGGTAATTCTTCTTCTGCATAACATTCGCATGAACTACGGCAAGTTCATTACGTGCTTATGGAAATCAAGCTGTAATATTACCTTCTTTACATTGTTAAATCATGAACAACGAATCATTCATTCAAAAACCAAGCATTTTTCGCAACTGGCTTCATTCTAGCTATTTTTTGTTTGGTACGTGTTATATTGCTGTTTTGTTTTGTAATATAATTTCCGATTGTTTTTTTATAGTCACTTTTTTCTTTTCGTCTAACAAACACATATGCGCTTTTGCTTTTCTACTTATTTTCCGACTTTTTTTGTCCCCAAAAATACTGTCCCCTGAATGACGTATATCTTATTTCCCATACAGATTTTTTATGGGAACCCAACGATAGTTCTTAACTTTTGGGCGTTTTGAGTACTACCAATCTTGCACACACGTTTCTGTAAACCAATATTGTCGCTTTTGAATAAATTAAACTTTAGCTTTGAACTCTAACTTGAATACTCATGCATGTAATTGAGCACCAAACAGTGTAGTTATATGCAATACCTAATGGTCATAACTGATGTGTTGTGTTGAGTTGCGACTTTTTTTCTTTCGCCTTCATCATTACTGATTTGTTGTAGCGAATTCACCCTGAAGTTGGCAAATACGAGGTCTGCGCACGTTCTTGTGGTGGTCGTTGGTTGTTTCCAGTCATACGAAATGTATTGTATAGAATACCTAGACGTCGTATACTGCAACAGCCAGACGTGTTCCAGTATCATCAGCGTCATCTTGATGGCGTATTGTGGTTACCTTGCATATGCTGGGCCGCAATCGCAGAAAGAAACTGTGTTGTCTGGAACAGGCGAGTTCTTTATTGTTATTAGTGTAATTGTCATCGCCATGACGATAGTGGCTGGCATGCAAGTGCAGTTTTATGATGGCAAAAAGAGAACGTGCGCTCATGGAACGTGCTTGTTCTTTATCGTTATGAGCGTCATCATCATCGCGGGACAACAGCGCACTAGGCTGGGCCCTAAGGAGCTTCGCTCCTGAAAAAAGTGCTCCTCTGAAAAGTCCAAACTTCTTTTCCTGTTGCACAGTTCATACAGATCAATCACGTGGTCGATTAAAGACCTTTCTGTGCAAAAACCTGTCCTTATGTCTGGATAGACGATGTTCTTCTACTGAAACTGTTTGAGCCTTCTCAATATCAATTTGTCCATGACCTTCTCTAGACAACTTGTTAGGGCGATTGCTTTGTAGGATGATAAGACATGAGGTGTTCTTTCAGGCTTTAGAAGCGCAACAACACGACTGGTTTTGCATTTGCCCGACGCAGTACCTGAGCTCCATCACGCTTTAAACAGGACTATAGAAGAGTGCGTGCTTTATTCTCAAAAGACAAAACAAAGCGTCTTAATCATGTCGTCCTGGTGCCGGTGAGTGTGGCGCAGAAGCAAGTGCGGCATAGAGCGCTCACGTCGTGAACATTAATTGAAGATGGTCATGAAAGCAGGCAGGGTCTCGTTGGTCATTTGTTGAAGAAACACCAGTTGCCTCAGTTATAATATTTCACCGTACTCTTCCGCCGCGGCTACTTCGCTTTTACAATGCACAACCACAGAACTTGGATGGGTACTTTTCTTGAGCGGGAAATCGAAGGCTGCGTATGTGGGGAGTCACCTTAAGCAATTAAGTTTGAGGTGACGTGGCTGCAGCAAGCATAGGGCCACGTTTCTTGGATAAAAATAGGTGAGGCCGATGCCCTGCATTCGACAAAGTTGGTGATGATGCTGTAAATCAAGATAATGTAAACGCTTGGTACATACAGCGAAAAAGGGTAAGCGGCGCCGAAATTCCAGACAAACACACGGAAAAATTAACGATCACAAGCGCTGGGCAACAGCAGCTGTCGTCGTCCTGTATGTTCGTAAAAAAATGGCAGTGCTGTTTTGCCCTCCGATGATAATCAGGCATAAATATAGCTAAAATGTAAGTAAATTCACTCAGCAACTCCGGCTACGTTAAGGGTTTACTTGAAAAGGGCACCTTGCGTAGAATTCAATAGCACTTTCATGCGTTGCTTGAGCTGTCAAAAGGTGAAGGTGCAGCCTACACCGTGCTGTTATCCTCATTCACAGCTTTATACGCAAAAAATATAATTAAGCAATACAACATGCATTGTAGTCACTTTCGCACCTACCTTAATATGTGGCCAATGAAGCTGAAATTGTAATATCGCTTGGACAAACCTCCGGAATCCTACAGAGGGCCAAAGTTGTGGTTCTATGTGCATATAAGAATATCCACTCTGGAAGACTACGAATTCCACAAAGCATTGTCGACCCGTGCTTCGAAACCACAGCTCCGTCTCTGGAGTCTCACTCAGAGCCAACATCTTTTGAATGAGTTCCACCGTAATGTCCCTGTGTAGGGTTCACACAAATAGGCTGTAGGCCTCATTGTAAACAACGGGTAATTTTTATAGTATTTATTTGTTCTTTATAAGCTCATTTCAGAAAAGAGCACTAGTATGTCTTATTCTCTCCGCTCACCTCACCATAACGAGAAAAGCATTAAATGGCGATTATCGTTTACAATACTACTGCCTTTCACTTACATTTTTCATTGTCCCGTCACGGTGCTGTAGTGACTAAGGTACTCTGCTGTTGACCCGTAGGTCGCGGGATCGAATCCCGGCTGTGGCTGCTGCATTTTCAATAGAGGTCTAAAGGCTGTATATGCCCGTGTGCTCAGATTTGGGTGCACGTTAACGTTAAGGAACTCCAGCTGTGCGGAATTTTGGGAGCACTCCACTAAGGTGTTTCTCATAATTGATTTGATTGATATGTAGAGTTTAACGTCCAAAAACCACCATATGATCATGAGAGATGCTGTAGTGGAGGGCTCCAGAAATTTAGACCACCTGGGGTTTTTTTACGAGCTCGCAAATCTCAGCACACTGGCCTACAGCATTTCCACCTCCATCGAAAATGCAACCACCGTAGCCGGGATTCAATCCTGCGAACTGCGGTTCAGCAGCCGAGTACCTTAGCCACTACACCACCGCGGCGGGGCTTTTTCTCACAATCAAGTGGTGGTTTTAGGACGTTAAACCCCACATGTCAGTCAATATATTACATTTGGTCATTCCTCTTGATATGTGCGCATTTTCACATCCCACTTCTTTGCAAACAGACTATTATTGGCATCTATCTATCTATCTATCTATCTATCTATCTATCTATCTATCTATCTATCTATCTATCTATTTATTTATTTATTTATTCTTCTATCTATCTATCTATTTATCCATCCATCTATCTATCTACCGAATCAACTGTCTATTTATTATTATACCTGTCTAAGAAATTCTCCGCTTACATATCTACTCTCTGGGCCACCTACTTAACGTGCTAAGCACTAATTAGGAGATTTGGCAGCAGCAAGCACCAGACCAACTTTACTGGCGGAACAAGAGAGATGCATTTGTCCTGCAGTGGGCGTAGTCAAGATGATTTATTTATTCATGTTACCCTACAGGCCCCAGAAGAGCATTGAGTAGGGGGGGTTACAGAAAGATCACAATAACATAAAGCATAAAAAGAAATTATATCGAAGAAAACAAAGAAAATTGCACAATGGAAGGGAGAAGAACAAACACTATAAGCAAATGCAGCAAAAAAACAAAATGAAAAAAAAATAAAGCATCGTTATACAAAATCAAGAGAACATATAAATTTGCAGTAGCTCACGAAATTTGACCGGATCTCTCACAGAAACAATTTCATCCGGAAGGCTATTCCAAACTGCGATGGCGCGTGGCAATGCAGAATTATTGAATGACTGAGTGTTGCCGAAGATGCGTCTGAAACTGAGATTATTATGAAGTCGACTAGACGTACGCGAAGGAATATCAAGCGATAGACGACTGGTCCACGAGTTGTAGTAGTACTTATGGAGGAGGCATAGACGGGTGACAGAGCGGCGGGAATCTAAGTTAGTAAGGGCAATATCGCGTTTGATTTGGGTGATGCTGGAGTGGCAGTTATACATTGAAGTGATGAAACGGGCTGCACGATTTTGAATGGATTCCACTTTATCTATTAGGTATTGTTGATGCGGAGACCAGATCGATGAAGCGTATTCCAGCTGAGGACATACAAACGTTTGGTAGGCCTGCTGCCGAATGGTAGATGGGGAATGATGCAGATTCCGGCGCAAGAATCCCAGAGTTCTGTTTGCTTTCGCGCATATCTTGTCGATGTGAGTACACCAGGCAAGATTAGTACAAAAAATGATGATGATTATACCTAACTTGCCATTGGAAGGAGTCAGCGAGTGAAAATATTTGCTGAGAGCTGTTACTTCCTTTACTTTTTTTGTTCATGTCATAGAAACAATTTCTTTAATGCACGCAGTATTAGGCGGTAAAAGCGTAGAATCGTGCCGGCGTCTAAACATGTGAAATGAAAAATGAATCTGTGTTTGAAAGGCCCAATGATTAAAGAGGAGTTGAGCCTTTATTTTCATAATGCTTTACGAACGTGTAAACGCCACATTGCTGATTGACATTGCGCCACATTCCTGAAGTAAGAATGATGGTGCAGTGGTAACTTCGCAACTGAACTTACAGTATGCATTTTACGATAGTTTGAAACGGCCAGTGTTTCACGCACAGTCGTTCATTCCCTTATGGTATGGTTAAGGTATACACCGAGACTGAAGGTAGGCTAGTAATTGGGAAGGAGATTCGCACATGGCCAGATTACGCTATTGTGGTCTAATCTGGAAGGTGAAGCTCCAGCTTCATCGAAGTCTTGTAATTGTTGTGTTTGTTAATGTTGTAATTGCTGTCACACTTTATACTGAACACTCAACGGCGTCACCTCCGCCATATTTGCCAATTTCTACCACCTGTAATGATATTATTAATAATAGTAATAATAACAACATCAATAACACAATTATTAAAAATCAATATTAAAACGCATTTATAAAATTTATTTGGACTACAATATGAACTCCGAGTACGTGCAAGGCTAGACAGGAAATTTGCTTACGATGGTTCATCTGCCAGCCCGTCACCGCAGGGCGAAAGTGATCGGAGCATACATATATATGAGGTTCTCAAACTGCTTATAGCAGCTTTTATGTTGGCCCACGCCACTGTGTATATTTACTTCGGCCGAAAATAAGTTAATAAATAAACTAACAAACGAACAATTTGCGTGAAGCGGAGTTGGCATTGCGGTCACCGCTGTTGCAGTCTGGCGCGAAAATAGAATGCGCACCTCAATGTAGATGAATCTGCTTCTACTCACTCGCCACATAGATGACAAACGCGTTTTCGTACAAGAATTATGCAGTGGCAAAAAACTCCCAAACATTTCCCCGAGGGTGAACATGGTTAAGTGCGAATGCACGGGGTGATGCTATGAGGGGTATTTATTAATTCGCACTATTATATTTATTAATCACACTATGGTGCCTTTATGGTGTAATGGTTCCTGGCAATTTGATCACACGGGGGAGTTTACGTTAACTCACTGGCGAATGCCAACGGATTTTAACTTTACTCCCCCTCTTAGCATCACCCCGTGCATTCGCACTTAACCATGTTCACCCTGGCGGAAATGCTTGAGAGTTTTATTACTGATGATGATGATTATTGTGTAATTAATGAATTTAAGTGTTATTTGTCATGAGGAATTTGTGCACAGATACATTATATACGAAGTAATATTTATTTACACTTCACGATTTTCGTACGATGCATTAAATGCACACATCGCAAGCGCATCACACACACACACACAAACTACACTACAGATTAGCACCTATTCGTATTATCGTTGTAGCTCACGGTTAGTACCAGTGCTTTGTGATCCGAGAAATGTACGGTGAGCGGATGCGGCAAGACGGAGCGGACCGTACAGTTCCTACTGAACGCCAAGTCTATGAATTCACCGTTGATCGTGGTGAAAAACTCGAGAGACAGACACGTCATCGAGTAATTGTTCAGCATGTGGTCAACCAACCAGCCATTGTTCTTTCTAACGTCCACGTTAAAGTCACCCACCACCACAATCGGCGCGCACAGACTCACTCTCCATCGCCGCATCCGTCTGCTCCAAGACGTCATCTCTCGAGAGGTTCGGGGCCCGGTAGACGGTCACAATCAGGACGGGATCGCCGGAGTAGGCACTGGTGTAGACGGAGGCGTACGGCGAGTCGTCTCTGAGCGGCGAAGTACAGACGGCATGCGAGAGGACGTTGGCGTAGACGTGTCCAACCAAGCACATGCCACAGTACTCGACCCGGCTTCCACTCCGGGCGAAGGAGCACGGGTCGTCAGTGGGACACGTTCGCGGCGATGCATCAGAAGCGAGGTCGGCACGCTGTAAGACCAGGAGTTGGGTCCGGTCCTGCTGTCGCCTGAGCTCTTCACTGAAGGGCCAGTAGCGCTTTAGGAAGACGTCCACTCCACCAGTCCTTCTCTCGGCGAGGGCCCGGGTCACGCGATCGTAGCCACTCAGGGAGACATCGGCAGCGCAGTCACCTGAGGAGTGGTTCCAGGTCTTCGTGAGGCAGAGGAGATCAACTCTGGAGAGTACGGGGTCTTTGGCAACGTCCAGTGCATGCGCCGAGAGAGAGCGGACGTTTAAAAGCGCGAGCGTGAACTCCCTACAGCCACCCTCGCACACCCTGCGGAAATGCTGGTCCCTCAGAGCGGAGAGGTAGCGCTGCGTGACGGTGACGAGACGGTGATTCTCGAGCCTCCGAAACTCATCGAGCATGGGTTTGTCGGGGTTGTCTTGCTTGTGGTAGAAGGTGTGGTCTCCCTCAGCGATGGTGAGGTATAGTCCGTTGAGGTTGGTACACCGAGAGAGCGCAACGTAGACGAGCTTCTGCGGGTGCGTCTTGGTGTAGTCGTACACGACTGATGCGTAGGTTCCCCCCTGAGATTTGTGCACGGTGATGGCGCTGGCCTGGACAAGGGGGAACTGCATCCGTTTACAAGCTATGCCAGCCTTTCGATCTACCGTGACGGTGGCCGACTGCATCTCGATGGGTATCCAGTTCTCGCTGGTCACGTCGTAGCCGTTGGAAAGGGCCTCGTGAACGGCCCGAGTGGCGCGCGCACGCGTGAGCTTTACGGTACCGGCCACATCGAACTCGAGCCACAGTCGCCTCACGCGCGTCTCTTCATCCTCGTCTCCTTCTCCTTCTTCATCCACTTTATCTCCATCATCGGGCAACGGGCCGGCGAGCTCACACAGGTGCAAGACTCCAACCACACCGTTGACCAGATCATCCACGAGATCGATGTTATGAGTCATCATGTAGGGCTTGCAAACCACGGCCATGACTTCCCCGGGCAGATTTGCAAACTCGCTGGGAACCATGCGGGCAACCCTGCGCTTGGCATTCTCGAGCAGATGCGGCGTCTTGCAGCCGAGGTACCGATCACGCGCGCGAAGCACCACGAAGTCGTCCTGCGAACGGGCCACAGTCTCGTTGAAACGCGTGACATCCGCGTTCGAGTAGAAGATGCGCACGACCGAGGGCGCGCGCTCGGCGGCTTCCTCGACCGTGACGAACCTGGATTCGAGAAGCTTTACTTCTTCGGGCTCGAGTGCGCAGCCGTGCCCAATCTTGTTGAGGACCGCGGAGAAGGTGACGTCGAACTGGCGCACGACTCTCACGAGCGGGAAGTATTCGAGATGATGCCAGGTGACAGTGCTGAATCCGAAGAGAACATCAGCACTACGGGGCCGCTTGAAGATCTCGCTGGCACGCACGGGCGGCAACTGCCGCAGGTCCTCGCAGAGGATGACGTCCAGTCCACCGAAGGGTTCGGTGAGTCGCAGCGTGATCTAGCGCAGACGGCAATCAACCAGTTTGAGTGAGTCGGCGGACATCATACTGACTTCGTCTATGATGACGCACTTGACTCTCCGGAAGGCACACCGGAAGGTGTTAAGGTCACTAGGTCGCAATCCACCGTCCCCCATGACTCCAAGGCGGGCGTCCTGTCGGTTTCAACGGGCAGCCCGCACGAGTTTGAAGGCACTTTGGACGGTTGTTCCACCCACAGCAACGGCGGCCTTTCCCGTACTGGCGCAGATCAGGTACGCTTTGTAGACGGATGGGACGGATGAGGAGGAGCCGTCTTCCCAGCCAACGGCACCGCAGCAGTCCACACAGCGGTTATACACATCCATGGCGATCTTGAGCACGAAGGTCTTGCCACAACCCGCGGGTCCCGTGAAGAAAACCCGCAGCGGAGACTGCCCCGGCGTGGTCTAACGGTGCAGAATCTCGCGCAGCAACTCGTACTGCTCGGGGTTGGTACTGCGCATCACCGAGACGTACTCTTCTCGTTCCATGATTCCGCGCCGTTTGCGTACCGCAGCGCACGGCGTACTGACCTCCTTGAGCAGTCGAAGCAGGCGCTCGTTAGGCAGCAGGTCCGCGTACACACTAGCATTCGCATCTCGTCGTTCGGGGATTTGTACCCGCGCGCACCCGTCATCTTCATTACATTCTTCTTCTTCTTGCATTGTTCTTTCTTCATCCTCCTCTCTCTCTCGCCTGAGCCGCAGCATTTCGGCGTAGTGGGCCTCCACCATTTCTTGGACCAGCGCATCGTCATCCGCCGGGTTGTATTCTTTTCGTTTTACCTCGATCAACTGCTTGTTGTTCTCGTAGATGGACACATACCTAATACCATTCAACACATCAACCGTTTCGCTTCGGAACGGGACGTATAGAAGGAAAAGTTGCCGCATATACGACTCCACATTGTTACCGGGGTTGTATTCGTAGTAGCGTATCACAGCCGGCCGTACCCTGAGCACGTAATGGCAATCACCCTTCGCCGGCCGGTACTTGCTGGCGAAGTCGGCGAGGCATACGTCGTTGAGGGTAGGTGGCCTGGCCTTGTACTTTTGCACGAGGTTCGCTTTCCAGACGTCGGTGGAGCCCGGAGGGAGCGCCTCCAACTCGGCACGCGTTTTGCCTACGCCCACCCGTTCTTCAGGGTAGCACGTGGGGACGTACACCACCTCCCGGCTCTTGTGCGACATGTCCTGTTTGAGCAGAAACCAGGCCGCCTCCTGTGCCGACATTTAAATTCCTTTAAGGATGTCCACACGAAGCTTGCGGATCACGGCTTCAATGCCATCGTTGGGATTCGTTTTGAGGATCTCGGCAACGGTGCGTTTGAGGTTGGACATTCCGCGGTCGAACTGATTGACATAGTCCACCACGTAGGAAGCGCACGCGTAGTGATCGAGTATTATCTGCATATCCATATTCGAATCCAAGACCCTGCCTATCCACGCGTTGCATGCATTCACAAACTTCTCCGCCGGAATCCTTCGATGGAGGACGCAGGGTCGCGAAAGGCCGGCGCGCAGGACATCCATTTACTCCTTCTCGGAGTGCAGGCCGAAAGCGCTTAAGAACAAGGCGAGATTCTCAAAGTCGCCGGACTCGAGGCCCTCGTGGATTTCATCATACTTCTTCTTGAAGGCCTTGAGACGCTCACTCTCCGCATCGTCTCCCTCCAGCGCAGGTGGAAACGGCACCACGATCCTCGTTTTATCACTGTGCATGAAGGGCGCCCCGAACCGGCACTTGGTGCGGCCGCGCTTGTAGCACGTGTGGGTGTGCTGATGCGTCTGCGTGCGCGGCCGCCTGAGGAGCGTAGTGTCGAGCGTGAGGAGTTTGGCCACCATCTCGAGGGTCTTGGGCATGGCACCTTCCTCACCGGTGAGCTCCTCGTCGGGCGCCTCTTCGAGCCACAGGATCACGTGCACGTGCGCGCTGCCTCTCTGCTGGAACTGCACCCGCTTGAAGTAATCCCGGATCACGGACGGGTGGAACGGCGAGCAGTTTCGATCGGCGAGCATGTTCATGATGACGTCAAAGATCCTGTTGATGTACATCGCGCAGGCAACGGGGTCTTCGTTCACGAGCTCCACGCGCTCCAAGGCCATCATCTTGGACACGGGCTGAGGTGTGCCGTCGGGCCCAACCCGCAGCCGCTCCAGGGTCTCGAGCAAGCGCTCCCAGTGGGCCTCGGACGCGGACATGGTCAGGAACGCGTGCGGCTTGCCCAACTGGCGGATCATTGCGAAGAGTTCACTCCTGCGATCCCGCCAGTACTGGACGGTATTTGGAACGCCCCGCATGAATGCGAGGTCGCGGTCCAGCACCTTCTCCAGGAACTTCTTACCGCCACTCTCGAGCTGCTCGCGCGTGATGAAACCAGTGGTTTCGTTGGTGCGAAACATCATGTTGCTTTCCGCAACGTTGTACCGCATCACCCTCGAGGCCATGTACAAGACACGCTCCGGCGTTACTCCACGCCGGTCGGTGCACCGTATCTCGCTGCTGGCAATGGCGAATGGCGTGGAACGCGGACCAATGATCTTGCGAGGCACGCCCATGTATATCGTGGGGAAGGCGAGCTCTTCCGCATACGCATCCATGAAGAGCGCCAGTGGGACGGGGTTCTCACACGGAGCGAGGTGCAGGCTATGCGACTGATCGATCAGCTTGTCAGCGGCAGCGGCATCGTCCAGTTCACCACTTCGCTCCCCATCATCTCTCATCAAGAGAGCGCACGGTCGTTGCTCACCCTCCTCATTAAAGAAGATCGTCTTTGACATGGCATTGAGGGCAATGGCTAGTTGCACGGGGTCGTCCGAATCTATGTGCTCGGGGACAGTCTCGATGTCATCCGCGTCGTCTCCCCCCTGGGCGCGTTCACCTTCACAAACAGCCGCATCATCGTCATCGAAGACACCCAGCCGACTCCAGTCGATGCGCACGCCGCTAGCTACATACAACGGCGCTTGCTCCAGGTGCTTCAACCACGCCAAGATGTTACCGCGCTTCACCAGTCCGCGCCTGTACGTAGCCGGACTCACCAGCCCCCGCTTCACGTGCACGTCTATCGCGACGTCCTCGGGAACCAGCTGCGGAAGACACTCCACCACGCTCGGAACGTCGATGGGCACGTTCACGATCTTTCCCTTAATGCTGTACTGACCGATGCCCCGCGTGAGCCGCCTGATGCTCATGAAGGGGAGTCGAGGCGGGGTGAGGCGCTCTTCCACCGGGTTCAGATCGGGGAGGTCCGTTGGACGAGGCGGGTACGCGTAGCCGTGGCTCTTGCTCAACGGCGGAACCCGCCCGGCCAGCAGGGACTCTCGGCAAGACGCACACATCCGGAACGCACCGAAGGGAGCCAGCCGCGGGTCTTGCGCATCCATGTCATCGCATCGGTGTTCAGCCGACCGTCTTCCGAACTCGTTCCAAAGAACCCGCAACGCGTTCAACCTGTTGGTCTCGTTCTTCACGCCGGAAATGCAGCTCAGGTTGTTATCGAACCACAGCCGGTCACACACGGCGCAGCTGTGACCGAAGCTGCGATCCACAAAGTCGCGTTTGAAACGCGCGTCCGGACGAGCAAAGTCCAGGGCTCGCACCCTCTCCCGCGCGGCACGTTCACTCGCTCGAACGGCTTCGGGAACGTCCACTCGCCGTTGACGATTGCGAGCGGCGTCTTGACACCGGCCTTCATCGCCCTTCTCCGCCTGACGCTTGCGTTGTCGTTCCGCTTCTTGGGCCGCGTTAGCGGCTCGATGCTGACGACTCATCTCGGCCTCGCGAGCGCGCAGTTCACCATCCGCTGCACGCTTCGCCCGCTTGTCCTCGGCCTCGCGTACGCGCAGTTCGGCATCCGCTGCACGCTTCGCCCGCTTGCACTCGGCCACGCGAGCACGCAGTTCGGCGCCCGCTGCACGCTTAGCCCGCTTACGTTCGGTCTCACGAGCCCTTCGCAGCGCCGCCTTGTCTTCCAACGTCGGTGAAACCACCGCGGTACCGTCACCTCCAACGACGGGTGCAGTGCTGGCATTCGGTTGTACTGCATTCGTTGTTGATGGTAGCGTTGCCTCCGGGACATCCATCGCACGACCCGCTCTCGACGGGAGACTGAGAAAGAAGGCGGGCGCGCGAGAGAGAGAGAGGTGCGCGCGCAGCTGCAGCGAGCGAGGAGAGCGGAGGAGCGAGCGAAGGGGGAGGGGGACGCGCGCAGTGGCATTAAAGATATAAGGCGCGTTACTGACACCGATATCAGCGTCGCGTCCGTGAGTAGAGCGTCGCGCGGCGGCCCGCCAAGTCCTCTTTCTTTTAAAGATAGGGAGAAGACTGCGGACGCCGCTGACGGCGGTGGATGGTTTGGGGTCGCTTATAAAGTGTATTCACACTTAAAACAGTCCGAGAAGTGACGTGGGAGTACAGCGCACCACTCACGGTAGCCGCTTGCACGCCCCCGCCACCGATCACAACGCGAGTGCCCCGGGCCGCGGGAACACAATCAGACTGCAGCGCCACCGGTTCTCGCAACCGCCACACGGCCTGCCTCTCCGGCTGAGTTTTCAAACTGAATTGATTTGAATAGCGTTGGCACAATCGTCACC
Source organism: Rhipicephalus microplus (assembly GCF_043290135.1). Taxonomy (NCBI): domain Eukaryota; kingdom Metazoa; phylum Arthropoda; class Arachnida; order Ixodida; family Ixodidae; genus Rhipicephalus; species Rhipicephalus microplus. Next base: position 133,211,691 of record NC_134707.1, read on the forward strand.
TTCAACAGGCAGGACACCGTTAGCAAGGCATACGCCATTGTAATATGCAAAAAAAAGAAGAGCACAAACCGCTCATGACATACTCTGTTGAAACCTGCTTGGAGAAGCGTCTAAAGAGAAAGTCATAGTTTATAGCCAACATCAGCACGACATTCAAGAACAAGAGAAATGAAACGACTAGCTCGAGCACTATGTCCATTATGCAGAAGTGCGCAGAGGCTTTCGCAATTCGCTCCAGTGGCAGATGTCTGAGAACTACAACTACCAACGGCTTTGCAACTTGGGAGACGAATTTAAAGCTTCACGGCAGCTGGTGCAAGCAAATCAAGCAACTATAGGAACAGATCATGTCGTGCTTACAGCCACAATGTGTCAATGATTTCGCTTTTCGCACAGTGCCATATGAATAAGTGAATTGTAAAGTGTGCTACAAATATTGCTTGCATTTTATTTCCATTTATTCATACCCTAAAGGCCAAACGAATCATGAAGCGGTAGTGAGTAAGAAGTGAAATAAAGACGAAGAAGAAACTCAACATGCAATACACAACGGTACAAAGTTTTTTGATAGTTTAAGGTGTACATAAACTAGCAGTGTAGTGATATACAAAAATAGTATTATAACAAGGAATCTTTTTGTTATATCAGTTTTTTTACGTTTTTTTAAAGCTACGTGTGGTGCCATGAGTACCCCTTAAGTTTTACCTAGGTGGGCGTACTTATAACACATGTGATAACACTCGCATTTTCCTCTAGCTCTCTGTGCCACTAGCGGCGGCGCAGAAACATCGACTGGTGACCCGCAGAGAGCGCGGTAAAATCCTGGCCTCCGCGGTTGCGTTTCTGATGCAGGAGGTATTGTTTGAGACCTATATGCTTAGATCAAGCTGCAAGTTAAACACTTGGGTGTACTTTGGCGTTTATCAACATTATATTTTTGTTGTGCGATGGTAAACTCCAACAATTATTATATCAGCCACCGCATTTGTTGCGGCTTTACGTTAGAAAATTCACCATTGGTATAGTCGGTCACCACTGTTTATAAGAATCCCTGCAAAGGAACTATGCTCACAGACCACTAAAATTTCACTAAAACGTCACTGCATATCGCAAGAAATTGAATAGAAATACGTGGGGTGTCTTGCGATTTTCCCTCTTCCTCATAGGTGTGTTAAATATGTACTTCACACAACCATCATAAATTTCTGACTACTTCAAATGGGGGGCAAAAAAAAACTTGGCTCACTCACTCAGATCTCATGAAATCAATCCTTACAGCGTTTGCCATATGTACTATAACCTTCGTGAGCTCGGATCTGCTGGTATAAGCTGAGAACAGCCGGCATTTTCGTGTCCTGTAGTGACAAATAAAACGCATGCTTCTCTAACTACGATATGACTTCGCAAAAATACAACCAATTATTAAGATACAACCAGTTCCTTCATCAACAATTGTTGGCACGATCAGGATGTCTCTTTGCTAGGACTCGGCTTAACGGGCGAAGGATCAACGGCCATTCGGCAAATATGACGATGTCGGTAGGAGAATGACTACTGCAGACGCTCTCGTGATTCGCTGCGACAGTATATTTACGGGTGGGTGGCCCGCGGGGCCACATTCCTAATGATCGTATGCTTCACGTCCCCCGTCGCGGTGGTCCGTACTCGGCTGCTGACCTGCAGGTCGCGCAATCGAACCCCAGCTGCAGCGGCTGCGTTTTCTATGGAAGCGAAAGTGCTGTAGGCCCGTATGCTCAGATTTACAAGCACGTTAAAAAACCCCAGGTGGTCAAAATTTTCGTAGCCCTCCACTACGGCGTCTCTCGTATACATATGGTGGTTTCGGGATGTTATACCTCACACATCAATCATAGGCTTCGCATCAATTCATGTTCAGTAAGCGTGGACACAGTCTTTAGAGCCCGGCTTCAAACAACGCTTCTCCCAAGACATTTATTTACATGTAGGCACTCCCCGCTTTTGTCACACCAGCTAACCGTGATTGATAGCATCGGGTTTAGGGAAGGCTACAGGGTCTGTTAAGACAGCTTCGCTGCAAAGAAGAATCTACCTGTATGATAAGATATTCTGGTAAGATATTAAACTGTAAGAACTGAACGTGATGATTGTACTTACCAGCCTTCATTAGCAGTGACAATTTCCACTTGCGCCATATCCGACTGCAGTTCTTCGGGATGCATGTTCATATCACCTATCGTGCTAACAAGCAGATTAATTCGCTGAAGTGAGTTCCTATGAGGAAGCAATTACAAAGTTTACAATAGGTTTTATTCGTAAATAACTATTCGTTGAACCGCGCATTAGATACCGTCACAGTTAAAACAAAAATAAGCAAGGAAAGTGAGAGTGAAAGCGAAATGCAATATCAATATGATCATCAAACACATGTTCATTGCGTGTGCCGTCCACCTGACAAAAACAAAACCTCTTTTTCTGATTGCGCAAGTGCCTCTGATAGCCTAATCTGACGAATCCAAGTAATACATCAGGCCTCCAACAGGGATTGAAGCCAAGCATTACGTGTGGCCATCAAGTATTTTGCCACAGACCTTAGGCAAGTCTCAGAACTGCTTCTGAAAAGGACCATGCAGGCGTAATGTTGCCGTAACGCCAATTATGCAGCACTACATATGGAGCACTGCAAATGTAATTAGGTAAACATTATAGACCTACACCTACAATACAGGTGCCACGTCGGGCTAATGACAATCGTACTTATGTGCCGTCTAGTAAAAATGGTCTACGTTGCACTACCTTCTTCGCAAGCACAAGCGCAACATACCGGCTCACTGTTTTTCATGTTGATCGCTTATAAACCGGGTTTGGGGTGCCAGAAATAGGCGGTAAAGTACTATTTTAGCCCAAAAATTGCATATATAGGCACAATAGGCTATAAAGAAATTCAAATATTCGATGAAATGCGTGTGTTATTTGTGTCTACGACAGAAAATCAAACAAAAATGTGTTATTTTAAGGTACAAAGGAGCCAATCGTTCAGCACAGCCATGTCATTCTTTCCCGCATCGTTTGAATAGGTTCGTGCGTGCCGCATTTCTAGATTTTAGCATAATTTCGTTGTTTTTCTCTCAATAAATTACACCACAATCATCTTCTCTGCCCATACTACGTAAAACAAGAACTTTCCTTGTACGTCAAATTTCTAGAATTTTTGTTGTTTCAAGTGATGTAAACGCACATCGCACTTGGTCATATAATAAACATTTTCGTCTTCCTTCTCATAAATAGAGGCAATATTTAGACGCTTTACAAACCGGGTTTTCGGTGTCAGAATTAGGCAGGAAACTACTGTTTTACCCCCAAAATGCATATATATGAACAATAGGCTATGAAGAAATTCAAATTTTTGATGAAATGCGTGTGTTATCTGAGTATACGACAGGAAGTCGAACAAAAATGCGCTAGTTTATGAAAGTACAAAGCAGCCAATGGTTAAGCACAGATATGTTATTCTTTCCCGCATGGTTTGGAGAATACAATAGCCCCTTTTCTAGTCCAGCATGGTCAGTGAAGTGTCTACCGACGAATAAAAACGCTCCTGAGTCTCGTTCTTTTCAGCATAGCTGAGAAGAGCAACACAGGAGTAATTAGTCAGAGCGGTAATAGTCCAAAGGGTCATTTTGCCTTGTGTGAACTTGATCTAATTGCAATTATTTTCACTTCTGGCTGTAAACACCTTAAAGAGCCATTCATTAGGTTTGATAACTTCGAACAGGCAAGGGGAATGCATACACTGGTCACTCACACTCTGATCTACCAAGATTTGCTGTTATAGCGCCCCGGAAAGGAGTGAAATGTCCGACTGAACGACACTTGACCTTCATATCTCGTGCGCACGTCCAAGCATGGTGGAGGTGACGTTTGCAACAAGAAATGAGCCCACATACGTCAAATAAGTACGTGAGAATGCGAGAATTATTCGAGGCGACGTCTGTAGTTTGCGCAATTTGTTACTTGAATACGAGTATGAGGGTTTACAGAAATAGTAAAACATACAAGCGAGATATATGTGTGTTAATATATAACTTTATCGAACGCAATCCGAGACTAAGCTGCCTACATTGTGTTTGCGTTGGTATTTTCGCCGTTCTCACATCGTGCTGGTGGCAGCACTCAGAAAGCTTGGGGTGTTTTTGGTTCATCGTCTGGTTCATGCCAGCGTCTCTAAACATGCGCGCATAGAGGTATGCATCCCGCAGAAACAGGCAGTACAATATAGAAAACGTCAAAACGGGTATAACGCCTCTTTTGGGCACGACCTTGCATGGAATTGTCATGCCAATGTAGACTTGCGTGCACATAATGTTTTCATACGTCTACGTCGTGTGATCTTCTGGCACCGAAATGCTTCGATATACCGAAGACGGCAGGGAAGAAATCTGGCTTGTCAGGTCTATAGCCGTAGAGTGGCAATGGTTTAGAGCTCACCTCCTAGCATCAAGCTTTCGCTGTTTGTAATAGGCGTATTGAAAAATTGTAGTGGTGCGAATGTTTTTTGTTGTGCACGCAACAAGTTCTAGTGTCTAACTAAAGTTAAGCACCGTTTGAACGACTAACAAGACCAAAAACCACCTGCACATTTATTTTATTTACACTCTAGTTTTCCCTGAGAGGACACTCAACGATTTTCTATTTGTTCTCCAACGTTCTATGGCTGCACAGAAGCCCCTCCTGTTCTCTACGTGTGCAAACAGACGACACAACGTGGAAGAATGCACGTGTAGAGGCTGGTCGGCCTTCCTATTGGCTAATAGGCCTTTAGCCTTGGCAGTGCTGAAATTGACTCATGAAATAGAGTATATAGGTTGCACCCCATACATAGAGTGCGCAAACCTCAGTTTTGTCCGGTAGCATAAATTCCGGTTTCTAGCTGTACTCGAAAGCAGAATCTGAAGTTGAATAGTTTTCTTATAGACACCAATTTCGTAAATAGGCATTTATAGGCACTCATATGAAATCGAACATGGATATCAAAAATAGACATTTAGAGGCAGTATAGAAACACCACAAAAGCTCTTCTTAACCTATAATTCATGCTTATAATTGAAAGTTGCACAATAGGAACGCAATAAACAAAGTAGGCGTTTTACTGTAATACTGTCTCTACTCCGTAAGTTAGTCGTGACAAGGCACTCTAAGGCGTATTGTACATCTCGTGCCTTCGTTTTGGCGCTGCTCATTTCAAAGATGCTACGGGAAGTGCACTTCGTGTGACGCACGTATAATGTATCAGCAATTGTGAACAAATTTTATTGAATGCATTGAATTGCTGGCAATGAATATTTTATGCTATTTGGAAGTGCGACACAAATAATAAGCATTGCAAAGCTTTTCCGAGTTCTCTTCAGGTTAGTTCCAACAATTTTTCGTTTGTTTGGTACCACTTATTCAGAAATGTACAATTTTTTCACCAGCACTTTGTCTGGTAATAAATGCCGTAGTTCCCGAGTAATTCTCTCAAGCTGCTATTACAACAATGACCAAGACACGTTTCAAAGTTTCGTTAGACAATAACTGCCACGGTACTAGGAAGCAACGAGGGACAAGTGCAGTTGAACTGTTGAGCTAGCTTTCATTAACTCACCAATGGCACTTTTTTGAGACACTTATCTCAGAGTTAGGGGCTGCTTCTGAAACGCAAAACAGCAATGAAATGATTTCAGTGTGACTGATTTGCGCCTAAATTGGCTAGTAAAATTGTCTCCACTACTTACGTGTTACAGAGCGCTGTCCTGTAAAAATTCGCCATTGCAGACAAAACGGCATTGACTTCAGAAGCATCGCGGTAGAAGTTCCGAATGCTCAAAATACCATACGAGATATCCTCCACTCCAAGTTTCACCATGTATTGACACATCTGGGTCAGAGGGAAGTCCATGTGTAACAAAGAAGATAGCAGTTAGAAATTGTTGTGAGCTAATATTTTTTTTCGCAGGTATAACAGATACTTTCTTAATACAATTCCTCAGCATAAACAGCCCCTTTTTTAGAACATATTGCATGATATTCTTATGCAACAAAAATTATTTTTAGGGAAAGAAAAACTTTAGTGAGACTTTGCTGAATACATATAGGTCACACACAAGAAACGCTCTTACTATACGGAATAATATATACTTAGTTATTCGGCAACTGCTCGCTGCTTCAAGAGTGGTAGGCTACATATAGCATGAACACATAATCGATAGTTTCCACCTCGCGGCTCTTCCAGCTTATTCGTGACGCTGCAGTGTTGATGAAGTTGCATACTCTGTGTCTATTGAGCGGTCAACTGGAAAAAAATTTGCATTTCTTGATCTGCGCCTCCAAGTGTTCAACACGATATCGAGGTCCTGTTCCTGGTGCGCACTTGAATAATTCAATGCGTACGTTTAGTGTATGTTTGCTACACGAGAAAATTATATTGCAGAATGTTGCAATGCAATTAATAAAGTGGAAAGTGGCTTGTGTCAGTGAAGCTATCGCATAGCAATCCAATTTATGGAATGGGAGCCACGCTCTAAACCACAAGTAATGTGCGCGAAATGCTTTCGAACATGCTACGCGCACACTACGTGGTCTTGAGGGAATACATGCAGTAATGTGTGTGCTTTTTGTAATGTGTTAATTGCTTTAAAGCACGAGGCACAATATTCACAAGTCCTGACGTTTGATGTCAGTGTACGCTTGTGCCATGCGATATTGCTGCAATATTACTCTGATGCCCGTATGCAAGACGCGTATTTTCGTAAAGTGTGGCAGCAGTTTTAACCGCATTTCAAGCAGAGGAAAGTATTTTCACTACATCTCTAAGCAGGTGCATGTATGTGTGGTAGAACACATGCGTGCCACATGGGTTCGACCGTCAGTTGGGCCCGTAAACGACCGGTAATAGCTTGGAACATTAGCTGATTATCTGCATACAGAGGACACACAAATTGTGTGCGTACGTATAAGCAAGATGAGTGAAAACTGACAACGTTACTATTGTACTTTGTGATTTATGTAATAATTAGAAATTATAAAAACATTGGCAGACCTCACGTACAGAGGAAATCGATCATATGCGAAGCTCGAATGAGGAAGGTTGATATATCGCTTTAAGATGAGCACAAAGTTATGATGTGGAGGTATATTGTGCCGCACATGACTTCCATACCATGATTACTATGTTTGGACAATTCATTTGCCTGCGTCACGTGGTACTGAATTTGGTATATGTGGAGCTAGCGGAACGGCCACGAGCGCATCGTGAGCGTGGTGGGTTGTAATGCTCTTTTTACATTGATTGGTGTCCCGTAAAACAGAAATTGGTATATTTGAAGCTAGTGAAACGGCTGCGACCGCATCTCGAAGGGCCGAATGGACGACGTAACGTTGACGCACACGCACGCTGGGCGCAGCGACGCCACCCTAGTCAAACCCACGCGCAGGTACGTGAACACCGTCCGTTGGTGCGGCCCGGCGGCAACCGGTGCGAAATGCGACACGCTGCATTTCGCGCCGATGACGTTACCAAGACAGCACCGCGTCTGCCTCTCTTCGTGACGGAGGGGCACCATGCGCGCTAAAACGCGCATGCATCAAAGCCACGCAGCGTGGCGCGCGCCTTCGCCTATATTGGCGGGTTCACCCTTGAGAAGTGAACAGAAATCGAAAACGCCAGAGCGGCCAGAAAACAATGACCGCACGCGTCGAACATGTTCACATTCGTCCTGCCTCATCAAGCCGCCACCGCCGTCAATACCTTAACAAATTATTTCAATTTCGCCTGCTTCTCGAAAAATAAAGTACGTATCGAATTTCAGTTTTTCATGCAAACTAGTGAAAAGAAACAGCTCGCACCTTTTCGAATGTTGTGTTGAAAGATAAGCCAGCAGAAACGACATGAGCGAACGCATTGGCAGCAGTGGCGGCAGATTCAGCTGGCTGTACACAAACGCGACCATTTAAGGGAAGTTAGCAGAGTGTCGTCACTAGCGTAGTCAAAATATGATAGCGTTTGTTTACGCGATATTCTTAACAAAGCTGATTTTTTACGTTTAAGGTCATGTGCCATTCCGTGCACCAATTTGATACTCATAATAGCGCAGTGCTAAGGGCAATATAGCTTGAAGGAGGGTTAATTTCTTCATAAATGATACAATCGTCGGCGAAAACCTTGATGTTCGTTTCAACGGACTGGGGCAAATTGTTAATAAATATTATAAATAGAATAGAGACTAAGACACTGCCCTGTGGTACACCTGATGTAACTTTTGATAGCTCTGATGTTTTCTGGTTTATTTTTACGAAATGCGTTTGCACGGTCAGATATGCGCTAATCCATTTTGTGATTGGTTCTCTACTTATTGTCGCCTGCAGTGTATTTATTAGCTTTTGATGCGAAACCCAGTTGAATGTTTTTGAAAAGTCGAGTGAAATAAGGTTGATCTGCTTTTGATGGTCAATGGCCGATGACAGCTGTCGTATTAATTCATTGAGTTGAGTAACGGTAGATAGGTCTTTACGAAGCCCGTGGTAGAATGTTGACAAAATATGCTCTTTTTGGAGGTAAGTAATGATATGCTTAAGAATAATGTGCTCTAGTATTTTGCAAGTAGTGCTTGTCAAGGATATCGGGCGATAATTAGCGACGTCAACCTCACTACCCGATTATTGAATTATGACTCTTGCCACTTTCCTGTCATTGGGAAGTAAGCATTTCGTTAGGGACATGCTAAAGATAATAAACAGATATTTGGTTATCCATTCGGCGTAACGGGTGAGAAACTGATTCGGTATTTTATCAGACCCTGGTAGTTTTTTAACCTTTGTTCTTGGCAAAGGGTCAAATACACCTGCTTCGCTTGAGTGAACAGGTTCAATGGGGTCAGGTTCAATTTTGAGAGGCGGTCGGATGTGGTTGGCTGTGGTGAATGCTTAATGAAAGTAGTTATTGAACAAATTAGCTCGTACTCTGCTTCATCTGGGGATGATTTGCTATCTTTATTTTTAATTTTGGGATATAAAAAGTTCCAAAACTTTGAGGTGCATAATTTTTAAAGTTAGGTAAACTGTAAGAAAAGTAGTGGTTTTTGGCTGCTTCAATATAAGACTTCATGGAAATAATTGCTTCCATAATGTTATTAGTAATTATGACATTCGATATTTGCTTTGAAGACTTCCTCAGGCGCTTTACTTTACGTTTTGCATGAATAATGTCTCTATCTATCCATGGATTGAACCGTCTTTCCCTCTTTGTTTTAGTTGGTCGTATTGAGATATGCAATACGATAAAATTTCTTAAAATTTCTGCCTCAAGGTTTCCATATCAATATCCCGATAACCGGCAGGCTGCTCGAATGAACTGATTTTCTGTTATAAGCCGTCCTTGCCAGACGTAATAAACTTAAAGAAAAAGCCATCATCATCAGCAAGAATTTTTCGCCTGCCACACGAAACATCAGAAACAAGTTAGCTGAATTCGCCAGACAACAAGCCGGTAAGCCGCCCCTTCAGCTTCATTAAAAGAAAATGCATCTTAATAGCAAAGAGTATGTGTACGATGCCTCTTCTGACTCCGTAATTGAGCATGCGCAGAACAATGAATCTAACAGTCATCATGCTAGTGTCTCGACTCGTGCAAATACCTGGAGATTAGGGAGGGATTGTGGGTCTGATGCTTCTCCGCATCATGCTTTTGTTGTGCAACATCCGGAGCATTATTAACAAATGTGACCTTCTAGACTCTGCTATTGATAACTGTCAAGCTGATATAATAGTACTGACTGAAACTTGGCTGCACCCAGAAATAGATGATAGTGAACTGTGCTTAGGAAAGTTCTCTCTTTTTCGTTGTGATCGTTCGTTGCGGAAGGGTGGTGGTGTTTTTTGGTAATTTCTAACGCGCTTTTGTCTCAGCGCATTCAAGTTTCTAGTGAACTCGAGATTGTCGGGGTCATTGTTAAAATAAATCAGCAACATATAGGTAGCGGACTTTGATATCGGCCCCCCACATTTTCAGACAGCTTTGTGACTACACTACATGATGTAACCAACAGCAATAGTTCACGTTACCCCTAGCCAGCTTTGTTCCTTCTCGGTGATTTTAATATCCCTAATGTAATGTGGGAGTGCGATCCACCCAGCATTAACTCTTCATCTATGCTCGCACAACAGTTCCTAGATTAGTGTGGTGCTTTCTGTTTTTCTCAACTCGTCAAAAAACCCACCAGAACCACTTCTTCTGACGCCAATACCCTTGATTTATTACCTAGTACTCATCCAGATCTTGTTTATGATTTACCTGTGTTACCGGGCTGGAGATATCATTCGATTGTAACTTTCGAACTTAAACTGTCGCGCCCTAAACAGAAAATAGGTGGAAAAGCATCCGTAATTTCAAACGCATCGATATTCGTGCAATAGACTGGGAGCTGTCCGATTTGTCGACACGTATCTTGTAAATTTTGACAGTCATGACGTTCAAAGCAACTGGGGTTTGTTTGTAGACAAGGCTAAAGCTTTACTTGACAAATTTGTGCCAATTTGCTTCATAACTACAAACAAATCGGTTACATGGTATAATAATCACATAAAACGTCTGTCCAATAAAAAAAACGTTCCTACGTATCAGAGAAACGTTGTCCTTGTGCTAATCATTGGAACGCACACAAACTAGTTTCAGATGAGTGTATTTCTGTACTTCCAGCGCAAAAGAACGCTTTTTAAAAAACACCCTCCTTCCTATGCTTCAAGCGGACACTAAAAAATTCTGGCGCGTCATAAATCCAAGAGACGATAACACCATAAGCCTCACAGATGACGCCGGAAACGTTCTAGCCCCTGAAAAGTCGGCATCAGTCCCTAACGATATTTTTGCTTCAGACTTTTCGTCATTGACTAGTGTTTTCCCATCGATACGCAGTGTCGTAATCCGTGCCCAATGCATCGTCTAATAATTGATTAAGTGGCGTAGAATGCCTCATCAATAGGCAAGGTTCTGTTTGGCGTTGCATAGGTCAGTTGCCAGACTTTTGGGCGGTTGTTGCCAGACTGCCACGAAATTTAGTGAATAAATTTTCCCCTGTAGTTGTGGCTTCTCCGTGAGGGTTTAGTGTGGTCCACAGTGCATTTTGCGAGTGCGTGAGCTACACTGGCCGTTTTAATTAACAAAATGAACGTAAAACAAGTGTTTCAGAAATAGGGGCGCGTTCTCTTGCTGAGTGCGCTGCTGTGCAATTAAGAGATCGTCTCTCAGAGTTAACGAATCAACGATGGGTCGTCCGCCCCGCATTTCGCGAGTTCGATGAACTTTTTCGCGAGTGTGTGTGCCGATAACGATAGTTAGAGCGCGAGAAAAAAACAACGACACAGAGACAAGAAGGACACGTAATTAACACAATGAAACGCGCGTTACAGCAGTCGGGGCCTGTTCTCTTGCTATGTACGCAGCCGTGCAATTAAGAGATCGCGTCTCAGTATTAAGGACGACGGGAAAAATGGCAGCATATCCACGGAGTGAATGATGGAGAGTGAGGCGAAGCATTCGTCCGTCCATGCGTCCGTCTGTGTGACCGTCCATGCGTCTGTTTGTGCGCCCGTCCCTGCGTTCGTTCATGCATCCGCCACTGCGTCCGTTCATGCGTCCATCCATGCATCTGTCTGTGTGTTCGTTCGTCCATCTATTCAACGCTCCAAGTCCCACCATCTGGCATTTTTTATCATATATTCCCTTCATAGAAGCACCGTCATTCAGTGGACATTCCAAGGACTAAACGAGAGGTGGCACACGCACACTTTCTTACGGCTTGCGTTTCGGGTCTACTTCCCATCTTCAACCACCTTGAGTTCATGGTATATACTAGTTTCATGGTATAAACTAGATTCATGGTATAAACTTCATGGTACTAGATTCATGGTATAAACTTAATAGAGTCGCAGCAGCTGCTGCGCACCCCCCCCCCCCCCTTTTTTTTTCACAGGTGATCGTGCCGCGTTCCGCGACGGGGACGCTACGCTTCCCCTGGCTGTGTCAGCACAAGACATATCTTTCGGACTCGTGTACATACATGTGACGACTAAACGTCCCAAGGCTGGCTAATCGGAATACGTCGGATATTCTACAGCTATATACGCCTCGAAGGCTGCTTTATCGACGAAGTTGGAGTGAATTAAGCGTGACTCGCGCGTACCTGTAAATGGGACTCCGTAGAAGCATTCATTATTTGGAATTTTGATCGTTTGTGCTTACTGCTGGTGGGGCCCTGCAAGCGACGGTGGCTGGTTGGCGGGGTCCTATTTACAGGTACGCTGGAATTTCGCTCGAACAAACAGCCCATTATTTTTGCGGTGCATTTGAACTATTTCAAAGATTTCATACTGTCTAAAAGGTGAAATATACAGCGCGCATTTGTACAGAGACACGTTATATTCAGCTTCCTTTACTGTAACGTTATGGGCAGGGCTACCCAGGATTTTTTTTTTGGAGAAAACGTGTGCCCCCCCCCCCTTCAAAAAAATCTTGGGTATTGCGCGCTGCAAAACGAATATCTTAGACATTGTTTGGTCACTGTGAATGCGCGTAAATATTTTTGTATACACTGAAAAGTTAAATTACGCAAAAATTTCACCGTGCAGGGGATTCAGATTCCCTTCCTCTCCCCTCTCTATTTAGGGCCTACTGGTTGTGCGTACGTTTGACACCATATTTTTTTTCATCTCACAGCTTTCTGAGCACCGCTAACTTTCAATAAATTTGCTGAGTTATAATGAATATTGTAGGCGCCTAACCAACGAAGAAATAGTTGAAACAGAATAAATCAAAATGAGGCACACCCTTTCTGAGGAACTATCGATCTTACACAAGGGCTTTTATGGAGCTCCAATTCAGTAGAGTGGCGTGTAATACTTCAAAGGTTATGACATCACGTGTTAGACATGAATGATAGGCTGGTACAAAGAAATCTGCATCAAAAAGCGCGCCAGAGGAACTGAAGTGCATAAGAGCTCCTGCGCGTGGCTTTCTCAGTACTATTAGACTGCAGCGCCTCTTCTGCAAGCAATGCGGAAGGCATCAGGCGACGGGGCGCCGTCACGCCTCTCAACACTTCTAGTACACTCTACCTAAGAGATGAGAGCGCGCATGGCCGCGTCGTGACTAGAGTGACCTAGAATAGGTGACCGGTAAAATGGAAAACCGCAGGCAACTGTGGGATACGACGGCTTCCGGTTCGACGCACCACACGGGTCAGCAGCGACACGCATGCATTCTTGTACTGCTTCGTTGAAAAAACACCTCACCATGCAGTGTCAGTGCTTTAAAAGTTTTTTTGCCAACTGGGACGATGACAAGCTAGAAAAGTCATGAACGGTCCGGAAACTTTTTTGTCGTACTAAAATGATGTGCAATGCTTTTATGCGGCTCGGGGGTGCTGTCAGTTTCGATAGTAGTTCAGTCGATACTCAAAACAGTTTTCTTTGTATGATATGGTGCTGCAGATAAAAAGTCACCATTTTAAAAATCTCAGGGGATAACGATGACTGTAGCAGTGTGCTAAAAGTTTATTTCGGGATCGCTGCTACGGCCTAACTCTTCAGTCGATCGACACGAAGCGCAACACTTAGTGAGCGCGTTGAGATGTTTTTTTCTAGCCTTCAGCGCGCTATAGGATGCATTTCTTAGTCGAATCCAGATGCTTATTCGAACGCTGATCTTGGTCAAGCTGCACGGCACGGTGGCACATAAACAATACTGTCAGACATAGATGGCGCGGAATAATCGAAACCCTGCGCTTGTTTAACGCACTTCTTCCTTTGGGTGCCGTCCTGGCGCACAGTTTGACCAAGATAAACGCAAATGTACTCGTCCAGAGCTTCTTGTAAACTTACTCTTTAGTGCAGCTTTCGCGTTTTTTGTCATGTATATGGGTGCAATGGCCGGTGCTCATCTCGTATGACAGGTACATTTTGCCCGCGTGTTCCCATAATAATATTTTTGTTAGGCGCGCCTGAGCGACAATTTATTTCTCAATATAAAATTGATACTAAATTCTTGCGTATGCTTTTTTTAGCGTGGAATACACACGTACATGTGAGAAAATGTTTTTCGCACACTCTGGCTTCAATGTTCCGTACTCAAAGGCTATATTTGTTGCTGTGACTCTCTTCACAGCTGCGGCCCACCTCATTTTTTTTCTTCGTTCCATGGAAATCGTACCTGCGTTTGCCTTTCACGCTCGAGCAGTCAACGGCTGAACAACCGACCACGGTTTATCAGGACGAAAATAAACGGGTGGCCACGCGCGCGAATCCCGAATAATCTGAGGCTTGCGGCGAAGCATTTCGTCGTCGTCTACTCTTCTCGAACAGGAAGCCAGTAGCAGACGGTGCATCCCACAATCCCTCACTCTTTCACTGGTCACCTATAGGGGTAGTGTCCAAGGCACCGCACGAATACGAGGGAAGATTGGGGGCCTTCCGCGGTGAAGTCCTGCGCCGCTGCCGTGCCGAACCTGACTTCAGCTCTGACTGGTTCGGTGGATGGACGAGTTTTTCGAGGGCTCCCGATCGACTGCGCAGATGAGTGTTTTTGCATGTTTCGAGCTTGCGTTTATATATAATAAGGAAGCAGTATAAACCTTTATAGCAATGATAACATTACACAGCTTTTGGGGGATCAAATACCTGGTATTTACGTGTGTGTGTGTGTGTGTGTGTGCGTGTGTGTGCGTGTGTGTGTGTGTTTCTTTTCTCCTGCAACGCCGTCCCACCAATGCGGCTTGATGACCTTCAGGCGCCGAACAAGACTAGACATAGCTGTTCTTCTCCCGCAGCAGAGCAGTAAAGAATCTTTGACAGGTGTGCCCGATTGTATGATCACTGATTGCTGCTATCAAACAGTAATCGCACAAGAAGTCGTCGGTCTCTGAACTTGGCCCGAATTCGGCTTGTCTGCATTCATACAGGAGTAGATTCGATGTAACTGTTTTCAGTGGTCGTTACCGTTCGCATGATACGGGATGGGGTTTCGTGTGACGTAGGTGACTCATCCTTTGGCCATCGATGTCCGGCTGGCCTAGATAACTCGCAGAAAATGGTCAGGTGGCTCCACTGAAAGCTACCAAACTTGAGGTCAATAGATTTTCGGCACAATCTGGTGATGTAAATGCGCGTTCTACAGCAAAAGCAGCAATTGCCGGGCTGCCCTTGCTCTTCTCCTCAGCTGATGTTGCAGACAGCGATAGCGTAATCGTTGGTTTGACGTAGTGGGCACAGCGGTATAACAGGCATTGCAGATTCTGTTAGGGCTGATACTAAGGGTATGCGTTTCACGGCATACATTTCTTCTGATATGTGGGTCCTGGGTTCGTCTTTCGACGCACCACGACACTGTAACCGGTCCTCCTCCCGGATTTCCACTTTAATGCGGAGAAACGTTAGTAACTCCTTGACTAGCCTTGTCCGGTCTTCAGCTGTTTAGCCAGTACCTCGAGGCAGAGTTGATTCTCTGGATTTCTGCCTGTACATATTGGCGAGATTATCCGGCAGACACCGCATCAATACACAGTTAAGGACCACAGTTGGGTGCAATTCCTAGGCCTTCCAAAGCACTAACATGGAACTGCACACTATCGTGCAGCAGACGAACCCTTTGGACGTCTGGCGAGCTTTACACAGTGCTTAGCGCAAGGAGATGATTAACATGCTCGTTCACAAGCAGATCCTGGCGTACAAAGCGATCCGTGAGAGTTTTGATTGCAATGCAGTAATTTCGCTCTGCTAGACGGATGCATTCGACAGCTCGCTTCGCACGGCTGGTTAAGAAGGTGAGGAGCTACTTGAATTTTTTTATGCGCAGCAGCCCGGTATTCTTGTGTATCTTAGCATCGAAATGACCTCAAAAGCATTGTCATCCACGGAAACTGGCATTAAAAATTGGTATCGGGAGCTTCGGCAGTCGAACCACAAGCGGACGGAGTGCTCTCACATGCCCTGCTCCTTCTCCGGAGTGCGAAAGTTCAAGGTTTCATGGCCAAGGTCCAGTGTTTCGCGCCTGAGCTCTGGTTGCCTTCTCACGTTCTTGTAGCGAGAACTTGGCTCGTGACACGGTGTAAAGAATCTACGTTGTACTCGCTTGCTCCTTACAATTCAGGGTCATGCCTTCTTTGTCAGTTGCAGCCAGAATGACGTCAGCGAGCCTCGTATGGGCTGCTTCTTCACCTTTCAAGAAATCCATGTGGCCATTAATTTGGGAGGCATCAGGATCCGGTTGCTGCAGCAGGTCCAATAACTGTGTTAGGGCTCGGGTGACACCAGCTCTGATGAAGCCACACTTCTTCCGAAGGTGGTGAGAGTTCCCCGTAGCGGTGACGTGAAATAAAGTCTCTCGAGGGGCAGTCCCGGGTTACGTGGCACCAACAATGTAGCGAAGGGACTCCGCTTATTGCCAATTACAGAGGCGAACTCCTCCGACCACGTACGCATGCACGTGTCGGAGTAGTTCTCTCTGCTTCCTCCTCTTTGATAGATTGTGGCACACTCCAAGTCAATTTGTTATTTTACAACACTTGTAATAAATAGATATCGCATGGTAACGTGCGTGCACTCTTCATAATTTATTTTACTTTATGCAATCGATTTGCTTAAGTGGAAGAGTTGTGCACTCTGTTGTTGCAAGCTCAGCGCCCTACCTTTCTGCTCCCTCCCACTTTTTTATATGCGAATGCATTTCTTAGTCGAGGTATGTCAGGTATACAGCGTTGTCCGCAGTGGTTTCGGTGCTCTAGCAGGTGTTTTTTTTTTCAGGTCCCCCTCTTTTATAGCAACGGTTGAAAGCGGGAGCGCTTATACTCGCCCCTAGCAACCGGAGCACCTGGTGCGAGTGTGGGGGAAAAAGTAGATGCATCGCTTCGCCGCTCCTTGTCTCGCCGTTCGCTCTCTCTCCTGCCTGCACCCCACTTTCCCGTCTGCTCGTGCCTTACTCTCGACCGTTCACTGGCTAGGCGCGTCTCAAGAACATCCGGAAATTTGACGCCCCTGTGATTGGCCAACGCCGAGCCAAGAATGCTGTTTGTTTCATTGGCTTCATCGTATTTCTGAACCACGCAGATAGCTACTAGAGCTGAATACGCATACTACGTTTATCATGACAGATAAACGCCACGTGTAGCGAACGGCGCTATTGTCTGCACAGTAAAAAAAAGAAAGAAAACTTATTCTTCTAACACTGGGTTCTCACGTGTGAAAAGCTGTTAGAAACGTTGCGCAATGCATTCACGTTTCCTCACAATATGTCCGGGTAGATGGGGGCGTTTGATTTACTTGTGTTGACAAATAGGTACGTGTATTTACATGGTGCAGGACGCTGATGCCGGTGCCAAAAACAAGCCAAGGGTGGCCATACAATAAAAGGAACGCAGATATCAGTTAATAATGAACAGCCTCAAATTATAACAATAGTTTGTGATAGGTAGAAAAGTACCCAAAGCTGTTAGGCAAAATGTCTGTGAATAGCACCGAGCTACCGCATATCTTAGAGTGCATTTTGGAGGTGTTATCGGGCCATTGCTGATAGTATGCTGGGGCGGAAGAGGAAATGTTGGCAGTGGCTGTGACCTGTCTTGCAAACCATTCTTCCTTACCCCTAGAGGTTTTGTATTTATGTTTTCCCCCGCCTCTTTATTTTATTTTCGATCCATTTTGTTTCCTCTCCCTTTGTCTTTGTCTGCACTTGTGGGGTCACCAATCGAAGTTAAGACATTTCGTGCCGGAAAAATCAGCACGTGAGTTCTGCAAACGAACTAGGGGAGAAAGAGGATAGTCCAGAGATCAGAGTTATTCTATCATATGAGTTGCGAAACTGCGTTCTAAAACCCGGACACGCCATTGCCCGACCTAGTGGGAGTGAGCCGATCGTCGCATCATCTGCGAGGGACAATACGAAACACTGCATTGCCACTTGTGCGTGCCTTCTTTTTCGGGGGGGGGGGGGGGGTGCTTAGTGCTGCACGCAACACTGGCGTTGTCGCCTCAATAAATGGCCTTAGCTTGCACGGCGCCCGCCACCGTGGTCAGCTGTTTTCGCTGTGCAAAGGCGTATTCAAAGCCGGGTAATAGCGTCAAGGTTTATTTCGTTGAAGGCGGTGTTTGCGATTTCGTGCCACGATGGTTTTAATGCTCCGCCTTGATTATTTCTATTACTCCTCGTTTGCTCGTTTGAAAATATGCGCTCAAGATCAATTGCTCACGGGCAGTTTGACGAATCCTTTTAACTGTACATCTCTGCGGTTCACGATGTGTCTCAGTAACACGACAGGAGAGATGGCCGCACAAACAAGACACAGATACGGTAGAGCGCAAACCAAAGCACAACAGCACCAATCAGTACTTACCGTGAATTGGCCGCTTTGCCTTGCACGCAGCGGTATAATTTCACTAATCACGAAATCAATGAGACACCGGCTGCGATACCTTTTAATCATGAAAGCCCGATAACAAGAAAGCTGGAACATTGAACATTGCTATTTACTTGCAACTAGCACTGCAAGCGTTCTTTTGCTTTCAAGTGCTATGTTCGTGGAGTCTTTCGAATGGCACCAGCGTTTGCTGCTCGGGCAACGTCGTCTGCTGCCGTCCACAGGCTTACGGGTTGGATCCATCCGGATCAACGCTGCATCCCGCTTGCATCACGCCTTTCCGCTCACTATTTTGCCGAAACAAAAGCATTGTGGGCTCGCCACATGAATTTATTAATCTACCGACTTCTCTGCACCGTCCATTACGCAGTGCTAACTGTGTACCACACGAACATGCCGCTTATAGCCACGTTACTTCTAGCGCAATGCAGAAAACATGTCAAGCGCACACAATAGCAAGAGAACAAGCAGCTCCTCTGTTCCTTATCGCGTCTCCACCACTGCGAAAAAGTAACATGTGCAGCACCCTTAGGCACCAATTTACCTAAGAACAAGTAGAGACTACTAGAATACATGGCTACGTTCTTGTTCTCAAGTTCTGTTATCGCCCTTATACACTACGTAATTCTCAGCGCAAACCGCGCTGCAGTCTTCGAGAAGCTTCAGGTGTGTACTCGATCATTTCGATAAGATCACACCCACTCTGTGAACTATACAGATTATTCTAGAGCCTACGTCACCGCTAGCGATAATGCTACAAAATTCGACGGCGACTGTATAAATGCCGACGTGCGTCGCCGCTTGTCAGTTTATCGACGGCCAACGTTCCCTTCACCGCTATCAGTGCAAGCCTGCTACTGTTACCTGACTTTCCATTTAACGGGCACAAGTTCGCCCAAATAAACAGTTTAATCTTCAACGTACTCTCTGCTTCTTCGTCGACGTCACGACCCCGTGACATCTGGTGGAGGTGCTGCTTCTTTGATGTTCCGGATGCCCCCTTCAAGCCGCGAGCCCAGCCTAAGCGGTAAAGAAGACACGGACACCAACCCTGAACAGCGAACACGCCGCAGGCAGACGGTACTACAACCAGAGTACACACTAAACCAATTCTGACCCATAAAGGTGTCAAAAAGGATGCCGACACCCTAAGCACACCCTTTGAGCACCCTATTCGCGTCTCAGCACCGTACAAGCGGAACCTACAGGGTGAACACATCAAAAGGGTGGAAACTAGGGTGCAAAAAGGGTGCAACAACTAATGGGTGATGATGAGCATCTATTAGGGTGCACAGTCGCCGACAAAACTTTGTGAGTAACGTGGTCATCGAGTTTAACGAACAGCTTTTAGAGGTCTCCTGGTTAGACACCATGGTCTCATTATTAGCACCACCGCAGTAACGGATATCTGAATAGTGATAGTGCCCAGCTGAACATTAGTTCTGCACTGGTTCTTTCATTTTTGCTGCTTTTTTCGCGTCGCCTCACGGCCGGCGCTGACCAAGCTACGCGCTACAAGCTCAATAGCTAATGGCGGAGTACGCAGCTTGTAGAGCTACAACAGGATTGTGACTTTCACATATAGAGCTCTCGGGCTCGTTTGCGCCTAACATTGCAAACAAAGCGTTGTCCCTGACAGTATATATAAATCATACATTTGTTAATGCAAAGAAATACAAACTAAAAAGACCGTGGTAGATAAAATAGTTTTTGTGTTGTACAATTATTTGTTAACCTTACAATGTATGAGTTGACACGTGTTACCAATTTTTTTGGCGGGCTATGGACTTTGACTTTCTATTATTATAACATAAAGAAACGTTTTCTTCATTTTGTTCATAAAATGATTCTTCAAAGCAAGTTAGAACCAGCCTTTACTAAAACTTTTTCCTAAAGAAAATTCACTTAAGACAGCAAAAATAATGTTTGCCAACCAGTACGCTTATTTTGTTGTGACATATTTTGCTTGCTGCCTGTAATTTGTACTAATATACAACGGTTTTGACACTGTTTTTAACAGCCAGCTCAACCACTCAACCAATGTACAGATGTTAACAAGGTATCGGTATAAGAAATGCACAAGCAAGCAAACGTTTCAAATTTCGCGCACTATGACATTTCAGATTTCGCGCGAATACGCGTTATGTCATTTTTTTATTTCGAGGTTAAGAAATATTCTATGCAATACACACTAGCGTATTTTCTATTTTCACTACTTTTTACTATAAATTCAAGCAGAAACAATTGATTTACTTAGCATATGAAAGATTATGTGCACAAATGCGGATCGGTGGCGTCAGAAGGACAGAAATGACGGAATCTTCCTGGAGGCCACAACGGCCGTGTGCCGAGCGTTTAAAATGGATTTTTTATGTTGTTCAAAGTGTGCATGCGCTGTCTTTCGTGTTTTGTCGGTGCTGCTTGTTACGAAGATGCACTATACTCAAGAGAGGACCGGCTGATTCGTACTGTCAAGCGCTCGCCAAACTAAAGAGGTAGGTGGATGTTTCTGCTGTCAACGCTTTGTTTTTTTTTTTTTGCTTCTCCAGCCAAGGCCGCGGTGTGCCCGATCCAGGCTGCTGTGCTTCCGCCTGGGCCGCCGGCTCCTCCCGCGGTTAACACCGGGAGCGCTATAGTATACTAACGTTGTGAACTAAGCTTTTCCTAGCTATTAGATGATAAGTGAGTTTTTATTAACGTAGCGAGCCTGTTGGCATGTCTGATTTCATTAGGCTCAAGTCTAAGCTCAGGGTTGTTATGCGCGGACGAAGTTTTTTCTGTGGGGAGGGGGATTAAAGCAATGTGCGCTGTGCGGCTGTGATTTGGCGAGCAATGCTCTGCACGCTATGAATCACTATATTTTTGCAATGCCGTCGGACGCCGTTCGGGGACTGCGCCTGGAAGCCGTAAGCGTCGTCTGTGTGTCGCGTGCTTTGAAGTATTCCGGTGATTCGCGTTGAATTGGATCTTTACGTATTTAGTTTAGAAGAATGGAGAAGAATGACGTGGTGTCCGCGATGGTATTTACATGGCCTTGTTTGTTTTCTGTGTCAAAGAAGTATTTGAAGAAAGTTTTATATGTTACGCGTCCTCTTTTCAACAGCTACATGATCATAAATGTGTGTGACGACTATAACGTAGATGTGTTTTCCTGTGTGACCAAATGTGTTTGCATCCACCGGGCATGTATAATATTATCACGTGCGTCCCGCGAAAAAGACGAAGGCGACAGCGCATACGCGCATCTGCACGCTTTTATGCAGAACGCAACAACGAGAAAGATGAGGAACTCTCTCTCGCGCGGTTAACAAAAAGACCGACCCGCTGCTGTTTTCTCAGCGTCTTCGAGTACGACCTCTCTCTTGACGTCACGACACTGGTGGAGGTGCTGTGGCCTGCAACCTGATGCGAGAAAGCGTTGTTCGGGACCGTACACCCAGTCCGGAGCCTCAACATCTTGTTGCGACTCCAGTACACCGATTCAGCCGGCGCCTATTAGGCCTAAGTCCAGAACTCTTGACGGCATCTCCTGTTACCAACATGGCGGCCCCTTCAACGTCTGCGAATCTTCCTCCGGCCCAGGCGACTCACCCTTACCAGGTAACTCTTGAGACTCCTCGTGTTCCCGAAGTCTTCCGTGGAGAACCGTATGAAGATGTCGAGGACTGGCTCGACCAAATCGAGCGGACCGCTGTGGTGAATCGTTGGAGCGTGCAAGAAAAACTTGGCCGTGCCTACTTCGCAATGGAAAATAGCGCTCGCACATGGTACGAGAACAGGGAGCCTACTTCCAAATCTGGGACAAGTTCCGCCAAAAGCTTCTCGAGACATTTCTGAGTGCGGACTGACGGGATCTCGCACAACAGATGATCGAAGCCCGCATGCAAAAGCCGAACGAAAGCGTGGCCATGTTCGCTGAAGATATGGCCCGTCTATTTCGCCGCGCTGACCCTGACATGCCCGAGGCAAGGAAAGTTCGTCATCTGATGCGGGGAGTTAAGGAACCGCTTTTCGCCGGCCTTGTACGAAATCCGCCAACAACAGTGGTTGAATTCATCAAAGAGGCGACTGTCATTGATTGGGCGCTCCGGCAAAGATGCCGCCACTTTGACCACCTGCCCGACCAAACGCCTGTTGGTGCCGCCGCTCAAAACGCTGCCGTTTTCGAAAACTCTTTACGGCAAATGATTCGACAAATCCTGTGGGAAGAGCTGCGGGCCCTCGGCCTTCCGTCTACGATTTCCCAGTTGCTTCTCTTGCAGAAATCGTGCGCCAGGAACTACGGCAAGCCTTTCCATCACCGGCGCCACCACCCGAACCACGTCCACTGACCTATGCCGATGCCGTCCGCCGTCATCCGCCTGCCCCAGAAGAAGCACCCTTTCAGCCACGGCCCGTTACCTTGCCGTGGTGGCAGCGTGAACCTGTGCGGCGACCACCAGTACGTCGGACCGACTTGTGGCGCACTGCCGATCGTCGACCCCTTTGTTTCCACTGCGGCGAACCAGGCCACATCTCGCGCTACTGCCGTCATCGCGAAACCCGGTTTGGAAACTTTTCTCGGCCCGCTTCTTTTTATTCTGAAGATTCTTGTGACCATGGTGCTGATCACCTACCGACCAACCAAGCATCTTCACCAAGTCGTCGTTGGCGGTCTCCCTCACCTGCACGAGGTCAGAATTCCCCGAATCGCCAACGATACGCGGACGCCATCAGAAACCGCTCCCCAAGCCCGTGCCATGAAAACTAACTGCCGCGACCTCCGGGGGCAAGGTTGCCAATTGCCGAGACGCCAAAAAGACCCCCTTGCCTCTACACAAAGACGACGTGACGATGGTGATGACGAAGACAACGACAACCACGAGTACTAATGCCAATGAATTTGTACGTGCCGACCTCAGCGTTATTATAGACGGACACCACGTAACAGCACTGGTTGACACTGGTGCTGACTTCTCTATTATGCGACAAGAGCTCGCCGACCGCCTTAAGAAGGTTAAGACGCCGTGGAGTGGGCCGAGCATAAGGAGTGCTGGTGGGCAGCTAATGACGCCAACCGGTAAATGCACCGCTCGGCTCGTAATCGATGGTTCGAACTTCGTCGCCACTTTTGTCATCTTACCGGACTGTTGTAGAGAGTTTATTTTGGGTATGGATTTTCTGCGAGAGTACGGTGCTGTCATCAACATCCCAGAAAATATCGTCACCTTTTCCGCCCATCCTTACGTCGACGCCACCACTGAAGAACAACTGCAACGTTTACGTGTAGCCGATGATGTGATGCTCCTGCCAAGATCTTGCTGCCTTGTGTCGGTGTTGTGTGAACGGCCGTGCCGTAATGAGGTGATAGCGGAGCGAATAGACACGCTATTGCTTACGCAACGTGTTTCAATAGCGAGAGGCATTCTGGCACTAATTGATGGGCGGGTAGAAGTCCTCATTACCAACTTCAGCAACGAGCGTCGTCACATCCTGAAGGGCACGGCGATTGCCGACTACGATGACGTGGACCAAGCCAGAGATTGCTTCGCTTTGCAACCGGATGAGGCGACCATCCCAGCCTCGACACATTTGTCTGTCAACATTTGCTCAACCCTGTCAGCCTCGGAAAAACAGCGCCTACTAGAGCTTATACACCAGTTCAAATATTTTTTTTCGGGCACGTCGAAAACCAAGCAAACACCACTGACCCGGCACCGAGTCCTCATTGAAGAAAATACGAGACCGATCCATCAAAACCCATACCCTGTGGCTCCGAAAGAACGTGAGGAGATCCAGAAGCAAGTTCAGAAGATGCTCCAAGATGACGTAATACAGCCTTCCAAGAGTCCCTGGGCATCCCCCGTGGTTTTGGTTAAAAAGAAAGACGGCAGCTTGCGTTTCTGTATAGATTACCGCAAGTTAAACGAAGTAACGAAGAAAGACGTCTACCCACTGCCACGTATAGATGACCCTCTTGATCGGCTGCGGCATGCACGCTATTTCTCATCGATGGACCTGCGAAGTGGCTATTGGCAAATAGACGTCAATGAGCGAGACCAAGAGAAAACTGCTTTCGTGACGCCCGACGGTCTTTATGAATTTAAAGTGCTTCCATTCGGGTTATGCTCAGCGGCAGCCACTTTTCAGCGTTTAATGGACACTGTGATATCAGGACTTAAGTGGCAGACATGCTTGGTTTATCTAGACGACGTTGTCGTCTTCTCATCTACATTCGAGGAACACCTAAGTCGATTATTCGGAGTTCTACAAGCTATACGTTCGGCTGGCCTGACTTTAAAGCCAGAGAAGTGCCATTTCGGTTTCAACGAACTTCGCTTCTTACGCCACGTGGTCAGCCACGAAGATGTTCGACCTGACCCGGGCAAAATCGACGCTGTCGCAAAGATTCCCGCACCGCATGACAAAAGAGCAGTGAGACACTTCTCAGGCCTCTGCGCTTATTACCGACGATTCATCGCTAACTTTTCGTCTATTGCGGCGCCTCTGACGTGGCTCACACGAGAGGATGTTCCCTTTCTTTGGAGCGAAAAGGAACAAACAGCGTTCAACGAATTACGCCAACGCCTCCAAACACCTCCGGTTCTTGCGCACTTTGACCAGGAAGCGCCAACAGCACTTCCCACCGACGCAAGCAATGTAGGCCTGGGCGCCGTACTGATACAATGGCAAGATAACTCCGAGAAAGTGATAGCCTATACCAGCAGAGCTTTCTCTCGCTAGGAAGAGAACTACTCGACTACCGAGAAAGAGTGCCTCGCCGTGGTTTGGGCGGTTCTCAAATTTTGACCGTATCTGTACGGCCGCTCATTCAAGGTCGTCAGTGATCACCACTCGCTTTGCTGGCTCACTAGCTTGAAAGACCCATCCGGCTGTTTAGCACGCTGGAGCCTTCGGCTTCAGGAGTTTGATATGACCATTATTTATAAATCAGGGAAGAAGCACACCGACGCAGACTGTCTCTCGCGGTCACCCGTCGAGCCTGCCGCTGTAATGACGAGTCTATGGACGCCGCGATCTTGGGAGTCATCAACGCGGCCACTATCTCACAAGAGCAGCGCAGTGACCCTGACCTGCTTTCGCTTATCGATTTCTTAGAAGGACGACGGGAAGACGTGCCGCGAATTTTCGCGAGAAGAGTGCCATCTTTTTGTTTAAGGAACGACGTCCTATACAAGAAAAACTTTTCTCCCACCGGCAGCCCATACTTGCTCGTCGTCCCTGCATCAATGCGAAAAGAAATTCTGGAAGCCTGCCATGATGAAGTCACCTCTGGTCATCTTGGTTACACTCGAACATTGTCCCGTCTGCAAAACAGTTACTACTGGCCTAACCTGCATGCTGCTGTGAAACATCACGTCCAAACATGTGCCGACTGTCAAAGACGCAAAGCACCAACCGGCAGGCCGGCAGGCTTATCACATTACGTTCAAGTACCAGCAAAGCCATTCGCCCAAATCGGAATGGATTTCCTGGGCCGATTCCCAACTTCTACCACAGGAAACAGATGGATCATTGTCGCCACCGATTACTTACTTGTCTCGCTGCGCAGAAACTAAAGCCATGCCGAGGGCCACAGCAGCAGAAGCGGCTCATTTCTTCATAGAAAACGTCGTCCTTCGGCACGGTGTTCCAACAGTTCTCATCACGGATAGAGGAACTGCGTTCGTGGCAGAACTTTTGCAGTCGGTTCTCGGGCTCAGTGGTACAGCTCACCGGAGAACAACGGCGTACCACCCACAAACGAACGGACTAACAGAGCGGCTTAATAAGACCCTCGCAGACATGCTCTGCATGTATGTCGACACAGAACACAAGAACTGGGACGAAATCTTGCCTTATGTGACCTTTGCCTATATTAATGCCCGGCAGGAAACTACCGGAATGACGCCGTTTAGTTTAATACACGGGCGTGAAGTCACTACAACGTTGGACGCTATGCTGCCGCACGAGTGTGACGACACTTACGTTGACGCCGAAGAATTTGGTCAGCGTACCAAAAAAGCCCGACAGCTAGCCCACGTGCGTATTTGTCACCAGCAACACAAATATGCGAAACGGTACGACCTACGACATAAATTGGTAACCTACAAACCAGGCGACAAGGTATGGGTCTGGATTCCAATACGTCGACGCGGACTTTCAGAAAAGCTAATACGACGATACTTTGGCCCATATCGAGTCATCCGACGATGGAATGACATCAACTACGAAGTTATTTTTGACGGCGATTGCAGTTCCAGTCGCCGAAACTGCTCACTCGAAATCGTGCATGTCATCCGGATGAAACCCTACTTGTCAAGCTAACTCTCATTTGTCCTGTGCGTGCCGGTGCATATGTGCGTTTTTATAAGTAGAGTGCCTTGGCTGCGCATCGGGGCGATGCCATTTTTAGATGGAGGCAAATATCACGTGCGTCCCGCGAAAAACACGAAGGCGACAGCGCATACGCGCATCTGCACGCTTTTATGCAGAACGCAACAACAAGAAAGATGAGGAACTCTCTCTCGCGCGGTTAACAAAAAGGCCGACCCGCTGCTGTTTTCTCAGCGTCTTCGAGTACGACCTCTCTGTTGACGTCGCGACAATATTAAATTGATATGATATTCAGCCTAATTAAGTGTGCGTAAACTTGACACAGCGTGCTGTAGGTGCGGTTCTCGAAGCATGCAATTACGCCTGGGTAAATACATTTTGTCATGATTGGCAGAATAGCCGTACCTTAGCTGTGCAAGCGCTAGGTTGAGCAGTAGTTCACTCGTTCGAGCGCAATTTTGGTGGTACTGCTTGTTCTCCCCTGTTCACCTATCATTGCATTGTTCTTGTTTTTTAAGAATTGTGGGGGCTGCAGCCCGCTTTGGAGTTAAAACTTCGCCGAATACCTTTACGTCTACAAACATTCTAAAACGAAGTTCTACCACTACTTCTAATGACACTTTCGAATACAAGTGTAACGCTTCATCTGATATCATAAATTCTTTATGTCCTCGCTGCAGATTTACAAGTGACCTGTCGTATGTGCAGTGTATGAATACCTAATTTATTTTTTAACACACAATAAGGTTATACTTCACAGTAGCGCGCCTAAGGCGTGCATATGTTGCTGCTGACATGCAAACTTAGAGATTGTATCTATCTAATAATGAACAAATCTAAACTGCCATTTTTTGAAGAAGTACACATCAAACCAATTGAACAATATCAAAAATAATGTTCACCAAGTGATTGTTGTTGGCTTGCACCGACGTCACTAAAACCACCTTGTTGGTACTAAGACCACAAGGTAGGATGCAAGATTGATGACGTCGTATTGAATGTTATTGTCACATGATTGGCAAGGTAAATTGTTATTAGCATACAGAAGCCAATAACGTCGTGGCCTCATCGTTATCCTAATGAAGCAGGTTAGGCACAATGTATTTCTGCTGCATTTACGTCATGTTGGGAAACCATTACAATATGTAGCTATCTGTAGTGCCTGAGATCCTGGTTGCCGGTCATGATTGCAGAAGCTTGCCTGCTTTATTGTGATGGCAATTGGTTCAAGATTGATGTTTTGTCTTAGCGTTTCCACTTTTCCCCCTTATGGTCATTAGACAGCTTGTGCTGTTTGATGAGAAGTGAGGAGTAGTGCCTTTTTAGCCAACCAGAACAATATAGATCAATGATCACTATGAAGCAGCACACAATATTTATTTAGGGAACTCAATTTCAGGCAAATTATAAACGTCCGAATGTTAGCCGTTTGAAGGAAGCTCCTTTGGTTGAACTCAAGAGAAGAAACGGTAGAGAAGAAAAGGCAGGGAGGTTAGCCAGACCAGCAAAGCCAGTCTGCCACCCTACACGGGGGAATAGGGATATTGAACTCCTGTCGCAGTGATCTATTCGCTAAGGTACTCGGTTTCTGACCCGAAGGTCGCAGGGTGATATTCCCGCTTTGGTGGCGGCTTTTTCGATTGAGGTGAAAATGCTGTAGGCCTGTGTTCTCAGATTTAGGTGCACGTTAAAGAACCCCAGGTTGTCGAATTTTCTGGAGCCCTCCCCTACCTTGGTAAAAATTCATGTGTCAGTATTCCTTTAATT
Organism: Rhipicephalus microplus; assembly: GCF_043290135.1. Classification (NCBI taxonomy): domain Eukaryota; kingdom Metazoa; phylum Arthropoda; class Arachnida; order Ixodida; family Ixodidae; genus Rhipicephalus; species Rhipicephalus microplus. Next base: position 133,240,190 of record NC_134707.1, read on the forward strand.
TTATGCTTTAACTGCAGTGGATGCATATGCGCATACTGATATGTATATGCAGTGGTATTGCAATTTCACGCAATAAAATATTCATATGATGCATATTGCATGGCATTTACCTAAAAAACACATCACATGGGTATCATAACTAAAGAAATGCAAATGTGCCTCTATGGATGCACTCGTGCATACCTTCGGTCAGCTTCAAGAACAGAATTTATTGATCGCAGGCAACAGCTTCACTCACGCATGCTTATCTTTCAATTACGTGCAGTCGATACAGCTAAAAGGGGGTGTCTTCGTTGAAGAGTTCCAAATTTATCTTCGTGCACGAGCGAGCTATAAAGTTGAATGAAAATTCACATGTATGACATCGACATGAAAAGCTTTGCAACAGCATGTTTTTTGTTGTATTTATACTGTAGCATGCTTTTTTGTATTTCTCAGTTGCGTGCCACTAAATATATGTTGGCCATGCGTTTCTGGCCGTTCACTGCAATTTTGCAAGCAGCGCATGCAGCCTAGAAAAACCTCACTAAAATCATTTTTTTTTGCACCGGTGCACAAATTCTTCGGCACGGTCTTTCATTTTATGTGAGTGAGGCTGCTCAAGGAAAGTTCCTTACAAGGTCAAGGAGCCCAAGCACCATCAATCTCTGAACTATTGTTCCAAGCATCAGCTCTGTTCACCCTGCTCATCTGCTGTGCCTCACCAAGCTACTGGACGCTGCTTACTTATATGAAGTGCTCTCCATATTCCCGTCAGTTTGGCAGCAGTGTGTGTAGTCTTCAGAGTGTTTGTCAAAGTCATTTTTGCACAGATGAGACACTTATTTCTTGCTTTAGTTGTGTTAGTATTACTGCATGCACTCCTTCCAAGCAAGAGCAACAATGTTTCCTGTGAATTGTTTGTCATTGTAAGCAGAGGATTTTAAGCACAAAATTCAAGCTGAACTTTGGTCCTTCAAGTAGTGTGGAACGAAGGTGGTGACAGTGTCAACGCGCTCTCATTAAAGATAAAGGTTTTGGATGAAGAGCCTGTCGCACCTTGAAACGATCCCAAAAAACTTCCAGGTGAAAGTAAGCAACTTATGATGAAAATTGAAAAATTTACACTGTATTCAAGGTTGAACTATCTGACATCAAAGGTGTCCCAGATGAGGGTTTTCTTTTGACGTTGTTCAAAATTTTTGTGCGATGATGAAAACACCATTACTCGTGATGGTATTGACACTACAGACAGAGTAGGAACAAACAAACGTTGTTTGAAAAAAAGTAGTAGTGCGTTATGCCTGATGTCACAAATGAAATTTTCTTGATAAGACAAAGAACTTACGTCTGTCTACAGTGGCCTTTAATTTTAGATTATGTAGTCCTATTTGTGTCAACGAACACTTGACAGGACAAGGTAAGCAGTTAGTGAGAGCACGAAGGCAAAAAAGTAGGATGGTGGTTCATTTGGATGCAAGGCACAAAACTTATAGCAAGAAATGAAAACATTAGCACTTCAGAGCCACACTTTTCTTGAGATTGGCTATGTCAGTAAACTATGACTGACATGGCAGAATTTTGATACCTATACAGCTAAAAAGGCCACCTGCTATCTTCAATGCGCTTACCTTAAATGCTCTTAGCATTGCAAATAAGACTTGTAGCCAGTGTCTCTATTTCGATGACATGTCGGTAAATTTTGATGCCATTCTTTTGACTTATACCTTGTATTTTTCGTGCAATATGGCCCACCAAAACTACCAGGGTAGAATTAACTTGGCATTGTGTGTTTCAAGAAATGGGGAAGAGGAATATCGCTGTACATCAAAAGTTAATTTTTGGCCAATGTCAATGGACTTTTGTGTGTTAAGCCCTCTGTTGAGTGTCTAGTAGTACGACTTGGGGGTTTCGTTTTGCAGCAATTAGCACGCCTTCGTTAGGTCATAAGTAGGAATTCTTTGAGTTTCTGGAAACTAGGTAACTTGACTTTTTGGTCACAGATGCACAGACGATTTTTCACTCACAGCCAACCGGGCAGACGCTGGCGGCGGGTTTTCTACGACACGGGCTCTTCAACGCTATCATGTTAAAAAGCTGACATAGGCAGCATTGACCAAATGAATGCAAAGAATAAAGTCAAGTGTCCCAGCAGGAATTGAAACCTAGTATTCTGCTTGGCAATTAAGTATTCTACCACAGAATCATGCCCGGCCTCGGTTATACTTTCCTAATAGTCTCCAATGTTTGTGTAACATCAACTGTCGTTGCAGTACTGGCTATCAAATTTTATAACCATCACATATGCACTCCTATGTGCAGCCGTGAGGTCGAATTAAAGTCAATTGTACTCAGGCACCATCCGGTGAAGTATTTGTGTAGCAGTGTTAAGGGCTACCATCCTCGCGAGTGCCAGCGCAAACACCAATGCTTCATACCAGCCTACCACTTCTAGTGTGTCTAATATCCATGTTTCTGTTGGCATTGTTGCAAAACAGCAAATAACTGCTACTTTTGTCATGGGTGTAACATCTCCCCATAACAAATGAAACATATGCGGCTGTTTAACGTGTGTGTGTGTGACAATTTGTACATATATTGAGCTCCACTTCATAAGAGCGCTCAATAAAAAATTTAAATACATTCACCTTGCAACCACGTGTTTCGCATAACATTGATTCCAAACGTATGTGGGATCTGCCGAATTTTTAGCATCAATTTTGTAACCTAAATGCTACCATAAACAATTATTTATTGAACATTAAATGCTGGACTGCATCATACTAAGCTTTAGGTATTAAGAAAACTGAATATATTCATGTCTACAGCATACCTAACAGGGAAATACTAGTACTACATACATGACACACTATTGTAGAGCTAGACTACAATATTGCTTACTGGCACTTCAAAAACCCTAATCAACTTCAGTGCCTTATTCGGTTTGTTCAAATCCAATGTGTGCAATGAATAACTTTTTTACTCTAACCTAACTCAAGTTTCACGTGTGCATCATGCTGAATCATTGCTCAGATGTTTGTTGTATATATATTTCCTTTCTATTATGCTGTTTGTTTTTGTATGTGAAATCTGTTGTACGTGCTACCCTCTGTAGGCCCCCAGGTACTGTCAAGTTGTTTACACAGCTTTTTGCCTTGGGGACCTCCAACAAGAATGTTTTCCGTTGAAAACAAAGTGGATTTTGATGCTGACTTCTACTCACACAGAACTACGAACACTCCACCATGACAAAGCGTATTGTATCTTGGACAGTCTGTCTTGTGAAACTCGTGGTGATTACTTCTGTCATTATTTTAGGCTTCCGGGTGCGGATGTGCTGTAGAGAAGGGGCGCCCTCACCACACGTCTGTAAAAGGAACCAAAGTCGCCTGGGCAGCTGAAGATGAATTGTGCAAGGGTTTGAATGATCACATTGTATTATTCCAACAGCACTTGCATAACCTTGTCAATATTTGTGATTTTGTAACACACAAGATTAGAAGCACACACACAAATATAAAAGGAGAGCTTTAAATATTCCTTGAGCAAGTTTGTAGTCAAAGCTTTTAGCATGATGACCAAAGCATGTTATATAAGCCCACATGTTTTACTACACACCTTCTTTCCTATCCATTTTCTTTTCCAATTGTGTGGGCACTGACAAAACCCTCAATAGGCGCCTTTAACCTGCTGGTGCCTCTAACTTATATTTTGTTGTTCTAAATAATTCATTTTTTACCTACTACGCAAGGAGGGAAGTCAGAATGTTAAAAGTTAAAAAAGAAGTCTCTTCACAAAAAAGATGTCTACTAATAAGAAAAAAAGATTTGAAAACAGAAGCTTTATCCTCACTCACACAGATCTCAACATTACAATTGATGCAGTAGGTCATAGCTCATGTTTACTATTGTCAATGTTTTTGGGTTGTTTGCTATGTACAATAATATAGTGACTATTTGCATCATGTTAATTTATTTGTCATAAATTTTTGTTGGGGCCTAATATCTTGCATTCTCACATGCATAAAAGCTCACGTCTGCTACACATAATTTAAAGAGCGCAATCAGGTAAGGTTCCGTATTTAGTGCATAGTATCTGTGTGTCGTTGAAAGTGAGTAGATGGCTTTTGAAATAATCACCAGTATTCGAAACTCATGAATTTTCAATTTACAGGCATGCATGTCTGTATAGTGACCAAGCATCCATAAATTGTGCATGCATGTGTGCAGGAAGGGGTCTTGAATAGATTACATTCATTCTGGACCACAAATGGGTTGCACAGGCCATATACACACTCTGGGATCAATTTCATGATTATTGAAACACACATAATTATTCAATATTGTTTGCTTTAAGGTATATATTTACATATTGTCTACTTCCACCTTGAACATTACACCATGCATCCGGCACTCTGCTGAGCGCTTCTCGAGAGCATTTTGATAACTATAGTACACAAACGTACAGACAGCTGTAAGTGGGGCCTCCACTTTGTTGACTGCTGGAGAACGGTGGCTTCGCCAAATCACACTTCCTTTGTGGGGAAGCTAACTTTGCTCTTGCAACAGTACAAGCTTACCTAAAATTCGACACTGTTCTCAAGAAATGTAGTATGTGCAGCTTGTTCTATCCAGAGCAGCAAAAAACAAAAACCCGAGGAGCGGCACCTGGACAGGGTAAGGCACAATTGCAGCACTTCTCGATAACTTGCCTACACATAGAGAAAGCAAAACACTGCACATAAATTACCAGTAGCTTCACTGCAGAGACACCGTGTTTTTAAAAGACAATGATGCAAAAGCCCCACCTAGGCTGTCACTGTGTTTCAGTGCTAGTTTCATAAGCGCCTGCGGTAGGCACTCTGTGGAGGGCCAGCCGCGTGCATGGTGCACGTGTTCAGGGTGGAATGGACGACTTAGTACATGTGTTCAAGTACTAACAAACCGTATGTGGGCTGTCACTCAGCACTGTCTACAGAGTATACAGCAATCTGCATTTTTAGCCATCTCCAGCGTCAATCCTAGATTTGGCCCACTCGGACGTCAATGTGGAGCACCCTTCCAGAACCCATTTGAAAGGGTGTTTTGACACCACAGCACCTTTTTTAAAGGATGCACTCGTTACACCCTTTAAAATTTTTGCTCTGCACTCTTTTCTTAAGGATGCTGAGATCTGCACCCTTTTTCAGCACCCTTTTTTGAACACCCAATAGGGAGCAAAGGGTGCTCGTCTGGCGACAAGCTCACTTATACTCTTTAGGGTGAGATTTAGTTTAGTGTGTACGGGCCCCTTCCTGAAGCAGCCAGGAAGACTCGGATCCTGACATCAACTACAGCAACCATGACCACCCCCGTGCAGCCTGCCCCAGTCATTCTCCGGCAGCCCAAGGAACCCCCAAAGTTCCATGGATTGTCAGGCGAAGACCCGGAAAGCTGGATCGAAAGCGATGTCCGAGTCGCCGCCTTGAACTGCTGGGACCCTGAGGAAAAATTACGCCGTGTCTATTTCTTCTTAAAAGACGCCACGAAGACGTAGTATGAAAATCACGAATCCACACTACGAACCTGGGAACTCTTTCATACGAGGTTCCTGCGCACGTTCACGAGCGTCGTTCGCAAGGAAAGGGCTGCCGCATTGCTGAAGGCAAGGGTGCAACTTCCTAATGAAAGCGTAACCCTCTTCGTCGAAGAGATGACCCGGCTATTTCGACACGCAGACTCCAACATGGCTGAGTAAAAGAAGCCCCGGTTCCTCATGCGCGAAGTGAAGCAGGAGGTGTTTGCGGGACTTCTCCGGAACCCGCCAAAGACTGTCAGCGAATTTCTTGCCGAGGCCACAACCATAGAGAAGGCGTTTGAGATGTGCACGACGCAATACAACCGCCGCGCCTTAATGAACTGCGCTGATGCCTTCAGTACCGACGACCTGCGTGAGACAATTCAAGCGGTCGTACGGAAGGAGCTGCGGAAGTTGTTGCCTTCAATGCAGACTCAAGCTAATTCGATCGCTGACATTGTCCGCGAAAAAGTTTGGCAGTCGCTTGGAATCGCAAAAGCACTGCAGCTTGAACCGGATGCAATGAGCTACGCCAATGTACTGCGCCGCTACGCTCCTCCATGCCCTCGTCAGGACACAGCCCCACCGCAGTTCTTACGCCAGGCAACGCCGCCACCACTGTCGACGCCATGCCGCCCGCCGGCCGGCCAACGCTGCGCTTCAAGGAAGACTGACGTCTGGCGCACCCCTGACCACCGCACACTGTGCTACCCCTGCGGCGTGGCCGGGCACACTTACCGCCGTTGTCAGTACCAACAGATTGGACTGCGTGGCTTCACCATCCATGCACCACGCCCGCAGCCAGGGGAACTGCCACGTGACATCACCGACTAGCTGAAAAAAACTCAGTGGACACCACGAAGTCCTTCCCGTTCAGTCCTTCCCGGTGACATGCGGCGGCCCGCCGCATGTCACCGCACCACCGACAGTACACTGGCCCAACGCGGGGTCGGTCTCCTAGCCCTCATCCGGGAAACTAAGGCAGCAACCGATGGAGGTGCGATTGCTGTGCGACGAACTACCGAAGATCCTCCGACGACGACGACACCACGATGGAGTTTTTTGAGCACGACGCCAACAAGGGAAAGTCCTGACGGCGAAATCTCTTTACCGAAGGTGACCTGACGACGCAACATGGAAATAAGGGAACAAGCCTACGCAACCTTGACCCGACGCCACGCCCTAAGTGTAACGCGAGACGGCGAACTAGCGACCTCGACGTTCATAACAACGGCCACAGTGTGACCGCTCTCGTCGATACTTGAGCTGACTATTCTGTCAACAGTGGGCCATTCGCCACGAAGTTGAAGAAAGTTAGGACAGCTTGGGAAGGCCCTGAAATCCGCACAGCCAGAGGCCATCTCGTAACGCCTGCAGGAATATGCACATGAGTTACCATTAACGGTCGTATTTCTCCTGCAGACTTCGTAGTCCTACAGCGTTGCTCGAGAGATGACATCCTTGGCTTGGACTTCTTATGCGTCCATAGTGCTATCATCAACCTAAGAACAAAGTCGATAACGTTATTCACAGAAGAAGCACTACCACCACACACGCAGTCAGCAAACCATGCCTTGAATGTGCTGGAAGAACAAGTCATCATTCCGCCTCGCTCCAGCGTCATTATTTCAGTCGGCGCTCCTAAATAACCTGATTCGGAAGGCGTCGTAGAAGCCAGTCAGCATGTGTTAGTCACCCGCCATATTTGCGTCGCAAAATGAATTTCAGAGCTACGGGGAGGCAAAGCAATGGTTATGCTCACAAATTTCAGCAATGAATACAAACATGTGAACAAAGGAATGACGGTTGCATACATTGAAGAAATCGTGGAAACCACCATGCCCTATTGAAAATCCTGGGTTGGTGGATGCTGGAATGGTTGGTGGATATGGTGGAAAGAATAGTGGATATGGTGGAAATATTAGTGGATATGGTGGAAACTGTAGTGGGCATAATGGCTGATGACTGCGAAAGTGGAAAAAGTGATGGCACATGGTGATGGTGGTGGTGGCAGTGGCGAGCCAATGGTGGTGACGGTGGAAAATGCCGGCTCAAGGTGGCGAGCCGAAACGTGTTTGGTGGAAGGCTTGGTGAGCAAGGTGGATGACGGGGGCATGGTGGAAGCTTGGCGGAAGATGGTGGCATGATGAAAAGCACAGAACAGTATGCGAAATCACTTATTTGTAGTGTTTCATTCTTGAATGCGCAGAGATATATGTTTACGGTCAAAAGAAACCAACGCTACTCAGTACGCTTTCTAGCACGTTTATTTTTTTAAGCGGTGGTGCTAACAATGCTTCAATTCTTTAGAAGCGCAGAATATGCGGCCGTGAATATGTTTACATTTCGCGCATGTACATACATCAGTTTGACATCCACAATGTGTTTCTTTGTTGTGATGTTTAGAAGACTAGAGGCGTCACTGTGAATAGCGATAAACTCTACCTGCTCCTCAGTCCACGTAGTTGTTTTTTTTCCTTGCCGTTGTAAATTGTAACAAAAACATAGCGCTGTTGTAATTATCGCAGCGGCGATTGTTACAGGCAGGAGTTGTTCTTGTTCATCGAATGTGCAAATTTTAGCAGATGCAGATCGCGTCCCTTTCATATAACCAACAAACAGAACCGAAGTAACAGTGACTTCCATACTTGACTACCGCTTTAACACCCACATTGCCAACTGTCGGCGTGAATAACCTTTTTTCCGAACCTGGTTACCGAAAGCCATATTCGCTTCTGCCTGGTCACGATGTATTATTTCGTGTACGTAGAATGTGTATATCTTCTTCAGCGAAAACATTTTTCTTTACACTGCACACTTCCCCGTAGCCAGTGAAAACGTGGCTGAATAAAAAATCAATATACGTACCCTGGACAGTGAATTGTAGACTCTGCAACCAACCTGAGACTATAAAGCATTGTTTTATTAATTGTCGTGACGCTTTTTATTGTGGGACATTCTAAAAAGAACGTTAAGAAAAGAACTTCCAATCACAGCCCATGGTATTGAAATATTGCATCTTGAAATATCGCATCATAATTGAGAAAAACGCCAGACCACTCCGCCAGGGTCCGTACAGTGGTTCGACGCGAGAACGCGAGGCCGTAAAGACACAAATTGACGAAGTGCTATGGCACGACATCATCCAGCTGTCTAAGAGTCCGTGGGCGTCCCCAGTGGTGTTGGAGAAAAAAAAAAGATGGTAGCCTACGTTTCTGCGTCGATTATCACCACCTGAACAAAATCACAAAAGGGCGTGTATCCTCTCCCACGAATAGACGACGCACTATATCGGCTCCATTACGCCAAGTACTTTTTGTCAATGGTCCCCAAGACTGGCTATTGGCAAATCAAAGTCGACGAAATATATCGAGAGAAGATGGCGTTTATAACACCAGACGGCCTACTCGAGTTCAAGGTGATGCCCTTCGGTCTTTCCTCAGCGCCAGCAATTTGTCAACGCGTTATGGATACAGTACTGGCAAGATTGACGTGGCAGGCTTGTCTTGTGAACATAGACGATTTCGTCATGTTTTCTTCAAATTTCGATGAGCACCTTCGTCGCCTTGAAGCAGTACTTTTTGCCATCAAGACGTCCGGACTCACACTGAAACCATAAAAGTGCAGATTTGCGTACGAGGAGCTCTTTTTCTTTGAGGACACGATTAGCAAGCCTGGAGTTCGTCCCGATCCACGGAAAACAGCAGCCATCGCCGACTTCCCGCCACCCACTGACAAGAAGGCGGTGCGCCGATGTCTGGGACTGCGCGCCTAATATAGGCAGTTCGTGGAAAACATCACCTGCACATTCGATTCACTCACTAACCTTACCAAGGCCGACGTGGAGTTCAAGTGGGAAACGCCGCAGAAGCAAGCTTTCCAGGAGCTTAAACATCGCTTGCAGATGCATCCGTTACTTGCCCATTTCGGTGAATTCACCGTGACAGAAATACTCACTTCCGCAAGCAGCGTAGGTCTCGGCGCTGTTCTTGTGCAGAGGGCTGACGGACTTGAAAGGGTTATTAGTTACGCAAGCCTATTGCTATCCAAAGCAGAAGCCAATTATTCTACACCATTAAAGGAGTGCCTCGCCATCATCTGGGCTACGTCGAAATTTCGACCCTACCTCTACGGCACGCTCTTGAAAGTTGTGAGCGACCACTAAACTTTGTGTTGGCTAGCTACCACGAAGGACACTTCAGGTCACCTCGCACGATGGAGCCTGAGACTTCACGAATATGACATTACCATCGTCAAGCCCGGCAAGAAACACTCCGACGCTGACTGTCTCTGTCGTGCGCCTGTCGACCAACCACTGCCCAACGACGTGGATGACGACTTCTTGGGAACGATAACTGCCGACGACTTCGCTGAACGACAGCGAGTCAACCCGGCACTTAAGGCCCTGATAGAATACCTCGAAGGCAGGAACACCGAATTCCTGAAGGTATTTAAGCGCCCACTTGCGTCGTTCTTCCTACGGAACGGTCTTCTCCAAAAGAAAAAACTTCTCACCGCTCCGAGCCGAGTACCTCCTTGTGGTGCCTTCAGCTCTGCGGCCACAACTCCTGCAGGCCCTGCGCGACGATCCCACGGCAGTACACCTCGGTGTTTCTCACATCCTCGCGAAAATACAAGAAAGGTACTATTGACCACGTCTCACCACCGACGTCACTCGTCATGTGAAGACATGCCGGGGTTGTCATCGACGCAAGGCACCCCCGACAAGCCGAGCAGGGCTTCTGCAGCCAATTGAACCACCTCGCCGACCATTCCGGTAGATTGGTATGAACCTACTGGGCCGTTCCCGACGTCGGCTTTCGGAAACAAGTGAATCGTGGTAGCTACCGACTACCTCTCCCGCTACGCCGAGACAAAAGCCCTCTCCAATGGTAGTGAATCCGAGGTAGCTAAGTTCTTCGTCGAAAATATCGTCCTACGTCACGGCGCCCCGGAGGTCCTTATCACCGACAGAGGAACGGCATTTACGGCTGAGCTAACCCAGTTGATTTTGGCATACAGCCACACAAGCCAACGCCGCACGCCAGCGTACCACCCACAGACCACTTGCCTCACCTAGCGGCTGAACAAGACCATGGCCAACATGCTGGCCATGTACGTCGATGTCGAACACAAGACGTGAGATGCCATCCTTCCTTACGTGACCTTCGCATACAACACTGCCGTTCAAGAAACGACGCAGATGACGCCGTACAAACTGGTCTACGGAAGGACCCCGGCAACGACGCTCGACGCCTTGTTACCCAATGTCACCGACGAAGAAAACCTCGATGTGAGCAAGATCCTTCAACGTGCCGAGGAAGCCCGACAACTCGCACGCCTCCGTATCAAGAATCAACAGACGACCGACAGCCGCCATTACAAACTCCGACGACTCTTCGTGGAATACCAGCCCGGTGAACGTGTTTGGGTGTGGGCGCCGATACGCCAACGTGGCCTCAGTGAAAAGCTTCTGCGACGGTACTTCGGACCGTAAAGGGTGGTTCGACGTCTCGGCCCACTTGATTACGAGGTTGTCCCCGATGGCATCACCAACTCCCAAAGACGCCGACCGTGATCTGCAGTCGTCCATGTCGCAAGCCTCAAGCCGTTTCATACGCGTTAACAATCTGAAACTGTTTTTTGTATTATTGCTGTATTGTAATTTATTCAATGTACTTTCTTGCATTATTGCACTTTCATCTTTCATTAAAGCATCGGGACGATTCCTTTTTCACAAGGGGCAATGCCACGTTCTTGTTCTCAAGTTTTGTTATCGCCCCAATACACGTATTTCTGAGCGCAAACCGCGCCTGCAGTCTTCGAGAAGCGAATTATTTCGATAAGATCACGCCCACTCCGTGAACTATACAGATTATTCTAGAGCCTACGTCAACGCTAGCGATAAGGTCAGAACATGTATAAATGCCGTGTATGCACGTGTATAAATGCCGACGCGCTTTGCCGCTTGTCAGTTTATCGACGGCCGACGCTCCGTTCGTCGCTACCCGTGCAAGCCTGCTACTGCGACCCGACTTTCCGTTTACCGGGCACAGCTTCGCCGAAATAATCAGTTTAATTAAAGTGTCTAGAATGTACTGCCTAGTTTGCCGAGCGCGGGCTAGGAGATGGCCCCGCAGCTGATGACTGCCAGCAGCACCCGCATGGTGCCCTGCTATGCAAGTGGTTGCATTTGAGTTCAATTGTTGCGCTCCGCAAGCGCTGCGAAGCTTGCAGGAGGCAGAGCCGCGCGAGGCCAACTATTATTTTCCTGCAATTTTGGGATTGTTTTTTTAACATCATGATTTATTATAAGAACTACCTGACTGCTTTCACAGTACAGGCGCTTTGCAATACCAAATGAAAATCATTTCGTGGCATACATTTCGCCATCAGCTACTGCCCGCAAAAAAAAAGACGCAGATCCCACGTAATTTGGGAATCGATACTATACAAGGTGACTATGTTGTAATTTTTTATTAAGTGAGACATTACGAAGGGGCGCTAAATATATGCAAGAAATTGCATAGTTAACACTGGAACCAGCATTGGTGTTTTACGAAAATTTGGCTCTTTTTGCAAAGTATTTCGATGACCCTACGTTAAGAGGGTGATCGTGAGGGCACCCAGACGTAGGCGATTCGATAGATGAATAGATAGATAGATAAATAGATAGATTTATACATAGATAGATAAATAGATAGATAGATAGATAGATAGATAGATAGATAGATAAATGGATAGGTTTATAGATTGATAGATAGATTGATAGATAGATAGATGCTTAAAGTGGTTGCAGTACACAAAGAAATAATTTTGAAAACCACTGACAGTATAACCACCAGAGCTATTTTTTTAAAATTTGCTTCGTTCTTGAGAGCAAGAATTATCACAGAAGTCACTTAAACCGTTACCTCTTAGCCTGCATTCCGCTGGCATTCGAGTGCAAACAAAGAATGATAACATGCCAATGAATAATCTGACACTTGCCGCATATGATACTCAAAAAGTTGTTGGAAAGGGCGTCTGACGTTGACATGAGAAAAAAACTGTGCGAATGAAAATCGAATTTTCATTTTTTTAGATAAATAATATTATTTGAAATTTTGCCTAAACGGTGACATTATTCCCGAAACCGTTCACCCTAATCCAGAAAGATAGATCGGTGGAGTCACTCTCCGAATGTTTTTCTCCCACAACAGCCTTCAGATTCTGCCCTCTTGATTCTACTTTTTCATTCAGGAAACTGTGCTGAATCTGTTAGTGCAGGGAACAAGACACCTTTTCCTTGTTTGTCCGATAGCTTCTTTGACACAACGACACAATACACGTCATTTCTTTGCATTGCCGCTGAGCTTTTAACATTTCAGGGTGCTGCAGTGTACATAAGGCACCGCCGGACTTTACAGTAAATTAGGTGGCAGCTGTCGCACACTGATTTCAAACGTGGCGAGGCTCCGGCAGCAACAGGACGAGAGGAATTTCGCGCGTTCGTGCACCCTCTCGATACGCAGCGCCACTTGTGGCATCTGAGTGCAGTCAGCACATGCGCGGCCACCCTCTCTCGTAGGGAATGCGCGCGCTCAGCACACTAGGGAGTATATTTCTAGACACTGTAGTTTATAACCTTCAACGTACTCTCTGCTTCTTCGTCGACGTCGTGACCCCGTGACAATATATATATATATATATATATATATATATATATATATATATATATATATATATATATATATATATATATATATATATATATAACAGAGTCTAGGTCGAAACGTCGAAATAAACCACGTTGTGACCGCTCACAGAGGATCTACTGGACTATATGCAACGCTACGGCCACTCAACCACCATGCCTGCCTATATATATATATATATAGAGAGAGAGAGAGAACAAGGTTTAGGCGCTGCCATGCTGTTTGGCAGAATGTGGCAGCGCTCAATCACAATCTTGCTAAACGCAGAAACACAAAATATTGCGTTTTCTAGTTAGTCTTGTTGTCAAAAGATGGCGCTACAATCTACTCATTTCCGCCATTACAGCCAATGTTGTGTTCGGATTTTGATACATGGAGCTTATGGGAAGTTTTGCGACTCTTATGATTGAATAAATCTGTGCAGAGAGCCCATAGTGGTTCCTCATGATGATGATTTATGTTCGCCCATCATAGACCAACGCTTGTTTTATATAGCTGAGCTATTAAAGAGCAATTGCTGTTTTCAAGAAGACAACTCACCAACGTTGTCTTTTCAAACATGACATCATAGGCGGAGTGAAGTTCTAATTCGTTGAGTTTTGCGTAACGCCGATTTCCATCAGGCACAAGAGCAACATGACGTGGCACGACTCCTTTGTCCAGTATCTATAAAATCAGCCTCTCGTCCCATGTTAGTTGAATATCCCAAAGCCTCTTCCGATCTGTAAAAGCAAAAAAAAATTAGCTATCACCTTAACACAAGTCAGTTATGCACAGAATTTAAATAAATTAGCCAAACCTGATAGGCTTATTTTGTCCCCTCGGTTTGAAGTCTAGGACACACTTTACAAATACACAAGAAAATTTGACAAAAATGACAAATAATTAAACACGCATGGGCTCATTGACTGGTTGTTCAAAAAAAAGAAACAATATTATAAAAACACAGACACCCTATACATGTATAATATCTTCACAAAAATCAGTTTTGGGGGCTTTTTGTGGAGTATACGATTTTATTTCAGCTGAAAAAATGACAAAAAAAACGCTGATAAAGCAGGTTGTTAGGTAAAATAGTCACTATTCGTTATTTCCCAAGTGTGTTTTCTCCTGCGAATATTTTAGAGGTATTACATTTTGCTTAGTGTTGCGGTTTTTCAACACAACAGTGTTTTATGCCGAAGTCGACCAAGGCTCCGCTGACGTATTTCCAACACAGATATGACGTATTAAAATATATACTGGGAAATTTCAAAGCAAAAACGAGGTGGTAAAGTTCCGTAACGGGGCATCTAACCGGCACCCTCTAACCTCGCAGCTTGTGACACAGCCCACTTAGCTACGGAACGGACAATCTCAGGCAGGATAACGGCAAGCCATATATATATACACACTATGTACCCTTGACAATTCCTATAGCACCCCAACTTCTCTGCGTATTTGTCATCAGTTGTGAGATGGCACTACGGGCTCGCGTTGCGTACAGTAAATTTATAAGCTCCCTATGGAAGCAGAGCAGCATATAGGTCTGCCATCTTGGCTGGTTATCAACCACTGTTATGTGACCAAGCCACGCTTTGTTTGTTTTTTTCTGGCGACTTGCTTAAGCTCGTCGTTGATCAAGGAAGCGTGTCGACGAGTGACAGACGACGGGTCTGGCGTCTCAAAAACCAGCGAAGAAAGAGGAAACACCTGATTTTAAAACTACCACGGGAGCTCAAAAGCATTTTTATTGGTTAAAACTGTATGAACATTCTCGGTTAGATTTGGCCGACGGCGTCGACGAAGGTGTCGCCGTCACTCACCGTATAGGTATATGTATCTATATAGGTGAAAACGCAAGAACAAAAAGCGATCTAGAAGAAGACTCTGGCGTGCAGAATCGAATGGGTCAATTGCGAAGTGTGAGTATGAGGTGTTAGCCACTGAGAAACAAAGGAGCACCTCCTTGAACGTTCAAACGGCAAGCAATTTATATATATCTCTTACCGCTGGTGAGCGGAATCGCGAAGGGAACTATTGAGTTTTCAGCATTACGAGCAAGGTTCTGTAATGGACGCGCGTCACCACATTCATCACAACACAGTGGCGCGCGCTCTCAATGCCACGCATACTTTGCCCCGCGGAGACGGGGCAGGGTGGACCCTCAAGCGTGCGCTTATCATGTGGGAGGGGGGGGGGGGACAATTGCACTTCTTGGCTGGCCTTGGGCTTTCCCCGGAACAATTCTGTTCTTGTTACCGGCCACACAGAGTCCACTGCAATAGGCTTTTTTCGAGAAAAAATCACTCCTATCGCCGCGAACGCATACTACAGTCTGCTGCCATTGTCTGAGGCACCACTGCAGACGACACAAGCTTTGGCAAAGTGCCAGTGCGTGATATTTCAGCACTGCCAAATCTTGAAATTCCGTGAAAGGTTTGCGTAGAGACGGTGTGTTGCAATGGTGCAGACGTGCTGCGTTTTCATGTGCCACTACCAAGGATATCACGATGAGAACAGCAATAAGGAAGCGATAAAACGAAGCACAAACAGACATGCTCTCTCTCCCAATGCGATGTCAACCAGTCATGCGGAAGGGCTCCATTTTTTAAATTCGCTACAGAAATGAACATGCTTATTTCACAGCGTCAAGCGTAGCCTTGCTTTAATTAATGAATAATTTTTTTTAGAAGCGCCTGCGTGCGGTGAACTGTGGTGAATTATTCGTGCAGAAATGCGGCGAGTGTTCGTACGGTGTTGGATAACACGCTGTTGTCACCACTGTTGGGAATGGCGTGTTTCAGCTCACAGCTACAACTGCGCAGACCTAATATACGGAGTGTACAAGGCGATGGTGAGTTAAAACAACGTTTGTGTACAGAATCAACACATGTGTTACACAATTAGCACTGCCCCGCCGCGGTGGTCTAGTGGCTAAGGTACTCGGCTGCTGACCCGCAGGTCGCGGGATCGAATCCCGGCTGCGGCGGCTGCATTTCCGATGGAGACGGAAATGTTGTAGGCCCGTGTACTCATATTTGGGTGCACGTTAAAGAACGCCAGGTGGTCTAAATTTCCGGAGCCCTCCACTACGGCGTCTCTCATAATCATATGGTGGTTTGGGGACGTTAAACCCCACAAATCAATCAATCATCACATTTAGCACTAGGACTGACAGCTTAGAGTGCTCGCCCTGAGGTGTGACGTGGACGCGGCATATTTTTTCAGGTGCTCTCCGACGCTCTAACGCTTCTTCTCGTCGTGCGGCTTCGCTGTTTTATAGTACCTGGTGAACTCTTGCGTCAGCCCTCTCCAATAAGGGACCACCACTGGCGGTGGGCTCAATTGTACCCGTGGGCGAGGGGCTGGCCGCGCGTTGCGTAATAAGCAAGGGGCTAAAGATGCGGTCTATTGCGTCATCGAAGTGGCATCGGACCCGTGGGTGTAGGTAGCTTGCCTCGCATTACGTCAAATGCCGCTGCAGATAATGGCGTCAGCTTGACTCTCTAGCTAGCTTTGACGCTGTTTGCATTTGCAGAAGCAATGAAGTTCGGTTTGGACTCCAAGGCATAACAGCAACCCCACCGCAAGACAGTGCACCCGAAGGACCAGCTTCTTCCACATGGCTCAGATGTCAGGCGTGCTGCTTCGCCAGCTCCCTCCAGTGCCATAAAAGGGATGACACTCCAGACTCAGTTCCGTGCACAGGTCACATTCTGAAGAAGGAAGGATTCCAGCTCCACGCATTATCACCAAAACTTGTCGACTAGCTCACTCTTCTCTTCAGATGATTTCCGGCTTCAGCACTTGTTGATGATTCTGCAACATGTTGAAAACTGTTTCACAACAGGCAACACACGGCAAAGTAAGTGTGTCTGACTAGCCAACAAAACACCGGGCACAATTTAATATAATATATAGCTAACTACGCGTCCATTGAAATTTCGTTACCTGTCCATCAAAAAGCACATGGAGGACACAAAACCCTGAAGACGAGAGCCCAAATTGTCGCACGCTTAGCAATGCGATGAAGTAGGATACAACGTGAAGTTGGCCACTTGAAATTACCCTGTACGGGAGCACTTGGCTAAACCTGTGATGAGGACAAATGTTGGCCCCGACTCGCCAGCGAAAGACGAAGGTGAAGAACGTACAAACTAAAATGAACAGCTTAATGCATCTGCGTTAGCGTTTGGCTTTTCTTGTAACGAACGTCTAAGTTGCGCCTTTGGAGTATCATGCTCTCCTTCAGTAGTCAACCGCTTTTAGGTTAAACTTTAAATAACCAGGCTACATTACACTGGTATATATTGAAGACAATGTTGGGAACCAGAAACATAACCGCTCAGCTTTTGAACGCCAACACGAGGCAAGTGCATTTCTTCTCGAAGGTACTTTATGCCTCTCTTCTGCAGATCGCTGTTTCGGCCTAAATAAAAAAAAGTGGACTTTCATTACCAGCAATGTCTTCCTGGCACAATATGGCTCCCATGTCTTGGTCACTCACGTCACATTGATTGGCACAGCCCTTCGTAAAGTTGGGTGCCATGAGAACGGGCTATTTGCTTAAGGCTTGTTTAAGCTTGCAAAATGCATTCTCTTTTTTTTTTAGTCCGAAACTACATTCAGGCGACAGTACTTATGCGGTACTAAAAGCTTCTCATACTTTCAACCTTGCATATATCTGTAGCTACGGTACAGCATTCTTTTTTTGTTCCCAATTTTACGCTCTTCATTAGCGTGATGAAGTAGATGCTTGGGATAGTTGGTGCTTGGGAATCAACTTATTTGCACAGCGCAAGACTACGAGCAGTGACGAAGTAACTACAGAAGATTGATATGTGAGGTTTAACGTTCCAAAACCACCATATGATTATGAGAGACGCCGTAGTGGAGGGCTCCGGAAATTTCGACCACCTTGAAGTCCTAATGTGCACCCAAATCTGAGCAAACGGGCCTACAACATTTCCGCCACCACCGGAAATGCCGCTGCCGCAGCCGGCATTCAATCCCGTGGTAACTACAAAAGAAGAGAAAAAGACAGAAAGAGCGCTGACTTCAACTGAAATTTTATTAGCGAAAACGCTGGAAATGCATACTCGTGACAGAACATCACCGAGCAGTTGCGCAACATATTAAATCACAGCAAGACAATCGTCGTCTCATTGAACGATTACAACACCACACCTCCACGAAAAATTACAATCTATTGTGTCGAAGCCAGAAACTCGATTTCTTTTTTATTCAGAGCATGCGAAGGCATGCTGATACATCGATCATCGAGCATTTGCGTTTGACCGACCTCAATAATCTCTCGCGTTAGCTGCTGACGGTGTTTGGCTACAACAGTGCACTTTTCGAATTCCGGTTTTCAACCACAACTTCTACAATGAATACCCAAAAGACCATGAACAGCTCAGTATAGATGATAATGATGCTCGTATAACGTTCATTAAGACACCGGGCCATTTGCCCAACATACATCTTGCCGCATGACAGCGGGAGCAAATAAACTACAGATATCACACTTGTTACGAAGAGCCTTCTATGATTGTGCATTATCTCCTTTGTGGGGACTGCGCATTCACCCGTTTTCCGAGCGCTGGAAGATTGTCTGGGGCAGAGAAAACAACCTTCACATCAACTTTATCACCTTTCTTTTTTCTATTTTTGAGAAGTTCAATGTATATAGTGAATCACAGCCACGCACTTTGAGCTCCTAGCCACGCAGTTCACTTGTGCTTCTCGTCCCTGTTTAATTTTCCTAAGAAAAGTTTCCGCCATGGTCTTGTGGCTAAGGTACTCGGCTGCTGACCCGCAGGTTGCGGGATCGAATCCCTGCTGTGGCGGCTGCATTTCTGAAGAAGGCGGAAATGTTGTAGGCCCGTGTGCTCATTTGGGTGCACGCTAAAGAAACCCAGGTGGTCTAAAATTTCCGGGTCTCTCCACTAAGGCGTCTCTCATAATCATATAGTTGTTTAGGGACGCTAAACCCCACGTATCAATCTCAAAATCAACGTTTTCGCTTCCGCTACTGGCGCACAATCGGGGAAACCTGCACTGATCAGACGGGAAGCCTCCTCAATGAAGCTGCTGATGAACGAGTACCCGCAAGACCTTTGAGGGCATTTCTGAAGCAATGATTAGCAATTCCTATTTACGAGCATCGAACGAGCCGACAAGTATGGTAGAAGAGGTTTGCTTCCTCTAGGCTCATATTTCCAGCAAAGGTCTTCACTTGAGATGTTTTATCTAAAATCTAAAAACCTTAACGAAGCATCCTGCGGAAGCTCATGCGTCAAAATAAGAGGTTCCATGCAATTATCGAAAAGACGTAATGTGTTTGAAACAGCAGCTTCGAAACCCCAATCATCGCACTCGAAAAGCACACAAAAATCGTCAACAAAACGAAACACCTTTACGACAGCCCTTCTGTCGAGGGGGCTAGCCAAGAGTCGGTCATGATGAGCGAGAAAAATATCACTTTAAACAGGTCCTATGCACGAACTGATGCACACTCCTCTTTTATAAATAATAGTGCCTTCATTCAATGATACCAAAGTTGTCTTTAGGCTAAAGCCAACGAGCTCAAGAAAGCCACTGACTGCTATGGCCGCCACAGTCTTGAACGCAGCAGCTTTGTTAAGCAGGCTTCTCGTCTGATCAGAACTGGTTTCCCCGATCATGTGCTCGTTTTGGTGGCAGAAACGTTGCTCAGCACAAATAAATAGGAACGAGAAGCACCAGTGAACTGCGTGGCTCGTAGCTCGAAGCGCGTGGCTGTGATTCCCCATCTACATGAGATTTCTCACAATTTAAAGAAGATAGGTGATAAGATATATGTCCCTACTGAAACGTTCCGTATGAAATCTTACGGAAAATATATGGACTCCATAACATTTCCTTATGCTACATACGAAAAAAATAAGGAGGTTTATGGAAATATAAGGAAGTTGTATGGCATTTACGGAAAGCTTCTTATGGAGTATATGGAAAGATAAGGAAATTGTATGGCGTATACGGAATGCTTTTTATGGAGTATATGGAAGGATAAGGAAGTTTTATGGCGTGCATGGAGTGAGTTTTATGGAAAATATGGAAAGATAAGGAAACTTATGGAGCATACGGAGAGTTCATTGTGGAAGATATGGAAGGATAAGGAAAGTATATGGAGTGTACAGAAGCTTTCATAAGGAAAATGCAGAATGTAAGGTCTTACGGAAATATACAGATTTTGTAAGGTGCTTACGAAAATGTGCAATAGTGTATGAAAGGCATGTGGATTGTTGCAAAAAAGTGGAAACTCTACAGTTGTTGTCACATTTTCAGCAGGAAATCCGAGCTCTATAAAGTTATGAATGAATTCACAGTGACATATATAGTACAAAAGAATAACGCAGGCTAGTCTGTGATGTCAGTCACCGCTGTTTGCCCTTTTCCAGAATGAATATAACTTCTGCAGATGACCAGGTGCTAAAGTCTTTCAAACGGAAAATGTGTCATTCACAAGGAATGACAATAACTGTCATTTTACTTGCATGCTGTCACACGAAAACAAATCAAGCAAAAAAAGCATAACTTCAAGGGCTCGTTTTTGGTAGAAACAATAATAATGAGAACAAAATTCAATGTGAAAGAACTTGTCAATATTATTGTAACTGTTCTCATTAACATTGGCAAAGAGAAATGTCATTTTAAAATATCGACCATGAGCTTAAGTCTCCTGAGCACCGACAAAATAAATGAAAATCTATGAAAACTAATTTCATATAGCCTAAAAATAATTTTTATTGATAGTATGTGCTCCTACAATATAAATACAGCTATACACAACTTGCCACAGCTTCACGACAAAAACAAGGTAGGGGCACAGGGAGTGGTTAGAAAAATAATTAAGTATGAGAGCACAACTGATATGTACGGACACATAATGGTGCTTATCATTGATGCTCGGATGGTCGTGTATAGAGCTGGGTCGTTTTGAGATTTTCAAAAGCATTGTTTCAGACCACCATGCAGATTACGCTTTAATTGTAGTGCTACATAACACACAACTTATGGGCCAGCTTTAATGAATAAGAAGATTATAGGTTAAACAAATGCTTTAAAATATATCATATCATAGGGCTGCATGGACGCATACAAGCTATGTAAAGCGCAATAGAGTGAGGACGCATGAGCTTCTCTTGATGCTTCAGTTCTACATAGATGCTTCAACTGTGCTGCAAAGAAATTTGACCAATATCTGTGTGTGCAACATTGTCCATTTTAAACTCTCTATATGTATATATAAAACTCCTACTGCGAGTTAAGCTACGTAGAACTCCATAACTCTTCCTTTTATTAAGGGCAATTTTTCAAACAATCAACATTATTCATTTTCTGTCTCATGACTTCGTGCCCGCAATTCTTGGTTTGGCTCGATCACAATTGTGCAGTCCTTATTTTGGAGGAATCAAAAAACATCAACCAAATTATATTTTGGAACTGCTTCTAGGTGATATTGCCTTCCCTCAACTGCCACAGCTTGAGATGAGTCATACAGCAAGTCTCGCGCATACCTAGAGGGCCTACCCTTGAAGAAACTGCTCCGGCTGTGAAATGCTCAGTTTTTTCTCAAATAAAGTTTTTGGTTTGAGTTTTCTCACTTCTCGAGTCCCTTACAATCAAGCAGACCCAATGTTACCCTTAGTCCTTACTTTTGTTATAATAATAAATAAATAAAAAATTAATAATGAAAATAAAAATACTAATAACTCTTGCGCAAAAAACACAGTCTCACATACGTACTTGAACGCAATATTGCTTTTATTTTGTTTTAGAACGTAAGGCATTAGAAAAGATAGCAGTACAATAAAAACGTTGAAAAAAAATGAGATTTGGCGGGACTCGAACCTGCGCCACTCAGTTGTGCTCGCGTACGTGAACTGAGTGCGTTAGCTTGCTAAGCTTTTCGCGTTGAAGGGTGACCATGAGTTCAAGTTAGGTATATAAATTTGCTTTTTACACGCTATGTAATGGCATATTTGTGTACGATATGCGTTCGTATTTATTGTTGTGTGCATATGTTTGTGATTGTATTTACGTCACATGGTTTTCGCATGTCTTTCAACTATAGATTGCTGCCCCGCCGCGAACGAAAACAAGTATTTTTACACCCACACACAAGCTTGAGCAGTTGAAGGTTGTTTCCCGGGGTTTTCTTGCAATTGAGTCGGCCACCACAGGGAATTAGAGTGATATGCCATTAATCCCTGCATCTAGCTCTATTCCACTTAGTAGCTCTATCGCTTGATGACAAATCGAGCGCGGGGCGCGACGCTATTGCGCACGACCATGCCTCGCGTAGTGGCGACATCAGCTGATTGCGCTGGCCGGCTTGCTTCGATTTGCTTCAGAGCAAAGAAATGTCATACCTTGAAAGATTGCGTACTGCACTATGTCAAAAAGTTATTGCTTTGTAGCCATCCTATGATTCATTGAGAATTGATAACTCTGATATCACTACAGTAGAGCTTTGTGTCGGCGACACGCACCGAACGTGAAACCGCACTACGTCTGTCGTAGAAGCAGTAGGAGGCTGTCGTCTGCTAGAACAAAAACAAAACAAAGACCTGCGAAAATATTCATAAGTTCTACCTTGTTTTTGGAATAACCGTTTATCACTTTTAAAGTTATTTTGCCAGATAACATACATTTTTTTAAGTTTAGAGCAGCAACGTATGTTTTTTTTTATTTCCCTCACACAGATATCCAAGTCAAATCCATTCACAGCTAAAGCCACATGTTGTTTGTCTTCTTTGTTTCCGTAGGCATGCCGTTTCTCTCATGTGTTCGCGCTGCTACACACGAGAGCACGAATTGTTAAATTTACGCAAGGAAGCGCCGTTCCTCGTTCGTGTGATGTGCTATGATTGCGCCCTATTCCCGCGGTTGTTCGAGTGCGGATCAAGTGCGAGTCGTCCAAGGAATCGGCGGGTTGGGCGGGCGCTCGAAAGACTCCGAGGTGACGGCTGACGCCTGTGGTCGCTTCTCTCAGGACAGTGTGAAAGAAACTAAAGGTAAGGGGGACACTTTTTTATGTAGACCAAGTATGCCACTCAGTGCAAGTGTGTGTTGCTGCACTCGAACGAGGCGTCGTGAAACGGCAACCTTACGCGCCTTTGCGAGTGCGGTTGCCGATTCGCTTTAACAACGCTAACGCCAGCAGAGCCATGGCGCATCGGCGCGGCCTTACTGGAGCTAATTCGAGGCAATTGCGGCAACATGCATTTGTATGGTGATCGATTTTTTCATATGTGCAATGTAGTGAGGAAGACGCACACGGCGCTTACTACGTTGTTGATTAAACGAAGCCTGCAGTGCCATTTGATGCAAAGCAGCATTTTGTTTACGTTCGCGGGCGATGCAATTTGTAACTTGGCTTGATTCACCTAGCCAACCGCCTAAGTTGGTTGATTAGCATACATTCACGGTAGAGCGTTATTATACCCCTAAACAGTGGCGTGTGCTTGTTGAAAGATATAATGTGTGTGCCTAGTGTAGAGAGAGAGAGGTGTTCGTGCAATCTGCATGTGTACCTGCAAGACGCCTTTGCTTGTAACTAATAATGCACCGGCCAGCACCTACATTGTACGCCTGACTTTGAAGAAAACTTGCATGCACAATGTGAGACTTTGTAATCTGCCAGAGTTGCTTTTTATAAAATAATACACTGCCAGCATGTTCAAAATATGTTTAGCTGCTGTGTGGCAGGGGTGCGGTTATCAAGCTGTTGTGTAGTTGCTCATGCAAGCACTTATAGTTTTGATGCGTTAATATTTCTTATCTAACTCATCAGGTGTTTGGCTGTTTCAGCACAAACAAGGCAAAGAGAGAAGGAAGACGGGTAATGACAGGACCAGTGCCGACTTTTGTTTGCAAGGGAATACCCATGTTGGTGTATTTATTGTGACAGCCTTTCTGTGTTGCTTTTTTGCCCAATTTATGCAACAACACAGTTGTCAGCAATATGAGAGAGAACACTGAAATGAGCTTTTAAAGATCCTGGTGACTAAATGCCGAGTAATTCACAGCACAAAGTAACAACAAAAGACATCAGTATGATCAATGTGGACGAGTACAGTCTTGCATCTAAAAAATATATTGTGCAAAATGTTACCTAAGTAAGAAACCTCCTCTATGTCTGCAAATAGTGTGACGTCACTTCGAGCACCGTGCCAGCCATTCCCTTCCTCTGTGCAAGGGCTGGTTGGCAAGGAAGTTGTTTGTGACGTTCCTGATAGACCACTGAGATGTATGCGATTCTAAACCTGTAGCCTAATATATACGTAATCTTTTGTGCAGTTACATCGCTGCATCTGACACCTACAACTTATTTGCATATTTACATTGCTCCCTTAGGACCTAACACACAAACTTGTTGTTTGCATTGACACTTCATGAATATCGAGCGGTAAAGGTACTGAGTATATGTGAAACAAGAATTTCTGCTTATTGAAGACATATGAGGCCTTCGATAAAACGAGTTATACCTTTATTGGGCTTGCGTACTCGTCGGGGCGATTCATACATGCAGCTTCAGCAAATGGTATCTTCCAGCCCGTTGACTATGCAATTTTTTTCTGCACACAGCGCAAACACCGAGATGTACCTACTCGCCGATGGTCGCGTCAAGTGCATATTTACCTTGAATAGAATGTCGAATCAAGTTTTTTCATCGACCGGTCCCTGCCATGAGTGCTAACGTCTTCGCAAACAAGACACATTGTTATTGACACTGCACTCACCACACACAATATTCTCAGTTGAACCGATATTCTCAATACCTTTCAATGCACACTACATGCCGCAATCAACAGTGCACATTTTTGAAGACTATGCCGCTGTTGCTCGCACAGGCCACCACGTGTGTTCACTTCTTCAAGATAAACAGACAGCGTGGCAAATAATTTACCACACAGTTTACCACACAGCTAGATGTTTGCTGACACATAATACAGCTAATGTCGACATTGTAACGAGAAGTGTAAGTTTTGAAAAATTAAAACTTGCCCCAAACACCGCACGACTGTATCAGGCTGAGCCACCAGCGGGATTGTTTTTCCAGCCACACCTTTTACATGTGCCAGTGACATCATGCTGTGACGTGCCTCGGTAGGGGCCTATCGCTGCATACTTTATGTGAATGAGGGTCCTGTTAGTGAAAGCAGGCATTGTTGATTTCGTAACTTGTTCATTCCCAACTGGACCTTCATTTGCACGAGTTGTCTGACTGATATTCAGGCGAAATTTTGTGCAATAAATTACACAGTTGGCAGTCTGTGCTTGCCCCATACTGTTGTTACTGGTGTTTCTTGTTGTTACTTTGCACTGCTCATTACTGCTCGCCTAAAGAAACTAGCCTATCTTGCCGCTGTTTTGGACAAGATGCAGCTGGCAAGTGCGATAGTGTTCATAACTCTAAATTCTCAAGCAAAATTTAGTTGCATTCATATTAGTACATTATAAGAAATCATTGATTAAACATGAATCCGTGTTCCTTCACATAATGCTCATAACTTTTATATCAAATTGAATGCTGTTTATAAAAAACATGGGTTTTAGCTAAACTTCATGCTCTTTTCTCGAACAGCTGACAAAACGCTATTGCATACTTACTTGCCATGAATTGGACTGTGTTTGAAATACATTGCAATTCTTCACCGGACTGCCAGTACACTTCACATTGGGGGAACGTTTATTAACCACGGATTGATTGATTAAGAACGGAAAGAAAGAAGCGGCAGGCCGGGATACTTGATATTGGCATCCGTTTTGCTACCCAGCGCATTATCATGCAAACTTCCTATAGAGTTGTTATGCGTCTTGAATGTGTGTCTGTAAACCAAGAACTTTGGGTAGAACTATATTTATCTTACAAATGGTTGCAGGACTGTGAAGGCTGTAGGGCTGCTTAGGAATGGTGGAATCCCTGGACATGTGTTCAACCTTGCTGCATCAGCTCCTTGGTGTTTTCACGGCATCTTTACAGATGTGTTGGGTGAGTAAAGCAAGCAGGTTTCAACACAAGGAAAAGTATAATATGGCAGCACCTCTTGTGCGTGCCTTACATACCAAATATATCAAATATTTATCTTGCACCTTGTGGCCTGTAATTTTCAAAGAGACACTTCTTTTTGCTTTATATTTGAGTCTTGATGCTTCGACAGCAATGTATTTGTGTTTGACAGCAAGTGTTCTTGAACAAATAACTGATCTCAATAATGACAAAACACCCTTCATACTTGGTCCTTAGCATAAGCTAGCACATATCTGTAGCAGATTCAATTATTCATTTTTTGCTCGGATGATGATGGGCAAGTAGCAAAGGCAAGTTCAGATTGGAGTGGTCGGTGACGTCTGTTTAGGCTCTGCCATATAAGGTTAGGTTAATTTGGTTTTTTATGGCGCAAAAGCAGCTAAGGCTATGCTGCGCCATCTGCCATATTGTTTTGCAACCAGAGTTACTTGTGGCCACATATACAATGAAGCCACATGTTGTGCATTCTAAATGAGATTACCATATCGCATTTCACTGCATCTTAATATGAGCCAAACAAATGCCGATATCATTAGCTTGCCACTATAAAGGGATCCTAAACCAACACAAGGTGTAAATTTATTCGTGGTGTTGCAGCTGTGTAGGACTCTACAATGGATGCATAGCCGTGATAATTTGTCTATATGTTGTCGCAACAGTAATTTTACACACCTTGTACGATACAAAAGAGGTCCTCGCTTATTTCGCTTTTTTTCGCTATGCTTCTTTCTTGTCTCTTCTTGCCATGTGCTCCTCCTCACTGTACAAGGAGCAAGAGCAGTGGGCACACAAACACGTATTTAAAAAAAATGTTGTAAGGTTAGCACTGAGAAGCTTAACACTCCCAAAAGGCTCAGAGAGGTAAAGGTATTGTTTCTAGCTACTTTTTGGGCACGCATAGCTAGTTGTGCTGCTGCAGTTAAAAAATAAGTTAAATGTTAAAAATAATTGGAGGTGGTTTGACACCCATAATTGCAGTTCTATACAGAACTAGGTTTCAATGCGTAAGCAGAATCTGTTCACTCTGAATCAATTTTAATGCTATCTGAAATTCAGGAAATATTCACAGAAAAGCTCAGGAAAAGGCTAAGTGGTTGCCCCTTGAACATGAAGGAGATGCCCTTCTTCTAAAAGGTCAATAGACAGTCTAGTAGTCTCGATATTACATGCACTATAAATTATTCTGGTGTGGTGTTTTTCGTGCATGTTATAATGAGAGGGGTTTTTAATAGAACTGTTGTCACTTTGCCCTGCGTTGCTGAAATTGTTCACATAGTTATAATACATGAATCACTTGATGCTTTTTGATTTTATGCAAATGGTTTGCTTACCCAGTCGGTTTAACTTGATTTGGATAAAATCATAAATGCTCTAATTTTTTTTACTATACAGCAGGTTTATTTTTAAAATACGCGACCGTTGATGTGAACGCAGTTGGTGGCGTGCTTGATTAATCCTTCACTATCACCACTCTAACTACACCTGCTACAGTGCATAGTGTGACAAAAGTAATGGTACTTAACATTACTGGCAGCATACACTTTTATGTCTCAAAATGTGTTAAAAAGCCTGGTAAAAATGTGTGCACGTTTTTTTTCACTCCAACTAAATATTCTGGTCTACTCAAAGTAGCTTCCGCTCTTTAAGGTCCTCAAACTTTCAGGTGTTCAAAAGAAGTATCAATGCCATATACTTTCTTTGTTAGCCTACTCACCACTCTGATAATGAGAATTACCCGACAACATTACCCAGTAAAATAAAGGGATGTTATAAAAAGTAATGTCAATTCAATTGTCGAAAAACGTTGCCAAGTTACGTTTTTGTTCACTTTTCTTTTCACAATTTTGTTAATGTTACTTTTGATAACATCCCCTATAGTTTATTTGGCATTATTTTCTGCTAGTTCTCATTATAATGTGTTCAACAAAGACAACAAACCCTTAAATTTATAGTTCTTTCCTTTACTCATGAATCTGAAACAGTGAATCTCAGTAATCTTAGCGGTGTGTGACTTGTTTTTTTTTATCAGTTGTGCATGTTTTCAAGTACATGCATTTAGGTGGGAGGGCGAACCATTGCCACCTCCTGTGACTAGCAGATTTTCTGAGAACTGACAGATGCATAATGCTGCCAAAGAAGTATAGGGATATTGGAAGTAATCGTAACGTAATTGCAATCGTAACGTAATCGCAATCGTAATGTAATTGCCAGTAGGCAAAAAAAGGTGTCCCACACTCGCCATAATGGTAACAGGCAGCACTGACTGACTCTTCCATGTATAAATGCACATATATACCACGCAAAATGGAAGAGGGATAGCCGCCATGGTAGCTCAGTTGATAGAGCATCGGACATGTTATTCGAAGTTTGCAGGCTCGGTCCCTGTACAAGGCAGGTTATCTTTTTTTCCTTCTACTTTTATTTCTTCACAATTACAACACTTCTATTCTTCTTGAAGATTTTCTGGTGTAAAAAAGGTACCTTATAATCTGAAGAGGCAAACGGAATGTGCCAGTGTACGAGTTAGCTCTTGTAGTGGTTACAAGTAAGATATGGTTTGAAGAATAAATCATTCTGCCACTTGCCTAAAGAATGGCTACAGGACATGGCGCTGGATGCACTTTGTTATATTTGAATCAAGCTATCTTTATTCTATTTTTATAAATTACATGGGATACACATGACGGTATCACACACTTTAATGCCACAAAGATTATGCAGCAAACAATGTTATATATACGAAATTGCATCAAGATAAGGCAAAAACTGCACCCTCAACGAGAATGTACAGGGAGCACAGGGTGCAGGCGTCATTCCTTCTGCCCGTGCTTTTCAAGTGCGAGCTGTTTTCACCTCGTTCTGACCAACTAACTAGATTGAGATGTGTTTTTATAGTGCAAGAGGATGCTCCACGGGAAACTAGGTTTGTCCCAAACTCTGTGTGTGTCTTTCAACCTATATGGTGCCTGAATCAAGAGTTCATGCAGACCAGATCGTGTAAAACAGGACCGTGTAAAATGGACCGTGTAAATAAAATAAAATTGACCATGTAAATAAACAGGATCGTGTAAAATGTCGTTTTTGTGTGCAACTGTAGTTCTGGTTGTGCTGAATGACCTTTCTTTATATACACTACATAATAAACTTGCTCCTTTAGAGTCGAGTGCATCTTCGAATCGATTGTAAATGTTTGCATATGCGAGGCCTTAAGTTTTATAAGAAATTTCTCAGTGTGTTACGAGGAAATGTTTGTTCAGCGAAAATTTGTATATCATTATATACAACTCTTAAAGCCTCGTCTACAACTTTGTGCAGGTTGACCTTGAGCAGGAAACGAGGAGCGGCAGCAGCCCCCAGAAAAGGGCAAGCACCCTCCAAGCCCCGAGGCTCTCTTCGACAGGAACAGCAAGGTCACTGTGTGGCATTGAAAACCATTGCAAGGAGTACCTTATCAGTACACTGTGCTGCTCTTTCATCGCAGAAGATGAAGTTGACCACTCCAGAGGAACTTCACGCTGTGTATTGTGAGTGCTTCAGTGGTTTTGTTTTTGTCCAGCCAGCAGTTAAGAAATCATATGTCATATTCAGCCGGGATGGCTAGAGGGAGTCGGGCAGGCATGTTTGGACATTTGTCTAGCCAAGTAGTGCCAATTTTCGCACTGATCCTGTTGGAGTTACTGCCACAATCACAGAAGCTACATCACCTCTCTAAATGTACAGATGTGTCGGGGAAGATTAGCTGCATTAGGTTTTTCTGTAACTGATAGCTGCCAACATTCTTCATTATACAGAAGTTTTGTTCCTCACTTATGGGTGTAAAGCCCTCCACAGAAAAAATGCAACACGTCTACTTCCAGAAGGCTCCGAGGCCCTACTTGTAGGTTTTTTTCGGCTTGTATCATAAGCACCTCGTTTGAGGTGCATGAACATTTTATAAACATGTACAGCGAAAAATTTGGATGGCTGGTCGTTTTGTCGTTATCATGTTCCTCGCAGTATTCCTAAGCATATTGTGCATTACGTTGTCAATCTGGTTCATGCCATAGAAGACATTACGAAGTTTCAGGCTACAGTATAAAAAGCCTGGAAGCAACCTATCAATAATTTTTTAACAGAGTTGCTTAATCTGATACATGATACATCACTAAACTTTCGTGCGTATTCATCACTGTAAGCTCATCTTAGTGTTATCCAAAATGAAGATGTGAGTCGACAGATGGAAACATCTAGTGGGGTAATCAGGGTGAACAGTAGAAGTAGTTCGGACAGGCTGGCCGATGTTGCGATAGGAGGACCTATTTTTCAGAAGTCACCTTGTCATCCTTGGCGTGTTAGTTTAAATGGGGTCAGTAATGACATCATCTTTTGGTGTAGGCATGTGTGCCTGTTGGAAATGTTTGTCTGAAAAAAAAAACCTCTAGCGCAGAAGAGTGCAGCCCTTGCTTCTTTTCAAGTTAGGTTGCGCTGATACAAAGTGTTCTCCTGTCGGAGGTTGGGGGTAAGGGAAGCAAAAAAAAGTTAAATGATAGAAAAGAAGGGAAAAAGAAGAAAGAAAAGGAGGATGCAAAGTAAAAGTAGTGCTACACTGCTCCTACTTTGCATCCCCCCTTTTCTTCTTTTTTTCCCTTGTTTTCTTTTTTCACCTTTTTTGTTACATTTGCGTTGTCCCATCTAGTGCACGAATCAATGACACATGGCTTTGCTATAGCAAAGATGCCTATGTGTTGTTGGATTGAACAGTGCATTGTACTTCATTCAGTTAATTACAGACTGATCAGTCTTGCAGTAAGTGCTTCCTGTCTATCACCACACATGTTCAAATGAAAAGTTTGTGCTTGGCTCTTAGTATGCTGGTATATAGCTTGTGTCTTCAACTACTCAAAATAAATGTTATTTTGCTGCTGTTTATGGTAATGAATTTATCCAACATAAAAATATCTTGCCTTGTGAACTTTGTCGGACCTGCCTTTCTTTTTCTTTCCTATGCAGGCATTGTATATGAGGGAGGCAGTAACAGAGGTGATAGCTCGAGCTTCGGAAGAATAAATGCTGGCAGTGAGGCAATTACACATCAAACATCCCAGCCATTTTGCCAACCATCCTGAATGTGTCTTGAAAAAAAAATTTGTGCTCATTTACTGTATTGAAAACAGCAAAATGCTAAAATATATTGCAGAGAACAAAATATTAAGACACACTGGTGCCTTCTAGACTTCCCAAGATGTTGTCTGGGTGTTGTTTGTAAAAAGTAAAAAGTGTTTCAAAAATACTGCCTCTTGTACACCAAATTTGGTCTAGGTATTAAGTAAAGGTGATTGTGTGTAGTGCATGAAGCTCAGTAATATTAGTGCATTTTTTTGCCACATCAAAAGCAAGGAAGCAGTTCTCTTTATATGGCAAGTTATATGATTACACTTTGTCCTAAAGTAGAAATGAATTTTTGAAGTTTTCTTATGATGGCTGTTTTCTGCATTTGATATACGACAGATTCCGTTCCGATGATCTCCATGGCCCTCAATAGGAGACTTCAAAAATCATTTTCCTCATTAAAACAAAAACTGTAATGATAACACTTGCCATATAACAAGAACTGTTTATATGCTTTCAACTTACACATAAAAGTAATTTTCAATTAGACAAACACACAGCTCAAATTGTATCTCAATGTGGACAAAAATGATTATATAGTGATATTTGTAATCTGGACCTAACATTATATTTTTGTGAAATATAACTTCTGTGCAGTGCATATTTGTGGCTCAAATATTCATACAAAATGCAGCATTGCCATACAAGAAATGTAAACGATAAACAGTTTGGCTGAATTCTTCAAAGCCTATGTAGCGGAAAAATTGCACTAATGTTACTCGGCTTCAAATACTTTAAGAAGCACCTTTACTTAATATGTAGATCAAATTTAATATTGCAAGAAAAAGCGGTACTTCAAACTTTTTCTCAGAAATAACACCCGCACGACATTTTGCGAAATTCTGAATGTACCGACGTGACCACTACTTTTTTCTCTTCAAAACATTTCTGCAAATAACTATTTTCAGAAGAGTAAATTACCATCAATTTTTAAACTATACATCTGTGATGGTCGCCAGGCAGTATGGTTTGTATGTTTGGTGTAGAATAGCCCAGTGCGAAAAACAACAAATGTCTGAGCATCCTTTGACGCTCGGGCAATTTCGAAAGCATTTGTTTGTTAGCAGCAATTCATATAAGCCCTTGTCTTTATGCTTAGGCCCAGAAACAAAACACAAGTAACCAAAGTAGTCCTAAGAGTCATGCAGTCTCGCTGTTCCAAGGCTTGTGAAGCCTAATTTAGTGCAAGCTTGATCATTTTTTTTAAAATTCAGATTCAACCAACAGGTTTTGGAGGCACAGTGCATTTTCAGCTAACTTATTTCACGCCAGTTACTTAGATAAAAAGCGGAAAGTAGTGGTAAACATACCATTTTGAAGGCATTGTAGGTAATAACAAAAAGGACTGCTTTCTTTTTTGTGTGGTGCTTTGCCTGAACGCTGTGCTTTTTGTGGTATAGTTCATTGTCTAGTGAACATAGGCCTTAAAAACTAACATTAGCCATGTTGAGGTTGATTTCTTGGTTATAGTCATA
This sequence comes from Rhipicephalus microplus, assembly GCF_043290135.1. Classification (NCBI taxonomy): domain Eukaryota; kingdom Metazoa; phylum Arthropoda; class Arachnida; order Ixodida; family Ixodidae; genus Rhipicephalus; species Rhipicephalus microplus. Next base: position 133,273,108 of record NC_134707.1, read on the forward strand.
GTAGCCATATTAAAAATTATGACTTCAAACTTGATTGTTCTTTTGAAGATTTTTTCTTGCATAATGATATTTCAGAGTCTTAGTCAATTTTGTTATAAAAAACGTGATGTCATAATAGGGTCACTTTTTGTAGAGTCGTTCAGTTCTACCTTACCTTTTAAATTCCTAATAGAGCAGTTATTTACAATACCGGTATTTAAAATGGAATGAGCATGCTGTATGTAGTAAGGTGTAAGCACTTACAGATAGCACATGCACCCAACTTTTCTGTTGGCAGTTTATTTCTGTTATTCTTGATTTATATGTGGGGTTTCACATCCGAAAACCACTATACGATTCTGAGAGACGCCGTAGTGGAGGGCACTGGAAACTTCGACCACTTGGGGTTCTTTAACGTACACCCAAATCTGAGCACACGTGCCTACAGCATTTCTGCCTCCATCGGAAATGGAGCCTGGGTTTGATACCGCGACCTGCGGGTCAGCAGCCGAATTTCTGTTACTCTTGCTCCCCTATATGTGTGCAGTTCGGTTATAGTTATCTGGCTTGCACAGATTTTTAATGGCACCTGCCTGGTCCTGCTTGCTTTCATGGTGATTTTAACCTTCATAAGTTGCATAGGTTTGACTCTCAAAATTGTTCAAGATGCCAATCTTGTGCACAAACTATATAGCATAAAGGCAGCAGATGTACATGCACACACTATTAAATGTACATTGAGAGCTTTCACTTGCAGTTGCTAAAGTTTTACTGTGCAGGAAGCATTTAAATCATAATTTCATAAGGACATAATAATCGATTATCTCTACCAATGAAAATCGTGACAACCTAGTTATTTTCACTGTGATAAGCATGCTGTTTTCTTTGATGGGGCAGAACTAACTTATATACTCATTCCTTCTATTATTCACATATGCATAACATGAAGAATTGTGTGCCTTACATTTTAGGTTTCATTCTGTGTGTTATATTTCTTGTGCATGTGAACTAATGTGCTAACATGTGTCTCTGACATTATTTGTGCCAATTATTTTCATTTCCAGGTGCCTATGAAGGACACATAAGTTCTATGGCAGTGACCTTCCAAATTTACAGTGGTGCCGGAGCCTCAAGCAGCATTTCGCTGATCTCCACAAGGCGTTCAAGAGATAAACACAGCGCCACACTTTCACAGTGCTGTGATTATTATTTATGTTTAAACATTTTGTTCTAAAATTGCTGTTACATTGTGTTTTGTGCCACCATCCTGTGGCTTAGGTGGAGCTCGTGAAATTACGGTGCAGTCACCTCATTTGTGTACCATCAACACTGCAATGTCACTATTCACAGCTGGAGCATACAGACAAATAAAAAATATATTGATTGTAGCAGGGCTGATGTGTATATTAATGCTTCTCTATTGATAATAATAACTTTATAAGTTCTTTAAGTCTTGCATAGAACACTGCAATAATGTGCTGCAATGTAACCACCGTTTATGATCGCCAGCATGTTAATTTAATAGTTTTGTAATGTATTTTATTTCAAAGGTAATTTTGCTTCCGCATCACGACAATTAAAAAGATGCCGATGATTCAATTCCTCATCATGCACATTTAAGAAAGATTGTGATTTGTACACAGTATTGCATGTACTCAAGATGTGGACGTCTATTCAATTTACACACTATATTGCTTTGCACTAGATTCAGACGTAACATGCACACATTTCAGTAATTTCTGCATAATACGTCTTTCCATAAAATGCGGAGTCCGCATCCTACGTCTTATGCGGGGTCCGCATCATACGCCTTCCATATTCCAATTATTCCGTACTTGAGGTCTCCGCATCATACGGAACGTTTCAGTAGGGGTGAAGGTCATTTTCTCATCCCAAGAAAGCCTTTCAGCACTCTGCAAACGGGTGAATGCCCAGTCCGCACGAAGGAGCTGCTGCACAATCATAGAAGGCTATTTGTAGCATGTGTAATAGCTGTTATTTATTTGCTCCCGTTGTTACGCAGCAAGATGTATGTTGGGCAAACGGGCTGGTGCCTGAATGAGCGTTTAAAGGAGCATCATTACCGCGTAAACTCAGCGTTTCAAGGTCTTTCGGTTGTCCATTGTAGAGATTGTGGTTGCAGACCGGAATTCGAAAAGTGCACTGTTGTAGCCAAACACCGTCAGCAGCTAACACGAGAGATTGTTGAGGCCAATCAAATGAAAACGCTGGGTGATGAATGTATCAGCATTCCTTCGCTTGCTCTGACTAAAAGAGAAATCGAGTTTCTGGCTTTGACACAATAGATTGTAATTTTGCGTGGAGCTGTGGTGTTGTACCCATAAATTAGATGACGATGGTCTTGCTGTGATGAGATAGGTTGTGCGATTGCGTGGTGATGTTCTGTCACGAGTATTTATAGTTACGGGGATGAAGTAAAGGAAGAGGAAGGACACAAGCAGCTGAAAGGCGCGCGAGTTTGCCAATCAGCCATTGTGACTTTCGTCTGTGGTCTTTTATCTGTAATTGCATTTTGTACAGGTCACCAACCCCTTAACATATTCGTGAGAGGTGCTGGGTAACCATCAGGCAATGGAGCTCCGCAGCAGACGTCGCATCGGCTTTCCAGCCATGGCCAATGCTGAGCCCTTTGCGTTAACGTCAGCGTCTCTAACGAACACGGCGTCGCAATCATGCGTTTTCACGCCACTTTAGGATCCCGGTACATTCTGCGGGACCGATGGTGTCGACGTTGACGATTGGTTGGCCTTGGTCGAACGAGTGAGTGTGCTGAACAGATGGGATCCCGCACTTCAGCTGGCTAATGGGCTGTTTTACTTGAGTGGCATGACCAATGTATGGTATGAAAACAACGAAGAAGAACCCACAAGCTGGGACCAATGCAAAGAAAAGATGTGAGAGGTGTTTGGCGAAACCGCCAGTCGTAAGATTGCCGCCAAAAAGGAATTGGATTGCAGTGCCCAATCCCCCACGGAATCACAACTCGCATAAATTCAAGACGTGCTGGCCCTATGCCGAAAGGCTGAAAGCGACATCACAAAAGGGGACAAGGTTGTGCATGTCCTGAAAGGGATTGCTGATTGCGCGTTCAATCTTTTGGTGTGCAAGGGCTGTTCCGCCATGGACGCGATCATCAAAGAGTGTTGTCAGTTTGAGTTAGTGAAAATTCGCCGCATTCTGCAAACATTCGCCCGACTTACAAACACCGCTGCAACAACGACTTGCGAGGACCATTCTGCGCCACAGCATCCGTCGCTACCGGGAGACTGACACGCATTCACTGACTGACAAGCAATGGTGCCTTCGGCGTTCTATTCGCGCAGTACCGATACCAATCCTGTTACTCTTCCTCTTGTTCAAGCCATTGTGCGCCAGCAGCTTGAAAACATCGTAGTGTATTCCGTGTGCCATGTCACCACGCCCAGAGTCGGCGAACGCCCTTTCGCAATGCCCTGCTTTGACCGACGGTTTTCTCCACGTACTCGCAACCCGGCTGAGTGGCAAACTGCAGATGACCGCCCTGTATGTTTCAACTGCCACCGCACCGCGTGGGACATATTGCTCGTTACTGCCGCAACACATGGTCCTCGGCACCTCGTGCAACGACCAATATTACTCGTTTTGACGGTACCGTCCACACCTTTTCACCTACACAAGAGTCCAATCCCGTTGACCATTCTCGGAACACTTGGTACAGTCACTCGCTTTCACCACGTGGGCACCAGTCAAGCTCGACGCAAATACGTCGCCGATCGCAGCCATGGCGCTTTTCTTCCCCCGTGGCTTCCGGCTGCATTGTCTCGGAAAACTGAGAAACGGAGCCCCCGCAGGTGGAGCTGCATTGACGACGTTTGCAGCAAATACTCTCTCCGTTATCACGAGACGAAGTGTAATGGATGTCGAAGTAGACGGTGTACCTAAACAAGCACTTCCAGACACCGGGGCAAGCATTTCGGTCATGAGTTCAAGCTTACGCACACGTGTAAAGAAAGTTCTGACACCACAGGCTGCACAAATGCTCCGTGTGGCCGATGGCTGCACGCCGATGGTTCTTGGCTTGTGCATTGCCCGCTTAAATATAAAGAACCGGACTACTGCTGTCATTTTAGCCTGTATTGACCGCTGCCCTTATGACGTTATTCTAGATTTGGACATCTTATGGAATCATTCTGCTCTTATCAATTGTGCTACCGGCGTCCTTCTGCAAGAGCTGCCTCAGATAGTCGCTGAACCCCCCACTGCTCTGCGGCGCCTGTGCTCTCTTCAGAATGTGCGACTATCACCTCAGCCAGCCACCTACGTCGTTTCGCCTACGCAGCCACAAATTCCGGATGACCAATTTGTCCTCCTTCCTCTCGCTGTGTCGTTTTGAGCCGCAGCATCGTCATTCGCCCTACGTTTATGACTGTCACTGACAAATCTACCTCGCTGCCACTTTTCAATTTCAGCTTGTGCCCTCAAGTGCTTCCTCGTGGCATGTTCTTGGCCAGCGTATCTAATGATGAAGATTTCAAAATAGCGGTTCTCAACACCGATATTGATTTACGTCAGTCTCCTGTCGCTAACAGCGCCTGTTCTCTGCCACATCGTGCCTCGAAGATGATTGCACCCTACCTCAATTTCGCGCAAGCCAACGACATCCATCGCCTTCTCGCGTCATATACCGACATTTTTTATTTCGATGACAGCCCTCTTGGGCAAACATCCACCGTTCAGCACTGTATAAGCACTGGTGACGTTAGTCCCATTCGCCAACGCCCCTATCGTGTCTCCCACACTGAGCGCAGAGTTATCCAAGCGGAAGTTGACAGAATGCTCAACAAAGGTGTTATAAAACCATTAGGTTGTCTTTGGGCCTCCTTTGTTGCCCCTGTGAAGAAAAAAATTGTGCCTGGCGCTTCCGCGTCGACTATTGCAACCTCAACAAGATCGCGCGAAATGTCGTATTTCCGCTACCACGCATCGATGACGCGTTAAACTGCCTGTACGGCGCTACATACTCCTCGTCGATTGATCTTCAGGCCGGCTACTAACAGATTTCTGTCTATGAGATGGACCGCGAGAAGACAGCCTTGATTACACCGGATGGTTTATACCAGTTTAAGGTCATGCCTTTTGGACTCTGCAACGCCCCTGCCACAATCGAACAAATGATGGGCTTTCTCCTGCGTGGTTATAAGTAATCTACTTGTCTTTGTTACCAAAATGATGTGATCTTTTCAATCTACTTTCGTTAGCCACCTGACCCGCCTCACTACAATTCTCGCAGTCTTCAGAACAGCTTGGCTACAACTCAATTCCACGAAATATCAATTTGGCCGCCGTCAGATTGCCGTTTTGGGTCATCTTGTAAACGCCGATGGCATCCAACCAGATCCCGAAGAGATCCGTGCCGTCCGTAGCTTTCCGGTGCCTCGTTCTACATCCAACGTCCGGAGCTTCATCGACTTATGTTTTTACTTTTGTCGTTTTTTGAAACACTTAGCCGCCAACGTCGCCAGGCCACTCACAGATGTGCTGAAGAATGATACCACATTTTCATGGGACCCTTAGCAGGCTCAAGCCTTCACCCCTCTCATCGGCTGGGTAAGTACGCGATCCCCCTCGCCCCTCATACTTGCCCACTTTAATCCATCTGCTGCCACAGAAGTTCGCACTGATGCCAGTGGGCACTGTATCGGCGCAGTTCTCACTCAGTGGCACCTTGTCCGACAATGCGTGAAAGCTTGCGCCAGTCGTCTGCTTTCTCCCCCTGAGAAGAGTTATTCCATCACAGAGAGAGTGTATAGCTTTAGTTAGGGCCATCGCGAAGTTTCGGCCGTATTTATAAGGTCGAACATTCTCCGCCGTTACGGACCACCATGCCCTATGCATGAGGATTTCTCTGAAGGGCCCAACTGGACGTTTGGGTCGCTGCGCTCTGGGGCTGCAGGAATTTTCATTTAGCGTCAGCTACAAGTCTGACCTTTTGCACAAGGACGCAGACTGTCTTTCTCGTCATCCGATGAATTCTCCTTATCGCGTTGCGCCTGACCTGGAGAGCACCGTAATGGCGTTTATTGACATCAGCGATATGCGCATTGAACAACTACGGGATGAGTCAGTGCGCACTATCATTGATGCCATCCAGTCTGACAGCCGCAACGCTGAACCCCGTATATTTGTTCTGCTTGACGGCATCCTCTACCGCCGCAAAGTCAGCACTGAAGGCCCTAAGATTCTGCTTGTTATTCCTCGTCATATACGGCCCACCATGCTTGAACAACTTCACAACGCACGAACAGCGGGACACATCGGTGTTTCCCGCACATGCGACCACGGGCGACGTTGGTTCTACTGGCCAGGACTGTACCGCAGCGTGCGTCGATATGTCACCACTTGCGACCTCTGCCAGCGCCGGAACATACCTTTGCTGCCAGCAGGATATCTTCAACCTATTGGAGACCCCTCTGAACCATTTTGTAGTGTGGGACTCGACGTTCTTTGCCCTATTTCGACGACGACACTGGGAAATAAAGGGATCGCCGTCGCCACAGATTATGATACTCGTTACGCACTAACAAAGGCCATGTTAGCCAGTTGCGCAACGGATGTTGCAGATTTAATGCTTCATGACGTAATCTTACACCATGGTGCACCTCGACAGCTGACTACGAATTGCGGCCACTATTTGTTGGCTAAAGTTGTCGACGACCTCCTTCGATCGTGTGCCACGACGCATAAGCTATCTATCACTTACCACCCACAAACTATTGACCTAACTGAACGTTCCAACCACACGGTCATAGAGATGCTTTCGATGTACGTCTCAAAGATCACCGTGACTGGACCACCACGTTGGCCTATGTGATTTTCGCATATAATTCCTCTCGACAGGACAACACCAGATTCTCACTTTTTATCTTTTGTATCTGGTGACCCTATATTGCCATTTGAAACCACCCTGCCTCTCAAGCCATCTGCTTCCGAGTACGCTTGCGAAGCCATTGATCGGGCTCACTTAGCTTGTCGAACTGCCCAGCCTCGTCTCAGCAGTTCACAGGATATGCAAAAAGCCCGCTACAACCAACGGTATCGTAATATAACGTTTGCCTCAGGTGACCAGGTGCTCTTATGGTCACCGTTTCGCCGTGTCGGTCTCTCCAAAAACTTTTTGTTCCGATACGCAGGACCCTACCTAGTCTTGCGTCAAGTTAGCGACGTCAACTACGAGATAGCGCCATTGCACTCTAATACGTCACCAAGTTTGTCACTTGTGAACATTGTCCATTTTTCACGCATGAAACCCTACTTATGTCTGGGAGCCCAGTTATGGAAATGAAGTAAAGGAAAAGGAAGGACTCAAGCAGCTCACAGGCGCGCGAGTGTGCCAGTCAGCCATTGTGACTATTGCCTGTGGTTTGTTCTCTGTAAATGCATTTTGTACAGAAGTCACCAATCCCGTAACCATATTTCCAGCATTATCACTAATAAAATTTCAGTTGAAGTCAGCGCTGTTTCTGTCCTTTTCTTTTTTCCTGTCTCTACTCGTAGTCTTGCGCTGTGCAAACATGTTGATTCCGTTAGCGATTTGATCGAAAGTCCTTCACTCTGCTCTCTAATAAGCGTTTCTCGATCAACCCTTGACAGCTCGCACCAACTTTCAGCTACAGGCGAGAGGGTAGTGCCCTTTTTGCCCAACGGCATCAATTCAATCACTCCGCTGACTGAGACGATGCTACTCACTCTAGTGACAGGCGACTCGAGTGATTCATTCGGAGACTTTTCTGTCTAAGGCTCATTCGACTCGCCGCCAAGGTCACGCAGACCTGAAGCTATAGCAGGTGGTATTTTGTTACATTAAACAAGATCATGTTCCTGTGAAAGCTTCCGCGCTTGCAATTGCGTGAGGACCATGACCACCAAGTTGAAATAGAACAATTCACCCTGCTGTTTGGGAAGTTCTTTAGAGTTATTCGAAAAAAAGTGAAGAAAACCTTCGGGAAGCGTGGCAGCCCCAGCAGCTTCAATTCAAAGCTTACCGAAAGAATATTCAATGGCATCGGTAGCGATTGGTAAGCAAGCACTCTTCTTTATGGCGACTTGCCTGATTAACGCGCAATCTTCTGTGAAGTAGTCCGAAGACACAAATGAAGGATGTACAACGTCCATGGTAGCCGCTCAGTTTCGAAGTGTTTGTCACGTTTTCCCATTGATACTAATTTTCTGGAAATACGGCTCTAATAACCGCACGTCATAGTAAGGCTCTGGGATTGTTGCGCAACCAAACTTTTGTATACAATTTACAGCGATTGTCCTTTCTTTTTGCAGTTACAATAGATCAGGGGCTTCCGTGATTCAAACGCCCCTTTGGTGTCAGCGCGCTGTTGCGGAACTTTACTCAATTTCCGCGCTTCCGTTTGCCCTTACCCTACAGTGTCCTTCGTAAGAGATGGTTGTTCTCTGAAATTACGGTGCGGAAGGGTTTCATTTCATAAGGTTTCTTTGAAAAGCCCTCTTTAACTGTCGTCAACGCCCAATGCCCTCGTATGCAAGTTTCGGAAATATAGAGATCCTCAGCTTACTCTGCTGCCTTGTTTAGCTGTGTTTCACCAGGCCTCGCCTACAGCCAAAGCTGTACGTCATCCTGGATGCAGCGGTGGAATTGTTGTTATGCTATCTATCCTACCACATTATCGCGATTGTCATAAGGATCTTCGCCTTTTAGCCGTCCAATTACATTGGATTTAAGGCAAAACACGTAGTCAACGTGTCAGTCATTGCCCTTTCTTGCATATCAGAACATTTGCCGCAAAGCCTCTGGTAACAACTTATAACGTAAGCAGAGAACTTCCTCAACCTCGTCATAGCTCTGAATCGCTTCGCTCGACAAGCACGTTATCGCGTCGAATACTACCCCGTGAAGTTGACCTGACAGGTTCTGCGACCAAAGAGACCACTCGATGACATTTCGCTCACAGGATTGTTCGAACTTGACGAAGTACTTCGTCATGTTCTCGCCGACTATAACCGGTGAGAGTTAGCACCAAATTCTATGACTGCTGACTTGAACTGTCGCAGAAGCCATGCTTGGCACCTGCAAACACCGTAGGATTGCCAATTCTATTCTTTTCAACTCGAGGTGCTCCAGTCCTTCAGTCTCTTCACAGTCGTGAAGTTCTCGCCTTTCTACTTCTTCGCGTTGGCAAAGTTCTCGCCTGTTGGCCTCGTACTGCGTACTTTGATATCCGCTCAGGCCTCATCGACTTCCTCAGCCGTAACGGCATCCTCCAATATTATCTCAAGGATTGCTTGCTTTTCGTTTCACATGGCCCGAAGTAAGGTTAAGTACTACACAAATATAAATGAGTGCTTCACTTTAAGCTGCTCTCTCGTTCACAATAACCTTTTGTAGTTTGCCCTTATTAGGAATCTACTGCCACACCAACTGTAAGTCTATAAGTCTACTAGCAAGAGGCACAAGCAATTCTGAACACTATACCGTGTTTACACCCTTCGCTATACCTTTGGTTTTCAAGCAATCTGACCTGGCTTGAAACAATCAAAACTCACCCCAATGCTCTTTTCTAAATTACTGTAACCTGTGCTGGAGCAGTATGGTGAACTGACGGGAAAACATCAGGCGCTCACCGCATCGAGATAGCTGACGCCGGCTGATCCCGCTTCTGTCATCCACTGTTGGGTATCGCACTGCTACCACCTTTGTTAGGTATCTCGCTGGTGCCATCACTGTTGGGAAGCCCTCTGCTGCTACCACTGGTGAAAATCGCGTGTTCTTCCGCTAAACGCTGCAAGTGCACCGAGCTGATAGACAGAGCGGACAAGGCGACGGTGAGTTAAGCCAACATTCATGTACAGCATAAACAGCTGGCGTTAGACATTCGGCAGTGGAGCCGACAGATCAAGGAGCTCGCGATCTGGTGTGACGTCAACCCGGGGTTTTTTCAGGCGCTGTCTGACGCTCTGACGCTGCTTCTCGTCACGCCGCCTGGCTGTTTTATAGGCCCTGGGGATTCCTTGCGTCAGCACCCTCCAATTAGGAACCGTCACTGGTCGCGGGCTGGATATCACCCATGGGCGAGGGGTTTGCCACGCGTTGCGTAGAATGGGCCGGACTACCGATGCCATCGATTGCATCATCGGGCGAGAATCGGACCCGTAGGTGGAAGGAGCTAGCCATGCGTTGCATAAGACGCCGTTGCAAGTGATGGTGGCAGGCTGGCTCAATCGCTGGTTTTGACGATGGTTTCATTTGTAGAAGTAAAGAAGTTCGGTTTGGACTCTAAGGCATAACAACGCTGAGCCAGAAAAATAAATATTAAGGTGCATATCATTCATTTAGCGACAGTTTTCACATATCGTAAGCCACGTGTCAATAGTATTTAGTATATACAAATATACCCGAAGCTTGTAATCCGGAAAATAGTTGCTTGGTTAGCCGGTGGCAGACAGAATTTTCACCCATTGTGGCCTGATAGTTCCGCAACAGTGAAGTCCTTCCATTATTTTGCCCAAGTTGTTTTTGTGCTCAAGGTCGTAACTTGGGGGAGTTTAAGTCCTCAGTTTAAGCTCAACCCTCTATGTAAGCCTCCGGGTTTCTGATCCATTTGTATGCAGTGGCAAGATGCAGCTGTTATATACTATCCTCTTGAAGGATAATGGGAATCTAGTGGTCATCATTTCAGAATGCTTGCAGAATGTGCGCCACTTCATTCTTATTCTTCTAGTTACTTCAGTCTCGTGGTTCGGCTCCGTGGTTATTACCTGTCCTAATAGACGTAGTCTTTCACAACTTCAAGTGCTCTATTACATACTTTGATGCGCTGCTCTCCTGTAAGCACGCGGTAAATAGCACTCGGGTCATCGTATTTACTTGCTTTACACCCTTCATGATTGTTTTTGTCGCTCTCTTTATCCCCTTCAGACATGTATTATGAAGCCATTTTCAGAAATGCGTGGCATAATTCTAAAGAACTTTGTATGACATTCCTAAAAAGAAAATGAATGAATGTGTGATTTATTGCAAGTTTCACTTGTTAAATAAGTGTTGAATTATCTATCTAAGTATTCAGCTACGAGCGATCTTTAGTATAACATGAAAATAATAACTGTTATTTCCGAAATCTAAGCACAGTTACTTTCCTGGTTGTATTCCTTTCGAGCAAGAAAAAAAAAAACACTTTTCGCACTAGTCCGGGACCACGGCACGCTGAACAATCGTCAAACATGGTAGTGTCTCCAACAAAATGATTCTCTGAAGCAATACGGAGCACTCTGATAATAACTGACTGCTAGTTGTCTATTAGGGACACTGCAGAACTGTACACTACGAGTTTCAAGCCATTTGAAGAAACAGACGGCATGTGACGCCACTTTGAATTTCGCGTCCAGAAATGTGGACACCATAACTGAAAGGTTTACGGAGCACTATAGTGGCCGTTTATCCTCTGCATGTTTCTTTCAGTATGTTTATATATGAATTTTCGACGGCTTGGTTCCGCAGTGTCTACATGATTACTGATATTTATACTGAATAAAATGCCTTCTCGTAACCGATCAAGGCTAGGTGTTGTAGTTGGCTGTATTCAGAGCCTCTCTCTATTATCTGATTGATAGTATGAGTATGGTCGACTGCTCAGCAGCATGTTCAAAATCCAGTTTCTTTCGTTGGTTGATTGAATTTTAACGTTGTCTTAGCTCTGTCAGCAATTACATACGTAAATAGCTTGTATACCACGAAGAGCAAGCTGATTGGCCTGTACTTCAACCCCTTGTCATCTCTTTTCCCACGTATTAGGATGATTTTAACACTCGTCCAGGACCCTGTGACTCTCCCCGTCACAAGACACTTCGTAAAAATGGTGGCTAGTTTTTCAAACACAGTCTGTCCTCCGTCTTTCCGCAGATTGGATGTTACCCGATTCTCGCCAACAGGTTTACCTCTTTACATTCCCTTTAAGCTTTTCTGACTTTTGTCATTACTGGTGAGATGTCACCTGGGTTACCGCGATCTTATTCATTGTCAGGGTTGTCCTAGAAACTTTCTCCATTAGAGCATACATCTGTTTTTTGCCTATAGCAAAAACCAGTCTTCGCCACTTTGACGCCTACTTTGTTAACCAGAGCGTGTTCCCTGAGTTTAACCTTCTTACGTGGGATACCTTTCACTTGTTAATCAACTTTCAAAGCACTTACAGCTTTATAATGCGAAGCAATTCTTAGTGAAATCCGGCGACTTTGAGCGTATCTCTCTATCTATCTAGCCGTCAACGACTTTCAGCTCTCCTAGCCGTTTCAAAAATGGTATCAATGCGAAACTTGGTATGGCATAACATGGATGTATGAAGAACATATCTGATTAGTCGTAACATGAAAATCATGATATGTATGTCATGAATGTCATGATTTGCATTTTATAGTCCTACAGCTCTTGCGCTGGTTTCGTTAACATGGCATGTTGCAAAACTGGTATGATGAGACATGATTGCATGGCGAACACAAGCGAAAGATCCTAACATGAAGATTATAACATGTCAGTCATGTAACCACATCACTACATGCCACGCTCACGATGCGCTCGCGGCCGTTTCGCTAGCGTCACTTATACCAAACTTGGTAATACGGTACGTGAATTACTGACGAAAGTATGAGACTGGTGCAAACATAATAAACATGACACGCGTGTCATGTAAACACATGACTACATGCTATGCTCATCATGCGCTCGCCGAAGTTTCGCTAGCTTCACATCTACCAAACTCGGTGTGCGCGATGTGAACGGAGGACATAGGAAAATGACACATCCAGACAAGATATTGACGACATGTGTGTCATGTAACTACATGACGACATGCCACACTCATGATGCTGTCGCGGCCGTTTCGCTAGCTTCACATATGCCAAATTTGGTATTACGCGACGCCACTGGATGACGAAGGTATGTGACTGGAACAAACATAATAATCATGAGTTGCGTGTCATGTGAGAACTTTACATGTCACAGTCAAAGTGCCAATACATTTCAACGTGACGTGGTGCGCGTGCTCGCCAGCGTTCATTTCGTTGCGTCACGCCGGCGATGCTACGCCAGGCACTGGTCCTGCCATATACTCGCAGGCGCGCACCGCGCTGCGTTGCTTTGACGCATGTGTGTTTGAGGGCGTCCGGCGTACCTGCGTCATGAAAAGAGGGAGTCCATCGGCGCGAAATGCAGCATGTTGCATTTCGCGCCAGTTGCCGTCGGGCCGCGCCGACGGACGCTGTTCGCGCCAGTCACGCCGGGCGTCAGACTATAGAGTGCTCGCGTTTTGCTCGCGTTCAGACTATAGAGTGCCTTCAGATATTTGCCGTGCCGCCAGATATTTGTCGTGCCTAAGATTACTTAAAACAATTATTTAATGAATTTGAAATTGCCTCCCACTCAGAGACAGTCGAGGAATTGTGGGAGCGCTTTAAATGCATCATTGCTACTTGCACGGACAGATTTCTACCAAATTGTTATAAAAGAAACAGCAAAATCCATGGATAACTCGCGATATTGTTCACGTGAAACGCAGAATAAAAACACTACGCAGGCAGCCAAAGAAGTCAACTGAACTATCACAGGCACGCAGTAGACTAAAAACAGCATTATCAGAAGCAAACAGAAAATTCTTCAATGAGACGCTGGAAAACTTCCTTAAAAGCTCGCCCACCAAATTCTGGCGTTTTTAAGGAGCAAAGAAATCAAAAATAGACCAGATAAGTATAGAAGATGCTCCTGTGACAGATGCACGAAGGATTGCAGATGGTTTCAACAAGTTTTTCCATTCGGTTTTTAATAGAGATGCACAAAGTTCCGTCGCAGACGAGATAAACTATTCCTGCGCATGCCCCATGGAGCCTCTTTCGTTTCAGCAGGAGGGCGTGTTTGAACAACTGTTGAACTTAGATCTAAAGAAAGCCTGTGGCCCCGACGGAATACCAATGGTATTTTTGAAGCAATACACCGAGTGGGTGTCTTTCTATCTGGTAATTATTTTTGAACAATCTTTACGTAGCCATTCCGTTCCACAAGATTGGCGTTGCGCTGGTGTTATACCCGTGTTTAAAAGTGGAAATTGTATGCATCCAAACAACTATCGCCCTGTATCCTTAACCTCTATATGCTGCAAGATCATGGAGCATGCAATCGCTAAACATATTATTCATTTTCTGGAAACAAATAAGCTGCTTGGCACCACTCAGCATGGCTTCAGAAGGGGCCTATCCACGGTGACACAACTTATCGAAACGGTTCATTACTTTGCGCGGGCTTTGGATGAACACCAACAAACTGATGTAATTTGCATCGATTTTAAAAAAAGCGTTTGACAAGGTTTCACATGGTAAGCTGCTTTACAAGCTGCGTCAAATTCGTATCAGTAGTGATGTTTTAAAATGAATTGAAGCTTATCTAACCGGGCAGAGGCATGTAGTGCGTGTTAATAATTCTGTGTCAAGCTTTTTGGATGTACTTTCCGGGGTACCACAGGGCTCGGTGCTAGGCCCTTTATTGTTTTTAGTTTATATCGAAGATGTAGCCACAGTTGTTCAGCCGCCAGTGGTCTTGAGACTGTTTGAAGATGACTGCTTAATTTATGCTCCAGTTAACTGTCAAAACGACCAGGAAAAAAATTAACCAGTGTCTTGAGGATCTCCATACCTGGTGTGAAAAATGGGATATGGAAATTAACTACGCCAAAACCACTTTTGCGAATATTACCCGAAAGAAAAACGTTCTTTATTTCCGGTATCGTAAGGGAAGTACAATTTTGCCAATGTTTCTAGTTTTCGATATCTAGGCGTTGTGATATCAAATGACCTAAAGTGGCGCAGCAACGTTGAAAATGTGTGTTGAATTATATATGGGGTTTAACGGCCCAAAACTACCATATGATTATGAGAGACGCCGTAGTGAAGGGCTCCGAAAGTTTGGACCACCTGAGGTTCTTCAACGTGCACCCAAATCTGAGCACACGGGCCTACAACATTTCCGCCTCCATCGGAAATGCAGCCGCCGCAGCCGGGATGAAAATGTGTGTTCTTCCTCGTACAAAAAGCTGTGTTTTCTTCGAGTAAAACTACGAAACGCAACCAAAGACGTCAAACTGATGGCGTATAAAACTTTTATTCGGTCTGTTTTGGAGTATGCTGCCCCTAGTTTGGAGTCCCCACCAAAAAGGCCTAATAAATGAGCTGGAAAGAATCCAAAGACTTGCAGCCAGGTTCTTATGTTCAAGATACAAAAAAACAGACTCAGTTACCGAGATGCTAAAATCATATAAATTGTAACTGCTTGAAATTAGGCGACAGAGGAACAGAATAAAATTATTATTTCAGATTCTCCAGCGTCGAATAAATATTGATAAAAGTATGTACATACGGGAACGTGGTTGAATTAGCAGAAGAATAAACCATAATGCAGCCATTAGAACATATGTCACCCGTACAAACGTCTTACGGTATTCGTTTTTCCCCAGTGTTATCGAAAACTGGAATGCGTTACCTGCACATATTGCAGAGTGCACGGATGCAAGGGCTTTTGAACATTTGCTTGACAACTATATGTTATTTAAAAATTGTTGGATGATGTGTTGATGTTTTGCTTTCCTTTTGTCATGCCAATGTTGATGATTTTTTTGTTATTGTTGAGAGTTGACATTACTTAAGTGTTTTTATATACCAATTATTACTTTTATGTACTCCCTCCCTGTAATGACCCACAAATGTGGGTTAACATTATGCTCAAATAAATAAATAAATAACGTAGCATCGCTGCCCCAGCGTGCGCACGCGTCAACACTCTATTGTAGTATGTTGGGCCCTTTACGATGCGCTCGCGGCCGTTTCGCCATTTCAATATATACCAAATTTGGTGCTGCAGGACGACGAGGATGACGAAATATATGACTGGTGCAAACATGATAATCCTGACACACGTTTCATGTAAGAACAAGCAACATACCACGCTCATAGCGTGCTCGCGTGTGTTTCGCTAGCTCCGCATATATTAAATTTGGTATCACATGACGTGAATAGATGATAAAGGTAAACGACACATCTAAACATAATAATCATGACTTTGTAGTCATGTACGGCATCAATTACCTCCACCTTGTAACGTTGTGCTAATTTTAAAGTGACATATCAACTTTTCTCATTCGTGCTTCGCATATCATCGATTCCCGCTGTACGTGGGCTCTGCTTTTTTTTTTGTCTGGTCTGTTTGAAGTTTTTATGTTTGGGCGTTTTTTAATGAGAATTTTCATCTCCAAGGACATAGAAACCATTGTGGGCGCGCGACAAAACACGACATACAGAAAGAGAAAAACGAGAACAGTTGCGACACACAGGGCTTTTTGCGTGTTGTGTTTTGTTGCGCTGTTACGATGGTTTTCATGTCAAAGCACCAAGTCTCCCTACAGTCAACTCTTCGGAAGTTCATCGCCTGGCGCAGCTTGCAAGTTTCCTGTCTAACTACCATACCTTCAAAGACCACAGCGCACTTCGTAATAATACTCGTATGATTATCATTCATTGCGTGAACGCCAAGGTTGGTTTTCTCAATAAGATCCGAGTATCTGTTCTGAGTCGAGACTATCAATTATTGTACTTTCCTTCTCAGTGCTATCTAATTGATTGGCTTCTTGCGCATCAGTTTCTGTGGTTCCTTCTTCAAGTATAGACCAAGGGAAGACATTGCGGTTTTATCGTCACTGTATCGTACCTCGCCAAGCACTTGCACATCATGCACGATGCCTGGGTGCGCACTCAGTATAAATTCTATTTCGTTTTACTTTCGCCTTCAGAACTCCTCCATGTCCACTTACAGTTCCCTTCTTTTCTGCAGAAGGTATTCAAGATTCGTAAATATTGCGGTCAGCAAATTCTACTAATACTTCCCCTCTGGCATTTGCAGTACAAATGTTATAATCTGCCACCACCTTGTCTCCAGCCTGCTTCTTCCCTACCTTAGTGTTAAGTCACCCATCACTAGAGGATACAATGTTTTTACCTTACTCATTGCCGAATTCACGCCCTTATGAAAGCTTTCATGTAGTGCATCATCACGGCTGGGTGTAGACGCTTAAGTCTGATGAGCTAAAGTACAATACCTAGCACCATTTCATTATTGCTATAGTATTTCTCTAAGTTACCAGCTATATTTCTGTGGAAAAGGAATCCCACGCCGAGTTCTTTTCTGTCAGCAAGCCATGATGACAAAGGAGGTGCCCATTCTGTAGCACTGTATAGGCCTCATATGTCATCCTAACCTCGGTCAGCTATATAACATCCTATTAACACCTCCAGCCCTCGAATAGAACAGCTAGACTTGCCTCACTACATAAGATTCTAGTGTTAAAAGTTGCCATGTTCGGGTTTCAATGGCGGCCTGTCCAGACGCAGAGATTCTTAGCACGTTCTGCTGCGTTGCGGGTCGGACCACCACCGTAGTCAGCTGCTTCGCAACCACTGGGAAGTGAGGGCCATGTTTCAATTTACCTATGCATGTGAGAGGTAGTGGCCAGATGCTGCAACAGAGTGGCCAGTCCTTCACCGGTGGTGGTCACTGGTGAGGCCGCACCCCAGACCTCTTAATGTAATGTCAACATCACGCGTATATTTTTTAACCCTATTAGGAACTGCGCTGCAGAGAAATTTGAGCTACGCCCCTCTCGCACGCGAGGCTGAAACTGTAACCATCGTGCCATCACTGTCTTAGGTGTCATGTGAAAACATCTTTATTACAAGGTGATCAACCTATGTGCTGAATTCTTTATTCAGTATCATTGGCCTTATCTTATTACCAAACAACACTTTAAAGGCCCACCGACGCCATCATCGAAACCTCAAGATGTACGTGTTTTTTTTTTCATTTTTGTGTATACATTAGTACGTCTGACGAAATATCAGCGCGAAGCGTTGCCTTCAAGAAATTTTAGAGTGCAAGCCATTTAGGGTCGAGGCTTGCCCTTGTGCGTTGTCTGTGCTCACAGCAAGCACATGCAAGGCAGGTACCCCCTATACGACCAGCGTGACTTTAGTAACAAATTGAAAGTCCACAACACTGCAAGAACACTGACTTTAAGGTATACATCAATCAAAGCACATGATAGAAGAGAAGGTTGAGAGAAACAATAAGATCTAATAAAGACCTAAAAGTTAATGCTGTAAACATATTTAAGCAGATGATAATCAAGGCATTATTGTTCAATCGCTAATATCAATGTTTTTTTACCAAAACAATAAAAACACTTGAAAGCACAAACCTGTCAAGCTTGTCGGCGACCTCAATGTAGACTTTATGGACCTTAAGACCTAGCTTTGTCGAATCTGTCACTTTGTCCCTGAGTTATGCGAGGCAACGCTTGGGTGGCGTGCGGTTACTCACACATATAGTACTTAGAGCTTCACCTACTCGTCCTGATTCACTTTGTGGAGTTGCGGTGATTATTTTTGAAATTTGGTTTCAAATTAGGTGCGACTGCTCACCTCAGTTTTCTGCACCTCGCGAAACCGCAATTATAATGAATTTGACAGAGGCTCCTTGGGACGTTCCACTAGAAAACTGAGAATTGTATAAATCGCAGAAGATATTTAGGGAGCACACAATACCATGACTGCCACCCAATGAGGTCTATTTTCTTCACCTCTCTTCTATTGTTGTCGAGCTGCTCACTGGGTGGTTGTAGCTGCTTACACGAGGAACTATTTTTCTTTTTTGCATGGAACAAAATTAACTCCTTCTGATAACACGCATCATTCATTCTATACTGCGCACAGGTTGCCAATGTGAAAACTGCTCTTTAAACTTCACCAAAACGTCAACGCACATGCTCTAGGTGCTTCCCTGCTGTGGGGTACTAGTTTCTTACAATGTTAGGCGGGTGTAATAAAGTCATGCTAAATTGGTCACAATTAGCAGCAGCGCTCACACTACTTAGCAATATGTTATGCCTTTATGATTTGATATAAACAATTCCAGACAAGACGCTGCAGATTACAGA
This sequence comes from Rhipicephalus microplus, assembly GCF_043290135.1. NCBI lineage: Eukaryota > Metazoa > Arthropoda > Arachnida > Ixodida > Ixodidae > Rhipicephalus > Rhipicephalus microplus. Next base: position 133,292,136 of record NC_134707.1, read on the forward strand.
AAAACCAGAACTGGAAACTTCACTGTCGGGGGATTTCAAAAAAAAAACTCGCCACAATTCATTAGCTCAAACCCGCGTTTCTCACAAAGTATGGCAAAAGAGTATCAAAATAAAAACCACCTAGCTTGCTTTTCATTTCATGCCAGACTTTTTTGTCAAACCATACCGTTTGCACATAAATGTAGTTGTCACTATACATAACAAACTATGCCCACTGTTGTTTTGTGATGGCCATCTGGCCCATCACTGGAGAAATATAGAAGTGCGTTTGCTCCAGTGCGCGGTGGTTAAAGCTGTGAAATGACACCCAAACATCCCGAAATGAAAGAAGCTTCTCTTGGTTTGCATCTTTCATGCTATAGAGACCCTGCACTTCCACTCAACCCCATGGTGGGTATTTTACAGGATCATGCAAATGGCATCTGGGGAAGCCCGAAGCTATGGCTCTGCTGGGTCAATAAACAGCTTATGCTTTGAAGCTCTATGTCCTGGCCTATATGCCTCAGAACGTCCTGGTAATGCTGGAGAGCTTTTGCATCGTTGACTCTGCCTTGCCTGCATTTCGAAGAGAAACTAATACTGACAGTTGAGCACGCTGCATAATTCAGGGATTTATACACGGTACGCTGCAATACAATCAAACTCCCTCAAGGATTTTGTGCATAAAAAGTACTGAAATTTGTCTCAAATTTCTGTACTTATACTCATGTGCAATGTACTGTTAAAATTGTCCTGTGGAGAAAACTAACGGTAAAACTCTAGCATATTCAGGCTACAGCTATACAATAGTAAAAGTACTTCAGAAGCGATTCAAATCTGTCTCGAGAATCATTGTTAGCACACTCATAAACGAATAAACGAGGTATTGTTAATATATGATGTATAGATGTTGCCTTGACATGGTGCGAGCATAGGGCCTATTTCTGACATGGTGTGTTTCGTTCTCCAAGTCTATAAAAAATTTTCAAACACTGCAAATGCCACTGTTGCTTGCACCTGCATTTCTATAGCACGGGCTGCCAATGCGTGTATTCCAATAAAATTTCCGATGTCAATTCTCACCATTCCTTTGTTCATATATACTGAATAAGATGTAGAACATAACCACGATTTTATGAGCTATAGTAAATAGTCTGTGAATCACAATGGAGGGAAAGGGTAACATGATGTGTGTGACAGGCATCTCACTTTATTCGCGTCATGACCTGTTAGTCGTGTTTGTTATATATGGATGTCCTTTTATGTTACATTTTTGTCTATGCCATTTACACTACCACAAGAGCACCCTGACGTAGGTGGCTTGACAGAAACAACTGGTCAAAGTGCCACAGCACAAAGTATGGTATTACGAGGATACAAAGCATAGCTCAGAATATACGTTGTGTTAGATGAAACTGCCGAGCTTTTGAACCATGCTTCATTTGGGGCTCTCTCTACATCAAACGTGCATTGTACTGTATTTTCCTGGCTTGTCTTACACTTGCCTCAGGCCACATTGAATTGTGATCATTTACAGTAACAGCTCCATAACATAATACTCATTTTTAGGGTTGAATGTCCCAAATCGAATATTGGATTCCGACATACACCGTAGAGAAGAGTTGCGAATATTTCGATCTACTGGGTTCTCTTTACGTTCACTCCTAAACATAACCACACTAGCTTAAACCGTTTTAACTCCATCAAAAATGGAGCCGCTGTGGCTGGGATATGGCACTCCCTGTTTTATAACAGACACACCACAACTTGCATAGTATTCACTGGTTGTCTAACTAGCTTTGCCGGTTTATTTCGCAAAATAAAGCTGCAAACTGTTTACCCTTGGGTCACATAAGAAAAGATGCTGCATTTAAAATATATAGTACAGTTACCTATCGTATGAAAAGAAAATATTCAAATTGAAAAAAAAATTATCTATTAGCGAGAAGCATACACCTTAAAAGAAACATGGAGGTTTATCTGAAATATTCACAGTTGAAAAATATTTCTCCGTTGGAGTTACGCCAAATATTTTCTCGGGGTGACCAGTCTACCTAATGAGCTTCTTGCGTACTCTTATTCACACAACAAGGCCAGAGGAAGTGCCCAGGAACTGAATATGGTGGATCACTTGTGCAGGAGCAGACATAATTGTAAATGTGAAATGGATGGGACACTTGACACTTTTCCTTCAGCAAAATTTCTTGCACTATTATGATTCACAACAGATCAGCCACTGCAAGCATCCTATTATTTAAAAAGGACTCACTAGACCGCAGGGGACCTGAATAGATCATTTACTGATGTAGCTGGCCAAGCCCTTTAGGGCTCCGATGGCTGTGCATAAGCATAGTGTCAAAGTTTGAGGATGTCAGCCGATTATTTCGCTCTTGACATTGAGTTTGGCTGGCTAGCTGCTCCTGGGAGTTTTTCTATAGGAACTGTTCTTGTAGAGGACTAAGCGTAATATTCTGAAACAGCACATTAACGAATTTCTCAGACAATTAGTGAACTGAAGGGGCATACTCAATCACAAATTAAGGAGACATCAACACGCTAGGGAATCACGAAAAGGCTCAAGGCTGTCACAAAGAAAGTAAATTGCTTATAAAGTCGTGCAACAAACACCACACAGCGCAATTATGCTAAATAATCGTTTGATGCTACTCACTCTGCTTCCACTCAACTAACAACTGAGACACTTACACTGCTTTCTAACGCCTAAGGTTCACGTTTATTTAACAACATTCTCACCTAATTACTCTCAAGGTTTTCTTTTTTTCACCTAGCTGGTCCACAAAGCTTTTCCCCTTCTTATGAGTTTCAAAACGCTAGAAGGGTGTGTCTTGACTTTTCTTATTTCATATATCGTATGCAGTGGAGCGCGCTGAGAGCGCGCTGGTCAGGGTGTGTACTTAAGTGACAGATTCAAGTATCTTTTTCCCGCTTTGATGGTAATTTGTGGAAAATGTTTAGCTGTAGCGGATATATAAAGTGCCAGACCACCTTACATGAGCCACTATTCTCTCCACTGTTTCCAGCATGTTTCGAATGAATAAGAATTCTCAATTGCTGCAGATTGAGTTGTTTTTACTATAAAAGTTTCGCAGTGGTTTTAACTTTATCGTTCTTTGAGAACCCACTTTCACCAATAGGCTTTCTTTTTTTTGCTATAGAAAACAGGTGCTGTCAGCGCCTTTGAGACTTGATACACACCGAGAGAATAAAGTGTGCGCCAAGGCTGGCAGTGTGCTAAAAACTACATTCGGATAGCACACAAATGTTTTGGTAGCATCTGCTGTTTTTCATGACACTTGCACAGTTAAAAGTGGTGAAATAGCTACAAAATATACCTCACTACCACTAATGCCACCTGGTATAGACCACTGGCTACTTCCAGTGAATGACACCGTAATTTCCAGCAGGCACGGTGTAGTACTCTGGTCAAGCTTCATGAGATTTTCTCCTAGATAGCTGCAGAACAGGACATTGAAGCTATGAGGCACGAGTGGCTCCTGAACAGCAAGTGGCGAGTGACAAAATACCGTGACACATCTGGATCTGCACACTGGAGCATGATCTGCAGCAGCTAGTACAGTTACTAGGCCACTATCTGCTTTTGCGTCTGAAAGAGCTTGGGAAAACTGGGTGAGATCCTCCCTCCAGTTTTCTATGTTCATCTTCTTAACTGCATTGACGTCAAGTGAATCAGCAACGGCGAGTCACGTTTACCGTTACCTACTTCTAGCCAGCCAACATTCTGAAGGCTGCTTTCTTTTACAGTGTCGCGCCGTGGCCGTCTACAGTACTGTGGTAAATCAGTGCACGACAAGTGAGGCAAGACCTCACCAAACTCTTTACTTTGCAGCAGTCAAAAAATGTCAAGCACTGCCATAACATGGCTACGAGAATGCTTCCCAGTAGGGCACTCACTATTGCCTTCAAGCACACTAACATCGCCACTGGTGGCGGCACAAGCAAGATATGGTGTCTGTGTTTGCATTTTGCTCTGGTAGCAGCGTGCTTATATGAAGTAGCGGGCGTTCCTACATAGAGAGAAGACAATGAAAAATCACATAAAGTCCTTAGAACATAACGCAGGGCACCCCTTTATGTATGCATAATTCTTCAGAGAGATTGAAAGAATCACTGTGTAAAAACATTTATGTGAGGGCTAGACAGGCTTGATTGAACAAAAACAAAGCTCTATGAAGGCAAAAACAAATTTATTTTGAGAGCCTAGATTTAGGTTAAGGCACTATAGGGCAATGTAAGGCACCCACGGGGTCTAAACTAACCCCTTCTTCTCAACAGTATTTCTAGGTGCTCCCCATTTCCCGCAAGCACACACGTCCGTCCCCCCCCCGTCCCCCCACACCAATTCATTTCTGTGGATGTCGCATGGTTCATTTAAATTACAACTGTGCCTCATTCACAAAAATATTCTAAGCTTCAATTACTTTTTAGAGCTAGCTGCAGGAGGTGAAATAATAATAAATTAGGGAATGGAGTGGCATTGATCGCGACAGCAAGATATCAAACGACAACTTGTTCATTTCGCACAGCGCTACATGGACTGACTTTCGATTCTGGTTCTAGAGTATCCAAGTGGCTTCATTCCCAATTACACCGTTTCATTTACCTTTCAGTACCCTTTATGTTGGCTAAGCGCAGTGAACGAGGTACATTTATAAAGATTTACACGAAAAAAAATCCGTTAATGAAGCGAGCACAGACACCGCCAGCAGCAAATTGTGAGTGATCATGCAAAATGTAGCTACTGTAACGAGGGCAGTGGGCATGGACCGAGGGGAGGGCAGTGGGCCGTTTCACTACATACTTTTCTGGCTCGTAGCCCACACGTATAGTCGATGTGATGAAATAGCTTTCCGTGCGGTGTTATATCGGCGAGCCTTTCCGTTCACTGCATGCGCGCGTGCCAGTTGGCTGTGGTCACTGTCCCGCAACTACTGATCCAACCCGTTGAAGGGTACAAGTTGTTGCCCATTGTGAAGCGAAAGCAACTCAGAAAGATTACTGGAGAGTAATAGGAGTTTGTTTAGGCTAGCAAGCGGAGATATTGTAGCGGATGACACGCAGAACTAGTCGTCACCTCAGTACTCACGCATTTGATGGCTCGCTTTCCATGCCCTCGTGAAGGCACTGGCCATCCCACGCTCTTTTGCGAAGCAAAACTGGCTTAAATCGATGCATTTATAAAGAGCCCAGCGCTGCAAAGTCTCCGCATGCGCAAAAGGCGCGCTTTTCAGACACAGCGAAATAACAACTTAGACGCTCATTCGCGTTCATGAGTACTTCTGAGTACGTTTCGTGCGTCATTAAACAGTTATAGTATGTCAGGCTTACTGTGATACCGGGCGTACTGTGATACTGGAATTGAAGTGGGCATGAGCAGATATGTATGTTACGCGTACCGCTTAACGTACGCGCTGTATTTTTCAGAATTCACGTTACCGTAGTAGCGTAGGTGTAGGTAGTGTACGCAAACGTGGCGGCACTCTTGGACGCCCGCTTCGAGGTGATCTTGACGTAGCTGTTAGAAGATTCACCTTGTTCTCAGCAAACGACTGCTTAACTGTATAACTGTCAGTTCAAGCGCACGAATAAACAGAAAGGAAGAGAGGGCAAGCGCTTGTTTATTCTGTTTATTCGTGCGCTTGAACTGACAGTTATACCATGCATATTAAGCTAGCCAAACTTTCGATTCCGACTGTTTAGAGTGGCTTCGCTTGCCTTCAGATAGCTTCGATGACCGTGTATTACGGATAAGTTGGCATAATTTTTGAAATAGCTTCCCATTTTGAACTTGCCTAGGCCTAACACGAACATCTGTGTATATAAATCTGCAACGTAAAATTTTTCGCTTCTGGGGCGCGGTTTACATTCATTTACTTTTGTTCTGACAAAAATGAACATTTAACAATGCATCGTCCAGTGACACAAGCAGACATTCTCGTTTTCTTTTTTTATTTTGAGTGTTTTTAATTCTCAAAACTTCAATAGGTGGCGCCACCATCCCAGCTGGGGCACGTAAACCACGTAAACGCTATTCTGCTAAACTATATGACGGTGTTCACAACGAACGTTTGCCGCATGGTAACGTGTTTTCCTTATTACGCTAACGGTAAACTATAACTGTCTATTGTTACGTGAGAAATGTGGGTCACGTTTCAATCTGCTCGCCATTCTGCGTGTGTCCATCTAGCTTGTTGCTATCGCGTTCATTGCTTCGCCTTTGCGGCAAAGTTGTGATTTTTTAAATGCGAAGCATTTCTTAACGAACTTCGGTGACTTTGAGCCTCTATCTATCTATCTATCTATCTATCTATCTATCTATCTATCTATCTATCTATCTATCTATCTATCTATCTATCTATCAATCCGCCTATGTTTGGGTGCTTTCATGGTCAACCCCTTAGCTTGGCATGTACCAGAATTAGCATGGGAGGGTAAGCTGTTTTGACGAATACGACGGGCTGGTAAAGACAAGAATAATGTCACTATCCTCTTGTGTACGTCGTCAAACACTTCCCTCCAGGCACTGGCACATAACCACGGGCATGTATGTGCCGCCACAGGTGATTGACATTTGCTATCTACTGTTGCTACCGGGGTTTGCAGGCACCAGAGGTCCGGGATGAAGTTGTCGAGGCAGGAGGAAGAGAGACTGGAAGAGGATTCATTTACATTATGTACATTGTAAGCTCTCGTACATGACAAGCTCTTTTTTACATGGCGAGCTCTCGAATCTGGCGTTCCTGTACATGGCGCTACTTCGAATGAGCCGGCTGGCTCATTATAAAGGGTATGTGCTCTCCCCAGATATCTCGATCAGGGAACACGTGCAGAGGTTACTTCCCAATCACAGATCACACACAGCCGGCGAGGGTGAAGAACATGCATGGCCCACGTGAACGTCCAATTTCGAGGCGTGACTCCGCAGCCCAAGGTGGCGCCAGTGGGGCTCTTCCTCGTCGTGTGTGTGCCGCTGGTCGAGGGGTCCCAAGCTCATGACCGCATACTTCAAAGGGTGCGCCGAAATGCTCGCTTAATTAGCGGGAAGATTTGCGGGGGCCGCCGCGGTCTCTTCCGAACAAGATGCCATATTTTTTGTCGTCTCTGGAATGGCTTACGGCGTCGTGGCGACACGACCTCTCACCCTCCGGCTCGGAGGGACAATGCCTGGCGGTCATAGGCAGCCGGCCGGTCGCCTACCTGTTTGAGGATCCAAAGCGCGCCGCTCCCTCGTCAGCTTTGGCGCCAGTCACAACATTACCCAAGAATGACGAGAGCACACATGGGAAATTTTAACGCGCGATCAATCAGAAATACCCGACATCGGTAGCGTCAACCCGATGAATGAAAAAGTAAATATCAGAGTCCCAGCTAGAACTGATCACAAGGATTGTGCGTGGCAACGAAGAAATTTACGAAGAAGTCTCGAAAATACTTTTTGTATAGACGCTAATCTTCGGAAAGCGTCAATAATGGTTGCACTGCTGCCTACTCAGTTTTATAAATATTACATATCTACTGCTTTGATACAGCCATCGCGTCAAGTTAACGTCTATTGTAGTTAGTTGTCTTGCGCCTAATGTGATTTATGTAACGGTTCCAAGAGCCATCATCTTTGCGAGCATCAGCGCTTCATATAAGATTCTGTTGTTGCTAATACGCATGTGTCATTTGGAATGGTTGTGCAAGTGTGAACAGTTGGTTATATAACCATTTGCAAGTCTTCAACACATGTCTGCGCGTGCAACATTTGCACATATATTTAGCGTCCTTTTATGACGCGTCTCTCAATAAAAACATTGCAACACAGTCACCTTCTTGATTGATTTGATTGATTTGTGGGGTTTAACGTCCCAAAACCACCATATGATTATGAGAGACGCCGTAGTGGAGGGCTTCGGATATTTCGACCACCTGGAGTTCTTTAACGTGCACCCAAATCTGAGTACACGGGCCTACAACATTTCCGCCTCCATCGGAAATGCAGCCGCCAAAGCCGGGATTTGATCCCGCGACCTGCGGGTCAGCAGCCGAGTACCTTAGCCACTAGACAACCGTGGCGGGGCCACATTCACCTTCTCTCCGCATTTTTTCTTTACACAACATCGGTCCCCAGGTACGTGGGGTCTGCCGAATTTTTTCTGTACATGCAGCAACGCTTCCGCATGGTCAAGCGGCGCCAGCTATAGAAAATAAGCACCAACTGACAAACACAAATTGTTCTTCTCCCGGGAATAAAGGATCACCCCACAAAGCCTAACTGATTGTCTCAAAAAGTTTCCTAAATTAGTGCAAACATCACGGAAATACTTAGCTCTCGAGGCTTAGACACATGAATTTGAAGCAAATAACATTACCGGGTAATAGCTAACTAGCTACAGAGCACACGATGCATCACAGAGGCGTAGCCACGAGGCAAAACAGCGTGCCCATGCCCCCCCCCTCCGCCCCAAATATTTTTTACCATTGCATAGAGAGGAGAAAGGACAATATACAGAGGGTGCCCTCCCCGAAATCCTCAATGTGCCACCAGATACCCCCCTCCCCCTTCCCACGAAAAAAAAAAGTTGTACCATCTCCCGCTACAGAAAATCATGGGTATATGTGAAGAAGCACGCGCTAAGGTTTACACTAGCGAGGACGCTGACGCTGTCACTCATCAAGGGAAAGCTCAGACGCCCTGGATTTAAATTAACGGGCAATTCAATGACTACATATGCGGGGCGGCCAGTGAACGGATTTGTAGTTTGAGCAGTAAGTTTTAAATGTGAAGGATTTATTAGCGAACTTCAGTGAATTTGAGCGTATCTATCTATCTATCTATATATATATATATATATATATATATATATATATATATATATATATATATATATATATATATATATAGATGTATATATATGTATATATGTATATATACATATATATATAAATAAATAAATATATATATATATATATATATATATCGCCGTCGTGGACATTTAGCTCTCCTGGCCGTTTTGATAATGCTATCAAAGCCAAACTTGGTATGACATAACGTGACTGTATGAAGAACATAACTGACTATAGTGTCATACCATGAACATCATGATATGTACGGCATGAATTTCATGATTAACATATCATGGTCCTGCAGCTCTTGCGGTGGTTTGGTTCACATGACATGTTGGAAAACTGGTATGATATGACATGATTGCATGGCAAACGCAAGTGACAGACCTTACAATGAAAATCATGACATGCGTGTCATGTAATAACATCACTACATGCCACGCTCATAACGCGCTTGCGGCCGTTTCGTTAGCGTCACATATACCAAATTCGGCATTACAGTATGGGAATGAATGATAAATGTATGTGACTGGTGCGAACATGATAATTATTAGATGAGTGCCATGTAACCACATGACTACATGCCACGTTCAAGATGCGCTGGCGGCCGTTTTGCTAGCTTCACTTATAACAAATTAGGTATTACGGGACGTGAATGGATGGCGAAGGTATGATACTGGTACAAACATGATGAACATGACATGCGTGTCATGTAACAACATCGCTGCATGCTACAATCATGATCCGCTAGCGGCTGTTTCACTTGCATCATATGTACCAAACTCGGGATTACGTGACGCGAACGGACGACATAGGTAAATGACACATCTAAACATAATAATCACGACATTCGTGTCATGTAACAACACAACTACATGCCGCACTTATGATGCGCTCGCGGCCGTTTCACTAGCTTCACATATACCAAATTTGGCATTACGTTACGCCAATGAATGAACTAAGTTATTTGACTGGTGCAAACAAATTGTGAGATGCGTGTCATGTGAGAACATGATCACATGCCAAAGTCAAGGCGCCAATACATTTTGACGTGACGCCGGGCGCGAGGTCGCTGGCATTCTTTTTGTCGCGTCACGCTGGCGTTGCCAAGCCAGGCACCGGTCTTGCCATATGCCTAGCAGGCTCGTGTTGCGCTGCGTTGCTCTGACAAATGCGCGTTTCAGCGCGTCTGGTTCCCTCCGTCACGAAAAGACGGAGACGCAGTGTTGTTTGGATAACGCTTCGCCGCGAACTGCTGCACGTCGCATTTCGTGCCGGTTGCCATCGGGCGACGAATACTGGTCGCACTTGGCGACAGAATATATAGGGCTCGTGTTTTGCTAACGTTTCGTCACTGTGCCAAGTGCGCGCGCGCGTCGACGCTACATTGGATTATATTGGGCCTTTCATGATGCGCTCGCGACCGTTTCGCTAGCTTCACAAATACCAAAATTGCTGCTACGTGATGTCAATTGACGACAAAGTATATCACGGGTGCAAACATGATAATACTGACACGTGTGTCATGTAGAAACATGACAATATACCATGCTTATAGCGCGCTCGCTGCTGTTTCGCTAGCTCCACATATATTAAATTTGGTATTACGTGACGTTAACAGATGACGAAGGTAAACGACAATTCTGAACATGACAATCATGAGATGGAAGTCGTACCTACACCTCGTAACGTTGAGCTGTTTTTAAAGTGACATATCAACATTTATTATTTGTGCTTTTCATATGATCAATTCTCACTATGTGGGATCTGCCATTTTTTTCCACTCGTAGACGCTGCCTGCGTCGGCCGAGGCGAGAGGGGGAGGAAAGCGACAGTTTTGCAGTTGTCTTCCAGGGCTGGTAGGAGACGCGAGAAAACAATGCATTACGCAAAACGCAGGCATGGGCAGTGAGGTGGTGGTGGTGGTGGTGGTAAAAAACATTTATTTCAGAAAAAGTTTACTAGAGAGTGCCGACGTGGCCCATCGGCGTGCTAGAGTGGCAAGACCCTATTCCGGGACGCCAGTGGAGCTGGAAGCTGCCCGTGCGCGCTCCACCAAGGAGCGTTGTGCAGCCAAGGTAGAGCAGCCGAGCAGGTGCTCCTTCCAAGCCTCTCTAGTTGGGATAGGAAAAGGGGATGAGAAAGGGACGGGATTAACTGGGCACGATGCTACGACGTGATATGTGTCGGCGAGCACATGACAGGTCGAGCAGGTGCCATTGATTTCCGGCAAAAAGTGCCTGGCGACCGCCGGACTGATAAAAGTGTTCGTCTGCAGGCGGCGTAGCAGTCGTTCGTCCGCTTTCTCCAAACCGCGTGCGGGGTCCGGGTAGAGGCGGCGCGAAGCCCGGTAATAAGCCAAAATTTCGCGAAAGCGCGTCAGGTTGGTATTGCCAGATTCCGTCTCGGGACATGGAGGGGCAACGGCCCGGACAGAAGAAGCGCGGGCAGCGGCATTTGCCGCCTCGTTGCCGGGCAGGCCCGAGTGGCCTGGGGTCCACACTATACGAATGGGATGAGGGTTAAAGCGCCAAGAAGCTGCCTGTAGTAGGCTAGCCGCCAGCGGAGCAATGGAACCCTGAAGGTACTGAGAACAGGCCGAGCGCGAGTCCGTCAGGATGGTGCGTGAGGCTGGGTGAGAGCCGGCCAAAGCTATGGCAACCTCTTCAGCGTGTGTTACTGTGTCTGCTCGAAAGGAGAGGCCATCTACGTGTTTGCCCTCTGTAATCACGGCAGCCGTGAAGTGACCCGAGGGGGAGGGACCCGAGACGTCCACGTAGAAAACACCAGGACGATCGGAGTGTCGCGTATGAAGGGCCGCGGCGCGTGCTAGCCTACGGCCAGGATGGAGGTCAGGGTTCATATTACGGGGTAGAGGTTCCACCCATAGCTTTTGACGCCAGAGCTCTGGTATCGGCTGCAGAGGGTCTTGGTCAGATATCGGGTTAAGGCCAAGTCTGTGTAGAAGACGGCGCCCTGAAGGCGTCTGCGACAGTCGATTGGTTTGGTTAACGCGATGAGCTTCGCGCATCTCTGCAAAGGTGTTGTGTACCCCCAGCGCCGTGAATCGGCTGTTGGAAGTTGCAATAGGTAGGTCCAGAGCGCGTTTGTATACTGAACGAAGAAGGAAGTCCAGCTGGTGCTCGTGTCGACGACGCAGGCGAAGGTAAGGCAAGGCGTAGAGGACGCGACTGGTCACAAACGCGTGGGCCAATCGGAGGGACTGAGACCCGCGGAGGCCGCCGCGCTTGGTAGAAACTCGCCGTATCATGCGGCTCACCTGTTCGCTGGTGCGTCTGAGGCCTGATATTGTGCCCTCTGGATTCAAGGACGATGTGAGGTGAAGGCCAAGAACCCGAATATTTTGCACTGACGGGACGGGCCCGGACGGAAGAAAAATTTGAGGCGGCGGTAGCGGAGAGACTGAAAGAAGAGCCGATTTACCTGGAGAGCACTCCAGGCCGCATGAACCTGCGTAGGTGTCCACCAGAAGGGCAGCCTTTTGCAGGCGTTCTTCGATTTGCGCTAAGGAGCCGGTGTTGGTCCAAATTGTTATATCGTCCGCATATAGTGCGTGTTGTAATCCGTCGACCTCGCTTAGAAGAGAGGGGAGGTTCATCATCGCCAGGTTAAAAAGCAGAGGAGACAGGACTGCCCCTTGAGGTGTACCCCGCGTGCCTAATAAGTACGGGCCGTGTTCGGTAGAATTAAGGCGAATGAAGGCGGTGCGATGTGATAGAAAGGCGCGAATGTAGTTGAAAGTCTTCTGCCCGCAGTTTGTGGTAGACAGGTTAGTGAGTATAGTGCTGTGTTTGACGTTGTCGAACGCCCCGCGGAGATCGAGAGCGAGCACGGCTTTATCGTTATGGCGCATAGTAGTCGGCTCTATGATATCGTGTTGAAGCTGGAGCAGGACGTCCTGCGCCGACAGATGCGGGCGAAAGCCAAACATCGTGTCGGCAAAGGTGCTCCTGGCCTCCAAGTAGGCTGAAAGGCGTTCGCGAACCATGGTTTCCATGAGTTTGCCTGCGCAAGACGTAAGTGAGATGGGTCTCAGTGCCTCAATACTAACGGACTTTGCCGATTTGGGAATGAATGTCACGACCGATGTGGTCCAATCCGTTGGAAGCGGAGAACCGTCCTATATCGAATTTATAAGAGTGGGCATTTATTTGAGTGGGCATGGCGGCAACGCCATGATACGGACTTCAAACCCGATCATGTTTTTCGTACAGGTTCTGCTTGGATTGCTGTTTGTCCCAGCGTGGCTATCACCGATGAACAACGCCCCTTCATCGCCAGCTATGTTCTCGGTAACCGATCAAGAAAAGCCGATGCCCGTGGTCTTTCATCGGCTAAACATCGTTCCCGGAGGAGCACAGATGACGTCATCGGATCCACCAGGGGCGTTAACGGATGCATTCGTCAACGGGACTATAAAACGGCTCTTCACCGCGGCACCTGACAGTGGGCATGGCGGCAACGCCATGATACGGACTTCAAACCCGATCATGTTTTTCGTACAGGTTCTGCTTGGATTGCTGTTTGTCCCAGCGTGGCTATCACCGATGAACAACGCCCCTTCATCGCCAGCTATGTTCTCGGTAACCGATCAAGAAAAGCCGATGCCCGTGGTCTTTCATCGGCTAAACATCGTTCCCGGAGGAGCACAGATGACGTCATCGGATCCACCAGGGGCGTTAACGGATGCATTCGTCAACGGGACTATAAAACGGCTCTTCACCGCGGCACCTGACAGTGGGCATGGCGGCAACGCCATGATACGGACTTCAAACCCGATCATGTTTTTCGTACAGGTGAGCAAACGATACGGAAAGTGTCACCGTAGCAATAACGTTTGCTTATTCTTGCTGCCATGCCCATGGTCAATGTGCGAAATGCTTACTAACGTGACTGATTCTCTTCGCTACCTGTTGTTATTTAGTGGCGACGTAGAAACTAATCCAGGGCCTACAGAGGGCGATTGGTCAAAGCAACTAAAGGCAATCGCAGACGACATAAAGGAAATCAAGAAAGAAAAATCCGTCACAAATCAGAAACTAACTGCAATCGATAAGAAACTTGAAAAAATTAGTGGACTGGAAAAGCAGGTTTCTGATTGCGTAAAGCGAATAGTGGAACTAGAAAATAACATCAAAGGCATGAATAGGAAAATCGAAGAACTAGAGAACAGAAGTCGGAGGTCCAACCTGATTGTGTACGGAGTTGAGGAACAACAAAACGAGTCCTTTCAAGAGCTTCATAACCTCGTATCAAAGGAAATATTTGAAGATATACTAGACGTAAAGAGTGCAGGCATTGAACGTATCCACCGACTTGGTAGAACTAGAGAAGGCGATCCAAAAAACAGGCCAATAATTCTCAAGTTGCTCGATTATCGCGACAAAGTTAAAATACTCCAGTCCTGTTCCAAACTGAAAGGGAGCGGTTACTCAATAAGCGAGGATTACCCGTTTGGCGTGCGTGAAACTAGAAGAAAACTGTGGAAAATCACGAAAGAAAACCGCGATAGAGGGGAAAGGGTAAGGCTTATTTTTGACAAAGTTCAGATAAACGGTCGTCTTTTTACTTGGGACGAAGACAGTAAAAATATCGCACAAGTAAATAAAAAAAACGAAGAGCAACTACCAACGGCGCAGTCTTCTCGACGACAACGCCCATAACCCTTCTAAATGTAAACGCGCGAAGTCTTGTGAACAAGGCAGAACAATTTGAAGCTGTTTTATTGGCCCAAAAACCTGATATTGTTACTGTGAGTGAAACGTGGCTACATTCAAATATATATGACCATGAAATTGTGCCACCGAGCTACACAATTGTCCGCAAAGATAGGGACACTAGAGGCGGAGGAGTAGCAATTGTTTTACGGCAGGGAATCGCTTACACGGTCATGCCAGAGGTGAACAGTGTCGAAGCGGTTTGGTGTAAGCTTCTCCTGAAAGACGGCTACGTGTATGTTGGCGCCGTTTATAGGCCACCGAACGCCGATGCGTCGTACCTAAACCCCCTTCTGGATTATATGAATTTACATATGCTCGGTGGCAGGATTATCATGGCAGGTGACTTCAACCTACCTGATGTAAATTGGTCCTCATTAAGTCCAGGTCCCCTGTCGAATAATATAGTCATCGACTTCTTATTTGCTTTTAACCTAACTCAGCTTGTTGTTGAAAATACATGAACACAAGGACAGTCGCACTCAGTGTTAGACCTTGTATTTGCAAGTGATCACTTTTCCACCGACAGTGCAAGTGTTGAAACAATGAATGGCATATCGGATCATAAAATAGTTTTGTGTACTTTGCCTTTAGCAACTCCAATACGGCAATCTGGCCCAGTGCAATATGTGCCCTCCTTCAATAAAGCTAATGATGCGGCGATAATGAGTTACCTGTCGCACGAGTATCCCGAGTTTTCTGAGCTATGTGCAGATAACACGAGCATAGATGAAGTGTGGGCACAGTTTAAGCATCATATCATGCATTGTATTTCTAACTTTATTCCCAAACGAAAACTGGTTACAAGAAAGCACAACCCATGGGTTACCCGCGACATAATTCACCTTAAGCGCAAAATCAAGCGTGTAAGGAAGGCAAAAAAAACGCTAGGAAGTGCTAGCTCACAAATAGCAACGCTGACATCGACCTTAAAAGGAAAGATACGAGACGCAAAACGGCATTTTTATGGACACACCCTACAAAAGTTTATTAAAAGCGCACCCGATAAATTCTGGCGCTACATAAGCGTAAAACGGTCGACATTATCGGTGTTTCCAGCTGAAGAGGGCAAGAAAAAGGCGAATAATTTCAATTCTTACTTTCACTCTGTTTTTAGCACTGATAACCTCCGAAAGATTACACCGGGTTCCCGTCACGATGACCAAGGCAGATCACTTCCGTCGTTAAATATGACAGTACCTGGCATTCTTTCACTGCTATTAGACCTTGATGAAAAGAAAAGTAGTGGCCCAGACGAAATACCAAACACCTTCCTTAAACGCTATGCTGAACCCATTAGCAAGTACCTCCATCTCATATTTACAAAGTCAATTAGCGATTGCCGTCTTCCGGCGGAGTGGAAAATCGCGAAAGTTGTGCCAGTGCACAAATCTGGTGATACTTCTATCCCAACGAACTACCGGCCAATTTCTTTAACTTGCACTAGTTGCAAAATTCTCGAGCACATTATCTTAAAGTTATTAACCAAGCATGTAGAAGAAAACAACCTCATCTCTCTTTCTCAGCATGGGTTCAGAAGTGGGCTATCTACTGTCACTCAACTTGCAGAGGCTATACATGACTTCGGGCTGGCAATAAATGAACAATCACAAATCGATGTAATTTTTTTAGATTTCTCTAAGGCCTTCGACCGCGTGTCCCACTCTAAACTCATCACTAAACTCATAGACAAACTAGGCAATGGTCCAATAGTTGAATGGATTAGTGATTACCTTTCAGACCGCTACCAGTTTGTGCACTATAATGGACAAAATTCTGACACTGTTAAAGTTCTTTCGGGCGTTCCGCAGGGATCCGTTCTCGCTCCGCTCTTGTTCCTGTTATTCATAGATGACATTGTTGAATCAGTAAACGTTAAAATTAGACTGTTTGCAGATGACTGCATGATTTACAGTGAAATCAAACACATTGACGATCAGGTTGCCCTTAACGATTCCCTAAACAACGTAGCCCAGTGGTGCCATGATTGGCAGATGGTTATTAATTCCGAAAAAACGGTCGTGATGAACATAAGCAGAAAGAAAAACAAACTATTATTTCCATACTCACTTAATGGTGTCACCCTTCGCACAGCAACTCAGTATAAATATTTAGGGCTTCTAATATCATCTGACCTCAAATGGACTGCGCATATACATCAGGTGACGAAAAAGGCAATAAACAAGTTGATTTTTCTAAAACGGACCCTACGCTACGCTATCACAGATACCAAGCGCTTATCTTACATTTCCTTTATAAGACCTATGCTAGAATATGCGAATATAGTGTGGTTTCCTTCAACAAATACTGACATAGCTTTGCTCGAGAGCGTACAGCGCAAGGCGGTAAGATTTATCTTTAACCGCTATAGGCGAACGGATTCCCCTTCCGAGCTTCTGCTCCGAGCAGAGCTACCTACGCTCCGCGATAGAGCAAAAATACATCGGTTGAAGTTCTTTTATCAACTGTTGCACGGCCACTTTAAAACTAATGCCTCCGTCTTCACTACTATAAAAGAAAAAGGGAAAGTGCGCCAAAAACACGACCTCATCTTCAAAGAATATTTCTGCAGTAACAATACCTTCAGGTTTTCATTTTTCCCTCGCGTAATAAGAGAATGGAATGCGCTTGATCCAGATACTGTAGCACAGCCAACACTTCAAAAATTTTTAGAAAGCGTTGAAAAACTCATGTCTGTGCTCCCAAGTTCCAGGTGTTAACCTAATTGCGTTCGGGAGAAAGCATCCACACTCTAACATTTTATTTTATTTTCTTCATCATTTGGTTCAAGGCAACTATGCCTGTATGATGTATACATTACTTATTATCATGATCGCGCGTTTCTTATGTACTCTTCTTGTATTGCCACTATATTGCCTTGCTTGTATAATGTTTGTATCCTTTCCACTCCTGTAATAACCCTCAAGGAGGGTTGACAGTATTTTGTAAATAAAATAAATAAAAATAAATAAAAAAATAAAAAATAAGCTGGAGTAGCGAGAGGTGTGCTTGGTCGGGAAAATTTGCCAGGAGCGATACTGTGATTCCGTCGCGTCCAGGGGCCGTGCCCCGTCGCATTTTCGTGAGTGCAAATCGTAAATCAGAAAGCGTGTATGGGGCGTCGAGCTCGGTGTTAGGGGCGCCGGAATACGTATATGCTGGGCCTGCGGGATCAATTGTGCGGCAGATGTAGCGGTCACAAAGTTCTCGCGCGAGTTCATCTGTAGTGCCCTGAAATGCATGCAGAACACGGTGGAGCTGGCGTTGCGTTTCTCCCCTGGTGGTGGAGGGATCGAGAAGGCTTCTAAAGAGTCGCCACGCACTCTTAGAGCTCATCTGGTTTGCAGCCTTCGAACAGGTGTCTGCCCAGTTAGCATCGGAATGTTGTGCGGAGTATGCGGCCGCCTCTGCAGTGAGCGCCTCAATGCGAGCGCGAAGTTTCCGATTAAGTTTGTAGCGTTTCCAGCGCCTTATGAGCCCGCGGCGAGCGTGCCAAAGATGTAGGAGGTGCGGATCGATTGCAGGAGTCAAATTAGAGGTTGCAAGGGTGCGAGTGTTCGCTTGTTTCTTATGAAGAGCGTATGATGCCCACGCTGCATATTCGGTCGAGGAGAGGCCGGCGGGGAATGGTTGCATTCTGAACTGAGTCCAATCGGTGAGACGGGCTTGGCCCCAGTGTTGGCGCATTTTCTGCCGCGGCGTGAACGAAATGCGGAGTAAAAAGTGATCGCTGCCTAGGTTTTCGCCTAAATTTTCCCATGTAGCATCGCGGATGTGACGGGTGAGGGAGAGGTCGGGGCATGTGTCTCGCGTAACCGAGTTGCCGGAACGTGTGGGTTGTGCTGGATCGGTAAGAAGCGTCAGGCTCAGCGAGGAAATGAGCTCCTTGAGCTCTCTGCCCCGGGCCTTCTCGTAGTGGTAGCCCCAGTGAGGGCTGGGGGCATTAAAGTCCCCGACAATTACCAGTGGTTGTCGGGCCGCTATACGCAGTGCCCGATGGAAGAGATGCGCAAACGAAGCCCTCGCAAGGCGAGGGGGACAGTACACGTTTAAGATATGTATTGATGGTTGGCCCCTCCGCTGAGACAGCACTGATATCATGCAGTAGTTGTAAGGAAGATCCAGATCGAGGTCGATCTGTATCGCCGTGTAAGCTTTATGCACGAGGAGGCATGTGGTGGTGCCGCCTACATAGGAACAGTATCCAGAAAGGGATGGAGCAGGGCCAGATTCTTGGAGCGCCAAGACGGCCGGCTGAGAGCCAAGTGAGCTGAGGAAAAGGGAAAGATGTGAACGCTTTCGCCTGTTCCCGAAGCCTCCAGGGTTCCACTGTATGATCTCGAATTTAGACGCAATGTTTGAACGGGACGTACGATTGGTAGCCATCGTGACTGTCCTAGGTTTTATATTTGGTCCTCCATGTCCCGCTCGGAATCCTCAGAGGCAGGGAGGGGCACGGAGGCCGGATTGTCCGACGGCGGGGTGGTGGTAGCCACCTTACGACGACGCCGTGGAGCTGTACCCTCACTGCTCACCGAGCAGGAGCGGGAACGCGATGCCTTGGGTTGAAACTGGGTGATTGCCCAGGCTTGAATAGCCTGGGTAACCTCTACTACTATGCGTTGGACCGAGAAGCTGGTGAGGAGGTGATTAATCGAAGCTTCGACACGCGTGAGGCGTTCCTCTACGCACTGGGTGTGCTCTTCGCTAGGGAGAGTTTGGTTAGCGGGCAAGAGAACCTGAGGTGCCCCAGGAGCCTCAAGAGCTTCTGGAGTAGATGTGGCACCGGTTCCGAGTGCTGGAGTACAAATGGCTGCTTGAACCGGCGGTTTAATGGGAGTGGACTTAGCGCGAGGACTAAGCTTGGACATAGCTGGCGTAGCCGCCTGGACAGAGGAGGCAATACCGGATGGCCTTGCAGTACACTGTTGTTGGGGTTGAAGTCGCTTATTTAAGAGTTCGAGTTGTTTAGTTAAAAGAGAATTTTGCTTTTGAAGTGCCGCAACTTGCTGGCGAAGGGCCGCAAGTTTGGGAGAAGGTGGATCGACAGAAGGGGGTGAGAGAGGCTTAGAAGCAGCTTTCCCTGCCCAACTGCTCACCTGAGGTACCGCCGCTGGTGCTTCGAGCGGTGGGAATGCTTGAGAGTCGGCGTGGAGTGGTGGAGCCGAATGATGCAGGTTTGTGCTGCTGTCTGGCTCTGACGAACATGAGGTGGTTCCTCGAGGAGATGTTGAGGGCTGCTTGCGTTTCCGATATTTTCGGTATTTTGCCGTGCAGCCACTGGTCCCAGTCTCATGGGCGCCGTGGCAGAGGAGGCACTTGGGGTGACAGTCGTGGGCATTGAGACCTGCAGGTGCGGGGGTCCCACATTTGGCACACTGGGTTGGAGCGGCGTGAGGGCACTGAGGTGGTCGATGACCAATGGTACTGCACTTGGTGCATACAGGGACCGTTTTCTTATAGGCGCGGATATACGTCGCCACGCAGTGGTAGAAGAGGAAGCGGGGTAACTTCGTGCCCTCGAAAGTCACCACCGCCGCCGCGGAATCTCCGAGTTTGCGGACCGCAAGGATAGTACCTTGAGGCCAATGCAGTTCAGACTTTATCTTTTCCGGGCTTTCAGCAGGGTTTACATTGATGACGCCCTTGCATGTATCCCCTGGTGCCTTGGCGTGGCCTCGAACGGGCAGCTGCTGATCCCCCACTTGCAGCTGGAAGTCCCCGAGGAGTCGCTCTGCCATAGGCAAAATGGTGGTGCTACAGACCAAGATGTTCTGTTCCCATATTGGCCACACTTGAATTTGCGTGGTAGTCCGGTCGCCGAGGTAGCTGCGGATGGCGTCGCCCACGCAATCGGCCGGGACAAATGTGCGTAGCTCGCAGGGAACGCGAGGTTTCAGCACTACAATGTAGTCGTCGCGAGAGAGGCGAGGAGTTTGACGTGGACGCCACTTGCGTTGCTTCGCTGGCTGCGAGGACGGAGCAGAGGTAGGCACACCGCCGGAGGGATGGCGCGCCGGCGTTCCTTGCAAGGCTGGGGAATGGTGGCCCGCCGTGGCGTCTCGTTGTTGTTGAGACGCATACTTCGATTTCGCTTGCTTGCGTTGCCACAGTTTCACCATGTCGTCGAGGTATTCATCTTCTGATGGCATAGGGTTTTCGGAGGATGAAATCTCCATGGACAGCATTTGGCTTGAGGTAGGATCATAGCCCGTAACCACGTTAGCGGCCGCCATCGCCGGGCTGAGAGCCCTTAGCGAGGCGGCGTTGTAGCCGGGAGTGAAGGACGTCCCTCAAGTTGTCAAAACTGGACCCACCTGGACGAAGGTGTTGTCTAGGTGAAGCGGAGAACTTGGCGGTGACGATAAATCCAAGTTTAAGGGGTACCAAGGTGGATGTCCGCAGAAATAGCAGAAAATCTACGGAGGCGATGTGGAGTGCGTCCGTCACCATCGAGCGCTCGCAGCACCCCCCGGGCAGTAAGGGTGTATGGAGGGACAGCGAGGCTGCTCACAGAACTGCGCATATAAAGCATTACTGGCGGCGCACCTATTTGACACATTCCATGTGACCACAACCGAGTTCGGCGGTGCGGCCTGTACACCAGCTTCTCCGCATTGCGCGGTTGCTAGCGGCGATGAAAGAGAAATGCGCTAATCTGCTACCTACAGGGACTATCTCGTTGGGCGCCTCTCGAGTTTCTTTGAGCGCGCGCATATCCCCCCGTCTTCATTTTGCGTGGCTTCTTCTGCGCTTGCGGTTATCAGATCAGACTCGCGATTCGGGAGAGCATGAAGGTCATTTCGCTTGCTGCCGCCGCCATGCTTACAAAAAGACACTATACTCAAATACGATGAAGTGTAGCATTTGTGCGCCGTCGTCCTGTGTACACTTGTACGTTCATTTCGTGCTTGTTTCTTTCTGTTTGCGCAGTGTGCTTTAAATGCCGAGCTGACAGTTGTTTGTCTGTCCTCGTGCTGTGTATGCTCCTTTCGCCTGTGCTTTCAGCATAAAGTGTGCACTGCAAATTTTGAGCGGCCTGTCGTACACCACATGAACCTGCAATGTGTTGTTGTAGCCTTCATTCGCTCGCCTTTAATGGATACGTAGGGTTTAACGTCCCGAAACCACTATATGGTCATAAGAGACGCCGTAGTGAAGGGCTCCAGAAATTTCGACCACCTGGGAGTTTTTAACGCGCATAATAATCAGAGCACACGGGCCTACAGCATTTTTGTTGATTGATATGTGGGGTTTAACGTCCCAAAACCACCGTATGGTTGTGAGAGACGCTGTCGTGGAGGGCTCCAGGAATTTTGACCAGCTGAGGTTCTTTAACGTGCACCCAAATTTTAGCACACGGGCCTACAACATTTCCGCCTCCATCGGAAATGCAGCCGCTGCAGCTGGGATTAGATCCCGCGACCTGTGGGTCAGCAGCCGAGTACCTTAGCCACTAGACCACCGCGGCAGGGCATGCTTCGGCTTTGTGGCGAAACAATGCAGAATAAAAGCTGTACTACATCGGTGAAGACACCTTTCTGTTTCCTGTTATACCGATTGCAGAAAAGAGACATCAGTCATGTTTTTTTTTCTTTTTAATAATGTGTTCACCAATATATTTCTTTGTATTGTGCTGCTCTTTATGTATTTTGGTACACGAATGTTCTTCACACACATTCATTTTAAAAGCGACGCTGAAGTTCACCTTTTGGTTTTTCGCCACTTCCCACTTACACAATGCCTCAACGGAGACCTGTTAGGTTTTTTTTACCTAAATAAATTAAATTAGAATAGAGTGTTCATACAAGGTGGCAAGTTACAACAAAACACCGGTCGAGTGATACTAGAGATAGAGAAAGCAGATCTATTGTACAGGTAGTGCAGGAAGTAGCTCCATCACACAGGCGCAGAAGTAATACGTACATACATACTTCGTATCGAAATCACGCGCTGCGGCTATCCACAGATAGCGCAACGTGTACCGGTGCGCGTGGCCCGCTTGCACTCTTCAAAATGATCAGTTTAGTTTCTGCCAAAGTGAGAGGTGCCTTGGCTGCCTGGAAAAACGGATGATGTCACGCGCACTGGCTGATTGATACTGACTGGAGATGATGGTCGCCGCACCACGGCCTCGTCCCTGTATGGACACCGCTTTATGACACGTTTAAAGAAATTGTTGTTATTTGTTATGGGTTGAGGTGTCAGTTGTATGTTTAACTATGGACTGGAAGCAGCAAGCCTGATACACACGCTTGGCCCCCAACATTGTTTTTTCTCCCTCCTTTAGGAATAGCACGGTGAACGTAGCTCCAGTCTTTACTTTTGGTTGCCGAGTTTATGCGTGGCAATTGTTGAAATTTTTCGTGTATGTGCTTGTTGTTGAACGTTTTTTTTCATTTTATTGAAATGGCGCAGGTAGACAGTAAGCAGCTGCACTCACGGATAATCTTGACAACCTGGCGCAAGTAGGATTTATCAAGCCCGTAGGCTGATCAGCTGCTGGCCCAGCAGCTGCCCACCTTTCAGCACGTCGCGGAGTTTTGCAATGGGTTCATAGACCACGTGATCAGCCTGGTCGTGTAGCCAGATATAGTGGGTGAGACGAAGTTCTGTGCGCAGGTCAAGCTATCCACGTATACGTTGGCGCAAAATCAGTGGATGACGTTCTAAATGAAGTAAACTGATATCGCATAGCTAATGGCACCTCGCAAGCGAGCGTGAACGCTCTAATCTTGCCACTGGCTGTACAGAATACTACAGGAGAGTGGTGGACGTTACGATTGCTTTTCACGACTTGGGCAGGTTAGGGAAGGCAATTTCGATAGAAAATCTTGCCCTATAGGTACAAGCTACGAGTCCAGCGTGAGTTCAAACTGAGAACCCAGTATCAAGCAGAAAGCTTGCTGGAGTATATTTGTAGGATACCCTAACTGCATCACCGCGCAGGTCTCGGAAGGGGACAATGCCTCTCGGGTTATTCAGCAGTCATCTTTGACTCAGATTATTTTTTACTGGCACACATTTGGAAGCATTCAGCATCTGGCACGGGAAGCCCACGGTGTGCAAGACGCTCTCTTAGCTGAGCACGTACGTGCCAACGCTAGCGCCTATATTTGCTCTTAAGCGCTCACTGGTTTGGCGCCCCTCCCCCATTGTTGCCATTCTTTCGTGCAACCTGACGAGCCCAGGTGCAACTCCGTGAGATATGAGCCAGGGCGGTGCGAGGCCCTGTTCAGTACCTTATGAGGGGTATGATTTTCCTGGCAGCGAGTGTCCGCGTAGCAGTGTCGTAGTGGAGATCACTCTCTTTTTACTCGAGCCATAAAAGATGATAGTCGGCTTGACCCACAGTTTCGATGTGCGAGGTTCCCAAGTCGTGCGAAAGCCGATTGCGGCAGGCACTTTTTTGATGGGTACTCCGTAGTACTGAAAATTGGGCTAGTTGGTAATACTATAAGGGTAGAAATCTCAATCTGTTTACTTGAAAAAGAAGAAATCTTAATCAGTAGCATGTTTGTTTGAATGGAATATGCCTCGCTTGCGTAGTTACCAGTAGAATAAAATTGTTAATGTCGTTGACACGATTCTCTGCCGGCCCTCTGTGCATGTTCTGTGCGTTTTTATCTTATGTGTTACGATAACTTGTACATTTCAATAAATTCTTCAGTTGAGAGTCAGCGTTTGTTTGTGTCTCTTCTTTTCGTCCCGTGAGTTTGTGCGCTGTTTCTGCCCGTAAGGTTACTCCGTGGGCCAGTCTGCCGAAAGGCGTAATGTAGATGATCGGCTTGTTGGTCAACGTAGACATGCGTTAGTCCTTTAGTCCTTTGCTACCAGTGCGGTCAAACTGGTCATTTTAGACGCCAATGCTTTGCCTGTCGTAGCCCAAATACAGGTCATTACGACAACAGTTAGCGTGTTGCAACACACGGGCATCAATATCAAAACCGTGGAACACTGTCCAGTACGTTGAGACGAGAAAAAACAAGCTGGAGAGTCAGTCATTGTGTCCTCTGTCTGCAGCATAACGCAAGCACAGTCTCCATCGCCGACAATGAATATCAAAAGGCATAAATTAATCGTACTAACACTTGATAAGTGCTCAGGAGTCGCTTATTTGGTGATGCAATGTTGCAACAGTGTAAAGCTCATCTGGCCGATCCCATGTACAGTGGAGTCGGTGATATGCACAGCTCAAATTTGGAAGATTGATATAGCAATTTTGAAATCAATAGCGTAATCGAAACGGCCCGGAGAACTAAAAGTCGTAGATAGATAGATAGATAGGTAGGTAGATAGATAGATAGATAGATAGATAGATAGATAGATAGAATGCCAATGGCATTCACATACCACTGAGGTTTGTTTGAGTTCTTGCGGTATTTCCAACAGGTTCAGTTCCTATCAGCACGGGATGAACATGGCCTTAGGTGGTGCAGAGTTTAAATATGAAATTTTGTATCTTGATGAGAAGACAGTATTCTTGCACACGTTTGAAAACCATCTGGCGCAGCTTCATATGGTGCTACAGCATGTCAGCAGCTGGTCTAACTGTTGATGCTGAAAAATTGCGGCTCGCTACTGAGAAGATCAACCTGCTTAGGTTGGTTATCGACAAAAGTGTACTACAACCTAACCCAGATAAGCTGTGCGCAATTACAGAATGTCCTCCTCCCTGAAACACGAAGAGTTTTCACAGGATCGTGGGAGTGATTGCTTTTTATTTTAACTGTATTGCAGCACCGTGCACAGGCTTCGCTTGACCACTAACAAAGCTTCAGAAGAAAGACGCTAAATGGCCTTGGAGCAGGGAGAAACGAGTAGCTTTCGACAAAGTTCTTGGTGCAATCACTAGTAATGCCCTCCTTCAGCTGCCAGATCTCAACAAACTTTTTTGATACATTCCGTTGAAAGCGATAATGGCCTTGGCGCGATACATTTACAAACCTGCGCGCCTTCGCTCTGAGGCCCGTTGCTCTCGCAAGCCGTGGCGCGAAACGCAACCATTCGGTAACAGAAGAGGAATGTCTGGCTATGAAGTTTACAATAAAGAGGTTTGACATGTTTTAGAATGGGATTAAGTTCACTATTCAAACGGTCCATCAAGTGCTGTATTGATTGAAATAGTGACCTAATCTCTCCAGATAATTCCCCGACGGGCGCTTATTTAGCAGCGCTATGATTATGACATTCAGTACGAGAAGCGTAGAACAAACACAGTTGCACACACATTTTAACATGCGCCGTTTTCTACTGAACCTCAAGCTTAGCCGGAAGCTGTGCGTGTGAATTGCGACACCACCTGATACCATGCAATCACGCCGGGATACTTTACTGACTAAACACAAGCCTCTTGCAGCACAGCAAAGTGATGTTCCCCGTTATAATAAACCAGAAAAATCTTTTGGCTTATAATCCAGTGGCACAGGAAGCGACGAAGAAATCGGCTTCCAATCAGTGCTTTATCTGGTCTTTCTTCAGTGCAGAAAAGTTACGACAAGCTGCGCCAGGCGAGCACTTGGTCAGACAGGAGACAGGATGTGTTACACTATGCACGTTCCTTTTCAATTTGTCAAAGGGTAAAACCACCTGTTATTTCATGCTTGGACCATTGCGGTCAGTTAAAAGTACATCGTCTTGGCATATAGTAGCATAGGCGTAATGGGTACATTGACAGTGAGTCTGCGGGGAAACTAATACCTGCTTCATGACTCACCATTTTAATATGGGTTGAATTGTTCCCTTTGTAAGTTCTGACCCCCCAAAAAGTGTGGGACGGCCTTCTCGAAACCTTCAACAGGCTCGGATGCCCTGTCTAAGTCATTACGGACATTACGCCGCACTTCACCAGCAAGGTGTTCACACTTTGTTTTGACGCCCTGGGGATCCGTCCGCAGGCCAACCGTAAGGAAAGGGTAAACGGAAACCGTAAAACTACACTTGTTGCGCATACCAAGCTTCGTAAAAACTGGAACCTGAAATGAGACTTAGCGCTTGAGACTAGAATGACAGTGAATTGCTCAACAGGTTTTAATTGGGCTCAATTTAACCTGAGAGAATAAATATTTTTGCAGGACAGAGGTGTAGCATGCGAAACCACTTCTTCGATTCTTTATGTAATGATGTATGCTAATGACTTGAGGCAGCGGATGACAGACGCGGTACAAGTCAGATAGCACCTCCATGTATCCCGCATGATAGAAGCCGGGAAATATGAGGAGCGTCAGAAGAATGTTAATTTTGAGCTTGGTCACTTGAAGTTAAAACGCACACAACCCCTCAATCACGCTTCTAAGGATTTTTCAGTTTCCCCAGCAAACAGCTGAGACGGGCAACATAGAATTGCCCAAAGATCAACGCTTTCGTACATGTTGACAGGGTGCACGAATAATCAAGTGTATCACTTTAATCGTGTCTCCGATATCAGACCCTATATTTTGCATGAGGAGATTCGGCTGCTGGAGATCCAGACATTCGTCATCAGAGCTTGGCCACAACACCACCGACAAAGTTGTAGAGTCTTCGTCCGCAGTAAGAAAAAAGAGAGCGGTTTGGAAAGATGGCGCTTTTCCTTGCTTTGTGCTTGCTTTTCTTTTTCTTCTGAAGTTCACCATTGTTATGTTCGCTTTAATGTTTCGCGCAAGAGACGTATACGTTTATTGATGGCAACAAGAAATATTGATTGGCTTCTGTTTGTCTTCGCTACATTTTAGGGTCAGAGCAGCCGGACATTATGAGCCAACCTCCGGTCCCTGGCCCAGCTTTTTGAGGGGCTATGTGTGAGAACCACGCGTTATAAAGCTGATAAAGATAGCACTATGTGTTATGAGGTGGTGGTGCGTGTGGCCCACCTGCGCTCTTCGAAAGGGTCAACCTGCGTGCCGTCCTAGAGAGAGTTGCCTTGGCTGTCGCAATAGATAGAGGCTTTCACCCACTCTGGTAGATTGCTGCGTACAGGAGGTCATCGTGACCGCGCCGCTGTCTCGTCCCTTGGCCAACCGGGTCGTATAGCATGTTCGGATAAAATAACCCTTGTTCGTTTTGACCTATAGTCTCAGTTGCCTGCTTTAACTATGAACGGTAGGCAACAAGCACAACAAACAGAATTGGTAGCGCGGATCGGCACTCGTTCCTGCACCTCCTCTTATCTCCGCGTTGCGTGGCGTTATTGCCTTTCGCTCAGAAAGCCTTCTTTTATCTATCCAATTTCCTTCACGGCAATGACATTGTTGAATAGGCAGCCTCCATTTCGAGTATTTTTGTGAGATATTTCTTGATTTATTTTGATTTATATTTCAGTTTCTAGTTTGCAGCTTCTGCTTTTCTAGATTACTTTCTTTTGAGACTTGTTCACAAATGCCTCGAATAAAAATGTAATCAAGCAGACTTGTACACATTGCATTCATCATATTATCGTAAAACAAAAACTAGTGCAAGGCGCCAGAATGACACGTTGCATTGCGTCCATCTAAGCGTTGCTTCAAACATAAACACACAAGGCCGCTTCGCTGTGTGTTCTCCTCAAAGGAAGTACGTTGGGCCTGCTGCTCTTCTTTTTGCTATGACTTCTACTAAATGCTTTTCTTTTATTTCTTAACGTCCTACAATGTTGGCGCTATCTGCGAGAACACATCTCACAATGCTTTGGAATAACGACCACTGCGTATAAGAGCAGTGTCACTCATAGTTACCTTATTCTAGGAGACAAACAATAATTCTTTCAGCCCTTTATAGGTGGGTAGGGCAGTGCTAGACACTTAAAATTGTAACAATTGTTTCAGGTTAGCGGGAATGATATTGTCTTCTCTAACAATCTTTAGAACCTCAGGCATTTTAATGCATTTTGATCGAAGCAATGTGATCAAGCTTTTGAGACCAACTGACGAGCAGTCATGTCCCCTATTTCCAGCCTTTGTACAGCCTCATATTGCTGCTTGAAGAGCAATTCGAAAATATGAAGCCCGTTGTTTATATGAGCCTAGGAGGTACACAGAAAATACTTCGCTACCTAAAGGCTCACGGTATATCTTTTTTCTAAACAAACGTGGCGTTTACTGAGTCCACTTGCTTTGCATGTGTGTGTTTGTGTGTGCGTGTGTGTGCGTGTGTTACGCACATGAAGACACGGTTCTGTGCATTTTTTTCCAGTGAAGCTGCGCCTTTTTTTCCATTTTCAGGAGGTGGGAAAATATGCCCTCCTAAAGATGAAGCCAAAGAAAGCGTAACATAGTTGGAAGATGGCATGTTTCGGCTATTAATAAAAATGAGACTCGGATATTTCGTGGAAAACCTCAAGAAAGTGCGCTTTCTTCTCATGTGGGGTCGCCACGAAGAAAAAAAATGTTATAATAAGGGCCAATTTTACTTGTGATCTTTTAGTTACAAATAAGGCAGCGTATTGTGAGCGGGTACACAAGGATGCGCAGAGTAGCTATAGTAGTACAGATGTGCGCCTGTACAAGGCTATGCGAAGGTGTTATGCACATGTATGAATAGTGAACAAACAAGAAATGCAACTTAATGGCCAATTGGGTTAAAGACAAGCGTGTTAAAGCGTGTTACAGAAGCATGTAATGGGTGTTGTGTACTAGACTGGACAATTGGGGTGAATGAACAAAGCCAGTCATTTCCATGTATCGGTGAGAAAAAATGACAGTGCACTTTATAAATTGCAAACTTCATTCAGCCAAAGCCTGTAGCCATGCGACTGACTGTGCCATGTTTTTTTGTTTTTGCTTTCTTTTTTTTCTACGCTCTTATCAATCACATAGTTGATGAGCATGATACGTCAGAAACTCACGCAAGTATTGGCGGTGCTTTCACTACGACGCGCTCATTCTGAAACAGCGAAACTATTTAATTGTGTAAAACAGCCAGGTTGCTCTTGTGCTAATTGTACGTCGATGCTAAGTTGTTGCAAGGAAATGATTTGTGGTCTCGACATCAATCGACCACCGTCAATAGTGTTTTGCTAGAAGAGACATAGAATTAAACTGTGGCAAAACAACGAAGCGAGTCAGAACAAAAACTGCGTGAGAAAGGAAGCCAAAAGTTGACTCTTGTGATGACTATATGGCTGGTTGCTGTTAAATTGCATGTCTTCATAAATTGTGCCAGCAATCATACGGACACTCCTGGTGCCCTTTCTCCGTCGTCATGGTGTTAATGCCCTGTATTTGAATAATTATGTACAATATTTAAAAACACCCGGCCTGCGCGGAATATGCAGCACAATCACAGCGAAAGCTAGAAGAATGGCCTTTCAGAGCATTTTCTGAACACTCATAGTGTAACTGCTGCAAGCACACTTGCCTGATGCCCACTACAGCAAAAATTAAAAAAACTTTCACGGTTTTAGACTGGCGTTCGGTATGCTATTTTTTGTCATTATTTAGAGAAGTGTGGCATCCACTAAAGAACTGCGATGAATTTTGTGACAACTGTTCATGTAGTGGATGACGCAATGAGAAATTATGGCTGAAGTGGGTATGTGCGCCAGTTAATAGCTGAACGAAGACAAGCTTTTTTAATGGGTTGGAACATTTGACGTCCCAATCGTTACGCTATTCGGATTGTGCGACGATTGTTTGTTCTTTCTATGTTTTAAAACACTTTTTAAGTCGTATTAACGTGATTTCTTTCCCGACATCAAGCTTATCTAACGCAAGTTTGCCAACAAGTTCCAAATACCGGTGAGACTTGGTGGTAGAATACTGGGCGCACCCAGTTTATTGCCCCACTGTGTCATTGATACTACGTTTTTTTTTTTAATTTCGCGCGTTGTAGTTACGGACACCAGCGGCGGCGTCGGCGGACAACTATGGCGCTGCGCGAAACCAGAGCTGTGATCTCATAACAGGTTTCGTCGGCCACGCATTTCCGTGCTTAAAATGTCACCGAAAGACAACGGTCTGTTACCGGCCGTCTTATTCATTTGAGGTCGCATTTTCAGCAACAATTAGGTTTTTGGAATAACGTATCTTCGCGTTTGCTAGTTCAAAAAACTCCACCTAGTACTTTTGTATTAATGTGGTGCCTCAGATATCCGCGTTGCTTGCCTTTTTACACACAATGTTCACAAGTATTACCACAATCAGCAGTTTGAAGTTGCTGGTCATTCAGCAAATCCTCAAACTTTGGCCAGATGACTGAATGGTGTGGCAGAACGGCAGATCAACATTTCAGCGTTTTATATCACAAAAATGGCTACTGCCTTTAAAGGAAAGAAATACACATAATAGCACTTAATTCTGCATTCACGACAACTGCAGCGTGCTGTTCACGCAAGAAGACGTTACAGCTGTGATAGTGATTAGTTCACGCTTCTGTGTGCACAAGCGCCTCCATTTCGAGCATCTTTTGTGCTTCTGTGGTGCGCTACAAGCATGAAGTGCTTGTCGTTTTTCATGTGACATTCTAATTTTTTTCGCTGTCACATTCATTGATTCACTATCGCGGCTGTTCATTGTTTGATAATCAGTAGGTGGAAAAACGAACGGCTTTCTTTAAGTCAAACAAAATGATGGTGGACTTAAGAGCGCGTGGCAGGCACCCCAGCCTAGGTGCTTGCCACGCGCCTTTGAGCTCTGGCCCTCAGTTGGTCTCAATATTCAGAAGAGATTTTTTCGCTACGGTGGTTATAATAACAAAACGACTTCTGAAGACTGGATTCAAATTTCACCAGAATAAACTAAGCAGAAATGCAAAGCTACTGCGCTAGAATAGTTTACTTATGCGAAATAGGTTTTGTTTTATTTTTAACAAATTTATTCACAAAGTATAGACAAATGTTATTTGATTTGCCTTGAAAATGTTGAAGTTCCTGCATTTTAAATACAATTTTATTTTTAGGGCTACTTCATGAACGAACACTGAAGAAGAAAATGATACAAAGCAAAATTGCCTGAACTAGCTCCCGAAAAGGGGGGTCTCAAAGTAACCTGAAAATACATTGAAGGTGTAGGGCCTGGTCTAGCTGCGGGTTTAAGTAAAGTATTTCTAACGCACATATTTCGGTGGCCTGGTGGGCTATAAACAGCCGAAAGGAAATAGGTGTGACCTTATAAGGTGCGCGCTTCTCATCCTCAAGTTTCGAGGAATCTTGGGCTCTTAATCGTAAGAATATTTTTGTGATATATAAAACTGTCAATGTATGAGGGTGACTTGTCATTTCGCGTTGTCACATTTCATTTTGTTCTGAATATGAGAAAGGCAATCATTCCGACCTGTAGTAATAAAGTGCAACGCCACTAAACACGTGGACGAGTGATATTCTCAGCGCAGGGATGGGGGACCATTGCGCATCAATAAAAATCAAGAAATTGCGTAAATAAACTACGAGCACACCGTCATTCTCTTGCCTCAAAGTTTCTGATTTATTTTTCTTTGTTTATTCATGAATACTGCGGTCTTTGTTCAAGGCGTTGGGAGCTTGGTACATAGCACGTGAATTCAACAGAAAAATAACAATGGCAAATGAACATATGATTATCTTCATACCCGTGCTTTCGAGAAACAACAACAAAAAAGGCAAGCGGTGTTATTCTAACAAATTTCAAATTGAACAGAGAATTCGTTAGCAAAAGTAAAAAAAAGGCACATGAAACATCTCAGCTAGACTAGGTAACTGAATATTACTATTGAAGTTGTGTCTAAAATAGGGTAAGGGCATCTGTTTTTTCTTCTTAAGTACCCACTGTAAAATTTATTTTTGTTTATGTTTATCGCCTTACAAAATTTCAGCTATCTGCGTTAAAAGACTTTTCATGACCTGTCAAGAGTGATCGACATAGCAGTGCACTAAATATGTTACACATATTTTTTCTGATTATACCAGGCAGACACGTTTTCTTCCACTAGATTTCCAGCATACTTTATGTACTTTATTTATTGAAGTTATCCGATAGGGGGAAGTATTTTCAGGCTTACGTAAGAATTTTCATGTTGGAAAAGCTTATCACTGAAAAACATTAGGCACGAAAGATGACACAACTTAACTTGTACGTTACTTTTACGTTAACTTACTTGTACGCTAGAGCTGAACGCTGCTACCAAACGAATTGCCATTTGTTTTGTTCACATATATATTACACTTGTCTTGCTGTTGGTCTACTGCTGGTTTGCCGTTGTAATGACCGAAGAAATGCCCGATATGACCAAGGCGCTTCATGATTTTAAGTGTGAGCTTAGGTTAGAAATCAGAGGCCTAGAAGAAACATTTGAGGGCATTGGTCAAATCACCAAGCACTTACAGGAAGTACAGAAAGAAAATGGTGAGCCTTGGGCCCAAAATATAAAACAGACAAACAAACTAGAAGAGTTGGAACAGTATCAGCGTTCCAACAATGTTGGGATTAAGGGTATTCGACTTGAGGGTGAACCAGTGGCTATCATCAAACAACTTGGCGTAGTCATACGGGAGGAAATAACGGAAGCTGACATTGATGTTTTTCATCGTCTGCCTACTGCTCGGCACGATGAATCAAACAAAATTGTCTCCTTTCTCCGTAGAACAACAAAAAATGTTTTTTCTCAGTAAAGCAAACATGTTAAAACTGGTGCAAAGACTTTTGGCTTCCACTCCGCCTGCAAAGTTTATGTGAATGAGCACCTTATCCGCTTTGACAAGTAGTTTCTTGGTGCATCGGTGCAAAAACAAAAAAGATGGAACTACGATGGAAATTGGTGTAGATGGTGGGAGGCAAAGTGTTGGCAAGAAAACTATGAAGACTCTCTGATGTTGAAGGTTTCGGGTATTAGTGATATTGAGGAGATGAAGGATGTAACGTAGTGCGTGTGTGTGTGTGTGTGTGTGTGTGTGTGTGTGTGTGTGTGTGTGTGTGTGTGTAGACCACCCTGTAGATAATGGACTTTCCTGAAGCGTGCAGCTAATACAATTGCCACTTTTGGCAAAACTGTTACAGATACTTCTAAACACTTTATATTACTGCACCTAAACACGCGTAGCATTCGAAATAAAGATAAACAACTCAGACACGTGTATGCTTCGATCACCCATAGCTTTGATAATTTGATATACATGAAAACTTGGCTAACAGAAGCACCTCATTTTCATGACTACATGTACAATGGTCTGGAGCGTTCAAGTGGCCGGTGGGGCACATCAATTCATGTTACAATGTCAATAAATTGTGGAAATATGTCTGAGTTTTCAGTATTCAATAATAGCATTGAGTGTTTGTTGGTACGTGTGGAGAAGTAAGCAGTTGTTATGTATCGACCACCAATGGGTAACAAATTAGACTTCTTTGACTATGTGGAGCATGTGATTTCTTTTATATATGTCGATTTCCCATACATTTTCTAATAATTCGGGGTGTCAACATAAATATGTTATCAGGTGACACTGCTGCTAAAAACGTTTGCTGAAATCATTCATTCCTTCGCGTGCACAAATCTTCTTACAGAAGCCACAAGATTAACAGAAAACAGCGCTACGTTATTTGACATATGTGTAACAAACATTCATTTACAAGACTGTGTCACTAGACTGCTAACAGTAGACTTAAGCGATCATTTAACAGTTTTTTGTCAACTGCAAAACACGCAGGTCGAACGCACAACCACCTGCAAGCCTTATTTTGCCGCTTTAGTAGCGCAGGTTTGGAACGTTTCCGTACACATATCCAGTCAATACATTGGGTATGCTTGTTTGAACAAAGAAACCCCAATGCAGCATACAAGGAATTCTTCGAGGAATTCAAAGCATGTTATATTCAAGCGTTTCCTATGATTTACAAAATCAGAAACACGTACAAACAGGCAAGAAAGCCATGGAGTAAAACTCAACCTTCTACCCACTCCCTTTGTTCCCTTGAGCAGAGCTCTCCAGCTGCGTAGCGGCTGTTTCTACAGAAGGGAGTGGAAGGTTGGTTGCTTCTCGGTGTCCGTCTTGTGTTCTCGTGGCTGCTGCTGCTTGTTCAGAGATGGAAGCCAGCACATCTCAAACGCGACAACAACTCGATTTAATATACACAAACTTATGTACATATTTACAAGACTTGATCGTCGGAACCGTCGCATGCTGCCTCGGCAGAGACGATAGTGCAGAGCACTCCTTGCTGCGACCAGAACCACCGCGAGGACTCGGAAGCCAGCATTTAATACCTCGGTTGCCCCTCCCGATTCTCCTCACGGCCAACCAAAGCAATTTAGTCCGTTTATTGGACGGACAACACACTTGTTGCCATCCCCTCCTCTCACTCTCTTATTCTTGCACTTGACTGCTCGGTCGGAAAGAGAGAGACGAACGGACCGGCCTGCACACAACGTTCCGCAAACCGTGCGAACGCACACAATGGTGGCGCCGTTCGGCTGTGGGCCCCCTTCATTACCGCGGGATGACTACGCTGTCCAGCACGACCGCCGTCCCGCGGTTATAAACCTGACGGATGGGTGGCTATGCACTGTCCTCACGTCACCCGCCGGCATTCCGCAGTCCGGGCCCCATTTAGCGGGTTGCTAGAAGCCACTACTGACCGCGGTATTCTCGCCAGAAGGGGCGCGCTTACGCCGAGATTATCGTCTCCCGAGAATCGGCTTTTTGGGAAGTGCGCCCTTTCGAGACCGAGAAGACTCGCTTCCATGGCCTGCACCGCCAGACCTTACACGCCTTTTCCAAGATTCGCGCAAGCGCTCAAATTTGGCTACGCAAATACCAACCTAAAGGTATGCCGCCGCACGTCCCTGACCCTGTGGCCACACTTCGCAGTTCCTTGAACGCCAGAGACGTTTCTGCAACGCGTGCAATACTTTCTCTGCTTAACCCTTGGGGCCTCACCAAACGGACGACACCACATAGCAATAAACAGGAAAGAAAAAACCGACACGAGGTCACTGTGTACACAAGTACAATCTATAAAGCAGGCAAGTCAAACAATAACAAACTTCTACATGCCTACAGTCGTACATATACACAAAACAACACTTCACTGAAACACACAGACACCCTTCCGCACATGTTGCTGTTCAAATTCAACCAAATACTAATAACTCGTGCATTCTACACACACGCACGAGAGAAACAATACACTTCACTGAGGCACATAGACTTTTCAACGCGTGGTGCTGTTCAATTGTCCACAGGCTCGCGCACGTCACTCTTGAGTGTCCACAATGCACCTAGTCCTCTAGCGTCTCGACCCCCGGAGCACCGCTGCCGATTCCCCAGCACTCATTAGGCACCCTCGAAAGCGCATCTGCGTTGCCATGCTCGACGCCTTTCCTGTGCTGCACCACTACATGATACCGCTGGAGCGCCAAGGCCCAACGGGTAAGCTTCGCCCCAGGAAGAGTGCCCTGGGTGAGAAAAGCTAGTGGGTTGTGGTCTGACACCACGGTAACCTGTGCGCCGAAGAGCCAGAATTCAAACCTTTTCAGACCCCAGATGACTGCAAAGGCCTCTCGCCAAATAGTCGACCAGCGCGTTTGAGTTGGAGAGAACTTGTGGCTCGCAAATGCGATCGGCATCTCGGTACCATCGTCCGCACGTTGCGACAGGCAGACTCCAGCCGCGACCGCGGACGCGTCTTTAAACAGCCAATACGGCCTCTCGAGATCTGGGGTCGATAATGCTGCTGCCTCACACAGTGCGATCTTAAGCCGCTAAAACGCCCTTTCAGCTTCCGCGGACCACGGAATTCGGTTCGGAATTCGCTTCCCAGTTAGCTCTGTCAGGGGCCTCGCTACCTCTGCGTAATCTTTCACATAGCTTCGGTAGTAGCCACACAGGCCCAGTACGCTGCGTAGTTCTCTTTTAGTCTCCGGAACCTTTAAACCTTTGATCGCTGCAAGCTTCTCAGGGTCAGGTGCATGCCGTCCCGAACCTACCACATGTCCCAAATACCGGATCGACGGACAAGCTATCTGGCACCTATCCTCTTGACCTTCAGGTTAACCCGCTTTAGGGTCTCAAACACCCGCCCCAGGTATTCCACGTGCTCTTCGAGCGTTTCGCTAAAAACGGCTATATCATCCAGGGATGCACAGCAGTATCCGCTGTGTGGCCTTAGCAGTTCGTTCATCGCCCTCTGGAATGTTTCAGCAGCGTTTTTAAGCCCGAAGGGCATTACCGTCCAGGCAAACTGTCCTCGATGACACGCAAACGCTGTCAGCAGGCGCGAAAAAGGCTCGAGTGGTACCTGCCAATAACCTCTTCGCAGGTCGAGCAGCGTTATGTACTTCGCTTTTCCTACGCTTGGCCAGTAAAAACTGTACTTGATCCTAGAGCACGTTTTACGGCAACCAAAATGCCCGGCCCAGCTTGACTCGTGCGCCAGTTGCAAAACTTCCCTTCTGCGGCATTCCGGCAGTACCAGCTGCGTTACCGATTGTCCCAACACCTTATCCTTATGATAAAGTAACTTGTCTATTACTAGCATATTGCCTTTTCCTGTCGCTGCTCCTCTCCACGCTTCCTGTAAAGTCGGGTCTCCCCGTTGTTTCTCGCGAAACTCAACTGACGCGGACCTCTCCTTCATGCCGATGCTCGGGGCTTCGTTATGCAACACGTTGTCCTCCCGCTGATCCTCTTCATCGCGGCTTGCTACAGCTACCTCGCTGATGAACACCTCCTCGGTCGCGTGTCGCTCTACCAATTTACACGAGTGTCCACCTCATCCTGACGCCATACGGCCTCGGCGTGCTGAGGCGCGTTTTCGAACTCTGGTCGAGCGCCGCCCACTTCTGAGGTACCCTTCACTACCCCATCGAGGGTGCTCTCCTCGTGTAGTAGTTTCCATGCTTCTTCGGAAAGTAGGCAATCTGTTCGTGCCGTTAGACGGTCCGTTAACGTGCACAACACTGGGACTGGTTCCCTAACGTCGGAAAACACTCCACGCTCGCGCGACATAGTCAGTGGAATAACTGCGAGCTTGGCCTGTACTTTCTCCCCGAACGCCGAAGTCAGGTTGACCATCCCATGCGGTTGCACCAACTCTGGCGGGACCACGCTCTCATGGACTACTGTAATTTCCGCACCTGTGTCCAACACTGCTCCTATATGTTTGTCTTTGCAGTCGAGCGATACTGGGAATAAATCACTGTGTGCGGTTGTGGGACCTTCAATCGAAACACGCGCCGCTAAGTTGTCTTCTTTACTGTTCGGAAGCACTTCCGTCGGCTATTTCTGACGCAGCGGGCAATTCCATTTCTGGTGCCCTGTACTGCCGCAACTGTAGCAGGCCCTGGGCTTTGGTTTCCCCTCCACGATACGGTTCTTCCTAGCCCCGCAGCCCTGCATTGTCTCTTCGCCGGATCTAGCCCTGCTCGCGCTTTTCTACTCCGCCGCGCTTTGCTTCGCCTGCCTCGCGGCACCGTTCGTCTCCTGTGCTTCTTGAAACGTTCGCAGCAACGCGGATATTTCTGGGGCGCTCACCCACGCTCTACCTTCTTGGAGTGTTACATATCGCAAGGCCTCCTCCGACAAATTTTTCTTTAATTGGTCGGCCACCAAAAGCTTGACCAGGCCCTCGAATGTCGACACCCCTCTTGCCTCAAGGTAAAAGTGGAGGTAGCTCTCTAAACGTGTCGAAAAAGGTCTCCACCCCTCGTTCGCACGCTTGCCTGACCCCAGAAATCTTTTAGATATTCCCCGGCTGAAAGTATGAGCTCGTCCAGCACCGTTTGCTTGATTACCTGGTAATTTGTGTGCTCTGTTGGGCTTAGCCGCGTGGACAAAAACGGGACTCTCTGCGCTACCAACGGGAAAACTAAACGTCCCCAAAACTCCCCCGGTACCTCGTACGCTTCTAGGGCACTTTCCACGAACACAAACCACACCGGTGCTTCAGCCTCGGCTGGAAATTTGGGTAACACCCCTGTGAGGAATTTTGAGTAGCGTCGCAGTCCGCTACACGGATCCCGCCTACCGAACTCGGGTCCAATCCACCGAGAGCTTCCGCCCATCATCTGCGATAGCCTCTCCATCTCCAACCGCAATTCCTGCAGTCTACGCTCCGGCGTGAGGTTTCCGAAACGGTCATCTTTCTTGCTCTCCCACGCACTACCCTCTCCCGGGTTTTCCACGTCGCTCTCGTCCCCCGACTCACGACTCATGGCCTGCGCTCGCCTGTCCGGATTCAAGTGGGCAAACCTCGTGTCCATAGGACGCCTTAAAACTCAAAAATAAAGGCAGCGGCACCCCTGAGATGTAAGAACACCAGAGGACTCACCACTTTTGAAGTTTCTGCGCGCTGGTTGCTCGATGTCGCCGGGGTTGTTGCCGGACTTATGAACTGGGATGACCGTAGCTGGACCCCTGGCTTCCTCGGGTCGATGGCTGCCACACTGCCGCCTCCTCAGCTTGGTGGCTTGGCTCTTCGTTAAAACAGCCGATGTTTTGGCTTTCGGTCTTGCGTGTTCTCCGCAACACGCCGATCTCCTTGTTGCGCAGAGCGCTCCTTGTCGTCGTCGTCTCGATCCTGCCGACTGCGCCAGTAAAACTCAACCTTCTACCCACTCCCTTTGTTCCCTTGAGCAGAGCTCTCCCAGCTGCGTAGCGGCTGTTGCTACAGAAGGGAGTGGATGGTTGGTTGCTTCTCGGTGTCCGTCATGTGTTCTCGTGGCTGCTGCTGCTTGTTCAGAGATGGAAGCCAGCACATCTCAAACGTGACAACAACTCGATTTTATATACACAAACTTATGTACATATTTACAAGACTTGATCGTCGGAACCGTCGCATGCTGCCTCGGCCGAGCGGATAGTGCAGAGCACTCCTTGCTGCGACCAGAACCGCCACGAGGACTCGGAAGCCAGCATTTAATACCTCAGTTGCCCCTCCCGATTCTCCTCACGGCCAACCAAAGCAATTTAGTCTGTTTATTGGACGGACAACACACTTGTTGCCATCCCCTCCTCTCACTCTCTTATTCTTGCACTTGACTGCTCGGTCGGAAAGAGAGAGACGAACGGACCGGCCTGCACACAACGTTCCGCGAACCGTGCGAACGCACACAATGGTGGCGCCGTTCGGCTGTGGGCCCCCTCCATTACCGCGGGATGACTACGCTGTCCAGCACGACCGCCGTCCCGCGGACTCTAAACCTGACGGATGGGTGGCTATGCACTGTCCTCACGTCACCCGCCGGCATTCCGCTGTCCGGGGCCCATTTATCGGGCTGCTAGAAGCCACTACTGACCGCGGTATTCTTGCCAGAAGGGGCGCGCTTACGCCGAGATTATCGTCTCCCGAGAATCGGCTTTTTGGGAAGTGCGCCCTTTCGAGACCGAGAAGACTCGCTTCCATGGCCTGCACTGCCAGACTTTACACATGGATTGACAGAAAACTACTCAAAATGATTAAGGCGAAAAATAAATTGTACCACACATTTGTTCAGACAAAGAACTTGGAAGCGTCGTCACAGTTTAAACAATACCGTAACAGGTTGACTACCGAGCTATAGCGAGAAAAATACGTGTATTATGAAAAGCTGTTTACAAAAATAAAAATGTTTCTAGGAAGGTGTTGATTGAGGTAAAAAATTTAATGCAAAAGAGACACGCTCCACCACTTTGTCTTCAGACCAATACAGGCACATTATCTGATAGTGAAGTATCAAATAAGATGAATGAGTGTTTCGTGAATAGTGCCGAATACAAAAACGATGGCAATACATTTTCCCGTATCATCCTAAAGAATACAGTCTTGGAAACTCTGTGTCTTTATCTGCAGTGACATCATATGAAGTCATACAATTCATAAATGAGATTAAAAATAATGTAGCAGCTGGTTTCCGCGAGACGATGGCAACTCCATTAATATACTTTGCTGATATTATAGTTCCAGTCATTGTGCATATAACAAACAGAATGTTCCTGACTTGCATTTTTCAGACCACCTAAAAGTAGCGAGAGTATGCTCTGTCTTTAAAGGGGGGGGGGATAAAGGGCCAATAACTAATTAGAGGTCAGACTCCGTCCTTCCTGATCTAAACTGTTTGAGAATCCAATAAACATCCGTTTGTATAGGTTATTTATCAAGTGTAATGTGATAAATGAGGGTCAATACAGTTTTAAAAAAAAGTAAATCCTGTGAAGCAGCTTCGCTAAATGTTAAACATGAACTAATTAAAAATAGTGAACATAAACTGTACTGACTTGGTTTGTTCATAGAATTTAAGAAGCCATTTGATTTTGTATGCCACGAAGCACTAACATGTAAACTTAGCAAGTACAGCGTACGTAGTGAAATTCAAGAAATATTTAAATACTATTCATCCAACCACTATCCATATGTTTGTAAAAACAACAGCACATCTTCTTACGCAAAAATAATAAGAGGAGTACCTCAAGGGTCCATACTTAGCCCTCTGTTATTCAAAATTTATATAAATATTCTGTGATACCTTACAATCACCAAAGTTATTAATCTATGCAGATGGCAGTAACATATTCTTCAGTGGTACATCCATTCCAGCTCTTCAACGCCAGTTTAATGACTCCCTATATTAGCTGTTGAATTATCATAGCTTAAATAATATGCAACTAGGCATTAGCAAACGAAAATACATAGTATTTGCCCCGCCTAATAAGCCATGTAGCTACAGTCTGACTGTTTTATTTGAGGGCAGTGAGATAGAGCAGGTAATTAGCCAGAAGTTTTTAGGCGTAAGGTTTACCGAAGGCTTGACATGGAATACAAACGAAGATAATTTAACGATAGAACTTAGCAGAACTGTGGGATGCTTATGCAAGCTCGGCACAGTTTTGCCAAAATGGTTACAGCTAGAAATGTAATGTGCACTTTTTTATTCAAAAATGACGTACTCTATGTTAGTATGAGGATCTACCACACAAACTATAAGAAATTACTAGTTCTCCAGAAAATAGTCTTACGAGCATTTGAGCATTACCACGGCTTTATCAGAGACATGAAAACTGAACCATTCTTTGAAAAATATGAAATGTTAAAGGTCATGCAGTTGTACTACTTCAGACCTTTGCAATGGGTCAAACATAATAAGCCAAATGTCTTCAGAACACACCTGGAAGTACTGATTACCACATGCGCCAGCAATGCCACAAAACCCTAACACTTAGGACTAATTATAACAAACGACACGTTAAATACCAAATACCAACAATGTTAAATCGTCTATAAGGTCTTCTATATCACAATTCCACACCTTTTAGCACCATTATCAAAACCATACTAATGCATCATAATCATCAGTACGCTACTTAACTATTTATTTCTGATATCTTGTCTAATAATTTGTCTTTCTATATCTTTGATTTTTATTATTTTGCAATATGCTACGAGGATCTCATTTTCTATTTTTATGTGCTCTTTTTCAAGTTGTGCTGTTGTATTTTCAGGTAAGCTGAAATGTTGCTTTGTGATTGATTTCTTTTGTATTTATTTCACACTGCGTAATAAACAATGCTATAGTTTGTTGTAATTTTGTGCAATACCATATTCAAAATATTTGATAGATTTGCAGATGCTCTGTGGCCTGCGTGACATACTGTATTTAAGAGCAGAGGGCCTTTGTCAGGACGTATAGCCTTTAATGTCTGCTCCTGTTTCTGTAAGTTTTTTTTTCGGGACAAATAAACTTTCAACTTTCAACGCTGTGCTTTCTTCTGTTCACAATTTTCTGTACTGCAACTTTTTTTTTTACTTTCGAAGGCATGACCTTTGGGCGTAATAGTTTGCGGCATCCCAAATGCACGCCCAAATGTGCTTCGTGTATACCGCGGGATGTTGAAAGGTGTTCCATGAATCCAAGAGACAAAGTCAGGTGGTCCACCTTATCTGAAGTTGTTTTGTCAGGAACCCCCATTCGGCCCGAGTATTGTCTTCTCAAGTAATACAATTTTTGAGTCACAAAATGATAGGCTTACCTTGAGTGCTGGTACAAGTGCCATTTTTCAGCGTTCTCAGCCAAGAACCGCCTTCATACTCGGATGAACTCCGGTTACCCATGACGCGAATTGCTTTGTTTGCGGGCAATTTTCGTTTACGTAGTCCGTGTCGTTACACAGGAACTTTATAGCGTGGTATCTCGAGAAGTGATTTCTTCCTTGCTAAGCCACACGTGTGTTTCCAAAACTCAATTTTAATTAAACTCGATGACCGAATCACAAAGTTCAATTACCCTTGCCAGTTTGGCACCGTAGACATCCAATTATTTTTTAAAGAATAAAACTGCTATACCAATCTTCTTGTTTGACCAAGAGTCAACCACCTGAAACAAAAGTAGCGGCACTCATGGCGGTACGTAGCCGAATATTGCACTCTACTATTTACCCGAAGGCAGCTGTATGGCGTCATTGCTGTGACACATATTGATAGGATTAAACGCTTGAGACTCGTCTACACAGGTTTCCATGCTTTTAAAAGAATTCGAAATGAAGGAAATTGCGGTGCAAAACGTCGGACCTCATAACTATATCATGGCAGTGAGACTGAACTCCAACAAAATAGCTTTCATAATAGCAAAGACAGCGGCAGCCACTGGAAGTAATACACATACATACACTAATTAGGAAGCATCAACCCAGGTTGATTGACAAGAGTGCATAATAAACAAAAATTCTCTATTTGCTCGGGACCTAACAAATAAAATTTTTGGTTACTGCTTATCTAAGTGCGTCTAACTTAAGCACGTTTCAATTATTTTTGAGTAAGATGGACTCGCTGTTTCGAGAATGTGTCCGTAGTTTAGGGTCTTGCGAAAAACAAAGAACAAAAGTTTCCCGTAAGTTATCCTTGAGGTGAGCGGTCACTTGTGTTGATAATTTTTTTCAGGCACGATTTTATATCAACGCAGTCTTTATAAGCTGCTGGCTTTGATATTGCAGTGAATATAAAAGAAACTTCTTTATTTTCGAAAAAAATACGCTATATGTAACCACAAACGGAATGTATCAACAACCGTATGTAAAAAAATGCTGCAACAGAAAACGAAAAGGTTTGGCAGAGCCTCAACCTCACCGCAGTGGACTTGTGGCTAAGGTCTTCGGCTGCTGAACCGCAAGTCATGGAATCAAATCCCGGCTGCGCCGGTTGCTTTTTTGATGAAACAGATTATGCTGTGTGCCCGTGGGTTCAGATTTGGGTGCACGTTAAATAACACCAGGTGGCTGAAATTTTCTGAGCCCTCCACTACGGCGTCTCTCATAGTCATATGGTGGTTTTGGGACGTTAAACGCTATATATATAGATTGATTTATTCACCTACATGTGGTTGCTGCAGTCAAGCCACTATTCTTTACAAAGTGCTTTAAACGGTATGGCTTTCTTTTGCAGTGGAAGATGTTATGACATCACAACCAGCGTGCAGTAGGTATTTGCAGCCGCCAGCATCCGCAACCGCTCTCCCACGAAATTGGCAAAGAAAAAGTGTGCCTGATCCCTTTTTCTAGGAATCAGTATAGCACGAAAATGAAACGAGCCTTCATTGGTTTAATTGAGCGTTTCTTGCGCACTGTTTTGCCACAAAGGCGAAGGTATAAATGCTACAGCAACAAATACCAATGCCACGCAAATAACCACAATCAGCTCAAAACGTGAAGCGCGCTCCTCAGTTAGAAAGCGCTTACGAAATGTTCCTACACAAGACGTTGCCTGACTGTCAATTGTCATAACTCGACGCTCCAAGAGCGCTATTCAAACAGGAAGGCTCACAAAATGAACGCATATGTATATACAGGACAAGTGCGAGCAAATGTGACAATTACTTCGTGTGTAATCAGCATGCTTCTTTTGCAGCCGGCTGAAATGGTAGAACAAAAGAACGTTTTTTCTTTGTTGTCACTGGCTTTCTATAGAAACAGAG
The DNA here is from genome assembly GCF_043290135.1 of Rhipicephalus microplus. Classification (NCBI taxonomy): domain Eukaryota; kingdom Metazoa; phylum Arthropoda; class Arachnida; order Ixodida; family Ixodidae; genus Rhipicephalus; species Rhipicephalus microplus. Next base: position 133,336,523 of record NC_134707.1, read on the forward strand.
AAGTTCACAAAAATCTTCGTGATATGCAAAAGCACGAAACAAGCAAACTCTTCTTGTGCGTGATTGGCAACACATGCCTCACTTCCTCTTAATCTGCAGTTAGCGAGGTGGTGCTGACTGACACTCCCCCGTTTAAATTCACATATATACCCAATAAAGTAGCTGAGGGGATACCCGGCTTGGTAGCTCAGTGGTAGATATCGAACGCGTTATTCGAGGGTCGCAGGTTCGGTTCCTGCCCACGGAAAGTTATCTTTTCAGCTACTTCTCTTTCTTCACAGTAACCTTACAATTTGGTCTAATAACCTCCTCTATAGTTTCCTTGGCATTATTATCTGTTATATTTCATTATTATTGTGTCAAAACACTGAAAACAAGCCCTTAAGTATACACTCTTTCCCCTTATTCATTAACGAGGGTCTCGTACTGGCAGACTTGGTGCCTAAGGTTGTATACGAGGGACTACTGACCAGGTCGTAATAAGTTCAAACTGTACCCAAAATCCTGACGAAGGCCTAACTCTAGGGCGAACCATTGAAATGAACCGCGTTGTGACCGCTAGCGGAGAATCTACTTGACTACTTGCAACAACGCTATGGCCACTGAACCACCATGATTGCCAATATATATATATATATATATATATATATATATATATATATATATATATATATATATATATATAATAAGCCGTGCCGCGGCCGAAACGTTAGTAAATACGATTTCCTTTTCAAATGTGCTATCTGCAAGTTCATCCAATATATATATATATATATATATATATATATATATATATATATACATATATATATATATATATATATATATATATAACGTAAGAAGGTAGCGATGGTTAGGAGTTAGTAGTAGAGACAGAGGAGGAAGAAGTGAGATGGAATAAACATGGCGTATGAGCCAGGCCACGTCGCCCAGTCATCGTAGCGTCACACAAGTCGACAGGATGAAGACCTGACAGCCACTTCATCGACTGGCCATCATTATCGAAGACCTCAGCGAGACGCAGTGACCAAACGTGGACCACAGAAGTGCATTGCCACTGGACACCGTTGCCACCATCATGACGGAATCACCGACTGACTTTCCCATCCCCAAGTACACCGGAGCAGCGGACGATGGACCTGTACAGGACTGGTTCGACCTGTTCGAGCTCCACTCTACCGCTGCATCATGGTCGGAACGGGAGACGATCATCAACTTCACTGACTACATCTCCGGTGAGGCATTTAAGTTTTACCTCACCCACGTCTTTGAAAATGACGAATCATGGCTAAAGATCAAAGAAGAGATGTTCACTCGTTTTAACGACCATGAACAAGACCTACTTATTGCTGACCATCTGGAAAAAACCGCACACTATCGTCAATTTTCTAAGCAGTCCTCAAGCATTCGAAAGCCCAACGCGAGTCGACAACTGCCTCAAGACGAAGTGGCACATGAGTTTACTTACAGAAGGCCATGCGTATATTGGGAAAAACCTAACCGTCAAGCGCGCATCCCTTCTGCGCGAGAGTCAGCATTTCCGAAGTCATCGCTTCAACATACGACACGAGACGTCCCTCACCCTACTGATGCCTTTCATGCTTCGTCTCACATACATGGTCCACCACCTGGTTTTCTACGACGCTGCTCTTCAAAGGCTCCTAACGGTCATTATTCGTGTCATAAGGACGCCTTGTTCATGGTAGACCAGCTGACACATGAGGAAAATGCCGAACAATGCCATGACGACTCAAAGAGTGAAAATCAGTCTCCACATATTGGATCAGCTTATTTTCCATCTAGCACAATTGGGCTACCTCCTGGTTTTCCGTCACTTGGCTCTTTCGTCGCTCACAACGCCCACCTCACATCTAGCACGCTCACAATGGTTGGGATAGAGCTGCGGAGCTCGGAGAATACTCAGGCAAGCCCTGAACCTACCATCCAGATTCACGCGCAAGAACCACTCGCAGCGAACAGCGAAGAAGAAGCCCCTGATGATGTATCTATCAACTCTGAAGCATTACCTTCATTACCCGAAATGCAGCACAACAGCCTAGAGGCTACTACCTGCCCACTCGACACCACATTCAATTGCCCAGAAAGTCAGTGTCATGGTGAAAAAGGGCTGCCACCTCAGGTCTTTTCGCAGCAACATCATCAATGCCAGCAAGTCCAAGAAAAACAGAGATTCCAAGGGCCATACGAACAAGGACGACGATGAATGGAATCATCTTCGGAAGAACACACGCGGTTTATGGAAAGCCATTTACAAACGTGTCAACCAAGCCAACGACATATTCAAGATTTCTCGCTCGAAACAAAGAAAGCATCGAATCCAGGATATTTTCCCAAGAGACGTCGAGTAAACTTTCTCCAGTCGAGATCAAGACTCAGGCAACACGACATACAACGTCGAAAAAGGCGCCAAACCATACCCTGTATTCCGCAAGGACGCATAAATCACCGCACTAGCCTCGGTCAACAAGCACGCAAACGGGTGGCGACGCATGGGTTCCAATCAAGACAAATAGCACGACACCTGCGCAAATCATCCAGCCAACGCTTCATGGCCATCACACCACGTTCATTCATCGCAAGAATACCGGCTGTGTTTCCATCTGATTTTACGCTCAAAGCATGCTTATGTTGTCCAGAGCGCAACAGCCAGCCTCGCCATCCAGAGCTGTACTTGATACCCCGGATTGCTGTTCTCTCCTGTGAAGCTATAGTGTGTTAACGGAAACTTCCTCGGACTTGGAATGATCTTCTCTTTTTGACAGTGTTCAGTTCTAAGCCGTGCATGTTCAGTTTTCATTGATGTTCGTCTGATGCGACTTCTTTCGGGGGGAGGAGGAATCCTGTAACGTAAGAAGGTAGCGATGGTTAGGAGTTAGTAGTAGAGACAGAGGAGGAAGAAGTGAGATGGAATAAACATTGCGTATGAGCCAGGCAGCGTCGCCCAGTCATCGTAGCGTCATATATATATATATATATATATATATATACATATATATATATATATATATAGATGTGTGTGTGTTACACCGCGTGACGTGGCCGAAGACAGAAGACCTTATGTTGGGATTTAACTGTTTATTTGGGCGAACCTGTGCCCGGTAAATGGAAAGTTTGATTACAGTAGCAGTCTTGCACAGATAGCAGGGAACGGAGCGTCGGCCATCGATCAACTACTGACAAGTGCGAAGCGCGTCGGCATTTATACTCTTGCAGTCAAATGTTCTAGCGTTATCGCTGGCGGTGGCGTGGGTTCCAGAATAATCTGTAGAGTTCCTAGAGTAGGCCTGATCTTAACGAAATGATCTCCTACAGTCCGGAAGCTTCTCGAAAACTGCAGGCGCGGGTTTCGCTGAAAATTGTGTAGTGTTTTGGGACGATAACAAAACTTGGCAAATGGAACGTGGCAATGCACCCCTCTGAAAAAGGCATCGTCCCGATGCTTCAACTAAAGATGAAGGTACAACAATAATACAAGAAAGTACAATGAATAAATTACTATACAATAATAATTCAAAACATACTGTTTCAGTTTGTCAACGCGCATGAAACGGCTTGAGGCGCGTGATATGGACGACTTCAGGTCGCGATCGGCGTCGTTGAGAGTTCGTGATGCCGTCGGCGACAACCTCGTAATCAAGTAGGTCGAGACGTCGAACCACCCTGTACGATCCGAAGTACCGTCGCAGAAGCTTTTCACTTAGTCCAAGTTGGCGTATCGGCGTTCACACCCAAACACGTTCACCGGGCTGGTGTTCCACGAAGCGTCGTCAAAGATTGTAAAGGCGGCTGTCGGTCGTCTGTTGATTCTTGATACGGAGACGCGCGAGTTGTCGGGCTTCTTCGGCGCGTTGAAGGTACTCACTCACATCGAGGTTTTCTTCGTCGGTGACGTTGGATAACATGGCATCAAGCGTCGTTGCTGGGCTCCTTCCGTCGACCAATTTGTATGGAGATATCTGCGTCGTCTCATGCACCGCCGTGTTGTACGCGAAGGTCACATACGGAAGAATGGCGTCCCACGTCTTGAGTTCGACATCGAGGTACATTGCCAGCATGTCGGCGATCGTCTTGTTAAGCCGCTTGGTGAGGCCGTTCGTCTGTGGGTGGTACGCTGTCGTCCAGCGGTGGTTTGTCTGGCTGTATGCCAAGATCGCTTGAGTTAAGTCGGCAGTAAATGCCATTCCTCTGTCGGTGATAAGGAAATCCGGGGCACGGTGACGTAGGACGATATTTTCGATGAAGAACATAGCTACCTCGGATGCACTGCCTTCGGAAAGGACTTTTGTCTCGGCGTAGCGGGTGAGGTAGTCGGTAGCTACCGCGATCCACTTGTTTCCGAAAGCCGACGTCGGGAACGACCCCAGTAGGCCCATACCAATCTGCTGGAAAGGTCGGCAAAGTGGTTCAATTTGCTGCAGAAGTCCCGCTGGACTTGTCGGCGCTGCCTTGCATCACTGACTGTCCCGGCGTATCCTCACATAACGAGTGACGTCGGTTGTAAGAAGTGGCCAGTAGTACCTTTTTAGTATCCTCGCGAGCGTGCGAGAAACACCGAGGTACCCTGCCGTCGGATCGTCGTGCAGCGCCTGCAAGAGTTCTGGTCGCAAAGCTGTAGGCACCACAAGGAGGTACTTAGCTTTAAGTGGTGAAAAGTTTTTCTTTTGTAGAAGACCATTTCGCAGGATGAACGACGCAAGTATGCGCTTGAATACCTTCGGGACTTTGGCGGTCCTGCCTTCGAGGTGTTCTATTAGGGCCTTAAGTTCCGGGTCGGTCCGCTGTCGTTCAGCGAAGTCGTCGGTAGTTATCGTTCCCGTGAAGTAGTCGTCATCCGGGTCGTCGGGTGGTGGTTGATCGACAGGTGCACGAGAGAGACAGTCGGCGTCGGAATGTTTCTTGCCGGACTTGTAAATGACAGTAGTGTCATATTCTTGACGCCTCAGGCTCCATCCTGCGAGGCGAGCTGAAGAGTCCTTCAAGGTGGCTAGCCAACACAAGGCGTGGTGGTCACTGACAACTTTGAAGGGCCTGCCGTAGAGGTAGGGGTGAAGTTTCGACGTAGCTGAGATGATGGCGAGGCACTCCTTTTCTGTTGTGGAATAATTGGCTTCTGCTTTGGATAGCGATCGGCTGGCGTAACTAATAACCCTTTCAAGTGCGTCAGCCATCAGCACAAGAACAATGCTAAGACGTACGCTGCTTGCGTCAGTGTGTATTTCTGTCTCGGCAAATCTGTCGAAATGGGCAAGTAACGCAGGCGTCTGGAGACTATGTTTAAGCTCCCAGAAAGCGTGTTCCTGCGCCGTTTCCCACTTGAACTCCACGTCGGCCTTGATAAGGTTAGTGAGAGGATCGGCGATGCGGGTGAAGTTTTTCACGAACCACCTATAATAGGCGCACGGGCGCAGAAATCGGCGGACCGCCTTCTTGTGAGTGGGCGGCGGGAAGTCGGCGATGGCGGCTGTTTTCAATGGATCGGGACGAACTCCTGTCTTGCTAATTACGTGCCCTAGAAACAAGAGCTCCTTGTACGCAAATTTGCACTTTTCTGGCTTCAGTGTGAGTCCGGATGTCTTGATGGCTTGAAGTACAGCTTCAAGGCGCCGAAGATGCTCATAGAAACTCGAAGAAAATACGATGACGTCGTCCAAGTACACAAGGCAAGTCTGCCACTTCACTCCTGCCATTACTGTATTCATAACGCGTTGATAAGTTCCAGGCGCTCAGCAAAGACCGAAGGGCATCACCTTAAACTCGAAGAGGCCGTTCGGTGTTATAAACACTGTCTTCTCTTGGTCTCTTTCGTCGACTTCGATTTGCATATAGCCAGTCTTGAGGTCCATTGACGAAAATATTTGGCGTTATGGAGCCGATCAAGTGCGTCGTCTATTCGTGGGAAAGGATACACTTCCTCTCTTGTGACTTTGTTCAGGTGGCGATAATCGACTCAGAAACGTAGGGTCCCATCCTTTTTCTTCACTATCACCACGGGGCATGCCCATGGACTCGTGGACGGCTGGATAATTTCATCTCGCAGCATTTCATCAACTTGTATTTTCATGGCCTCACGTTCTCGCGTCGAAACCCTGTACGGACTCTGACGGAGTGGTCTGGCATTTTCTTCGGTTATGATGTGATGTTTCGTGATTGGGGTCTGCCGAGTTTTTGGTGACGACGAAAAGCAATCTCCGTATTGCAGGAGCAGGGTCTTGAGCTGTTCTTGCTTATTGTTCAGAAGTCTAGAATTGATATTGAAAGCTATGGGAGGGGCTTGGCTTCTCTGAGCAGGTTCCGCAGAATCGGCGAGGGTGAAAGCACTGGTGGCTTCGACAATTTCTTCTATGTATGCGACCGTTCTTCATTTGTTCACGTGTTTGTACTCATTGCCGAAATTCGTGAGTATAACCGTTGCTTTGCCTCCCCACAGCTCTGCAATTCCTCTTGCGACGCAAATATTTCGGGTGACCAACAGATGCTGACTGCCTTCAACGACGCCTTTCAAGTCAGCTGATTTAGGAGCGCCGACTGAAATAATGACGCTGGAGTGAGGCGGAGTGGTGACTCATTCTTCCAGCATCTACAAGGCATTGTTTCTTGATGGCGTTGGCGGCGGTAGTGCTTCTTCTGTGGATAACGTTGTCGACTCTGTTTTTAGGTTTATGACAGCACCATGGAGGCATAAGAAGTCCATGCCAAGGATGACATCTCTCGAGCAACGCTGTGGGACCACGAAGTCTGTAGGATAAATACGTCCGTTAATGATGACTCTCGCTGTGCAGATTCCTGCATGCGGTACGAGATGACCTCCGGCTTTGCGGATTTAAGGTCCTTTCCAAGCTGTCCTCACTTTCTTTAAGTTCGCGGCGATAGACCCACTGATGACGGAGTAGTCGGCTCCGATATCGACGAGAGTGGTCACACTGTCGCCGTCGATAAGAATGTCGAGGTTGCTAGTTCGCCGTCTCGCATTACAGTTGGGCGTGACGTCGGGTCACGGCTGCGTCGGCTTGTGCCACTTCTTCCATGTTGCGTCGTCAGGTCACCTTCGGTAAGTGAGGTTTCACCGGCAGGGCTTTGCCTGGTTTGCGTTGTGTTCGGAAAGCTCCGTCGTGGCACCGTCGTCGTCGGAGGATCTTCGGTAGTTCGTCGCACAGCAACCGCACCTCTATCGGTGTCTGCGCTTAGTTTCCCGGATACGGGCTAAGAGACCGGCCCCGCGTCGGGCCAAAGTACTGCCGGTGGTGCGGTGACGTGCAGCGGCTGGGCGACGGCGAACGCGAAGGGCTTCGTGGTGTCCACTGAGTTCCTGTCAGGTAGTCGAAGATGTCACGTGGTCGTTCTCCTGGCTGTGGACGCGGTACATTGACAGCGAAGCCACGCAGTCCCATCTGTCGGTACTGGCAACGGCGGTATGTGTGTCCGGCCTCGCCGCAGTAGTAGCAGACGGGCGGTGGTCAGAGGTGTGCCAGACATCAGTCTCCCTCGGTGCACTGCGATGGGCCGCTGGCGAACGGTATGACGTCGGTGAGGGTGGTGGATGGCGTCTGTCGACGGAAGTGCGATGGGGCGGCGTTTTGGCGTCGACGGGGAGGAGCGTTGTGGCTCACTGCAGCGGCGTAGCTCATAGCTTACGGCTCGGGCAGCGGTGCTTGGGGAATTCGAAGCGATTACCGAACTTCTCGCACAATGTCGGCGATTGAATCCACTTGAGGCTGTGCCGAAAGCAACAGCTTGCGCAGCTCTTCCCGCACGATCGCTTGGATCGTTTCACGCAGGTCGTCGGAGTTACTGGCTTGAGCAGCAGCGCATTCTGGAGTCAGGCGACGATTATACTGTCTGGTGCGCATGTCCAGGGTCTTTTCGATAGTGGTCGCTTCGGCTACAAATTCTTGGACAATGTTCGGTAGATTTCTAATCAGTCCTGCGAAGAACTTCTGTTTGACCCTTCGCATGAGGAAACGAACTTTTTTCTCCTCAGGCATGTCTGGGTCAGCGTGACGAAATAGCCGGGTCATTGTTTCTGTGAAAATGGCGACATTTTCATTTGGTAGATGAACCCGGGTCTCTAATAAAGCAGCGGCCCTCTCTTTGCGTGCGACGCTCGCAAACGTTTGCAAGGATGCGCCGCAGAAAACATCCCACGTTCGGAGCGTAGACTCCTGATTTTAGAGCCAGGTACTTGCGCTGTCTTCCAAACAGAAGAACACACGACGGAGCTTTTCGTCATGGTCCCAGTGGTGCAGGGCGGCCACACGGTCGTATGTTTCTAGCGAGGACTCCGGGTCTTCGAACGATGACCCATGGAAAATTAGTGGTTTCCTGGGTTGATGCATGACCATCGTGGGCTCAGACGCTGCGGTTGTCATTGTCGCTGCAGTCGCGGTCATGGCCTTGGTCTTCCGCGCCTTTTCTTGTAGAAGCCTGTACTCCGGTGGGAGACCTTGCTGTCGGCGGCTCGTTCGCTGCTCTTGGTTTGCGTCGGTGTCTTCTCCGCGACGTGGGCTGGGTTCACGGCTTGACGGGGGCGTCCGGTACATGAACGAAGCAGCACCTCCACCAGATGTCACGGGGTCGTAACGTGGCCGAAGACAGAAGACTTTATTTTGGATTTTAACTGTTTATTTGGGCGAACCTGTGCCCGGTAAACGGTAAGTTTGATTACAGTAGCAGGCTTGCACAAATAGCGTTTAAGAGAATTTTATTTTCGGATATATCTTACACAGCTTATGTGCACACATAAGAATGAACAATCGTTAACAATGCGTATGTACAATGCAAGCTGTTATATACGGCGAAAGAACCTATAGCGTATGCAGTGACGTCCAATGCAAAAATTGTACAACAAACACAGGACATTCATGACATCGGGATGATTAACCTAAATGAACAGTAAGGCTATAGAACAAACAAGGGGAGGTCATTCACAGTGTAGCGTGATACTTTGAATTAACCTGTGAGGACAATTTGCTCTCGCGCTCAAGAACAATATTGCACATATATACATGTTTCTAAAGAAGAAAAAAAATACACACTGTAATGTCACAGTGGAACAAGCTCTAGCCCACCTGCTCAATAAGGGAGGAAAGGCATGGACACTCTGCTGTTTTTTACGATGATAAATCGCGTAGACCACCGTCGGAGGAAAGCCTCCTTTCCCAGCAAGACTAGTTCTGTGTTAAGATGCATAAGCATTATCTTTTTTAGCCGATGTAGTAGGAGAAACATGGCTCTCTGGGGGCGTCCCCTCAGGCAGGCCAGTCTCCTTCGTTTCCTTAAGACGCAGGCTCCGATAGCCATTAAGAGTACGATAAAGTTACCCCTGTGGCTAGACTTCCACTGCATACTTGTTTGGAACTGCCTGGTAAGCATGCGCCAAAAGGTGCGCGCTACTATAGATTCATGGAAGACATGGTTCATTGTTTCGACGCGACCACATTGCGGGCTTGTGGCGGAGACGCCACGCCCCACGCCGCAAGGCGGTCGGCCGTTGGTAAAGCCCCCCATTCAGTGAGCCAGTTTAGGTCACGGACCTCCGAGGGGAGAGATGTGTTTGTGAGAGTGCAGCGCCTTTTCGCCCGGCATTTCCGGCGTTGTTCTTCACATAGGCTTTTAAATGCTAATAATTCGCTCATGTCGGTGGGGGACATTTCCATAAGTTCTTGAACAGGAAAATCGCTTCGCCATTGTTAGAAAGATTTTATAACATGTGTGTAATATGCTGGTGGCTGTTCAGCAGCTGGTCTCATGTCGTTTGCTAAACCAAAAAGTCTTCTAGAGGTTCCTAGCAGATACACTACAAGTTGCCTGCCTCGATATGATGAGTTCTCTAAGAGTGCCCAGGTGTTTTTGAGAGCCAACATGCGGCACATTACATCAAGGTTGGAAACACTGAACCGTGCCCATTTTACTGGTAGGCGGACCGAGGTTCTGGCAACAGCTTCGGCGTGGCCATCCCAATAAAAAGAGCCGCACGCAGTAGCCACTCTCAGCAAAACCCGTCGAGGTGGTCGTGCCATTCTGGCTACATAAAGCAGTGGTGCTCTTACGCAGGATTTAATTAAATAGGCTCGTTCAGTAAAAGGTAGTTGAAACATTCTGGCGACTTCAATGCGTCGGTCCACTTTGCGTTGGATTTGTTTCCATGTGGTGCGGGCTACCTCACCAGTCGAAAGAAAACTTACACCTAAGACTTTAACGCCTTGCACGATTTGGACGCCATCAGGGAACTCTTCAATGTGCATCCCAAAGAACAATGCCGTGTTTTTTCCGGGAATAAGACGTGCTTCCGACAGGCAACTATACGAGTGGAATATTCGCAGGAAGGCTCTGTAGCTATCTATGTTCCGAATAAACAACGAGATGTCATCTACATATGCCGCTACTTTCACTTTGCCCAAGCCTGGAAGAGGGAAACCACGTATCGAAGTATATTTCTCGATTTGTTTTAAAAATGGATCTATGCACAATACAAAGAGAATCGCAGAGAGGGGACAGCCTTGTCGAATGCCCCTACCTACTGCGATAGGTTCAGATTTATAGCCATTCACTACTAAGGACGTTTCTAAGTCTGTGTAGAGTAAACGGAGGGTGTCGGTTAAATGGGCTGGGAAGCCGTAACGCTCAAGCACAGCGAAGAGATGTTCCATTCTACGCGATCAAAAGCTTTTTCTTGATCCAAGGAAACGAAAACGCCAGATATTTGTGTTCTTGTAGCGTACGTGAATAAATCGCGAGTCAGCGCAAGCGAGGTGTAGATCGTACGACCTGGGACACAGCATGTTTGTATGTCGCATACTATTTTCGGTAGAAGGTTTGTTATGCGGTTTGCAAGGATGGCTGTCAATATCTTATAAACCGAGTTAAGTAGGGAAAGGGGCCTTCACGCCCTTGGGTCGACGTCTCTCCGTCGCTTTTAAGCAAGAGTATAACTGCTCTCACGAAACGTATTCGGTTTGATTCCGTAAACAAGAAGCCCATTTAGCATTGTCAAAATTTGGTCTTGTATTGTTTCAAGGAAAGTTTTGTAGAAACTCAAAGGTATCCCGTCAGGGCCGGCAGCGGCGGTTGTGTTCATGCGCTGAAGCACGATGCGTAATTCATCCAGCGTCACTGGGCTGCCCAGACCGTCGCGGAGCTCCTCCGGTACGCGGGAAATTTTCTCGCAAAACTCACTAACTATGGTGGTGTAGTTCACGTCGTTTGCGTTCTCCGCCCTGAAAAGATTCGAAAAATGGGTTTCGAAAAAATTGAAGACCCTCATTATGTCTTCTGCTCGTGTAGGCTGTTCGCCGTTTGGCAACTGAACGAAAGGGACATGCATTTGTTCACCCAAGGAACCATTGCGAACACTTAGAAGAACAGCTGGATATGAAACTGGTCGTCCGTTGATAAAAGACTGCGCAGCCGTGCGCGAACTAAGACGTAGCAAATGTTAGTACCGCGCCTTTAACTGATCGAGATTGTCGTGCATTGCGAATGTCAGCGTCTCGCCTCTGCGTACAATGCGCGCTTTTCGTAGTGTATCATTTATCTCTGTCGTCAGGCGCGCTTTCATTTCGTGCCCCGCTTTGATAAGCTCGGCGCGCCAACTGTGTTTCAATGCGTCCCAGTTACGGCGATCAGGCGCCCTTTTGCATGCTTGCTCTAGTGCATTGCGCAGTAATGCTATGCTTTCCGGGTCGTGCACGAGTGTGGTGTCTATTTTCCAATGGTTTCTAAATGTAGTGGATTGTTCAAAGAAAAGTTTTACAGACACTGGAAAGTGGTCAGTATTGCATGGAACGTCGGGTGGGAAATGTAGGACCTCGCAACTAAGGACATGAGCGGCTAGCACCTGTGGAAAATAGTAGCGGTCTAGCCGGGTCATGTTGGGACCCCGTTGACAGGTTGCACTGAAGTCATTCCCGTGAGTGTCGACCCACGCATCCCTGAGCTCGAAATTGCGGATGAGTTGTCGCAATGTGCTCACTCCGCTATATTGTCTGCTTTGTCTGCGTCCGCGCGCATCTCTGTCGGTGTCCTCAACACAGTTGAAGTCTCCAACTAAGAAAGTGGGGTAACTGTCAAATATAAACGAGTGGAGTGAATTGCAAAAGTCGGCCGTGCCCCCACGTTAAGCTGGGGCATGTATTACGAGCGCCCTTACTCGTCTGCCGTGAAGGTCAAAGTCTACTGCTAGTGTGCGGCCGTCAAAACAATAAACAAAGTGCGCTCTTCGACGTAATGCTGGTGTCAAAAAAAGAACTCCGATACCGCACATCTTTGAATAAGTCAGCGAAAAAAAGGCCTCGACTCCAAAATGTGAACAAAAGGATTGCACATAAAAGGGGTTCTAAAATTATACTCCTGTAAGAAAAGGATATCGACATGACGTAACCTTGCGAAGTGCATGACTTCTCTCTGCTTATCTCGGCGTCTGGAACCCCTGAAGTTTAAGGAGAGAAAATGCACCGTAGCCATTTTTAAAATAGGCGGAGTGCGCGCAAACTTCAGAGAAACCGCTTGCAGGCGGTGGGGCGAGCGCTCAACGAGTGAACAAAACTAAAGATAGAAATGCTCTAACGTCGTCAGAGCATTAGCGAGTTTTTGGGGCTTACTTCTGTCCGTAGAGCCCTCAGAGTCCGTGGTCGGTGGGTGGGCTCGTTTGGTGGCTGAACGGTCTCTTTCCATGGCGCTGGCACTGACACTCGCACCGGCGGCCGCACCTGTAATCTGGTAAATGGGGTTTGACAGGCTCACTTTGCGGGTCGGAGCCGAATACTTGCTGGCGCGGGCGCTCGTCGTTGTCTGTGGCATAATCACTGTTGTGGTCTTGTCTGGGCCGATGATCGGAGCGTCTGCACGTCCCGTCGTTTGGGTGCCGCGTCCCACCGAAGCTCTCGGCACCTTGGAGCTACTGGTGGTGCCAACAGTGTCAGAGCTGTAGCTCTCGTGGTCTCTGCTAAGTACGGGCACTCGGGCTTCGGCTTTGGATGAGCTGTGTTCTTCATAGGCGTCCGGCGAGAAGTCGCTGGTCTCGGACGGGGTGTGAAGGGTTGACGAGGCTTTCTCAGACAGGGGAGGCAGGTCTCCTGCATCTTGTGGTTCAGCATGGGCGCCAGTGTCGCTTGTGTCAGTGTCGCTCGCAGGCTCGAGCGCCGGATAATCATCTTGCAATGCGGGCGCGATGTCGGTGCACGCTTGTTCTTCAGTTGCCGCTGCTGCAGCCGCTGCAAAGGACTTCGGACGTACGCAGTCAGCTGTTGCACGGCTGCCCGAGCACTTGCGGCACGGTTCGGCGCATTCCTCTGTGGCATGTCCAAACACGTTGCAGCGCATGCAACGGGGCGTGGCACAATCTTTGGCGATGTGGCCAGCATTCCCTTACTTAGAGCCCACTTTTTTGACACCCTGGTAGTCACACATGATATTGTAGCCTAGGACTGTCCGAAAAATTGGTATTTGGCTTTTCATTTCCACTCGCGCCATAAGGACACCTGTGCCGACCCCAGGGCGGCCCTTGAATACTGGCTCGTGGATATGTTGCCGTAGGTGGAGAGAGCAGTCACTAGTGTTGCGTCGCTTACCCACAGCGGTACCCGGAAGACTGTGACGTGGACTATTTCAAGACCTACACTGACTAGTGAAACTGATTCGCCGTTCAAGAGAATGGCGCCCCGGCTCTTCAGCTTGATGGCTGCATGGACGTTTGCAGCTACGGTGCCGAACTTTGCACCTCCCATGTGCTGGAGAGACTTGATACCGGCTGGGCCGGTTACTGATTCGAGGGCATCTATGATGTCGTCGATGGTGCTCCCCTCTGGAGCGCTGAAGTTAAAGCAATGAGCTTTCGGTGGTGGCGCTGCGAAAGCCATCACACTTTCGTCCTGGCCCTGGCTCCCATGGCTTGCGTTGTGGTGCCCGGGCGTTGGCTCACGACGAAGGCCTGGACAGAGCCGGGGGGTTGTCCAGGTGTTCGCTTGATGCTCGATAAGATGGGGTTGACGACTGGCAGCGTGCCTGGTCGCGGGAATCCCGGCACCAGGTAAGCAGTGAACGGAGCATCGGCCGTCGATCAACTACTGACAAGCGGCGAAGCGCGTCGGCATTTATACTCTTGCCGTCGAATGTTCTAGCGTTATCGCTGGCGGTGGCGTGGGTTCCAGAATAATCCGTACAGTTCGCAGAGTAGGCGTGATCTCATCGAAATGATCTACTACAGTCCGGAAGCTTCTCGAAAAATGCAGGCGTGGTTTGCGCTGAAAATTGTGTAGTGTTTTGGGACGATAACAAACTTGGGAGATGAAACGTGGCATAATATATATATATATATATATATATATATATATATATTTATATATATATATATATATATTGGCCGAAACTGTTGCCTAGTGCGCCGAGGTCACAGGCCACCAAGGTATTACCGAAGCGTGTTCCTCAGATCACATCTGCTTCTGCGCAGAGCTGATTGACGAGCGGACAAGATAACGGTGAGATAAGGCAGTATTTATGTCCAGCATAGAAATGGAGGCGTTACATAATCGGCACGAGTGACGACAGCTTAGGGCCTCAAAGAGCCAAGATGGCTTCTCTCTGACGCACACGTCGGCTGCTTGGTAACGCGCCAGTTGGCTTTTTTATAGGCCCCGGATGGATCCTTACGTCAGCAACGTCCAATCAGAACTGCTACTGGCCGTGATGTCAGAGTCCTCTAGTCAGGAACCGCCACTGGTTTGCACCCACGGACGAGTAACCTGGCCACGCATTGCGTAAGACTCGCCAGACTGGATGGCACCCATTGCATCATCGGGCTGCTATCGGGCCCGTGTGTTTAGGGAGCTCGCCGTGCGTTGTGTAAGACACAACGGCACCACTGGATGAGATGACGTCGTGTAGGTGATTAAGTCAGGCGGGCTTACTCGCTGGCCTTGATACGGATCGCCTTTGCAGAGGCGATGACGTTTGGTCTGGACTCGCAGGCGTAACAGCGCCACCGCCACCACACCATGCGGCGAGAAAACAAGCTACTTCCACGTCGCTCGTACGTCAGGCACACTCGATCGCCAGGTTCCTCCAGGTTTGCCTCCAGGGCCATGGGGGGGGGGGGAAGTAGCTCTAGGATCAGGTGCATGAACACATCCTATTCATTCTTGAGGATGGATCACTGCTGCACTGGCTTGTCGCCAAAACTTGTCGACTGCCTTTGCTCCTCACTTCTGGTGATTTTCGGTGTCAGCATTTGTCGATGGTTCCGCAACTTGTCAAGATTGGTTCGACAACAGACACACAACAACAAGCAAGTGCCTTCGGTTACCCGACAGAACACCAAACAAAATATACTACAACGTATACCTAGCTACGTGTCTATCGCAATTTCATTCCCTGTACGTCACGAGGCACATGTGGGACAGAAGATTCTCAAAATGAGAACTCAAATTTTTACACGTACAACTACGTAATGGAATGAAATATAACTAAAAGTTAGCTCCTTGAGATCACTCTGCACGAAAGCACTCTGCTGAGGCCGTGATGAGTACAAAATGTCGCCCCGAAACACCAGCGAAAGACGGAAAGGGGGAGAAGGTACTATCCAAAACCTACGGATCAGTGCGTCTGCAATAGTGTTTAACATTCATTTTTTTTGCAGTGAACGTCTAAGTTGTGCTATTGGAGTATCATACTCCACCTTAGTAACCGAACACTTTTAGGTGACATGTTATTCAACCAGGTTAGAAGACAGAGGTCCGTTTCGACCACAAACCTCGAGCCGGAGACATAACACGCCAGCTTTTTAATGGCCCAGACGAGGCAAGCGCATCTATTTCCAGAGGAACTGTATGCCTCTTCCCTACAGCTCAGGCTTCTACTTAAATACGTAACTGGCCTTTCGTTACCAGCGCTGTCTTCCTGGCAAAATATAGCTTTCCTGCAGCGATCACTTGCGTCGCGTTGAGTGCCAAAGCCCTTAAAACAATTGGGTGCCACGAGAACGTGTTTCTCCCTTAGGGCTTGTTTCAGCTTGCAAAACGCGTTCTCTTTTTTTGAGTCTCACACCACTTCAACCAGCTCGGACTTTCGAAGTGCGTAAGTTAGAGGTATGGCAATGCTAGAGTAGTTTTGCACGCATTGATTATAATATCCAGCTAGACCTCAAAATCCCCTTATTTCAGGTTTTGTGGTTGCTCGTAGATAGTTCATGACGGCAGGTAACTTAGCTTATGAAGGTTTACGCCAGCCACGCCCAACAACGTGTCCCAGGTAAGACACCTCGCCGCACCCCAGGTGACATTTAGCCAGTTTCGTGGTGTTGTGACTGGCGCCAGAGCTGACGAGGGAGCAGCGCTCTCTTAAAACTCAAACAAGTGGCCGACTAGCCGGCTGCCTATGCCCGCCAGGTATTGCCCCTCCTAGAAGGAGGGTGAGACGTCGAGACGTCGTGTCGCCATGACGCCGTAAGGCGTTCGAAAGAGGACCACAAATAAGGCATCTTCTTTGAAAGAGACCTCTTCGGCCCCCACAAATCGCCCCGCTAATTAATTGAGCAGTTCGGTGAGCCCTTTTCTGTATGCCGTCATGAGCTTGTGACCCCTCGACCAGCGGCACACACACGATGGGGAAGAGCCCTGCTGGCGCCACCTTGGAGTGCAGAGTCACGCCTCAATATTAGACGTTCACGTGGGCCGTGCATGCTCTTCACCTTCTCCGAATGTGTGTGATCTGTGATTGGACAGTAACCTCTGCACGTAAACCCTGATTTGGTGATCTGGGGAGGAGAAATCCTTTATAATGAACCACCCAGCTGATTCGAAGGAGCGCCATGTAGAAAAATGCCAGATTCGAGAGCTCGCTATGTAAGAAAGTGCTTTTCATGTACGAGAGTTCACCATGTATATAATGTATATAAACCATCCTCAAGTCTCTCTTCCTCTTGTCTAGGAAAATTCATCCCGGACCTCTGGGGCCTCTGCAAACACCGGTCGTAACAGCGGTAAGACCGGCTTCTTTCAATTTGTTGAGCACGACTCGTAAATGCTCTACAAGTTCTTGTCAGCTATTCAATAAGATGGCGACATCATCAAGATAGAGCAGAGTGAACTCAGGCAGGTTATTAGGAACGCGATCCACTTAGCCTAAAAAACAAAAGGGCGCAGTTTTCAATGCAATGCTCACTTCAACTGGAGGCTACGTTCCGAATGGAGAAACCAATGGGGCAAAGCCAATAGCGGGCTCCGTAAGGGGGACTTGCCAATACCCTGACACGAGGTCTAACGTGGAAATATAACTAGACTGGGACACAGTTTATACCCTTTCTTCTAGGTTTGGTATCGGTTAAGTTTGGTCTCAAGTTATGGCGTTAAAACGTCGATAATCGATGCATGGCCTCGGATCTTTCCCGGCAGAGGAGATGTATGGTTATTCTTCTCTGGTACCATGACTCCCTACTCCAGCATTTTATCGATCTTCTCTATCATGATCTGCTTTTGCACAGGGTAACATCGATGTGGCTTGCTACGGATTGGCTCCTCACAAGTTAGCTCGATATCGTGTTCAATCACAATCGTGTTTCCGGGACGCACCGAAGCACGTCATTAAACATGAAACAATCCTCCTAAGTCCCCCTTCTAGACTTCACTTAACCTAGGCCTTAGGTTCAACTGCTCCAAGATGACATCTGATCCCCATTTGATTACATCACTAGAAGTCAAAATTTTAGCTCCTTTTTTGCTGAAACATTCGAAAGTAGATTTACGACCGCGGGGCCTAGAACATATGGTTTCATCAAGTTACCGTGGTAAATCTTGTTCGGCCGCCTTCCTTATTTCACTTCATAATTGGCATCAGAAATCTTCAATATTACTTTGGCGCACCCTTCACAATGAACCTCAAGATTGTTCTTTTTGGACGGCAGCAGCAGCATTACCTCACTATCCCCTTCAAAGCTGCGTTTCGTCACTTATTTGTCGTAGTACTTCTTTGACAACACGTGGGCAGCCTTCATGTGGCTTTCCACAAGATCTTTCGCTTTTCCAAGCCTCAGAGGGAGGTCGAGAACATAAGCAACTACATTAGGGTCCTCACCTCATCCTTGCCAGGACTCGCGTAGCATTGGCAATGAATTACTCAAACTCCTGCCATACACAAGCTCTGCAGGGCTGAAAGCAGTGCTCTCATGAGGAGCTGATCTCAAAGCGAACATAGAGAGAGAAATATACGCTTCCCAGAGACATTTGTGCTTGTAGCAAAGAGCTCTCAGTATCCGTTTTAGAACAGAATGCATACACTCATCCGGATTAAATTGCGGATGATGTATCAAGCTGTGCACTATTTTTATTCCGCATTTATCCAAAAAGGTCGAGGTACAGAAGCTGCTGAAGACACTACCGTTTTCGCATTGGTTTTCAGAAGGAAATTTGACGCGTGAGAATATAGAGAGCAGAGCAACCATGACATGAGGGTGATTCGGCTCCTTAAGTGGTATCCCATCTCAAAACTTTGTGGCTATACAGAGGGCCGCCAGGATGTACCGCCAACCTTTCCTTGACTCTGGCAATGGCCTGACGATATTAATTACCAGGTGCAGAAAAGGTTCTGTGATAATTGGCACAAGCTTCTCGGGTATTTTTCAGTTGTGCGAGCATTTCCCCGCTCTCTGATAAATGTCGCATGAGCGTACAAAGTCTTCGATATCGTTCCAGCAATTCGTCTAATAAAACTGAAGGTAAATTCTAGCCTTGGTCTTCGTTATGCCAAGATGCCCTGCCCACGCGTTTTCGTGCGCCAGTTTGAATAGTTGGCGACGATACTTTTGTGGCACCAAGAGCTGCTCGTACTTGCGAACTTGCACATTTGTGTAGCTCCGATACAAGAGCCACTCCCTCTCAAAAAATAAACAAGCACTTTTTCTTTCTTCCCAAGTTTACGCTTTTTATTAGCGCTTTTGTTGAGAGGTCCTCATGCTGCTCTCCATGAGCGTTTCTCAATCAACCCTCAACAGCTGACTCCATATTTTCGCTACAGGCGAGAGCGTTGCACACCTCTCGCTCTCACTAAATGGCGCCATGTCATCTTTTCTACCGATAGAGACAGCGCCAGTCACTTCGGTGACGGCCCGCTGTAAATTTTACTGTCCGAGGTGCCGTCGACTCGCCGCGAAGGCGATACAGATCAGCCGCTTTTGCAGGTGGCGTGTCACTACATTGAAGAAGATCAAGTTTCTGCGAAAGCTTCCGCGCTTGCGATCACGTGAGGGCCATGTACGCTAGGCTGGAGAAGAAAGAGTTACCATGCTCGTTATGAAGCTGCTCAGAGGTATTCGAAAACAGATAAGGAAAACGATCAAGAAGCGTGGCAGACACAGCCGCTTTGGTGCGAAGCTTACCGAAGGGGTCCTCAACGACAACCGTAGCGATTGGTAGGCAACCACGCTGCTCCTCGGTGACTTGCGTGACCCACGCGCCTTCTCCTGTAAAGTCGTCCGGAGACACAAACAAAAGATGCACAACGACCATGGTTGCCGCTGACTCTCGCAGTGCTCGACACGTTTCCCATTCACTCTAATTTCCTGAAGATACGCCTCTAACAACTACACGTTCTTTTTCGATTCTCGGACTGTTGTGAAAGAAACTTTTATTTACAGTTTACCGCAATGTCTCTTTTCTTTTTGCAGTTGTAGCAGATTAGCGACTTCCCCGATTCAAACGCGCGTCCAGTGTCAGTGCGTTGTTTAGAAACCTCACTCAATTTCTCCGCTTTCGTTGCCATTTCCCTACAGTGTCTTACCTAAGAGACCGGTCCTTCTGGAAATTACTGTGCTGAGTGGGTTTCCGTTGATCAGGTTTCTTTGAAAAACTCTGTTTCCTTTCATTATTTTCCCCGCGCACTGCCCTGCTATGCAACTTTCGGCAAGTGTAATACTCCTCAGCAAACTCTGCTGCCTTGATTAGCTGTACTTTGCCAAGCTTGACTTGCAGCCAACGCCTGAAGTCAT
This sequence comes from Rhipicephalus microplus, assembly GCF_043290135.1. Taxonomy (NCBI): domain Eukaryota; kingdom Metazoa; phylum Arthropoda; class Arachnida; order Ixodida; family Ixodidae; genus Rhipicephalus; species Rhipicephalus microplus. Next base: position 133,356,513 of record NC_134707.1, read on the forward strand.
CCTTGATGCAGCGGTTGAATTCTTCCAATCCATTGCTTTCTACCACCTCATCGCAATCGTCATAAACATCTTCGCCCTTGAGCCATTCATTTATATCGACTTTTAGACGAAACGTGAAGTGAACGTAAATTTCATTGACCTTTTTTGCATACCGAAACCTTTGCCAGAAAGCCACGGGTGACAACTTATAACGTCTCAAGGGCACTTTCTTAAGCTCGTCATATCTCTCAAACATTTCTTTCGAGAAGCACGTCATCACATCGGACACTTCGCCGGGAAGTATAGCTAACAGGTTCTGCATCCAAAGCGACCACTCCAAAGCATTTCGCTTACAGACATGACCAAAGTTCACGAGGTACTTTGTTAGGTCCTCTCCTACTACTAACAGTGGCAGTTGGTCCCGAATTCTATGACCTCCAATCTGAACCGTCGCAGAAGCTACGCTAGGCGCCTGGGAACACTCTACGATTGCCAATTCTATTCTTTCCAGCTCGAGGTGCCTCTGTCTCTCGGCCTCCTCACGCTCGCGACGTTCTTGCCTTTTTATTTCATCACGAACTTCTCACTTTTCAGCTTCTTCGCGATTGCGAAATTTCACCTTTCAGCCTCCTCGAGGCATGTTTTGATATCCGCCCATGCCTCGTCGACGTCTCTAGTCGTCACTCCTTCATCTTCCATTAACTTAATGATCGCTTGCTTTCGTTTCACAGGGCCCAAAGTAAATCCAAGTTTCTCATAAATTTCGATGAGTTCCTTCACTTTAAGGTTCTCCATCGTTCATACTAGACAATTACTGCTTGACCATGTTAAGAATCTACTTGCCATATACCCTGCTATAAGTCGACTAGCAAGACGGGCAAGCATTTTTAACACTACCATGTATACACCTTTCACATTACTTTTGGTTTCAAAGCGCTCCGACTTCGCTTGAAATAATCAAAGCTAATGCTTCACACAACCCTCCTCTAAACTACTATATCCTGTGCTAGAGCAGTCTGGTGAACTAAGGGGAAGTATCAGGCACTCAACCTGTCGATGTCGCTGACGCCGGCCGATCCTGCAGCTGTCATCCACTATTACGAATCTCCGACGCCACGGTTCCGCAGGGCGCCGCTGTCACAAAACTCGCCGCTGCCACCAATGTTACGACTCGCACAGCTGTCGACACTGTTGCGTAGTTGCGCCGAGGTCACGGGCCGCCAAGGTTGTAGGGAAGCGTGTTTCCTAGATCGCGGCTGCTTCTGCGCAGAGCTGATAGACGAGCGAGGAAGACAATGGCGACTTAAGGCTATGTTTATGTACAGCGGTGAGCACTGTTAGGGTGAATACGCGAGCGCGTGGCCGACGGCACTGTCAGCGCCCCGTTACGGTCATCACTGGAAATATTGCGCATGCGCATCACGCCTTCCGCGAAATAATTGTTCCACCGCGCGCATGACGTCATGAATGCACTTGTTCGTCGTCTGCTAGCCGCAATTTCGTTTTCTAAACCCATGCATCCTGCATTTTAAGATTTCTTTAAACATTTGTTTTTGAACAGAACATGACAAAAAACTTGTATTTATTTTATTTATTTATTTTTATTTGAATATACAGCAGCCCTATTGCTGCGATATAGCAGGAGTGGATGAGTTATACAAAACTTATAAAAACAGAGCAACAACAGTAAAACAAAAATAAAACTGAAATATAATACAGCAATACATAATAAAACCTCACTATGGTATTGCAAACACGATCTTTACCTCTTTTCCAAATGGGCAATAGCGGCATCAATGAAATTTTGTAAAGATAGTGAAAGAATACTGCCCGGTAGGGAATTCCAGAGGTCTATAGATAGTACGTGGAAAAAAGCTAAGTTTGAATGTGTTAGTACGAGCAAATGAAGGCTTTGTGTTCAAGTTGTGGGAGCTGCGGGTGCAAGATTCTTCCATAAATGCGATGTAGTGACCACCAAAGAGGCCAGGAGAGGAGTTGATGACTGTATATAATAGTTTTAAAGAATCAATGCAATAACAAGAATGTAATGGTACATTGTTCAGTGATTGTAGAGCCTGTGTTGGTGAGAAGTTGTGTCTGTAGTTACAGCATATAAAGCGGATGGCCTTACGTTGAACGCTATCAAGGATTGTTAGGTCACCTTGTTTGTGAGGGTACCAAACGACAGATGCGTATTCTAGAATAGGGCGAATCAACGTTTTACACAGAAGTAATTTGGTATCACGGGGGATTTAGCCAAAGTACGGCGCAAATAACCTCTCATTTTTAAAGCTTTCACGCTGACATATTTATGTGGTTGTTCCAGAAAAGATTTTTGTCAAAATCCCACCCAAATATTTAAAATGTGAAACTATTTTAAGTTGTATACCATCGAAGTAATAATCAAACAAAAACGAATTCTGTGCATTGGTAAATGACATCTGGTATCTATGGTATCATATACAAACGGTATCTAAGGGGGGTGTCTATTCGTTTTCTTCAAAGTTGTTGTGCCTGCAACGGCTTATATAAAACATCCAAACATCTTTTGCGCCTGTTCATTCTGTTGCCAGAACGTATTATGGCTAAGGTTCCTGATGATGAACGGCGCTCAATTGTCGATATTTCCCTGAAAGATTATTGCGAAGGGTATATTGGCGCTTTATTTAATAGGCCCCTGAAGACTGCCAACACGATAATTCAAGCCTACAAGTATGAAGGTCGCATTCAGGATGCACCCCGTGCACCCCACCCTAAAGCTACCACAGACAATGAAGACGCCCTCATGGTTGCAGCTGCTGTTCGTAACCCTTTCTTGCCAGCCCCAGCAATAGCGAGGACTTCGATTTGGACGTTTCGGACACCACTGTTCGACGTCACCTGCGTACTGCGCGCCTTCGCAGTCGCGTAGCACCACAGAAGCCACTACTAACGGCGGCATCAAAGGACGCACGACGGTAGTTTACTGAGTTGCACGAAGCATGGACATCCGAAGATTGGGGTCGCGCTATCTTTTCGGATGTGTCGACGTTTCTGACGCGACAAGACCAAAGATTGCGTGTTTGGAGACTTCCAGGCACACGGTGAGGCAAACTTCCTGCTTTGAGAAGCAATTGTTTTAGTTAACGTCAAAATATCACGCAGGAATGACCCAGAAAACGTGCAAGGTGTTTCTGGCAGTGGGAGATCGAGTGTGAGCGTGTGGGGTGCTGTTTCAAGACATGGTTTAGGGTCCCTGCAACGTATATGTGGGCACCTATCGTCGGAACAATACTGCAACATTTTGAACAATGTGCAGTTGCTATATGCGAGCAGTTTATTCCGAGACGGTGATTACCTGTTCCAACAGGACTGGTCACTGTTCCACACGGCGCGGGCTGTCAAGGAGTTCCAGGCGGAGCAGCACATGCAGCTACTCGAATGGCCTCCGAAAGGAGCGGACCTGAATGTGATAGAAAACGTGTGGGGCCGTCTGAAAGCTTCTTTAGCAAGGAAGCCCTTTTATTCCGCGACTTCGCAGCAGTTGTGCGCGCAAGTCAGAAACGAGTGGGAGGGGCTGAAAGCCAATCGGGAATATGTTCGATCACTTTACGACTCATTACCATCCATAATAGCTGCAGTCGTTGCTGTAAGTGGTCACATGACTCGCTACAAGGTTTGCTCATGTTTTTATATTTGTTCTCAAGGTCTTGTTTAACTTGAATTGCAAAAGTGCAATTTTCTTAAAGAAAAAGTTTAATAATTATCCCTCTTACACTCACTTTTTTTACACTCACTCTTACACTCACCACTCTTACACTCACCACTGTACATCATAAAAATGGGGGCGTTACTTTGTCGGTACTGGGGCCGACAGCTTGGGGACAAAAAGAGCTGAGATGTCTTCTCTTTGAAGCATACGTCGGCTGTTTGGCGACATTCCGCTTGGGTTTTTTATAAGCCCCGGATGAGTCGTTACGTCAGCAACGTCCAATCAGTATCGCCACTGGCCATGATGTCAAATTCCTCCAGTCAGGAACCGCCGCTAGGTTGCACCCTTGGAAGAGTAATGTCGCCACGCATTGCGTATGACTCGCCAGACTGAATGGCGCCGATTGAATCATCGGGCTGCTATCGGACCCATGGGTTGCGGGAGCTTACCGTACGTTGCGCAAGACACACCGGCACCACCGGGTGAGCTGACGACGTTGAGGTGATGGAGTCAGGTGGGCTCGCTCGCCTCTCTGGACACAGATTGTCCAGGGAGGACAATTTGTTGAGCTCACCGCTGGGCATTGTAGATGGAAGATTTAATTGATGCGTCTACGCTGGCGGTCCTGTCTGCTCCAGAGTGGCCGGACTCGGGCATGCTGGAATTACACCTGTAAATTTGTTCAAGTTGGTTCCGGAGGCCAACACTATACGACACTAAAATAAGAAAAATTGCAAGAAGGTCTCGTTTCCAAACTTTTCACAAGCAGATGATACTTCAATATTCGACTTACTATCATTTGAATTTGATTCTTTTTCGAGTTGCACTGCTGATATTCATTATTTGTGGAAGCGTTTCAAGGACCTTATAAATGTGTGTATTGAAAGATTTGTTCCACGCATTTTAAAAAAATCGAAAGGAAAGAACCCTTGGATTTCTCGGGAAACGTTGCAGTTGCGAAGACGGCTCAAACGTATAAAAAATCAGAGTCGGTACTCTAAAGACATAGGTATCCTCCAACAAAGAATTTCTGAACTGGCTTCTCAACTAAAAGCAAATGTATTGTCTGACAAGGAACGCTATTATGGCCAACAACTCCCGAGTCTCTTGTCTTCGTCTCCTGAGAGGTTCTGGAGTTTAATTTCGCCTAATCCTGTGACTACTGATGTTTTTGAAATTGACGGTGTGGAAACTAGTGATTCCTCGGTTATTTCTAATGCTTTCGATGATCATTTTAGGTCTGTTTTTACGTAGGATAATGAAGTCCTGGAAACATTTGATATGGCAGGCCCACCCCTATCGGATATTGTCATCAGTGAAGAGGGAGTTTTTAATTTACTTTGAAGCTTGATGTTGAAAAATCTTCAGGTACTGATGGAGTACCGAATGAGTTCTTAAAAAGCTATGCACAATGGGTTTCAAAGTACCTAACAATTTTTTGTTCTAAATCTCTGAAAGATGGTCAAGTTCCAGATGACTGGGTAACTGCTAAAGTCAAGCCCCTACATAAGAGCGGAAATCCCCATTCTGTTATGAACTATCGGCCGATCTCATTAATTTCCACTTCCTGTAAACTGCTTGAGCATATAATACATAAGCATACTTCAGAATTCCTAGATAAGCACAATATTTTGTCAGGTTCACAACACGAATTCAGGAAAGGATTTTCTACTTGTACTCAGCTGGTAACTACAGTTCATGATTTCGCACTATCTATAAATTCCGGAAAACAGGTAGATGCAATTTTTATGGATTTTGCTAAAGTTTTTGATACGGTCTCTCACAATACATTACTCTTCCAATTGAATTCAATTCTTAAGAATACTCAGCTTCTAAATTGAATTTCCGGTTATCTTTGAATCGAAAACAGTACGTCTTTTTCAATGACCGTTGTTCTCGTACAGTATCGGTTGACTCGGGTGTTCCCCAAGGCTCTGTGCTCGGTCCCCTCCTCTTTTTATTGTTTTTAAATCATATATCACATGATATACCTGTAAAAGTTAAGTTATATGCGGATGATTGCATCCTGTACTCGGAAATAGAAAACCATACTGATCAAGTTCATTTAAACGATGCATTTCAAAAGGTCATTCGTTGGTGCGATAAAAGGCAGATGTCAGTTAATTATAAAAAGACCGTTTTCATAAAAATTTCTAACAAACGTAACACTCTTCATTTTGCATATTCAGCCAATAATGTTTTTTTGCAGGAGGTACAACACTACAAGTACCTTGGTCTTTGGATTTCGAATGACCTTAACTGGACGAGACATAATAACACTGTAATAAGCTCGTGCAATTACAAATTATTTCATCTTAGACGAGCTCTTAAGCACTCCACTCTTGACGTTCGCCTTGTTGCATTTAATGCAATTGTTCAACCTACTTTAGGTTATGCATCCATAATTTGGTACCCTTAAACCAGAAAAATTATCGGTGAAATGGAAAAAATTCAAAAAAGAGCTGTTAGGTTTATTTATAACAGTTTTGGTCATACTTTAATAACATGTTTATTAGCAAAAGCTAACCTCCCAACACCTACACAAAGAAATAAAGTATTGAAATTGAAATTTTTCTTTCAGTTAGTCAAAGGTTACTTTAAGTTAACCTTATCACATGCACTTCATTTGTCCAGAGGATATACCACAAGGCAGAGGCATGCCTTTACGATAACCCAATTTTCCACCCGTAATAACACATTAAAGTATTCGTTCTTCCCTAGGACAATTACCGAATGGAATAACCTTAGTAACGAAGTTGTTTCCCAGTCATCCTTGAACTTTTTTGCTGCGCAGCTCTAGCAGCGAGTGTCTAATTTCTATGACATGTGCTCCTGTTGTTTATTTCAATCACTGTAATCATTCTCCACATGTGATCATCTTTAATGTACCGCTTATTTCTCTATACGTTCTTATGCTGGTTTATTACAAACCAGTGTTCTTTTTTTTCGTTCCAAAAGTGTCTAAATGCCTTACCTGTTTTATATTTATTTGTTTGCCAATTTGTAAATTTATCAAATGTATATCCACCCTGCCAAAACCCTAAGTTGGGGTTGCAGTATTCATAAATAAATAAATAAATAAATATATATAGCAATACTGTCAAGTCCTTACGGAGAGGGTAACATAACAAAACATTATAGCAAAAAGAAAATTATTAGCAAATACAGAAATACAGGATGAATCAAGTTCAAACGCTACAATTGTACCGATAATCGTGCACGGTCTGTTCAAATTTCCAGAAATCGTTCTCGTCAACAACACTCACCGGCAATTCATTCCACATTTCAATTGTATTTGGAAAAAAAGAGTATTTGAATCTATCCGTACGAGTCCTGTACGTTATATATATATATATATATATATATATATATATATATATATACATATGTATGTGTGCGTGTGTGTGTGTGTGTGTGTGTGTGTGTCTGTGTAACGTAAGAAGGTAGCGATGGTTAGGAGTTACAAGTAGAAGCAGAGAAGGAAGAAGCAGAGTGGAATAAACATGGGGTATGCGCCAGGCCACGTCACCCATTCATTATAGCGTCACACGAGTCGACAGGATGAAGACTTCCCAGCAACTTCATCAGTGTCTCATCATCGACGCAGTTCTTCACAAGGCGCCCTGACCATACATCGACTACGGAATCATCTCCTGGCCACACACAGCGACCAGCACCATGCCATAATCATCGAATGCCCTTCCCATGCCCAAGTACACCCAAGTACACCGGAACAGCGGACGATGGACCTGTACAGGACTGGTTCGACCTGTTCGAGCTCCACGCAACCGCTGCATCATGGTCGGAACGGGAGATGATCATCAATTTTACCTACTACGTCTCCGGTGAGGCCTTCAAATTCTACCTCACCCACATGTTTCAAAACGATGAGTCATGGGAAAAGATAAAACAAGAAATGATCATTTGGTTTAAAGAAGACAATGACGACTACGACGAAGATTCGCTTATAACCGATCATCCACAGACAACCATGCTCGGTCGCCGCAGTCAAAAGCACTGCTCACGCATTGGGACACCAAAAATGAATCGGCCTTTAAAACAAGGGCAATTAAAGCACCCTCTCAATGAAAGGCAGCCAGATTTGTTTGCAGGAAGAGTGTACCCTTCTTGGCACCGCGTTTTACAACTGCCCAATCGAAAACCGACCTTTACGTCATCAATGCACCGTAGCACTCACATTAGAAAGCCACCCTGTGCACAGTACTTTCCGTCTCGTGCACTTCGACTACCTGCTACTTTTCCGTCGCTTGGCCCTTCGGTCGCTCACAACGTTCACCTCGCGTCTCTCGCGTTCACTAAGGTCAGATTAGAGCGGAGAAGCTCAGAGGACACTCAGCCAAGCACAGGATATACGGTCCATATTTATGCCTCAGAACAGTCAACCTCCTAATTTGCGCAGACAGAGAACCAATCCCAAGCAAAATGCGGCCAAATAAAACGTCTGTCAGTGTCGCCGTCGAGTTACCAGCCACCTAAGAGCCCCAAGAACACAGTAGGCTCGGTAGAATCAACTCTGAAGCACTGCCGTGTACCAGAAGCGTCTAATAAGAACGGCGTTGCAAGAGCCTCCAAAGACCTCCCTGTCGGTTCTAGTGCACCACCTTCATTTTCTTTCGAGATTCACGACAACCCAACGACTACCAATTATCTACTAGTCACATCAACTATGAAGAAAAAGCAGGCTCGTGTTACTAACGAAGTACCACCTCGTAAGATTCCGCAACATCAGCAGTGCCATCAAGAACTCAAACAACTACGGAAGTTACATCAAGCACAACGACGAACTAAAATGTGATCACAACTAGATTTGTGGCTTAAGGATGGTCGTCATAAACGACACCAACTAAAGGAAAGACCAACTCAACTTTTGAGCCATATTCGTAGAAGGAAATGACAAGGAAGTCTTCTGTTCGAGATATCAAGGCTTCATGTACAATCCTTCCGATAGAGATACCACCACAGAAAACCACGAAAGAGGCTGAACGTTACCATTTGTAAATTGCAGGTACACAGACATCGTATCATCAACTTCGGTTCTCACAAACGCAAGCTTAATGCAATGATTCTGTCTCAGCCATGACAAAGAATACAACACCCACGACAGAAAACTCGGCGCGTACGACGTCCGACCTTGAAATTCTACAAGGACGCCCTGCATCGTTGGTTCTTCGCAGCTGCTCAAGCCGTGTCATGGTCAGCGCAGTTGTGCAGGATGTGCTTATCTTATCCAGAACGCCACAGCCAGCCTCATCCACCCGAACTCTCTTAAATATGGCCGGACGGCTTCCCTCTGCTGTAGATTTTTTGTGTGAGTTATGGAACTCCCCTCTGAAATGGAACTCGAGTGAATATTGACATTTTTTGCTCACTTTACCACCCGTTTTTGTTGTTTTGTTAAGTGTCTGACGCGACTTCTTCCGGGGGAAGGGGGAATCCTGTAACGTAAGAAGGTAGCGATGGTTAGGAGTTAGAAGTAGAAGCACAGAAGGGAGAAGCAGAGTGGAATAAACATGGTGTATGCGCCAGGCCACGTCACCCATTCATCATAACGTCATATATATATATATATATATATATATATATATATATATATATATATATATATATATTATATATATATATATATATATATATATATATATAATATATACATACATATATATTAGTCACCAGAAGAAGCGAACGAGCAAACGAAAAACGATGCTTTATTGCCAACGTTACGGCCGGGGACCGACCTTCGTCAGGGCATACGTCAAATCTGGACGTATGCCCTGACGAAGGCGGGTCCCCGGCCGTAAAGTTGGCAATAAAGCATCGTTTTTCGTTTGCTCGTTCGCTTCTTCTGGTGACTTATAACTCGACCAGAATCCAGGAAGACTTTCAAGAAATATATATATATATATATATATATATATATATATATATATATATATATATATATATATATATATATATATATGTCATCATCATCATCAGCCTGACTACGTCCACTGCAGGACAAAGGCCTCTCCCATGTTCCGCCAGTTAACCCGGTCCTGTGCTTGCTGCTTCCAATTTATACCCGCAAACTTCTTAATCTCATCTGCCCACCTAACCTTCTGTCTCCCCCTAACCCGCTTCCCTTCTCTGGGAATCCAGTCAGTTACCCTTAATGACCAGCGGTTATCCTGTCTACGCGCTACATGCCCTGCCCATGTCCATTTCTTCTTCTTGATTTCAGCTATGATATCCTTAACCCCCGTTTGTTCCCTAATCCACTCTGCTCTCTTCTTGTCTCTTAAGGTTACACCTACCATTTTTCTTTCCATTGCTCGCTGCGTCGTCCTCAATTTAAGCTGAACCCTCTTTGTAAGTCTCCAGGTTTCTGCTCCGTAGCTAAGTACCGGCAAGATACAGCTGTTATATACCTTCCTCTTGAGGGATAGTGGCAATCTACCTGTCATAATTTGAGAGTGCTTGCCGAATGTGCTCCACCCCATTCTTATTCTTCTAGTTACTTCAATCTCGTGGTTCGGCTCTGCGGTTATTACCTGCCCTAAGTAGACATAGTCTTTTACAACTTCAAGTGCACTATTACCTATCTCGAAGCGCTGCTCTTTGCCGAGGTTGTTGTACATTACTTTCGTTTTCTGCAGATTAATTTTAAGACCCACTTTTCTGCTCTCCTTGTCTAACTCCGTAATCATGAGTTGCAATTTGTCCCCCGAGTTACTCAGCAATGCAATGTCATCGGCGAAGCGCAGGTTACTAAGGTATTCTCCATTGACTCTTATCCCTAACTGTTCCCATTCTAGGCTTCTGAAAACCTCCTGTAAGCACGCGGTAAACAGCACTGGGGAAATTGTGTCCCCCTGCCTTACACCCTTCTTTATTGGTATTCTGTTGCTTTCTCTATGAAGCACTATGGTAGCAGTCGATCCCCTGTAGATTTCTTCCAGAATGTTTATATATACTTCATCTACGCCCTGATTCCGCAGTGTTTGCATGACGGCTGATATTTCTACTGAATCAAACGCCTTCTCGTAATCTATGAAGGCTATGTATAGTGGTTGGTTATACTCTGAGCATTTCTCTATTACCTGAGTGATAGTATGAATGTGGTCAATTGTTGAGTAGTCTGTTCGAAATCCTGCTTGTTCCTTTGGTTGATTGAATTCTAATGTTTTCTTTACTCTGTTAGCAATTACCTTTGTAAATACCTTGTATACTACAAGCTATTTACACCAGAGAAGGATTGGCCACCCTGGTGCAGTATCTGGCCACTACCTCCCACATGATTAAGTCAAATATATATGTATATATATATATATATATATATATATATATACACGTGTGTGTGTGTGAGCGCTATCTACTTCATCATCATCTGTATGAAAACAACCATTGCAGTTATCATCATCATATGTTAGGCGGGCTGGGTCTCTTTGGCTAGTGCACTTGGATTGAAAATATAACCTGCTTAATGCCGTACCGGACGTGGTCTCATAAGTGGCGGCACGTGCTTTGGTTCCCACATCCTCCTGTTTTACCCGTCACCCCTGGAGCTTCGGTATGGTAGACGGTTATGCCATCAAGCAACAGCGATGGCAGAACCCACCGCGTCCGCTGCTGCAACCGCTCCTTCTCAGCCACTTAGGCTTCACTACACCGTGAGTACCTCTCACCGAGACCCTTCGGTATTTTCCGGTGTTCACGACGAAAACTTCGAACAATGGCTGGACAGTTATGATTGAACGAGTGTTTGTAATTATTGGGACGAGTCTCTCAAACTGCGCTACGTTCCTTTTTACCTCGATGGCATCGCTAAAACCTGGTATTACAACCACGAGAGCGACATCTACAATTGGTCGGCCTTCACGGGGCATCTCCGTCAAGTATTTGACAGGTCTGCAGAATGCTCTGCGGTAGCGAAACTGAAGCTCGCCACCCGTATCCACGGGGACGACGAATCATATACGTCCTACATTGAAGATGTTCTGACTCTCTGTCGCCGAGCACAAACACCGGATGATAGGTATCCAACACCGGCTGATAGGTATGAACTCTGTGGCTTTCAATGCGCTCGTGATCCGGAACCCAACTACCGTCCGGGACATCATCACCACATGGCCACGCCGGGACGCGCTTCATTCCACGCGCCTTCTACACTCCTCTTGCGACTCTCAATTTACCGAAGAGCATGAATCGCGAACGCTTATCAACGCAATTGTGCGAGAGGACAATTGCGTTGATAAGGGTTCGCGATTACCGATCATTGCGCATGTCCGCACACCTCCTCCCAACCTGCGCGAGATAATCAAGAAAGAAATGGCATCAATGACAAGCGCGGCACATGCCCCGTCTCTTGTGCGCTTTCCAGCGCCTTCGTACGCAGAAGTTGCATCACGGGCCCCTACACCAGTTCCAACCATGCCTGCCGACGTCAGATGAAACCGTTTGTCTGCAATTACAACGCAAGTGCCAAGGCCACCCCACTGTTCTACATGGCGTCCTCTGCGCCCCATCTGCTTCTACTGTGGCATAAGGGTTCATATATCCCGTTCCTACCGCCACCGTCAGCAGGATGAACGACGTGATTGTCCAGCTTACAAAAGAGACTTTGCCCCGAGACCCGATGAATACGATCCCGCACCGTATCCGTCCACATATAGTAAGTCATCCTCCCCTCCATGGTCTCAAGCTGGACTTCATCCTTCTCGTTCATCTCGCCGCCGTTCTGCGTCACCGTTTCGGCGTACGTCATCACCTCTGCGTCCCGCAACGATCTCTCTGGACTCGAAAAACTAGATGGTGCAGTTTTTTTTTGGGGGAAACTGCTTGTTGTCGGAATGTTGCAACTCCTCTGTCTCGTCCAGCTACTTCACCGCCTGTTCGTGTGGAAGGTGTTTTTGTTGGCGCCCTTATAAATATTGCAGCCGCCATTTCGGTAATTGATCGTGAATTGTGTTTTTGCCTGCGTAAAGTGCAAACTCCTTATGCCAGTTCCATGTTGACTGGCGCTAATAACAGTTCGGTTTGCCCGACCGGATTGTGTACTGCTCGTGTTCTCACCGATGGAATCCGTCATCACATACAATTGGCTGTGCTGTCTTCATGCGCTCATCAGATAATGTTAGGCTGGGACTTTTTGCCAGCTGCGTCTGCTGTAATTTCGTGTAGTCGGCCCTTCATTCGTATTACGGACACTGAGCTTTCTTCTGCTGCTGACCTTTCGTCACGTAACCTTGTGACAGCTGCGGATTTAATCCCGCCTCCCGGACAAGAACGTGCCCGTACGATCAAGTCACGAGACATTCTAGATTGTGACGCTGTGGTTGTTTTTTAGCCAGCACTACCCCCCCCCCCCCCTGCTATAGTGCCCTGACTGTCCACCGCAGCGCCTTCGGCGCGAACAAAGTGGAATAAACATGGTTTCATTCATTCATTAGCCAGCACTGAATTTTTCGAGGGATCACCATCGCATCCTGCTTAGCGCGGTTCACACGTGCTTATGCAAGCATCATCGCCTGCAACACAACGCCGGAACCACTACTTCCGCCAGAGGTGACCACTGTTGCCAGTATTACCGAAGAAGCACCGGTTTGTGTCGTCACTAGTTCGTCTACTTCGTCATTCTCAAAGTGTATGCCAGCAGAAAATTCATCTCCTGGTCTCAAGGCCACTTTGTGTGAACATCTCAGCCCAACGCAAACTCATGCCTTGCTAGCATTATTAATGAAGCACGAAACTTGCTTTGACGTTTGTTCCGTAGGTCTGGGTCAAAGAACAGTGGCCACTCATCGTATCGACACCGATGGATCCCGTGTCATTCGCCGCTGCCCTCACCATGTGTCGGCTTCTAAACGCAAGCTTATTGAAAAACAAGTCAACGACATGCTTGCGCACAACGTCATCACGCCTTCGACAAGTGCATGGTTTTCTGCTGTCGCACTGGTAAAAAAAGATGTCACGGTGCGGTTTTGCATTGATTATAGATCACTCAACAAAATTACTCGTAAGGACGTCTACCCGATGCCTTGCATTGACGACGCTTTTAATACTTTACAAGGTGCCAAGTAATTTTTAAGTCTCGACTTGCGCTCTGGTTATTGGCAGCTTCCGGTGCGCGAGTCTGATAAAGAGAAGACTGCGTTTGCTACGCCAGATGGGCTCTTTGAATTGAATGTGATGCCTTTCGGTCTATGTAAAGTCCCAGCCACATTCGAAGGAATGATAGGCACGGTACAGCGGGGATTAAAATGATATACCTGTCTTTGATATCTGGACTATATTGTCATCTTTTAGTCCTGCTTCTCACATCACCTGAAACAGCTAGACGACGTCCTCACGTATTTAGCTAAGGCCGGTCTTCAGCTCAAGACTAAGAAGTGTCGATTTGCCAGTAACTGCATCAAGGTATTAGGACACGTTGTCAGTAAACATGGCGTTGAGCCCCATCCCGACAAGGTTGCCGCTGTACCGTACTTTCCTACACCAAACACACCCAAAGATTTCCGCAGCTTCCTTGGCTTGGCGTCGTATTTCCACCGCTTTGTACGTGATTTCGGTACTATTGCGGCTCCTCTACACAGACTTCGGACCATGAGCGCACCCTTTGTCGGGTCGGATGACTGCGAAGCCGCTTTTCAAACCCTCAAGCGATGCCTCACATTATAGCCAGTGAGTGCTTCGCCATTCCGACCCTGCAGCACCTACTGTGCTACACACAGACGCAAGTGGCCTTGGTATCGGTACTGTCCTTCTTCAGCGGAACCACGCTTTCGAAGAACAAGTCGTGACCTACGCGAGCCGTACTATTTATTTCACCTGCTGAGCGAAATTACAGCATCACTGAGCAAGAATGTCTCGCCATCGTGTGGTCCGTACAAAAGTTTCGCCCTTACTTATACGGCCAGCATTTCACAATAGTGACTGACCATCATGCTCTGTGTTAGTTATCGTCTCTCAAACATTTGTCGGGACGCCTTGGCCGTTGGGTACTATGATTGCAAAAGTATCACTGCAGCGTCACATGTAGGCCGGGTCGACAGCACCAAGATGCCGACGCTTTGTCACGTTGCCTGCTGTCGCAAAGCATCACTGAAGTATCACCTTCCATCTGTTCGTCACCGTCCAGCGAAGTGACCAAGCATACAACTGCTGGTTCGAAAGAGTTCGTTGCCTCGGCGGACCTTCTTTCGTCTACAGATCTCGCCCCGCTCCAACATGCCGATACCTACTGCCACACAATCATCGATCGGCTCACAGGCTTATCGCGTGTTCCAAACAGCCGCCTAAGACGACAACTTGCCCGTTTCAAGCTTCAAGATGAAACATTATGTCGGCAAATTTACCATCCTCTTGGTAACCGATTGGTTCCCGTCATTCCTCGCTCACTTTGTCTGGAAGATTTACTAGAGTTCCATGACGATGCGACAGCTGGCCACTTAGAGTTCCACAAGACTTACGATCGGCTCAAAACTCACTGCTTTTGGCCTGGCCTCCCTACTTTTGTCGCAAAGTACGTCGCTTCCTGCGCGTCATGCCATCATCGAAAAGGTACCACGTCGCCTTCCGCGGGACCATTGCAACAACTGCCGTGCCCGTCCACTCCCTTTGAGTTTGTGGGCATAGACTTATACAGATCCCTTCTGCCTACGCCAGCTGGTAACCGTTAGATTGTTACTGCCGCGGACCACCTTACTCGCTACGCGGAGACGGCAGCTCTTCCGTATGGTGCTACCTCTGAAGTAGCCGATTTTTTCCTTGGCGCCATAATTTTACGACATTGCGCACCGCGTGTGCTTCTTAGTGACCCTGGCAAGACATTTCTTTCACATGTCCTTGCTGAAGTCCTCCAGGCCTCTACACCATCCACAAGACCACACCAGCGTATCACCCAGAAACTAATGGTCTGACTGAGCGTTTTCCCTGAACTTTGTCCGAAACGATCTCTATGTATGTTCAACCCGATCACAAAAACTGGGACACTATACTTCTTTTCGTCACGTTCGCATATAATACTGCCATACAGCGTACGACGAATTACAGCCACTTTTTTCTCGTGTATGGCCATGTACCGACTTTTGTTCTGGACACCACCGTTTTGTCCACATCTTCCGTTCCATCTTCATATCTCTCGGAAGAGTTCGCCGCTCGCGTCAACTGCTGCCGTGAAATCGCCCGTACCAGCACTGCTACCATTCAGGACAATAGAAAAAGTGGCATTGATGCAACGCTTCGAGTTGTTTTGTTCCACCCAGGCGACGAAGTCCTTTTGTAGACACCTGCTCGTGCACCTGGGCTCTGCGAAAAATTCCTTCACCAATATCTTGGTCCATACACCGTCCTGGAATGAACACCTGTAGTCAACTATCGCGTTGCTCCTGTCAATGCGGCTTCTGATCGTTGTCGCCGCCGAACCAAGATGAGCCACGTCTCTAGACTGAAACCATATATTGGGCGTCCCAACCTTATCTAACTTGCTGCCCTCTTTGGCGAAGGGGGGGGGGGGGGGAAATAGTGTGAGCGCTGACTATGTACTTCATCTTCATTTGTATGAAAAACCATTGTAGTAATCATCATCATATGTCACGCGGGTTGGGCCTCTTGGGCTTCTGCATCTGGATTGGAAATTATAACCTGGTTTCTGCCGTACCGGACGTAGTCTCATAATATATATATATATATATATATATATATATATATATATATATATATATTCAAAAATAATCAGACAGAAAATATGTGATCAGTCAGGTAAATGGTCATATTCTTACAACCTGTATAATGGTAAAAGCTTCAATACACCACCGAAGATGATAAGCAAACAACGAAACCAAACTATTCGCAAGCATTGATCCTGCAAACAAAACATTTTGCACTGAGCTGAAAGTTGCGTGCTACTCTAACTTCCAATAGTATTTTGTTCCAAATTTTCGTTTCATGAAGTTCCAATCAACGTTTCTCTTATAGGGTATGACTAGTAGGTAAATTAAAATAGCTGTTCATTGCGTGTCTGGTGCTTCGCGCTAGAATGTTGAATAAACCATCTGGGATTGTGAGAGATTATGCATTGGCATCTCGCTGGCTGAGCTTTTAGCTTTGCACATGTGATTGGGAGAGCGTTTGTAATCTGTGTACAATTCAATAGCGTGACGTTAATGAAGTGGTTTGGTTTAGTTACCTTTCGAACGTCACAGTGTGCTTGATGGTCTCATTGGGCCTCACCAACTCAATATTCACGCTCAGTCAAAGAATTGAGACATTGGCATGTTCAATGAGATCGAGTCGATCCAGAACACGTGCTACAGCACAATTACCACGGTTATCGTTGCTCTCAGTCTCATGTTACTGTAATTTTAACAACACCTTTTTTTGTAGTTCGCATTTCGCGGAGAAGACATAACTTCATAGCTTCCTTATAAGATAGCTTTACTAATGCAATAGCGTTAAAAAGATCGTTTCGTAGCGATTCCGGCGTCGGCATTGGTGTCATCGGTTGTGAAAAAGAACGCACCGTCTTTGCGTGACCAAGAAACTAGCACATTTGCATGACCGGAAAATTGAAAAGATGCAAATATAATACCTAATAACAAATTCTGAGTTCTGAGTTTAGGGATAAAACCCTTGTAGTTTTTCTGGCAATTGGGTGGTCTATCCCAGAACTACGCGTCTATTTTTTTTAATGTGCTGTTTATAAGAATGCGTAAAATTTAGTACCAATTATCACCCAGAGTTTCACTGTTGGAGTTTTATAGCGACAGTCAGGGACAGACACAGCTTAGAAAGAAACGTAAAGCCCTATACTGAAGGGAGAGTCTCAGAAGATCAACTAGGCCACGTAGAGCGACACGCTTTGCTGACTACATCACCTAAAAAAATGATGTACCAGGTAGACTACCCCCTAATAAAGCTAGATGATCTCCCCTCGCCCGGCCACCTTGAGAGAGGACGCGCGCGCCGCGCGGTAACTGTAAGTAAACAGCTCCTTGCTTGCTAGCCTATTAAGTGGTTGTGTCCTTACTGAGCGCGTAAACCAGAACACCCATGTGCACGTAAGCCAGAACAATCATGCGCTGCACTCGAAAAATGGCCAGGCTAAAGCACCGCACAAAGACGAAGTTATTTCACTGAATGCAAGAGTAGAGCTATTCCTCTACTTGTGCATAGAGTGAAAATATCTTCCTCTACTTAAATGCAGTTAAAGTAACTTCTATGCTTTAAAAGCACACACGTCCTGTATCCAAGTTTTACAATATAACATGAAAAATTATTGTAATGATGCGTTGTGCAAGCTTACATTGCCATCGGGCGCCCGAACATAGGATTACTATAGTGGCTTCACATAATAAAGCAAGTCACCAACTACAACAGGCACACACCTTACTGCACCTTTAATGCTACGTAGTGGGTGCATAGCAAGTCCGGAAACAATTCTTACACTACGTGTTAGAAGTTTGCATAAAAGACAATAGAACACAATATCAATATCGCATTCAACTTTTAAAGGCAAAGTTTCAGGGTCCCCCTATTTTGTTATTCTTGCTTTATTTGTGCGGAGGACAGCCATTCGTATGCTGTCATCATTCGTTTGCATAACGCGGTATATTCAGTGAATCCTCGCGCCAAACTGATAACTTACTCCTGTTGTTATTCGAGCGCCTTGATGTCAACGATACGGCAGGCGAAACGACGTATAGCATAGCGAGCAAACTGATTGCGCGCTCGCGACACTGAGAAGTTAATACCTCTTTCTCTCGGAGTGCTTTGACAATGGAATTAAATGCGAACATTTCTACTATGAATAGGGATGCATGGCCACGCAAACCATGTAAAAAAAGCACAAAAAGGAAGTAAACAAGAAATAGGAGTAAAAAGACACGAAAAAATACAAAAAATAGAGGTAGACATAGAAGTGGACTAATAGAAAGAAGCCTGGAAAAAACTAAAAACCAAAAAAGGTAAAACAATGCTTTTCCTTAAGGCTTGTGCGAAGCTGCCTCAAAGTTTTTGCTATTTTTAGCGCACATTTATAAATCCGAGCCCTTTTCTACATGACCACCAGTGGGTATATAACATACAGGCGCATAATCATCATCGCCAATGATAGCGAGTGCCGCGCGCATCAACGCATTCTTCGCTTTGCATCCCCCAGAAGAGGACCTGCGCCGCTGTCTTCCTAAGACTCTCAAGCCTACCTGAACTTCAGCCGCAATGAGTGAGTGCTATATTCTCGACTGCTACAGGGTACGGCGTTGTTTCTCGTTTCAGATTATGCGCATAAAGATGCTCATTAGGTAAAATGTTTTGTGTGTGTGTGTGTGGTTTAGGCGCAATCTGACCGCTGGTATCAGTGCATTACATTTCTCATTTTTCCTAATGTGTAATTCCACTTTAACAGAGTGTGTGTTCCATTACTACACGTTTGCGGAGGTCATTCATGCCATCGCATTGACCTTAAACTGAACGCAAAAATTAAACGCGTTCCGCAAGAGGGGACAGGTGGAGTTAGGGACTCTAACTGTACCCAGTAACTCTACGGTCGCGCGTAGCGTGCTCCTGCGACATGAGACACGCTGCATTTCGCACTCGTGTGCTTGCGTCTGCTAGTATCGTACGTATCATTCAATAGCATTACTTCTAGTTGCCTGTTTCTGCATTTGGAGGCATCGCAGGTGGCCTGGGGGAAGAGATAGCAAGTGGAGTTTTTAATTACGGAGCCATGGGCAGAAAACGGAAACTGTGCCTTTCGAGTGTAGTATCAAAATAAAGTAGCGATGGCGCACTGAACTGCAATACCCCAAGATGAGATGGCGCTGTTAGTACAGTCATCATCATTATACCGACGTAGTTTGTTTCTTCTGATTTGTTAGCCTACTGCTCACTCAACCGCACTTCCATGGGGCTCACTCTCTGTGGTCTTTTGTGTTTTTTTTTCTCGTTGCTAAATCAAGCTTCAGGTGTTTAATAATGGCCAGGTGGCCAAACTGTCCTCAACTGGACAAAAAAAATCAATCGAGTAAGTTTCGCATCGTTTATTACAAGTGACCAAGCCCATACAACCAATCTATACTGTCAGGTCGGAACAAAACAACTCACTTATCACATATTCAAAGCATTGAACCAGTGTTACGGAGTTGCTACTGTAGAATTGGAATAAATCCGCAATCATTCCGTATTTCCGCGGCGCCGGAATGGAATAGGAGTAAAATAGGGACAGGCCTTGGAGGCATAGAAGTGGAATCAAATTAAGCGCATTTGCACAAAACGAAATGGCAATACAATTATACGTCTTTTCCCGAAAACAGAGCACACTTTTGTCAACGTGCTGTCTATTTAAACTTCGAAATTAGTACATCAGACGCTCGAATTCAACAATAAAGTAGTAATTTCAAAAGGCTTAGCTGATTACAAGCATACTACGTTTATAAGCAGCGCACATACCATAATTCGCTCCTTATAGAGACTGTGTTGTTTCGAAGGTTTTCCTCTCTTCTTCGCTTAACCATGGCTCAATGCCATGGTATCCGTCCTGCGGTGGTGGCGTACCCAGATTAGTACTTGCGATTTTTCTCACCTCGGTGGCGCCTCGCCCCGTCGCGGTGGCCAAGTGGCTAAGGAACTCAGCTGCTGACCCGCAAGTCGCGAGGTTGAATCCGAACTGCGGCAGCTGCATTTTCGACGGAGGCAAAGATGCTGTAGGCTCAGGGACTCAGATTTAGGAGCATGTTAAAGAGCTTCCGGTGGTCACAATTTCCGGAGTCCACCGCTAGGGCGCCTCTCGTCATCATATAGTGGTTTTGGGACGCTAAATCTAATATATCAATTAGTCGGTGGCGTCTCAGCCACCTGCTGTCTCCCCATCTTTCCCAATGTTTTTGCTTCGGCCACGGCCGGTGACTAACACAGCAGTTATATGAGTAAATTAGGCAATTGCAAAGAAAATACTTTCCATGGCATGTATACCGTCGTTATCCATAGGCGTCACGTAATATCGAATTTGGCATATATGAAGCTAGCAAAATGGCCGCGAGCGCATCATGAGTGTGGCATCTAGATGTGTTGTTACATGACACGCATCTCATGTTTATCATGTTTGCATCAGTATCATACCTTCGTCCTCCATTCCCGTACTGTAATACCAAATTTGGTATATGTGATGCTAGCGAAACAGCCGCGAGTGCATCATGAGCGTGGCATGTAGTCAAGTTGTTACATGGCACGCGTGTCAAAATTTTCATGTTAGGTCTGTCCCTTGTGTTCGCCATGCAATCATGCCCTACCATACTAGTTTTGCAACAAGCCATGTGAACGATATCACCGCAAGAGCTGCAGAACCATGAAATATAAATCATGACATTCATAACATACATAACATGATTTTCGTGTTATGACTAGTCAAATAAGTTCTTTATACAGTGATAGCTTGCCATACCAAATTGGGTATTGATACCATTATTGAAATGGCCAGGAGAGCTAAAAGTCATAGGCTGATATAGATAGATAGATAGATAGAGAGATAGAGAGATAGATAGATAGATAGATAGATAGATAGATAGATAGATAGATAGATAGATAGATAGATAGATAGATAGATAGATAGATAGATAGATAGATAGATACCCTCTATGTCACCGAAGTTCGCTGAGAAATGCTTCATATTTATTGATAAGAACGTATGGCCTCAGAGATGACGACGCACGTAGAAGTGGTCTCGAAGTCCTTGTCGCTACAAAATGGCTTTCAGGGCAGCTTTTTCTGCAGTCTGTCGTCTTTTAGGCTGCAAAGTTTCACGACACCCGTTTGGTGCGCTGCGTACCCAAATCAGCCTCGGGGGCCTCTGGAAGTGTCCTCTCGTGGCCTTTTATATTGCCCTATGGTATGTTCGTGGGTGCTTTTTGTAGCCAGCCGTAGCCTTCACCACTACCAAGTGAAAGATGTCGATCACCTTATCACCGGGGGTGTAGCCAATGGAACCCGTCCGACGAAAGTGAGTCAACAATCTGAAGTATCTTGGCGAATTTATCCCTTTGTGCACGCCTCGCAGTTTAAAACTTTCAAGCTAAGGAAAAGAAGATATCCTTTAGTTATGTGCTTGGTGTGCACCGCCGCCGAACTATTCAGGCTGTTTCAATAATTTCAGCCATACCAAAATTGGAATGGCATAACATGAATGTACAAGTGACTAGGCCTAAAATGAGAATCTTATTATGCCATGAATTAGATTTGAAAGTCTTCCTGCCCTCGAATCGGTTTCGTTCACATGACATGGCAAAACTCGTATGGTATCACATGACTGCATGGCGAAGATAAGGCGCAGGCCTTGACGTAGAAATCAAGGCATGCATGTCGTATATGTCATGACCCCACGCTCATCGTGCACCCGCTGTCGTTTCAATAGCTTTACATAAGCGAAATATGGTATTTTGGGGCACGAATGGATGACTAAGGTATGTGACTGGTGCAAATATGAGCATCATGAAGTGCGTGTATTGTAACAACACGACTACATGCCATGGTCATGATGCGCTCGCGGCCATTTCGCAAGCTTTAAATATACCAGATTTCGTATTACGTGACGCGAATGTGCGACAAAGATAAAAAGCGGGTCCAAACATGATTATCATGATTTCCGTGTCATGTAAAACAAGGCTCATAGTGCCCACATGGTCGTTTTTTAGCCTCACATATACTTAAGTTGGTTTTGCGCGACGTCAATGGGCGCCTCTCGTAACTTAGCGTCTAACATTCGTCTGTCAATAACTTAGCGTCTAACATTCGTCTGTTCGCAGACGAATGTCATTTATCGTCCTATTCACAATTCTAACGACCCTGTCATCCTACAGTCGGATCTTTGTTTGATTCAATCATGATGCGAAAAATGGCTGCTGTCCCTTAACATAAAGAAAACTTGTGTCATTTCCTTCCATTGCCGTCAATCCTATTCCTCCAATAAATACTTCCTATTTTATTCTGAAATAACAGCAGCTAATTCAGGTAAACACCTCGGTATCACTCTAACTTCAGATCTGACCTGGTCATCCCACATTATGAACATCACTAATGACGCCAACCGCGTGCTGGGCTATCTCTGAAGAAACTTACGTCTAGCCCCACCTTCTGTTAAACTTTTAACCTACCTAACACTAGTCCGCCCGAATCTAGAATACGCATGTGCCATCTGGGATCCCCATCAAATAACTTTCTTGAAACTATCCAAAATCACGCAGCCAGATTCATTTATTCTGACTATTCCTATCTTAGCAGCGTCACCAAACTGAAATCTCAAGCTAACACGGTTAACTCAGCTTCACGCCACAAAATTTCAAGACTGTGTTTGTTTCACGCATTTTATCATGCATTGCACCTAAACCATGTTATCGTTCCAGCCCATCGTCTTTCACGCCGTATCAGCCATTCGAAAGCGGTATATCCCCCCGTGCGCATACCACTGCCCATCACTCTTCATTTTTTGTGCAAACATAAACAGAATAGAAAGATCTTCCTGCTGACATCGTGCACCACTCCAGCATCGCCCATTTCAAAGAAGCCATCGAACAAATAATCTGTTTGTGAACTGTATACCTCCTCATGTAACACCTTTTGATGGGGGCCCTTGAGGTATTATAAATAAATAAATAAATAAATAATGACGAAGGTATATGACTGGTGAAAACATGATAATCACGACATGCGTCCTCATCTCGCACTGGGAAAGATATACGTCTTAGCTCACGATGAGCTTCCTCTGAAAGGATTGTTTTGTAGTTACCAGGCGCAGAAATGTCACTGCAGTCGTTGCAAAGTCTCCGTTTGTGAAAACGGTGCACTTTCCGACACAGCGATATCTAGGAATCCTATTCGCCTTTATCTCTACCCACGAGCAAGTTTTGTGCGTGAGAAACGTGGGGCGCGCTTCGATGTTATTGCCATTCGGCGCGTGACCTTCCAATTTGTTGCTGTAGCATTCATTGCTTCGCCTTTGAGGCAAAGCTGTGTTTTTTTTTTTACTCAACTCCCTTTGTTTCGCCCAGTAGTACCAATGTATTTGGTTTCCATTCTTTTCAAACACTGTTCCGTTTTGTCGTCGTACGTGACCCAGTGTCGCCATTTGCTATTGCTGCTAGTTGCTGCGTACTTGCGTGCATCACGTTCAGTGTTAGTGAATTGGGCCCTCGTAATGGGCACTGTGTGCGCTCTTTTTCAGAACAGCAGACGCAATAAACCGAAACATAGCAACAAAAACCTTTTTATATCCATACACCCAACCGGAGCAATTAGGTACTCCTTAAAAACGGGCGAGAAGTGGCTAGTTCGGGAGAACAAGCCTCTAGTTTTCACCAACATACATAGACAACACTGGCCTCGAGAGGCTGCATGGTGCACATATTCGCAATCAAAGGCAGAAAGTCTATCAGGTTGCTCTATTGAGCTCTGGTAAGTATAAATAAATAAATAAATAAATAAATAAATAAATAAATAAATAAAGTTGTGTACTTTGTTATATTACCCTGCAGTTTGTCAATAAAACTTTTTTCATTATTGGGCACCCTTGATTCCTCTGATTCTGCCACCGACTTGGCTTTCTTGTAGACTTCGAGTCTTGATCATCTATAAAAACGCGTGTTCTAGTTTTTGAAAATGAGTCATTCTACCGACTTGGACAGATCTATGTTTCTCCTTTGGGAAACCACGCTCGTCTTGTGTCATTAAACCTAATCCGCGTTTCTGATGTATTAGTGTTTTATTGATTATTCACAGAGACAGTTGCGCTCGACTCTGCCACAGGTCTGAAAGGGTGGTGCATTTTCGTGGTAATACGGAATGCAATACGAAATAAATAAAAGAACAAAAAAACAAAAAACAGGTAAACAATAATCACGTCTGAATGTGTGTCTTGTATTGAGATGTCACCATTGTAATGTAATTCAATCATTTTGGCAGTCAAGGGAAATTTGTGAGCATCTACAGCTTCAATAATCAAGATGTTGGTTCATAGAGTCTTTGGTTGGTATACCGGGTGTGCCCGCTAAAAAACTTGCAGTCAAGCGAAATTTGCCTTTTTTATGCTATAGGTATTTGTGTGCACATATAAGCTCTTAGTTAATTACGAAGCTCCCATTAAGTAAATATATTTCAATCACAGACTCTTTTATTCTTACTCGATTGGGACAAATTTGAATGTTCGAACGTTTTCTTGTGGTAGTATGCCCTAACTTGTCAATTGATCATTATTTCATGCTGTCCTTTTCCTGCTCTTTCTTTTGTGCAGAAAAAACATAAAGGGGCTAGTGCGCAGGCATTCGTGTTTTAACTCGATGCGCACAACAGACGTGGACTAGAAAAATAGACACACCAAACCATTCGTGTGTCTTTACCTTCCAAGTCCTTGTCTTCTGTGTATGATAAAATGAAAATTAAAAGTAAAACAATATTTTTTTTTGTTTTTGAAGAAGGCAAACAAGCGCATAAACACGCCAAATATAAGACAAACGCATGCTTGCTTTTTTTAGCGACTCGAGTGCTTTCAATTGTTCTTTTCATTTACCTACGACTACGTCCATTCATCGGCAATTCCTATGGAGTTTTATAGTGGAGGATCAACGTGTCAACAGCTTGTCTTGGTGTGCGTCTATCAAATAGGCTGAAGCCAACAAACGCAGCCTTGAATGAACTAACGAACACTTTGAAGCGCTTGAGTAGCGGGTGGCCAAGGCTTGTGTACCTCATATTTATCACGTCACGTGCGCAATTATTTTCTGGAAAGACAATTAGGCGGAATATAACAAGAATATCTGCTTGATTTTTTATATCTTCTAAGCGACCAGGATAATGTTAATATTCTGCCCATTGTAGTAAAAACCACAAAGCTGGCTAATTGAGTGATTTTTAATTATTATGTGCTTACCTCCAAAAATATACCTATCGTATTTACAAATAAAACCACTTACATTGAACCCGTAGATTTCTTTTTTAGAGCACGTTGTTTGTTAAAACCAATGTTTTTTTTTGCCGTGACTCAAGAGTTCAGTGATGTATATACATCACAGAAATTATATAAAACACATACGATCTGAAGACAAAGAAAATGTGCTCCATCAAGGAGATTTGAAACAATAACCATCGGTTCAATATTTCAAGTTTCAAGATTTATTGTGGTAGTTTTGAATACAGTTCATGTAAATTCATAACACTGAGTAATCCTATAGTCATATGCTAGTAGGGAGTTTACGAAAAGGTTTACAAGCAGAATGCCAATTTGTATAAAAAATTTGAACAGAAAACAAAGAATACACGAGAGATTTCAATAAAATTTGAGGTGACGTAAATGCGTAACAGCACGTACAGGCATGTACAGATTATAACAGTGATTCACTTTGTTCCTCATCAAACAAAGACGCAAGTATAGACGAAACATCAAACTGTGTGTAAGAGAGAAGAAACTTTATTCAAGTGTCCCTGCTGGGGTCAAAGGCGGCGGGGGGGGGGGGCGGGAGACAGGCCCCTCTGTAACCCCCTTCCTCAGGCGGCGGCCAGGCCTTGAATCCTGGCGGCGTCTTCAGTCAGCCGGACAGCCCAGAGCTGGTCCTCCGGGAACGTGCTGAGCAGCAAAGCCTCCCACTGCTCGGCCGTGGTGATTGTGAATGTAGGGTTCGTGCTGTTTTTAACTGAGTGAGTAGCTTCGGGGCAGGCCCATATAATATGGTCGAGCTCAGCGTTAGGTGCACCGCACGTTTTGCATTGTGGTGTGTGAATAGCGGGGTAAATACGGCTGTACAGTGACGGACCGGGGAAACTGCGTGTCTGTAATAGACGCCAGGTAGTGGACTGCTGTTTACTAAGGCACTTGTCTGGTGGTGGGTATTTAAGTCTGGCCTTGTGGTAAAACATTAGGATTTCTCCAAAGGTAACCATTCTGTTCCTCACATTGTCGCGAAACGAGGAGACTATCATCTCTCGCTCAGCCGCGTCAGGTCGCGAGGGGTGGTGCTCTGTTGGATGACGAGCCCGGTGGACGAGAGCTAGGGCGGCGTCATGAGCGAGTTCGTTCCCCGCGAGCCCCGAGTGGCCCGGAGTCCAGATGATCTCAACGCGGCGACAACGTAGCAGAGGTGTACTTGTGAGAATTCGGAGCGCCAGTTGGGAAATCAAACCTTTGGTAAAGTTGCGGATGGCAGTCTTGGAGTCGCTTATGATGCAGGATGCTTAGGTTGAAGCGTAGGCGAGAGCAATGGCTGCTTCTTCGCCTTCTTCGGGTTTGTTTGCGCGAATGGTGCCAGTTGCGGTAATTATGTACTGCAGCCCGGTGGCGACAGCGAGGGCCACGGCCCGATGCGTGGGATATACCGCTGTGCCTACAAACGCCACGTACGCGGCTTTCGCGTATAACGCTTGCCTAGTTGTTTGCCGCGGTCTACTCGCCTTTCCAAGTCATATTCAGGGTACATAATGCGTGGTATGGGGGGAATCACGAAAGTGTCGCGAATATCCGAAGGAATTGGGAGTTTCTGGCCAAACTGGGAGACGTAAGGTATGCTGAGTGCGCACATGAGATGACGTCTTGTAGGAGTTTGGCCTAATCGTTTGTAGTGCGATATACGTTGGGATTCAATGAATTCATCTATTGTATTGTGAAGTCCTAGGTCATTGAGTTTTACATTGGGCGTAGACATGGGGAGATGCAGCGCGCACTTGTAGCAGCGCCTGATCATTATGTTTAGTTTTTTCTTGGCGGTGAGCATAAGTTTCATAATTGGAGCAACGTAAAGGATTCTGCTTATGGAGAAGACAGTCACCACTTGTATGAGATTGGCCTCTTTCATGCCGTGCTGTTTATTGGCGATGCGGCAGATGAGCCTTGTAGTCTGATAGACATGATGGTGTAGTAGTTGCATTGTTTCCGAATTGCCGCCGTTCTGCTGAGTGCAGAAGCCAAACTATGTGTAAGGTTTTGTACATGGTCATTACTATTGTTCTACATGTAGAAAATATTTTAGGTGCGTTGGAGAAAGCCCCACTATCTCTCATCTGAAGTGGTGTGTTACTCCCCACTTTAGCTCCTATGACTGTAATAAGTGCTCACCATAGATGTTATTAGCCGGTGGAATATTAAAGTTTCGCGATGTCATGCATCTAGTGACGCGGGAGGAGGAAGAAAAGATAGATACATCGAGAGTTACACTGTGTGCAGTGACATTACTGATGGTGACTGTGGCTTGATGTTGCCGTATGTAATCGAAAGGTGGAATTTCCAACTTGTGAAACAAAGGTGCCCTGGGTTCATTGTATACCGCATAATCTATTATAGTAAGCGTTCACTTTTAGATTATGTGGTTAGGATCGAGGGAAGTTTTAAAGTCCATCGCCTTGAGTCTAAACAGTATGATAGGTGACAATGAACAAACGAGAAATAAAAATGTCGACGAATATTGCTAATAAAATAATTTATCACAGCCAGTAGCATACTGCAGCCAGATGATAGCTTAGTACACATAGAACTTATTTTTTTCCTGTGTAATTGACAGTCAAACACTATTCTCTGATATTTAAATTCATTTACAAGGCAAGGTTGGCAGTTGTTCATTGTTAGTCGAAATAACTCGCAGTTTACACTTCGGTAACAGGAGTGACGCGAGAGTGAAAATTGGTGTATTTAGTTTTGCTTGTATTAGGTGTAAATTTGTTCATTGTAAACCACATCCAAATATTTTTAGTGCTTCATTTGCTCTATATTCTAGGTTGGCCATGATTGATTGATATGTGGGGTTTAACGTCCCAAAACCACCATATGATTATGAGAGACGCCGTAGTGGAGGGCTCTGGAAATTTCGACCACCTGGGGTTCTTTATCCTGCACCCAAATCTGAGCACATGGGCCTACAACATTTCCGCCTCCATCGAAAATGCAGCCGCCGCCGCCGGGATTCGAACTCGCGACCTGTGGGTGAGCAGCCGAGTACCTTAGCCACTAGACCACCGCGGTGGGGTCTAAGTTAGCCATGATGTCGGCAGTAACTATCAAAGCTGTGTCGTCAGCATGTATCAGCAACTCAGCCGATTTGAGTGTGAATGGCAAATCAGTTGCATGTAAAGAGAATAACAGTGGCCCCAGGACTGACCCTGTGGTACCCCTGTCTTTATGTTAATGAATGACGACGTAAAATCTTGCATGCTGACCATTTCATGATGTCGATCAATAGAGTTGAAAACTAAGCTAAAAACGTTGCTGAGAAATCCTTAGTGTTTTAATTTCATAAGTAGAATATCATGGTTGACGCTAAACTATGCCTTTTTTGTGTCAATGAAAACAGTTGCTAAAAGAAGATTGTTGTGAAATGCTATGTTAATCTTCTGTTATAACACAGGGGCTGGTGTGAAGCGGTGTGATCTAATACCATATTGCTCCCGGTAAAAAGCATTATATTTTTTCTAGTAATAGGCACAATCGTTATCCAAGAATATTTTTAATATGGTTTTTATAATGCTTAACACAGGTATGGGCCGATAGCTTTAAGGATAAGACCAATCACCCTCTTTGTGTACCAGCGTGACTTTTTCGTTTCTTAAACTGGACGGGTGCAATAATGTACGCAAGCAATGGTTAAAAACGTGACACAAGATGTAACTCAACACATCAACGTTGTCTTTCGCTAAGCGTGGTGTGTTATCTTTCACTATGTTATCTTTCACTATGTCATTTTTCAGTATGTGCAATAACAAATGGCAGGCACGCTATCCACTGTACCACAACCACTTTTTTTATTGCCTTCATGACTACATGTTAAAAGAGACGAAAATCAAACATAATACCGGTTTCTTAGACATTTATACACCAAACAAAGATGTCACATCTTCATCACAGTCATTCATCTTATACACATCACGCATTTGGACAATTTCTAAGACACACTCAGGAACAGATGATACTCTGTCGTCACAATGTCTATTAGCTATCAAGCTGTGCCATATCGAATGTACACTAAGTAAAATATATCATCGAAATGCTGAGTGAAATTTCCAAAGGGTAAAAAGCGTATTCCGTGCAAATTAAAAGGTGAATATATCTTTAATGTGCTCTGCAATATGTCCCAGAAAAAACCGGCATTCTTACAATCAATATTTAAATGTTCAATAGCTTCTGGCTTATCACAAAGAAAACACACAATTTCCTATGGTACATAAATTCCTCGGTCTTCCAGCCATGTTTTCACAGGCAAGGCTCCTAGATGTAGTATGTTAAGCGATATCCGCATGTGTTTAACTCGTTTAGAACATCTCCGCCAAGTGCTTTTTTTAAACATTGATCTACAAGAAGTTTTGGGTGTCCTGAGAAACGCTACTCTTTTAAAACGACGTCGGGGGCCACTCCCACGCAAGAACGGGGAAATATAGCCTCACCGCCGCATTGTGGGCTCTCTGGACAGCCCGTAGATGCGGTAGTATTTCTGCGCTACGTAAGGCAAAGTCACATTTCTTTTTCGTGAGCCCACTCAGGCCCCGTAACGAGAGGCACCACTGGAGCATGTGTTCAAAGTCACCAACATCGCCACAATCAGGACAAGTGCAGTGAAAAGCATCTGAACAGAGCATGCTCAGGAAAGATACACTTCAATAGAACCTGGCCAGGAGAATTTTAGACGTGATGGCGTGAGGTCTAGACAACTTGCTGTGCGGAGGTGCACCGACATGCCACAGCCAATAGAATTTATCTATAAAGGGCCACATGGTCAGTTAGTTCTCTCTGACGGCGCTTTTTTTGGAAAAATAATCCAGAGAAATCCATGCGCTTAGGAATCGACACAACACAATTTCGCGAAAGAACGGCGACAAGGAGTATCTTTTTCCTCTCTCGGACAATACAAACCGGTGAGGCGTGTGATGAAATAACACTGTTTGAAACAGCCAACATAAAAACACATCTCCCTGTTCTGCTATTAGCATGAAGTGAGATACTACTTGGTTCAGAAACAGGGGAGACAAAGAGAGACCTCCTTTTTTATCTCGCCGAAACAAATTCACTCTTGATGTGCATTCCCATGTAAAGCCCCAGATGAATGTAGAAAAACACCCTCTGAATTTTCTGTATGCTTTTACGCGTGCAACCATGTGTTGCAAAAGGTACATATTTTTAGTGGCTAAAAACGTTTCATATTGCGGATCAAGATAAAATTGATTATTCCCGATCACCCCATATTTCAGTTGTCACCTGCAGTTCCTCTGTTTTCTCAAACCAAAATGTTTTGCTGTCTTTATGTCGGTCCAGTGGCACCCTGGCATAACGGCTAGGCGTCCTGAGCCACTGAATATTTCTAAAAGAAGCAGGCGTTAGCTCCCAAGTGCCATGCCACAAACGGACGCTTTTATCCTTATTCGTCATACTGCCACTTGTGTAAGAAAAGCTTTCAGTTGTTTTTTCAATAACAAATTAACACTCCTGGTACCAACAGCAAAAAAGAAGAAATCATAAGCGTAGGATAAGACACGCACTTCACATGCCTGAATCTTTAGCTTTTTAATTTCATTGCAGACGAACGTCATTGTCTTTTCGTCTAAGCACACAACCGCAGGACAATAGGCTCATTTGGGAGCCTGTATAACACCGGGCACTTTTGTAGAGAATAGCAAGGAATTCGAAATGTGCGCATGACTGAGAAATAATAAAATGTACTCAATATGTGATGACGTCAACTTCGGCTTCGTCATGCGAACTGTTGGAGTTAATTCACGAGTAAATTGTTCATATATCTAACTTTCAGATTCAACCCACCTAATCCTACCATGCTGACGTTGACACTGAAAAATATAATAGGCGGTCATGTTAATTGGCGGCAGAATGACAGGCCCTGAGATGAGTAATTTGCTGGCAATTGCAGAAGCCCACTCACCGACGTCACTCTAAAAAAATCTTATTTTACGATACGAAAACGTGGGCACCATGACGTGTACTGTGTGGTGATTGGTATTGAGTGCGGCTGCTTCGTGTCCCATGTTGTTTCTAACAGTACACATAATTGATGTCACTCAAACTATACATGAAGCATATTCGTGATGATTTTTACGTGTAAGTTTTTACGTTTTGCTCAGTAGTCAGTATACAGTTATCTGCCACGGGTAGATGACGACAGCGGACGATGTGTTTTTGGTAACTCGGGGACTCTGACTAGTCTAACGTCTGAGCATCACCTGTGTGCCATTAGCCTACGCCGAACTTTACATTGCCTTTACTGAAGTGAGGGGAACCAAGGTATGCGCTCCAAATTATTATACTGTTTTCTTGCGTGATCGCTGCAATACAGGCGCTTTTTCAATTGTCATAACTAAAAAAACAGAAGGTTTTTACTAGCAAAGAAAATTAGTTTAACCTTGCAGACTGCATTCTGGCTTGACAGAGCGATGCTTAAAGGTATGGTGCCACCAAATTTGTGGCTTCTTTGCTGTATTCTTTGCTGTAAGCGTTTCCTTCATCTTCCAATAAGCATGATGTACGCACCAAGATTCGTGTATTTCTGCTAAATAATTCAACATTACTTTAATTATGTGGACCATTTTCGGTTTCGGTTTCGCGGCGCGTAGTTGGGCAGTGACGTCGATACATTGGTGGCTTGGCCACGTGATCACTCAAGGCTGTTACGCGGATTGTGCTGAATTTCGTCTGCTCTCACACACAGGTGCCAGACAAGAGCCAGCAAAACGCAAAGCCTTAGCAGGTTTCGATGCGTAGAACTTAGCCAAGAAGCGATCGAAACTCTGCGAGTAATACAGCAACCGATGCTTTGCTGGTAAACTTGGTACGCTCGTTTCGGAGATGGAGGAGGTCACTCACGTCACTACAGACCTGGTGTGACAGCACGACAACTGCCGTTGCTTCTCCTATTCTCAAACGTCTGTGCTGTTGTGCAAGGGATGGGCCTAGATCACGAGAGTGAGCATTCAGCTACACTTTTAGAAATGAATTAAAATATATTGTACGTGTTTGTAGGGTCCGACCCTTCGTAAGGAGAGTCCTTGTATACAGAGGTATTCCACAACAAGCTTTGGATAGGTTCAAAATTTGGTGGCGCCAGCCCTTCAGATTGCGTGTGCTTGATTGAAATAATATTTTTACATGATACATCAAAACACAAGCAGCCACGGCCAACAACAAAGGCTAAAACCTTGCAAGAAGTAGCTAAGCAGGATGTTTACGAATGGTAGTATTTCGGTGAAAACACAACGTTGCCAAAGACCGGGAGACGTTGGTGAAACCATCTATAGACATTTTCAAAAGCTGCCCCTTAGCACCGCCATAATTCTTTCTGGGCTGCGCAAGCTGTGTTGACCACCAAAAATTCACTGCTGAAGAGGGGAGGCTAGCTTTTAAATTCCTGCGTGCAGCCAAGCGTGGCGGCAATTTTTCTTCTCCCTAGAAAAGGTGTGTAGACAACGTCACATATATAGTCTCATCGTGACCATGTTAATCAATGGCCAGCTTTCGATGTTGTATTTTTTTCACGTTGCAGGTCAATTTTACGACAGTCCCATGTATAAGTACACTCTTGACACTACGTGTGGGTGTTTGTACGTGCCCGCTTGCGTCCTTGCGTGCGCTAGATTGTGTCTGAGAGTGCTTGTGTGCGCATGCTCATCTACGAGATTAATAACCTGCGGCAGGGCAATTAGCTCTGAGACTCATATATCCTCCAAAAAAAAAGAATTATGTGAGGCATACGATGCTATTATACTGTCACGGTGATGAGAGTTGGAATGAAAGAAATATATTGACAAAATATGCAGGGAGAGTCAGAGGCAACTGCAGCCAAGCTTGCGGAGCAACAACACGAGTGTGATCGCATTTGTTGCCTTCATCATCTGTCTGATGCTTTCTCGTTACCGATGTGTAACGTATCTTAATGAACTCTGAACGTGACAATGCGTTTACTCTTCAGTGCTCCCCCACCATGTATCGTGGTAGCTATTACACCGACATACTCGACAGGTTGTTGCCGTCACTGTAGCCGCTAATCACAAAATATATTGAAAGGCTACAAAGACAAATAAACGAGAATATGTCAATGCACTCAACCGGGGTTCGTATCCGCTTCCGTAGGCTACGCAGCATGCACGTAGGGCACTCAGCAAAGGTCACGATATGGCCAAAGGGCGCGTTTTAAGGTAACGCTCTAGCACAAAAGGTGTTTGTGCAAACTCACGATTTCAATCACCGGATACACGAGGTGTCGAACACCCCCTCAAGGCACAGCACGAGGGCGGGTCAATTTACGCACCGCAGTTTTCAAGAAATGAAAAAAATGGCAGGTCCCACGTACTGTGGAGGTCGACAATATGCTAAGAACGAATGAGAAAGGTTGATATGCCCCTTTAAAATCAGCACATCGTAATGATGTGGATGTATATTGCATCGTACATGACTTTTATGTCATTATTGTTATATTTAGGTGCGCCATTTACTTTCATCGACTATTTACGTCACGTGATACCAAACCTGGTATATGTGAAGCTAGCAAAACAGCCACGAGCATGCAATAAGCATAGCATATAGTGATGATTGATTGATTGATTTGTGGGGTTTAACGTCCCAAAACCACCTTTTGATTATGAGAGACGCCGTAGTAGAGCGCTCCGGAAATTTCGACCACCTGGGATTCTTTAAAGTGCACCCAAATCTGAGCACACGGGCCTACCACATTTCCGCCTCCATCGGAATTGCAGCCGCCGCAGTCGGGATTTGAACCCGCGACCCGCAGGTCAGCAGCCGATTACCCTAGCCACTAGACCACCGCGGCGGGGCTAGCATATAGTGACGCTTTACATGACATGAATTTCATTATTATCATGTTTTGACGGGTCATACACCTTCGTCGTTAATCCTGTGATACCAAATTTGATATATGTAGAGCTAGCGAAACGGCAACAATCACGCTATGAGCGTAGCATGTAGTGATGTTTTACATAACACGCTTATCAAGATTATCGTGTTTTAACTTGTCACTTACCTGCGTCATCAAGTCGTGTCACTTAATACAAATTATCGTACATGTGAAGCTAGCGAAACGGCCGCGAGTGCTATGGCGTAGCATGTAGTGATCTTTTGCGTAGCATGTACTCATCTTTTACATGACACGCATGCCATGGTTATCATGTTTTGACGAGTCTCGTATTTTCGTGGTCCGTTCGCGTAACAAAATACCAAATTACTTATATGTGAACATACAGTTTCCTAAAAATAACCAGATGGGACTCTGGCGAAGTGATCGTTCAGCGACCATGGTAATGGTGGTATAGTACACACATTTGCCTAGTCTTCGCACTTGCGGCGAATCGTACTTGCGGCTTCGTTTATTGCTAGTTACGGTTTCTTTTTGCACAAAAAAACGAACCCTTTCAAACTTTGTGGTCTGATTCAATATGATTGATTGATTTGTGGGGTTTAACGTCCCAAAACCACCATATGATTATGAGAGACGCCGTAGTGGAGGGCTCCGGAAATTTAGACCACCTGGGGTTCTTTAACGTGCGCCCAAATCTGAGCACACGGGCCTACGACATTTCCGCCTCCATCGGAAATGCAGCCGCCGCAGCTGGGAATTGAACCCGCGACCTGCGGGTCAGCAGCCGAGTACCTTAGCCACTAGACCACCGCGGCGGGGCCTGATTCAATATGGTAAGCCTAAAAGAATAAGGTGGTGAAGCGCAACCACTGGAGTGTTGTTGAAGTTTGTTTTGTGAGAAAACAGCTCCAAGCCACACGAACCCACACGGAGCCAGAAGCAGCCCAGAAGAACGAAATTACACACATGTGTGTACTACCCGTCATTACCTTGCTCGCTGAAGCGCCGTGCGTTGCTGCTCTTGTATACACTAGCGCCAGTTTTCTCTAGTATATATTAGAAAATTTTATGTATGTGAAGCTCGCGAAACGGCCGTGACCGATTGATGAGTGTGGCATGTGGTCAAGTTTCAACATGACAAGCATCTCATGATTATCATGTTTGCACCAGTGATATTATACCATCGTCAATCATTCACGTCCCGTAATCCGACTTTGGTATTTGTGAAGCCAGCGAAACGACCACGAGTGCACCATTACGGTGGCGTGTAGTCATGACTCATGACTTACATGACATCCATGTCATGATTTCCACCTGAAGGTCTGTCACGTTTGCCAAGCAGTCATGTCATGCCATACCAGTTTTAAAATATGTCTCGTCAACGAAACCAGCACAAGAGCAGCAAGACCAAGAAATGTATATCATTACATTCATTACATACATATCATAATTTTCAAGTTATCACTAGTTTTTTTTTTGCTTATCATACAGTCACGTTAAGCCATACAAATTTTGGTATTGATACCATTATCGAAATGACTGAGAAAGCGAAAAGTCGTTGGTGGCTAGATAGATAGATCGATAGATAGATAGATAGATAGATAGATAGATAGATAGATAGATAGATAGATAGATAGATCAATTGCCTGCAATACGCAAAGTAATGGTTCGTATTCAAAAACTTCCTGGTCATACCTGTGCGTTCGTTGTTTTCGAGGTGAATCCCTTGTATTTGAACAGTGAGCGGGGTTGTCGAGCTGCAACTGTTGTGGTTTGCGCTCCTTTTGAGTGTTCTTTTCGGCGATCATATGCGATTGAGCCGAACGCTGCAAGTATCGAGCAGCTTGAAATTTTTTATGTGAATCCTAATTCACTTCTATATCCCTCAATTCTTCATCCTCCCTTCGAATGTGTGAATTTCTCAAAGTGCAGGTTTAACGCAAAGCTATGTTTGACAATGGCATTGGTGAACCTTTGATGTAGCGTCTAGGAAAGCCTTGCTTCCCACTTTCACCAGAGAGCCAGGGTCCAAAGACAGGTGATTGTGAGAAGCAAGCGCCCCACCATATTGTATATGTCAGCATGTCATTCCTTGCCACAGCAGTTACATTGACGCTCTGACCGGGTTCGGGTTTTCACCATCGCCATCGCCGTCGGCTTGCATATAAAGTACAAATCGATAACATCCTCCAGCACATACGTTCTACCAAGGTTTAAAAGTGCATAAGCACTTTTACTTCAAATGCTATTGAAGCAGAGATCAAACCAGCTGGCTTGCGACCATCACTTGATAGATGATTGAAAATAACATCCTCCCTTTCCCCTGCGTCTAAGACGCAACATTGTGTGCTCAGGCAGACAAAAAACAGCGCACCCGTCATGAATGAATGCGAAATGACAATGGGAGGCGGGTAGCTTATTCAAACAGCACCTGTGGGCTTCCACTAAAGGCCCAGGCACAATCGCTGGCACGCAGTCTATCCCCGCAAGCACAGCGCACAAACCTTTGTACTCTTCTGCGTGCTGCACTCTCAAGGCAACAGGACTGTGCCTAAAGCACATTTCTTCTCGGAGCGGCCATATTGTCTTACACCCGTGTCCTGTAGAGTTGCAAGATATCGACTTCGAAAGCTGGCAGCATTATTTCTTCACCACTGCAGTTCGTTGCTATAGTATGTTGAGCTCCATCATTGCGGGGAAACTGAATTCCTCACTTTCGCACAACACAAAGGTAGAAGGGTTCAAAGCTATGAAACTTCGCCCCCTTCTTTAGGCACTGCATGCGTATTTCTGGTT
Source organism: Rhipicephalus microplus (assembly GCF_043290135.1). Taxonomy (NCBI): domain Eukaryota; kingdom Metazoa; phylum Arthropoda; class Arachnida; order Ixodida; family Ixodidae; genus Rhipicephalus; species Rhipicephalus microplus. The sequence goes on from NC_134707.1 coordinate 133,393,809, forward strand.
TTTATTTTATAGAGACGTTCTACTCTAAAGCAAAGTCCATGTCTTCTTACAGATCAAGATGCTGCATACCTGAGCGGATACGACATTTCCGGCGGTGTTGAAGAATCAGAATACGACCCAGCTTTACAACAGAGCTATTACGGTGACTCGACGGTGGCGCAGTCAACAGTTGGTCAGTATTCTGCCAGAAATTTGTCCGTTCGTCATCTATGAATGTGCTTTATTGGCTAAATCGTATAGGTTTTTCTTCTCACACGTATATTTTGCATTCTCTTATAGAAAAATCTCTTACAATCCAAAGTGTTTTTTCCCCGAGCTTTGTCATAGTGCAGCGCCTGTCAGCAACGTAATAAAAAGCGTACACACTTTTACCCAGACTAGAAGACAAACAAACTACAGCATATTCAAGGAGTGAATGTTGATGAGTGGGGCGAAACGTCCATGCATCCCTCCGTGCGACCATCCTTGCGACTATCCGTGCGTACGTTCATCCATACATTTGTTCGTGTGTCCGTCTGTCCATGTGTCCAAGCGTCTGTTCATCCCTACGTCAATCTGTGCATTCGTCCGTGCATCCGCCCATCTGCTTGTCTATCTGTTCGTCTGTGCGTCCATCCATTCGCCCATCTGGACTAAACGAAAGGCTACTACTATGGCTACTACTACCACTACATGCATCGCGGACGCACGACCCTCGGCTTAAGGACCTTCGCCCCTAAAAAGCTATGGACCATCGCTATGAATCCGGATGGAAGGCAAAACAGCAGCGGTCTGCAAGGCGTTGACCCAGTTGAAACGGTCGTTGACGCGGGTGTGGGAAGAATGGTTTGAAGCGTAATTCTGTGTAGCGTTTTCATGGGTAAACGATTATTTGAAACGCAAAAACTCAGGAGGTGGGACGCCTTGAAGACGCTTGCGCTCGGCTTCCTTGGCTCGCGTCTCGTCCGTGTTACGCGAGTGCTACCTGTATTCTCGAACGCGATCGGTGTTCTTGGTCAACGCCTCCCCAAAAAATTATGTCTGGAACGGGAGGCGCGAACGCGCTGCCCAACCTTCTGATTTTATTCTCCTCATTTAGTATGAAGGCGAGCGTCTCTGATGGCAGCCCCCTGCGAACACAGTAATGCTCTCACAGTCGCCTTCGAGCAGCCGTCATGACACGTGACAGAGCGGTACAATAATGTCACGTGACCGAGCGGTGCGGAGGCGAGCGGTCTCACGCGGGAACGGGTCGCAACACAAGGCAGGAGGCATGGCCTCAGAGATTGCGTGCTGGCAGGAGGCTCCCAATTGAAAAGAAAGCGACGTTCCAGGCATAGTTTTAGGGGCTAAGCTTCTCAAAGCGGCACCCGTTCGTCCCTCGTAGTACGTAACATGTCTTACGCTTTGACCTTCAAGGGGGTGCCGGTGGGAGATTTCTCCTGTGCGTTGTTGAACAATAAAAAAATCGCAGCGTTCGCTTTAACTAAAAGCCAAATTCTTCTGTCTCTCATTACCCATTAGCAGCCATTGGCATGTACATTGAGCAGTATCTGACAAGAAAAGATTGCTACCTTATACTTGCTGGACGTAGCCTCCTTTGTTTCAGAAAGGTTTAGCGAGCGTTGAGCCGCAGTGCCATGAATACAGTGAACTAGTATATACCATGAACTCGAGGTGGTTAAAGGTGGGAAGTAGACACGAAGCGACTGCCATAAGAAAGTGTGCGTGTGCCACTTCTCGTTTAGTCCTTGGAATGTCTGCTGGATGGCGGTGCTTCTATATGCGGAATATATAATGAAAAGATGCGAGATTGTTGTACTTGGAGTGGGGCACTAGATGGACGACTCGACACACAGACAGATGCATGGACGGACGCACGGTTGGCTGCACGAACGGATGGATGCATGGGTGGACGCAGGGTGGATGCATGAACGAGCGCATGGACGGACGCATGGATGGACGTGCAGACGCACGTACAGACGCACGCACGCACGGGCGGATCGACGCATGGGTGGACGCATGGATGGACGCACGGACGGACGGAAGCAAGAACGAAACACGGACGGATGCTTCGCCCCACTCTCCATCATCCACACCGTGGATATGCTGCCATTTTTTTCTAGGAGGGGTATTCTTGGCTCGCACCTCATTGGTGTCGCTTCTCTTCCACTGCCGACGCTTTCGTTCGGCTTACTTAGCTCGCGCGCCATCGCTGTTGACGTCGCCTTTCGCGAACGCGATCAACTTCGCTAACCCTACCAACGCGGGCGACCACCTGGAAACGTACGCACACACTAGTGGAAAACATGCCTCGACGGCGTCCCGCTTTTCGTCGCAATTTTGCGCCAAGCAGCGGTGCGCTGTCCACATTGTCGGCACTGCGAAATTCTCGAGGTGTGCGCAGCGCGCGCACCTGCTTGCCCGTTGCATATCACCGACAGATGGAGAAAGGTGGCGCGGGTGAGATGATGGCCACGTGAGGAGTGGGCTCAAGCAACGCCGACTAAATTTGAAGGCCGAAAGGCTGGCGCAGTGACGTCAGAGGTTGGGGGCCCAGTTGCACAACTGAGCATGCTCAGTAAGACTTTTTTTCCACATCTTTTATTCAGCCCAATCAAGCCGCAGCAGCTGCGAGAGCGGGAGCGTTGGTTCTCCTAAAACATGAACGAAACGCAGGCTTTCCGCCGCGTTCACGGCGTAACTGGGCCCCCACCCTCGGACGTCACTGTGGCAGCCTTTTGGCCTTGAAATTTAGTCGGCGTTGGCTCAAGCTTTGCGAGAAGTGGAGATAGTGAAGCGAGAGAGAGCTGACATGCGGCAAGCACGTGACAGGCGAGGGAAAGAGACGTCGCCACACACTGCTAGGAGAGAATGAGCTACATGGCACTGCTCCAACACCGGCGGCAAGGGAAGCGGTAAGGACGGAGGGACAGCGTTACACAGGCTAGCCAAAGATCTGCTTCACATCTAAGTGTTTGGTATGTGTCCCCTTCTCTTAAACGTCGGTCGTGTGGCACTTTCACTGTGTGAAATGTCCAAATGAGCTAGCCTAGCAACTTCCACTCGCAAGTCTGCGCCATCTTAGAAGTTCGCTTTAGCAATATAGAGATTACAGGGCCCAATGGCCAGAAGGGACGACTTACATTCTTCATGATGTATTCATCCGGCGGCGCGTCGCCTGCTGCACTCTCCCCGACGTGTGCACGTACGCGTTGGTTCAGTAAAGGGAACAGATGGCAACTTTGGCAAAAACAATAACGTAGCTTCATCCACAGGTGCTGGAGCCTCTGAGTTTCATCACGTCATCGTCATACGCTGTTTCGCACGTAAAGTTTAGACTAACTCTTAAATTTGATTTAGCCTTGCAGTCTGACGCTTCGGCAACACTGTATCCGTGGCTATTTTCTTGAAACATTATCAAATTATGCGCGCTCAGGCTCAGCCAGTGTTTTAAACTAAAATCGGATGTTGCCAATAACAATTGAACGGACCGGATGCCGCATCATAATTGCCAGATGGCACCTAGCGACGGCTTGCATCACCATTTGTTTGTCACTGTCAGCGCTGCAGGCGAATGGCAAGCGCAATTTCTGATTTAAGCAAGATACATGGACACTTCCATATTCATATGTAAGCACCGTTACCGGCAATTACTAATAGCAGAATGGAGCACTTGGGCGCTATGCAGTATAGGCCGAGTTTCACCCCGGTTGGCGAAACTCAGGATCTTCCCGAGCTCTGGCGACTACCCCTTATGAACGAGTGACAGTACGAAAAAATCAAATCTACCTCTCAGCGTGCGCCGTTTCATTGGTTAGCATGAAGTCTGTTATCGCGTCAAGGATGGTCTACTAAATTGGGCGCTGTTTTAGAACCAGAGGCATCTTCTTTCGTTTGTTTCGTTCCAGTGAATGGAAAAAAATTGGCAGATACACACGTACAGTGGGAATCGGTGATATGCGAAGCACGAACAAGAAATCTTGATATGTCACTTTAAAATCACCATACGTTACGAGGTGGAGGTATATTATGCCGTACATGATTTCTGTGTCATTATTAACCTGTTTGAATGTTTCGTTTACCTTCGTGATCAATTGACGTCACGTGATGCCAAACTTAGTATATGTTGAGCTAACGAAACGGCCGCGAGCACGCTATGAACGTGGTATGTGTTCATGTTCTTACATGGCACTCGTGTCATGATTATCATGTTTGCACCAGTCATATGCCTTCGTCATCCATTGACGTCACGTAACACCGAATTTGGTAAATGTGGGGCTAGCAAAATGACCGCAAGTGCACCATTAAGGATCCAATATACTCCAATGTAGCGTTGACGCGAACGCATGCTGGGAGCAGCGACGCTACGTTTGCAAAAAACGCGAGTCTGACGCCAGGCGCGACCAGCGTCCGTCGGCGCGGCCCGACGGCAACCGGCGCGAAATGCGACATGCTGCATTCCGCGCCGATGCGTTACCCAGACAACACTGCGTCCACCCTTTTTCGTGACGGAGATACACTGAACGCGCTGAAACGCGCATGCGTCAAAGCAACGCAATGCGACGCGCTCCTTGGAGTATATGACAGGACCAGCACCTGCCGTGGCAACGCTGCCGTGACGCGACAAAATGAACGCCTGCAAGCACGCGCAGCGCGTCACGTCTAAATGTATTAGTGCCTTGACTGTGGCAAGTAGTCATGTTCCTACATGAAACGCGTCTCATGATTATCATGTTTGCACCAGTCACATCTTACATCATCTACTGGCTTCACGTAATACCGCGTTTGGTACATGTGAAGCTAGCAAAACGGCCGCGACCGCATCATGAGCTTAGCATACAGTCATGTTGTTACATGACACGCATGTCATGTTTATCATATTCACACCAGTATCATACCTTCGACATCCATTCACGTCCCGTAATACCAAATTTGGTATAAGTAAAGCTAGCAAAACAGCCGTATGCGCTTCATGAGCGTGGCATGTATTCATGTTGTTACATGACACGCATCTCATGATTATCATGTTTGCACCAGTCACATACCTTCGTCCTCCATTCACGTATTGTAATGCCAAATTTGGTATATGTGACGCTAGCTGAACGGCCACGAGTGCGTCATGAGCATGGCATGTACTCAGGCTGTTACATGGCACGCAGGTCATGATTCTCATGTTAGGGTCTGTCGCTTGTGTTCGTCATGCAATAATGTCATACCACACCAGTTTTGCAACATGCCATGTGAACGAAACTACTGCAAGAGCTGCAGGACCATGAAATGTAATTCATGACATTTATGACATACATGTCAAGATTTTCATGTCATAACTGGTGAAATACGTTCTTCACAGAGTCATGTTATGCCATACCAAGTTTGGTATTGATACCATTATCGGAACGGCCAGGAGAGCTAAAAGGCGTAGGCGGCTAGATAGATAGATAGATAGATAGATAGATAAATAGATAGATAGATAGATAGATAGATAGATAGATAGATAGATAGATAGATAGATAGATAGATAGATAGATAGATAGATAGATAGATAGATAGATACGCTCAGAAGAGCCGAAGTTCGCTAAGAAATGCGTCGCATTTAAAATGCACCTTGTCATGACTGGGGACTGACATTGCAAGAGACGCCCATAAGCTTAGCTCCTTCAAGCGGTGCTCGTCGACAAGAACGGTGTCACCGTCCAACACCACCTAGACTATAGTCTAGGTGGTGTTGGAAGAGCACGTTTACACTCCCAAGTCAATAGTCTAGGTGGTGTTGCCCAAGTGCACTGAAAGAAACGCGCACCGGTGAGCCAGTGCAACACCACCTAGACTATTGACAAGGCCCCTCCAGGGAGAGCGTGACGTCACGCAAGTTGCCCACCTGCACCCCGGCCGTCGTCACCACTCGTTCTCGTTATATCTGCTGTGGGCACTTATTGAAAGCCGGTGATTTTTTTTGTTCTTTTTTTGTTCCTGCGTGGTCTGCATTTGTTTACGCCTGCCTTTACACTTTAGTAATCAAACTGTAATAGTCACAAATGCATTTGAAGAAGTGGTTTTATTAGGACGAAAGGCTAAAACCATCCTACCTCATTTCTTGTTCAAGGTTTAGATTTTTCTGTCAGCTGCCTTTCTTTGCGCGGTGCTTTGGATGGTGTCATTTCGAAGTCTACAAAAGTTGTTCAGAGCGACATTTGTTGCAACACGCACTACATGCCGCACGATAGTCTCAGAGGTATGGCCATTTTCACAAGTCTCTAGCTCAACATCTCCTAGAAGTGATGTGGTAATGGAGCTTACAATGCCACGTTGGTTATTCGACGCGAGGAACGCCTTTGCATTCTCTCCCTTGGTGAGCTTTTCGACAACAAGCGACCAGCACCATGTGCACAGTACATGGCTGCGGAAACTTTAAGCTTCCTCTTGACAAGTTGTCAATCATTGTGTTACCTTCCACATCTATGTTCCTGCTCTCCAGGACGAGCACGCTGCTGCAAAATGCGCATGACAGCTTCTTCAGAGCTGAATGAGCACAATATCTAGCGATATAAGCAACGACCTCCATGTCATGCTCTGGGTTGGAAATTTCATCATTTGAGATGTGAACAGAGAAGTTATGTTGCGATACTTGTGTGTGACTTTCGCTGCTGATGTCTGGCTGCGGAAGCATCAGCAGCTTTTGCAGACGAATTTTCTTTTCAGACTCCAGACGCTGCCTCACGGAAACATGATATTGTGCACCAGCAAGCTTACGGTAGCGACCGAAGCGATCTTCAAGAGTGTCAGTTTGAAATTTTTCCAGCAAGACATACTTGAACTTCAGTTCTTCTAAACAGTACCGCGACCGCTCAACAAGGGAGTAGCAAGTGAGTCTGAACGGAGAATGTGTTTCCCTTGTCAAGCAGCCACGGCTCATGTTGACGCTGCTCCAAGCATCCAGCCAGTCTACCATGCCACTAAGGAAAACCAGCTGTTGATCCACCGTAGAATTCACTGGATTTTGAAGGGTGTCGTTTAGTCGGTGACCTTTCGAAGGGGTCTTCACGTTGACGATTTTCCACCACGTCGATATGATGTTTATGAAGAGAGCTGTTGAACTGGCACATGTGGTTTCAAAAAGGGCATCGCCACGCGTCTCAAGTGCGTTTGATACTAACGGATTAATGACATTTAACACCAACTTTACATTTTGTCTCTCCATTGGTGTTGGATTGACTGCCTTGGAATTTATTTAGCTTGTAGCCAAGCTTGAGAAGCGATGTCTGCTCCAGTGCATACAGCTGCCGTACGGCTTCAAATGATGCTGCTTTCATTCTGGGCGGCCCGTCGGGCAATATTCCTGACAGGCTAACTTCAGGAAAGTAAGAGCATATTCCTTCGTTTTTTTTATTCCTCCAGTTGTTCCTGATGCATTTCAGTATGTGCACAGGGTCTACGATATAAAACAGAGGCCGATTGTTGTCAGCTGGATGAGGATATACAATGCTTACTTCCTGTTTCTCTGAGAAAAACGACATCATTTTCCGGTTGAGGGAATTGTTGTCGGTAATTACAGCAATGACCCAGAGGCACATAGCTTCCACTTCTAAAATTACTTTCTTGCAGAACTCATGTAGAATTTCGGCGGTAATTTTAGCAACAGGAAGAATGTGAAGCACATCTTTGTTTGATGACAAGAGCGACTGCAGCATGAAAACATGAGCGGTTGTGGCTGCCTCTTGAGAATTGACTGCAGATCCAACTATGCTGCCCCCTTTATAATAGAAGTATGGCTTGATATGAATTTCATCAACCATTAGCGTCACCGTCTTTTCGTGCGGCTCCATGCACTTCACTTTTTCTCGAATGTAGGAGAAGAAGTTCGCTTCGTTTTGCTCCTTCAGTGGATCGTCTCCATACTTGGAACAAACGCGGCGCAGGGTTGAAGGATGGGGTAAAGTCAACGTCGACGCTGATCTGGCAAAGTTATAGGCGTGCGGAGATATGGAGTGCAGGATGCCAGAAACACTAATGTTTCAGCACTGTAGCGACGAATGGGGGCAGCGAGTGCGAAAGCTATTTGCCCATTTAGCAAACAAAACAAAGCACTGTGTTCTTCGGTCGTGTCACTGTCTTGAGACAGTTCATTCAATAAGGAGCCGATATGCTGCAACAATGACACTGTTTTCGACGGACTTGCAACTTCAGGCGTCTCAGTCATGTGGTTTTCCAGCTGCTGGAGCAGTGAGGACAACGTCCGAATGTCGCGCACAGCGTCTGGAACTGCGCCTCCGCAAGGTAATGAAACCAGCTTGATCATACCTGCTGAGACTGCAAGTGAGAGATCAGCAAGCACAGTGACGGAAGACCTCACGTGCGGTGAAGGATCATCTTCGATGCGGAGAAACATCACACAACGATCGTTGGCCTTGATGGTCCATAAATCATTACTGCATACAGCAGAAAGCTTGCCTCTTAAGTGTTCGAAAGAAGACAGAGCATTTCTCTCCTTTTCGCTTTTTTTGCGCATATAGAGTCCTTAATCGCTTTGCTCAAGACCTCGTCTTCCATTCGAGCTCGTTTCGAGACAGGAGCTTCTCGACGATTGCGATTCGTGCTCAGGTAGGACGGACAGTTCGTAAACACCGATGGTATAGCATCTGACACTAGGCGCACCCTCTCGCTGTCGACTATCAATGTCCGTCCCGACGCTGCGTCGAAATATGACAGCTTTGTGATGAAGTCCGCCTGGAGGAAGTGGAGTTCACAGACCTGCGCCAAGCATAACAGTGACTTCATTACTTTCGTACGAAACGAGCTAATGGGAAGTTTGACACGAGCCTGAGTATTTCTCTTCTATTTTATCGCACTGCCCTACCTGAAGCGCGACAAAACTACCATCACCACTCACGATACTCGCTCCGTTCAACAGTAACAGAGCCAGAACGCCAGTAATGCGATAGAGCCGGTAAGACAACAACCTTCAGCAGTTTCTCACCTTGAAGTGTATGCTTGGTGTGAAATCCTTTCGCGTAATGGCTTTTATCCAAGACTTCTTCCAAGCTTCATGCTTGGGGAATGTGAAAACACGCACTTTGGGACCACTGCCATAATTGCCGCGGCACCCGGGAACACAACAACGTCCCTTGTCGCACTGATCGATGTGTAATCACATACTCAAAAATACAACACCAATAAAATAGGACACGTGGGAACGGACGAAGACTCAGAGCAGTGCGACGCAGCACCAAGCCTAACGCAGTCTAACCAACGAAGCAGGTAGCGATGAAAGGCAAACCTGTCGTGGCTTGTCCGCCGTTCGGGGTAAAAGAGTGCGCGGGGTGACCAACACCACCACCTGAGCGACGCGTCCTCGGCCACTGGACAGTCGGTGATATGTCCGGGGAGGGGTTGAGGCTGCCACCCAGGATCCGCTGAAGGACGACTCTTGTGACGCGTCTCACGAACAAGTAGAAGATGCGTTTAATTTACATATTTGCAAGAGAAGTAAATTGCAACGAGAGCCTACAGACGCGCCTTTCCATCACAAGGGCCCAGAGCGCACTCGAGACGAGCGGGCCAGCGAATTGCAGAGAGAAAGCACAGCGCACTCCTGACACACTCCTTTTATAGCCGTCCGTGCACGCGCTAGAGGCCAACTGTGTGTCCCAGCGACGCTGATGTGCATTTCCTGCGGCGCACACAGACGCCTCCCGCGTTCCTGCAGGACGCGGACAGCGTTTTACCGTTATGCCGATGAGCATCCCTTGCAAGCCACCTCCTTGCTGTGCCGGTCATAACATCGGACAACTAGCGTGACGTATGCCGTCTGGTGAGAGGGGTATGAACGGGCCTTGTGAATAGTCTAGGTGGTGTTGCACGCGGTCCGCGTCACACACGAACGCTGTGACACGCAGTCGGCGTTTCAGGAGAAGCGCATGCACTAACAGAGGGGGATAAAAAGCCTTTGTCACACCGGCACCCTCACTGTCATGAGTTGAACTCGGGCCTCCTCAGAATCAACGAGTTTGTATCCGAGTTCACGCGTACATCAGTTTGATTGACAGACGCCCGCGGCCAATATATAGTCCGCCCACCACTTTCACTCGTGCCGAAGAGCAGTGCTCACGCCACAACGTCAGTGAGTGCATGGTTCATCTAGCAGCTTTATCATGCAGGCTATGCACACACGCACGCAGAAGTAAATGCTAGGGAGTTTTAGAATGCCATTTGCGAGCGCTGCGGCCATTGTGGGTGAATAGGGCGCCATAAGAGTTTTAGAATAGCGTTTGCCCGGCTACGAAACACAACGCACGATCGCACCGACACCGTAGCCTCGAAACCAGCGCTTGGGGGCCACATGCGAGCTGCGATCACCGCACACAATTTCGGAATTTCTGCGTGCGGTCCACGAACGCTAACGTCGACTCGCGTTATGACGCATGCGCAGTGGCAGCGACCACGCCGCAAGAGCTCGCGGTGCGCTATTCTAAAGCTCCCTATTATGTCACCATGTGGTTATACTGTAAGGGGGTTTCGAATAGCGCACAGTGAGACCTTGCTGTGCTGTCACTACAACTGCGCATGCATCATAATGCGAGGCGCCATTCACGTTCGCAGCCCGCCCATAGAAGGTGCGAAATAGCGTGCGGCAATCGCAGCCCACAAGGCCCGCGAAGTGCTGTGCAGCTTCTGTGCATTTGAGTTTGCGGTCGGGGCAAAAAGTCCCCAGACTTTTCTCTAGGATGAGAAAACACTTTTCTAAAACTCATATTGCGCCTGCAACCAAAGCAACGGCCGCAACACCTGCGAACGTTATTCTGAACCTTCCTATGTGTCGCATTCAATTTCACCGCGCTCACGACATATACAATCACAGCCGCGTTGCCGAGAAGATGCAAGTGCCGCTGGTGACAAACTTTCTTCATATTTATCTGCAATACTTGATAGAAGATAAATGAGCAGTACGAGAGTGCTGCTCTCGTACGAGAGTGAGCAGTACGAGAGTGAGCCTTGTTGCCTTCGAGTGTGCAAACTTCTTTACTGTAGGTGGAACGAAAGAACCTGTGCGAAAGAGCAAATACGCCCACGAACACGCCTGTGGGAAGCACGTGTGGAGTTCGTAAAAAATAGAGCACAGCAATCACGCTGATGCCGCTGCACTGCTAAAATGTTGCCTGAGTGGCGGCGCTGACGTGCTCTCACGCGATGTTTCTTTGATAACCGCCGCAAATGTTTCACATGCGTTTTCAACGCCACGCGCAATCGTGTAGCCATTTTCATGAACACTGCTGTCTTGCGTTCCGCACTGACTTCATGCTATGACCACCGCAAGTGAGCTCGGAGCAAACTGGGCTGCCCAAGAAGCTCCGGCCATCCGGCATTGCACCTCTGGAAATAAAATGGTGTGTTTAACCGAATGAGATATGTAGAGATGATAGCGTATTGAAGAACAAGCGGGTGTTAAAGGCATCATAATGGAAATTAAAAGAAGACATAGTCATTGGTAGAGCACGTAGCGCAAACTCAATATAACCACTGGTCATAAAGTATCACAGTCTAGATTCTAAGAGAAGGCAAGTGGGTGAGAGTGAGTGAGTAAACACTTTATTGAACATGTCCGGCGTCATATAGCGAGGTGGGGCTACAAGCACCCCGACCTAGGTGACGGCCTCGAGTCCTTAGACCCGGGCGGCATCCTGGGCTTGCCGGACGGCCCACAGTTGATCGGCAAGGTCGTGGCTGAGCAGAGCCGCCTCCCATCACGCCTCGCGGTTCGAGACTGCCATGTCTACCTGGTTCGTAAGGGACTGTCTACAGAAATTTAAGTGCTCATATGAGATTACTTTACGGGTATAAAGTGGCAGCAGCAAGCACAGGACCGAGTCGACTGGTGGAACATGGGAGAGGCCTTTGTCCCGAAGTGGGCGTAGTCAGGCTGATGGTGAAGATGACTAACGAACAAATGAAAGGTAACAGCGTAGATACCATGAAGAGTGAACATATCACTTGTTAACGAGAAGCAGCACGTGTGCGACTCGCTTGCTGGATTTTGTGCTGACCGGTTGCGCCCCTGCGATCTCTGACGACAGCACACCTCTGACTGACTGGGCTCCCTCCCTCTACGTCATCTCCTGACGCCGACATGAGCTCTCGCCGAGTGGTGCCCCGTCCTCCGATTCCTGTGACCGTGTCCATCTTTCCTATCTCCTCTTTACTTCCGTCGTTTGCTGTCCCTACGGCTCCTTCTCTCCTTCCTCTCTCTATATATACCTTTATTCCTATCTTTTTAATCCCTCCTTGCACCCATCCTTCGTGAGCTACAGTAGAGGTGTCTCACTCTGATGCAGAAAGTTACGGGGCTCACTTCTCTCTTCTTTTCCCTTTAGGAATCATATAACAATCACATAAGAAGCAGCACACGCCAAACAAGCGAAATTGCCTCAACCCTGCGAATCGCAAAACGATTGTATGCAAAAGCTTGCTTTTCTGCGCAAGCATTTGACTTGGTTACATCCCGTAGTTTTCGTTATGTGTAATTTTAGCGATAACATTTATAATGATGAGTTACTTCACATTTCTGCATTTGCACTGAACGCGTGGTAGGTATCTGTTCTGTGGCCCGTTCTGCTCGGTAATAAACAAGTTCATGCGCTAGTCTTCTACACAGTCTGACAATTAAATGCTCGAGTGGAAGTGTATAACAACGTATTAGCAGCCAAGCTTTCGCATGATCGCTTGCATTGTCCGCTATGGCATTAGCTTCACGAGCACTGTAGCTGCAGCTAAAAGTCGGTCCCACTCTGGCACCAACTCGTATATTGCTTGTTCGAATTATCAGGTTGATATTTAAAAGACGGACCATGCAAAAACCATAGAAGGAAGAAAAGTGAGGATGCCAATAACACCTATGAACAACAGGCGACTTCCTTCTTGTGTTTGTGTTCCCGCACATTGTTCCTTACAATCGATACTTAACCACAAACTTTGTAATTTTAGGCTGTATCACGTCATACCCGTCATGAAGTTATGAAATTCATGACAAGGGTGGAAGACACGCAGTGCACGCAGCAAAAACACGCGGTCTCAAAAGCGCAGGAAATGCGGTGTATCAGCCGATGACACAATCCGGCATCGCATGAGTAACGTTATTGAGTAGGTGGCACCACGCTTTGTCCTCGAGGATAGTACCCTTTTTCCCTAAGTAAAAGTTCACTTTCTATTTTGTGAGCAGAGCTTAGTTGTCACCATGTTGTGGAAGGAAGCCCTTCAACATGTGTAATAAAGCATTATAGAACAGAAAGATAACAATCCCACATCGCACAATGCAAATTGTGTAACGAGTTAGTCGTTGAATGCTTTACCCCAATCACAGAAGCCTCGGGCATATTTTTTCATCGTCGTTAGCCAAAGCAACAACAAAGTGTACATAATGGCCTACAAGAAAATAGCGAGTCCGAAGCTTTTCCGAAGAATCCCGCCGCGGTGGTCTAGTGGCTAAGGTACTCGGCTGCTGACCCGCAGGTCACGTGTTCAAATCCCGGCTGCAGTTGCTGCATTTCCGATGGAGGCGGAAATGTTGTAGGCCCGTGTGCTCAGATTTGGGTGCACGTTAAAGAACCACAGGTGGTCGAAATTTCCGGAGCCCTCCACTACGGCGTCTCTCATAATCATATGGTGGTTTTGGGACGTTAAACCCCACAATCAATCAATCAAGCTTTTCCGAAGAATGGCGACTGATGGCATTGTTAACGCTTCCCCACCACACCAAAACTTCTTTTTACGGTGTAGTGGGTGCCAAGCAGTCGTGATTGCAGTAGTTAGCTCAAGAGTGTTTAAAAATATCGCAGTATATCAATGAAGTGAATGATGATGAATGGGGCGAAGCGTCCGTCCGTATGTTCGCCCGTGCGTCGTCTGTATGGCTATCCATGCATGCGTTCGTGCGTCAGTCTGTCTGTCCGTCGGCCCTTCCATGTGTCCGTCCGTGTATCTGTCCGTCTGTCCGTGCATGCGTTCATTCGTGCGTGCATTCATCTGTCCGTCCGTCTGTGAACGCATCCTTGCGCGTGTCTGTGCGTCCAGCAATGCGTCTGTCAATCTGTCTCTCTGTCCGTAATATCCATCTGTCTGTCTCCCCGTCCGTCCGCTCCTATCACACTAGAGCAAGCATGGTACGGACAGCCCCTTCGACCCACTCATCATCATGGAAGGACGCCCGACCAGCTGATGCTATAAAGAGCTTCACCTTCAAAACATGGTTGGTATCTCCCTCTTAGAAATTTGTGTAACGTTACTACAGATAGGCTTGAACGTTCACTTTACATTAATATCAGAGCCTCCATGATGTAATTTGTTCTTCAGCCAAGCTTTCTGGAGTGACTGCAGTGCCGTAGCGAAAATGCTAGCTTATATTAGGGTCAAATCTCCTTAAGGTGTTGGTAGTGCGTCTACTGTATGTAGTAACCACCTCTTGTTTTAGTCCTTGGAATCTCTGCTGGATGACGGTACTTGTATATGATGAATATATGATGAAAAGATGCGAGATGATGGTACTTGGAGTGTTCACTAGATAAACAGACGGAAAAGCTGACCAAAGTACAGATGAAAAGACCAATGTACAGTTAGACAAATAGACGACAGACGATCGGACGGACGGATAGAAACAGACAGACAAATAGACGGATGGACAGACAGACAGACGAACAGACAGAATCAAACGGACGTAAATACGTCTGATTTATGAATGAACAGACAGGCTAAAGCACAGCCAGACAAAATGATGGACGCGCGGACAGACAGACGGATAAAAGCAGAGACGGATGAACGGAAGCAAGGATGGACAGTCTGAAGAATGGACGGAAGCATGGATGTATGGAAGCATGGACGGACAGACGGATAGAAGCACGGGCGAACGGATGGAAACACAGATGGCAGACCGACGGAAGCGCGGACAGATGAATGGATGCAAGCACGGATGGACAGATGAATGGAGGCACGAATGAATGGACAGACGCAAGCACGGATGGACCGATGGAAGCATGGACGGATGGATGGACGGAAAAGCACAGACGGACTACAGCACGGACGGACGCAAGCACGGGCGCACTGACTGGTGGAAGCCCGGAGGAACGGATGAACGGAATCAGGGACGGACAGATAGACGCTTCGCCCCAATCATCATCATTTACTCCGTGGATATGTAGTGATTTTTCAGGTTTTTGTAAGCAGAACGCCAAGCGTGCGTCTCCTGCCCTGCTTGAGGGAAGTGATAGGCGTTGGTAAATCGGGGACGCATGCACACGTCTCTTTTGTGCGTGCCCCTAACAACCAATGGCAGTGAATCTGGGATGGGCCACTTCGAGCCTCACAGCTCTCTCTGATCCATTAAAGAGAAACGCACACACATTCAAGTTAAGTGATACATATCTATTCCGATGACTAAAGTCCATGACCAATGGTTAAACAAACACTTGTGGTCAAGATACTTGATGTACCCTTAAGACGTGTTCGCACTTGAGATGTGAAGACAAAACGAAAAGCCAGAGTAGCCACAAAACCACGATTGCGCGCGTTCAAGATGTTCACAGTCGTTCTGTCCCATCCCACCACCGCTACCGTCAATACTTTAACAAATAAATAGATTTTACCTGCTTTCTGAAAACGAAAGTTTGTACCGCATCCTAGTTATTTTCGCAAAATTGTTAAAAGTAACAGCTTGCACCTTTTCGAACATTCTCTTGGGAGGTGCGTTAGCACAAACTACACTAGCAAACGCACCCACACAGGTGGCAGCTGATTCAGCTGGCTGTACACAAACGCTAAACACATTGGGGCATGCCGACGTGCTGCATATGCGCCATATAATATCAGTTCTCGGCGATCGTAATCCAAACCAGGCTGTCGATGAACGCGTCCTTTTTTGAGGCCGTCGAGCTTCATCATGCTGCAAGGGTAGTTTGCGATTTGTGCCGATGCGAGCCATCACTGACGCCTTTGCCGCCATGTTGAATCGGCGGCCGGCTGGCTAGATCACGTGATTTCATTGAACGCAGCCAAGGCCGTGAAGCGAAAACCGTATTTGGTTTCGCGCGGCGGAAAAATTGGTCTCGGAGCGGTTTTAATGCAGTGACAAATTATTGTAGTAACGAAATTTCTCCTATTGCGATCGCGCGATATGGCGAGCATGCGCAGAAACGACGGATCGAAGTGCTAGTCATGAATGTCAGTCACCATGCATTAGCCTACTTTACAAAGTACTGTAAAAAGACAGTAGTGAAGAAAGGCCCGCAAATAAACCTTCACGAGTTTATGACACGGCACAGTGTGTCTTGGGCTCGGCTTATGTTGTCGCGGACTGAAAGGTCGTGTGCCCAACTCCTGTGCACTATAACTTCCTTTTCTGATTGCGCGTATATTTTTCATGCAAATTGAATGACAGACCTTTGTCGCTAAAGCCTTGGTGCGTCCCGGCATGAGCACCTTCCCGCTGAAAAACCGCCAGGCCTGCGCGAAACGAAAGCTGGGCTGGTTCCTCTCCCTGTCACTACAGTAAGTGCCACGGAGAGCTCCTATGTGCTTGCATTCCCGGAATACGGGGCACATGCGACGCGAACGCAAAGTGCCAAGTTGCAGCGAGCTCCACTCTGTCGGTGATGGCCAAGATGAGGGCAACCTTTCGTATGACCAAGCTGTGAGGTGACAATCTATGTCTGAACAGTATGACCTGAGGATGGATGAAAACAATCGCACATTTTCCCGTTAAGGGGACTCTGAAGGGTATGTGAAGCAGCCATATTTCGACTCGGGTTTTGCGGACCTCTTCATTCATCATGATAGCGCACACAGCCGCTTTGCAAGCCCCCGCCTACCCCGCACTTACGCTCGTGCCTTCGTTCATGCCCTGTGTGTGAGAGAGATAGAGAGAGAGAGAGAGCAGTAAACTGGTTTATGCTTCTGCTTTCTTGTACCGCGTGACACGGTATTCTTCGGCAAAACAGTCATTTGCAAGGTTGTTGATATCGCGCAAAAATCTTTGTTCACCGCTACCATCGCAATACCTGTCTTCTTTACGGTATTAAGGATACAATGTAATGAATCTAATGACATCATCAATCGGTGGATTCGGAGTGGCCAGCACACTCTGGCCGGAGCACCCCACTCTGGCGAAGGGCAACAGGAGGAAATCTGTCAATGACACACGTGCTGATTCTGGAGCAAATGGCAAGGTCACCATGGAACGCAATACGTGCGTCTCTTTTATTGCTTCAGTGAGCACGCTGCGTACAGCAGCGCTATCCTAGAAAAACGTAATCTCCGATGCGAGCGTCATTCATTGGCACGGCCAAAGTTGGCACCATTTCAAGAAACAGGGCGCTTGCGACTTCCAGTCGAATCCACTTCTTTCTGCGGAGCACGAAAAGTTGCACGCGCCGCGGCCCTTCATACGCGACACTCCGATCGTCCTGGTGTTTTCTACGTGGACGTCTCGGGTCCCTCCCCCTCGGGTCACTTCACGGCTGCCGTGATTACAGAGGGCAAACACGTAGATGGCCTCTCCTTTCGAGCAGACACAGTAACGCACGCTGAAAAGGTTGCCATAGCTTTGGCCGCCTCTCACCCTGCCTCACGCACCATCCTGACGGACTCGCGCTCGGCCTGTTCTCTATACCTTCAGGGTTCCATTGCTCCGCTGGCGGCTAGCCTACTACAGGCAGCCTCTTGGCGCTTTAACCCTCATCCCATTCGTATAGTGTGGACCCCAGGCCACTCGGGCCTGCCCGGCAACGAGGCGGCAAATGCCGCTGCCCGCGCTTCTCCTGTCCGGGCCGTTGCCCCTTCATGTCCCGAGACGGAATCTGGCAATACCAACCTGACGCGCTTTCGCGAAATTTTTGGCTTATTACCGGGCTTCGCGCCGCTTCTACCCGGACCCCGCACGCGGTTTGGAGAAAGCGGACGAACGACTGCTACGCCGCCTGCAGACGAACACCTTTATTAGTCCGGCGGTCGCCAGGCACTTTTTGCCGGAAATCAATGGCACCTGCTCGACCTGTCATGTCCTCGCCGACACATATCACGTCGTAGCATCATGCCCAGTTAATCCCGTCCCTTTCTCATCCCCTTTTTCTATCCCAACTAGAGAGGCTTGGGAGGAGCACCTGCTCGGCTGCTCTACCTTGGCTGCAGAACGCTCCTTGGTGGAGCGCGCACGGGCAGCTTCCAGCTCCACTGGCGTCCCGGAATAGGGTCTTGCCACTCTAGCACGCCGATGGGCCACGTCGGCACTCTCTAGTAAACTTTTTCTGAAATAAATATTTTTTACCACCACCACGAAAAGTTGCTCCGTGGAGTGGATCTTGTGACGAAGCCGCTCTGGATCTGCCAATTGAATAAACAGGGAGAACTCTCAATCTGCCATTGGAATATACTTGCTCCGTATGAAGAAGAAAAAGCTATTGCCGCAAATGCTACGAATCTGCCAATAGATAAGACCATAACTATCGTTGCTGCATTGCCTTGTCATTGATGCTTGCCACACTACGGCCACGAAGAATTCTGTCTCGGAACGCGTCCGAAAGCATAATCGTCAGGAAATATGTTCAGGCTAGCGACGCAATCTCCAGCCGTTTCACCAAACTGGCGTGTTCTCAAATTATACTTGCACGTTACAACCACTTCCGATGGCAACGGCGAAAATGCATGATCAATTTGTCATGTATCGCTGACAGGCTTGTTTCTGTACAATGTACAAAGATTACCATTTTCAAAGAGAAATTCAGTCACTTTACTCGTCGCACGGTGATAGTCCACTTTTCTCCTCGTGACTTCTTCCAATGTTTAGACGGGAACCTGTACAGCCTCACACCCGGCATCGCTTCGCGAATGTGCCAGTATTTGACAAACAGTACCTGTGTCTACTTTCCTTTTTTACATAGAAATCCCCACTGGTTCTGATGATGACATTGGAGCTTCAACTACAGGAGCTGGCGCAAAGTTTACAGACAAGAAGGACAAATACTCGAAAAGCCGACACTAGATCCATGCCAAACATGTGTAGCCAACCAAATCTGGCCTGCGCGTGCGAGTGCCTTCAAGCTTACTAGACGGCATGACCTGTTCTTGAAACTGCACTGCAGGGTCAAAATATTCGTCATAATGGCAACAGACGGCGATGACTCATTCGCCCAGGTTTGAATGCACATACATTTCGTTCTCAGTGAACGGGGGATCGCCGTCGTGGTAGCTCAGTTGGTAGAGCATCAGAGGCGTTAATAAAGGTCGCAGGTTCGGTCCTAGCCCTATACAAGTTATGTTTTCATTCACTTTTCTTTCTTCTCATGAATATCACAATTACTTTCAATATTATTCTCATTCCTTTCCTTGGCATCATTGTCTGTTAATACCTGCATGTCACATTATGAATTATTAGTTATGAATAATATTGTGTCTAACAAGAAAAACAAGCCCTTAACCGAACACTTTTTTCTTCCATGAGTAGTCAATGTCACGTGATATTTACGCTAATACCAAACAATCCAATCGCTTCACCCACTCATCATTTTTCACCCTGTGAAGGTGCTGTGATTTTCCTTGAACGAAGTAAAAGGGCACCATGCTATAACTTTGTTCAGATTATTGTTTACCTCACTGTAAAAACAGTAAGTGGTAGATGACTACTAAGCAATGTCATGATATCCGAGTATAAGAATGCTTTCATTTGTAATAGGTGTTAAATAGGTGTTAAAAAGTAAAAATAACTACTTCTCAAACACTCTCCCGAAGTTTCTGAGCATTGTCCTTTGAAAATTCTGGGATCACATAATTCTCAAGAAGCGGGATGAAAACACTGCATTTTACGAAAATAACGTTAGCCTGGCACACTCATTTAATGATTACTTCCAGTCTGTCTTCACCTCTGACAACGAAAAGAACTCTTCTATTGAACCATGCATTCGTGAACCATTAGAATCCTTCTCAGTATAGACATACCGGAAGTGCAAACCTGTTGCTAAATTTGAACATAAGAAAGGGGACGGAACAAGACAACATCCAGAATACTATTTTAAAGCGATGCGCTGAATGGTTATTGAAGTGTTTGTTGATTATATTTAACAAATCATTAGCCTCATGCTCTATTCCTAGGGTGTGTAAGACAAAGTCATCTCTATGCACAAATCTGGAAATAAATGCAATGTTTCGAACTATAGGCCCACCTCCCTTACTTGTACAGTATTCAAACTTCTAGAGCATATAGTACTAAAACACATAATCACATACATATAACACCATCGCAATTTGTCGCCATGTAGCATGGATTTTGTAGAGGGCATTCAACAGTAACACAACTAGTTTTATTATTGCATAACGTCGCTTTCTATCGACAACCTGGAAGAAATAGACCTAGTACGGCTGGATTTTATCAAGGCATTTAGCTGCGCGTCCCATAGAAAGCTAGCTTAGAAAACTTTTTGTTTTCGGTGGCAGTCCTATTGTTCGTTGGATTCAGGACTACTTAACAGATCGGTAATAGTTTGTGTGAATTCATGATGCAGTATCCTCATCACAACTCGTCCCATCAGGGGTACCGCAGGGCAGTGTTTTCGCACGTATATTATTCTTTTTGTACATAAATGATTTAACTTCCATAGGCAATGTAGCATTCAAAATTTTAGCAGATGATTGCATTTTCTACCGCGAAATAGACTCAACATCAGATCAAGAGACACCTAATGAAGCCCCAAGCCGTTTTCGTTACTGGTGCCAGGAATGGTAAATAAAGATTACCATCAAAAAGTCTGCAGTACTCTTATTAACTTGTAAAAAGGTGAAATCTGACTTCAACTACACAATAAACGGCATTACAACTCCGCAGGTGAAAGAACACAAATACTTTAGACTGACACTGTCACACGATCTCAAGTGAGAAACTCACATGAAAAAACATCGACTGTGACTCGCACCATCTAAAACAAAGCTACTGGCCTAGACTAGACTAATTCAAATTATGCTATATTATGCCATAGTTGCGGGGTTTCGTCAAACCAAACACTTCTGTGGCATACAATGGAAAGTCACTCACTTTGTATTCAAAAAATACAAGAGTACGGATTCGCCAACAGAACTACTAAAGGAAGCTGGATTACTAACCATAGAAAGCAGAGCTAAAATAGCAAGATTAAAGATTCTATTCGAATGTGTGAATGAAGACAGTAAGATTGATAAAAACAAGTTCAACTCAATAAACACTACAAGAAAACTAGACGAAAACACTTCCAAACATTGACTGAATACTCAACCAACACAAACTGCCTTAGATACTCTTATTTTCTTCGTGCAATTAAAGAATTGAATGAACTAGATAAATCAATCGCTAATAAAAAGTCTGTAAACACATTTCTAAAATCATTACGAAATATTATTTGGACCATATAAGTGCAATAACCTTTTCATTTGTTATGTTAGTACTTTTTGTAATTGCAAATTTGCTGCTGTAGTCTTTTCAATGCATGTACGCAATACAAGCATCCCACTATTTTTCTCCCCATCTGATGCTTACGCGTATACCTACGATGTTTTTTTTTTACTTTTGACGCGATGTACTATAATTTTCATTAATTGAGCCGCACTGGTTCGCCGCCGACGTCATTTGGAAGACATGCAGAGTGCCTTGTACTAAATACCTAACTATGTACTATGTACTCTTTATTTTTTGTTCTTTCTTTAGTACTCGTGTATGTGACACGTTTTTTTTTCCTTAAGTGAGCACGGATTAAATTAGCAGTATTGTAAAATGAAACAAAATAAATAAAAAAGTAATTCTAGAATACCAGCGGGCCGAGCAGAAATCCTTGAGGAACACCATTGTTTCTTTATTATTAAGGTAAAAAGTGAGGAAGTAATACATGTACATGTTTTCAGTCTGTTATGTAACGTTCTATAAGTACCATTGCGCGCCTATGAACAGCTGCTGCGTGTTGAATAAAAGTGCGGAGTACATAATTTATTGAGTCAACCGCTTCTGATACTTATATCAAAACTTATCCTGCGTAGAAACTAGCATCAATGGTGCTTTTCATTTTATCTGTTAAGAAGTAGCTGCAGTCCATCGAAAAAACTTGACCTAAAGGCGAATATTTTGGTGAAAAATATTAGACTTTGAAAGGTATCGTGTAGTGAGAGGAAATGGCACGTAACTGGCACAAAAAAGCGTGATCACAAAACACAAGCGCTGCGAATAATTGTGTTGTTTGATCATTCTTTTTTCGTCCTGTTCTCGCACTGTTTCCTCTCAGTATAATGTAAAAGTGGCCCTTCAAGACACCCTTCTGCAATTTATCGGCAACACAATTTTTAAAGCACTTTTCAGTGACCTGGGTAAAAAAGGGAGAATAACGATAGGACAATAATTTGATATGTAAGCGCGGTCTCACTCTTTAGACACCGCAGTAATCTTTGATCTTTGTAGCCGACTAAGAAATATTCCACTGGAGAAAATTCAGTTTGTGATACAGTCTAATGAGCGTGCGATGCAATAGGTAAGTTAACTTAAAAATGCTCATTTCGTCTAGATGTGCGCCTGTATCTTTTAACGATTTAAGACATCCATTATGCCGTCTGGGTCAGTTAGAAATAAACACATCAATTGTTAGCCATGTTGAAGTCATATTCGGTTCTTTTGTTTTCCTCGAAGTTGTAACCTCAGAAGGACTGATTGAAAGCTTTGGCAATACCTTGAGGTTCGTAATTCAGAAAAAGTTTGATGAATGACGCTTTCTTGGGGGTTGATCTCCACAAGATTGGTTGAGGAAGGAATTTATTATTTTTATAGTCCCTTTGCATTTGAGCCAGCCTCTATCTTCATTCACATTAAGATTTTGGGGCCTCCCTGAGTAGCTTGCTCAGCAGACCGCTGTAAACTTCATAGCGAATTTTTAGCCAAATGTTGAAAGGGCGCCTTGTAATTTTGCGCTAAAGCTTATTTTTTTGCGTAAGCTAATCAGAAGTTCATTTGTTAACCAGGCAGAAAACACAGTGGTATTCATGCTGCAGTCATCTAGCAAATTCGTATTTATGGTACTCTGAGAGAGAACAATTAAAATTAACGAGCACGAATCACGATTCATTTCAAAAAGCAGATCCGAACAATGAAGACAAGTGATAAGGGCAACCGACATTTTTCAGATTGACATCCTGCAAGTAAATCCACGCTTCTGCACTATTTGGCACCGAAAATATGTCCTGCTATCGTTTGTAACGCACAGTATGTTCCACTGTTCAAGAGAACATTCGAATGCACACCATCAATATTCTTGGTCCTCTAAGAGCAAGTGGATTAAGAAACAATCTTTATGCAAGTCAATAATCTGTCAAGAGGAGTCGGTCTTTTGCATATCTTATTCTTATGCATATCTTATGCATATCTTATCCATTATTCCAAGATAGTGAAATATAAACATGATGCTCACGCAGGCATTTCCTTTAACAGTATACCTGTATGTACATGTGGGGATACTGAAACAGCACCACTGCCATGGCCTTGTAGTGGACGGTGACCGTACTTGGAAGCACAAGGGGAAAATGCCCATAAGTTACCATCTCCGTGTGAAAACCATGTTTCAGGCATGCACAAAAGAAAAAAAATCTTGTGATCTTGAAAAGCTCTAAAGTTGGAAGTCACAATGCTTTTTTAATCGTCGTGCATTGAAGTGAATTAAAGATTGTCATGAATTTGTCAAAAAATGCCTGAGGTTGTTGAATCGGAAACTGAGACGACAATGTCTGATGCAATCGAGCAATAAGCTAGTTCCTCGGTTTCTTATTATATATTGGTAAACAATAAATTACCCTCAGGCCTGACAAAGAACACTCGACTGCCGCATGTTCATGTGACAATTGTTAGGGTATTTTTAGTCCAAAGAAATTGACAGCCTTTGTCGCTTTTCAGTAACAGACTCTTTGTGAAGAAAACTTTCTTTTAACGGTTAGGTGATCAATAATGTAAATAGGAGCATGATCATGACTTCGAAAGCCGAAGTATTCAAAATTCATGCGAGCCTTTCGGGACTTGGCAATGAAGTCCTGTTTCTTCTTTCTAAATGAGAAATGGCAATCATGTTCTTAGTGGCCTATCCAAACCACGTTGCTACGTGGTGGTTAACATAGATGTTATTGACGGAAATCGGACAGCATAATTTATCACCAGCAGTTTTTACTGGCGCAAGGCAGCTGCCACCCTGTGTGTAAGCTGTGCCCTTGATTTCCATATTGTTTATTTTTGAGCAATTTTCTAGTTATGAGAAGCGTTTCGTCAAAGATTCATCTTCGGTTTTTAGTGCTTCATTGTTTGCAATCAAATTTGATGTTCAGACTCAATTGAAACTCACGCTCTAGCTTCTTCAACCAACGAGTCACGAATGTCGGCACTGCTCACTAGGACTTCCAATTTACGTACTCTATCAGCAATGTTAACTTTTAGCAATAAAGTTTGCGAGTGATACCATGCGGGCTTTTTGGTATCTCATATTCAGTAAGTTTCCTTGTAGCGCACGTAAAAGACGGGAAGTAACGACTGCACATAAAGATAGACAGAGTGCTCTGTATGTATATATCTGCCTTGATTTCTTCCTGTCTTTTACGTGCGCTACAACGAAACTGTCTTAGCGTAAGTTCATTGCAAATGTCATCACAACATCAGCGACAACCTCGTCAGGTGGATTCTTGAGCAAAGCCTGCAGCTGATAAACTCTTTTCGCAATGTCATCGGATGACGCGGTGTGAAGCACGAACAATGGCAATATACGTAGACTAGCAGCAGAGGCAGTCACTAAATAAATGGTAAACTGTACTATTCGATGACCTATAGCGGTACTAACGTGCAAAAGCTTGAAGAGGGTTTTCTTGAAGTTCGTCGCTTGCAGCCGTGACCATCACTGTTGAATCTATGTAAAGTTTTACGTAAAAAAACTTTATGCAATGATACAATAAAAACAACTCTCCCTTTTCTTTTTTTGTAGAACAATATACCATGTAGGTCCAGGCCAAAATACCTGATATTGTGTAAAAAAGGTGCTAATACTTTGAGTGAAATCCTTTTTCTTTAATTTACCAACTTATTTCTTACCTGTAAAAACACTGATGCAAGAAGTGGGCTGTTTTGTTCGATGAGGAGGTTATCGTTTTCTCTGCAATATGCCGGAGACGTTCCAACACGCTCTTCTTCACAACTGGGAAGCGGTGTTTTTTTTAGGACGTTCTTGAACGGTCTTTGAAAACATGTGCCTGTTGGTGTATAGGGCATCAAATTTCTCCCAGTAGCAAATGAGACCACTCGATCTGGTTATGTTACTGGGCCTACACAGTATATGCCGACTTCCCCACACGTTTGGTTGGACCATACTTCTTTCATTCCATTCGTTCATTCGTTAAATCACAAAAGGTTGAACAAGATGTCCCGAAATGGCTTCATCAAGTAGAAATTCCTCTACAGATCAAGAAATTTCAAAAGTCGTTGAAATTTGATGCGTGTTCACTTTTTCTTTTTGTTGCTGTATGGGTGTTTTTTAGTATATCTTTGTGAATGATGTACGTACATAAGTAACGAAAAAAACAACCAGCGTAGCTCATTAGTACAATACTGGAGTGCCACAGAGAGCTCATTGGTTTGAATCACATACGGCCCTCGTTATTTTCGATTGAGTTAGCTTTGTAGCATAGCGCTAGCAGTGGCCAGCCGGCTGGAGAAAAAGATGACGAACGCTAGTGGCTCGTGGTGCGAGGCGCCTAGAATGTTGGTGCGCCTCTTGCAGGCTGGACGCCACGGCCGCTGTTCTTCTTCGGCAGCTGGCTTCCTGTACGTCTTGTCTGCTCATTTTACCTGCGACGACGGCCCGCCTACGTCAGACACCGCCATGTCGCTTTAGCTTTTTTGTATTGCTTGCAATATTGGTTGCAGAGACCGGCAGCAGTGGTAGCAGCCATGCGGGCAAAGACGACCCTTGTTGTGATTGATATGTGGGGTTTAACGTCCCAAAACCACCATATGATTATGAGAGACGCCGTAGTGGAGGGCTCCGATAATTTTTACCACCTGGGGTTCTTTAACGTGCACCGAAATCTGAGCACACGGGCCTACAACATTTCCGCCTCCATCGAAAACGCAGCCGCCGCAGCCGGGATTTGAACCCGCGATATGCGGGTCAGCAGCCGAGTACCTTAGCCACTAGACCACCACGGCGGGGCGACCCTTGTTGTGATCCCTTACAGCTGTCGCTGTGAAAGTCTCTGGAAAAAGCTGGTTTCTCAGTTTTCTTTGTGCTGTACCTTCTGTGCAGGTCTGTTTTTTTTTAGTATTGTGTTCTGTAGTCGTGTGAAGCTTATGTGGGAAGAACATCAAGTTATCATTAAAAAGGCTTGGATCCCACTTATAATTCGCGTCCAGTATCAATGATTGAGGGAGGTATTTTAGCTTTAAAGAATTTCACCGTGTTTGATTTTTAGTCCCGCAAGAGCTTCTTTTGGTGAGTATGGAGCTTTAGAGTGCAGTTAAATGCAGGCAATACATTTTTATATCGTGTTTTTCGCGCAATGTAGCAGAATCCTCTATAATACTTAGCAAATTACCACAAGCACATTTTTTAATTTGGCTGCAGTTATGTTGAGGAGCTAAAAATACCCGAAAGTCGTTACTTTTGCGTATATACTGGTACTTCACTGCTAGGATGTGAGAATACAGAGAAATGACATGGTTCTTTTTTTACTTATTGCAGGCAGCCAGTCGCCAATGAGCGGATCATCTGGTGAGTGCATGGGAATTACGGCAATTATTTGCTTATGGCGGTATTAGTATACACAATATTATTATAAACGGTTTTCATTTTAGCTGCTCCAGAGTAAGTACATATTCCGCAAATATTATTTTTCTTCGTAGTTCAGCAATTCCATTTCATTTGCGACATCACTTTTATATACCATAGCTTATCGTAGGCCGAACACGCTTTCAAAGCAAAAACAGCAAGTGGAACAATGCAGCCGGATACGAAGAAAAGTGTGGCGCGCCACTTGTACCACGTTCTAAGCAGCATGCCGAGTACAATATTGAAAAGCGACACCAACATTAGGTACGACGCAAACTATTGGCACGTAAGTATTTGAGTGGTGCCCTCGGACGCGTGGCGTCATCACTGGGAAGTTTTTACAGCAATTTCTATTGAATATTTACGTCCTATGCCCCCGCAATCAACAGGCGTAGATGTCAGGAGCACGTTCAGTAAGGAGCACGTTCGTCAGGAGCACGTCAAGCTTTAACATAAATTGAAACACCCCGTTCCTCTAGAAATATCATCACGAAATATTTCTGACACCTTTATTGCATGGGTGCACTTCTTCAGTCAGTGGAGCGATAAACAAATGAAATAAGATGGGTCTGGTTTGAAAACACCGCCCAACTTAGCTGACCATCCTTGAAGTGATGCCTCGTTCCATCGTAACAAATGACACGCAGCGCGCTGAGGGCTGAGTTGACTTTTTCGTACTGTTGGCTCGTTCATAAGCGGGTGTTGCCAGAGCTCGCGAAGATCCCGAGTTTCGCGAAACGCGGGCGAAACTCAACCGATCCTGCGGAGCGCCCCTGATGATAAAACTTACAAGTGCGTACCTTATAGTTATTTATGGAACTAATATGGTCCTTAGAAATAACGCTGCAATTGTGATGATAAATATATGAAAGCCGGCGCGTTTGGCAGCGTGTCAGTCACCGCCGACACCCTGTTCGCCGCTATCAGCGTATTCGTAGTGTGTGCATTCCTTGCTTGCAGATGAACTTTCTGTTTCCCGGTCACAAGTTTGGGTAACCTATGAGGTTTTAATTTTGGTCTGTTTGGTTTCGGTTCCATGATCACTGCCGCAGGTGGCGCCAGTGTTGTTTATGTATATAAGCATGCGTAAGTTGGAATAAAGGGGCTTTTGTTCCAATGGGCACCCAAGTTGTCTTGTCGTTCATTAAGCGGTGGCACACGCCTCCACTACATTGGCGACGAAGATGTTCGTTTAGGCGGGGGTCTGATTTTTGTCATTTTCGCTGACTGTTTCCCGCACCATGAGTGTTTCCGGACTGGCACCACCGCCCCCGTTCCTGCCCATGCCTGGCCCTCCTCCTGTTGCCTGGCCGCAATAAATGCAATAAATCCA
This sequence comes from Rhipicephalus microplus, assembly GCF_043290135.1. NCBI lineage: Eukaryota > Metazoa > Arthropoda > Arachnida > Ixodida > Ixodidae > Rhipicephalus > Rhipicephalus microplus. Next base: position 133,421,955 of record NC_134707.1, read on the forward strand.
CATCTTCGAGAATTTTCTGCTCGCATCTGGTGTTTCGGTCTGTGCGCCGGACCATCGCAAGGCTCTCCTAATCCACAGCCTCGGCGTAGAAGGTCAGCGCATATTTCACACACTATCGCTTCAGTCTTCAGCCAGCACAAAGTCCGGTGAGCCAACTACTTATACGGATTCGGGAGATGTCAAGTACACTTCTCAGACACAGCATGAAGCGTCGTCGTACGATACCACTGTCGCAGCGCTGTATGCGCAATTCACGACAACAACAAATGTTGTGGTCGAACGGCACCGCTTCGGTAGGCGCATGCAGCAAGTCGGTGAAGCAATCAATGAGTACATTACCGCGTTACGTGAGCTTTCTGCTACGTGCTCTTTTCCTTTTCAGGAAGATTCTTTGCGTGACTAGTTCGTTGCGGGCGTATTATCTCGTATTTTGCGCGAGTGGTTGCTGCTTGAAGGGTCTTCTCTTTCATTCGCTCGAGCTGCACTAATAGCCGCACAGTTTGAGCAGGCAAGCATTGATTGCAAAGAATTTGCTACTGCAGATGTCCAGAGCATAAGTGCTCGCGAAAACACTCCTCCGCCCGCAACTTCTGCCAGCGACCCTTTGAAGCAGTCGTGCAGCCAACAGGGCTAGTGTTACCGCTGTGGTTCACCTCGGCACAACACGTCTTCATTCCGCTGCCCCGCCAAAAACAAGCAGTGTCATAGTTGCGGTATTATGGGTCCTTTTCGCTCAGTCTGCAACAGAAACGACGCTCCTGTTCGTGAACTAGACGACGAAAGTTCGATAACTGAAGAAGTACTGACCATTCTTGCTGGTACGACATCCACTCGTGTCGCAATCTACGTATCGGTAGCAGTTGGGGAAACGAAGTTCGTTTTCCTCGTGAATTCAGGGTCATCAGTATTGATTTTTCTGCATGACCTATTCAGGCAGCATTTTGCAGGTCGGTCGCTTTCAGCTGCCTGATTTAGACTACTGAACTATTCGAAGAAACCCATTCCAGTGTGCGGTTGCTTCTTTGCTGATGTTACGTCCAATAACTGCACAACAAAGCTTCTTTTTTATGTCGTTGAACAAGGCACCTCGTTTTTGGGTATTGATGTAATTAGGAAGCTCAATATGCAGATTGATGGGTCGTCACTACAGTGCCTTGAAACGACAGCGGTGCGTACTAGCGCTCGAACGGAGCACACCGCAGTCATGACAGAGGCAGAGGAGTCCATTCACCTTCCATCAGAATTAGTCGAAGAGTTTGGTGCTATTTTCGCCCCGCCGCGGTGGTCTAGTGGCTAAGGTACTCGGCTGCTGACCCGCAGGGCGCGGGTTCGAATCCCGGCTGCGGCGGCTGCATTTCCGATGGAGGCGGAAATGTTGTAGGCCCGTGTACTCAGATTTGGGTGCACGTTAAAGAACCCCAGGTGGTCTAAATTTCCGGAGCCCTCCACTACGGCGTCTCTCATAATCATATAGTGGTTTTGGGACGTTAAACCCCACATATCAATCAATCATTGGTGCTATTTTCGATCCAAGACTTGGCATCGCAGAGGGTTTTGTTCATCCCGTCAAAACACGGTCGACAGTTCAGCCAGTTGCTTCAAAACTCGGGCGCCTTCCGCTCTCACTGCAGCCACGAGTCTCGGAAGAACTGCGTCACTTGGAAAAAATGGGCGTGATAGAGCGAATAGAGGCATCCGAGCGGGTGTCCCCCATTGTTGTGGTTGAAAAGAAAGATGGAGGTATCCGCCTTTGCGTAGATCTTCGACAGGTAAACAAACCGTCGTAGCAGATAGCTTTCCCCTCCCTCATACAGAAGAGCTATTGCATAGTCTAGAGGGGGCAACCCACTTTTCCAAGCTTGACCTTGCATCAGCGTACCATCAGGTCATGCTTCACCCCGAGAGCTACGATTTAACGGCTTTTATAACACACGACGGCCTCTTTTGCTTTAAGCGCGTGTGTTTTGGGCTCGCGTCGGCACCATCTGCTTGTCAGAGTATGATGTTAAAAATTCTGCAGGGCTGCGGTGGCGTCCTGTTCTATATCGATGACACCATTTTGTTTGGGAAGGGCAGAGAGGAGCACATGGCGAATCTCACCGCAGTGCTGAGGTGCATAAAAGAGGCAGGACTCAAATTGAACATGAAATGCGTCATCAATACGCCGGAGCTTGCGTTCTTGGGCCACAGGGTCACCGCAAACAGTATTGTGTCGTGGAAGGAAAGGTTGCTTTCATCCGAGACACTCGAGCGCCTACGGATCCAGCCAGCCTTCGATCATTTCTGGGACTGGTCAAATATCATTCTAGGTTTATTCCCCATTTTGCTGACATGGTTGAACCAATTCGTGTCCTGCTAAAAAAGAGGCAGCGATTCATTTGGTCTGACGACATAGACGCTAGTTTCAGAAAAACCAAAGACGCACTTGCATCTAGCTCTATACTGAGATTGTTCGATGAATCTCTTCCAGTCTTATTGTCGACGGGCGCATCAGAGTGTGGAGTTGGAGCGGTCCTACAGCAGGTGGACCGGCATAAACTGCACCCTGTCGCTTTCGCGTCTCGAGTCCTTTCGCCAGCTGAGAGGAAATATTTGGTAGGAGAACGGGAAGCGTTGGCTTGTGTTTGGGCGTGCGAGCGGTGGCACGTGTACTTGTGGGGACGCCCCTTCACGTTGCTCACTGATCATAAAGCCTTGGTGGCATTCCTTTCAACCCAAGGAACAGGAAGGCGCCCCTTGCGGGTAGCGCGATGGACAGAGCGCCTACTACGGTACAACTATACCGTCGAGTACCGCAAGGGTTCGCAAAAACATGTGGCGAACGCACTCTCACGCCTGCCCGCGTCGTCTTTCCAGGAAGAAGAAATGCTGTTTGACGAGGTTGTATCAGTTCTCGAAATTCCTTCCTGCATTACCAGAGAACAGTTTGAGCAATCCCGATTGCAAGATAGCGCACTGCAACAAAGAAAAATCTATTTGCAATTGTCGTGGCCTGCACACAAATTGTTATTGGCCGAGCTTCAGCCATTCTTCTAAGTACGTGACGAACTTTCTGTGGTAGACATTCTTATCGTGCGTGGCGAACGGCTTGTGGTTCCCACGTCACTCACGCAGCAGGTAATCGCTGAACCACATTAGTCACATCCCGGAGTGGTGCGAACGAAAGTGCGGCTCCGAGAAAAGTATTGGTGGCCGGGCATGGACCGCTAAGTCGAGCTAGCTGTCCAGATGTGTAGCATATGCCAGGAAGCAGACAAGTGCGTCAAGGCGCGAGCTACACCCTTGCAACCGGTTCCCTTTGCAGAGCAGTCGTGGCTCAAACTTGGCATGTATCATGTAGGCCTATTTGAAAGGGCGCCCTATGATTGCAGATAGGCAATCACGCTTGTAGATTATTATTCCAAATGGCCCAAAGTGCATTTCTGTAGCGAGACGACAACCAGAACAGTAATACGCTTCTTAGTTTCTGTGTTCGCACGCTAAGGCTACCTAGAAAAGGTTATTTGCGATAACGGTCCACAGTTTACATCTCGGGATTTGGACGTATTTCTTCAAGATCGCGGCATCCAGGTCGAACATTCGTCCGTATACTATCCCCAAGCAAACGGCCAAGTAAAGCGTTTTAACAGAATATTAAAAAGCTTCATTCAAGTGGCGGTTCTTGAGCAGCGACCCTTGCGCCAGGCGGCAACAGAGTACCTGGGTGTTCACTGATGCACACTGCATGCTTACAGCAAGGGCTCCAGCTATTCTGCTGCACGGGCGGCTGCCAAGAGCTCGGTTGGATGTCGTCGGGCATCCGTCGGTAACCTTCTTTGATCACCCTAACTCGGAACTTCGGCACTTACGTGAGCGGGTAAAGCAGAAGCAACAGAGCAGCAAACGATACACGGACGCTCGGAGGGCTGCAAGAGAAACCAGAGTGGACGTTGGGGACTTCGTTAGAGTGAAGAAACCCACTACTAGATTTAAAAGCGACCTAGAATTCAGCCACCCAATAGAAGTGATCAGCAGGAAGGGGCCATCTTCTTTTCGCCTGGCTGACGGCGAAACGTGGAATGCATCCAAGTTCTCAAAGGTGCGACTAGCCTCTGCCGCCCTTTATACGTGGGGAGGAAACGGTGCAGTTAGGCGAGGAGGATCTCTGCCTAAATGCGGGGGCCCCACCCCAGAGATAACTACCAGGACTTCAGCTGCTGCTCTTTCGGCTGCGCAGGCACCCACGTCTCCTGCGTACGCTGCGCAGGAGCCCACGTCTTCTTCGGCTGCGCAGGCACACGGGTCCCCTGCCGCGACGCAGTCAGCCAAGTCTCCAGGAGCAGTCACACAACAACGGAGGGTGCAACCACCAAGAAAGAGACTACCACCAGAGCGTTATGGCTACAACGTAAAGCAAGAGAAGTTGTGCTAAAGTGAATGAAACGGACGTATCCAGTGCGGTTTATTCCTTTTGTAAATTGTGTGATTTTGTAGTACTAAATAGATACATTGATTGTACGGGTTGTATTTTGTCTAGTGTTTTTTTGCATATGTTCTAACACACTAAACTACTAAATCACTAATCCATAAGCTGTTTTTAAAAAAGGGAATGTGTTTTATAGTGGTCTGTTTGGTTTCGGTTCCACGATAACTGCCGCAGGTGGCGCCAGTGTTGTTTATGTATATAAGCATGCGCAAGTTGGAATAAAGGGGCTTTTGTTCCAAAGGGCACTCAAGTTGTCTAGTCGTTCATTAACCAGCGGCGCACGCCGCCACTACAAAGAGTTACGTATTTCACAGTATTGCTGCAGTCTTCTGTGCCATAACGGCCACATGACAATATAAAGACGTTTGCCTAAAAGCTAAACAACTTTAAGTGCATTCACCCTCTCTGCACCACATTTTATGGATTGTGAAATTACGCGGGTCTTAACCAAGTTATAAATGAATCCCACCTTTCTAATTTCAGAGATTCATTGACACCACTGTACTGCTTCTCGATCACAGTTTGCTGCGCCGTCTTTATGTTCATCGGCGTTGCAGCCATCGTGCTCATCAATGACAAAAGTAAGAATTATTCTTCTTTCTTATTCTGACACACGAGTTAAGCGCGTTGCCTCAATTTCCACAATGGCCCTGCCGAAGAAAATAAGAGCTCAGTGCCAGGATTTTTTTCTTGAAAGTTTGACTTTGATGCTGAGAGCTAAATAAAACATTACCTTCTATTGACAGCGAATTGCTTCACCCAACTACTCGTTTATACTACACAATTTGATCAAAAGTTGTGTGCGCGTGTACTGGCTAAGATCTGTACATAAACTATAACTGAAACTTGAAAGAATAGAGCTATGTTATTGAGCAAAAAAAATGTGAAATGTTGAACATTTGCCTTGCCAAGTAGGCCAAAGTAGTTGAATAATTTCACATTTTACAGGCATCGAACAGAAACTATTCGGCTCCATTTCTGAGTTGCTGAAAGCTATCACTAGTATTGGCAAGTAATGCTAATTCCCTAATTAAGATACCTACTTTTCTACGTCGAAATACGATCTAATAGCTAATTGTGACCAACCTACCTTTGGAGACACTATTTGTTTTCGCGCACATTTGATGGCAAAAGAACGCGTCTTCGCAACCGTGCTCATTAGCTGAGGAGACTTCAGCGGCTTGGGTTTTCGTGTGATCCTAATGCGGACGTTGCTTGACGTAACAACAAGAAAACAACACATAAATGTCGACAAAAGGGAACGAAGTGAAAAACAATAAGAAAACTTACATAAATATGGATACAAAAAGACAGACTTACTAGAAAAGAGATAAAGAAACACATAGTTAATGGAAAAGAGAACCAAGGCGAAACACACAAGGCTGATCATTTTTGCACATCGTTGGAGCTTGATACGACTATAGTGCCAAGCTGATTTTCTTTTGTAATTTGTCGTATTGTTTCAAGTTCTCTTTGAAGTTGTTTATTTTAGGCGAATGTAGAATTCTGTGAATGAAGACGATGAATAATTGTGCCTAAAGCTCTTGCAATGCGTTCAAGTGTTCAACAACTCACACATTAGGCTATTCGCATTGTGTCACGCCGGACCGTTGCTCGTTTTTTTGCCGTTACAAAAAAAGACACCTGTTCTGCGCGGAACGCCCAGCAAAGTCACAGCGAATGCTTAAAAAGAGTCTTTGTAGAGCCACCTTCAAGAACCTCTTGGGGCTTCTACTGTAAAAACACTTCCATGGTACTGACTACGCCTTAAATGATAATTTTTCTGTTGTGGGGAAACGTGCGCTGCGCGATTATTCGCAATTCTTCGGAAAGTGTGGTACCTGCTACACACTTGTAAAAAGTTGTGGGCACTTGGTTGACTTTGTGTATTAAGACGATGAAGAGTTATTCCCGAGGTTTTTGTAAAAGCTTCCAACAATCAACGAAACAATTGTTATGCAATTCGCATTGTGTGACACCTGCTTGCTACTTTACTGCTCCAAACCGCTTCGTTACAACTGTTAACCTTGTTGCTTCCCCCAACATCAGGCCTACATATGGCCAGTTTGTGAGGAAGAGAGAAAAAGAGAGTGAATCTTTAGGGGCAGATCGAATAATGAAATTTCAGAGCTTATAGGTTCAGGCCTCATGTCCAGGGCGTCACTAGCCTTAGCTGTCCCCTGAACTTCATCCAGGAGCACAAGCTGCACTCCAGGCTAGAGCTGGCGAGTCATGCCTCCCACTGCTTCATGCCGGATTTTTTAAGGTGTGCCGAAAAAATTGCGTAAGTCACTGCGCTTACAATGGCACCCCCACCAGATGTGGTAGATAGTCAGCCTACCGCCACTCTAAGGACACAAGGCTGGGTAAAGCGTTGGATATATCACATGTAATTACAGCCTACATAGCGTCAGTTAGCAAGGAAGCATAATGAGTCGGCGTAATACAGTGATAGGGTGATGGACTGGCACGCAGAAGGCCTGTGGTCGAAAATTGTTGTTGCAGTATATCAACGCAAAAATTTTAGTCTATCTGTCTGCCTGTCTGTCGATTCAGCCAATTGGTGAAAATTTACGCCCTTGCTCAACGCTCAGCATGTTGATCTGGGGGCTGCGTTCATACATTTAAACGTTCAATCAAAAACAAATATTACGCTTATGGGCATGGCATCAATACATAATGATTAGGTATAGTGTTTTTTATCGAAAATTTTATCGATACGTAATTCTAGATATCGTGGGTACAATGCAGGATGTCCCGAACTTCTCGTCCAGCCGAGTTAGCTCCGAGCTCGCTTGCGGTGGCCGTGGCATGAAGACAGTGTGGAGCGCGTGATGGCAGAGCTGATAAAAATAGCTACACGAATGCGCGTGGCGTTAGAAACGCATGTGCGACATTTCCGGTGGTTATCAAAGACACACCGGGAACGAGCAGGTCAGCGCAGTGCAGCGACGTCAGTGTGATTGCCATGCTGTATTTTTGCCAACTCAACACGTGCCTCCCACAGGCTTGTTCGTGGGCGTATGTATTCTTTCCCACAGGTTCTTTCGTTCCACGTGCAGCATGGAAATTTCCATTTTCGAAGGCAGCAAGACTGCACACGCAGCACTTGCGTGCTGCTCGTTTCGCTTCTATCAAGTATTGCGGATAAATGTAAGCAAAGGCGGTCACCAGGGATGCTCGCATCTTGTCGGAAACGCGGCTGTGACGGAATATGTCGTGATGCGAGACCTTGGGAGGTTTAGAATAACGTTCGCAAGTGTTGCAGGCGTGGCTTTAGTTGCGTGTGCTATATTAGTTTTATAATAACTTTTGCTCCCCGTAGGCAAAAGTGTAGGGTTTTTCGCCCCGACCGCAAACCCAAATGTACGAAAGCTACACACAGCACTTCGCGAGCCTCTCGGGCCGCAATCACCGCACGCTACTCGGATTTTCTTCGGGCGGGCCGCGAACGCGAACGGCAGCTCGCGTTACGACGCATGCGCAGTGGCAGTGAACGCATCGCAAGGGCTTTTATTGTGCCATTCTAAACTTTCCTTATAGCAGCCATAGGGTGACATAACCTTTACTTCTGCGTGCGTGTGCGCATAGACTGCGCGATAAAGCTGGTTGATGAGCCATGCGCTCGCAGGCGTTGTGGCGTAAGCACTGCTCCTCACCAAAAGCAAAGGTGGTGGGTGGACTTTGTATTCGCTGCGAGCGTCTGTCAGTCAAACTGATAGACGCGTGAACTCGGATACAAATTCGTTGATTCTGAAAAGACCCGAGTTCAACTCTTGACTGTGATGGTGCCGGTGTCACAAGCGCTTTTTAGGGGCGAAGCTCCTTATAGCGGCACCCGTTCATCCCTCGTGGCCGTTGTACTATATAACAAGTATAACATTATCACTTACATGGTGGTGCCGGTGAGAGATTTCTTCTGTGCGTAGTTGAACATTAAAAAATAGTACTCAATGTACATGCCAATGGCTGCTAATGTGGAACGAGAGAAAGGAACATGCGGCATATAGTCAAAGCGCACGCTGCGATTTCCATCAGCAGCCATTGGCATGTAAATTGAGCACTATCTGACAAGAAAGGGTTGCTACGTTATACTCGCTGGGTGTAGCCTTCTTCGTTTTAGAAAGGTTTAGCGAGCGTTGAGCCGCAGTGCCATGAATACAATGAGCTAGTATATACCATGATTGAACTCAAGGGGGTGAAAGGTGAGAAGTAAATACAAAGCGCAAGCCGTAAGAAAGTAAAGACCGAATTCTCTTGTCTCTCATTTCCCATGAGGAGCCATTGGCATGTACATTGAGCACTATCTGACAGGAAAATGTTGCTACGTAATAGTCGCAGGGCGTAACCTCCTTGGTTTTAGAAAGCTTAAGCGAGCGTTGGGCCGCAGTGCCGTGAATACAGTGAACTAGTATATACAATGAACTCGAGGTGGTGAAAGGTGGGAAGTAGACCCGAAGCGCAAGCCGTAAGGAAGTGTGCGTGTGCCAACTCTCGTTTAGTTTTTGGAATGTCCGATGAATGGGGGTGCTTCTATATGGGGAATATATGATGAAAAGATGCGAGATGGTGATACTTGGAGGGTTGAATAGATGGGCTAACGAACACACAGGCAGATGCATGGATGGACGCATGGACGGACGCAGGGGTGGATGCATAAATGAACGCAGAGACGGACGCACGAGCAGACGCACGCACGGACAGGCGGATGAACGCATGGACGGTCACACAGACGGACGCATGGACGGACGGAAGCAAGAACGAATGGACGGACAAATGCTTCGCCCCACTCTCCATCATTTACTCCGTGGATATGCTGCCAATTTTCATCTCCCCCTGTCAGTGCCCGTGCTTCCCCTGAAACGTCGACTGCGTGTCGCAGCGTTTGAGCGCGACGCGGATGGCGTGTCACTGGCACGTCAGTGCGCTTTCCTTGCAGTACGCTTGGGAGGGTTCCCGTGCTCTTGTGGGACGCAGACAGCATTTTCATGGACGAGCACTGCATAAGAGAGCTAAGCTGATGGTTGTCTCTTTGCGCCACCAGTCCCCAGTCAAGACAGAATACACTTCTTCCCTCAGTGAAACGACAGACAAATGAAAGAAGATGCCTCTGGTTTGAAAACACTACACGCTTTAGTCGACCGTCCTTGACGCGATGACTGTTTCCATTGTAGCCAATGGAACGCAGCGCGCTGAGGGGTGGATTTGACTTTTTCGTACTGTTGGGGCGTTCATAAGGGGGTGTCGCCAGAGCTCGGCAAAATCCCGAGTTTCGCGAACTCAGGGGAAACTCGGTCGATCCTGCATAGCGCCGCATATAATGTTTCTAACGCTGCGCTGACAATTCGACCCTATGAAAGAAGAAGGGGATGTTTCGTCCTCTGTGCTAAAATGACATGGTTCTGCCTCCTTCCAGTGCTTCTGCGTTCCAGCCAACGTAGTTCTACACAACATAGTTCTACACACCACAGTGCCAGAAAGAACTCAGGCACATCGATGGTTCAGCCGCCATATAGTGACAGGTACCACACAAATACTATTCTCGCCTAGTGTTCCTGCTTCCAGGCTTCAAAAGCACTTGTTGCTTCGTAGACTTTTTTTTAAATGCGAAGCATTTCTTAGTGAACTTCGGCAACTTCGAGCTTATCTATCTATCTATCTATCTATCTATCTATCTATCTATCTATCTATCTATCTATCTATCTATCTATCTATCTGTCTGTCTGTCTATCTGTCTGTCTGTCTCTATCTATCTATCTATCTATCTATCTATCTATCTATCTATCTATATAGCCACCTACGACTTTCAGCTCTCCTGGCCGTTTCAAGAATTGTATTGGCACCAAACTTAGCACAGCATAACGTGACTATATGAAAAGAATATTTGACAAGCCATACCATGAAAATCATGATATGTTTGTCATGCATGTCATGGTTTACATTTCATTGTCCTGCCGCTACTGTGGTGGACTCGTTCACATGGCATGTTGCAAAACTGGTATGGTATGGCATGCTTGCATGGAAAACACAAGCGACCGACCCAAGCTGAAAATCATGACGTGCGTGTCATGTAACAACATGCCTTGATGCCACGCTCATGATGCGCTGGCGATTGTTTCGCTAGTTTCACTTATACCAAATTTGTTTTGTGGGACAGGAATGAATGATGAAGGTATGATACTGGTAGAAACATGAGAAACATGAGATGCGTGTCATGTAACAACATGACTACATGCTACGCTCATTATGCGCTCGCGGCCGTTTCGCTAGCTTCACATGTACAAACTCGGTATTACGTGACGCGAACGGATGACGAAGGTACGTGACTGGTGCAAACACGATAATCATGAGATGCCGGTCATGTGGGAACACGACTACGTGCCGCAGTCAAGGCGCCAATACATTTCGGCGTGTCGTGGTGCACATGCTCGCCTGCGTTTATTTCGTCGCGTCACGCCGGCGTTACCCCGCTAGGCGCCGGTCCTGCTATGTACTCACAGGTGCGCGCCGCGCTGCGTTGCTTCGACGCATGCGTGTTTCAGCGGGTCAAGCGTCCCTTAGTCACAAAAAGAGGGAGACGCATTGTCGTCTGGGTAACTCATCGGCATGATATGTAGCATGTCGCATTTCGCGCCGGTTGCCACCGGGCCGCGCCTAGCATCTGACTATAGAGTGCTCGCGTTTTGCTAACGTAGCGTCGCTTTGCCCAGTGTGCGCGCGCGACAGCGCATCATTGGAAAAATTAGTCTCTTCATGATGCACTCGCGGCCGTTTTGCTAGCTCCACATACACCGAATTCGATGTTAAGTAACATAAATGGATGGCGAAATATATGACTCGTGCAAACAAGATAATCCTGGCACGTGCGGCATGTAAGAACAGAACAACGTACCACGCTCATAGAGCGCTCGGGGCCATTTCGCTCGCTCCACATACACTGAGTTTGCTATCGCGTGACGTGAACAGAGGACGAAGGAAAACGACACATCCAAAAATGATAATCATGACATGGAAGACCTGTACGGCATCATTTACCTCCATCTCGTAATGTTGTGCTGATTTTAAGGTGACATATCAAGATTTCTCATTCGTGCTTCGCATATAATCGATTCCCACTGTACGTGTTATCTGGAATTCTTTTGATTTTACTTGATGCCACGCTCATGATGCGCTGGCGATTGTTTCGCTAGTTTCACTTATACCAAATTTGTTTTGTGGGACAGGAATGAATGATGAAGGTATGATACTGGTAGAAACATGAGAAACATGAGATGCGTGTCATGTAACAACATGACTACATGCTACGCTCATTATGCGCTCGCGGCCGTTTCGCTAGCTTCACATGTACAAACTCGGTATTACGTGACGCGAACGGATGACGAAGGTATGTGACTGGTGCAAACACGATAATCATGAGATGCGGGTCATGTGGGAACACGACTACGTGCCGCAGTCAAGGCGCCAATACATTTCGGCGTGTCGTGGTGCACATGCTCGCCTGCGTTTATTTCGTCGCGTCACGCCGCCGTTACCCCGCTAGGCGCCGGTCCTGCTATGTACTCACAGGTGCGCGCCGCGCTGCGTTGCTTCGACGCATGCGTGTTTCAGCGGGTCAAGCGTCCCTTAGTCACAAAAAGAGGGAGACGCATTGTCGTCTGGGTAACTCATCGGCATGATATGTAGCATGTCGCATTTCGCGCCGGTTGCCACCGGGCCGCGCCTGGCATCTGACTATAGAGTGCTCGCGTTTTGCTAACGTAGCGACGCTTTGCCCAGTGTGCGCGCGCGACAGCGCATCATTGGAAAAATTAGTCTCTTCATGATGCACTCGCGGCCGTTTTGCTAGCTCCACATACACCGAATTCGATGTTAAGTAACATAAATGGATGGCGAAATATATGACTCGTGCAAACAAGATAATCCTGGCACGTGCGGCATGTAAGAACAGAACAACGTACCACGCCCATAGAGCGCTCGGGGCCATTTCGCTCGCTCCACATACACTGAGTTTGCTATCGCGTGACGTGAACAGAGGACGAAGGAAAACGACACATCCAAAAATGATAATCATGACATGGAAGACCTGTACGGCATCATTTACCTCCATCTCGTAATGTTGTGCTGATTTTAAGGTGACATATCAAGATTTCTCATTCGTGCTTCGCATATAATCGATTCCCACTGTACGTGTTATCTGGAATTCTTTTGATTTTACTTCGAAAAATAAAAGAACAGACCGTAGTTAACGCCGTGACTTGATTTGAATAGGAGAGCTTAAAAGATTATTATACTGAGGTAAAGGAGCTGCACATTTGCTGGTTGTCGCCTCCTGACACTGTGTCGCAAAGCCACGCGAAGAGAAATTCAGCGAAAAGTTTGAAGATTAGGCAAATTTGTGTACTATCCGCGATTCCACTTCTCACTGAAGCCCAATGCGTTGGAAGTCTTAGCGCCAGAGTTCCTTCTGGTAGATACTCTGTGCGACACCAACAATCTTTTCCCATCATTACGGCCAAATGACGTTCATATGTCATGCGGCGCCTCTCGCATATCCAGACAGAATGCTATCATATTTCAGACGACATTTTCAGCGAAGCGTACAGACAAGCGGTCAACTTTTTTCACTTGGTATTTTTTATTTTGTGTGATAGTTGTTACGGATACCAGCGGCGGCATCGGGTAACTACGAGGCCAGAATCGGCCCTTGTTTTCATCTCACGACATATTACGCTGTAAAACACTTTATTACTCGTGTTTATATGATTAGGTACCGGCATGAAGCCTGCCTGTGGATAGTTTTCTATTCATTTGAAGCAGCGGCGAAACTCAGTTTCAGAATAATTGGCTGCCAGCTAAATATCCTGACTTCTGCTCTATGCCACCTTCTGTATTATTCAAGTCGTTAGTTTTTAAAGACGATAGTCTTTCTTGGGGACCTTCGACGCAAAAATTTTGGTCTGTTTGTCTGTCTGTCTGTACATTTGTCTAATTGTCCACACTTACGGTACTAGGTACTCCAAATGGCACTAGCCGATGCCCCGAACGGCCAACCCCATCCGCAGCGCTCACCAATGTTGTTCAAGGTTTAGCTAGCATACTTGTATGACTGTCAAATAAAAAAGCGATTATTGCGCATATCTGAAGCACGATATAACAACACGGATATATTTCGTGTGAGCGTCTTTTACTATAAAAGGCATACAAAAATAATTCTAAGGATCGTAGCTTTTATCACGCTGCGCTGACCATGCAACGCTTGCACTAAAAGGCGAGTGTTTACAATGCTTTGCTAAGACGACACGGTGGTGGCATCTACCCATCGCCTTGAGTTCTACGCCTTACCACCTATGAGACGGGCGCAGGCCCATCTCAGAGCCGCGCGCTTCGTTGTCCAAGAAAACTGCCAGATGGCGTCATGTCTCCTGTGTGACGAGACTTGATGCGCTCACTCGCCTCTGCTGCACGCTTGAGGCACTCTGAAGGCTGGTGCACACCGGCGACTAGCAGCAGTCGTACGACTATTCGTGACTGGTAACCAAAAAGCGACTGATGTTCACACCGGCAGAGGGTGCATGCTAGCGACCGCAAGTCGCAAAACCGGAAAGTCATGTCTGGATCTCGTTATCAGCGAGAAATCTGGAGACCGACGCCGGTCAGCTGATCGCATCCAACTCAGTGAGCGCAGCAAACCGAGCGTACCACATTTATTGTTTTCGTCCATTCTTGCACAGCGTTCCCAACAGCGTCAAGGAGTTCGATTCAGGCGAAGAACAAGAGATTGTCATGGTGCTGGTGCGCTGTGCCACGGTGTCAGCGCTGGCAGGACAGATGCCTCTAAAGAAAAATTGGCCCCGTATCTGCATTTGTTCTGCAAATGTCGTCGTACGACGATAGTCTTGCCTGTGGAGAGAGTGAACAAAACATTTATTTGATGTTCTGTTCAAGAAAATGGGCGAATGGTATTGTCGAGGCTTGTGTTAGAGTGCCTCGAGCGTGCAGCGGAGGCGAACGGGCGCATCAAGTCACGTCACACGTGAGACATGAGCGCCATCTGGCCGTCTTTTTGCAAAACAAAGCGCGTGGCTCGAGACGGGTGGGCGTGCCCGCCTCAGAGGCGATAAGGAGTAGAACGCAAGGCGATGGGTAGGTCTCACCACCGTCTCGTTTCAGCAAAGCGTTGGAAACACTCGCCTTTCCGTGCAAGCGTTGGATGGTAAGCGCAGCGTGATAAGCGTTACGGTCCTTAGTATTACTTATGTATGCCTTTTCTAGTAAAAGACGAACATGCAGAATATATACGTGTTGTTTTTGTGCCTAAGAATTGCGCAATAATTGCTCTCTAATTAACAATCGCACACGTATGAACGCTGATTCTTAAGCAACATTGGTGGTCGCTGAGGATGGGGTTGTACGTACTCGGAAACGCCCTTGACTTTATCAAGGCTTGCCACAGCCTCCAATGCAGCACAAACGCGTAACAACTTTTGGTGTGTCTGTGGATGTTGTGTTCTGTCGCATTGTTCTGTTGGAATGTAATTGATGTTCACTGTCTGTGAGAATAAATCTCTCTAAACCCACAAACGCGTCTCGAACATGGTGTCTTAGGCGCTGTTGCGACGCACGCCTCCGACGACTTTACGAACGGTGCCACGAATCTCACCGCTGCAACCACTGTTTCGAAAGAGGGCGACGCCAACACGGTCCCGAAGGCGCCACTGCTTCGAACTCCGCAGGGAAGGTCACCAGCCGTTTGGTAGCGTAGGTTTCTCAGCTCGCGACTGCTTCTGCGCAGAGCTGATAGACGAGCGGACGAGACGACGGTGACTTAAACAAGGTTTCTGTACAGCATATATACAGAGGCGTTACAAATTCGGCACTGGGGCCGACAGAGACTCGAAGAGCCGAGCTCTCCTCGCTAACACATAGGTCTGCTCTCAAATAGGACTGCTGCGACACACAAGTCGGCTCTCCAACAGGTCTCCCGCTCGCGACGCGCCGCAGGGCTTCTTTTATATGCACCGGGTCCAACCCAAATGTCCAACCAGAAGCGCCGCTGGTCGCGAGGTCAGACTCCTCCAATGGGGGTCGCCGCTGGGTCGCGTCATTCTTTCTCATCGAATCTGGAGAGGCTGCGCTGCATGTGGCTGCGCCCAAGGACGAGTGACGTCAACAGGCATTGCGTCAGACCCCCAGACAGGAAGACGCCGGTTGTTTACAAGACGGGCTCGCTTGCTGAAATGACTCACTGCACGTGCACGCCAGAAAGGCGCCGTCCACCTGTTGATGCCGTTGAGTTGTTCGCGTCAGGCAGGCTGGCCTTGACACAGATTGCCTTTTTCAGAGGCACGGACGTTCGCTGTCGACTCGCAGGCATAACAGCACCCCCGCCGCCAGACAATGCGCCGAAAAGACGAGCTGCTTCCACGAGGCTCGTATGTCAGGCGCGCTCGTTCGCCAGGTCCCTCCAGGTTCGTCTCCAGGGCCATGGGGAGAATGCAGCTCCAGACTCTGTTCAGGGAACACATCCCATTCTTGACGACAGATCATAGCTCCACTGGCTGGTCGCCACAACTTGCCGGCCAGCTTCGCTCGTCTCTGACGATCCTTGGTCTCAGCACTTGTCGATAGTTCTGCAACTTGTCAAGAACGGATCGACAACAGACAACACACGACACAAGCAAGTGCCCTCGGTCACCCGACAGAACACCAGACAAAGTATAGTACAACATATACCTAGCTAAGTGTCTATCGGAAATGCGTTCCCTCTACATCAAGAGGCACATGTGGGACACAAGACTCTTAAATTGAGAACTCAATTTTTTTCACGTACAACAACGTAACGAATTAGAATAGAACATAAAGTTGGCTCCTTGAGCTCACTCTGGACGAGAGAGCTCAGCCCAGGTCTTGATGAGGTCAAAATTTTGCCCCGAATCACCAGCGAGAAACCGAAAGGTAGACTAGGTACTAGTTAGAACGCACTGCTCAATGCACCAGCATTAGCGTATAGCTTTCTTTTTTTAGCGAACGTCAAAGTTGCGCTGTCAGAGTATCACGCTCCATCTCAGTAACCGGCCACTTTTAGGCGACGATACCTATGCGGAACCAAGAGCGGCTCACACTTGCGACGTTGCACAGGGGAACAACGATACGGCTTGCTACGGATTGACTTCTCACCGCTTAGCTCGATATCATGTTCGATCACCCTCGTGTTTCCGGGGCGGTTCGAAAACACGTCTCCAAACTCGGAAACAACCCTTTTCAATTCCTCCTTCTGGACTTCACTTAACCTAAGCTCTAGGTTCAACTGCTCCAAGATTACCTCGTATTCCCTTTCGATTACATCACTATTGATCAAAATTTCTGCTGCTTCTTCCTCTGAAGCATTCAACAGCTGATTTACGACCGCTTGACGTTGAACGTATGGTTTCATCAAGTTGTAAATTTTGTCCGGCCGCCTTCCTAGTATCACTTCAGGATTTCTATCGCAAAGCTTCGATATTACTTTGGCGGGCCCTTTCCAATGAACCTCAAGCTTGTTCCTTTTGGACGGCTGCCGCAGCATTACCTGACTTCCTACTTCAAAAGCGCGCTTCTTCACCGATTTCTCGTAGTGCTCCTTCGACAGCACTTGTGCCGTGTTTTTGTGGCTTTCCACTAGCGCTTTAATCGAGGGGTCCTCGCGCTGCTCTCGAATGGGCGTCTCTCGATCATCCCTCGACAGCTCGCTCCAACTTTCCGCTACAGGCGAGAGCGTTGCAAACCTCTCGCTCTGACTCAATGGCACCATGTCGTCTCTCCCTACGCATACCGCGCCGGTCGCTTCAGCGACGGGCCGCTCGCGTGACTACTCACATGACTCACGCGGAAAATTTCCTTTATGGGGTTCCGTCGACCCGCCGACAAGGTCACTTGAGAGTTCACCGCATTGAACAAGATCAAGCTTCTGCGAAAGCTTCCGCGCTTGCGATCGCGTGAGGGCCATGTACTCTAAGTTGGGGAAGAACGATTTACCCTGCACTTTGAGAAGCTGCTCTGAGTTGTTGGAGAAAAGATAAGGAAAACGATCGTTTAGCGCGGCAGACATAGCCGCTTTGGTGCGAAGCTTACCGAACGGGCCATCAATGACAACCGTGGCGATTGGTAAGCAAACACTCTGCTCCTCGGCGACTTGCCTGATCCACACGCATTCTCCTGTAAAGTCATTCGGAGACACCTATGAAGGATGGACAACATCCATGGTTGCCGCTGAGTCTTTAAGTGCTCGGCACGTTTTCCCATTCACCCTAATTTCTTGGAGATACGGCTCCAACAACCGCATGTTTTTTTTTTTGATTCTCGGATTGTTGCGAAGACAAACTTTTCCTGACAGTTTATCGCGATGTGTCCTTCCTTTTTGCAGTTGTAGCAGATTAGCGGCTTCCGTTTGTTTTACGATTCTAGGATAGTTGCAAACTTTTGCTGACAGTTTATCGCGATGTGCCCTTCCTTTTTGAAGTTGTAGCAGATTAGTGGCTTCCGTGATTCAAACGCCCATGTGGTAGAAACCTCACTCAATTTATCCGCTTCCGTTTGCCCTTCCCCTACAGTGTCATTCGTAAGAGACGCGTCCTTCTTGAAATTACGGTGCGGAACGGGTTTCCGTTGGTCAGGTTTTCGTGAAAAGCCCTCTTTCCTTTCATCTTTTTCAACGCGCACTGCCCTGCTATGCAACTTTCGGCGAGTATAATGCTCCTCAGCTAACTCTGCTGCCTTGTTTAGCTGTACTTCACCAAGTCTGTCCTGCAGCCAAAGTTTGACATTCTCCTCGATGAAGCGGTAGAATTGCTCCAATGCAACGCATTCCACCACTTTATCGCGGTCGTCATAAACACGTTCGTCCTTGAGCCATTCAATTAAATCGGCTTTAAGACGAAACGCGAAGTCAAGGTGTGACTCATTCCCTTTTTTAGCATACCGGAACCTTTTCCTGAAAGCCTCGGGTGACAACTTATAACGTCTTAAGAGCACTTCCTTAACCTCGTCACAGCTCTCAAATGCTTCCCTCGACAAGCAAGTTATCGCGTCGGACACTTCGCCGGAAAGAAGAGCTAACAAGTTCTGCACCCAAAGAGACCGCTCCAAAGCGTTTTGCTCACAGACGTGTTCAAACTTGACGAGATACTTCGCCATGTCCTCGCCTACTACGAACGGTGGCAGTTGGTCCCGAATTATAAAACCGCTGACCTGAATCGTCGGAGAAGCTACGCTAGGCGCCTGCGAACACTGTAGGATTGCCAATTCTATTCGTTTCAACTCGAGGCGCTCCTGTCTCTCGGCCTCCTCGCGGCGTACTCGCCTTTCAGCTTCTTCACTAACTTCTCGCCTTCCAGCTTCTTCACGTTCGCGAGCTTCGCGCCTTTCAGCTTCTTCACGTTCGCGAGCTTCGCGCCTTTCAGCTTCTTCACGTTCGCGAACTTCTCGCCTTTCGGCTTGTTCACGAGCTTCTCGCCTTTTAGCCTCTTCGCGGCGTGCTTTGATATCCACCCAGGCCTCATCGACTTCCTCAGCCGACACTCTCTCATCCTTCATGATCTCAAGGATCGCTTGCTTTTGTTTCGCACGGCCCAAAGTAATGCCGAGTTGCTCACGAATTTCGATGAGTTCCTTCACTTTAAGGTTCTCCATCGTTCACACTAGCCTCTTGCTGTTTGCCCCTGTTAAGCATCTACTTGCCGTACCCACTATAAGTCAACTAGCAAGACGCGCAAGCGATTTTTCACACTCCCGTGTTCACCCCCTCCGCATTAACTTTGGTTTCAAAGCACTTCGACTTGGCTTGAAACAATCAAAGCTCACTTCAAATGCTTCACACAGCCCTTCTCTAAACTACTATAACCTGAGCTAGAGTAGTCTGGTGAACTGAGGGGAAAACATCAGGCACTCACCGCATCGATGTCACTGACGCCGGCCGATGCCGCAGCTGCTAACCACTGTTGCGACGCGCGCCTCCGACGACTTTACGAAGGGCGCCATGAATCTCACCGCTGCAACCACTGTTTCAAAAGACGGCGACGCCAACATGGTCCCGAAGGCGCCACTGCTTCGAGGAGGAGGTAACTCCGCAGGGAAAGTCACCAGACATTTGGTAGCGTAGGTTTCTCAGCTCGCGACTGCTTCTGCGCAGAGCTGATAGACGAGCGGACGAGACGACGGTGAGTTAAACAAGGTTTATGTACAGCATATATACAGAGGCGTTACAAATTCGGCACTGGGGCCGACAGAGACTCGAAGAGCCGAGCTCTCCTCGCTAACACATAGATCTGCTCTCAGATAGGACTGCTGCGACACACAAGTCGGCTCTCCAACAGGTCTCCCGCTCGCGACGCGCCACAGGGCTTCTTTTATATGCACCGGGTTTAACTCAAATGTCCAACCAGAAGCGCCGCTGGTCGCGAGGTCAGACTCCTCCAATGGGGGTCGCCGCTGGGTCGCGTCATTCTTTCTCATCGAATCCTGAGAGGCTGCGCTGAGGTGGCTGCGCCCAAGGATGAGTGACGTTTACAGGCATTGCGTCAGACCCCCAGACAGGAAGACGCCGGTTGTTTACGCGACGGGCTCGCTTGCTGAAATGACTCACTGCACGTGCACGCCAGAAAGGCGCCGTCCACCTGTTGACACCGTTGTGTTGTTCACGTCAGGCGAGCTGGCCTTGACACAGATTGCCTTTTTCAGAGGCACGGACGTTCGCTGTCGACTCGCAGGCATAACAGCGCTTGGCAAGGCATGAAGCACAAACGCGTTCCAAACTCGCTGCATTGAAGACGGTGAAACGTAAAGTTCAAGACAAAAAAAATGGCAGCATATCCACGGAGTGAATGATGTAGAGTGGGGCGAAGCATCCGTACGTCCGTTCGTTCTTGCTTCTGTCCGTCTATGCGTCCGTCTCTTTGACCGTCCGTGCGTCCAACCACCCATCAGTGTGTGCGTCTGTTCGTGCGTCCGCACGTCCATCTGTTTGTCCGTCCCAGCGTTCGTCCATGCATCAACCCCTGCGTCCATCCATGCGTCAATTCGTCCGTACAGCCATCCATGCGTCCATCCATGCATCTGTCGGTGTGTCCGTTCGTCCAGCTATTCAACACTCCAAGTACCACCATCTCGCATCTTTTCATTATACGTTCCCCATATAGAAGCACCGCCATCCAGTGGACACTCCAAGGACTGAACGATAGATGCACACGCACATTTTCTTACAGCTTGTGCTTTGTGTCTACTTCCCACCTCTAACCACCTCGAATTCATGGTATATACTAGTTCACTGTATACATGGCACTGCGGCCCAACGCTCGCTAAACCTTTCTAAAACCAAGAAGGTTACGCCCAGCGACTATTACGTAGCAACCCTGCTTCGTCAGATAGTGCTCAATGTACATGCCAATGGCTGCGAATAGGGAATGAGAGACAGGATAATTCGGCTTTTAGTTAACGCGCGCACTGAGAATTTTTCATTGTTCAACAACGCACAGAAGAAATCTCCAACCGGCACCACCTTGCAGGTCAAAACGTAAGACTGGTTACACACTACGACTACGACTACGGCTGGTACGAGAGACGAACGGGTGCCGCTTTAAAGAGCTTCGGCTTTAAAGATGTTTCTGAATACTGGAAAAGGATAGTGCACAATTTATTATCTCTTTAGCTAGACGGTGTTCAGCTTCATGCCAATGCCGCCACGTAAGTTCAACATTTTGCTTGAGCTGCTGCGCCCCGTCGTCTCCAAGCCAAGTATTCCGTGGTGGCCATGCTGACACAGACTCAGAGGAACGCACGCGTTTGTGTCTGGCGGCAGAAATACAGCGCAATGAAAAACAAAACAAAAAACACAAAAGCACATTGAGCATCGCTGCTTAGTTCCAGCAGCTTTGCGAGTGTATTTATCGCTTGTCTGATAAATTGGCCAGGAAGCGACTAGCGAAAGCAGTCGCCTTGCGACTGTTCGCGACTGTTTGCTACCGGTCTGCAAATGGTGGCGCGACCGCTGCTAGTCACCAGTGTGCACCAGCCTTAACACATCGCCGAGAGAATACCAGTCACCGATTTTCTTGCGCTGAACATCAAATAAATGTTTTGTTCACTCTCTCCACACGTAAGACTATCGTCTTTTGACGACATTTGCAGATCAACATGCAGATGGTGGGCCATTTTTCTTTTACTTCATGCCACAATGGTCACGAAAACCGTCGGCAGGTACGGAAAACTGTGGAGCCTAAAACAGCCCTTGCTAATATCTGATAATAGCGTTTGCTTTAAAAGGTTGCCATGCGTGTTGCTCTACTTAGCACCCCCCCCCCCCCAGAGAGCACAAAAATCGCCAATACGTTCGTCATCGTCAAGCAAGTTTTTTATCGCACAGCCTTTCACCCCTTCTCTGCTCTTACATTGTCTAGCTGTTTATTATGTCGGCGTGTTCTGCTGTAGAATTCTCACCACTTTTTCTTGTTGCATGGGTCTGCTACGCCATGTTTAGTGTGTCGCTTTTTTCACATAGTCCTGCAGTAGTGCTCCCTCAATACGCCGAAACAAGCAGCGTTGTTCAGTAAATAATAAGCGGCCTCCGTTTCTGTACTTGTGTCGTGGTTAAGGAAAAGGATGATATAGGCTTACACCGCCAAGGGTGCATCCACAAAGACCAAGTTCAGAGGAAGCATATGACGGACAAAAAAGTCAGCCTCATCTCAACAAATTTCCAGCATTACTAGGAAATGCAGTAGAGGTGAAGCATCAGCATTAGATGCGAAAGGCCCATTGTTTGAATTCCGGTGCCAGACAATTTCTGATAAGATTAGAGAAACAAGCGTGCGTGATGAAGAATTGCATAAAAATGTCTAGGGTGGCACCTCACCGGCGATAACATCCAGCTATGCACTGCTTCATTCAAGCGGAATCGGCCAGTCTCTCACGTGTATGCACCAATTACTGATATTCTTAGTTATTTCTAGTCTCAGGACATAACGTTTAGAATGTTACAAACTAGTTAAATAAAAAAATTATCAGCCTTAGACCAATTATTCCCTGAGGGTGCCATCTCGGGCCCTTTTCCGTGCAAGTGTCACGCAGGGCTTTTGTATACCCTCGTCGGTAGTTAAACATGGAGCTTCCACGTGGTGTTCTCTTATGATTTCCCTTCAGACCAGATAACTTTTCTCCAAACCATGGTGCAAAAAAATCATACTTACGCAAATTTTGCTGCTTGATTGAAGTTTTTGATAACGCTTCCCTGCCCCTTTTTCTTTGTTTTATATAATTCTTTTTTCTGTGCAGGCTTTACATTTTGTTGATCAGCAGGTGTCTTTTTCTGTTCAGATGTTCGTAATTGTTATTCTTATATTACACTGTGTTTCATATTGGTGATCAGTTTCAGTACTCATTCATGTTCTATTTATAGTAAGAAAGCACCACCTTCTTCTGCCATGGTTACAAAATTGGCATCAGTGCTCTATGTATGGTTACCTTTCAGGAGGGTACTGCAAGTTGAATTTTTTTAGGGGCGAAGCTCCTTATAACGGCACCCGTTCGTCCCCCGTAGTATGTAACAAGTATAACATTTTGACCTCCAAGAAGGTGCCGGTGAGAGACTTCTTCTGTGCGTTGTTGAACAATAAAAATAGTGCTCAATGTACATGTCGATGGCTGGTGATGGGGAATGAGGGACAGGAGCATTCGGCTTTTAGGTAATGCGCAGGCTGCGATGACCATTAGCACCCATTGGCATGTACATTGAGCACTATCGGACAAGAAAGGGTTGCTACGTTATACTTGCTGGGTGTAACCTCCTTAGTTTTAGAAAGGTTTAGCGAGCGTTGAGCCGCAGTGCCATGAATACAATGAGCTTGTATATACCATGAATGAACTCGAGGTGGTTAAAAATGGGAAGTAGATACGAAGCGCAAGCCGTAAGAAAGTGAAAGCCGAATTCTCCGCCTCTCATTTTCCATTAGCAGTCATTGGCATGTACATTGAGCACTATCTGACTGAAAAAGTTTGCTACGTCATACTCGCTGGGCGTCACCCCCTTGGTTTTCAAAAGGTTTAGCGAGCGTTCGGCCACAGTGCCATGAATACAGTGAACTAATATATACCATGAACTCGAGGTGGTTAAAGGTGTGAAGTGGACCCGCAGCGCAAGCCGTAAGAAAGTGTGCGTGTGCCACCTCTCGTTTAGTCCTTGGAATGTCCGCTGGATGGCGGTGCTTCTATATGGGGAATATATGATGAAAAGATGCGAGATGGTGGTACTTGGAGTGTTGAATAAATGGACGAACGGACACATAGACAGATGCATGGATGGACGCATGAACGGACGCAGGGGCGGCTGCATGGACGAATGCAGGGACGGACGCACGAACAGACTCACGCACGGACGGGCTGATGGACGCATGGACGGTCACACTGACGGACGCATGGATGGACGGAAGCAAGAACGAATGGACGGGCGAATTCTTCGCCCCACTCTCCATCATTCACTCCGTGGATATGCTGCCATTTTTTTTACCTAATTCCAAATAAGTCAATTATACTTTCCTTGACTCACTTTTTGTCATTCGTTTTCACTTATTTCTTGTCATCGCTCTTACTCTCAAGGAAAATGGAATGCTTATTCGTTTTACTGCGAAAACGTTTACGGGAACATAGAAACAGTGCAGCAGTTGTCCACCCCGCATGCGTCATCGAAGGTTTTCGTAGCCACAAAAACCAGAAGTCGGATTTTAAGAAATCACCGCCTAAGCTCTCTGTACAGCTGCTTAAAGAGCAAAAGCTAAAACGTGCGGCCTTGGTGTTTAGCAGTGGGTTCAACCTGACGTGGCACTGCAGCCTTTCACAACCATTGGTTAGGTGCTTGTGCTTTCATACAACGTTAGGCACACGTCTGGCCTGGGTTAACCACCGATCTTTTTTCTTATGCTGCACATTGTCCCTCGCATGATAATGGTCGTGGAGGAGTTTATTGAGCGATAAAACGCGTTTGCAATACGTTAATCACGGTGGTTGTTTTTAAAACACAGGTCGTCAGACGTCGCAGCCGAAGCATATGCGTCGCAAGACAAACTCCTGCCGAAAACGTGCTCCTGCAATCATCACATTGACGCTGCAACGCCGCGTTGTTGCAAGTGTTTAATATCGTGAGATAATTCGGCAGCGTCGCTTGCAGGATCAGCCCGCTACCGGCACTTGCATTCCCGCTCGCGATTTAGCATGGCTTGGAAGGCTGACGGATCATCGCTACGCAGTTGCTGCAGGCGTTAGGCCTTCCGGGACTGAGTTTGTGCGTGGTATGCACCATCGGCACGGCGTATTCGGGTTCTCTCTCGTTTCTGCTGGCGACGCTCTTCTGGAGTTGTCCGTGCCATACAATGTGGAAGGTTTCAGGAGAAACTGTGGCGCGCGTTTTCGGCGCCACGGCTGAGGCGGGATGGACTACGTCACTCACAATACGCAGGCAAAGGCGCTCATGCTAGGATACGGAGTTGTGAATGACGAATCTGATGACACAGCCAATGGACACCACTCATGACGCCACTTGCCGGCAGCTTTATGTTTCTCCTAGCCATATAAAGATTTCTCTGTAAACATTCGGTAAGCTATCCAGAAATGGGATTCAAGCCTCCACCAACTGCGTGGCAGCTACTTTTTCTACAGCAGATTCACGCCGGTGCTTGAAGCATCCTCACAAAAAGACCTTTTATATGCTTTTTATCGGTAAAGTCGTCAAAATAACATAAATAATATAACGTGGTGAAAAAGTGATGAAAACAAGAGCTCACACAGTTTCAATTGTAGAATCAGAGCCATGTGAAGTGCTCCAAACTCATCACAAAACACTGCACCATCATTCCCCGTCGTCATGAGCCAGAGCTTAACAAGTTACACATAATGCTCAACAGATATATACCGGGCACCTCAGTTCTCAGAACACCAAATAATGGAGAATATTTGAAAAGCGCAAAAGGCAAATGCTAAACACTTCACAAGACTGGCGCTTAAACTTGCAAGAATGAATGCAGGTGATAAATGCCCGATTCATGGCCTATCCTATCCTATCCTGTCCTATTCTATCCTTGGCTTGTGCCAAAACATAGATGGTTAACCAGCCATCTTTTGAATGCCGTTTCTTTGAAACAAAAAGCATTCTTTACCCGTGCATCAAGCTCGTAGATATAAAACATCATCTCACATAGATAACATGGGCCAACCTTAAAAGATTAAGTTTGGAAGCAAATAATCGTGCATTGATACGCGTTTAAAGAAAAGCCACTTCATTGTCTATCAATGCCAAAGATGGGCGGCTGATATACTTCTCACCTGCTCTTTTTATTAGGTAAGTCTCGAGGATATCCCGTTCTGTTCACGATCTAACTTTTTTTTGTTTTGGAAAAGTGGTGATCAAATGTCTTCGTGAAACACTTTTATTGTGCTGTCTAGCCGTTTCCTGGGATCTGGCAGGTACTTGTGATTTGGTAGTCACTTGGAAGAATATCGCAAACAATGCGCCTGTACGCCTCTACTTCAGAAAATCACATTTCTAAAGAAAGAGATAAAAAAAACATAGCCGAGACCTACCTGAAGCAAGCAGGTGATAAGTGTCTTAGCTGCATATTTTGATGATTGATTGATTGATTTGTGGGGTTTAACGTCCCAAAACCACCATTTGATTATGAAAGACGCCGTAGTGGAGGACTCCGGAAATTTCGACCGCCTGGGGTTCTTTAACGTGCACCCAAATCTAAGTACACGGGCCTACAACATTTCCGCCTCCATCGGAAATGCAGCCGCCGCAGCCGGGAATCGAACCCGCGACCTGCGGGTCAGCATCCGAGTACCTTTAGCTGCATATTTTGGGAATGAAAAGGAATATAAAGCGACTTTTGTTTGAATGCATTAGATGTGCGATGATTTGTTTCCTGATTTTACGTTCTAATACCCAGGAAATCAATTGTCAGGGAGGGGGGGGGGATGATGTGAGCATATGTACATTCTTGAGGCATTGGCATATCTTGTTTTTTGTTTTTTTTTAATTTCAAATGAACGCCACTTCTGAGTTAAAGTAACAGGTGTTTTCTCTCTGTCTTGTGTTTGTCCTCTGAAGATAAACCAAATCACCGCAACCAAAGTATTAATACCAAATGAGGACGTGTTTATGCTTCTCCGCTTCTCAAGAGTTATCAATGATGCAGAGGGTTCATTGAAGGGCTTGCTTGCAGGTTTTGCTCTTTACTCTGTTGCATGATCTGCGCAGGCCTGACATTTTTGTCTTTAATATATGGAGGCTGCTCTGTTAATTGGTGGTTGATGTCCCGCAACCTTCAATGAGCTTTGGAGTGATCGTTGCCTTGACTAAAAGCCAGTGCTCCTTTCTTTTATCCTGTTTCGGTTCCTCTTACGTTTCGCTACTGTTTCAATTTCATATTTCGAATAAGGATTATGCCTTACCATATTTTCTATTCACATCGTGTCTACATGTCAATTTTTCGTCTGCAATCTTCATCTTGTTGCACTGCGACTGATGAGGCAGTAACGAGAAAGATACTTCAGGATGTGTGGTGCATTGCACCTGTCCTGTAGAGTTGTGTCGTCTTTGCTTTGTCATCCAGAGCACAACAAGCAAGCGTAAGATATCATCAACAGGCCCAATTCATGACTCTGGTGTATCTCTACTTCGCAGTGAACTCTCCAAGAAAAATGTTGAACCTCCATAATAACTGTGGAGTTCTTATGATTACGAAACTCAATGCTTTGCTCCTTTGTTTTCGAACGTGCCCTGTTTAGTGAAGATACTCCTAGAAGTCAGTAGTGTATATACTAAGGCAAGACCGAAATTTAGGCTAGTTGGTGATACATTATGGGCAGAAACAGCGCACGAACTCACGGGACGAAAAGAAGAGACACAAACAAGCGCTGACTCTCAACTGAAGAATTTATTGAAATTTATAAGTTATCTGAACACATAAGATAAAAACGCACAGATTATGCGTAGAGGGCTGGCGAAGGATCGTGTCGACGTCGTTAACAATTTTGTAATACCAGTAACTGCGCAGGCGCTGCATATTTTATTCAAACAAACATGCTACTGATTACAGTTTCTTCTTTTTTATGTAAAGATATTGATATTTGACTGACACAAGACTCCCCTTCTTTTTTGATGAAGAAAGCTTCCACTAGTTCTGTTGTGATCTCATCGCTATATTTCAAGAGCACTGTCGTTTCATTGAAGAAGGGCCGGCATCCACAAGTGTGGCAGTGTGAAGGTAAATTCGTGTACGTGCTCGTCTTGAAGGTTCCGGAGTGTTCTTTTAATCGTACATAGAGACAACGCCCTGTTTGCCCAGTATAAAGCCTTCCGCATATTAAGGAAATTCTGTGCACCACCCCTAGTGCACAGAGGAGTGAGGCGTCCCTGTGTTTAACACCGCATTTATATTCGCTAGAGCTCTTTTTATCATGCTTTTTGTTCACCATAGGGCACAATTTTTCTAGTTTGGTTTCCGCAGAGAATAGAACCTGCACATCGTATCGCGATGCCACATTTTTTAGTCCGTGGACTAATATATGCTTGTAGGGCATGGTGGCACATTTCTTTGACCTCTCTTGTTTTTTAACACTTCTTTTACCCTTCTTGACCTGACGTATCAGACCTTCGCAAACAGAAGAAATAATGGACGTCGGGAAGCCGGCTACCTGAAGGCGACACACCGGTTCGGGGAAGCTTTGTTCCGCCTGTTGACAACACGACTTCAGGATCGCAGCCCCGAGGCTAGACGTAGCAATGCCCTTCTTCACTAAGTTTGAGTGACCGAACTTGTAATTAAGCAAAGGTACAGAACAGCAACTGGAGGCACTCAAGCTCAGCCCTAAGTTCTATGTGGAACCGAGGCTCAGCTCCGTTGAAAAGGTAGTCCTAGCAAGGACTGTTTCTAAGCATGTTACGGATGGTGAGAGGACAAAGTGTGTGTCTGAATGTGCAGATGTCATTATGCGCAGTCAAAAAGAAACACAAAAGAAAAGCATGCGGTTACTACCTCTTGCGGAGTCCTTGAAAGAAAAAAGTTGAAGTTGACAACCGTGGATAAAAAAGGGTTTTTCGTGCTGTTGACTCTGAAAAAAGCTTCAGTTGCTTTGATGAAAAACTTCCGGATAGTGAAAGATGAGCCGAAAAAAAGTTAAGGACAGGGCAAAAAGCCTCTTGCAGGAAATGAACATAGAAAGCTTGTCTAGAAGTGTAGCGAGGGCTCAGGGGTTACAACTTGAACTTTTCTTTTTGATAAAGACGCATAATCCGGAGCAGCCTTTTCGCACCATCGTTTCCGAAAAAGGCACACGCCAATCGATCGTTTCAACTTTTCTGCAAAAGCAACTGGAAAAACTAAATGTGAAGGATTCATTTATTATAAGGAACTCGCAAATAATCGTTAAAGAATTGCGTTGTGCTAAGTTTGACAGATGCACGGCATTCAGTGTAGACAAGTGGGTCTATAATATTCCCTTCCACAGCAGGAGCTAATAAAATGTGTGAAAGAATGCATTATGGAGGACAACAATGAGCAAAATTTTCGATACGAATGCGGTTTGAAAGTGCAACCCTTTCTAGAGTGATTATAGTTCGATTTGCAATCAACCTTCATCCATTTTGGAAAGGAAAAACATGGGTTCAAAAAGCGGGGGTCTGTATTGAGTCCAAGGTGGCCCCAGTTCTCAGCGACATCTTTCTCGGGAAAGTTTATTCCAGACTAGAAAAGAAGTTGGAGGGGAAGGTGGTTCGTGTCGCCCGTTACGTGGATGATTACTTATTAGCAGTGCCCAAAATTGAGGAGCGCAAGAGTGTTGAAAAGGTTTTGCAGATCTTTCAAGAAACAGGAATGGGGCTGAAATTCACCAGCGAAATGCCTTCACAGCACGCCTTACAGTTCCTAGACATAAAGATGACTTTTGTCAATGACCACCCTTGTTGGGCGTATAACCCAAGATCTGTGAAACCTTTGCCTAATTACAAGTCCGGTCATTCAAAATTAGTGAAGAAGGCCATCGCTACGTCTAGCCTCGGGGCTGCGATCCTGAAGTCATGTTGTCAACAAGCGGAACAAAGCTTCCCCGAACCGGTGTGTCGCCTTCAGGTAGCCGGCTTCCCGACGTCCGTTATTTCTTCTGTTTGCGAAGGTCTGATACGTCAGATCAAGAAGGGTGAAAGAAGTGTTAAAAAACAAGAGAGGTCAAAGAAATGTGCCACCATGCCATACAAGCATAGATTAGCCCTTGGACTAAAAAATGTGGCATCGCGATACTATGTACAGGTTCTATTCTCTGCAAAAACCAAACTAGTAAAATGGTGCCCCATGGTGAAGAAAAAGCATGATAAAAAGAGCTCTAGCCAATATAAATGCGGTGTTAAACACAGGGACGCCTCACTACTCTGTGCACTAGGGGTGGTGTACAGAATTCCCTTAACATGCGGAAGGGTTTATATTGGGCAAACAGGACGTTGTCTTTATGTACGATTAAAAAAAGACACTCCGGAACCTTCAAGACGAGCACGTACGCGAATTTACCTTCGCACTGCCACACGTGTGGATGCAGGCTATTGTTCTATGAAACGACAGTGCTCTTCAAACATAGCGATGAGCTAACGTGGTTGCTTGGGCGAGTTGGTATGACATGATTCACTGAAAAAACAGCGCCAATAACAAGGGACAAGAGAAAAGAAGGAGACAAACAGCGGCACTGCCGCTGTCTGTCTCCTTCCTTTCTCTTGTGCCTTGTTATTGGCGCTGTTTTTTCAGTGAATCATAGCGATGAGACACAAGAGAACTAGTGGAAGCTTTCTTCATCAAAAAAGAAGGGGTCTTGTGTCAGTCAGACATCAATATTGTGACGGGGCAAGGTCTTGGCCTACAGGACAGCGTCCACCGAGAATCGGCAGCAGAACAAAATGTCTAAGTTGCCTCTCGAGCAAGCGCCTAACGCACAGGCGTCTTCTTCATCTTCGCTAAGTGCCACGCTTGCTCCTGTCGATGATGCACCGTAACATCACTCCCCTGCGGCGGAAGCGCCGTCACGGCGCTTAGTACGGCGGCGACGAACGAGGAGGGTGATACGGTTTCAGTCTGGAAACGTGTACAACGTCTGTCTGGAGTGAGGTGGTCGAAAAGGCATTGTTTCGGGGTGATATCTCGTAGCTCACGTCACTAAGTTGTCGTAACACTTTGTAGGGGCCATGGTAGTGTGATAGTAGCTTCTCTGATAAGCCGACTTGGCGGTTTGGTGTCCAGAGAAGTACTAGAGACCCCGGCGAGAAGTGCACGCTTTGGTGGCGACTGTCATAGCGGTCTTTTTGCTGCGCTTGCGACAAGTGCAGCTGATCACGGGCAAGCTGGCGGGCTGCATGGGCTCGAGAAACGACAACGCTGGCGTATTCAGTAGACAAGGGGGCAGTCGAAGGAAGGAGCGTGTCAAATGGTAATGCTGGATGTCGGCCAAATAGCAAATAAAACGGCGAATAACTAGCTGTGTCGTGCCGTGAAGAATTGTACGCGAACGTGACAAAGGGGAGTGCTTTGTCCCAGTCACGGTGATCTGACGAAACGTACATCGACAGCATCTGCGTCAGCGTTCGGTTCAGACGCTCGGTCAATCCATTTGTCTGTGGATGATAAGCGGTGGTAAGCTTGTGCTCAGTGGAGCAGGCGCGGAGAATGTCATCCACAACACGTGAAAGAAAGTACCTTCCTCGATCAGTAAGCAGCTGCCGCGGAGCGCCGTGATGAAGAATGACATCATACAAGAGAAAGTCAGCGACGTCAGTGGAACAGCTTGTCGGCAGTGCTTTAGTGATGGCGAAGCATGTGGCGTAGTCCGTGGCGACTGCAACCCATTTATTTCCGGAGGTGGACGTAGGAAACGGGCCCAACAGGTCAAGGCCAACACGGAAGAATGGTTCCGTCGGTATGTCAATGGGCTGTAGGAGGCCAGACGGTAGCACAGAGGGGCGCTTGCGGCGTTGGCAGCGGTCGCAAGCAGTGACGTAGCGAACCACAGAACGATACAGTCCGGGCCAGAAAAAGCGACGTCGCACACGATCGTAGGTACGAGAGACGCCTAGGTGACCGGCTCTAGGTACGTCATGTAGTTGTTCGAGAACGCTGGTACGCAGGTGATGGGGAAGCACGAGTAGTAATTCCGGGCCATCAGCGTTGAAGCTGCGAAGGTACAGAATGTTGTCGTGCAGTTCGAACAGGCGAACGGAAGGGTCTGTTGGAGCAGAGGTCAGACGCTCGATAATGGAGAGTAACGACGGGTCACGTCGTTGTTCGGTGGAGATATCAGCCAAAGCGTGGATGGAGAGAACGCTGGGGTCTGAATCAAGGTCTGTCAAGTCGGGCGTTTCAACCGGATAACGTGACGAACAGTCAGCGTCTGTGTGGAGGCGTCCCGACTTGTAGTGGACCACGAATGAGTATTCTTGCAGACGGAGCGCCCAGCGACCAAGACGTCCAGATGGGTCCTTTAGCGATGACAGCCAGCAAAGAGCGTGATGGTCCGTAACAACGGAAAAAGTTCGGCCATACAGGTAAGGCCTGAATTTCGCCACGGCCCACACTAAAGCTAGGCATTCACGCTCAGTGATGGAGAACTTCCGTTCAGCAGGTGAAAGAAGACGACTGTTGTAAGCAATCACGCGGTCCTTCCCGTGCTGTCGTTGGCCAAGGACCGCTCCAATTCCATGGCCACTGGCATCGGTCCGATGCTCTGTAGGTGATGCTGGGTCGAAATGGGCAAGTATTGGTGGCGTAGTCAGCAGATGCATAAGAGCCGAAAAGGCGTCCGCTTGCTCTATACCCCATGCGAAGGGAACGTCCTTCTTTAGGAGATAAGTAAGCGGTCGAGCGATGTCGGCGAAGTTGCGGACAAATCGACGAAAATAGGAACATAGCCCTACAAAACTTCGGACGTCCTTGGTTGAGCGTGGTTCAGTAAATTGTTGTACTGCTCGCACCTTTTCGGGATCTGGTTGAACACCATCGGCCCTGACAAGGTGGCCGAGTATGGTGATTTGGCGACGTCCGAAATGGCATTTTGCAGAATTGAGTTGTAGAGCAGCTCTTCGAAAAACATTCAGAACGGCTGACAAACGTGTTATATGGCTGTCAATGGTGGGTGAAAAGACGATGACATCGTCTAAATAACATAAGCAGATGGACCACTTATATCCTCGGAGAAGGGAGTCCATCATGCGCTGGAAAGTTGCCGGCGCATTCCACAGTCCAAACGGCATGACTTTGAACTGGTAGAGGCCGTCGGGCGTAATGAAAGCGGTTTTTTCACGATCCTTGGGGTCGACGGAAAATTGCCAATAGCCGGATCGAAGGTCGATAGACGAAAAGTATTGGGCACCATGGAGGCAATTGAGGGCGTCATCAATCCGAGGCAAAGGGTAGACATCTTTGTGGGTCACTTTGTTTAAATGGCGATAATCCACGCAAAAGCGCCAGCTGCCATCTTTCTTCTCAACGAGCACGACTGGGGAGGCCCAGGGGCTGGATGAGGGTTCTATTACGTCTTTAGTAATCACTTTATTCACTTCATTTTGAATTACTTGGCGTTCCTTGTCAGATACGCGATATGAACGCCGCCGTATAGGACTGGCATTACCATTGTTGATCCGGTGAGTCACTGCAGTTGTTTGGCTGAGAGGGCGGTGGTCAAAGTCGAAAACATCCCTATATGATGTTAGCAGACTACGGAGGCTGGCAGCTTGCACTGCAGTGAGGTCGGGAGCAATCATCTTGTTAATGTCATCTGCAGGCAGAGTGTAATTGCGGCCAAGACAGGGGGATGTAGTATCGGTGTCCAAACCAGTAACGTTGC
Source organism: Rhipicephalus microplus (assembly GCF_043290135.1). Classification (NCBI taxonomy): domain Eukaryota; kingdom Metazoa; phylum Arthropoda; class Arachnida; order Ixodida; family Ixodidae; genus Rhipicephalus; species Rhipicephalus microplus. The sequence goes on from NC_134707.1 coordinate 133,455,316, forward strand.
AGCTGTCAAGTGGACATAGGGTGGCCAAAGATATGTCTTGCGGAATAACTTGAGTCAAGAGACTCACGTTGAGTAGTGGTATAACCACTGTATTATTAGCGACGGCGACAACAGTGTGAGCAAGGGCGACGTCTCGAACCATCAGTACGTCGACTATAGGAGTGACGAGGTAGTCACCATCGGGCACATGACGTGAGCACGACAAAGTGACATATGTAGCAGCTTGCGGAGGCAAGCGAACGTGGTGACGAGAGCGTAAACGGGGAGAATAGTCTGCTGGAAAATCGGCAAACTGCGGCAGTTCAAGCTGAAGAGCACCAGTGGCACAATCAATGAGCGCAGAATGACGTGACAGGAAGTCCAAACCAAGTATTAGGTCATGAGGACGCATTTCAATGACGGCAAACTGAACTAATGTAGGATGACCGGCAATGGACACACGGGCCGTGCACATCCCTTGAACATCAGGGGTCCTCCCATCAGTGACACGAAGTTTGTGGGAAGCGGCAGGCGTGAGCACTTTTTGTAGGTGTCGGTGAAGGTTCGCGCTCATTACAGAAATGTGCGCTCCAGTATCTATAAGGGCAGAAATAGGCACACCGTCAACGGCAACGTCTAACAAATTTTGTCTCGTCGGAAGCGTCAAGAGAGGATTTGTGGAGGGAGTCGAAGATGCAGCGTCACCTCCGGGCGCTGCACCGTTTAGTTTTCCGGGTAGGCAGGAGCGGGGTTGAATGGAGAAGACGGCCTGCGAGTCTGCGGTGAGCGAGACGACTGGCAAAGTCCTGGAGGCGAACGCGACTGATGACCATGCGGTGACGGAGATCGGCTGTTGAACCTTCTGTAGTTGTTTTGTGGAGAAGGCTGCACGGCAGACGCGAAGTGGGTGCTGTCCTGTCGGTAGTGAGGTTGAGATGAAGTCCGAGGTGGCGAGGACCAGCGGTAATTGCAGTAACGGACGACATGACCGATACGGTGGCAATGAAAACAAATTGGTCGATTCTCGACGGTTCTCCACGCCACAGGGTCGCGAGATCGGGCCGTGAATTGCTGCTCGCGATAGGACGAGGGTGGACGCCATGAAGCTCGCTGCGGGCTGGGCAAAGCGCACACCGAGAGAATACCTATGCTGGCGAGTTCTTAGCGGACGATAGCTTGAACCATGTTAGCAGTGAGTGGGGTGGTGTCACTTGCAGCGGTGTGAGCCGGAGCAGAGGCAATGGGTTCAAGTTCGCGCCGTGCAATTCGGGTCACCTGATCCGATGAATCTAGAGGTGGTGGCTGTGTTCTTGCACGGTCTTCGCAAGATGATGTTGCAGCCGTATTCGGAAGGCGGGTGAACACGCTGTTAATCCGCCGGCTCTTCGCTTGCTCAAAGCGCCGACATTCTTTTATAATGGCGTCCACTGTAGAAAAATTCTTGCAGATGAGGAGGTTGAATGCGTCATCCGCAATCCCCTTAAGAATATGCCCGACCTTGTCAGCCTCCGGCATATCGGCATTGGCTTCGCGACACAACGACAACACATCTTCTATATAGGAGACGTAAGACTCGGTCGAGGTCTGCGCCCGAGACGCGAGCATTTTGTTCACGGCCATTTTTCTTCCAATCAGCTTTCCGAACTGGTCTAGCATTTTCTCCCTGCACACTGCCCAACTCACAAGTTCTGTTTCATGGTTCTCATACCACGATTTGGCGGTTCCCCTAAGATAGAATAACAGGTTTGCCAGCATAAGAGTCGGGCCCCATTGGTATCGAGTACTCACACGTTCGTACTCTGCCAGCCAATCTTCGACGTCAACTTTATCTGGATCGGCGAAACCGCTGAACGTACCAGGATCCCGCGGGGTTTCGAGCACAAAGGTTGTGGTCGCAGAAGGAGATGTAGTTACCGCATCATCTCCGGCCGCAGGAACACCAGGAGCAGATGCAGACGCCGTACTCTACGTCATCGTTGTTGAATGACCCTTCCAACATCGGCCGCTGCGAAGTTTCGTTGCGAGGCGGTTGCCCAGCACTTCCACCAAATGTGACGGGGCAAGGTCTTGGCTTACAGGACAGCGTCCACCGAGAATCGGCAGCAGAACAAGATGTCTGAGTTGCCTCTCGAGCAAGCGCCTAACGCACAGGCGTCTTCTTCATCTTCGCTAAGTGCCACGCTTGCTCCTGTCGATGATGCACCGTATCAATATGTTTTCATGAACAAAAAGAAATTTTAATCAGTAGCATGTTTCTTTGAATGGAATATGCAGCGCCTGCGCAGTTACCGGTATCACAAAATTGTTAACGACGTCGACACGATCCTTCGATGGCCCTGTGCGCATGTTCTGTGCGTTTTTATCTTATGTGTTCAGATAACTTGTATATTTCAATAAATTCTTCAGTTGAGAGTCAGCACTTGTTTGTCTCTCTTCTCTTCGTCCCGTGAGTTTGTGCGCTGTTTCTGCCCATAATGTATATACTAACCGGGCATACGAACCTCAATAAGATACATAATTGTTAATGCCTTCTCAATGCCAATGTGACTGTTCTAATAAAAATGGCTGGAAAAGATCCGCGGATTCTGTCAACGAAAGCGAAGGTGCCGGTTGAGTTGTTTAGAGGCAGTGCTACGCAAGTGATGTTCCAGTAGTTGTCTGCGATCTGAGGCATTTTCATATAGAAAAAATCAAGAAAGGAGCGTCGTTAGGCATTGTGCGCCTAATTTCTATTGCAAAAAGTGTTTAACCGATATGGAACGTCGGAAAAGTGTTTTGAGAAAACAGGTTGCGTTTCTTTTCTTTCGGCACCTACAGTCTACCCCTAATCACTGCTTGTTTTTTTTATTCAGGCGTTGATGAGGACTCCGGGAGAAACGACGATTTCGGTGGAAGTGGTGGAAGTGGGGGAGGAGGTGGTTCTGGAGCTTCTTTACCAGATCCAGGTCCTGTCATACCTAAAACTGATCTGACAGCCGTGCCTCAAACCAGCCAATTACATGAACCAACCCCAATGAGCACGCAATCCACTCACTACCAGACACATGCTTCAACTCCCAGTGCACCAACTGCCGTTCTACAAGCGACTACTTCACCTTCAAATTTGAGTCCTACTTGGACTTCCACAGCACAAAGTTCAACTGTGACGCATCCTATTTCGAGTACACCAGCGGCGACCCCACGTAGGACTTCCAAACACCCGATTCTGACTACACCAGCTCCTGGGCCACATGTGATTTCCACACGGGTAACTCCAAGCACGTTGACTTCCACACCTAGTTCGACTCGTGCACGTAAGACTCCGGGTAAACCATCTATGAAACCAAGCCCGACTACGAGAAAACCAACTCCCACAATTCGTAGAACCACCAAACGGCCGACTCTGAGTACCACAATACCAACTATAAAGTCAACTACGACAAAGCCAACACCCAGTTCAACAACTCCTAGGCCAACGACCACGACACGGCCGACTATAAGGCCAAAAACTACTACGACACGACGAACTACCGCACGGTCGACAACCACATCAACTACTCGCACGCCCACAACTACCACCCGGTCGACGACAAGGCCAACGACTACTATGAAACGACCAACTTCCACACGGTCGACAACCACACAAACTACTCGCACGCCCACGACTACCCCACGGTCTACGACAAGGCTAACGACTACTACGACACGACCAACTACTACACGGTCAACAACCACACCAACTACTCGCACACCCACTACTACCACACGGTCGACAAGGCCAACAACTACTACGATATGGCCCACAACCACACGCTCGACAACTACTACGCCAACGACTACAACACGGCCAACTGCGGTCACAACAGGTAAGTTTGAAAGAGTAACGGTGTAAATGTAGCGCGAAAAAGACACAGACAAGAAAGGGTACACCAAAAGCGCACTCCCAACTGAAAGCTTTAGTGCATGAACCGAAAATATGTAACACTTACATTTGGTGCTCAACAAAATCCCACGCATGCGCACCGTGGAAGTAATAAACGGCAGTAATACAAACCAAGAACACTTCTCCTGCACCCCCCTTTCCATGAGTAGTGTGACTGCTTGAACGATAAGGCCAAAGAGGGATTGCTAAGGTACATGCGAGCCTTCGCGTTTATGTGATAGGCCTCGACATGTTCTCGTATCGCGCGATCGTGATGTCTAAACTAAATCACTGTGGCGCAGAATCACACTTCACTGTGGCACTCAGCGCACTGCATGGCCAGCTGGTTTAGGCCTCTCTGGCCCACGTAGACACGATCACGTGACAGGAAAACAGTAGATGACTTCGGACCTACACGACACGAATTTAACGTTGTTCTAATAAAGCAACTGCGGGTCTAAACCTTATCAAGCTTGTTGTCGACCATTGAGCATAGTCTACTTAGCTTGTTATTAGCAGAAAAAACGACCTTCAACGAAACCACTGAAGAGTTTTCTTAAGCCGACCTGAGAGAACGTGCACATATGACGCAACAGCTATTTTATCATTATGAGGCGTATTCTGACTGCGTGCATCAATACCTTTTACCTGTTAGAGAAGGTGCAGGCAGGTGGTACGTATCACCAAGGCAGGGAAGGCTGCATTTTCAGATGATCCACCTGCTCTTGAAAGCTGCACAGCGCGAAATGCGTGCAATATATTTTTTTAGGGTGGAATTAGGACACGACAAAGCAATGCAATTCTTCAGCAGCTTAGAGGTGAAGGAACAGTAGCGAAAGAGCAGTTTAGTCAACCGAGGTGCGTACATGCAGCAGACACGCTGTGATGAAACATGCCGGAACAAATCGAGAAATTGTAAGGTGTTCTCCACTGGCGTTTCACAGGTGAAGATCCGACCACCACCTTGTTGGGTGATAGCTTGTAATACGTCATCCAGAAATGACTCGGTTTCAACATTTCTGGTCTCAACCAAAGGAGTTTTCTACTGACCGAAATATTCTATTGGTTATACCCTGCAAATCTACTACCAAGTCCCTGTCAACAATGCTCAAAAATGTGCTGATAAGCACGGGGACAAGGCGAGACCCTTTACATACCCCAGACGTTTGCACAAAAGCTTTCTCTTTAAAGCCCACAAAGCTTAACAATTTTGAAAAGGCCTTCACGGTGGTACCACAGGCATTCCTGAATTCTACTTCGTCGTTATCGTCAATGCATTCCTTCATGCGTTGCATCAATAAGTAATGTGGAGGAAGTAGAAAAGGTCTTCTACATCAATACTGATAGCCGTACACGCAGAGGACTCTACGGTAGACAAAAATAAACAACTTCCCAGGAGTTGCATATGAAAAACGGATCATGGATGGTCAAAGCATCCAGGTGTTTCTGTGAAAAACCTGACACTGCGAGTTTGCAAGTGCCACGCTGAGAAACGATAGAGTGAAAGGGAACCCCCAGCTTGTGTGTTTCGCTAAGAAAAATAACGTCAACTTCATGTGCGTTGACCGTTTTAGAGCTGCTGCCAAACTTTCCAAATTGTGCTTTTCGCACAGGTCGAGTGCTCGTTTTCTGGCATTTTTTGGTGTCTTCTCAGCTTGTTTGAAGTTCTTTGCCACCGCTGCTCACGCCTTCTCCGGGAACACGATTTTTTTCAGGATTGCGAAGTGTCCTTTGTCTGACACAAGTAACCTTGCCCCCTTCAAAGCCAAGGCCGATAATTTTCAGCTTAATGAGCCTTCGCTCCCACTCCAAAAAAATGCCGAAAAACGAGCGCTTGACCTGTGCAAAAAGCACAATTGGGAAAGTTTAGCACGAGCTCTGAAATGGTTAACGCAGGTGACATTGACGTTATTTTTTTTTGAGCGCAAACGCACAATTTGCTCTATCGTTTCTGAGCGTGGCACATGGCAACTGGCAGTCTCAGGTTTTTGCAGAAACACCTGGATGCGTTTACCTTTCAAGATTGTCTTTTATATGCAACTTTGGCGACGTTGTTTTAGTTTTGTCTACCGTAGAGTTCTGCGCGTGTACGGCTATGAGTATCGATAAAGAAGGCTTTTTCTACTCCTTTCCTTATGACTGGTTATGCAACGCATGAGAAACTGCATTGTTGAAGATAAGAACGAAGCAGAATTCAGGATTGGCTGTGGTACCACGATGGAGGCCTTTTTAAAATTTTTGAGCTTCTACCTAAGTAACATCATTGTGGGCTTTAAGGATAAAGTTTTGGTGCCAAAGTCGGCCGTATGCATAGGGTCATGCGTTGTTCCCATGCTTAGTAGCATATTTTTAAGCAAGGTTGATACAGACTTGGAAGTAGATTTTGGGGGTATAACCTGCAAATATTTTGGTATGTCGACAATTTTTGGTTTTCACGAGAGTGTTGAAAGAGTCATTTGTAGATGGAGTGTTACAAGCCCCGAGGTATAGTTGTCTGAACTTCACCTGTGAAATGCCAGCGGACAACACCTTACAATTTCTTGATTTATAGCTGCATTTTTGCCAGAGCGCGTCTGCTGGATGTACACAACCCGGTCGACCAAACCATTCTTGAGCTACCCTTCCTTTCACTCTAAGCTGGTGAAGAATGGCATTACTTTGTCGTGTCTTAAATCCACTGTAAACAGATCTTGCACGCAATTCGCTCTGCGCAGTTTTCATGAGCAGGTGGATCGTCTAAAAAACGTAGCTTTCCCTGCGTCGGTGATACGTACCACCTGCCTGCGCCTTGTCAAAAAGATAAAAGTTATCAATGCACGCAGTCAGAATACCCCTCATAATGGTGAAAAAGATGTTACGCCATTAGTGCACGCGCTCTCACATCGGCCTAAGAACAGCCCAGTGGTCAGGCTTGAAGGTCGTTTTTTCTGCTAATAACAAGCTAGGTAGACTACGTTCAATGGTCGGCAACAAACTTGATAAGGTCGGGACGTGAGGTTGCTCCATGAACCACAAAGTTAGATTCATATCGTGTAGTGTATGGCCATCGTCGTCTACAACCTTCCTCTGTCGTGTGGTCGTGTCTACGTAGGGCCAGCCAGGCCGATATTTACATATTCATCTCAGGGAGCATCAGTCTTCCTTACAGGGAAGACTCTTAACGCACCTGGCCATGCACTGCGCTGAGTGCCATTGTGGAGCGCCATTCTCCACCACAAATCTATTGTTCAGAAACCATGATCGCATGACACGAGAACTTGTCGAGGCCTACGAAGCTAACGCGAGGGCTCCCATGTGAGTCAGCATTCCTTCTTTGGCCTTATCGGACAAGAAAACTGCACGACTCATGAAAAGGGGGTAGACCATTGAGGAGGGAGGTGCAAGAGGTGTTATTTCGGTTTGTATTATTGCTTTTTTTATTACCATGCTGCGCATGGGCGGGAGTTTGTTGAGCACTAAGTGTAAGCGTTATATATATTATCGGTTCAAGCATGAAAACTTTCAGTTGTAAGCGCTTGTGGTGTACACTTTCATTTCAGTGTCTTTTTCGTGGTACATTTATGCTGTTATGGATCAGTATCGACTCGCTCGTCTCTTCGTTCTGCTTCAAGCTTGAATTCGTCTTTTAATGAATATATTATTCAGAACTAAAGTGAATATGCAATTATTTTAAGTCTATGGGTACTGTATTGTCAAGTTACCGTGATAATAAGTAGAGGGGAATTCTGCGTTATCACTGCTAGAAAAGGGCTGTCAGTATTGCCATGAATTCACCGGCATACTCAAGGTCTGTAAAGTGAACAACAAAACACTACGCTATCCGTACACTGATTTTGAACAGAAGAAACATGGTCATGACTACCACTGAGTTCGCTGCAACAAGCCGTGTCGGCAATCAATGCAACAGCTGCATTAGGTTCAACTACGATTTCAAATGTTTATACGATAACGGTGACAACGACTCTCAGAAATATTGCTACGCATAAGGTTGCTTATTTGCAACGTCTCATAGTGATACAGGTGGAAATATTCTACCAGGTGAGCACTGTAGCATTGATTAGATGAGGTGTGGGGTTTAATGTCACAGAACCACCATAGGATTATCAGAGACGCCATAGTGGAGGGCCCGGGAAATTCGATTACCTGGGGTTGATTAACGTGCACACAAATCTGAGCAAAAGGGCCTACAGCATTTTCGCCTCCATCGAAAATACAGCCACCGCCGCCTCCGAGATTTGATACCGCGACCTGTGGGTCAGGATAAATTACATTAATACATAGCTAATAGCAGAAGTTGCGAAAGATTTCTGCACTTTGCCGCAAGGAAGAGCAAGAGGTATGAAAAAGATACGAACAACCTTCTGTTCCTAACAACGAAGCCACAAGTATATCAGTACAGATTTCACAGCAAAAAATCTCTTTATTTCACAAATTTTGACCTGTTCTGAACATCCTACCCAGTACAAACACCTTTACGAGGTGATCACTTTCATCAGAGAGTCTATATCACATACTTCTCATTCATTGAAACTTTTGAGGCAGGTCACCACCTGTAAAACGCCATTTTTTCAAAAAATTAATGTTGAGTATTCCATACTTTCGAGCTCCTTGCCTTGTCATACTTCCGAAATTCTTTCAAGAATACTTAGCAAAAAATCAAGTTGCTATTTGAAGCTGTCTGAAAGTTATAACTATTCTGAAACCGGAAATGAAGGATTTCTATTCCACAACACTGATCATCTCATTATAATTGCTTTAGTACACATATTACGTAAGGATACGCTGTCTTAGGTATGTTGTTTATGTATGTGAATGTGACATTTTCTGGTTATTTTAAAGTTTCTACAACTATATGGCGCACATATTTGGTCAACTTGTGTGCGTGTACATTCAGCCATCAGGATTGTTTGGTATGCCATATGTAGTTCTGGGATTCGGTTGTAGCTTTTGAAGGAGAAAGCTGTGGTACATGGCAGGAAAGCTATTCTTTTCGGCGAAGTATGGGACAAAACAGAAGTGTAACTTCAAGTTAGCGTTTCAAGATACCTAGCGTGGAACTACTGTAGAGCACGAGCATGCGAGTCAGGGGGGGGGGAGACACACAAAGCAAGCTGGGAAAAAATATGTGCTTCGGCTCGCTGAAAAAAGCTCGTGCCGATTCAAAAGGGTTACCCAAGTTATGACCCTGGCAAATTTCAGGGAACTGAATGCTTCTTTGTTACCTAGACACATCGGTAAAACATTTAGAGCCATTTTTCTGCAAACGTAATTTTTTTCACCCTACATTTACGGAACAATGAAAAAATTCCTTCTACCCAACATTTTGAGATATAATTATTCAAGCCCTTTTTTTTGTAGCAAGAATGGAACATTACGGCAGAGATATTCAAAACAAGTGGCATCTATTTGTATTATCGCCAACTGCGCGCAAAGCAAATGTGCCAAATATCAACTTTTTTAGTTTTTTATGATAACGCCCCTAATTTAGAGATATGATGATGGTGGAAGATAGGTTCACAGGATGTCTTCACTACGTAGCTGCCAAGAACCGTCGGAGTTGCACTGAAATGTTTTTAGGTATGACGGTTTGCGCAAAATACGTATTTTTGCACGTTTTATTTTTGTAAAGTTATTTTTTTGTTTTTAGCTATTTCATGAATTAAAGTTATAACATTTAAGCTGTATTACTGATACAATATTTATAACTTTTGAAGTAAAAGTGTAAAATGTTTTCTGGAAGGTAGTCGAAGTTCATACATCACAACCTAATTCACTGGGTACGTTTATTAGCACGTTTGCGCCATTCATCCTAAATTTCTGGTTTGAGAGTTTCACAGATTTGTTTGAAATAAATTTTATAGCTTGCCACCAAATGGTCATCTCACTTGCTAGAAATAATGATAACATTGTGTGCGTGGTGTTGGTTTTCCTGGTGGAAGTGACGAACTGATGTGTCGGTGCATCGGCTGCTTGCCTGCTATTAATAGCGTGGGTTTGGACGGCACTTCCCTGGTGGAGCTTGCGATTTCTTTTACATGTTATGGGCGTGTGGTGTGTGGAAACCGGTGCTGCATTGTGGGCCGCATATGACACGCCATATAATCACCATACCAGCGCAAGCGCTTTAGCCGATGGCCGCAAACAGAAAGTTAGACGCCGTGCACAGGTAGGGTCATCTGGTGGCATTTGTGCGCAACCAGGCAGGTCGGACAAAAGATTACGTCACATGTAGAAGTGCACTCCAATGGCTTTTGGTTTCGGTATTGTGGTTTCTTGGTAATCAATAATTTATTGAATTTGTGGAGAATTTCAGCTATAAGATGCGTGCCAAGAGTATCTCAGAAACACGAAAGCAACATTTTCACACATGGTAAAAAAATCGTCCGAGTAGGCATTCAAGTGCTGCCGAACATGCTGATCTACCTGGAAGGCACGGCCAAGGTCTGGTGCGAGAATCGTGTGGCAGGATAAGCAGTTGGGACACGTTCAAGCAGAAGCTTCGTGACTTAATTAGGAAGCCCACCGGTCGAAAGGCGGCTTCAGAAAAAGAGTTGTTAATTCGTGCTCAGACATTCAGAGAGCCATATATATTGTATTAACAGAGCACTCTTGCTCTAAGTCATAAAGTCGACAACGACATGTCGGAGTCTGATGCGGCTGGCCTCGTGCTCAAGGGGATACTGTAAGATGCGTTCAACCTGCTAATGTGCCGGAACTGTGCGACTGTGGACGAAATTATTGCGGAATGCTGGCGTTTTAAACTGGACAAAAACAGGCGTATTTCAAGATAATTCACTCGACGGCCGAACTCCGCTGCGATGTTCTCCTAAGACGATGAACTGACTTCTCATCGGCAGTCTTCACTGGTGTCTGAAATTACCCAAAACGTCCGGCGGGAAATCCAAGCAATCACATCTGCTTTTCCCACCAACGGCCATGTCGATTCGCAAGTACCTCAGGTTTGCTTGGTACAGTCGATTGTGTGGGAAGAACTCGGCGATCGGGGCTTCGATGTATGCGCCGTCGCCCAGTTTCGACCAATTGACTTCTATTCAAAGTCGCTGCCTCGCCCCAGGTCAACGCCAAGTAAAGGTGTTATCCACGCTCTCGCAATCCGGCCGAATGGCGAACTGCGAATGATCGGCGGGTCTGCTTTAACTGCCGCCGCATAGGTCCGTCACGCAGTATTGCCGCCACCACTGGTCTTCGTCCTGAAACCAGTATAGCACTGCTCACCGCACCGACAGCTACCGCTGTTTGCAGCCCCCTACGCCGATGCTCAACAACTACCGCCGGCTTCTGCGCTTCGATTCCTAGGCCTTCAGTGCCCCTGATACGCAGCACAGCCGCTCGCCATCACGTCGACTTCACCAGTCTCGCTCGCCACCTGGGCGTCTCCCATTCTCCCCTTCCCATCTTCGACGATGCCCGACCTCCCCGCTCAATTCTCATCAGGGAAACTAAGCAGTGCAGCTCTTAGAGGTGAAGCTGCATCTGCGATTCCGACTTTATATCATCTCCTTGTACTGCCGACACGATGAAATTTGAATGACGTCGACTTGACGGCCTGACTCTTTCTGCGCTTGTTGACACTGGCATGCATATTTCTGTGATGAGTGCCCGACTTCGTCGCCGCCTGAAGAAAGTGCTCACACCAGCTGCTCCTGGCGTAATACGTGTCGCCGACGGAAGAAGTGCTGCCATCACAAAAATTTGCACAGCATGCATCACAATCGCCGATCACCCCACATCTGTTCTGTTTTCAGTTATTGAGCAGTCCCTCCGTGACCTAATTCATGGATTGATTTCTTGTCCAATCATACCGTTCTCATCGAAACTGCCTCGACTTGTGTCTGTGCCATCTTCATCGTCACACCACTTGTGCGCTGTTGATTATGTTCGGCTATCACCACAAGCCACCACCTGTGTGGCCTTGACGATATCACCAGCTCTTCCTGGTGGCGACTGCATAGTGCCTCCACTAGTGAATGAGCTCTTGGCCTTAAGTACTGCTGTGCTGCATACCATAGTGACTATCGTTAACAACAACGTTCAGCTTCCACTCCTTAACTTTAGTAATTTAACCCAAGTTCTCCTGCAAAGCATTTCATTAGCCCACAGTTCCCCACTTGATGCATGTAACATCATGGCATTAGACCCTGAAGACTGCTTGTCCCCTATTGCAGCCAGCTGAGCAAACGCACCTACCGACAAAAATCATGGTGACGATTTCCCCGGATCTTGTGCCCTGTCAGGCTGCGCAGCTCCACCATGTGCTGACCACCTGCCGAGATATTTGTGACTTCAATGACCGCCCTTTAGGTCAAACGTCCTTTGTGCGTCATCAAATACATACCGACGATGCTAGTCTTGTTAGACTGCGACCATATCGTGTTTCCCAGTCCAAACGCCACGTAATACAATGGGTGGTCGAGAAGAGGCTCTCCAAAGTAGTCATAGAGGCCTTTTCAAGTATATGGCCATCACCTGTTGTTTCAGTCAAAAAGAAGGCTGGCAGCTGGAGGTTTTGCGTTGACTATCATGCCTTGAGCAAGATAACCCGCAAAGACATATATCCGCTGCCACGAATCGATGACGCCCTTGACTGCCTTCATGGCGCGATACTTCTCAATCATAGATCTGCGTTCGAGATACTGGCAAATTTCTGTCGACGACTTAGACCGAGAAAAAACACCCTTCGTCACACCAGACGGCCTTTAACAGTGTTAGGTTATGCCTTTTATTTATTAATTTATTTTTGTTTATTTGCAATACCCTCAGGGCCAAACGGCATTACAGAGAAGAGTGGTTGAGAAAGAAAAAAAAATTTTTACAAAATGCAGCGGCGAATTTTACATCGAGCAGAAGATCTTAATTATACAGGTTAGCTAACAGGCTTTATGGCAAACGAAAAACGCGGGAATGATCAGAATTACATCAAGACAGGAAAAACGACAAGAAAATAATTACTGTACAGGAACAACACAGCATCGGGTAATACAATACTTTGTTGGCTGTAATTACACATAACTAGCTAAGACACTTTTGAAATGAAGGTGACTTACAATGGTTGCCGCTGATGCGGGAAGCCGGTTCCAGTCCTCAAAGGTGCGAGGTATGAAAGACTGAGAAAAGGCGCGAGTCCTGCAAGAAGGCAACCCGACCTTATGGGAATGATCCAGCCGGGGTGAGATATAACTAGGAGGCAAGATAAGACCGTCCCGCAGCGATGTGTGATAAAACAGCTTGTGAAACAAGTGGAGACGAAACATTTTACGACGGGATGAAAGTGAAGGTAAGTTGAGGCTAGATTTCATGGCTGTTATGCTAGCTGTCCTGTTGTAATTAGAAAGTATAAAATGAATTGAGTTATTCTGTACGATTTCAAGAGAGTGTATTAGGTTGGCATGACTAGGATCCCATACTGCAGCGGAATATTCGAGTTTAGGTCGTATTAGTATAGTGTAAAGAAGAAGTTTCAAGAAAGAAGGGGCTGTTGAAAAGTTGCGGTGGAGGTAACCTAACATTCGGTTAGCATTTTTAATGACGTAATTACAGTGAACAATCCAGGTCAGATCAGTTGTTATGTGCACCCCAAGGTATTTATAGTTTGTCACGGATTGAAGAGGGGTGTAATCAAGGTAATAGTTAGGAAGTTGATGGTTCGCTCTCGAAACACGTAAAAATTGGCATTTCTTATTGTTTAATTCCATGAGCCATGTTTTACACCAAAGAGAAATGGAGTTAAGATGATGTTGAAGAGAGGTAATATTGTCGTCACAAGTTATCTCTCGGAAGATTACGCAGTCATCCAGAAATAAATGAGTATTGGAGGTAATAAAGGACGGTAAATCATTAATGTATATAAGGAAGAGCAGTGGGCCTAGTACGGAGCCTTGTGGTACGCCGGAATGAACGGCACTTGGTTCAGAGCTTACAATATTAACTGAAACAAATTGAGAACAATTTTTAAGAAAACATTCGAGCCATGTGAGAAGCCTGGGATCTATATTAATTTCATTTGATTTGTGCAACAGCAAGTTGTGACAGACTTTATCAAAAGCTTTGGAGAAATCTATGCATATGCAGTCGGCAGAGAGGTCGAGAATAACGTTTAATTTGTGTGTAAAGGCTACAAGCTGGGTTTCGCACGAGAATGTTTTCCTAAAGCCATGTTGCTGACGCGGAAAAAACGAGTTAGACTCAAGGAAGGTTGCGAGGTTAGAGTACAAAATGTGCTCCAGTATTTTGCATGGAATGCTAGTAAGTGAGATGGGTCTATAGTTTAATGGGGAATGCTTGTCACCGGACTTGTGAAATGGCACAATTTTGCCAATCTTCCATTCGATTGGTAATACGCCTTCGTGAAGAGACTGTTGAAAAATTTTAGTAAGAATAATAGATGAGTAGGCACAGGTACCTTTAAGGAACTTGGGGGTAATCAGGTCGCAGCCTGGGGCGGATGAAAGTTTGAGGGACTTAATTATGTTTTCTACACCAACAGAATCTATCATAATTGGGAACATGATTGGGTAGTTATAGCATGTCTTAGGTGGCAGAGGAACATTAATAGTGCGACAGAAATTACCAGTGAAAGAGATGTTGAGAGATGAAGCGCACTGCTCAGGGGCTACAGCGTCTCCAGAGCCATTGATAAGGGTTATCGTTTGTTCACTACTTGGGTTTATGACGCGCCAAAACTTTTTAGGATCGTTGGATAGCATGGATGGAAGAGTGATATTTCTAAATGTGTCTTTAACAGATTGGATGACTCTGATGTACTCAGCAGACGCTAATTCGTAGGCATTCCATCGGGCAGTGTTGTTAGAACGCTTTGCTAATCTGTATAGACGCTTCTTTTTGTTGGATAGCCGTTTAATGTGGTTAATAAACCAGGGGGCGTGTAAGTTTGTAGTGATAGAGCGGACGGGGATGTATTCGTTGGTCAGTTCATCTACCTTACGTATAAACAGATTCCAATTAGTTTGGACAGTGCGTTCATTGAAACCCTCCAGAAAAGGGTCAAGAAAATTGCACAGGTCATTGTTAATGCCGTCAAAATTTGCTTTATTATAATCGCGAATTATTTTGGTGCTCTTGAGCGGCTTCGGACGCGGGAGCTTAATGTTGAACGACAATAAAGAATGATCACTTAGGCCCAGTGCGTAGGTAATGTTCGAATTAACGTCAGGACTGGTTGTTAGTGTGAGGTCAAGGGTATTGGCGGTTGAAAATGTTGTTCTTGTCGGTTCATGAACTACTTGAGAGAAAGAAAATACAGAGCACAGGTCGATGAATTCTTTGGCTAATGTTGATAGTGGAAGTACGGTAGGTGGCTCAGTAGCCCAATTAATATTAGGAATGTTGAAGTCACCCAATAAGAATAATGGCAGTCTAGGATAACGAGAAGAAACTGTGTGTGTTATGTCATGAAGGTCATTTATGAAGTCGGAAGTGTGATCAGGGGGACGGTAGCAAACGCCCACGATTATTTTCTGATAACCAAGTTCAATGATGGCCCATAAAATTTCTAAGTTGCTTGGGATATGAATACAGTGGGATTTGAGGTCTTCCGAAATTGCCAAAAGGACAGCGCCCCCTTGACGGTTATTTCTGTCGCAGCGATATATTGTGAAGTTACGAGTGGTTTGAAAAATTTCGTTGTTTTGTACCTGCGAGTGTAGCCAAGTTTCCGTCAATACGACAACATCGGCGCAAGTCGTATCTATGACAGAAGCTAAGGAATCGCGTTTGTTAATCACACTGCGAATGTTGGTGAAGAGAACTGATACGCAAGGAATGTGGCGATCACCGCCCCTCACGCCCCCCTATGCGCTAGACGATTGCGCAGCACTCCCTTGGTGTTTTACCGGCGCTACAAGGGCAGCGGTTGCACTCACGGTATCAGTTACAGAATTGTAGATATAGTGTTTTTTGTTCATTACGAGCTCGTTGTACCGAATCTGTAAATCGTCTGTGTGAGTCTTGGCAAGTTCGTACAATTTCTTTCTTGCGTGACGCGTGGTAGGCGAAAAGTCCTCGCTTAATGAGACCTCTTTTTCCATCAGTTTTTTTGTGCACGGAGAGTAGTTTATTTTTAGTCTTAAAGTTCGAGAATCGCACAATAATTGGGCGACGTTTACCTGGATGATATTGCCCCAAGTGATGCGCACGCTCAAGTGCAGTCTCGGGTAACGGGTCTAAAACGTCACGCAAGACTTCCCTTACGTGCACCTCGGTTTCCTCCCACGTTTCGCGGTCGTCCGGTATACCTCGTAGAATGATGTTATTGCGTCGCGACCTGTCCTCCAGATCATCAACACGTGATTGCAGGGTATCTTGTTGAGATGTTAATGTTTCCTCGGAACTCTGAAGGTGCACGATATCTTCATACATGCGATCAAATGTTTTCATTTTTTCTTCTATGGCGTCTAAACTCTTCTGAATAGCGCCAACTTTTGTTTCAATGCTTTTCTGTCCAGTTTTCATGGCTTTTAAGTCGGCTATTAGCTCCGCGTGGTTCTTTGCCGATTCCATCTGCTGGGCATGAACCTCCTTGAGAAGGCGGAAAAGAATATCTGTATGCTGTGTAGGATCATCGGGTAAGTCCTCTAGGTCAATAAGGGCCTAGGAACGGGTATTACGCGGCCCGGGATTTGTCTCGACGTCACCAGAACACAGCAAAATAAGGATCATAGAAAAGCACTCAGAAAACGTTCCACATAATACGTGTGGGCAAGGAAGCAGCAGTAAATAGTGGTTATCAGTTCGCTTAGCATGTAGCGAAAACCGTTTACACACCTGCGAAATGCAGAAGCGGTATGCGTGAGGCATGATGTCGGCGCTGCCCGCTTGCCCACTGAAGCGGTAGTCGTGCCAGCAGCTGTTTAAGTAGGCCGCTGGAACTGGCGACGTCACCGAGGATGGTGCTGCGCAGGAATCCCGGTGCACCATGTCAGGCCAAGCGAAGAAAAAGCCATGTTCTTGATTGCGGTCGTCCGAAGGTTGGCTCGGCGGTGGCAGCGGGACTGGATTGTCCGTTGCAGTGAGTATCGTCGGTGAAAACGGCAGCAGTAGCAGCGTAACCAAAGCCTGCGAAATGCAGAAGCGGGATGCGTGAGACATGATGTCGGCGCTGCCCGCTTGCCCACTTGGGCTGTGCAACGCTCCGGCAACATTAGAACGCATGATGGACTCTCTCTTTCAAGGTTATAAATAGTCCATCTGCCTTTACTGACTCGACGATGTTATTATTTTTCCCCAGCATTTGAAAACCATCTAACTCGTTTGTCGACCGTTCTATCGATTTTTCGTCCAGAGAAACTTCAGCTGAATTCGAAAAAGTGCGATTTCAGCCGACAAGAAATTACGGTCGTTGGTCATCATGTAAGTGCTGCTGGTGTCCAACCGGGCCCTGACAAGATTAGCGCTGTCAAGAACTTTTCTCTGCCTGCTTCTATCAAAGATGATCTTAGTTTTGTGGGCTTATGAACGTATTTCGGACGTTTTATACGCAATTTCGCTACAATTTTATGACCACTAACTGTTGTTATCAATAAGAACATGCTTTTCTCGTGGCGCCAACACAAAGCAGCTGTGTTTTTCACGCTAATCGACCTGCTCACTTCACCACCAATACTGGCCCACTTCGACCTGTCCACGGCGACTAAAGTTCGCGCAGAGGCCAGTGCTCATGGCATCGGCGCCGTCCTCGCTCAACACCAGGGAGGCTAAAAGCGTGTTATTGCGCATGCCAGCCGCCTTCTCTCCCCATCTGAGCGAAACTATTCAATAACGGAGCGTGAGTGTCTTGCGTTAATTTAGGCTGTAGCGAAATATCGCCCTTACCTGTAGGGCCGGGACTTTTCAGTTATTACATACCACCACACTCTGGTTGTCGTCACTCAAAGACCCAACTGATCACCTAGGTCACTGGACTCTACGTTTCCAAAGAGTATATCTATGACGTAATCTATAAGTGTGACAGGTTGCACCAAGATGTCGTTTGTCCCTCACAATATCCGGTGGACCCTGCTAGACTTGCTGGCCATGAAAGTGAGTTTTGTATGCTCGTCCAATCTTTTTTGCACGACATCGGCATAGAGCAGCGCCGGGACGCAACCCTCAAGACGGTCATTGAGCGAGTTTCCTCAGGACAGTCCAACCCTTCGCTCCGTCACCATGTTCTTCGCAACAAAACTCTGCATCCCCTCTACATGAAGCCGGATAGCCCAGAATTTTTGTTAGTTATTCCTCGACATCTGCGTGTCACTATTCTTCAACATGTGCAAGACGCTCCGATGGCGGGACACCTGGGTCTTTCACGCACCTATCACCGCGTGCGGCAACCGTTCTTGTGGCCTAGCCTGTATAGATCTGTGGGCCGTTATGTCGCTGCTTGCGAGTGCTGCTAGTGCCGCAAACGTCTTGCTCTTCATCCGGCTGGCCTGCTACAACCTAAAATTACCCCGGAACCATTCTTTCGCGTCTGCCTCGACTTGCTCGGACCTTTCACGACCTCCGTGTCAGACAACGAATGGATCGCTGTCACGATCACTCGCAACTCACTGTGTGACCAGATACGCTATAACTCGTGCCTTGCCAACTAGCTGCGTTACACACGTCGCAGACTTTTAATTGAATTACGTCATCCTGTGGCATGGGGCTCCGCGCCAGCTTTTGACAGATCGTGGCCGCTTCATCCTCGCAAAAGTTATCGATGAAATCCTCTGTAGCTGCTCTACCAAACATCACCTTACTGCTGCCTACAATTTCCAGGCCAACAGTCTTACGGAGCGCCTCAAGCGAACTTTTTTTATGTACGTCTCTGCTGACCACCGTGACTGGGACGAAACGCTCTCCTACGTTACGTTCGCTACGTTTGAATTATACTGCCACGACCCCGCGACAATATAATTCGTCAAGGCATGACACCGCCAGCTATTCTCCGTTGATTCTTCTGTAAGGCCGCAACCCTGCTTTGCCATTCGACAAATTCATTCCTAGAACCAACAATGTATGCTCAGAACGTTGCTTCTCGAGCACGCGTCACTCGCCAAATCGCGCACACTAGGCTCAGTGCTTCTCAGGTCTCACAAAAAGTGCAATACCGAGATTGGCACTGCGACATTGACTACCTTGCTGACTCTCTTGTCCTGCCTTGGACGCCGTATTGACATGAAGGCTTGCGAGAAGCTCCTCCCACGATACACAGGGCCCCTACGAAGTTCTCCGCAAGGTCATCGACGTCGATTACCTCATCACTCTGATTCAACCACAATCATCTTCTGCCACACCACCTACCTATGTTGTTTGTGTGTGGCGCCCAAAACGCCACTACCCTGCCAGTCTTGATTGGTTTAGGGGCGCTGTGAAGGCGCTTCGTCTACCGGGGGTGATGTTACGAGGCAGTGGGCATGGCTCCGCCCTCGTAGACGAGTCGAAGAAGAAGCAGACTTGCCGCACCAGATGCTGGCAACCCTGGGGTGTCACACCTACCTGTAAAGTTGAGAAATACATTAGTTTCTTTCATTTGTTTGTAATCCCCGTGACAATATAGTCACACGGGCTGGGTGGCCAGCGTCGTCGTATCCCACGAGCATAGTGTTAGGTAACAGCTTGATGGAGGAGATCCTTCGAATAGCATAAAGCAATGAAACCCGATTAATTGGGCGAAAAGACGTGTCGAGGCGAATGGAAGAAAGGATGTGGGGAATGGTCGGCGAACGCTAACGGCGTTGTTCCTGAGCGAAGAGCTTGAATCAACTTGTCGAGGGTGTTTTGTCCACCAAGGAGGAGAATACAATCAATGGATGCCTTTGAGAAAAGGCCTAGCACATTCTTCTATACCCAGTGGATAAGGATGCCATTTTTGCCGCGTTCGGACTTCTGGATACGAGATTGATGACGGTTCATGGCACGCGGGAAGCAACAAAAGCATTCATAATCCCAGTAAGTTGTGTTCTGCCATGTCCGAACACCATGCACGGCCAGGGGAAAGCCTACTAGTGGTCTGATGCACCAAGAGAGAGAACTTGTCCATGGTGTGTTTTGTTGTGATGATTTGGCTATATTGTGAGGAACCGGTTTGTTCAGCCAGCCTCGAGCTAAATCACACTCGTGGTGATATTTACAGACGATGAAGATGTGCAGGTGATGATGATATCTAAAGAGAATGAAGAGTCATTCGCTTGTCGCGCTCACAGTATTTCCCCCGCGCGGTGAAAGCGACCACATGGTCACTTGACAGTATTATCAAATGCGTCGTGCATAAGTCTTTAAACGAGATACGTGCACTATCTCTGTCCCTCGGCAACGACGATCAGGATGCGTGCTAAGAGGAGAATTGCGGTAATTGACGGGAGATGTCTGTTCGACCACCGTGTACGGCCCTATGAAGCGACTGATGAATTTGTCGCATTAGCCGGGGACGCGCAGTGGAGTTCATAGAAGAACTTCATCACCAGAGAAAAAACTCACAACATGGTGAGACGAGTCGTAGCGAAATTTTCGAGTGTCTTGAGAGAGGCCGGTGTTAACGCGGGCCAGGTGACGGCAGTGTGCGCGACGAGATAGAAATTCTTCAGAGAAAGGAGCCGTCGAGGGTGCAGGGGCCGAAAGGAAAGACACATCCAGAGCGAAACCCGGCGCGTGAGCATGGACGAGAAAAAAAATAGAGAAAAGTGCGTAGGAGAAATGAAGAAAAGTGCGTAGAGAAGCCGTATTATAGGCGAAGGTTACCAAGAAAAACATTGCATCCCAGTTCATGTGGTTGGAGTGAATATACATGGAGATTATGTTCAATAGGGTCCAATGAAAGCGTTCAGTCAATCCGTTGGTCTGCGGGTGGTAGCTAGAAGTGGTCTTGTGCACAGTGTTCGAGGCACGCAAAACTTGCTCGACAATTGAAGCGAGAAATACTTTGCCGCGATTGCTCAGGAGAATTCGTGGAGCTCTATGGTGCAAAAAGATGTGGCGAAGAAAAAATTCGGCGACCTCAGTGGCAGTCCCAGATGGTATAGATGCTGTTTCTGCGTAGCGGGTAAGGTGGTCGACGGCCGTGACAATGCAGCGATTGCCAATGGATGATGTCCGAAGAGGGCCATGCAAGTCGATTCCAACGACTTCAAAAGGCGAGGTGGGGCAAGGAAGATGTTTCATTAAGCCAGCCGGAGCAGTTGTCGGCCGTTTTCATCGTTGTCAATGGACACAGGAAGCAACATACTTAGCGACGGCTGAAGAGAGGCCAGGTCAAAAACATGGACTTCGTATTTTGTCATAAGTCTTATGATAGCCTAGATGAGCGGCGGTTGGATCATCATGACAGGCTTCCAGAACTTCACGTTTCAGAGAACGCGGAATGACGGGTACCCACTTGTTGTCATCGATGTGGTAAATGTAGCGGTATAAAACACCACTGACAAGCTTAAATTGTTTAAGTTGTCGACAGACTCTGGCATTTGGAGGAGTAGTAGAGCCGGTCAAGCGATCAACAATGGTGCTGCAGTATGGGTCGACACGTTGTTGTCAAACAAGGACAGATAGGGTGCCAGGTAATGATCTTAGTGCTGCGATTGGAGAGGTGCCGTCGTTTTGCAGTATCTATGGTGAGTGGGCTCCGCTGGGCAAAAGAGAACGCGATAGAGCATCAGCTTCTTGATGCTTCTTCCCAGATCTGTAGGTGGCATCGAAATCATACTCCTGCAAGCAAAGCACCCAGCTACCGAGGCGACCCGATAATTTTTTCAGCAATGAAAGCCAGCATGGGTGTCATGGTCGGTAACGATGGTAAAATGATGGTCGTGAAGATATGCTCGGATTTTTGCACTGCCCAAACTACAGCATGGCACTCCTGCTCGGTGATAGTGTAGTTCTTTTCAGCAGCGGTAAGAACACGGCTTGCGTAAGCAACGAAGCATTTGCGTGAGTTTTTGTCACGCTGTAAGAGTACTGCACCTAGACCGTGACTACTTGCGCCGGTGTGAAGGATGGTGGGTGCGGTTGAATCGAAGTGGCACAGTACTGGATCCGACGTGAGGGCTAGCTTATATGCCATGGTAGCGCCTTCGCAGTTTTCGGGCCAAACGAAGGAGACTTTCCTTGCGAGGAGTTGATGAAGCGGAAATGCAAGTTCCGCGAAGACACGTATGAAGCGCTGGAAGTAAGAAGATAACCCGAGAAAACTGCGTAGGTCATTTTGATGTAGCAGACGACAAAAATCTAGGACGGTGGCAAGCTTCTCAAGGTCCGGCCGAATTCCCTCTTTGGTGACAAGGTGGCCGAGAACATTGATTGTCTTGCTAGCAAAGGTATATTTCTTGTTGTTAAGCTGTAGACTGGCTTTTGCAAGGCATGTGAGGACTTCGTCAAGACGTTGTAGATGCTGCGAGAACGCGGATGAAAACACGACTATGTCATCGAGATAGCACAGACACGTTTTCCATTTCAAACCACGCAATACGCCGTCTATCATGTGTTCGAAGGTGGCGGGCGCAGTTCAAAGTCAAAAAGGCACCACATTAAACTCGTACAACCCATCTGGCGTTGAAAAGGCGGTCTTCTCTTTATCAGACTCCGACATTGGCATCTGCCAGTAGCCTTACCTAAGGTCAAGGCTAGAAAAATACTCAGCGCCCTGTATTGAATTCAGTGCATTGTCGATCTGAGGGAGAGGATAAACATCATTGCGTGTTATTTTGTTTAGCGCATGGGAATCGACGCTGAAACGCACTGTCCCATCTTTCTTTTGAACGAGAACAACTGGGGATGACCAGAAACTCGAGTGAGGACTGTTGCGTCATAGCATGTATGAGACGTTTTCCTCGATTATCTTGAGTTCTGCCTGAGACACGTGATATGGACGCCGATGTAAAATACGTGATCCGTAACTCTGGATGCTGTGGCAAGCGGTGGTAGTCATGCTGAGGATGGGCAAGTTTACATCAAATGAAGAATGGTGTCTATTTAACAGGGCAAGGAAATCTTCGGATTGATCAGGTGTTAAGTCAGTGCTTAGGGTTGTCTACACAGGTGTGGAAGAGGCATTCACTGGCAGTGATTGTGACTTGGTGACATCGTTGTGGTTGTTGATCGGAAGAGTAACAATCTCAACAGGCTCACTGTCGACTGCGCAAGATACTGTTGAGCCGCAGGGGAGCAGTACACACTCAAACGTTTGATTTATGGCGGTTAGGTAGGTAGACCCATCGAAGAAGCGAATGAGCCTTGGTGTGATCACAATGCCCCTACGTAGGGTATGGCCGTAAGGGAGAATTAGTACATCACCTTCCACAATGTCAGTGCAATTAACACTTATAATTTTTTCGATGTATGGCCGAAGTACATGTTATGACGACGTGACAAGGCGGATGCGTCCATCGCGTTCAAGAGGAGAAGAGTCAGTGGTATTGAGGTGCAGGAGGCGCTGACGACAAGATATAAAAGCGGACGCAGAAAAAAAGAAATCCCACCCCAGGATAAAAGCGTGGGTGCACTTACGAAACACCGCGAAAACGATGTGATGACGAATGCCTTCTATGTAGACACGAACGGTACACTGTGCAAGTGGTTGAATGAGAGCGTTGGCCGCTGAACGAAAAGGTGGGCCACCGTAAGGACTGGTGACTTTTCAAAGGCGGGAACAAAAATGAGCACGAATAATCGAAACGGCAGCGCCAGTGTCTACATGAGCCTCAACGCGTACACCTTCTACAAACACCACTATCAAATTCGATGTCCGCGTTGAAGGAATTGTTAGCTGTCCCTTGGATGCAGTTTCTCCTCCTTAAACTGCTTTGGGAAGTTTTCGGCGGGGCGTTTGTGAAATGGGAGGTGGGCCGCA
This sequence comes from Rhipicephalus microplus, assembly GCF_043290135.1. NCBI lineage: Eukaryota > Metazoa > Arthropoda > Arachnida > Ixodida > Ixodidae > Rhipicephalus > Rhipicephalus microplus. The sequence continues at coordinate 133,479,036 of NC_134707.1, forward strand.
GAGGCGACACTCAACGGCGACCTGGCGAAGGCGATCTGCGGTGAGATGTACGGGAATTCACAGGCATGCCAGTATGGTGGGTAGGAGACGGTGAACGGTAATAGGATGATGGGGATGGTGGTCGTACGTAGTTCATGGTCGGATGGAAGCTTCGGTGTTCTTTAGGAGCGTAGCCTCGTTGCTCGCCTTGTTGGCGCCTTCGACAAAACCGAGCGATATGTCCTTAATAACCGCAGTAGTAACAGATTGGCCGAGGTGGGCGCTGGGGTGCGTAGTAAGGCAGTGCACGCACTGGCGGGGACAACGAAGCCACAGGTGTATGGTCTGCTGGTGTAGACACAGAAACGTTGGGTGTGGCAGAGAGTGCGGCAACTTCAACGTACGCACATACGTCTGGCACACGCAGGGATCATTGCAACACGTCGGACGCGACGCGGTCACGATCTCTTGTTTAATCAGGTCTCGCAAGCTATCTTTTGCAGAAGTAAGAGTAACTTCCGCAGCGCAGGAAGAGCAGCGCCCATGAAGCTCTTCACAAACGATGTCGCGAATAAACGCGCGTAAATTGAGGGGTGCAGGCAAACGAAAGTCGGTGGCATTATCGCAGAGGTGAAGAGACTGAAGCGCGTCAAGTCGCTGACAAACGGTTATCACGTCCTGGGTGGTGGCAGGATTTTGCTTGGCGAGGTCGTTAAAGGCGATGGTGTTAATGCCTTTAATGATGTGGCGTATTTGGTCGTTCTGCGACATGACGGTGTTAACTCGTTTGCACAGTGCAAAGACATCCACATTATGAGACATGTAAGATTCACTCAGCAGCTGCGTGCGCTCAGCGAGCTTCTTTGCTGCCTCAGCGCGAACTGTAAGGGCACCGAAAATTTGGCGAAGTTGCTGCTCGAAAGTGTCTCAGTCGGGAAGATCCGAGTGGTGGTTCCGGAACCAAGTTTTGGCAATATCGGACAAGAAAACGGGACGCTGCGCAACTTATGTGGATAGTCCCACCTGTTCAAATCGCTGACGAGGTCGTATTTCTTGATCAAGTTTTCTACATCATCACTTCGGAGACCGGAAAACACAGCTGGATCACGCAGGCGAATGTCGGAGCATGCCGTGATGTGGAAAAACTGGGACGGGGTTGTAGTTGACCGGAATTGTGATGGTGCATTGAGTATTTTTATAGCGATGCTGGTAACCAGGTAGAATAACACAGAAGAACGATTTGTCATCCCAGCAAGTGAGACTGGCCGCATGCACATGGGTCGTGGCGATGTCCGCTGTAAGTCACAACGTCTGCTCGATGTTGCCGAAAGAGGCCGACATGACTTAGAGGACGATGTTACCCACATATAGGATGCCTTTGAGCCAGGGGATTCAATCCAGCTAGCCAGGAAGCGAACAATAAACGAAATAAACAAAAAATCATTACATGTTCAGGACGTGAATGATCAGTCGGCGAAGCCACGGGATTGTTCCATTTAACCTCAAATTACCGGTCACATTGACTACTAACGCATGAAAAATTGGTGAAAAAGAGGTGTACAGTGTTACACTGTGCAGTATACTACAGTTTTATTGTTCCTAATTGGTATGTCGTGTAGCAGATATTGTTTCACCTTCAATATTATTGTGGTATGATATCTAGCGTGAAGTCGGCAAGTACGAAGTTTGTGCAAGTTCCACTGAAACGGCACTTTGTCTTTGAGAGCTTGTAGCAACGTGTGGGTGTGTGCTTCGATCTGCGTTCTGCATTCAGCAGGCTCTTGACCATGTGCGAGGTCTTTGGCATTTCGGAATACTCTTTCTTTGTGACTATCATCGTCATCAGCGTCATCCTCATTATCATGGCGTATAGTGGGTAATCTGTATGTGCCCGGCTGCCACGCACAACGCCTATGCAATCGGTCAAGCCTCAACATTCAGATGCGTCGCTTCTAAAAGTGAATTTATGGTGCCCTCAGCTGTATTGTGAGAGCCAAGCTCGTTTATGGGAGCCGAAGGTATTCAATATTGATTTCGGCAGTGCAAGTAGTGAGTAACGCGTGAATGTATTTAGTATAAGAGCCGGACTTTAAGGTCAGAAGCTCGCCGAGAAAATTCAAATAGGTAATGTTGTTAATTGCCTAGTGAAAGCGGAGGCTGAATAAGGCCTTAGAGTCTCAGAATGTGGGTGGTCGATGAGGTTGCGGTGTAGTTTTACAGGGACATCTTACGTGGAAAACTGGGGACGAAAGCCAAGCATAGTGTGAAAAAGAGAATAGAGACTGTATACACTTGCAAGTGAGACCATGTTCTAGAAGTTTGCCGATGCGTGAAGTCTGTGATAAGGGTCTTAAATTTTCGATTGCAATTCTATTGCCCGGCTTGAGAAACAAAAATTACGTGAGGGTTTTTCTAGGGCTGAGGAAGGTAGCCGGAGGGCAAGCACTCGTTGCGGGAGGAAATGAGAGAAGGAACTGCAGGAGCGTCGAGGATTCGGTGGAGTTTTTTTTTGGGGGGGGGGGGGGGAGGGGGGAAACGACCTGGAGCAGGGATGGATGTGCTGCACAGCGTAATGCCCCGTAGACTTCCACTTCCAGGATAGCGGAGATCACGGTGGTTTTGGAGACCAGGAGTAGGACACGACCGGGTGAGGTCTGCAAGGAGGCAGAACAAGGAGGTATTTGTCGGCAAGGTTTTCCATGAGTGACAAAGTGAAGCCGTTGTAGACTTGGATCAATCTCCGTAACTGTGGCCGAGCGATCACCTTGGCGGATGCATTGTCGAGGAAACGGCGGCAAAGGTTCCAGAATTTTTCTCAGCCAAAACTACTGGACAGCTACCACCATAGCTATTCCCAATGTGGGCGGGAAGAACGACGACATTTTTCTCGATCGTGAGATAGAGGTGCACAATGTGGTGGCTTACCTATGGTTGTATTATTGCTTATGTCAGCGGTGGTTGAGGCTTCTGCAAGCAGCATGCAGGTGGGCAAGTATGAATTGAATTGTCGGATGATCTTCTGTGGCGGGGATCGAAGCGGTTACCGCTTTTAGGGAAACTATACTCTCGGGAAATATTTCTTGGTTATGATGGGAAAGGTAGGGGGGCGGAGCTTAAGCACATGTACTCTTACGCAAAGTAGTCCCGTACCGCTAAGGAAAGTGATGGCATGGCGCAGCGAGCGTTGTATTTTGAAGTAGATACCGCTGAGCATTTGAGGCACGGGAAATGGTACGACTTTGCAACGGGATGGAAAAGTGGGCTAGTTCGTAATTCGCTCGTGCTGTGTGCCTCCACTTTGTTTCGTGTGTTTGTTTCTATCGCGCTCCCAGTTCGCTGAAAAAATGGTAAGACTTTCTCGCATATCTGAAAACACCTAGTTACAACAAAAAAAATAAAAAATGTAAATATTTTGTTAGTGCATTCTGTCTAGTGCCTAAAATAGCTACACGTAGTAAATTATTGCATATTTTTGACATCCCATGCGGAAACAAGGGACGCACTCATGAGAGTGTATCTATAAGCAGTAGGATACACGTCATTTGGCTTTTCTACCTTCATGATTACATTGTCAAGAAAATTTGTCAGCGAGTATAGCAGCTGGTTGGTCCACGTCGAAAGGTCCTCGATGCTGGCAGAGGCGGAGTGCAGCTGGCGTTTTGGGAACGCATCCCCATCTGTACGGTGAGTATGGTGCGGGCGTGGCTTGCATAGGGAAGTGGGCTTAGATGGCGAGAACACAGTGGCTACTGCCTCACCACTGGTGCTTTGAATGAGCGCGGGTTAAGCACATAGCGGCAGAAACTGAGACACAGGGGTGGCGTCTCGGCGAATACTCTTACTGAAGCGCGTTAGTTGCGTGAAATCGTTGAGCAGCTAAATGTTGAGGGCGTGAGCGAGCTGCCGCAGTCTCTTTCTAGATCTATCATCGTTGGATTAACCCCAGTCCAGAATGTTGACGTCGAACTCACCAAAGATGAATGGAATGGGGATTTTTGTGCTTTTCAGCTGAGCGGCACTGATCAATGCGAGGAATGACGCAGCTTCCGTGGTATGCGGGGGTTGTGGCATTGAGAAAAAAGATTGCTGTTCTCTAGTGCTCAGGTTGTATTTCAAGAATAACGTGTAGATTTTGCGCGAGGGTATATCATCTCAATTGACAATGAGTATTGTGGCAGAAGGTCATGCTTTACTTGGTTGTAGGTGATATAAACCGAGAAGGAAGCGTTGAAGGGTGTTCCTCTCAATAAGATGCCAAGGAAAAACCCACAGGTGTACAAAGTGGACAAGGACATGATTACACGTTCGCTGAAGCCCATGGCACTTCCACTTTCACAGCAGAAAGCGGCGTATCAACCAGTATTGGTGGTGGGCTGAATTGTGGCAGCAGCGCCGGCAAGGACCAATGCTGCTTGCCGTCGCTCCTGTGCGCGAAAATATGCTGACTGCAACGATTCGTTCGAGAATTCCTGCCTGAGGGGCCACTTCCTGTCCTTTGATAATCTGGTCGACAATGGTGAGCACCTCGAATATGATTGACGAGGCAGCGGTGAGTGGCCATGCGTTGACTCGGTCGATGAGCTGACTGCAGGTTGGCGCACTGGTGCCAAGCTTGGCAGGCCTAGGATAGTGCACAGCGTGATAGTAGGCGTTTAAATGCATTCTCTGACCATCGTGAATTTTTGAATAAAGTGGGTTTAAAAATAATCCACATAATGTGCTTCTGCAATCCGTGAAGAAAACCTATGGTAAAGATGAACATTACCGGCACAGTGGTCCAAAATTAGTGTTGCCGAATTGCAATGCAACCGTTCTCAATGGGATTCCCCCTTTTTACTTGTATTCATCTCCGCCACATTGCGTTCAGCCCACTCGTTGGGTCCTCAAAGTGTCGCTCAGGATCTTCCTAACTACCTTCGTACTTAACGGATTCGGTGAATTTCTGAGGTCACCGATTCGCATGCCAGTCAACCCCTGTATTGATTTCTAGAATTGATTGCATGAGAAAATGTTGCTGGGTGCCTCGAATGCAGAAAATACTTCATTTTTCAAATTTCAACCTTGAATGTTTTTCTTTCATTTGTAGGGCCTACGACCAGTCGACCAACGCCGTTTGAAGGTAAGTCAGCGCTATCAGTATAAAATACTTAAATGTTTGGCTACATCTCCACATGAAAACGACTTCTCAGAATGAACACCAAAGCACATTTTTCTGTCGACTATGGCAAGTAGAAGCCAAAAGTTTCAAAAACTTTCTATCTGAGCATTAACCTAATGCAAGACTCCAATGTAAAGGAAAAAATACAGCCTGCGAAACGTGAAATCGAATTGACGTGTAGTGTTTAACATAGAGAATATAGAGATACGTATTTCGAGAATAGATAAAAAAATCTCGGGTATCACGCGTTGCTGAAACAAATATTTGGACGACAATTCTTGTCTTCTTCGAGGCAACAGCAGCCCACCTTGGGTGTATATTCATCAAAACAGCCACTTCGTGTAGTTGGTAACTATTCATTGTGAATCCCTAAATTAGATCGCAGTATTGTAAAAGAACGAGTGAAAAAAAGTGATAACACAGGCGCACACTCACAACTGCTCGTTTACTCTAATAAAAAAACATATACAGCTAAAAAAAAGCGTTCCCAAGGTACCATTTCTCTCACCTAAAACAAACCAAAGATGATTCCCGCCCCCCTACCTTCCAGAAATATTAAGCTGCATGCGCCCCTTAAAGGTAAAAATCTGAATAATAAAAAAATTGGCTGATCGCACGTACGATGGGAATCGATGATATGTGAAGCACGAATAAGAAAGGTTCATATGTCACTTTAAAATCAGCAGTATATTACGAGGTGCGGGTGAATGGTACCATGCAAGACTTCCGTGTCATGATTATCATGTTTCGATGTGTCATTTACGTTCGTCATCTATTGACGCCACGTGATACCAAATTCATTATAAGTGAAGCCAGTGAAACGACCGCGAGCACGCTATTAGCGTGGTAGGATATCATGTTCTCTCATGAAACGCGTGTCGGGATTATCATGTTTGCACCAGTCATATATTTCGCCATTCATTGACGTCACGTAACACCACATTTTGTATATGCGGAGCTCGCAAAACGGCCACGAGCGCATCATGAAGAGCCCAAGTATATAATTCAACATAACTTGGACACAAGCGCACGCTGTGCACAGCGATGCTACGTTAGCAAAACGTGGGCACTCTATCGTAGGACCGCAGACGCGACCGGCGTGACCAGCGTCCGTCGGCGCTGAACGACGGCAACCGGTGCGAAACTTGCACCGATGCGTTACGCAGGCAACACTGCGTTTCCCTGTTTTCGTGTCGGAGGGATGCCGGACGCGCTGAAACGCTCATGCGTCAAAGCAACGCAGCGTAGCGCGCACCCGGGAGTAAATGGCAAGACCAGTGCCTGGCGTGGCAACGCTGGCGGGACGCGACAAAATGAACGCCGGCGAGCATGCGCACCGCGTCACGTCGAAATGTATTGGCGCCTTGACTGTGGCATGTAGTCATGTTGTTACATCGCACGCATCTCATGTTTATCATGTTTGCACCAGTACATATCATACCTTTGTCATCCATTCACGTCCGTAATACGAAATTTGGTATCAGTGAAGCTAGCGAAACATCCGCGAGCGCATCATGAGCGTGGCATGTAGTCATGTTGTTACATGACACGCATGTCACAATTTTCATGTTAGGGTCTATCGCTTATATTCGCCGTGCAATTATCTCATACCATACCAGTTTTGCAACATGCCGTAAACAAAACCACCGCTAAAGCTCCAGGAAGATAAAATGTAAAACTGGGCATTTATGACACACATGTCATTATTTTCATGCCATGACTAGTCAATTATGTTCTTATTCCTGTCATGTTATGTCATACTAAGTTTGGTATCGATACCATCATGATAACGGCCACGAGAGCTGAAAGCCGTAGGCGGATAGATAGATAGATAGATAGATAGATAGATAGATAGATAGATAGATAGATAGATAGATAGATAGATAGATAGATAGATAGACCTATCTATCTATTTATCTATCCGCCTACGATTTTTAGCTCTACTGGCTGTTTCAATAACGGTATCAATACCAGAACTGGTATGCCATACCATCACTGTAGGTCGAGCATAATTGACTAATTGTAACACCAAAATCCTGAAGTCTACGTCATGAATGTCATACTTTACTTTTCATGGTCTTGCTGCTTTTGCGGTGCTTAGGTTCACATGACATATTGCAAAACTGGCATGGTACGACAAGACTGCATGGCGAACATAAGTAACAAACCCAAACGTAAAAATCATGACATCTATGTCATGTAGGTCATGCTACACGCCACGCTCATGATGCCCTCGTGGTCGTCTCGCTGGTTTCACATATACGAAACTTCGTATTGCGTGACGTGAGTGGACGAAGAAGGTAAATGACCCGTCCCAACATTACAATCATGAAGTGCGCGTTATTTAAAACACAACTACATGCTGCGCTCATAGCGTGCTCGCCGCCGTTTCACTAGCTCCACATATACCAAGTTTGGTATCAATTGATGTGAATAGAGGACAAAGGTAAACGACCCACCCAAACTTGATAATCATGATATGCGTCTGATATAAAACATGACTACATGCTACGCTCATAGCGCGCTCGCGGTCGTTTCACTGGGTTCACATATACCAAGCTTGGTGTTGCGTGACGTGAATGAAAGCTGAACCCGAATGCCAGGCGCAAACCTGATAATCATGACATGGAAGTTAAGTACGGCATAGTTTACCTCCACCGCGTAGCGTTGTGCTGATTTTAAAGTGACATATAAACATTTCTCATGCTTGTTGGCATATCATCAATTCCCACTGTATTTGGGATCTTCCATTTTTTTCACATGCATTGATAAGTTTATTCAGAGCCCAGGAGACCATTTTGACAACGAAATGATTAGACACATTCTTTAACACATTGGGACGTTTTATGAATACAAGGGTTGACTGCGGGTATAGATGCGTGTGACTTTTTGTTTACTTTTTTTGAGCCCCCCAGTTTCATTTGACATCCTTTGATCTGGGCATGCCCCCTTCACCTAATTCAGTGCAATTGCATACACGTTCTCCTCAACCATAGCCGTCGGTCGGCCTTAGTTCAGGCGCTGGTTTTGTTGGATGGTACATTATGTGGAGGGTGGCTGGCGTCACACGTGCACGTGATCGCTTTCCAAAGGTGTTTCGATAGTTGCGCTGTCCTTCTCCGACATCATATAGACTGCCAAGTTTGTTCCTTCACACTCTTTCATTACCGGTCAAAGCAATGCCGCCGCCACGTCACAACGCAGTGCTTTATTTTCGTATAAGGTATCGGCAGACGCCCTGGCTGCTTACATCAATGTTGACGTCATCGATGACGTGCACTACTGTGGCACCACGTAAACTGTCGTCTCGTCACAGCCATACTCTCCTCGTACTTTGCTGAAGGGCTCACCGGTTTTCGTCTTCTGCTGCTCTCCGCGCTCGATCTAGTCCTTTTTTTTTTCCTAGTATCGCGTTACCGGTGACTACGACGCAGATGCCGCTCAACGCCGGAACGTACGCTTGAAGCTGCTTTCTTCAAGTTTGGGCAGCTACTCAGTAGTATTGCGAATACGGCAAAGAGCGTGTCTCTCCTCACCCTGAGATCTCTCCTCTGGAGTCTCACTTTTCTTGGCCCCCGCCTTGTTATACTATAGTTTACAAACGGGCCCTATGCGTCATTTCCAGTCCTTTCTCTGTTTGATCTCTTTACTAACACTTTGCTTTCCCACTTGTTTTGTATACTATACTATTCAGAGCTATGCAATTTTTTTCCTTCTCTCATCCATTTTTTTCGTTGTTCTCAAATTTCACTTTCCAAATTCTGGGTCTACTACGTTATATATGGCTATGCAATGTATGTGGCACGCATTGCACGACTTCGACAATTGTCGTGCGGATATGGCCCTACCTCAGGATTAAGTATCTACGCTGTTAAAAATACTAGCAGTGGGGGCTGTATATAGCTGGTGCAATGGTCTCTGTTATCGTTGAAAAAGTTACAATCATTATTTTCTTGTGCACTTCCCTTATAGCATAGATAAGAGTTCTCTACAAAAGATTTTTTATCTTCTTGCCAGAGATTGTCAACCTTGTAAATAAGATAACAAAATGCCTTGGCACTTTCGATGCCACGGGGAACGAATGTTTGATTATGGAGTTTGCGAAGTTTAAGCTCGCAGATATTGTCCTCTTGCGAAATTTCCGGAGCCCTCCACTACGGCATCTCTCATAATCAATAGGTGGTTTTGGGACGTTAAACCCCACATATCAATCAAATCATTGTGCTCTTGCAAATTGAGTGCTCGGCCATTGCTTCTGAAAACTTTGCTGCTCGCCGCATGCGCGCAATGCCCGTTTGATGTTTACGAAAAGGCTACCCGGCTCCTCAAGTGAGAGTCCCTTCAGAAGCTTTCAGAAGCATGAAAGGTCTCGTATCGTCGATAAAAACATTAACTCTATGATATCGATACCAAATATGAACCGCCATTCTACCACCCCGATAACAGCTCGTTCGTCTCCAGAAAGAACACTTGAAATCGCCTTGTATATCATGTTTTTCTTGAAAATAGCGGAAGTATATACGTCGTCTTAAAAATGAAGGAAGATGCGCAACCAAAAGTTTTCTTTAATTGTGCGGATGTAGGAAAGCCTCTCAGCGCTGCACTTTACGGCCCACCAGCCTGCCTCACCACCTACCATGCTCGGTAGGCCGCCCACCGTTTCAATTTCACCCATTTGATATTCCTGCACCAGAAATCAATTATTAGCATCTATGCGCTAACACCAGCGATAGGTGCCTACGGCCACCTAGTGCCGTAAAAGGTGTCTGGGCCAGAGGCCTTTCTATTTCAGAAGTCGCCACTTACAGTGCCAGTGCTACATTGCGCTCGCGTATTTGTTTTTTGTGACGTGTTAGCATAACATAGGATGCCAGAAATGCACAGTCACAATTGAATTACAGATGTGTGGGGAAGCGCGAAGTTTGACATGTTGAATTCCTAAGACATTGTATATACCTAGCCACCACACCCCACTATGAAAATTCACACGTCTAAAAACTTCTTCGGAAAATTCGTGCCAGTGAGACATAACCTATTTATTGGGCAGGTCTACTAAACTTTCTGAAAAGGCCATCAATGTCGGTACAAATCACTGTGAGTGTTCGAGCATAGACGATAAAAGTAAAAGCTTCACCTAGCTCTACCCCTCCTCCGACAAACGCACTAAAATAATAGTTCTCATGTGTGCGACATGTGGGCTGTTTCATGTATTCATTATATCACTTGGTGCGCACAAAATACAAGCGTTGTCATGTTTGTGTCATTAACTGGTTCTTCTCTACAGCGGCCCCACGTTTGCCCCCCTATACCTTTGTGTGCACGGTGACCGAACCGGTGCGCTCTACGGCTCGCGGAGCTACCAGCTTCGTGCCTCCTGACGGCACGTGCGACTACGTATTCTACGACTCCCTCTATAAGAACGGGAAGAACAACCTCCTCAATGGCCTCGACAAACTGGAGATTGTTGTACAGCACTTCATCGGGCTAGCCTCCCGGTTCAAACAGAGCAAATTCGGGTTTTCCTTTGCACCCGAGTGAGTGACTTATTTTGAATAAATCAACGTTTTCAGAATAGCTTAGACAATAACGCGCGAACGCAATGGCGCCACCCTTTTTTTTAAAGACGATAGTCTTTCTTACAGACGTTCGACAAAAAAAGTTTTGGTCTGTCTGTCTGTCTGTCTGTCTGTAAGTCTGTCTGTACATTTGTCTGTTTGTCCGCCCTAATGATTCCTCAAACGGCACCAAACGGCCAACCCCATCTGCTGCACCCACCAATATTGCTTAAGGTTAAGCGTTCATCGTTGTGCGATTGTCAATTAAAAAACAAATATTGCGCATATATGAGGCGCAATAACAACATGCCTATGTTTTGTATGTCTGCCTTTACATTGGAAGAGGCACACGCAAGTAGCTCTAAGGAATGTAGCGTTTAACGCACTGCGCTGACAGTGCAACGCCATGCACAAAAAGGTGTTTCCAACGCTTTGCTACGACGCCATGCTGGTGGCACCTGCCCGTCGCTTTGCATTCTACACATTATCACCTCTGTGACCGGCGCGCATCTTTCTCCACGGTCACGCTCACCTTCGTTTTCAGAGATAACTGTCAGATGGCGCTCATGTATAACGTAACCAGATGCGCTTGTTCACCTCCGTTACACTCTCGAGGCGCTCTAACGCAGGGCCTTCAGAATACCATTCACCGATTTTCTTGCGCAGAACTTCAAATAAACGTTTTGTCCTCTCTCTCCAAAAGCAAGAATATCGTCTTTCGATGACATTTACAGTGTAACATGCAGATTCGGCCCAATTTTTATGTGATGCGTTTTTTGGCCAAGTACGAGTACACTATCTATCTATCTATCTATCTATCTATCTATCTATCTATCTATCTATCTATCTATCTGTCTGTCTGTGTGTAAATGCGTTGTCACAATATTGTGGTTACTTCAAAACTGTGAGCATGCCAGACAAATTATAGTCAGTTCATCTTGTTACGTGGCAATAACACTAATCGGACACATGGCTCGCAGTAACACTAGGTCAGACACAGTACAGCTCACACGTGACCACCAACTTGAGCTTCCATTCTTCCCATGCGTTCATTGATCGATTAGGCAGTGGTTAGTACGCGCTCATTGATGAATGACAAAAGTATGTATCACGTTTTCTAGAAAAGAAGACGCATTGGCATTTCTTAGGACTCACAGACATACGACACGTGTCACACACCAGCTGCATCATCCTGTCTAAATCACGTTGCATGTACTTATGATCAGTTCAACGCAATTATCCGCATACAGACGCAATTTTCGTGCGACATTCTGAGCAGAATCTTTGATCTAGGCTAGAAACAGCGAAGGCCCCAACACAGATCCCCGTGGAACTCCCGCAGCAATAGCAACATATTCAGAATATGAACCACTAATTACTACACGCTACGATCAGTCTTGTCGAAATCGTGCATTCGCAAATCCAGAAGCGCCGATAACGCTTTTATGGGCTCGGTCTGTAGGCGTAGCGTTTGGTGGAAATCATGGTAGTAGGACAGAAGGGTTAAAGTCAAACTCGCCGGGGCTCGTCTCGACGCATGTCGTAAGTAAACGTTTGGTGCATATTAGCGTCGCACGCACTTTGTTTCCTTCAAAAAACGGCTTAATTGAGTGTGCGAGTATTGCCGGAGCTGCGTTTGTAGTGTGCCGACTTCAAGTGACCGCTGTATTCTGGTCCACCGTTAAAGGGGCAATCGTGAACTGGAGCGCATTTATTTCTCGCGAACTGCGAGGTGGTGTAACACATTTACTGTCGCTGTTCACAGCGACACCTCTAGTTTTAAAAACATCCCAACAAAGAACACATTCTACATGTCTAACTGATGTAAGTACGTGCACGAAATATAAAAATTCTTGTCTCAATCTACGTTCCACAAACATTGAAACGTTCTTCACACCGCAGTAATAAAAAAAAATGTACTGGAAAGCATAATGAGCGGCAGAGGTTTCTTTTGACCTTAAACATATTTATTCTCTGTGCTTTCCAGAGTGAAACACTACAAATGAGTGATTTTACATGCTGTCATATTCTTTTTAATCATGCCACCATCATTCACCAAGCTTTCCTGACGCCATCGTCATACAGCTTGTTCACCAAGCTATCCACCAAACACGTTTTTAATCACTTCCAACAGCCGACATTTTCCTAAGTCACCATCACTGACTCGCCAGCACCATCTGTCACCAATTTTTCCACTCTCACCATTATCAATAATTAACACCACTACAGCTTTCACCATATCCAACAATGATTCCAACATCCACCAACCCAGAGTTTTCAATAGGGCAGTGGTCACACAATGCAAACAGCGTGACGAATGGGTCGTCGAATGCTCCAACTCACTGCAAATGCTTGTTCTGGTACCCACTACGGCATTAATAGTAATTTCTGGGTAGTAGGCCAGCATTCGCTATGCTATTCTTCTTCATTATTCTGAAAAGTGTAGTGTCCACTCGACAGTTGCAAAAGTTTAGTGCAAATTGCTCATGCAGTCGTTCATGCAGTTGTTAATCGTCGTCTGCCACAGCATCAACAATTGGCACAAAATTCCTTGCAAGCATTCAGTGGATACCACACTTCTCAGAAGAATGACGAAGGATAGCATCGCGAATGCCGGTCTACTAAGGAGAAATTAAAATTATTGCCGCAGTGGGCACCCAGCAAGTGTGCTTGCTGCAGTTACCCAATAGCTGTTTAGAAATGCTCTGGAAGGCTGCTCATCTAGCTTGCAACGGGATGGTGCTGCGCCTTCCACGCACGCCTAGCGTCTTTTTTTTTTCTATAAGTCGTAATGGCATGGATGCCGACTGTCAATTTTCATGCTTGTAGAGGCATTTAATGCTTTCACTTTACAGATAAGTGACACATCATAGCATTAAATACCACTGGTTCTGAATTTCTGCGCTGATATTGTGCGCTACAATGTGTGCGCGTGCATTCTGTGTTCTGGCTACCTACCTTTTCTGTTTAATTAATGCGCAGGCCCGTCTTCCAGCGAGAATTCAAGGATCCTCTCTTCTTGGCATATATTGACGCCATTTATGGGACGTACAACATTAGCCACTATGGATTCTTAGACCTCTACAAGCAGTACGCAGAGCATGCCATGGTCACAGAAGCTCTCAACGCACTAAAGGTGTTCTTTCTGTAGTCAAATTTCTAAGGTGGCCTGCCACTTGTAAGCGCATCAGAGTTCTCATCTAAGCAATAAACCTAGAAAGGAAATGAAACTTGCAAAAAATAAAAGTTTATCATTAGTGTGTACGACTAAGAATGCCGAGTGCTCATTGAATGCAATGATGCCCGAGTTTTTTTGACAATGAATAGTAGAAGTTATTTTCATAAAAAAAATAAAAATAAAAATCATCACAGAGATATTAGAAAAGTAGGAATTTTTTCAGAGCAAGTAATAGAAATACTCTTGTGGCAGTGCGAGTGCAGTTACTTAGGTGGCCATAAAAATTGCTACACTATTTTCTCATAATAAATAGTATGCTTTGTATATATATATATATATAGAATAAATAGATGATCAGAGTTTCTTCCGGCTACCGTAATAAAAGTTATAAACTTCGAGAATAGTGCAGTATAGGAAACAAAACAATAAAATATTTATTTAATCCTAACAGTTTCGGCTGGTGGGCCAGCCTTCTTCGGAGGATGCAAGTGAAATGATACAAGTTCCCGTAGCAGAGGGTCACCCTCACAGTTTAAAGACCCTCCAAAAAAAGAGAAAGAAAAAGACAAGCGGGCGAACGAGGTAGCAACAGACAACAAGAAGCAGAAGAAGGAGAGGAACTAGAAAGGAGCGACGGCGAGCCGCCGGAAACGAGCGGGTAATTCTGGCATTGTTACTGATGAATGGATGTGGCTGTACCCTTGGTATAGGTAAGATGCGCCGCCAGCGGAGGCGACCAAGAAGAACGGAAAAATGTGGAACATGTTGCCGCTTACTCGCATCCCACACATGGATCGAGTTTAAGTTCACGTGGTTCGGCGGCTGGCCCACGGGCCAGCCGCCGAACCACGTGAATTCTGCATGGATCTGCGTGGATCGAGTTTAAGTCCACTTGGTTCGGCGGCTGGCCCACGGGCCAGCCGCCGAACCACGTGAACTTAAACTCGATCCATGTGTGGGATGCGAGTAAGCGGCAACATGTTCCACATTTTTCCGTTCTTCTTGGTCGCCTCCGCTGGCGGTGCGTCTTACCTATACCCAGTAACAATGCCAGAATTACCCGCTCGTTTCCGGTGGCTCTCCATCGCTCCTTTCTAGTTCCTCTCCTTCTTCTGCTTCTTATTGTCTGCTGCTACCTCGTTCGCCCGCTTGCCTTTTTCTCTCTCTCTTTTTTGGAGGGTCTTTAAACTGTGAGGGTGACCCTCTGCTACGGGAACTTGTATCATTTCACTTGCATCCTCCGAAGAAGGCTGGTCCACCAGCCGAAACTGTTAGGATTAAATAAATATTTTATTGTTTTGTTTCCTATACTGCACTATTCTCGAAGTTTATAACTATATATATATATATATATATATATATATATATATATATATATATATATATATATATATATATATATATACTTACAGCCAGAAGCCTCATAAGAGGCGCAGCCATGGCTACTGGTGGCGCTGACTGACACTACCTCATTAAAGTCACATATACCCTTATTAATATAAATGGGGGATAGCCGCCTAGCCGCTGTGGTAGCTCAGTGGTAGAGCCTCGAACATGTTATTCGAAGGTCGCAGGTTTAGTTCCTATCTACGGCAAGGTATCTTTTTCACCAACTTTCTTACTTGACATTTACCATAAAATTTGGTCTAATAACTTCCCTATAAATTTTTTGGCAATATTGTATCTTATATCTCATTATTATTGTGTCAAACACGGAAAAACCAGCTCTGAAGTACACACTTCTTAGATATAAAATTTCTGGGCGTAACGCTGAAGGCACTACGACGAGGAGTTGAGTTGTTTTTCTTGCGGAACGGCGTTCTCCTTAAGAAAATTTCTCGCCGCTTTGGGCCCAACTACCTTGTCATAGTACCTTCAGTGTTATGTCTAGATATATTGATTGCTCTACACGATGACCCGACGGCTGGACATCTCGGTGTTTCCCATACGCTTGTAAAAATACAGAAGTACTACTGGCCACTCTTTTACGCCGACGTCACTCGTTATGTGAATGCATGCCGGGACTGCCAACTACAACAGAGAGAGAGAGCGCGTAGACACATCTAAGCGGTCCTAATTTTATTCTCAACGTTTGCGTCTGGTGAACTGGTTTTCGTCCGGGTTTGCGAGCACTTGTTTGCAAGCCCTCACGAGATGCGAATAAAACAAACAAACAAACAAAAAAGACCGATGCACAGGTTGAAATCATCAAAAATAAAATGAGGACAACCACTAAGTTGTGTCTCTTCTCTTCCCAGGTACACTTGGCCCATTGTAAGAACGTCTTCACTTTAGAGATATATATGTATATATCAAATTACAAAGTGCTTTGGCTTCGTCAGGGGCTTTCCTTGCGAAGGCATACCCTTCTGCCAAAGACCTTCGCACTGTGGCAGACGTCGTCACACTGTTCACTAGCTACGAGGAGCTGCGCCGGCCATGGCTGATGACCCGTCCACATGCATGCATGACAAATCAACAGTACAGGGCTGATCAAGCGGCCGGCTCGCAACCCACCGCTGCGTATCTCACCATGCAGCTCCATCTACCCACCATCGACAGTCCTGGAAACGAAGTATTTTTCGCATACATCTGGTTTCTTTAGGTATCATGTCTGCCGCGGAATTGTCAGGCAGAGTTTGCAACATCAAAATACGCAGGGCGACATTGTATAGGAGTTACTGTTGGCCAGTTGTACCAAATTAACTAGACAAGATGTGCTCACCGTATCACTTATTTCCAGGTGCTGTACCTTCACCTGAAGCCCAAAAATACCGCCACAAGGACTTCGTACTATGTCATCGGCTTGTCCCTGGATAATCCTGCCAGTGGCCAGATTCTCAATTTGATGAAGTGAGTTCCACGCGTTGTATCATTCACATATAGTAGTGGTGTACAGAATATATTTTAGTGTACAGGCAAAAAAATACATCAAAATTACCTACACCATATCAGGTTAGTTCAGCACATCAGATGGTTTTCACAAAGAACAGTAAAGAAAAGATCACAATAAAAGAGAGTTACCATCGCTGCATTTTTGGGCCAGCTGTCAATGTTTAAACAACCTGTAGTTTTGAAAATTGACAGCTGCGCAAACATTTAGCGATGTTAAATCTGCTTCATTATCATCAGTTCTTTACTGTGTTTAGTGAAAAATGCCCACTTTACAATAGTGCCTTTTAATTTCGACTCCCTGTGTCTAACGTTTTGATTGTGGAGTTTAGTAGAGCAATAAAGACTGTTCACTGGCTTTAGAGCGCAGAAAAACTCGGTTCTGAAGTCAATGCTTGGCTTCTTTAGGTAAAGCTGAAGCACTTTTCTAAAAAAAACGACTTAAAAGCGCGTAAGGACAGCTTGATTCCTGCTGACTTTGAAAATCAACGTGAGAATTCTCAAATTAATACCCCAATAGCACTAATTGGTGAAACAACAGGCGCTCTGGCCGTGGGCTTCTTGAGACGCCGAGTGAACACGGTGACGTCACGCTCATCACCCACCAAACTATTGTCATGTGGCTTATTGACAATATTTGCAGTCATGGCCGAGTGTGATGATGAGAACCGACACTGGCAATCTGATAAAGACGTGCATGCTAAGAAAGCGAGGAGGAAGAGAAGGTAGTTAAATAAAGAACAGCCGGCCTGCAGCAAGGCTGCCGTCTCTTGTACAATTCCTTACACAGTGAAGAAAGCAGGGATGCAATATTAACGAGTGCCTACGTAGTTAACAAACGTTTGCGTAAACATTTCTTTCTTCTGCGAGTAAATGGCTGCAAGGAAAGCATAGAGCGTGTGTGCTACACATATGTTTCTTTTTTCCTTCCCATTGCGTCAAGCTCTCTTCCACATTTTTTCTTCTTCTGGCCGGTAAGTAGGCTTTAATCAACGTGCTCAGCAGGGCAACGTTTCGCTTGCTACTGGCCAAACTAATGGTTATGTCTTCACATCTAGGCAAGATTAAAATGTGACATTGACAGTGAATAACATTGTTATTCACATCGACAAATTATCGTTATGACATGTGAAAACCCACTGATCACCCAATAAGTCCGCTATCGATGCCACTTCGCCATACCCTGTACGATACATGTATTCTATACTCATGTCGAACCTTTACATAAGTATACAGTGTGTTTATCGTAAATGAATATGTTGGGTTTAACGTCGCAAAAGCACCATATGATTATGAGAGACACCGTAGTGGAAGTCTTCTGAAATTTTGACCACCCGGGGTTCTTTAACGTGCGCCCAGATCTGAGCACACAGGCCTGCAACATTTCCACCTCTATCGAAAATGCAGCCGTAGAAGCCGGGATTCGAACCCACGACCTGCTGGTCAACAGCCGAGTAGCTACGCCGCTAAGCCACTGCTGCGGGGCAGTACGCTTATCGTACTTAGTGTGTATACAACCAATGGTATACCATCTAGATTTTGTTGTGCGAGTTTACACTGCTCTATCCCAGTGTTGAGCGACGTTATTAGTTGTATCAATGACTTTAGCTCTTTTTTTTCAGGACCGTGTTCGCCCCATCAATGTTTATCGCTATTTCGCACCTGAGCTACCCGGTGAGGAAGTTAAGCGACTGTCGCATATTTCCTGTGGCCATGGACACCCTACCTCCGAACCTCGTCCGTGGGAAAGACTATACCTACGGACACACTGTCGTACGTACCCACTCGAATTACTAAATATAGTGCAGTGGCGCGCACGAAAAGTTTCATTCTGACATTGTCCGTGTTACTTAAAAATTTTGACTTGATACGAAATTCATTAAAACTGGACATTTATATAGGGAACGTTTGTACAAGAGGATTTGGCTTCCTATGCAGCCTTGAAGAAGAAAACTGGTCTTGCCGAAGCGTTTGCTCGAGTCACATTCCGCGTACATGACTTCATGACTGTGCTTGCATGCTCCCCCGAACGTTTGCCTGTTTAGAAAAACTTCAGAACATGTGTATCCCTAAGCAAGGCGTCCGTGGGCGTCCGCATCAAGCGCACTTGATATATGACATTAGTAATGATGTCACC
Organism: Rhipicephalus microplus; assembly: GCF_043290135.1. Classification (NCBI taxonomy): domain Eukaryota; kingdom Metazoa; phylum Arthropoda; class Arachnida; order Ixodida; family Ixodidae; genus Rhipicephalus; species Rhipicephalus microplus. The sequence goes on from NC_134707.1 coordinate 133,497,935, forward strand.
ACTTCTCTCTACTAAATGCCCTTTAACACCGGCAAGCCCCTTAAGTCCGGAGTGTCCGTGTCGCACCAAATTACGCAGTTGTCATGCTCGTGCGACTACTATCTACAGTCTCCTCGCAAAGCAACAATTCAGAACTACTGCACGTCCTCAATTTTATATACATTACGTCACCGAGGGCCTTCGTCTGCTCCACTAGTGATTGGTGTTAGCGGCGATAAAAGCATGCCCATACTGTAAAAAAAAATACTCTCAGGTCGTAGCTAAACGCTTCTCTTCCATCGTCCCACTTCCCCTCCTCCCCCCTTCATATTCGGTGCAAAGATTTTGCTCCGGCTGACTGGAGGAATCGCAGGGTGCACCCGGAGTACTTTTAACAGATATTTCACTCCAGACGACCGGATCAACTGCGTGGCGTCGCCGGAGCACTTTTTATTGCAATTTCCCTTCGGCTGACCGGAGTAATTATATGGCACCACCCGTGCATTTTTTGCAGGTTTTCCACTCCGGCCGTTTAGAGATTTTGTGTGGCACCTCTGGAGTATTTTACGAATCTACTTACTTTGTCCGGACCTTATTTCAATGTGGCGGATTAGTATTTTTCAAGTATTTTATCGACTGTTTTTGTATTGTATGGTGATCGTTTCACGCATTGGTTAGATGAAGGAAGTCTCAATTTCCATACAAATACAGCGGAATAACTGTGCATTTTTTCAAAGAGCTTTAGCAGATGGATTTAAAAAAAAACTTGTTTTCTTCTTGTTTGATTTGTTCAAATTAAATCACAGTTTCTCGTTGAAGACTGAAAAACTTTATGCGCAGCGCTTTGAGATTAAGCTCTTATTTCTTCAAAACGATGCACGACAAACGAAAAAATCGTGGTCTCCTGGAACAACTCTTCACCATTACCGAAAGCTCACCCATCAGATTCATTGACAATAAAAGGGTTCAACAGATTGCTTCCTGCACAATTTAGCAAAAAATAAATATACGTGAGAACTGCAAGTCATGCGAGAGGCATGAAAACTGAGAACACTGATGCCATGAACACTCAATAAATCCTACACGGTCTGTGAGTATATGAAAACAACCAACTTCTAAGACTGACCAAACACACACAAAAAGACAGGATGAGCGTTGAGTATCAAGAAGCATATTCAATGTACTCTGGTGTGAGACAACCACTATATGATGAAAACCTCCGTGGCGTGAACTAAGTTAAAAATTTACCAAAGTTTCTATACATTTCTAAATCAATAACTCTACCTTGGCCGAAACATTACAAAGTTCCTTTTTTATAATAATCGAATTTTTATATTCTCGTAGACATCATCAGGAATGCCCCGTCCCGATCATTGATAATTTCATAAATCCCCATTAAATTGGTCTGCAGTATTGTATAAATAAATAAATAAATAAATAATATTACTTATAAATACAGTCACAATTTACCACGTGCTTAACGTCATAGTTTCTGCAAAGTAGGCCTTTCAGTTTGGTCTAATTGCAACTGGTCTGCAAGAAAAGTGTAGCATTGCTTTCGTTTTATTTTACTTCGGGCTGCCTGCTCTGTTGTGACACTTGTCATAGTGAACATTTTTCAAGTCAGTTATTGCATGAACACAATTTTCTTCAAAACGAACAGCCTCAAGCAACAAATAAAGAAACGTTCACTACAAAGTAGCAAAATAAAGGAGCAGTAAAAGGTACAAACATCACGTGACCAAAGCCAACCGCATTTTCACATATGCTGGCAGAAAAAAGGGGAAGCAGACAGGTTTACTCAACTTACAAGTAGGCACAAACGTCTGGCCACGGAAGGTGATGCTCGTGGAGGCGTAACGTCGTGCGTGCCAGGACGATAGTTATAGCGCGAAAACAAAACGACGACAGAGACAAGAAGGAGAGTTTGTCGTCGTTCTGTTCTCGCGCTGTAACTATCGCCATGTCATACCAACTAACCCAAGATGCCACACTTATAAGTGCGTGCCAGGCTCACAGAAATTTTTTAGGAGCGAAGCTCCTTAGGGCGTGGGCTGTGCGTCCCCTGTAGCCTGTATGTAGCCACGTCTAGTTTAGTTCTTGGAGTGTTCACTAGATGGCGGTACCGTCCCCTGTATGTAGCCATCTCTAGTTTAGTTCTTGTAGTGTTCACTAGATGACGGTACCGTCTCCTGTATGTAGCCACCTCTCGTTTAGTTCTTGTAGTGTTTACTAGATGGTGGTACTTGTAGCTGATGAAAGACGCGAGATCTTATAAAAAAGGAATGATGTCACATATGGCGCGTGTCATTGGTTGAAGGCAATCGTTCGATTTAGTGCGGCGACGTACGCTAGGGGGAGCGTTGTAATAAAATCCGTTCGCTGTTGGCGCGCGCTCGGAGTCGCCGGATGGATAAGGCTGCACAGCGGAGAGAGCGCAAGGCGGCAGCAGCGCGCGCTCGCAGACAGAATCCCGATGTGCGAGCGCGCGAGGCAGAAGCGCTCCGTGAAGCTGCGTGACGCCGCCGCCAAGATCCTGCCGTACGTGAAAAAGAGGCTGCAGCGGCGCGACAGCGATCCGAGGAACATGCATAGACCTAGTATTTGCAAATTGCCCACTGCAACCCGTACAGGAACCGCTCTCCCTTCATTTCACAGACCATAAAGCCGTCATAATGAAGGGACATCGCAAGCCATTCATCGTCTAAGAACAAATAAAAGTTGATTTGTGTATATACACACACAGCGTTTCTCACGTCTTTACATGATGATCGACTGGGCGAATTACACGAAAGATTCACAGTTTACCGATGAATCCCTCCGGAGCTTCGCCCATTCATCATCATTCACCCCGTGAATATGCCGTAATTTTTTGCCGTGTTCTGTTCACAGCCCAGCGTTGTTGCATTATCCAGGCCAAAATACGTCTCAGCACTGTTCGTCAGAACGAAAAATAAAGAAGGGTTTTATTCTTAGGAATGACACAAAGGCGGCCATTTGAACAGTTTTACCTAATTAGTCCGGAAAACGTTACTCCAAGTTATACAAAAAAAACTGCAAGCACGGGCATGGCAGCAGGGCGGAGGGGAGAAAATAAAATGCTGCAGGAGAATAGTACTCTGACCCAGCATCAACACTAAAAATACGGCTAGTTGTTACAAAGAGTGCCCTCTCCTCTCTCTCTTTCTTTCACTACCATGTATCCTGCGTCCTACAATGTTGAGGTGGGCTGCCTCTGAGTTAGCTATTACCTCCACACCATTCACAGAAACGTCGAGTGCCCCTCAACTCGTTCAGCCAAGCAACACCTCCGTTACTTTCGCATTCCTCGTTTCTAGTCTCGCCAGTTATATACGCTCCTTTATTTCTTGTCCTGAAAGTACCACGTCACCCGAAGAGTCCAGTAAACGTCTAAAATAATATCTCAAATACCACTCATAAAATCAACATAATATTTTTCACCAATATGAGTGCGCGTATGCGTTCTAAAAGTCTTTAACAAATACATTGACCTACCCCAGTTCACATTTACAAAGAATTGACGCTGATTTTGTTATTCATGTTTTACTGGTTCAGCTTACGTGATAAATCAAAATAAATTGTACGCAGTGGTAGACCTCGAACTGGCAATAATTAATATGGAAAGCGGACAAATATTGCCGTTTATGTGTACTGACAAGACCCACAAGAGTTTTCAACCAGTTGGTTTACTTTTAACAAATATTACCATTACGGAATTGATGCAAGCTATGAAGGTTTTCATTATTTCAGATATTATCAACACTCCAACTAATATAGTGGCTTGATTCAATTTACTGAAATTATAAGAATAAAACATACAGTCCTAACAGCGAATTATTGAAATTTTGCTTAAGTTGTACTGCTGTGTTGCAAATATAGGCTCTTATTGATCACATGTTTAGTTTACCAGCTCAACATTACCAAATATTAACACCATAGTTTACAAGAATAACACAGGTAATTCAAGAAGAGCTTAGTCACCAGTTTTGCACCGCACCAGCGACCACCGGGATATTCAACACTGGCGAGGTCACAAACTGTCATTCACTGCCCGGAACCATCACACAGAGAAGGTCTTTTCTACAACTCCCTTCAGTCCATGACAACCTTCGTTGCGGCTCGTAGTCGCCTGTCATATCCAAAAAGTGCACAGAATGATTTCTTCGCACAATCCTCACTGAAGGTTTCGCACAACCCTGATTGCACCGGCTTGGTTTGCGCCAAGTTGGTTTGTGGGGAACAACCACCCAGCAATGAGGATGCCTAGGTCACTCCTCTAAGAGCCAATGGAAACCGCTGAGTGATGCGCCGGAGCAGCTGCGGAGCAACCCCAGGAGCCTAATCAGGGAACTGGCCCCGTTTTCTTGTGGTTTTCTTCGTCCTTCACGCACCGGGGGAAAACGTCTGAAAACGAATGTTTTGCTCGGGTGCATTGCGGTTTGAGTGAGGTCACCGAAGCGCAGTGGGAGAATCATCCCCCGATTCCTCCCTGCTGCGAACACTTGAATGCGATAGCAATGGTATGGACACTCTCGGCTGAATTTTACCGCCAGCGTCGCCGTCGATTTCCTGCGCCGTGTATGTATTTCTACATACATACATACATAAATACATACATACATACATACATACATACATACATACATACATACATACATACATACATACATACATACATACATACATACATACATACATACATACATACATACATACATACATACATACATACATACATACATATTGCTACGGGGCGACACAAATGAACATAATAGGAAAGAGGACGACGTTTAGGGCGAGCTCTCGTGCAGACTGGGTTCCAATCTTGTATGTATGCTTGTTTTCTCGATAGTAAACATATTTCTCCGACGCCTTTTTACCGTAACCTTTTGGTCGAGGTGCGGGTTCTCCAGATACAACATCCACGACGATTCTACAAAGCGGCCGTTCATTGGCTGCCTCTACGATAGCTGATCACGACGAGAACGAGAATTCGTCGGTACCTTCGCCAAGCGTGCCTCGTCAGGCCGCGCAGCGTCCAACAACGTCACATCTCGTCGTCACGAACCGCACCGTCGTTCTGACGACTCCAAATGACTCTATACCTTCAAAGCAATGCCGTTCAGGTTATGCAATGACCCAGCTACATTCGAACGAATGATGGACGCTCTCCTTCACACTTTTAAATGGTAAATCTGCTTGTGTTTCCTTGATGACGCCATTGTCTTCTCACCGACTTTTTAAACACACCTCGAGCGTCTCTCGACTATTATTTCTGCTTTCCGCAAGACAGGGTTTCAGTAGAACTCGTCCAAATGTCACTTCGGCCGCCGCCAACTCACTGTCCTCGGTCACCTTGTTGGTTCTTCCGGTGTTTGTCCCGACCCTGAGGAAATCCGCGCAGTCAAAGATTTCCCTTTGCCGACCTCCGCGAACGATGTTCGGAGCTTTCTGGGCCTCTGCTCCTACTTTCGCAACTTTGTGCGGAATTTCCTTCACGTCACGCGCCCACTCACGGAACTACTGAAAAAAGATGTGACTTTTGTGTGGGGACCAGAACAAGCCAGAGCATTTAACCAGCTGACCGCCAGGCTTACGACGCCACCGATTCTCGGCCACTTTGATATGTCCGCTCCAACCGAATTGTGCACCGACGCAGGTAGCCATGGAATCGGAGTAGTTTTGGCACAAAAACAGCGTGGCTGCGAGCGCGTCACTGCATACGCTAGCCGTCTCCTATTGCCAGCGGAACGAAATTACTAAATCAATGAACTTGAATGTCTTGCGCTCGTTTGGGCAGTGGATGAATTTCAGCCATATTTCTATGGACGGCCATTGACAGTTGTCACTGACCATCACGCCTTACGCTGGCTGGCGTCCTTAAAAGATCCTAGTGAACGTCTCGGCCGGTGGGCTCTTCGGCTACAAGAATATTCGGACACAGTCGTTTACAAATTGGGCCGCCACCATGAAGATGCCGACTGCTTGTCACGTCATCCAGTCGACCCACCGGACGTTCCTGAGAGCGGCGAGTCTACTTGCGTGCTAGCACTTTCAGCCTTCGGCAACATTGGAGATGAGCAACGTCGTGATTCTCAGTTGAGAGATATCATCCTTTGGCTGACTGGTCCCACAACTCCTCCGTCTCTCCGTATGTTCCTGCTCCGAAACGGCGTATTATATTGCTGCAGCGTGCATCCTGACGGACCTGAGCTGCTACTGGTCATACCCCAACATATGCGTCAGACTGTCCTCGCGCAGTTACATATCATCGCAATGACAGGTCACTTAGGAGTCTCAAGAACTTATGACCGTGTTCGACGTCGCTTCTTCTGGCCTGGTATGTACCGATCCGTCCATCGTTACGTCGCTTCTTGTAAATCCTGTCAACACCGCAAAAAGCCAACAACCCTTTCAGCAGGACGCCTTCAGCCCATTCAGATACCATCAGAACCATTTTATAGGGTAGGTCTTGACCTACTTGGACCTTTCCCTTTATCGATCAGTGGGAACAAGTGAATAGCAGTCACCACAGATTACACCACTCGGTATTCCATCACACGGGCCCTTCCTACCAGTTGTGCGACCGACGTCACTGACTTTCTCCTAGAAGACGTCATACTACATTACGTCGCTCTTCGGCAACTGCTTACCGATGAAGGTCGCTACCCTTTATCACAAGTTATTCAAGACTTATTACACTCTTGCGCAACAAAGCACAAGTTCACAACGACGTATCATCCTCAAACAAACGGGCTCACGGAGCGGCTAAATAGAGCCATCACGGACATGCTCGCCATGTACGTTTCTTCCGACCATCGTGAATGGGACTTCGCCCTCGCATTTGTGACATTTGCCTACAATGCGTCCTGGCTTGATACTGCAGGTTCCTCGCCATTTTTCCTGTACGGACGAGAACCTACGTTGCCTTTTGACAGCTTCTTCCTACCGTTAGCCACACGTCAGAATTTGCCCGCGATGTTACCTTTAGAGCTCTGGAGGAACGTGATATTGCTTGCCTGCGTCTCAGCGATTCGCAGGAACGACAACGACTGGTCTACAACGCGTGCCATCGTGATGTACGCTTAAGTCAAGAACACAGTCCTCTGGGCGCCGTCACGGCGAGTTGGCCTTTGCGAAAAGCTGACTTCGCCGTACTATGGTCCGTACCGTGTGGTACGCCAAGTCACCGACGTCACATACGAAATTGACCCTCTTAACGCCCCCAGCGCACGACTCGGCTGAAGCAACATTACTCGGACCAACCAAGCACCGAGACGGTGCCTTCGCCGCGGGGGGTGATGCTACGAGGCGCCACAAATGAACATAATAGGAAAGAGGACGATGTTTAGGGCGAGCTCTCACGCAGACTAGGTTCCATCTTGTATACCTGCTTGTTTTCTCGATAGTAAACATACTTTTCCGATGCCTTTTCCCCGTAACAATATATATAATTGACGTATGCATGTGGGACATAGTGGCCAGATACTGCACCAGAATCGCCAATTCTTCTCTGGTTAGGGACTGCGTTAGCGGCGGTGGTCACCGGTGAGGCCGTACCCCAGGCCTCTTTATGCAGTTTCATCACCATGCGGATGTTTTTACCTGGTTGGGAACTGCGCGGCACCAGGATTCGAACCACGGACCTTTTGCATGCACGGCGGATGCTCTAACTACTACCCTATCGCTGCACTTACGGAGTTAGACATTACGGAGTTGGACAAGGAGAGCAGAAAGGAGGGTCTTAAAATTATTCTGCAAAAAAAACGAAAGTAATGTACAACAACCTCGGAAGAGAGAGGCGCTTCAAGATAGGTAATAGTGCACTTCAAGTTGTAAGAGAGTATGTATACCCTGGGCAGGTAATAACCGCTGAGCCGAACAACGAGATTGATATACCTAGAAGAGTTAGAATGGAGAGGAGTACATTTGGCCAGCACTCAAATTATGACAGGTAGATTGCTACTATCCCTCAAAAGGAAGGTATATAACAGCTGTATCTTGCACCGTACTTAGCTACGGAGCAGAAACCAGCAGTATTACAAAGAGGGTTCAGCTTAAAGTGAAGACGACGCGGCGAGCAATGGAAAGAAAAATGGTAGGTGTAACCTTAGGAGGCAAAAAGAGAGCAGAGTAGATTAGTGAACAAATCGGGGTTAAGGATAGCATAGTTGAAATCTAGGCGAGGAAATGGACATGGGCCGGGCATGTATCGCGTAGACAGCATAACCGCTGGTCATCAATGGTAACTGACTGGATTCCAAGAGAATGCAAGTGGGTTATGGGGAGACAGAACGTTAGGTGGGCAGATTAAATTAAGACATTTGCGGGTATAAATTGGCAGCAGCAAGCACAGGGCCGAGTTAACTGGCGGAACATAGGAGACGCCTTTGTCCTGCAGGGGACGCAGTCAGGCTGATGATGATAATATATATATATATATATATATATATATATATATATATATATATATATATATATATATATATTGGTACACAAGGCAAGGTAAATTATTGGGGGTTTTTAAGGGGCCCTGAGTCCGCGATCACCGTATAATGATGATAATCTCCACCACCAAGGCTCGTACCCACTCAGAGGAATCGCAGTGGAGGCAACGTTGTCTTAATTCTCTACCCGCGCTTCCCTTGTTTTTCCTGGTAGTGATACTTCTTATCATTCCTTCGGTCTCAGACGAAGCCCTCTGGGCGAGTCATTCTTGCATCCTTCGTGTACACGGCTTCAGGTGGGCAACATGCGTCACCTCTGTCTTGAATGAACGTCGGCCACTAGTGCTGACACGTGCAATTTCATAGTTGACCTCGCTGAGACGATGAAGTATCACGAAAGGACCGGCGTAGTGTGCCAGTAGCTTTTCGCTCAAGCCACGTCTGCGTATTGGGGTCCTCACTCACACTAGATCACCGGGGGCATAGGTTACATGCCTGCGTTGACTGTTGTAGCGAGTTTTGGAGGACTTTTGCGCTGCCAGTGTACATAGGCAGGCAAGTCGACGTGTCTCTTCCGCACGACACAAAGTTTCCGCAATTGTTAAATCGTCCTGGACGACAAAAGGAAAGATAGTGTCGAGCGTATGTCGAGGTGAGCAAGCGTAGTGCAGATAAAAAGGGCTGTAGCCTGTCGTTTCGTGTTTGGGCGTGTTGAAGGCGTTCGTGACGAATGGTAAAACTTCATCCAAGTTTTTGTGGTCGGAGGCGACGTACATTGACAACATGTTGATCAACGTTCTGTTTGTGCGCTCGGTGAGGCCGTTAGTTTGTGGGTGATACGCAGATGAGTGTCGGAACTTGGAAGCACACAAATGAAGTAATGATTCGACAATATCAGTGCTAAATTGTCGTCCACGGTCACTTATTATCACGAGAGGAGGTCCATGTCGGAGGATGACTGAGTTCAACAGGAACTCCGAAACCTGGACTGCCGTGGCGGAGCATAAGGCAGCCGTCTCGCAGTACCACGTCAGGTAGTCGGCGCATACAATTATCCACCGGTTACCTTTTGAGGAGCGAAGAAATGGTCCCATCAGATAAATGCCGACCTTTTCAATAGGGGAACCGGGAGGCTTTACAGGTTGCAAGTGACCAACTGGACCCGAGGAGGGCCGCTTGTGGCTCTGGCACTGCGTACAGCTGGCCACGTAGTTCTTAATTGTCTTGCTCATTTTCGGCCAATAGAACCGTTCTTTCGTGTGACTAAGTGTTCGTGTGGTGCCTAGATGGCCAGAGGTGAGGTCATCATGCGTGAGACGCAGGAACAACTAGCAGAAAGCGAGCGCCCGTCGTGGACAAGTTTCTCTGGTAAAGAAGACCCTTTCGGACGCAGAATCGGCCTTCGCCCAATGAATTTCTCGCTCCAGGGAAGAGAGCTTTCAAGCTTGGGTCATTACGCAGCACAGCAGCGAAAGTCGCGGCATCGGGAAAGCCAGATGACAGAGAAGCGATAAAATGGTCAAAGTTATCACCTTCACAATCTGTCGATGGTAGCGGCATTCTGGAGAGGCAATCCGCATCAGCGTGTAGACGGCCAGTCTTGTATGAAATGGTGAAGACATGTTCTTGCAAACGAATGGCCCATCGTGCGAGGCGGCCGGAGGGGTCGCGAAGGTTGACCAGCCAACACAGGGTATGAGGATCTGTGACGATAGTGAACGGGTGACCATAGATGTATGAGCTAAACCGTTGCACGGCAAAGACTACCGCCAGGCATTCCTGTTTGGTCACTGTGTAGTTGCGTTCAGGCTTGCTTAAAGAACGACTTGCGTAGGCCACAACGTGTTCCTTTTTGCAAGAACGCTGAACAAGAACGGCACCGATACCGATGCCACTTGCATCTGTGTGAATTTCCGTGGGCGACGAAGGATTGAAGTGCCGAAGTATTGGCTGCGAAGTTAACAAACACTTCGGCTTGTAAAAAGCGGCATCGCACTCGGAGGTCCACTGAAACGGGCTGTTCTTGCGTAGAAGGCTCGTCAGGCGGTGAACGACATCCGCAAACTTGGGTACGAACCGGCGGAAATACGAGCAGAGCCCGATGAAGCTACGCAGTTGTTTCACAGATTTAGGACGCTCGAACGATTCAACTGCAGCTGTCTTTTGTGGGTCAGGTCTAATGCCATCTTTGTCAACGAGATGTCCTAACGCACGAAGTCTCATCAACCGGGCGGCGGCGGAATCGGAGTCGGGCTCTTCCAGGGAGCGCATGCATTCGTTCAACAAGATGACCCAGTCATATCGCGCCGAACGCCAGCTATACCCACCACCCCACCGATCCCTCAAAAATTTTCACCAAATATTATGGCGTCGCCTTCAGACCCACACCTTTCCCTCCCCCTATTTTCTTTCCCGCATTTACCCGGGAGCGTACGCCCCGTCCTGTGCTCAATGCACTCACCCCCACGCTACCCTTACCCACATTCTCATGGAATGCCCGGCGGACCCTCCCTCGCGGGGCCCGGAGCCACTGACCACATGGGAGGAATGGGAGACCTTGCTGCGCTCGACGGACCCGGCCAAGCAGAAAATTACCACTGACCGGGCCGCCCACGTCATGTAACTGCATGAACTCATGAACGCATAGCGCAGTGGGGTCGTGCGGGGACCCTGGGACGTAAGTGCCCAAATCCCTTGGTTTAATAAAGTTTTACCTCCTCCTCCTCCTAACACCAATGTCTGTCGCTGGCCAAAGTGGCACTTTTTTGACTTCAATACAAGGCCAGCTTTTTCGATGCAGCTGAGCACGAGGTCTAGGCGAGTGTTGTGCTACTCAAACGTACGCCCAAAATTTACGACATCATCAAGGTAACACTTTCATATATGCCATTTTAAACTACGCAATATAGAGTCCATAAATCTTTCGAATGTCGCAGGAGCATTACATAATCCCAATGGCATAACGTTGAACTCGTAAAGTTTGTTGATCGTAACAAATGCCGTCTTTTCTTTGTCAGCTGCGTGCATCGGAATTTCCCAATAACCTGATCTCAGGTCGACAGATGAAAAGTAGGACGCGGAATGCGGGCAGTGTAGAGCGTCATCGATGCGCGCCAGTGGATAGACGTCTTTCTTGGTAACAGAATTCAGTCGGCGGTAGTCTACGCAAAATCTCCACGTACCATCCTTCTTCCTCACTAGAATGACGGGAGCAGCCCACGGACTTGCCGATTCCTGTATTATTTCCTTTTCCAGCATCTCTTGGACTTGCTCATTGATTATCTTGTGCTCCGATGGTGCCACTCGGAAAGGTTTCTGCCTAATGGGATGCGCCGACTCGGTGTGGATCTGATGACGTATCCGAGACGATGGGATTAAGGGCCTTTGGCTGTATTTAGAAAAATGGAACACTTTAGAGTGCTTAGACAGAACGTCGAGCAGTGTATGACGTTCGCTTTGGTCAAGTGACTTGCTGACCATTTGTAGCAATCGGGCATCTTCTGAACCTTCTAAGCCTAGATGTTCATTTTGGCTTGTAGCATCAACAGGCGCAAACAGCGTCGTACTTGACTCGGGTCTAAATACTGCAAGTTTCATGCTGCCTGGCAAAATCGCAGGCTCCGTGGAAGTGTTCATTGTTCACACACCTGCCCGTTCATCAACGACTGACACTATACAATGGGGAATGAGAATGTTCTTTTTCAGACATGCCGAGGGAATCAGTTCGAGCGTGGCGTCAAACGTGCCACAGTTGTTACTGGAACATGTCACGGGAACATACACAGCAGAAAATGCAGAAATGACTGTATCCACGGAGACAAAAAAGATGCATTCCTCCGGACAGGAATTTTCCAAGAGCGCCATTGGGAAAGTACCGTGTGTAGAAAGATGCCCACTTCTGCAGTCTACAGTTGCCCCACACTCACACAAGAAGTCA